>NW_022987828.1:8202049-9562028 GCF_902827165.1 Trematomus bernacchii
GTGAGATCATAGTCCAATAGGGAAGCCAGTTCATGGCCCTGGGCAACACACACACAGACAGGAGATTACACAGTAATTACTAAAACACACATGATGCACATGCAATCATAACACGCAGTCTTAGTTTTAAACAAATGCTCTCTTCTGTTCGACCGCTTTCAAACATCAAAGCTAAGTGGGATGCGTGTGCAGAGCTGGAAGATGTTTACACACAGTCAATATTTCAAAAGTCCAAAGGTCAAAAATAAGACATTTTGTCTCTGCCTCTGTCTAGGGTAGTGTGTTCCCAGTTGCTTTACACATCCTTATAGGTAAACAACACCTGAGCAGCAGTCTGTTTGTCTAAATCTGTTAGTTTGTTGTATAATGCAAAAGTGAGGAACAAAAAATCACATGTCAGTGCCAGTTTCGGTGTTATTGCTCACAAGGTTTCAAATGAAACTAGAGCAAGCTGCAATCAAAACATCTATCTAGAGTGAAGTGTCATATCAGAAAAACCTGAGACACAAACAATGTGTGTGTGTGTGTTAGAGAATGTGTGACGTGTCACCAAGTGGTAATCACCTGGATGTGTCTGTGTCCTCACCAGTGGCACTGGCTACATCTAATTTCCTCCTCCTGTCACTTCTTCCACTCCTTTAGCTTGAGCCGAAAACCACAGGGCATTTTTTATTGAATACTCTTGTTTTTGAAAAGGCTGCCTTTGTATTTAGTTTTCTTCTGTCAGAAGGAATAACAAAAAATAGGTTGTTGTTGAGGCAACTACAACAAAAGCCTGAATTGGTTTATTGAGCTAAGCTTACATCACAGTATAACCATTACATTTTATTTGCTAGTGTTAATGTTTCTCCCATAATTAATCCGGTTTGACATGGGGGGTTTCAGGACAATACTTCAAAGTTCTCTGCAGGTTTATCTGGTTTATCTGCTGATGACAGACTGTCTGAGTTTGACAGGCATGTGTGTTGTTTGAAGCAGTGTGACAGACAGACAGGCAGCAAGCCGGTCGGGCCGCGTTGAGGAAGCAGATAAAGGGCTGATTGATATGGGAGTGTGTGTGTGTGTGTGTGTGTGTGAGTGACAGCAGAGGCGCGTGGCTTCTCTGGCGTCAAACCGGTCTGGGAGGAGGCAGAGGATCTGCATGTTTGCGTGCAACAGTATTTGTTTGTTTTGGGGAAGAAAAAGAGCAGAGTGACACACTTCCTTTTGTCAGTTCAATAGACAGTCTTTCCATAATGGTGACATCCATTTAGAAGTACAACACAGCAAGTCACTATAGCCTGTTGTGTAGAAGTAGAATGGCTGCACACAGAAATAACAGTACACCATCAGTGTTTTTATAATATCTACAGAATAAATGGACCCTACATTTGTTTTCTCTTACTAGTTTAAACATTTTTGGATGTGAGACCACAGTGTAGGACTAAAAGACAGTGTCATGCTTGTCCGAGCAGTATTAGTTTGACTTTCCTTTACTGAGTCTCCTTAAATCCTCCTGGCTGTCAAACTCTAGTGAGATCGTCCCAATATGTGGAATAAAGATTCAGGCAACAAATACAGTGTCTTTTGATGGGTAGATGGAGGGAAAGAAAACATAAAAAAATAAACGTTTGAAATCAAGCGATCAATTCAGCTCTTCATTTGTCATTTATTTGTTATTTAGTCCCCATCACAAAGCCGTGAGTGTATTCAGAAGATTTGCGCAATAGTAATGTTAAAGCTGTTTGTCCTTCGCCAATCTTGATGAGTCACACTGACTTTGTTTTTCCATATGACATTTGCCTCTGTAGCATCTGTGGTTTATTATGTATGTTGGACACATGCTTGTTTGGGTGTGTCTTTCCATTGTTATTGTTACCACAAGGAACACAAAAGCAGAGTTGCTTACGTCTTAGTGATAATTTAGAAGCACAGATCAATGAGGCAAAGAAAAGCAGAGAGAAAAGTGACAGCGTGACCAAAAGACAAGAACAAGAGGAGTGGGAAAAAGCATCCTCAACAATATGATGACTACTACTCGCTACTCCTTCAACTTTAGATCAGTGAAGGTTACCTTGATACACGATTGATTGTCTAAAAGCTAAGATCTTATTTTTCACTCTCCTTTGTCACTGACAGCCCTTTCATCCGTCTCTCCCGGGATGACATGTTTCTAAAGCTTGGATTCACGAGTAGGAAAAAAGGATTTGTTGAAATCGTTTTTCTCTGAGGTGTAAATTTACTCCAGGAATAGATGTTTTAATCTTAGATTAGGTTATCTGACAGGTTGTTTGTGTGAGATGGAGAGTTTTACAAAAAGCCCAGGCAGATACATCTCTATCAGTGTGTCTGAACAATGAAAAAGCCCAACGATAACCATAGAAACAGTTATAAATTGATAAATGATAAATGATCAAAGTTATTGTGTTCAGAATCTAAATGTATAATGTTCAGCAATTCAGTCAATGTCTGTTTTACAGTTTTTCTATACATTTCTCACCTTATCCTAACCAAGCTATTATCAGAAGTGGCTTACATGTAATGCTTGTTCAAAGCAGGTCTGGTATCTCTACCTGAGAAGAGAAACATTCATTTTAGGAAACACATTTAGTTAAATCTCTTCTCCACCAAGATGTATACAATCTTTACAATTTGTTCCATTAGACAGAGCAACATTTTTTTTAAACACTTATCACAAGTTGTCTTCAAATTGTAACCACTTCAACCAAAGAGCAATTTGTTTTCCTTGTTTCATTTAAATACATTTCAGCCTCAAGAGGTACAATTATTCAGTAATTCAGTAGAGAACTAGACCAAGATTGAGACTGCCACCATGCTGACATGCTATCAATGACAATGCTAAAGTAATTAATTGTGGATGAAGTCAAAGTTTGGAGGGAACGAATGCTAATATTTGGTGATGTCCACTACAGGAAACTACAGAGGATGTGAATATCACACGTTCTGATGATGCAAGAAGAAAAGTCATTATGATTCCCATATTAAAAAAACAGGATAGATCATTTTTTGGGCCGCTTGGGTAAACACTTAGTACATAGGGTGAGAGATCTCTGGGGCCATAAACATAAATATATTTTGCAAAATGATATTTTAATTAAGTAGATGTTGATGTAGTGCAGTCAGATTCATCTTGTGCTGCTTGTGGGGTATTCTCAGAAAATACACTTCTTCATCAGTACTTCAGTACTTCACTTCAGTTCTCATAGAAAATAAGAATGTTATGTTTCGTGGCACCCAACTCATCTAATCACCAGTATTTAATTAATCCTCACATTTTAATAATAATAAATGAATTTATTCTATTCTGCCACTCGAGAGGCAAAAAGAGATCCTGATGACCCTGATTAAAACTAAGGCAGCATTACGTAAATATCGCGCACACCATGACAGTTTGTTAATCACAAGTCAAGCTGTACGCACTGCAGGTACCTGGCTCTTTTACAAATTGCCCTTTGGCTGCGTTTGACTGCGTGTGCATGACAAGGCTGTCCCTATTTATGGGCGTGTTGGCGTGCTGCCGTTAATATGTTACAACAGCTGAGTTATTGTCTGAAAGCTGCCTGTTGGCCTCACACCCAGGAACATGAGAAAAGGTCACATGGGTGATGGGAAAATCTGTGTCATGTATTGACTCTGGCATTTCTGAAAGATCAGTTCAGAAGGCTCAGATTAAAAAAGGGGACGGCGGCAGTTTTATAAACGCTGCGGGTTACATATCCTCTCGTAATGCCTTCACAGGGCTTAGGACATGCAGGCCTCCTGTGTGTTTGGGTTTGTCATCAACACTGTTTTCCAGGTGGATCTGAACCATCATTTCCAGAACGCTCTGTGCTTTTCTGTTTTGCCGCCCCAGGCTGTGCTGCAGGAGATTATATTTACCCATATTTTTCTTCCTCTCAGTTACAAAACAACAGTTGTATCTAACTATCTTTCTGAAATGTAGTGAGGCAAACTGTAAATATGCACAAGAAATAATGAGAAAAGGAATGGTTTGAAGTACAAAGTTTTATTTGAACTCATTATGACTGAAATGCGAAGGAACCCTGCCCTGTTTTTCTTTGTGATGGTAAAATAATGACTGTGTACACAAGTATGGGGTATCATGCAAATAGAGATATTAGTGGACATTACAGTGACAGAAAAGCTTGAGTAGGTTAGTGTGAATAAGTGTATTGATGTACTGTATCTTCCTCCTATTAGTAGGTAGTTTATAAATATTTAATTCTGTGGTGCTGGTGCAGCCTCTGCATGCATTTGGCTACCGTGCTTCTATTTATCACATTTTGTGCAACACAGGAAACTTGTGATCCTCCCATTTGTCAGGAGGGTGTCTCACATGTGCCAGATAAACAGCAACATTGACAATAACTTCCAAAACACAATGTACAAAATAACAAAATAAATACGCTTCTTTTTGAAATCTTTTCTGATTCTGGTTTTGCAATAAAAAAGGCTCAAAAAGCTCTTTTTGAACATCAACCTTGGCACTTTTCATTAAATATTAACATGAGTCTTTGTTGTTTCATGAAAAATCAGCAGTGTTAAAACATAATTCATGCAGCAAGTGTGAGAAAAAAGGTCATTATACGACGAGTTTGGTATTTGCATCAGACAGGCGAGGATGCACTCAAAGAGCCCCTGTCACCGGTAACACACTGCAACCGACCATAGTTATTCCAGTTGTGGGGAAGAAGAGATGTAGGTGCAGAGAGAGTCGAGCTGTAGCCCTTATCCAGCTATTCTCCTCTCCTGCAGTCACTAATGATGCTCCATTTCATTTCGCTGCTCATTTCAAAGGACATTGTTGCAGCGGGTCATCTGACGCTGGTGGAGGAGTCCCGGGAATGAAATTAAGAGAACCTCAAACTGACCTGTGCACACAGAGAAGGAGAAATATGGAAAACATATACAGTAAGTGTCAGAAATGTGTCTCTATTTTAAGGTATTTTAAAAACTAATTACAGCAGGATATGTGGCCCGGGCATTTAAAACATAGCTCAAAGTATTTAGATATATGCAACATGGATTTGAAGTGTTCTTGCAGGAGAAGGCAATGAAAACGTTTACAAATGATGACACCACTGCTGTTGTGTTCATTTTGTCTCTAAAAATAAGGTCAAAGGGCTTTAATGAACGTTTTAAAAGCATGCAGCTTCACCCTTCTTCTTTCATGTCTTTGATCAGAGCTGCTGACTGGAAGGCTTGGCATATTGAGCAGCACGTACAACGCCTCACACTCTGACATCACAGGGCTGCTAGATTCGACTTGCGGTAATGCAAGTGAGCCTCAGGATCATCTATGGTTGTGTATGAATCCTTCTGTGTCTATATGTCATGGAGATTCTTTTGCACGTCTTTTTTTCACATACAGTAATAAAATACAGAAGCAGTTTGACTCTGAGGGTTGAGATGATAACTGGGAGCTGAGCGTGTTACACACTGTAAATCTCTGGTGAGATCTCTAACTCATTCTGTCTCTCTCTCCTTCAGCAATAGAGGCAAGATGCAGCAAGAGGAAACTGGTGAGGAATATAAAACAGTGTGATACTAAATGATACTGATACAAGTAGAAGATTAATATATCATCTTCAATTTGTCGAGAAAGAGCAGCAAAAGAAATGTCTGGAATGAAAACGAGAGTCTGAGAGGTTCAAGGGTGTAGTTCAAATCCTTGATTTCTTGGATTTAGGCTGCAACTAACCATGAATTGCATTGCTGATTATTCAATGGTCTATATCATGTTTGTAAACTGTTAAAAAATGATCAATGTCCAAGATGATGTCTTAAAATATCTAATTTCTTCCTTTAAAAAAATCCCAGAAAACGAGGTTAATATGATAAAAACAAATCTCTATATTTGACAAAGAGCATTTACTGCCACTTTCTCATAACAAATGTACCTAAATGATGAAGCAACCATCAACATTGTTTGCAATTACTATCTTGTTGATTGAGTAACTGCTGCAGCTCTACCTTTGAGGTTCATTTTTAAAGTCTTCCATGGTTGGTTTCCTCTCATAATGTAAATATGCTGTTTGAGGTGATGCACTATAACTGTGAATCAGGCGGTTTTTATTTGGACATCTCTGAATTTAAACTTTTTCACAAAGTATAAACAACCCAGCAGTCAACAAGCTGTTAGCTAACAGATGTTTCTTGGTCCAGTAAACTGTGAGATAACATTGTGTTCTGTATGTTACGAGTCATTCAAACACCAGAGCAGTGTCCACACACTCTCACTCCATGATGTATTTCTTTAAGTGCTTGTTTGGCAAAGTGCCAGTGTAGGAGATGTGTTGGTGAGATATGAAAACAGTTTACCTTTGATGCTTCTTGGCTGACGCTGGGCCCCTCAGTCTGTCGTTCTGCATGTTAGTCCCATCGGGGTGGATTGAGTCCCAGCTGAGTCAGTCAGTCAGGGTTTTCCTTCCAATTCACTCGAGTCAGACGGGGTCCGACACACAGAGCGTTGGCCTTCACTGCTGCAGCTCTTCATGAAGACAAACAGCCAATCAGAGGGCTCCTCCGTCCGGCTGGTTCTTGACATGTTGCAGACTCCGTAATAGCGTGCATACCTTTGACAAAGCGCTTTAAAACTGATATTTAAAGTGCATTAAAAATAATAATACTGTCATAGTTCTTCAGGATGTCTACGAACCCTTGGTGAAATAATCACTACTTAATATTTCTTAAGTTACCTAAAGGTTTAATATGATTATTTCCTTGTTCTTTCTTAAAAAGCGTATTGTATATATATATATATAATATGGACCAATTTGTTTATGTACATTTATGTTTAATGGCCACATGAGTTGAAACATTACAAAAAGGCTTCACCATTTATAACCATGTATGATGGATTGTGAGCCTCGGCTGCAACTGTAAATTACAGTTATACTTATTCTTGTTTGCAAATATTCGAAAAAGAAACAGGGTTACCTGCATATGAGGTCAGGTCATTAACAACAAATTGTTCATAGTGGCAAAAAAGGAATTGAACCACCGACAATTGACTGTTATAATGAATAATATTGTCGTGTATTTACAATTAAATAAGTATGATTATTTCAATAATGATTCAATCACTTTGGTTAATGCTTAGTTCCAAATGATGGTTAATAGTCATATTAAATAATGATTAGTTCACCATTTCTTAATAATGGCTGGTGTAAAGTGTTATGTGCTTTCATGAGTTACTGTAGATTATTTGGTGATGGTTATTGCAAAGTAGTTACGTCAGTATTAAAGTGAAAAAATTGCAAACCATATTCCCTTGATCACCACATCCATCTCCCTCAATATTTAGAACGTGTGAATGTCATGTTTTAAAGATGCATAGGCCATCTGTGCACTTGTCAGTGCAAACAAACTTTGGCTAGCTGCCCTCCAGTTTGAAACGAGCCAAATATGGCCACCAGCAGAAGTCTTCACATGTATTTATGTTCCCATGGGGCTCCTTGTGGAGTCTGTGTGCGTCTTTGTGCTTTGTGGATCAGATTACTAACTGCAGAAGTCCACATGGGCAGTATTGAGGCGAGGTAGATTGCACTTTTTTCTTATGCTCAGTCCTTCAATGTCATTCTTCATTCTTACTTGTTATGCATTGGGAAATTTGGGAATTAAAGGTCCCATGTCATGCTTTTCTGGTTATCACCCATCCCCTTGTGTGTTATGTAGCTTTTCATGCATGTAAACGGTCTGCAGAGTCACAAACCCTCAAAGTACACCCTGTAGCGAGTAAAACTCTAACACAGAAAAGACCTGTCTATGCTGCCCCAGAACGCCTCGTTGGAGATTTCTCTTTTTCCATTGTTTTCTTCCTGGGTATGGTGACGTGCCCATACCCAAATGGACCAATCCGTGGAGCTCCTCACACACACACACTCTTTTAGCGGCGGAAATGTGACGCACTGGGGGGGGGGGTGCTAGTGGAGCCTCGCAGCGCGGCGAAACTGTAGCGCACTTACACTGTAGGTGCGCCGCGTTTGGGGGGGGCGGGGGGGGGATGAGGGTGCTAGTGGAGCCTCGCAGATGGGGCTGCTGCAGCCGCCTCAGCACCCCCCCCCCCCCTTCCCGCGTCCATTCGCGATGTCTCGCTGTCTCGCAGCAAGCAGGAAACCACACCAGTAAGCCAGCTCACACTGTCAGCTCCTCGCAGGAGCGAGCCAGTGGGCGAGCTGACCAATCAGAACACACTGGGCGCACAGGGTGGGGGGGGGGGGGGGGGGGGGGGCAGGAGCTCCAACAAGGCGTTTAGGACAGAGAGTGACATTCAGTGAATACACATACTATACAGAGATGCTCTATGAGAAACCAATGTGAGTTTGGAAAATTGCACAATGTAAATATATTCTAGTAGACCTCAACAATGGAATTATGATCAGTAGAAATGGCCATGTCATGGGACCTTTAAGGTTGGCAGCTCAAAAAGAATAAACGTCTCTTTTTGGACAAAAGAAAATCCAAATGAAAGAATTTAGTTATGACTCTCGCATTGCGTTAGTCCTCTACAATAATGAGTCATATGACAGGCACTTCAGCACCAGGTAAGAGCTCAGCAGTCTGCCCACCACAGGGGGAGCTGCTCTCTACACAGAGCTCTCGTCCGGCCTGGGCAGCAGCTGAGTGTGTTTCCTCTTCTCTAACATCTTGTTGAGCTCCTCGGCAAAGGAGTAGCCGTGCGGGGAAGTGTTTTCAGACTCGCTCTGCCTCAGCAGCACGTAGCTGTTTCCATTCATCCTCCTCAGGACGCTGGGCAGCGTGGCCGACAGCCCGTTGGGGAACATACACTCTGGAGAGGGATGTTGTGGGGTGGGTGGGAGAGGCGGGGCCGGGGGAGGAGGCTCCTTATTGGGTGTTAAATGGGCCTCACCGGGGACGATCTGCAGGAAGCCACCGTCCTGGATGTCACCGTTGTGCTGCTTTGAACCGCCATTACAAATGCTGTTGCCGTTACAGTGGCTTGAGATGGTGTTCAGCTCCATGTGGGCAGAGTTTCGGTGCTGTTTCCTGTTCCTGTGTTGCCTCTTATTGTTGGGGTAGGCAGAAGCTGCGGCTCGCAGAGAGTACTTCCCTTGGTTGCCAACACGCAGGCAGAAGCCAACGTAGACGAGGACCACGGTGAGGACCACACACAGGCCCCCGAGGATGGTGATGAGGGATAGATACATGGCCTCTATATTGCGGGGGGAGAGCAGATCTGAGTGGGGGAGGAGAGGGGCCTGGTTGGGTGGGAGGGGTCTCTCAGTGAAGGGATGCTCAGTGGGTTCGGGCAGAGTGGCGAAGAAACTGTAAGTGTCTTGAGTTGGTGCAACAGGTGGAGGAGGGGGCAGGTCCAGGCGGATGGTGACATTGTAGGCCACCAGAGCGACCTTGATTCTGTTCTCGACGGCGTAGCAGGTGTACAAGCCGCTCTGGTGCTGCCGGGCCTCGATGATCAGCAGGCCGTCGGTGCCGGTTCTGAATCCAGAGTGGAGGCCGTAGCCCTGCAGCTCGCTGCCGTCCAGAGTCCAGAGCGGTGTCGCCAGGTTGGAGCTGAGCTCACACTGCAGCAGCACGTCATCGCCCACACGCACAGAGCGGCCGCGCACCACAATGTCTGCAACACACATGCTCAAGAGTGAGTCTACTTTTGCATAAAGTTTACAGGAAATAATTGTAATTCACATCATATCGACATAATCATCAACATATGCTTAAAGCTATTATTGTGGCGCTAAATAACCCGGAGTCCTTTTATCTTATATTCTCTAAAAGAAACTGTGAAATTATTTCTAATTATTCACACATTGTGTAAGATGGTTCTTTCGAAGGTGATAATTCAATCAGGCTTTATTCATCGCTTTTCTCCAGTGATAGCGGTGAAGAGAGCTTTTTAAAGACACTCACAGAATATTCATACTTATCCCGCTTAATAGTAATTAACCATCATCAATTTATAGAGTGTTCCTTTTAGCCTTTTTATCATCTGATTCCTATACGTCGATTACTAAACACCTACTATGCTGTCTGAAGTTATTGAGGCATAAACTTCAATTCCATATCTTTCATTTCTCATTCCTGCCACTGTGTAACTTTGTACAGAGAGCGAACAATGAAAAAGCAGAGAAAGCTACATTTCTATCGGATTGAAATTGTAAAGCGAGAGAAGGCATTTTCCTGACTCGAATATCAAACAGAATTCTCTCCAGAGATGGCATAAATGTGATTAGAAAAAGCAAAGGAGGGTTTTGCCAACGCAGTGTGCATAATCAACTTTCAAAGCCTTCATGCCATCCGATGACAGCCAAACGTCTTTTGAGTCCCTCCTAACATTCTCTATTTTTAATCTCCTTTTCATCATTCACTGCGTTAAAAGCAAACTTTATTTTAAAAGCATAACTGCAGATGAGATGTCTACATACCGTCTTGTGTGTTTTCACAACCTCTGCTGCCCTGCTGGATATCCTGGATTAAAGTGGATCTGTGGGGGGGGGAGAAAACATAATAAAAGTGTATAGTGCAAAGGATAAACACATACTGGCATATTGTTGTTACATATACTGAGATCTCTTTTCCCTCCTACTTCAACGTTGTGTTATATCTGTCTTGTATAACGTATTGCCTCAATAACAGTGTTTTACTGAGTAATCAAATCTGTCCTGGTTTTAGCAGTACCCTTTAAAGTACACATGCTCTGTTGACTATCACAGCAAACATCAAGTATCCAGCGTTGTGATTATGCAACAGATCCATGAGCTGACACTGTGACAGGGCGCTGTAATACTTTGGCGTTTGTCAAATCAAAACACACTAAAGGGCAACTTCTGTCACCTGATCTCACACACACACAAATACCCGCCAGCACCCACCTGTTTGTTTGTGCCATTACGTCCACACACTGGGCTCCGCTCCAGGCACAGTGAGGGTCCCTGGCAAACACGCAGTCGTAGCAGGAGGTGTATCTTTGACAGTTAGAGAGAGGAAGCTGCACCACGCCGGATGGAGAGCCCACGTAAACACTCATCTGTGGGAGGAGAGAGGATTTAAAAACTGAAGGGCCAAGATTCTCCTTTGATATGGATATATATATGTGTGTGTGCGTGTGTGTGTGTGTGTGTGTGTGTGTGAATGTAATGGTTAGACCCACTACCTGTTTTTCAGACAGCAGCAAGTTGTTCACAGGTTGAGGTTCTTCAAATATTTGAAGCTCCTCTATAATGTGAAGCTGACCCTCGGTTTCTACAGCTTTATGTAACCAGCCTTCATCTGAGAGACGCATACAAAAGACGAGAAACATTTAAGGACAAACGATCACTGTACTACAAGCTGAATATTATAGGAAGTTCTGTCAGTAAGTAAAATACATCATAATATATTACTTCCTTTAAGGTCACAATTGATTTGTATTAATTTCAGTATGCTAAATAAATGAACATGCAAACCTTTCAAACTTGAAAGATGGGTAATCGATTCCTAATGATGGTTATAACATTGATGAGTGTGATTGAAAATGCAGCCTTACAAACCGGAGTGGAATCAATTCTCTTTGAGTTTGAGATCGTTACCACTACAGATAGCACACATGAATACCCGACAATAACTCCTACACACCTGTGCCCATGTACAATACATGGTATGTTTTCTCATCTACGCCTTGGATCATGTGTACGGCCATGTGTGTGTAGTCTGTGGTCCGCCTGAACAAAAGAGGTCGTCTGTCTGAAGGCTGGACCTGCTGGGACATCAGAGGATGCCTCCTGACGAAGTTCAGCACATCATCAGGCAGGGAGGTGGAGACGTTTATGTCCCTGGCCCTCAGAGAATCAGTTACACACTGCAGGGAAATGATGTCAAAGAGAGCGATGAGAGGAAGGGTGATGAACAAGTAACAACGTGGGCTGCAGGGAGAAGAGAGACATTTTATCTAATTTGTAATAAAGTTCTCTGTAAATAGAGATGGATGGTGGAAGGCAGGGAGGATGTGATGAGTCTCGAGCGAGATGGTCTGCAGGGAACATTAAAGGATCAAGAGGAAAATGCGTGCCTGTTGAAAATAGTGTCTGGGGAAAACGCTGCTTTTTACATGGCCAACAATGAGACTGTGTAAGTCAAGCAGCTGCTTTGAGCTGACATGCGGGCGACTCAGCTCTCTCAGCACCTGACTAAGGGAACGGCTTCTCTACAGCCAGCTCCTCTAAGTGGCTTTCACGCTCCCGACTTAAAGCTCTTGACCGTCTCTCCTTTTCGTTTTAATAGCAACGTCAAAATGAAGTCCTACAAAGTGTTGCAGTGACACTACAGTGGATAATGTCTGCTCCTGCTAACGATGCTGCGACCCAGACTGCCGCAATAAGCCATTGTCGCCAAAGCTACGGGCTGGAGTTAATCGCCATGGAAATGGGTTTCAGTGACATAAGCTGGTGGTGTGTCGAGCTTCATCCTCGAGGCTCCTCGCTATCATTTCCCCTCCATCTTTACTCATGCATCTTTACTTTCATCTGCTCTAAGTTACAGTTTCCTTGTGAGTATCCTCAAAGGCCACAGACTAGTGAGACAGTTCTTCTGTGCTTTATGTAGTGTTTAAGAGGCTGAGGGGGCAGCAGTGGAGCCTCTGTGTGTGTGTGAGTGTTTACCGATCCAGGTCGAGGGTCAGGGATCTTTCCAGTGTATTCCTTCCACTTAGAGCCAGAGTCCTCGTTCTCCATGTAAGGTCCTTGAAAGGCCTCTTGGACTTCAGTCAGAGAAAACCGACACACCGCAGATGCCTTCACGTTTTTCCTAGAGACAGCGACACACACACACACACAGAGTGAGAAAAAGACCAGAGCACAGGCAACGAACAATAACAGCAGTAAACCCAGTGTTGCCATAGGGACGGCAGAAGAAGTACAGTCGAGCAGCGGCTCACCTAAAAGATGGAGACAGATAAAATGGGAGGAAAGCACGGGGGAGGGGATGAGCACTGTCCAGAGATAGTACGGAGATTATTAGGAGTCATACATCTCTGTGAAGAGTAGGAGGGAAGGAGGAGGGAACTACAAAAAGGTTTCAGAGAGGTGTAGTGGAGACAAGATAATCAGTGTTTGTTTATTCTTTACAAACCACAAAACATTTTGCTTTGGAATAACATTCACTTCTAAGCAGATAGAGAAAGAAAGATCATTAGTTTCCTGAAAGGGCTGTTACAGTTATAATTTACACGTTTCTATGAAATCAATCATACATGCATTTGATGTATTCAGGAGTTATCTCTCTGTATAGTACTAGCTTTTTGTAGTGGCCAACTTGACCATAAAAGCCTGGCTGTTACCTCTTCGGCTCCAGTTACACCCAACATGTTCTGCTTCAATGGCTTCACATTAAAAGCATTTCATTGGGGACCATGGAAATGCTTTTATTGGGAAGAAGCCACCGGAAATAACTTGGTCACTGGCATTAGCTAACCAAGGTTGTTTACAAAAAAAGGTACAACTTAGTTTAAGTTGTAAACCAGTTTAATTCTATGTAACTGTCTAATTTCTAATTAATATTCTCTCCTCAAATTGCTGTAAAACTCCTCCATCCATCTTCTTTTTCTCACATTGTTGGGTTGAAAAGGTTAGTCTTGCCTCTCTCTTTCATCTCGTTCCTCCCCGTCTCCTTCGACTTTCTCGATGTATTGATTATTGCCTTTCATCTTTTATCTCACTCTTTTACATTTGCATTCCCAGCCGGAGATTGTGAAATCACTCACCACTCCAGGCCAAAAATGCCGTAGAAAAGCGTGTCCTGCGGCGTGCGGCCAGGCATGACAAACACGCTGCGCAGCATGTTGAAGTGGAAGTCGTACTCGGGCAGGGAACAAGTCAGCCTGGCTTTGAGGAAGGACGTCCACCGTTTCTGGAGAGTTAAACGGCCTCCCCGGTCCCCCTGAGGAAAGAAGAGAGGGAAGAAAGTAGGAGGAGGAGGAGGAGGGAGAGGAGAAGAGAGTGTTATATGAGGTAAGGCCTGGGTAAATGAAAAACAAACTGAACACTCGGCTCAAGGTGGCAGACAAGGGGAAGTAAACCTCCTAAAGAGTGCAACAGATGGCATGGGAAAGCAATACCGATACTTCAAATAGGATTATGGCTCCCCATAGTTTAGACTCCCCGCTGTGATCTACAGGTTTGTTGATGTGCGTGTTCTATTCCTCGATAGACACCTGAAGGTTGAACACTTCTTGATAGGTTGACTCAAAGCCATAATTATTTTTGGAAATCCTGCAACTGACATCATCTTGCCCTTTGATTTGAACTTCTAATTGTATTCAGCCTGTGGCAAATTGCAAATGCTGCACATGTCGCCCCAAGGCATTTCTATAAAGAGGAGAAAAGCTAATATGCTTCCAAGCTTTCGCAGAGAGCTTACTTCCTTTTAACGCGAGAGAAAAACAAGGTCATTACACTGTACAGCTAGTCATTACAATTCTTAAGTCCTTCCTGAGCAACAGCCCATTCAAATCGTTCACGTTTTAGGCAGTAGAGGATTCTAAACAGTCTCTCCCCCTGCAGTAATCCATCCCTCTCACTCTGAGCCACACTGACTCTGCACACATTCACCAGCAACACACTCTGCCTGTTTCAAATGCATTCCCCATTCAGCCCCTCATCTATTATAGCAGCCGCTCCTATCATCAACTTCACCCAAGCTATTCTGACGCAAGGCTCTGCTCCATGCTGTAAATCATATCCTGCATCTTTTCAAATCGGCACTCACCTTACAAACGCGAGCCACTCGGGCCACCCTGCTGTGGCTGTAGGTCGTCGTCTGCTCCTGGCTTTTCTCCGTGAAGAAGTAGTAGATCTTATCATCATCCCCCGTGCTGCTGCTCAAACTCTCCCTCACCAGCGCTGAGCCCACAAAGTCGGCCTCTGTATGGGAGGAAAACATATATTTCTTTCCTATTGACTAATGCATTAACAAAGCAGCTGACATACTGCTGTTATGACCTGAGAGTGGGTATTGGAGTTGCCCTGAACAAACTATTTATGTTATATACTACCTGAGTTGTTTCACCAAAACAGTAAAATGTGAGAAAAATTTCGATAAGGGTCTTAAACTAATCTGTCGGCTACTTCTAAGATGGGGGAGATGCATTTAAATCCCAGTACTAAGACATTTTGAATCCATTGAACAGATGGTAGAGCGATAAAATGATGCTAGATGCTTCAGTTATCTGCAAAACATCACATTTTTTGACCATTTCATCCCTAAACTAAGTGTATGAAGGGATATGTTATCAAAGATAAATGGCTGCAGTCAGCTAGGGCTTTGTGAGGCTGTACTTATCACCACAGATGTCTAACTGGTGGTATTAGAGGATCAGTCAAGAGATAACATAAGTCATTAAATAAAATTGGGACTTAAACAAAACTGTGAGTGTAAGTTGTAATGCTTTAAAAATGTGTGAAGCAACGGGTAAGAAGTAAGGAAATGGAAAACATGTATGTATGTAGTGATGAAGAATCAGGATCTGAGTTACTGTGGTTACATTAGCAGAACTGCCACCATAACATGCTAGTATTATCCCCCGAGGTTAACTCACCATTAAGCCAGCGTGTGGGGGCGTCCTCTGTCTTCAGTGTGGGGGACGGAGAGTTGCGCCGTATATCTGGAAAGCTCCTAAATTCGTACTGGGAAGCTGTATACATCTGCTGGTCTGAAGGAAAATCAATGAATTAGCTTCTTTATTGTTTTGTAAAACTCTGGAGGTGACTCACAACTCCTGAAAGTCTTACCAATGATGAGAGCAGTGTAGCCTGTTGTCGGGCCGTATGGACATTTGTCTTTGCCTTCCTCAGGCTGAGAGGACATCACAAACCTCTTCTCATCCTAAAGAAAAACATTTGTGAAAGAGAAATATATTCAACCCCTTGAAATCAGACATGAGGAATTACAGAAAACCCCCACATAATTCCAATAAGTAATAAAATATGATATATATTCAACAACACTGGAGGTGTTGTAATGTGTTGCATTGACATACTATGTAAGCACAGAGGGGTCTGAAGGCATTCGTCCCACACATGTAGAGATGAGTGGAGTTGAACCTCTGGAGCAAGCGAATGTGATTAAAACACTCCGTCTGGAAGAGGAAGAGACAGTCAGAAAACATATTACAGTGAGGAATATCAAGTCAAAAGACTTCAGGAGAAAGAACAACTAAATGCCTACCTTATTGTCTTTTCCCTTGAGCAGACACTGACGTTTTTGTTCGGGGGAGGCTTCCCACTCAATCTAACACACATCACATAACATACAGTGAGACAGAAAGAGGCAAGTTAGATGGTTGCATATCACTGCCCTGCATACATTTGAGCAGAATACATCAGATAAACAAAGTCTAATCTCTTTTCTGCTTTAATAATTCATATAATTAACTATTCTGATCTCACAACCAGCATCTGAATTTACTTTGTTGTTGGACAGCAGCATATTTCTGTACTCTTATGTAACAGAGAAAGTTGAAACGTATTTAAAGGTGGCAACGCAGAATTGTTTGTGAGGGAGTGACGCACACATCAGCAATTATACTTTATGACATACACCAATGTTGTATTAACATAATTAGCATATCAGCTTAACGTCAGGTTGTCGTCAAGTAACAAACACGGCAGCACGACAAATGAAAAGAGGATTTTTAGCTTCTACTGGTGCTTAAAAGAGACGGTCAAATGTAACGACATTTTCCTGCAACATGCTCTACTTTAACAACAAGATCAATGCTGCAGTCCAGGAAAGCAAATATAAAGAAATGGAAACAGGCAGTGTTGCCATTATCAAAGGACATGATTTATTATTTATAAGTCATTTAGATTTTAGTTCTAGTCGACTTGGTGACACCAAAGCGACACATGTATTGATCAGTGGAGGCGGGTAACCGTGGCTTTCTGCATCTACCCTGCGCAGAAATACAATACTAGATCATGATGAAAATCAATCAATCTAAAAATAGCTACTCTTCTGGTTTGTGTCTGGATGGAATGGAAGCATTGTTTTTGGAATAACTCCTGATGTCATGAGATTTGAAACCAGCCTCTTGTTTGTTGGCTCTGTGGGGTGCCAAGTTAAAACTGCCAACACTGAGTTGAGGTAGTATGCTAATTACTGCATGAATGAGAAACTATTTCTGTGTCAACATGCTTCAACATTTGGATGACATCAACACCAATGCTGTATCTATTTCAAGTTACAGTGAGAACATACACTAGTTTGTGTTTCTTTTCTCATTAATATGTCGTTTATGCAGCAAGATGCTCCTGTGGGGAAACTGTGAGTAATTGTGTTTAAAGTAATCTGACTACACACACACAAAGGGGTGTCATGGGAATAAATCGTTTTTCCTCAAAATGAGATTTGGTTGCCTCAAAAAGTTCCTGCGCTGTGGAATGCAAATGAAGCCGTGGCAGCTATGGCGCGAGGAGCACGACATGAAGCATCACAGAAACCAAACAAAACAAACTCACAGTGAGAGCAGAGCTGGCTGAAATGTCAGAGGCATTCAGAGCGAATACAGCCCCCCGGGCCCCGACGTACAGACGCTCACCGTCAGCCTCCAGCAACATGGTGCTGTAGTTAGATGCAGACGACTGGAAACGCCTGCAGCCCTGGAGACCTGGGGAGAGGAAGAGGAGAGGAAGGGGAGAGGAGAGGAGAGGAGGAGAGGAGAGGAGAATTGGATTTTAATGAATGTGATCTTTTGTAACCCCTTGGCTGCTTCCGCTACATCTATTTATTAAAGCAGCCTCTAATGTAATTTACAAAACACATCACAGACATCCACCGAATGAATCACCAATGAGATGCACTGAATAGGAGTGTGGGCAAAAACCAATAGAAATGTTCCAGTCTTTCTCCTTGTATTGTTCTTCCTCAGAAATCAGATTATATGGAGTATTGGATCCACTGTGTGATTCATGGACAATGCCATTGTTAGAAACAGCCCCTCAGTCTCATGGCTAGACACACTACCACCTGGGCATTTCTCAGCACAAACACTGTCCTCTGCTGCCATTGATTATGGGTTGTCTCTTTGGGAAAAACTGTGGGTTAACAAAAACAACTTTTCTGAGAAAAAGCGTCCTCTCAGACACTCGAGATATTGACTTTTCATTCTCTGTAGGGAGGATGGAGAAATACGGTGTCATGTGCGCTTAGCTAGTAACAGTACATATATTAATCTGGATTCTGATGGATCATTTTAACACAAAAAACCTAGATATTCGTACACTAACCCATCTCAGTGAATGCCTTTGGAAAGCCCCTTAATATGCATAAAGTTATTTCCATCAGATACCTGACAGTATGAGGATAAAAGGAGCAATAGAAATGTATTCATCTTCTGTAATGGGTTTCTCGCTGTATGATTGCCAAACGTCAGAGCAAAGCGCTAAGAAGGCCCCGCTCTTTGAATCTCAGGGACAAACTTTGGAATTATTTTTTTTAAGACTGCTAGAAAAAACAATTCTATTAAACTCCATTATACTGCAGCTGCACAGAAAATTGCTTTATATGACCTCGATGCTCCCTGTGTTTATTCAGAAATAGGAAAAATACACAGTACCAAACAAAATGGGAAATGCAAGATATATTATCAATAGCTGCTTTTTTGCTTGACAGATGCAACATTTTAGGTAGACATTTCCTTTATGCCTGTTTCCTGGCGTTCCATCATCAAAACAACCAAACAAAACAAATCAATCTTATTTAGATTTCCTGAATTTCTGTTTAAAAAAAATAAAAGGTAATAAGAAAAAGTACGAGTTAAGGTTAGTGTTACAGTTATTAGGTTATAAACCAAAGTATTGAAACATTTGGGTTAAATAATGGCGATTTATGAAAAATCAGAGATCACCAAAGTTCACAAAATTCCTCCTAAGGGGAACATGAAGGTAGCCACACACAAAGAAAATGAAACGTACATAACTGGACAAACAAATATTCATTCAGCATCACTGAACATAAATGTTTTCACCAGATCTCATGACAAGGCATCCAATAGTTATCACTATAGCATTAAGGAAAATTCAATGTCAACAAAGTCAAATACGTTTTTCTTTGGTGGACCATTCCCATACATATTAGCCCAGCAGAGCATTAATACATCTCCTTACACATCTGATGGTTCCAGCATCACAAACCAAATGTTCTGCTTTTCTCAGTTTTATATATAGCTCCATATTGCCCTGACCAGAGTGGAATTAAAACCCAACCATGGAAGATTCAAGTTAAGGGGATTATGCTCATTCTACAGAGCTCCACTGAGGAAGAGGAAGATAATGAAAAGAGGCCCAACACAACATCAGACTTCAGAGGTCCACGTCGACTTAATGTGGGTTTCTGTGGTTTGAGTTTTCTTTGCTTTGAGTGCATGTCCCCCGTCAAGTTTTCCAGGCTATATTGGGATGCATCTGTTTTGACAGGACCAGACACTAATGAGGTTCACTCATACAAACACTCAGCAAAGAGACATGCTGTACAGCACACACACACACACACACACACACAGTATACAAACACGTGCAGGACATATTTATGAAGTCACTGGCTGCGATCATGAGATGTCAGAGGGTTACGCAAGTTCTAAACATACGATCGTTCATGACTCCACTTAGCTTGTGTAAACATGACACCACTGGCAACACACACACACACACATTATAAAGAACCACTAGGCATGTTGAAACCACAACATCTCCAACAGTGAAGTGACCAAACAGAGAACATTACAAAAGAAATGTAAACAAATGTCTTATTTAACTATCTGACGTGACTTATGCTGAACAGGCTTTATTATCAGCTGAGGAAACCTAAAAGCTAGTCACTTCTACTGCCTATTGTTAAATGCAGTAGCTCCACTTGGCCAAAAAGAAAAGTGTTGGCCTTCTTGAAACCTCAGCCCCTCAACATCCTCACCGAAGACTGCATGGTTATCAAGTACGCTTTCATTAAGATTCCCATCAGCCGCTGCAAAACACAATCCTCTCCTCTAACTCCAGCAGGAGTCAGATTCCATTCGAGACTCCTCCTGAGTGAACAGGTGTTTACTTTTCCTCCTTCATTCTCAGCAGGAGGAAGGAGAGTCTTAGCTTTATAGGATTTTCGGAACAATAGCTTTACCTACGTGATACGAGTTCCTCATTGTTAGTGAGGAAAATGCATTACAGCAGAGACAAAGCCTGGGTTTTCTTCGGTGTAATCCAAGTATTAGGACACGCATTGCCTGACAGCTGGAGCCATGTAACTGAAAACTACCTCACAGAAAGTGTGACGCAGCAGAGGATGATTTATTAACTGTATTTGACAGCACATTTTTAGCCTTGGCTTAGAAGACCGTGCAAGAAAACACCCGTTTGATTCATTCTACGGGGAAAGAAAAAGAGGGCAGAGAGAAGCCCAGATGATATTATTTACTGAGCAAACACTTGGAGGTACCTCAGCTGATCAGCAAAGTACACAGTGTTCAGGGACATACACACACGCAAGCACACACACTCGCTGCACCTCTAGGTGACGGGCTGTGACGTCACAGCCTTATATACGAATTCACACTCGATTGTCAGGGCTTGTTTACAGTTTGAATTTTCTGACGGGCCTACGGGTGGTTCTGAATAAGTAAGCCACAGACTGTTATAAAATTGTCAGGTTGAAATCAGTGTGTGTATTGTGAAGGGAGATTTAACAATCTTTTCTTTTTTCACAACCTGCTAAATCTTAGTGTTTCCAGCGTTTACCCTCATGAGCACTGGAATGTATCAAGACATAATACCGTGTGTGTGTGTGTGTGTGTGTGTGTGTGTGTGTGTGTGTGTGTGTGTGTGTGTGTGTGATTGATTGAACTTCCCCACACAGGTTTGGAGGAGTCTTTGCTTTTTTTGGGTTGCTAAGAAACACAGAGATTAAATGGATTAGAGGTAAATTTGTATACCAAAATCTTCTCGTCGGGAGGGGGGAAGAAAGGGAAACAAAGACTTGAGGTAAAGGCGAGGTAATGGGATTAAAAAGAGGGCAGTGCAACCACGAAAAGTACAAACTAATGAAGAAGAAAATGGAGGAAAAGAGACGGAGCTTAGGTGCAAAGGTAGAGAGATTAATGGTGGAGGAGGGGGAGTGGAGGAGAGTGACGGAGCTGAGTCGTGTAGGAGGACCTGTGGGAGGGAGGTGCACTAACAGATGATGTACAGAAACTGAGATAAAGGTATCAAGAGGTTTATAGAAAGAGGAAAGATAGATAATGAGTGCAAGTGGGTAATGTATTGTAAGAAAGACATCTGTTTAGACAAAGAGAAGAAGAAGTAGATCTTATAAAGTGAATTGCAGCCAGCGAGTCAAAGTGGAAACGTGAGAACATGTCTGTGTAGCAACAAGAAAAGTACAGGATCAGATAACAGCACTCTTTAAAAAAGGAGTAGAAACAAACACTTGCCTACACACACACACAATAAACATACTGTAAAAGGCCGTTTTGCGCCATACTACAACAGTTGCCATGGTAACACTGCTTATGAACTTCCTACAGTGGTGTCAGTCTCCCTGATGCTCCGCAGGGATCCAAGAGTAAGCTCATCACTCATCTGCCTCTATCTCTGTAACACCTCGGCTTACAAGCCATCACTCATGCAGGGTGAATGGAGAATAATCACAGTTTGTTCAAAAGAAAAAAGATTTACAGAAGAGGCAGGTGTCAGAATAACCAAGCAGGTATACTGAGATAAAGAGAAAGAAGGAGGCACCTACTACAGGAAGAGGCTGAGTATATAAAGAGTTTCTACACCTGGTCTGAATGTAAAACACTGCATTAATGAGTTATGAGTCATATTTAGGTATTTCACCAAAAACCAGATAGAAGTTTGAGGGTCAAATGACCAGAAAACTGAAATTTGACGCACCATAAACTGTTCATAATTATGCAGATTTGAGAAAGAAACAACTGCTTGTGTTTGTGCTTACCGCTGCTCAACACGGTGACGCGTGGAGTCACATCCAGGTCCAGAGGCGTTCTGAACGGGTACCCAGCTGCAGCACACACACAGCAGCTCAGCAGCAGGAAGCGCATCGCAGAGGATCCAGCCCCCCGCATCTCCGTCGAGCGTCTCATGGGACACACTTTCCAACCACGGTGTTCCAATTCAAAGGCTCTCACACAAACATATTCAACCTACGACTCACTCCCACACACACACACACACTTGCTGGCACTGGCAACCTCCCTTACAGTGCTGTGGACAGGACCAAAGGAACCTGGAAAATTAAAAAAAACAACAGTGTTAGTAGTCATGTCAAAAAAGGAAGAAACATGTGGGCACTATGTGGGCACTATGACTGCAAGTGTCTACTGAAAAGTAAAACAAGTCAAAAATAAGGATAGCTGAAGTTGAGCAACACATTAAATAAGCTGATGCGGAGGATTTTGTAAAATGACGACAGAGATACGAAAGAGACACAAAGGGCATTTGCTCAATAACATATTGAGGGGTTTTTGCAGATCAATGGGGCTGTGTGAGACTGGGGCCGGCTCTCCGTGTTGCAAAGTATTGCAGTGTGTGAGCAGCAGCTACACAGTCTAAACAAATCATTGTAATTATCATTAACCAAACAAGGGCTGTCAAAGAGAACAACATGCCGATATCACACAAACACTTGAGGATTACACTGAGATGTGGAGCAATCCAGATCGATAAGGTGTGAAACCAGTTCAAACTGCAGACATACCTGAGGAGCAAAATCCATGAGGATAATGACTGTGAAGTATGATGTGTCTGTGTGTGTGTGTTGTGATATGAATGCCAATGTCGTAACTGCAGGACGAGAGCTTATTTTTTTATAGAAGTGAAGGAGAGGAGGAGATGGAGTGTGTTTGTGTCACCATCACATGCACCAGTGCACACACCAACATTGGAAATACATGCCATACCATGGTGCATCACTGACCTTAACCACATTCATCTGGAGGAATGTTAATGTGTGTGTGTGTGTGTGTGTGTGTGTGTGTGTGTGTGTGTGTGTGTGTGTGTGTGTGTGTGTGTGTGTGTGTCCTTCACTGTCCAATAGGTTTTCGGACAGCAAGTCTCCATCTCATTAGGAATTTTTACATTTTCGAGACGTCTTAAAATTCTTTGAAATCTGGGATTAACGGATTTGTCAAAAATAAATGTTCCTTGCTTCATTGAATGCATCGCATTTTAGGAGTGCATTTCTGTCTCATCTGTCAAACAGAACCGTACATTTATCGCTCCCTCTCTATTTCTCTCCTTATACTCAACCTTCGTCTCAAAAACGCCTCACCAGTTTCAAATGTAAACAGTCACACTCTTTAGTGTTTTCCTCTCCTCTCTGTCACACTAAAGAGCTGAACATCCAAGCAGGCTGCTTGCTCCTTCTATCACACACACACACACACACACACGCATGGATGCAATAAAAAAAAGAGCTGAAAAGTGAAGCCATTAGCACAAGTGACCCTGACTGCTAGCTCAGAGAAAGTTAGAGCAGTCCCTCAGGGCTGACACCATGACAACGGTCGGCTTTTCATAATGTAACGGACACACACACAGCAGCATGCAGGTGTGGAGGAAAGAGATGTACTATTAACGGTTAGTTTAACAGTAGGTAGTAACAGTAGGACGGGCTATACTGTAAACACTGTGATGATATTATCACCTCTTACCACTGCTCCACCCACAGGACACAAGAACTATGTAAGACTTTCATGGAGTGTTGTACTCCGAAACACTTTATGTGTGAACTTTCACAAAAACAACTTCTTACTCCTACACCTGAGCTGGGCCAGCGGCCAAAAAACCATTGTAGTCACAAGTTATATTGTCAGAAACAAGAACACAAAAGCATTATTAAAAGATACGTCAACATGAGTAGTGAATTGGTTTAGTGCTGAAACATTTAACTAATTCGTTTTACCCTGATGGCAAAATATTTTTGACAGAAAGGATGTTTGAGATAAAAGTCAACTAAGTTTTCAAGCATTGATGGATTTCAGGTGTCAGCAAAGGGATATCTCTACTTTACTGGAGTCAACAAAACAATAGAAAAGCTAAGTATTCATTTTTCTAAGCATCAGGAAAATCTCAAAACACAGTGATAACAACACCGCTTTCTCAAGTTAATGAAATGTAGCCGCTTGGGAAATAATACTTTTTCACCAGACTGAATTACTTTCGAAATGTTTTTATGGCTCTATCTTGTTGCCAGGATGGAAATATACTTTGGGGACTCCAATTACTTCAGTCGTAGACTTTCTGTCAGGATGTGCTGCCTCTCGGAGTCGAACTGTCAAACATCGTAAAGGTGTGTCACTCCCTCCCAGTCTTGTCGAAGCTTCCCTTAAAAAGTGGCAGAGAAGGGGCACTTAGGGGCTCTTCAGAAGTCGTTTATCTGACTGATGCACATCAAATCTCTCAATCGGGCTGTCAGGGTCTAAACCCTTTCAGTCAATCAGTCTGTCAGTCAACCTCAGGGGTCCTGGTGTGGTCTTATAATCCCGAGAGGAAGAAGAATCTATTCAGAAGAAAAATATGAAAGAGAGACAGCAGCGATGCAGGAGGTAAAATGCTAGCGGAAAGTCCAGCAGTGCAGAGCAAAGGGACAGTAATTGTGTCATTCTCAATTCTCTTTTATCTCAAATCCATTACTCCCAGCTTTATCAGTGTACCCCAGACCCCTAAATGCAGAAGCTTTCAATACTTAATTGGCCACTGAGCACACCAGTCAAAACTGTTGAAAACAAAGTTAGGGCTGACCCAGAGGAAATCACAGAGACTCTACCACTCACTACCTAACCTTTCTAATCTGACTGCCTTCCAAACACACTGCCAGCTCTCAGTCCCATGATATTTATTCACAGAGATGGCTTTTATCAGGCAATTATAAAGTTACTATTAAACCTGCCTGAATGCAAGAGATTGGAGCACTGCGGTGACGGCACCATCAACAGACCACGATTGTCCGTAAGAACTTGAAACTCTCTGTTTTTGAGTTGGATATGTGTGTGAAAGAGACAAATAGTAGAAAGGATGACAGCCAAAGCCATTGAGCTGCATGCATACTGCTTTAAAACACTCTTGTTTCACAGACAGACAACAGGAAGCCCACTGAATTGAACCTTATATCTTCCCAGTACTGTAGCTTTATACATGTATACAATACACATTGTGAGTGCAACACTAGGCTCTTTAAACATACACTGTAGTTATCTGACAACACCACAAAAAACATTGAAACTATTGTAACTATCATTTATTTTTGTGCACAACACAACCTCACAGCTTATTTGCTCATTTGTTTGAATCTTTCCGCAGCTGGTTCTCTCTGGGTTTATGGCCGTCCAAATGTGGCAATAGTTTAGAGTCTAAAGTCTATAATTCTTGTTTTTTTAGGTCTCTAGAGAGAAGTTTAGACTCTCCAAAACCAGATTCAATCTCACTCAAAGCTTACACTCCATTCAGCCATGTCAGAGAATCCCACATTTGCCTCAAAGGGCTTCTCAGTCTGGGCAGAAAACACCACCTTCACTCCTTAGGGTCAGGATATTATCATTGTGAATGCTGTTAGGTAACGGCTTGACAATTACATTTAAATATAGTGTAGTTATTTCGTTGAACACAAGGTTGGAGGTTTGATGCCTGGATGTTACTGTCGAGGTGTCATTGATGAAGATACTGAGCCCCAAGCTGCTCCTGATGGGGAAACCCTGCGCCTCGCATGGCTGCCCCCCCCCCCCACCATCTGTGTGTGAATGTGTTTGTGAATACGTAAATTAGAAGCAAACCTTCATTTGGTGAGGACAAAAACAACAGAGGATGAATTCCATCTCTACTAAAGAAAGGCAATAGAAAGGCCAATATAAATGGCAATAGTTAATGTGAAGCTATCTTTGGCTCTTTTCTGCTGTAATAAATGTACATTTCCTCTCTTTGGGACGAATAAAGGTATTCTGATTCTGATACATAGAAAATAACAGGTGTAGAGACACAGAATTACAATATTATATAAATGAGGCGCAAACATGTATTTGGTATGTGGAACAACATTTAGTTATTTTGCAGAAGAAAAAGCATGTTTGCAGTGTGGATGTAGCCAGGACAATAGATTACATTAAGAAGTATTATGGTTGCTTCATTTGTACTGTGCTAATCCCAATGAGTGGCTGCAGCTAAATATTAAGTTAACAACTAAAAGCATAGCTGAAGTCATTATAAAAGCATCATTATTAAAGACTAACATTTAAATATGGGCTGAACTAGTACCCTTTGAAGAATGGGGGAGAAGCATCAAGGGCACTATCTACATAACAATTATTTACTTTGTGTCAAATGGCAGCATCTTTGCATATTTTACAAGCCTTTCATCCACTTGCCATACCTCTACGCCTTGTTTTTTTTTAAAGACCAAGCAGGTAGATGTGTTCACTGGGTGTCCCTTTACATGGAATGATTAGATCACAGTTTCAAAGAGTATCAGCTTGGACAGGAAATCGCTGATACCCATATTCAACAGATCAATCATCTCTTCATACCTTCAACATCATCACTGTATGTTTACAGCTGATCTACTCTAACCACAGCTGTTCTTCTTGCCTCATGCTTTTTATATGAATCACAGGCTGCAGCTTTACTTTGCATATTGCTCAGTTCGCCCACACGGATTCAAAGTAAGTCCACTGAACCCTGATGAGCTGTAACGCATTAATGCAGTAAAGTGAAGCAATAATTCACATAATGTGTCACTGGGTGTTTCAGATGCAACAATAAGCTACTTTTACACACATTAAGGACCAATTCCTTCCTCAAATAGGCTTACACCTGTCGGAATTGGTGCAACTATCCGGCAAAAATTCCCTTATAACGAGACGACAACCACCCCTTATTTTATGAGGGTAAATATCATTAGCAGTCTTAATAGGACCATTTAATAACTGTCATAAAGATATTAGGAGATTGCAAATAGGGTGAACCACGACGAGTATACCACACCACTATCACTGCATGGACACAGCAGAAATACTTTAAAAGGTACCACGAAAATACACTCACTACTAAGAAAATACATTTTTCTGTGGGTTTTATCTAAGAAACGGTCGTGTCAAGATAGTGTGCCTCACCTGAATCGTGTTCAAATTCTTCGAAGAGAAAGACACTGAGCTCAAAATAATCCAGGTGGACTTTAGCCGCAGGAACACACTCTCAAACACACTCAGTGAACGCCTCACAGCACTGACAGCGGGACTGTGGCTCCGCTCGTCCGCCGTCACAGGTGGCGGCCCGCCCTCTCGTGACGCTCACTTTTGTCCCTTCTTTTTTCTCAACGAACCTCTGAATTAAGTATTCCGTTCCTTTTTTGTTGTTATTTGATAATTCCTGGTTCGTTGTACCACTTCTATGCAGTGTGTAACACGAGCTGCAGACAGCGTGATGACAGTTGTGAGGCAAAGTGTAAAAGGTGCACCGATGCAACCTATCCATTCAATGCTCCAGGGTGACGTCACACTGACCCCTAGCGCGCGCAGAGGGAAGTGCACCCAGCCAGGTGTGCTGATTATAGTCATCTGTAGAGTAGGCCTACTCTGCTGGTTACATTTAAACAGAGGTGGGAGAAATACTTGAGTAAAAGTACCAGAGTGTAGGAATACTCTGTTACAAGTAAAAGTCATGCATTTAAAATGTTACTAAAATAAAAGTACAAAAGTATTAGCATCAAAATATACTTAAAGTACCAAAAGTAAAAGTACTTATGCAGATTGGTCAATTTTAGAATAATACATATTATATGTTTTGATTATAATTATTGATGCATTAAAGTGTTTATCAAAGCTGGTAAAGGTGCAGCTAGTTTGAATGACTTTGTATACTGCAGGGTAGCTAGATAGTGAATAGTACTCCAATGTTAATTATATTTCACATCATTAATCCAAATGTTTAAAGTAACTACAAGTACAAAATAAATGTACAGTAGTCAAGTAAAAGTACACGATTTACCTCTGAATTGTAGTAGAAAATGGAAATACTCAAGTACATGTATCTCAGAATTGTACTTAAGTACTTGAGTAAATGTATTTAGTTACTTCCTACCTCTGAATTTAACCAATGTGCCTTTGATACATTTGTTAAATATTCTTTATGGAAATATTCAATAACTACCAGTAAGTCATAGTTATACAGTAAAACACAAGCAAAATAACTTCACACATTTACTGGTTATACTGCAAGACTTATTTGGAGAAATATGCTTTTAATAATTTTTATGTTTTTTTCTTTTTGGAAATACCAACCACTTTGGACAGTAATTGTCCACAGCTAGTTAGACACCACTAAGTTTAGAGAAATAGGCTTTTGCCATTTGTTGGTGATTTTCTTCCTCTGGTACGCTGGCCATTGGGGCAGCTACATCACTCTGAGTTGGTATAGAAACCAAAAGCAGAGCTGTTTAAAAAATATGTTGTATAACGATATAAAATGATAAATGACAAAATGTTTACAGAAAACAATGGATGTTTGAACCCTGAAGTCCATGTAGCTTTAGGTTGAGTTTTTTTCTTTATTAAAACACTTTTGTGTCAGATTCACGTAACACTGTTTCCCTGCCTGACACTTCCTCACATCCTGGAAATTATATTTTGCATTTTGATTTCAGGTATAATTCTTGGTCTAGCAGATCTCATATCCCTGTAAATGTGTCTGTTATGTACGCAGGGGCTCAACACTTAATGAAGTTGCCTGTGAGGAAAACCCTCTCCATCCCTCTCCCCTGCTCCTATCCCCAGAGGAACACAAATCCAATGAATTATCAGGCCCAGAGGAGATGCATAGTCATTATACTGCATAAAGTTACAGTCACAACCTAGATCAGATATTTATCTGTGTGCAGACCCCCTGCAGGTCTTCACAATGCTCATAAAACCAAAAAGGGCTTGTGTGCTGCAGAGATTATTAAGAGCTCTGATTATGAAGAGAGAGAAAAGACCAGCTATCTGTCATCCCATATACGACTGTGTTCTCTGATTTATACAGAACTTTGAATCCATTATAAATGTATTTATTAATTATAAATATAGTTAGTCATATTCAGTGGGCAGAGTTGATGTTGAAGTCAGCCTTTTGTCTCCATGTCTCATTGCAATTCAGCAGGAAATACACACAGTAAAGGGCCAAAACATTTAGCTGCATTAACCCCATAAAACTGAGACACAACAGATTAACGATAGAGCTTATTGAGGAAGGAGTGTCCCTGTTGCAGGTTACCATGGCAACAGGGGTACCTGAAGGACTGGTGGTTTGTGCATGTATGACCATACAGTAAGTTATGGATTAGTTACATTACAAGGTGCAGAATTTATGGTTTTCTCCCTATATGTGCTTGCTAAAAATAACAATAAAAATGGATTGAAGTGTTTCACTCTGTCTGCCTCTCTGTAACAGAGATCTAAGAGACAGCAAACACAGCGTTCAGACATAACAGATTATAAGATAGTGAATGTGGAAAATGTTGTCTGTTGGTGCAGCACTTTGGTCAGGGATATATCAACAACCTGCCATGACATTTAAACAGACCTTCATGGTCCCCAGAGGAGGAATACTGCTGATTTTGGTCTGTGCTAATTATAAAAATGTAAGCATACTAACAAGGTTTACTAGGATGTAAGGAATGGTAATCCTAGCTACTAATCATCTGCATGTTTAGGTATAATAGTAAACATATTAGCAGCACTTGTGTGTCACTAGGGAAATGTTTAGCCTTTATTCAAATGTTTTGTAAATCATTTACGCTATGGCAAAAATGCCAACATTTTGTGAGAAGTGATAGGTTTTTCCCCCCTGAGTTTTGGAAGTTTAACCTGAGCTTCTAAAATAGGTATAAAACAAATGGTGCAGCTCAAATACACTGAGATCCTTAAGGAAAAATCTTTGTCCCAGGGCCATTACAATATAGAACCATGTATTCTAATGCATGGTGCAAATGCATGCTATTACACTTGATTCCTCTGGCATTTCTGCTGTATTATGGAGCAATGTTTGCAATGTTTGCTGCAATGCATCAAAATCAATGTTGTTGCTAATCATAGAATTATCCCAGACTGTGATAAGGATTAGTTTTTCACAGTCCGAGTCAACTCGTACTGTATCATTTACAAAACAAAATGTTTAATAATTAATAGTTACATTAGACACCATTTCAGCTTTTTACCAATACTACTACTTAACATATATATTGATTTTGAATATTTGAGCATATTCATCCAAGCGATTTGGCCCCCGATCACTTATTTGTTTTCTAACATATGTATTATAACCTTATAGCAGATGACATTTTAACTTTGTATTTGTCTTTGAGACCAAATAAAGTATCCATGTGATTGGAAAATATTTCTAATCGCATATTTTTGAATCTGCTACTACACCTCTGACTACTTTCCATATTTGGATCTGATTTGTATTCATACTCTGGAAAGTTAAAGTGTCACCTTCTGTCCAGCAGAGGGCAGCAAAGATTGTGTATTAAAAAATGACACATGGAGACCAATACATTTCCATTCAATTTTATTAACAATGATGAGAAAAGTGGATAAAGTGTGCATGTGTGGTTAAAAAAGAAGCATTTTAGTATAAAGTATTTTATTGGAAATATTGGAAATACTACAGTACATTTGTGGTTATAATTCTGACAAAAGGGCTAAAAGAAAAAGTAACAAAAATAAATACAATCTGCATTGACAGAGATATGTGGTAAGTTTCAGGAACTCATCCGATATTGTAAAAGTTGCATCTTTATTTTTGATTCAGCTGAATAAATCATCATTACAACAAATCGTACAACTGATTATAACAAAAATTCATGGTGTCTGGTTTTACGCTTGCTTTTTTTTTACAATATTGTCATGAAATGGCTGTAATAAAATATAAAATTCATATGGATGGAAATCTCCTTCCAGATCAAAGGGCATCTTAAGAGTTGGAAACTTAGATAAGAATATAATTCCTAAAGTAACTTCTCACTAGTGTTTATGACAGAAATACATGTATACACAGTATCTATGGCATCTCAACCATGTGCCATTGCAGGAGAGCAGACTGGCTTTGTGGGTATCATAGACCACAGAATGAACATTAATAGATCAATCAAAAGTTTTTCCCACCAATCATATAATTATTTATTTTTTTAAATCAAGAACAGTGGTGGTCACGATTGATTTTACCCCAGTAGTGCAGGTAGCAGAGGCACAGGCACTCAACACAGATGACGAGAAACAAGCCCCACAGAGATTGTCATGGTAACAGAGCATCATCATATTCCACTCATTCACCTCATGCAACGTAGAGCCTCAAGTGTTAGAAAATAACCAGTAGCCCAGAAAAACAAGTTTTAAAAGACTATCGAAAAGTGTACAAATTACTGTTGCGCAATAACAAATACTGCTTGATCCATTTACATCCCAACATTTGAGTTTCTGTCAAGTAGGAAATAGTTTCAGACACTTATTACAAAAAAGTGGATTAAAGGAAAGCAATGCCAAAAGTGTCTTAAGTACACGGTACACAGTGTGGCCTGGAAAAGTACGAGAGGGAGAATTCCTCTGTTGTAGATACAGAAAAAAAGTGCCAGAAAGAGTTCATAGATAATCCTTCATATTGTTTGGTCTGTCCTTGTCTCTTCATTTCAGCAGTGTCCTTCTCTGTCCCAGTCTGTTAAAGCGTGTGTGTGTGTGTGTGTGTGTGTGTGTGTGTGTGTGTGTGTGTGTATTTGAGTGTGTGTGTGTGTGTGTGTGTACAGCTCTGGCAGACTGCAATGTGCAGGGTTTTTTATGTTTTAAGCCAGCGTTCTTTGTCTTGGCTTAATTCTGGGGTAGAGCTGTTAAGAGAAAACGACAAGAAATGTTAGCAGTGCACATTTGTACATAAAAAAAAACACAATTTCTCATCATTGCAGTTTCAGTGACTTTCGACTCACCCCGAGGAGGTTGCGGGGAATGTAACCCTCGGTGTCTCCCATGCGGGCCCACCACCATTCGATCTCATCGTCGTCTTCTCTGCGGACGATGGTCATGCAGTCTCCCTCGCGGAACACCAGTTCATCAGGGTTTTCACCATTGTATTCCCACAGACCGTAGATCACTCCCCTGTTCATGATGCCCATCTTCTCTTGCACACCTGAGGGTAGACAGATTTGGAAAAACACAAAGATTAAAGCACACAAAAGATATGAAGTGTAAGACATCATTTGTTTTGCCTGAAACATACACAGGACACAATAACAATTATAACAATGCATTCATAACGTATAGCAAAAAACTGACCATAGAGGAACTGAGAGCACTGGGTGTAGCCCTCCTCCATCTCTTCACATTTATCAGCTGCTGTTTGCATGTCGCTGTAAGTCATAGCGAACACGGCTGCACCGGACTCCACCAGGAACTTGCACACTTGCACATTGTTGCAGGATGCAGCACAGTGAAGAGGGGTCCTAGAGGGAGGAAGGAGTTGAGAGTTGAGTAAATAAATGTAAACAATTTGAAAACTCATTGTGACAGTTCAGACTTGTCTCAGGTAATCAGCCATGTCAGCAGTGAACGTACCAGCCGTCACTGTCAGCAGCATTGACATTGACACCAAACTGAACCAGAAACTTGACAATCTCTGTATGTCCAGCACAGACAGCATTGTGTAGAGCAGTGATGCCTTCATCGTTAGGCAGACTGGGATCCTCCACCTGAGATTGAAACATTTAAATAGGGGGTAGTGTGAGCCACAGAAAATAGCAAACAAAAATGTCTCTTTTGGATATTGTTTATCTAACACTCTGACACAATGGTAGCTGACTAACACAGCAGAAAACTAAGCAAAAAGAACGCAAAAGTAAATGTCTTACTTCATAGATGATCCTCTGGACCAGGTCGAACTCTCCCTCCAGAGAAGAGTCCAGCAGCAGAGCCAGAGGGTTGAACTTCACTCTCATGCTGTGATCGATGCGTTCAGAGCAAAGCTTGCGCAAGTTGGTCCTCTTTCCCTGGAGACACAATCATAACCGTGTAGCACGTCAGTGATCATAAAAAGCCATTACAACACAAAGAACGGAAAATGTAAAATCAGAGTGTCCTCCTGATCGTCCACTCTGTTGTGTTCAATGTGGACTGAGAGAAGAGGAGGGACTTGTTTTCCAGCTCTAAGAGCATTGCTTATCCCGTTTACCCAGAAACACATTGATTTTTCTAAAACCATGATTACACAAACAATTGGTTCTCAAATGGAGGCGACAGAAGGAGAAAACTAGGGGGGGGGGGAATAATGAATACTTATTTCTAATTGGTTTACTCACTGGTAATACCCGTCCCCTCAGCATAAAACCCACTTAAGAAGTCTCGCTAAGAGCTTAACAACAGGAACATATGAACTTGTGTTGTTTTTCAACACATAATGGGGAAAGTAGGCTGGGTATCCGCTTACTGTAAGTGGAATAAGGTCCATTTTCTCCAGAAACAATAGAAGTACTTGACAGGAATTATATAATTATATAACAGACCAGGTCAGCGCTGTTTACCAGCACAGCTTTATTAAGTAGAATGCACAATAACTGTACCTCATGACCAGCTACTGTGCTAACAAACAAGCATGTGAGAGGATTTAATAACACAAGCACACAACTGTAGTCTGTACTGTACTGAGACTCAGGACTGTGGAACACAAACAAGAGAAGACTGAGGGTTACCGGTACATAATGTTTGTGTTTAAGCAGCTTGACAGCTCACCCAAAATCCAAGATAAACTTTTTCCTCTAGTGATATTTATCCATTTAGAATATTTGGGTCTAAGTTGCAGTGTGTTGGAGATATCAACAGGGTGATTGTCTGCCTTCTCTCGAAAACATTTGATCGAGATGGCAGTTGTTTTGTGGTGCTCAAAAAACAAAAACAATGTATTTGAAAAACTGAAGCGCAATGCCTCTTTCCAGTTGTCATGACTCGGATACACAAGATTATCCACAGACCTTAGAGATATTCAACAGAAGGCAGACATCTCTACGGCTGATATATTGAACACGCGGCAAACACACCAAATAGTATAGATTGATAAATAGCTTGACAGAAAAGAGGAAAAATATTAATTCTTCTTTTGTTGCGTCTCATTTAATGTGTTAATACATACCGGTGGCAGAATGACCTGGCCGGTGACCTCGGGGGCCTTCATGTTGAAGGTGTCCTCTCCCAAGCTGTCCTGCTCCGCTCCACTGGGGTATGGGGGTGGGGGGTAGGGGGGGAACTCTTCCAGGAAGCCTTCTGGAGGTGGAGGGGGGAGGTTGGAAATTGCGTCCTCGGAGCCAGAGCCTGGAGGTGGTGGGAAGTGACCGTCATCTGGCCTGGGCGCTGGGTGGGATGGGGGAGGAGGGGGGATAATGTCCTCTGGTCCAAAGGCTGACGGTGCTTTGGTGTGTTCAGGGGGTCCTGGCACGGGGACATTAGCTGTAGTGATGTGAGACGGGAGCTGTCCCCCCTCCAGAGTCTCTGTCGATTGGTGGTCCGCTCCACCCAGAGAAACATGCGGCCCCGCAGATCCCTCCGCCGCCTTCTCTGCTTCACCAGCGTAGGTGGGAGTGGTCGGTGTGGTAATAGTCTCCATAGCTTTCAGGGTGGTCTTCTGGTAGAGGAGTTTCTGAATGTTGGGCCCCGCAGGACCCTCGGGTTCAGTGATGGAGCTGCGTTTCTTCAGCGGCCTGGGGGCGTTGTAGAGCTTCTTCCTCAGGGCTTCCAGGTCGCCATCGTTCTGGTTCCTGTAGGGGTTCGAAATGAAGGGAAGCAGCTTGGTGGGGCTGAGGGGCCGGGGGGTGCGCTCCGTTTCGGGTTGGGGGACCTCAGATGGACTGGGACCCACGTTGTAGGCTCCGTTGTGGTCGACCTCAGATTCAAAGGCAGGGGAGCGGCGTTCCATGTAAGGGTTCTCTGGATATAGGAGGCCTCCACTGGGGATCACTGGTTTACCGTACACTATAAACAAAGATAGGAAACAAGTGTTACACAGATACATACTAATAACTGACCCTTTGTTCTGCCCCTAAGCAAATTCAAATGTGATAATTACAAGATGCTCAGGTCAGCAATGCGCTAAGTAAACAATGCAGTGATAATGGTTAAAAAGAAAAAACGGATAGAATAATATATTCTTTCCTCTAAGATACTGCTTATTTTTCTCAATGGCTGTAGAAAAACCTGCTTGTATCAGTCTCTAAATCAGCTGCTCAAAGTTTGTATTAAATATAAATGATTGCTTAAGGGGAACATTGGTCAAAAATGTACACCAGATGGGAATATCAATTATGAATGCAGTTGAAATGTTCTGTTCATTTGAGACGTAAAGCAAAATCAGACAAACAAATCAGAGTATATTGTTTTTTTTATATAAATAAAATACTAGTTCGGTCTAAATAACTTTGGAATGGAATACTTAATTATAATGTACCTATATGTTGTATATGCATCAGTAATATTTGACATTTTCTATGCCTATTTAAGACTTTAAATGGACTTTTCGTTTAAAACTTCCCTTGCATCTCCCTTGCATTGATTACATCCTCAGAACTGACTCAGGGGAGGAGAAAAATGTGTTCCATTTCAATTCCACAACTCCAGTCAAAAGCAGCAGGTACGGTTGCCTGCTATTGCGTTTGTAAAGGGAAGATGTAACAGATGGTGTAGACGCTCTAGCTCATCCTCTGGTCAACGGTGTGTGAATATATTCCTGTTGAATATGCTAAACAGAACAGCAGCAGGGCAGAACTACTTAACAGTGAATATATCTCAAGTGACACAATATTCTATTTTTATAAACGCTTGTCTATACTCCTGAATTTAGATTTAAAGGTCCCCTAGTATACCGTTTTTCATCAATATATTATAGGTCTCAGATATATACAAAACATGTCTCTGAAGTGTTTACCTCGAAATATCAAACAGATCATGCATTATAGCGTCCTATAATCCCCTCGGTTTCAGCCCTATTTCAAAAGTGCTGATTCTCTGTCTTTTACTTTAGATGAAAATAAGGAGCCACTCCCAATGCTCCTCTTAACCCTTTCACACCAAGGCTTTTCCCGTTCTAGCTCCGTGCTAGAGCTTTTCTGGTTCAGAACCGGTTCAGCTCCCGCTCTGTTCACACCGCTCAGAGCCCGAATGGTGCTGCGTCATTGCGTCATCGTTTGCGTCATGACGTAACCGTTTGCGTGCCTGCTTCATAAAGCCAAACTGCGCGGAACCCCCCTCATATCGACAACAACAACAACAATGGCCGATTGTATTGAAGCGCTACTCGTTTTGCTCTGTCGAAACGAAATGGAAGAAATGGGACGACTTTATTACCAACTTTACAGTCGTTACATGCTACATTCAAAAGTTCTTTACAATCATCATCGACTTAAACGACGATTCCGTAGGAGAAAGAAGGTAAATATACGTCCTATTCGATGGCGTTAGAGCTAGCTGTTGTTAGCCTCTGCATGCGCCAAGCTCAAAATACGGGCGGTTACCTTGGTTGGTGATTGGCTAAAGGTTACACAAGCCAAAAAAACATTATGACATCATAAAGTGGCCAAAATCTGATCAGCTCATTTTCAGACAGGTTTTTATATAAATGGATCAGGACAAAAAGTGAGTGAATCTTTTTTTCCTGAAACTTTCAGAATCTCAACGCAGAGGGGACACATGTGGATTTGGAATAATAGGTGACCTTTAAGTCATCCCTACATTTCTACTCCAGTATTAGTCTTAAGATTGAATGCTCCATCTTCTTAAAGAGATACTCTGAGATTGATATGTAAACCTGAAGATTGACATGTGTTCATACATATACTCTTTGATTGTGTGTTTTACAGCAGAAAGACCATATTAATGTGTCACCTGAACAACAGTGTTTTTGACTAAACTCAAAAAGTTACATCTGGGTATTCTTACCACTGACAAATCCATTGGAGCGGCTCTGATTCCTGTTGAGAGAGTTCTGCACTCCACTAGGCGGGTGGAAGGGCTTGGCTGAGCCGGCCTGCTGCGTGTACATGGAGTAAATGGAGCTGGCCGCTAAAGTCTGAGGCTTGGAGGAGGGCAGCTCCGGGGTGAAGGGCCGCACGGTGGCTGCAGGTGGAGCGTCCTGCTTGGAGGGGAGGGGGAGTGTCTGGCTCTGTGAGGATGGGAGAGGGTTGCGGCCCTGGGGGGGCTGGGGCTGCTGGCTGTGGGGCTTGGCTTTGGGGAAGGTGCCTGTGTTGAGGCCTGGTTTCCCATAGGGAACGACACCAGGGCCTTTTGGTTTGGTGGGAACAGGAGGAGGCACCTTGACTGGACCTTTGGGGGCCGACTGTGGAGATGAGAGGACAGAGAGAGAATTAGATGCATGGATTTATTACTGCTAAACAAGTATTTTCTTGGATCTTTACTTAGTATTTAAGGAGTTTGTTTTCATTCATTCTCACCTTTGCGTCCCTGACCAGGTCATCACTGCTCTGGTTTTTGCGGAGGGAGGTGGCGGGAACGTCCGTTGACTCAAACATGGAGAGTGGACGCACCTTCTTGTCCCTCCTCGTTTCAGTCTCATCTATTCACACACAACATATAGAGGCAGTAATCAGTTTCACCGCATGTTCAGAGCAAGCGTGATTCTATAGAAAGGCAGAACAAAAGCCCCTTTCAAAGCTTTTGTGCTGCCTTCATTACTGTTTTCACAGTTCCAGGAAAGATTGCAGTGCACTTTCTGTGGAGGAGTTGTATGTGTGTGTGTGGTGTTTGCATGTGTGTATTGCTCTAACCTTGTTCTGTGTTGGAGTGGGAGGTCATTCGGGGCAATGTTGAAGATGAACCATGACCGTTGGTGTTGGATTCTGGACCTGAAGAGCCCCAGTCTGCCAGCTTGGATGGCTGAAGGCCTGTGGGACCAGCAGGAGAGGAGGGAAAGAAAAAGGGACAGGTGGAGAATGTGTTAATGTCATCACGTACCATAAAAAAATACTATAATTTTTTTTGGTAACCTTCTGCAGTCATAATTGTCCCACAAAAGCACAAAGCTGTGTTGTATGCAGAGTCACACAGAGCAAACAGTCATGAAACAGTCATTTTTTAAAGCACTATGCCTCCATCGTTACACATCATTTGTTGTTTTGGTTGACTGACTAATAAGACTCAGCCAGTAGCCATGCATGTCCGCAGACATCAACAGTCAAATGAGCCACAAAAGCATGGAGCACTCGCAACTAGCAAGATTAGCATCACATCAAAGACAGTCAAATCTTCATAATCATAATGATTATCCTTTGCAGTGCCCATAGTAGAAAGACACAACAAACACCAAACATATTTTGCCAACAAGATCAGATTAGGACGGTCAGGATACACACAGATTGTCAGTTCAACTGAAGGTTATGCATTTGTTCCGACTGACCCATTTAGAGCGGCGGAAAATAACTGAAGAGAACAAACAAAAACACGCTTTAACAAACAGCGGCAAAACAAGCAGAAAGGACTAATAATGTAGCTAGCCAATTATGAAAATAAATCTCAGCTAAAAAAATAAATAAATAAAAAAAAATAGAACAGAACCACACAAAGCCGTGGAGAGAAATACACGCACCACACACACAAACACGAGTGTGTACCTTTTCTCTTAGCCCGCAGCTCTTTCAGAGGCTTAAGCAAGAACATGGCTTCTGAGGAAGATGCATTCGAAAGAAAAGAAAAACAAAAGTAGCCTTAGAGCTCCATATCTCCCTTTGCTCGAGTCATGCTGTTGGCACGGCCCAGGTAGGGGGCCCCCCTGAGGGGCCAAGCAGAGATCAGAACAACCCCCAGGAGCCAGCCTGAAACTATGCACAACGTGCCTGCTAGAAGAACCGGGAATGGGTTTATACCAAGAGCAGATTCCTCTGCCTCCCCGCCCATCCCTATCTCTCCTCTTTCCATTTCCACTGCAAATCAACTCAGCATGCAGAAATTATTGCGTGCAACATCATGACAGACTGGGGGAAAAAACTGATACTTTCACCTCCTGTATGTGGAATTGCTTTAAATAGGAAAACATGGGCTGATAAAGATTTGCAAGACTGAATGAAGAAAGGGGTGGTCCCTGGTGCTGTTGTTTTGTAATGACTAATTTCTGTGTATGATCATTCATTTTTAATAACATAAAGCTGGCCCACTATCCACTGGGGGACTGGTTCAGGGCTAAGAGATCGAGTCTAGAGACAGAGCTTCTGAGAAAGAATTACTGAGAAAGAACAAAGAACATTTCTAAATGGGAAATGTTGCTCTGGTCTCTCATTGCTTTGGTCAGACTTCATTCCACTCCATTACACAGCACACATGCTACTGCAGTCTGTGGAAAGAGAGTGCAGCTTAGTCTGTACTGGCTCTAAAAGTTGACTTTAAAAAAGGATAAAAGCAGAAGAGACACACATCGTGGCAATAGGAACAATGGTTCAATAACTGGCTCACTCACTGCAAAGCATATCACAAGTTCTTCAGAAAATGTAAAAGAGGATAAAGAGTTCAAAGTTCAGGCTCAGCAAAACTCGGTCACAACACACCATCCAGGAGGTAACTAGCTACCTTCTAAGCTCAGGTCGACATCGCAACCAGCAGGTGTCCCAGAATCCACTGCTTCTACTGAAAGCAGGACGGTGTTGTCACATTTCAGTAAAACAGTTAATGGGAGTACAATCACAAAGGAACACCTAGAATAGTAGTTGAAAACACTTTTGGGATCCTAACCGTTCTTTGATCTGAAAATGTAAGCTTTTATTTGACAAGTGAGCTGTTGCAGAACTCAGCAAATGCCTCAATTATCTGAATACATTTTTACTATTGATGGCCCGGCCCCAAGTCTTGATTTGAGCCATGTTACAGAAATGAAAAGGATTGGTTTTAGAAGTAAAAGGCTGCAGACGCTGTGTGGTCTCCGGCTGCTCACCTGGGCCGGATTTGCTCTGCGGGTCGTGGGCAGGGAGGGTTGCCGTGCCGTCTGGGTAGGCTGGTTTTACGAGCAGCTCGTGCCTCACTTGGCCCCGGGGCATGGTGGACGACTGGATGTACGGGCCGACCGCCGCCACACGAGACGGACCTGACTGCTGTCCGGCTGGGCCATCTGTGGGCACCTGTACAGAGAAGAGGTGGGAGAGAAGAGAGTCTGTTAGAGAAGCAAAGATCTGAGGGAATGTTTCAAATGTGTGTGTTACGTGTGCAGGAGAGAGAGTATGGCATTGTATTTGTGCCTCAGTCCTGAGCTAGTAATGGATGTTTAGGAGAACTGGAAGATACATTTTGCAGGCATATTCATTATAGACAATCTACTCAAGAAAAGGATATTTAATTGCATCAAACTTTTATGCTCCAAAAGGAATTTCCATGTTTGCTATTAACTAAATTAATGTGCAATAGTTTCCTGTGCTCTGAATTTCCCATTGCTCACTCAGGAATGAGGTACACAAATATTGCCATAAGAGAGAAACACTATTCAGACACATAAACGTGTATAAAACATTGTTGACATTGAGATGAGTATCACAGAAATCATGCTAACATTTTATATTTTAATACATTTTCACATTTGGGCACTAATCAAAAACACTACAAGTCCATATAAGCCCTCTTAGGCTCTAATGGTTAATAAGTTACAAAAACAAGTTGTATAATATAATAATGGATGAAAATGCTGAGAAAACTGTGGCCTAAAGGTGGTGCCAGACCGGGGCCAAGTTGTTCATCAAATATGTTTTTCTGGCTAGTATGGAAGGGTTCAAAGATTTGTAAGGCAGTCATAATTTGTCCAACCCGTATCTGATGCTAGAAGAACTAGCATTAGAGTAAGACACGTGTGAGAGTTTCCGAAGGTGTATATATATATAAGTGGAAAATGAGACCTTATAATGCTGATGTTGGCCATGGTTTCATGAGGCTCATGAATAACCACATTGCCTCAAGAAAACACATGCATTACAGTTGCTGATTTATAAAAGATTTAGCTTACACAGATTTATCAAATATTTAAACCCATGATTTGACTCCGATAGTGCTTTTTATAAAAACAAGTTGCAATGGAGCATTGTGCAGTGATTTCAAAGCAGCTTGGATTGTTGTGGGATCTCCATCTTGGACAGGTGATGTCAAATCTACAGCACAACCTTTTTGAAATCCTGTAGATTCATTCCAGGCTTGAATCAAAGAACGCTTGAAGTTAAAAGAGGGTAAGTTTGTCATGAATACCACATCTTGTAAAATAAATGAAATGCACTTGTGATTTCCAAACCAAACAAACAGACTCCAAATGTCCCTTTAGACTCGGTAAAGTACTTAAACCGTGTTTTTAAAAACAGCTCATCCCCTGGACACAAATATATCCTCCTGAATTCATGATGATAAGCTGTCCCTTTGAAAACAAGATGATCAGAAAGAAAAAGGGACACATACTATAGGATCAGCTTCAATGCTAGTTTAGTTACCTGAAGATGAGTGTCTTTTGAAGCCCTCTCTTTACCAGGATAGCCATTCTTGAAAAAACAAAAGCACAAACATAAAACAGCAGTTCAAAATACCAAAGTATCCCTTTCTTCAATCTGATATTAGCCTTTTGTTAGTTCCCTGTACTATGCATCATAATACGGTGCGGGGTGTCTCTCGGCTGGCAGCTCTCAGGCTACCTCTCTTCAGTCAGAATGGTTAAACAGGGTTTTTGGGTGATGTCAGACAGACTCTTGCTGTTTGGTTGGAGGAGAGAGGCAGCTTGGATGGAGGGTCTTTGTGTCAGTGTGAAAAAGGCCCACTCATTATGATTCCAGGCAGGGTGTGGGTAAATCACCTCCTCACTGGGCCCTTTCAAGCCTTCATCTCTAAAACACACTCACACAGAGGCATGCACACACAAACACACACACACACATATTTCTCTATTCTGTTCCTACTTTATTAGATTTGTAAAGGGAACATTAAAAGACAAGTTGGGCTTCCCTAAAGTCGGATAAGGTGGCACGTTTTTACTTCATCTAGAAATCTTCCAGCAGAGCTGCGGGAGGATATACATTTACATTATAACATTTATTATTTATGTTCCAACTCATAGATCTTGTACACTGCATAAGTAAACATCGCATGCTGCAAACTCAAGAGGCAATGTTTTTGTACAGTATCTACAACACAGGGGAAATATCATTTCATAGAGGAGCTTTTTGATTTGCATTACAAAGTTATGAATCAGCATAATATATTGCAATACGGAATTTGAGGTTAATTGGTTGAATGTTAATTTGGTTGAAAGACAGAAAGTTAATGGTGACGGCCAATGAAACACCTGCATATTGTCTGAGAGGAAGTCCACCTGATCGGTAGACATAAATAAAGAAACAAAGTCAAATGACTTGTGTTTTTAAGCTGGTAAAAACATAAAATCATCCATCACTCGATCAGAATGATTATGTTTCGTATTTGCCACCCTTACATCTTCTGCTATCCCTTCACAAGCATTCAATGTCAGGCAGTGAACGTGTTAATATTCCTTCCCAACAGTCTGTTGACTCTTCTTTACAGTCCCATGGCAACATGTGTTCAAAACAACTCCTGTAAAGGGGAGAGTGGAGCAGGGAGACACCAGGCAGCGAGCTCAGAGCCAACACTTATAACGACAATAAGATCTAGTAAAGAGACTAGGTTGTTCAGCCTTTCTAGTATTTCTAGTATCTGTTACAATCAGTTTTTATTATGCAACATGTTTTTAAAAGCAAACGTTCTTGGTAAGAAGTTTGTTTGCCTTCAGTAAACTAATTATTTGTCTTTTCCTGTTTCTGTGTAGACATAGAAGATAGCATCTCCCCTGACATTCCTGCCTTTCTGATGTGTCAGCATGCACTTCTTACTCCTCTCCTCTCTTCAGAAGTTGTTTCTGCCGAATGGAACTGAAAACAGCGGGAGTGTAAACTCAGATGCGACTCTAATCAAAATGATAATCAATCCACACCAGCTATCTCAGACAAAGAGATCAAAGAGTGGAAAAAGGCGGATAGGAGTGATCTCCTTCGAGTGAGGGCATCACTAGGTTTTCCCACACAGAAGATTTGAAGTTAAGGAGCCTTACGTTGGAATGGGTGAGCTCTGAATGCCAGGGTATCTGAGGCTTCCGGAGGGAAAGAGACATACAAACAGCCTTTAATATGAGGCCACTAGGGGGAGCTCTGATCAAAATCTTTTCCATAACTTATTTGCAATATTGTGGCTTGGGGAAATTGCAAGAAAAACACATTAACAAATGTCAACACCTTATCCAGAAAGACACCTCAGGGGGTTCTGCATCAGGTCACATATGTGTATTTATGTTGTTGATGTGATACTTACAGGCAAGTTCTCTTTCTGCTGCAGCGCTGCCTTCTTCTTCCACAGCCGATCTCGGAGCTCAATGATGCGTTTGTCCATGGCAGCCACCTCCATGTTGCGCTTGTTCAGGCCGTCTCGCTGCTGCTGCAACTTAGAGTTCTGATCCTGGTTCAGCTTGTTCCTCAGCTGAAGAAGGACAAAACATGGGGACAAAAGGAAGAGATGGTTCAATGTTTGTGCTCATTAAAATAAATACTGTGTTTGGAGCCACGTGTTGTGCTGATTTATGTAATTTAGTAACTGTTGTTTCTGCACACCTGTAGCTCCTTGTACAGACGGTCGAGTTCAGCCACAGAGCTCTGGTTGTCATTGAAGTTGTCCATTTTTCCATTTTTAAGCAACTCAAGCTGTAGGCTGAGATCCTCCACCTTGGTAGCAGCCATCACTAGTTCTCTCTGCTTCTGCTGAAACAGGTTGTTCATCTGGTCGATCTCCTCCACTGGAAAGGAAGTGGAATTGAGACGAGAGAATTCAGGGACACAGAACATCATGAAATCAAAGAAATAATCTATTCAAATCAAATATTCCACGCTTCTTGTCATAATATTCTGAGCAGGCATTTATTCATAAAATCCTTTAAGTTCCTGAGGAGCTTACCCAGTTTTCCATTGCTGAGGCGCTTCTGCTCCACCTGGCCCTTGAGGGCACGGACCTTCTTGAGCCGAGTCTCCTGGTTCTCGATGTTCTCTCGGAGGCGCTGCAGCTTCTCCTGCTCAGACGCCTGCTGCTGCTGACGCTGCTCCTGCTGCTTTAAGTAGCGCAGCCGCTGCTCCTGAAGAAAGAGACAAGAGGAGAAAGGGAGAAAAGGTCAGGAACATTATTTAACAGACACAACCCTGTTAACTATCATTAATGAGTAATCAATGGCTGAGTTTCGTTCCTCAACAGGTGCTGTCAAAATGTCCTCAGGCATTGAGGTACAGATGTTATGGGCCGCTAGTAAATTGGCTGTTGTAAGAATAGCAGCCTTACAGGTTTTTTTTTTTTTAAAGTGTGTTTGATTAGATGCATGAAATACAGTAAGTTCTGTGTCTAACACAAGCAGAACATATTTGACATTTAGTTTTAAGACATAAAATACTTCATAAAGAACCCCACTAGTGAATGTCCAAAGCTTCTGTGTCTAACAAAAGGGCAATTGCTAAAAACAGTAGTCTGGCTTTAGCTTAGAGGTGGTGATGAGCACCTAAGCGAGCAATATGCAGTGAGTTTATAGCCTTACTTTAGCAAGTCACTTGAGATCAAAATCATGAAGTGGTGTTAATATGTGGAAATGATCCTGCTGATAAAAATGTGTTAAGTAAAATAAAAAGTTTGGTTTAGCACAGATCGTATTTTCTGCAATATTCCAAAATCCAGAGGCAAAATCCCATTGCTTTTTGTCAAGTGAAAATAGCTATAAGAGCCGAGAAATCTTTGTGTAAAGTGAAACAGAGTTAAAAGTTCAATCTTCAGTCTTAAACAATGAAACAGTGTGCTATGCACCTGACCCTCAAACCGGTTCTAAGATGAACAGAACACTGTCTCTACCTGGAACTATACCAGGTGACGTGTGCTGATTGTAATGTTTGTTTTCCGGATTGTGCAAGTGTTCATGACAGCTTGAAGCAGCATTCCTTGGCTTCCTATATCATCCTCAGGCAACAGTTGTTTCGATCAGAATGCTACAGACAGGTTTCAGCCTGCGGGCCATATTAAAGCATATTCTTTTTTTTAATTTAAACAAGATAGATCAATATGTCTAGATAAGCAAGGAAACATGTTCACACAATGTTTTAATATATCACGACTGTTTCGGTCATATCAATCCCCTGCCGTCACCAAAAACTCAAAAACAACAGTCCTAAGCAAGAAAGAAAGAAAGCGAGATTTTTAAATACCACAAGTCCTGCATTGTGAGAATCCCAGGCAGGCTGCAGTCTCATGCTTCTCAAATGATAAACACTACACCTGCAGCCATACACAACTCATCATACCCGTCTATCACAACCATCATGCGTGTTCTTATCTAAGCATCTTTATTTCCATGAGTGCACTCCACTTATTTTAGCACCTTTGTATTATGTTCCATCTCTCCACTTTGTCTCAATAACTTCCTCTTTCATCATGCTGTATTATTCTGTCTCCCTTGCTTTTACTTTCATCTCCACCACTTGAACCTCTTGTCCCCAGTATTCACCCATCTCTCTTCCATCTCCCCTTTCATCTTGCACTTCATCTCTATTCACCTTGGAAGCAAGGAGCTGTTGTTGAGAGTCTATTTGTTGCTGCTGCCTGGAAGCCATCTCTTGTAGCTCCGATAGTGTCATGTCCATCCGCGGTGTCACCACCTGGGAAGGGTATAAATAAAAGGGATAAAAGACAACGCATTAAAAGGGATTTGAAGATTTGCAGTACAACATTTATTTTCAAGTGACATCTTCAACTTGATTATTCAAGAAACAGTCCTGGTTATGATGCACTGATTAATGTTTCATTTGCATTTATATACTTCAGGGTGCTTTGAAGTGAATTAATGATAACCCCTCAGCAAATCATCAAGCTGGTTTGTTGTTCGGTTTAAAAAGGAACAATAAATCAGGTCATAGAATGTTTTTAAATAATAAAGTCTATGAACCGTGTGACAAGAATAAAGAAAATATATGGAAACATCTTATTCGATGTGTATGAACATTTCTTGCAAAACAAATGCATGATCCAAGGAATATATGACTATAATTCTGTATCTATATGTTCAATGAGATGCATTAAAACATGTGTTTGAATGATTTACAGTTATGTTTATTTCTTGAATAAGAAACTGTTTGTTAATTGTAAGCATGCCGTTAAATGCATTTTAACTTCTCTTAAAATAAAACATATACAAACTCACCCCGTTCTCCATGCGTCTGTCTGGGGGAGCCTTCACTCCATTCCTCTTCTGCTCTGAGCCTCTTGAGCCGCCTGAGAAACCAACAAGATGGAAGATTTCCTCAGACATCAAAATCTACTGTGGATCTTCATCGAAGTCCAAACCATGAAACGGAAAACTAAGAAAACGAATGGCCTTTGCAGACAACTGTGACAATGACTTCTTTGGCCATTCACTGTACGACTTTCTCTGGACTCGCTGCAGAAGAGTGTAGATCAGTAGACGGCTCGGCATAACAGAATAAATGATCCAAGCAATCCTGGGAAACAACTGGGATCAGTGCTCTTTGTGACTTGCAGTAATCTCAGGATTTAGCGTAATACATAACCGCCTGGCACTGGGTTCCACAACTGTGTGTATACTTGCTTATCTGTGTACATATGTGCGCTAATATCCAAACATGCTACTGGCATTTAACAGCTCAGAGTGGTGGGGGTCTGACAATCCAGATCTCAAAAGCCTTGACCCATTACCAAAGCCCTTTAGCTTGCATTAGATGACCCCTGGCATACAGTATGCATGTTAAATACTGGTTGCTGTAAATATAAAACCATGGTAAGGCTCCATAAGCAAGATTGAGTATTGAATTACTTCGCTAGCTCAATTCAGCAGAGAATAATTGTTGTTCTCTGACCTGGTGAGAGCCTGCCCCGAATCAGGAAGTGTTAACATTTAACTCCCTACTGCTACACTTTCATGAATAATATCAGCACCACAGAAACAGGACACCAAATGCACCAGTCCTTAATAAAAAAAAAGTCTTAACTGAAAAAGGTAATGCAGAACTGGGTTGCAAATAGTGAGCAGAGCTAAGCTAACAGTGTGGGAAAAACAAGAGCGGACTAAGATAACAGGAAGGGAAAACAGCCATCTAATCCCTGGGCCAGACTCAAGCTGTGAGGGGTAAAAGGACTTAGTTACGCAACTGGGGGCTGAAAGGATAGCGCACGACCAAAATACTGGCGTTTTCTCTGTTCCTAAGAAAACTGTAAAGTAACAGGCTTATGACGTTGTAGCTTGGAAACCCTGGCCTCAAACAGTACAGCTAAATAAGGCTTGTTCAATGATTTGAGGCCTGCTAATATAAAACCCTCTGTAGAGTACAAGCTGAGGTGGTCTGGTTTATTCTCAGCCACAAAAAGGCTGTTTAGGTAACTTCCTTTCATGGACCCTTAACACCAGAGTTGGTATGTGTACGTTTAGAGGCTACAGGCATCTCTGGAGTTTACTACGTTGGTGTCAAATGTATTTTCTCTGGGGATTGCCCTCTTCCCAACCATGACCCTTGTGTGAGAGGACTGAGAAACCCTTGCTCCTGCTTCATTATCTCTTGTATTTGTGGTGGGGGTAGACACTTACCAGATTCCCTGCTAGGGGCTCGATTGTGCCGCAGAAAGAAGCGCACCTCTGCCCTGTGTTGTCCCCAACGTTGGAGCACATCCAGCATCCTCTCTCCGTCACCTACAGCTCGCTCTGCAGACAGAATACATAATTACTTCAGCACTCGCGTCAGACAGAAAAAGACACACCTACAAAATCAATATTGAAACATTTTCATTATATTTCATTTGGCATGGTTGAAAACATGTGACAATAGCTTTGAATAATCTCGCTCAAACTATTTAGCAGCTGGGCTACACTGACACTTTGTTTAATTTCCTTCTGCATCTAGTTGATCTTTCTGAGTAATGACCTTGGGGGAAAACAACTGTGATGTGTGGTCAATTATTCTGGCTGGTACTGAGCCAAAGAGCTCATCATCCATTCCTCAGACATCTTCTTCAACCTGCTTAAGACCATTTCATTACACAAATGGACTGACACATTACAGTCAAGTAGAGGTCAATGAAAATGATCTATTGTGATGGCGTGCCTGCAAAACAAATCAGCGATGATTGTGATGTTTAGGTTATTTAAAGCTGTACATCTAAAATTCATCCAAATGTCATTGCTGTGTTTTCAAGGAGAGCCATGGCTGCAAAATGTGACAATCTTTTCAGACTACTTGGAAGTACTCAAACGCAATGATTGGTACTTTATTCACTCTTATGGCAGCATCACCATGGTAACAGCAATGAAGCCTGGCTCCTTGAGTTTTGATTCTGAATACCTCCTGACTCACAGATGGGGGGGGGGGGGGGGGAAAGGGGGAAGAAAAAAAAAAAAAAAAAAACCCTCCTCCCACCTGATGAGGGAGATGTCTGGGTGCTTGTGTTTGTTACGGGGATTATGGGCTCTGCTTCATTTGCATTGCAGACCCAAAAGAGATAAAACCCTTTAAAAAGAAATCAGCAAGCAGTTGACCACAAAGCTAATCTCCATATATGGTCTACTTCAGAAAAAGCAATTTCCCTCTCATTAAATGGAAGAGGACAAACAAGTGTCTGCCCACATCCATATTCCTCAGCCTGTTACTGAACATCTCCTGTTGTTCATGGTGTGTAGACGGATCAGGATAACAGTGAACTGGCACTGACACTCACCAGATCCACGCCACATCTCAGCGAGGTGGCAGTCGGCCTCCCCCGGCTCCTTGCACAACTCCACCACGTCCCGGCACAGTGTCTCCGGGGTAACGGGGACCTCAGTAAAATGCTGGTCATTGTTACTGAGGTATACTGTCAGGAACATCTGGGGACAGAGAGAGAGAGAGGCATTAGATAGAGCTAAATAACAATAAGAAGTGTGTATCTGGTCATACTATCACTTTTCAGACGGGGAATGAGTAACATTGCAGTCTTTATCCATCTGTTAAATTGTAGCATTTTGTCATTCATGCCTCGTGATTTTCCGGTTTATCAAACTGCTTTAATCAAACATGGCAGCACATTTATATTTAAAACACATATTTACTTTAAGCATTTAGTGACCATTGTGGGCAAAAGAAGCCTTGCCACCATTTGTAACAGTGATAGTACAGAGGCTTTTTCACTGATTGTTTTGTATAAAATGTTATTCAAGAGGGAATTCTGCTGCCTCTTTTAGAATATTTCACAGTGCAAAAGCATTACATGGCAAGACATCAATCTGGGACACTCATTTCATTTCTCTAAGCTCACAAGCTGTATGTAAAGAGTTCAACTGGCTATTCATTTAGTACAGTTGGCAGGAGTATATGGGAAAAGAATAGAGACTGTGGGCCAGATTTTTTATTGATTGAGATAACAGTCATTTTATGAGGCAGTGCAAGACGTTTAATATCTCTCTCTGCATGTTTCACATTGTACTGCTGCAGTCTCATTCCATGAGCATTTCAAATTAGACTTTTGCTGAGTTTCAAGTTACACAGAAATGTTACCAGGTTTAGCCTAATAGGATGTTCATACTTATTCAGAGTCCTAAGAGTCACATGTTAAATCCTCATTAGAAAAGAGGTGCATGTCTGAAAGGGGCTACAGAGAGCAGTGTGTTTCCCAGTCCCCGTTCCTCTGTGTCAACAGAGAAATCACAGGCCAGCTCCCAGAATTCCATTTCACCCAACGCCATCTAACTGCTAACTAGTGCTGTCACCACTGTGAGAGATCCCTCACTCTCAACACACACACACACACACACACACACACTTTAAATACCCCTGCCAAGCACACTCATCTCAGACAGCCCACTGAGGACTCTGGCAACGCTGGATGTGTATGTTCGTGTTAGGCTGACAGATAGTAGAGAATGGTCAAGGACTATCAAGAAATGGACTCAATGAAGATGTCATTGAAGCGGAAAGTGAAAGCCTTAAGCTACTACAGGAAAAAACACTTTGACACTGAGCAGAAAATAGAGCCGTCATAGAGTAAGCATCCCAAAGGTGGAATTCATGTCTCAATTCGAATAAAACCACAACACATTATGTATTAAAAGTAAACACATTTTTTTGAAGGATTCTCAAATCAATACTCATACAGGATATTGCCCACCTTAATAGTTATAATAATAGGTGTTGGGAGTCCAGTTTAATAAAAGAAAGAAGGCCTTTGTCAAACTAAAGCCTTGACAGTCAATTTTAAAATGGACATCTGGGAGTCAAGTCATATTCTGCCTGTGTGACACCAAATACACAAACACCGACAGTAAACAGGAAGTGGAGAACCGTGACACTGTGTAATAATATACAGATGCATGCTTAAGAGGCTTTTAGGGCAAGCTGGAATATACTCCCATCTGTAATCTGATCACACGAAAGGAGAGTGAGGGCTGTAAAAGGCTGTAATAAAACTAATATTGTGACATAACATAGGTGCCCTGGGGCATGTCACACAAACACACAAACGTATTAAACTTTGGTATTTAGCTTTAGGTTTTGACACAACACTATGTCTACACAGTGACTCCAATAGAAAAATAGCAGCCAGAGAACTAGAATTACCTGGAAAGTGTCTCATTGTTAGAATTGTATTGTGAGCTTCCTGAACATCCAGGTTGGACTGACAGGTTTTTTCTAAGCATGCTGCCGTGAACGGCTGTGCCTAAGGGGCCATGGTGGGAACATCAGGTCAGCAGGGTCACGAGTACAAAGGGGCTTGAGGGGGCGAGCATGCAGAGCAGCTGCAGCCAAAGAGCAGAAACAAAAGTATTTGAGTAGCTTTTGAACTGAAGGTTGCACTGAGCAAAAGCACAGCAGCCTTAAGATAAGTGGCTTTATCCCCCTTTTCTTCTTCAAATGAAGCTTACTGAGTGAGTGGGCAGGGGACACCTTTCCTTAGCAACATCATTGTATTGTATCACAACCGGAAAAGGTTTTTTTTCCCTGTGATGAGGTAAGGGTGCAAACAACGGGCAGCGCTCTGACTCAGAGGAGCTGAGTCAACTGGTTTGTTCCTAGGGATGCAAATTGAAGATCCCCATCAATAGAGCGAATCAGCAGTGAGTCACCCTTTTCAGTAATCTACAGTACAGAACAGAAAGCTGTAAATAGACATTGCCCTTCTGTGTTCCTCACAGGCCATACAGGACCTAACAGCTCTGTGGTGAAAGACCACCCCGGAGAATAAAGCCGAAACATTTCCTTTCCTGTCTCCTTATCAGAACCGTTTTACTGTTTGTGGAAGCTGGGAACTAAAGGGGAATCAGTAAACATAATAAATTGCACTGTCAGGGTCAGTAATTAAAATAAAACCTCAACTGGCATCAATCTCATGAAGCCTGCTTTTAGCAAAAAAAAAAAGCCTTCAGAGATGAGCGCAGAGCCGCTGACATCATCACAACTTCCCAGCAACGTAGGACATTCAAATGACCCCGTTCATATTTGGAGAGTGGAAGAGAGACAACAAAGTGAGGGGGGTGGAGGGGGGGGAGAGCGGGGCTGAAAGAGAGAGAGAGAGATGGGAGGGGGGTGGAGTCTTGGGGGTGGCAATACCTACACTGAAAGCCAATTCTCTTCAGCACTAAAGTTAATGATCCAGGTCCACCACTACCCAGGCCCAGCCTCCATCTGGATGAGTTAGCACTTTGCTGCTGACCTTCATCCACCCAATGCGTGCGGTCGCTGCTTAAAGGCTAGGACACGCACACATGTGCAACATATTCATAATTAATTAAACCAATCAGGAACATTTGCATTCATCTTGCATATTCTTATTGCTTAGTTAATGAATTCATATTTCATTATTATCATCAGCAGAACATCCACTTTGGCTTTCCATTGTTAGCAGACTAATTATACAACTTATACACATTTCTATGCAAAAACAGGTTTATTACGATATATCAAAAGTCTCCATAATGCCCTGTCCTACTGCAGGTGAATTTCCTCAAATGACCATCCTAGAGAGACAGGTAAGAAGAGTGCCCTGACCCCCCCGTTTTGGCCTGAGCCAAACAACTTGAGAGTTCATTCAACATTAATTGATACAACAGCGGGTAAAATGAAACGGTTCAATAACAACTTGATAGTACAAAACAGTGGCACAACATCTCACCAGAAATCCCCGTCTCAGGTAACCTTACACTAACAGGGCGCTGAAGTGTACCAATGTCTGACATAATTGTGCTTCACTTGCCTTCTGTCTATCAGAGAGGGTGACAGAAGCTGCTGAATTGCACTTCCTGCCTACCTGAGACAGGGCGAAGAGAGCGCCTTGGGGAAGGAGACGGAGACGAGCTGCTGCAGTTCGCTGTTATAAAAATATATTTCTAATTCGATCACAGCCTCAGCTAAGTCAAAGCTGTCTCTCAGAGTTTGGCCCTGGGACAGCTCAAAATTGCAAACTGACAATTGTATGTATTGCAAAGAGATGCGTCTGTTAACACTGCAGCCTGCACTGTAGAAACTTTCAAAGCAAAGCAGCTATAAGGCTAGGCCATTGGGGCTATATCTCAGGGATTAAGTTCATCCGCTATATCAAAATATAGCCTTTCAACAGACCACTGGCTCAGTATAACTATAGTAAGCTTAAATTCAATAGCCTGCAGCAAGGCTACATACGCTACATCTTAAGTTTAAAAGAGAATATTCTTCTGGGTAACCAACGCCCAAGAGCAGGCAGGTGTTTATATTCATTGCTCACATTTAAGTGCCTGGTTTGTGCTTTTAAATCTATCAAATGAGGTTCTGTTATGATATTGATAGAACACAAAAATACAGCCTCGAGGGTTATTTGGCACATGCTTAAGAACATCTTTTCTGGACACAGAACAGGAGTGTGTGTGAGATGAAAGGCAATGACATCAAACCCTCAGACCAAAGACATTGTAATAAGAACACATCTTTGAGAGAGGGACTGCAGCTGGCAGCACATACTTGACCTGCCCTGCTGAAAAAAGCAGAGAGCTTTGAGAGAATAAGAGACGGGGAAAAACAAAGATATCCTTTAACAGTTGTTCTGGGTTATTGCATGGAAACAGGGTCCTTTGTCAATAATTCTCTCCTGTATGAAATTAAACAAGGAGGAGTCCCTGTGGGGAGGTTCAGGACTATAATGCGGGACACTGTACACTGAAGATATCAGCTACAAAGCCTACAGCCTCTTAGTTGCTGATTTGGCTATTTACTGTGCCATTTGGATCTCATTGCTATAGAAGCAGATGCCATATATCGCACGCCTAAAAGGGAACAGGCTTTTCGAGCCTCTTAAGTTGTGTAGACAGAGGACTCTGACATGAGACTTGAGTTTAAAGATCAACACTGTAACCGTAGCCAATTACAGGGAGGAATGCTCTGCTGGTGTGGGAGAGCGGCACTCCCACTGATCGCCCAGATAACATGTGCAGCAGTGGAAAGAAGTCTTGATAGAAGGGAAAAAATGAGAATGATCTTTTGGTGACGATGCTTCTGACAGCCTATAGGAGTACATGAATCTCAGTGTCCCACCTTGAAAGTCCTCGCTCTCCTTGTGAGGGTCATTTCTGCGGCATGAGGCTGTCAAGATCATCGTCTAAATGCAATTGGTCCCATATTGAGTTAAGACTGATCCAAACTGTCTGCCACTGCAGTTTCCCATTTCCAGGAATAGACAAACAACAACGGATTGTACTGTAATGGAATTACTCTGCAATGTCAGGGTGACAGGCAAATTAAAGAGCGTCCTGTTACTGAGAATTCACATCAATACAACTACAAACACCCACAGCAATGTTGGACATAAATTCATTATCTTAAGCTTGCTGTTTAAATTAAATCCGATAACATATTCTTATTGATGTTGGCTGGGGATTTCTTATTCTCAAATCAATCCTTACTATAATAGCTCAGTCATTTTGGTTCATAATGTTTATCTTGTTCAACATGGACATTTACGAAATTCTTCCGAAACACTGATTGTAACTAAAAAAAGCTAAAAGATGAATTGCATTACAGATAAATCAACAAATTATTTATGTAATTAACTTATTTATTGTTCAGAATATACTGTATAGATATAAAAGAAACTAATTCACAACTCAAATAAAAGCCCAAAATGTATATGGCCTGTTTAATCTAACTAACATATGTATGAAGTTTAATACTGTACATACAATTAAATACTTATAACAAACAACCAAAAAATGATTGTGGTGCAGATGGGACGACAAAGGCTTCTTTTTCTCTGCAAGTAGCATTACATGTATTTTCGGCTTGTCAAAGTGTTGCATAGTCTGTTTAATCTCAAACAAAGAACCTGTAAACCCATGCGTCGCGTGTAATCAGGTTGACCTGATTGCAACCTCCTGCTGATAAAAGACTAATAAATATGTATAAGTTATGTTAATTTCTCAGGCTGTAAAACTTTGCTTTTAAGTGAAGGCAAAGGTAGTATAATATAAGCAAGCTAAATAGTTTCAGTGTTTGTTGGAGGCACAAGGGAACAACTTCACATTGACACCAACTTTGGAAAAGCTGCATTATGCTCAATAAAAGAGCCCAATATTCAAGTGTGTTGATGAATATCTATGAATTTACTATATATATGTACACTTTCTAAACCTTCCAGATGTATCCCTGCCTTGAAGGAGCCTGGATGTAGTCAGATCCAATGAGGCAGAGTGTCAGACAGGCTTGATATGATACAGTGGGATTGACTGCCATATACAAAACATCTACTAGGAGACTGGGTAGTGTGAGGCAGGGTGACAGCAGATAAGATAACAGGGACTATATCTTTGACCATGCCTGAGGGGTCTCACCTTAGGGGCCTTCTGTCCACACACACACACACACTTTCAATTACACGTTTTGCTGTGGTAAGCAAATGACGCAACTAGGTCTTGTTGAGGGAGTCACCTCTGAATCTGATTACAGCGGGTTTGTAAGACACTGCAGCATCATCTTCTCTCTGCCACAGCCTCAAAAGTTGACACTGTTCCAGCATAGCAGTCTTTCAAAAAGGCGAGGCAGCAGAAAACTCCCCAATGTGCATTATGCATTATTCCTCTTCATCTCTCTCTCACACTTTCTTTATGCTGCATTAGGAGGGATGACGGGGTGAGGGAGAAAAGGTCAGGGGTAACAAACATGAGGACACGGGCGTTATCCGAATGCACAGTAGCTGCAGAAAAACACAAGCAGCTTTTACAACGCACTGAAGCTGCAGAGAGCTGTGACTCTTGGATCAGGACAACCTCTTCTCTCCGTCTGCACTGCAGTACTTACTACTTAGCCTATCACTTTACGATCTGCACAATAGCTTTCCATTCCAGGCCTATACGAGACCGTTCCAACTCGCGCTTATCTGACAGATAAGGGAAATGGCAGTCAAAATGAATCAGAAGGGAGTGGATGTATCCTTTTTCCAAGCCTTCTACAGTTGGATGAGATAATTCAGAGTAAAAACAAGGCCGCAGCAAAGTTGAGACTATTTCAGATAACATACACAGACTTTGCTATTTAAATAGTTTGTCGGCTTGTCCGTGGTATACGAGTTTACTGTATGCAAAACTCATCTTTCTAACTCATAAAGTAAACTAAAAGCCAGCAATTGAGAATGTGACAGGCACACTAATTGGCATCCTTGAAAAACGCCCACTTTGTTGGTTGTGTTGTATCTGTCATGTGCTAAAGAGTCTTTGTTGAAGCAGGAGAGCGGGTGATTGGAGGAGGCAGACTACAAAAGGTCTTTTCCAATGAAGGAACATTTCCAGGAACTGTCTTTTTGTCCACTTTTTGACCAAAGGAACTAGAGTCTAAATTTAGTTCCTGGACAAATTGTTTTAGTGTGAACAAAAGTCCATGGGACAGGGGTATAACTCCCAGAGCAGCAAGCACTGGTTTCCAGTAGTATCAATATTAGGACTACATAGGCTGGAATATCAATACATGTCTGATATTCAAACAAACCAACGTGACATGTATTCAAACATCAGGGTTGCACAGCAGTAAATTATAAAGAATAATGCAACAACTGCGATGTTATCTTGTTAAATGAGAAAATGGACTGCTTACTGTTCTCATTATAATATACCATATCCCATTGGCTCTTCAGATTTGGCAGGAGGGGAAACAAGGTGTTATTGATGTGCTTCTGCCGTGGGAAACTACAATGTTCTGCACTACGAGATACAATAAGCGCATCTACTGTAGTATCTATCTCATACTTTGTTTGTTTCTGTGAACAGCCGAATGTTGTGTCGACAAGGAATTGGATAGCTTGTTTCCTTTTGTAAAGGATGGACCAATGTATCCTAAACTAAAGGAAAGTATAAAGGAAGCATTGAAGCTCCTTTCCTATCATCTAGTATCCTAACTGCTCTTATCACCACTTAAGTACTTCCGGATCATTTTACTCAGTAAGAACCTGTCTAAGCTAAAATTGACAACTCGACCACAACCTCCAAGTCCAAGCTTTAAGAAGAAGAAGAAGATGGACCTTTATTTTTATCTTAGTTCCTGGGAATATGTAATGATAAAGGGTCACAAGCTGATTCCCTGATCACCCTGGCTTCACTTCTGAACCATAACCGCAGTGTTCCTAATAGTTAGACCGTTTCAAATGCTGTCGCTGCTTGAACAAGTGTCTTTCTGGAGTGTAGTTCGGCTTTTCACCTTGATTCCCCCGGATGGGAGTCACTCAATACTCTATGGTAGGTAAGTCAATACCTGCTCAGGTGACTCATGTGTGCTTCCTTTCAGAAACCGAGCTAATGTAAGGCTGGTATTGTAACATTAGTGTCCTGCAGTCTAACAGGGTGCATCATAGAAATCTTGTAAAATAGCGTCATTGACTCAGCAAAAAAATCTTTGTTCTGCCTTGTGATGAAATCCTGCTTGTTAACATTATGGTATATTGTTATAAGCTTTCTTAAGAAAATACAAACTATATAAAATTACTAGCTTGTTAAGTTGGGAGAGAAGTGTATTTTGACACTACTCTTTTGGGCCTATACAGTCAAATCTAAATATATTCGTATTAAAATAAAAGTCAAAACATTGCCCTTGTGAGTCCTTGGCTATCATGAGGCTGCTTATGTAACCACATCGTACTCTCCCACAAGCTACACACAAAGCCTATGGTGGCCACAGAGAAAGCTTTCTCATGTTTCTGTTGACAAATACAGCTAAATCAGGCTTTCCAGAGCATCATTTCATTTTTCCCACTACAAAGTCTAGCAACAGAGAGATTTGTTGTGGTATAATTGAGACATGCGTGTGGTCAAAGAAGGCAAAACTCAATAATGCAGGATGGGCACAAAATAGTTTATCTGCTTGGAAATCTACACAGCAAGCAACTTATGTCATGGGAAAGGAATGAGGAAGTGATTTATGCCTGCAACATTTGACGGGAAAAATAATGCAGGAACTCGCATGTTAACAGGTTTGGGTTTCTGTCACTGTATGTTGCCAGAGCATTGTATTGAATATAATCAATATTAACAAAAAGGACAACATTATATAAGCTTAAAAACCAGCAGACAGTCCAAGACTAAATGTGTCATTAGTAACTGTCGACAGTCAAAGCCTAGATTGAGAAAACCTGATAGTAAATAAGGGGTATACGAGTTATATCTTCTATGGTTCAACAGAGGGTGAGCATGCCTTATCAGGGTGCTGCCACAACACTCACAGTCAGGCGCACACACAATGTGCTCTCCACAACAAGCTGTAAAAGAGTCCCTGCAGCTCATTGTGTTCAGAAAACAGTGACCCCTTATTTACCATCCCAGCAGTAATTACGACACTACATTCTCACTACCCCCGAGCCCCTGGCATGTACCAGCGGGGTCATGGGCTATGGGTGTAATTTCTAAGACAATACCTCACATCAGACGTGGATATATAGAGGCCATTTTGTGTTTATCAGGCCAACACCAGAAGCTGTATCCCATTCAAACACAACAAAACACACACACAGATATTCTCAGGAGTCAGAAATGGGATAAAGGGGGCGGTTAACAAGGTCTCACAAATCTTGTTTGAAAGAGTTTAAGGGTGACATGTATATTAGTTTCGACAAGATGGGAGCTTGGTGATACCAAATAACCATTTGCCAGGAGCAGACTGAGGTCATGCACCAGACAGATAGGACTCTGTCTCCACAGCTAAGATGATTAATTCACTGATCAAGCTGTTTTACTGGAAGCACCGGTCGAGGCACAGACGGGTATCATTAGTAGAACCTGAGACATACTACCACACAGGATTACACTGGATTTGTCATTAGTTGTTTACATCTTTGTAAATTAAGTGTACAGTCTGTGCATCGTACAGCATGTGATTTAACATAACACAAAGATATAGAAATAACCAGAGAAGCTGAGGCAAAAACACAAAACACTGCAGTGTTAACATTCAGACAATGGCTGTTCTTTCCTCTTCAAACTAAAAAGCCTGGCAACTAATGCTAAACCGGCTTTGGTTTTTAAAAGATTAGTTTATTAAACTATTAGCCGATCAAAATAAATTAACCAGCAAATATTTCGACAACAGATTAATCATTTAAGTCGGTTACCAAGACGACATGCCGAGCATATGGTTCCAGCATCTAAAAGGTTGCTGCTTTTCTTTTTTAGATCATATATTAATATACTTTGTTGGTACAATTGAAGGATGAAAACAAAAAGCAATAACAAATGTCCTTGAACTTTAATTTATACGATTTAAAAATAAATACGATTATTTTGCTGGGTTGAACGCTTACTAGTTACAAATTCAGCCACCACTTCTTTGAACTTTGCACCCTTGCTTGCATTCCTGCATTATTAAAATAGAAAAACATCTCTCAAATTCTAATTGTTGGGAAGGTTATTTCTCTACTGTGAGCACATACAGACTGTCCGCTGTTCTCTCTCTACATACATCAAAGAAGTGCTGAGAGAAAGAGGCTTTGACTGCAGCAAGATAAATGGACCTCTGATGATGGTGATGGTGATGATGGTGATGACATGGCAGGAGTCCAGAGCTGAGGTTAGCTTAGTGCCATCCAGACTTGGCAGGTGCCCCCTGCTTGTTGTGTGTACTGAGCAGGATCATGGATGTGTATAAAACTAACAGAGCGTATAATGAATGCCTTAACGGAGTTACGTTAATGACTATGTTGTCAGGTTAATGTAAACTGTCCCGAGACAGGTTATAAAAGGTAGTTTGACGCAGGGGACTCTGGCTGGTTTACATGAAGGTAGCTTACAGTAAGAGACCGTATGCGTGGAAAGCAAATATATGACATAACCTCATACGCAGATCACACACTGCTGTCACACATGGTGAACTTCACAGCAGAAACCTGTGCTGTCAAATTCTTAACACAAAAGTCGCAGCCGCATCAATTTGCAGCGTCCATTTAAATGTCCAGGTAATTCACAATGCAGGGTAAGTGCGGTGATATCATGTCGAAAACAGCAATACAATGCGAAAGGACAACGTTGAAACTTGTAGCCAAGTAATTAAAACATGAACTCACCGGCATCATTTTAGCTTCGTACCGCATTTAGCTAACCAACACAGCATGAATCCCCAACTCGCAGTTTCGACGAAAGCTGTGGGACTGGCGATCACTTTAATCCCAGAGCCTAAAGCCGCGATGGGCAAGGCTACTTTCTCTCACTTGGGGGTCCCGTCCTGCATTCAAAACAAAGCACTTCGTTATTTCATAAGTCCAACCAAAATGCACACAATATAAAATACATGAATAGTATCCCGTGTCGAGGACCTGTTGCAACAAATAACACAAGGCCTTCCCGACAAAAGTTTCCCTTGTAGTTGTGTGAGCATCGAACTTTAAAACTGCTCGTTGCGAGAGGGAGGCAAAGCTAAAAACCCTCACCTTTTGTAACAAACTAAAGGTAAAATGTATCATAAATCTATTCAGCGATTCTTTGATTATTTTATTGTTTTTGCTTACCCAAAAACGCCAAGGTAATCAGCCCGAAACTTCGTTGACAGACAGTGTTGCTCGGCAGCTCACAGCCTATCCCAGAGTGACGTATCGGGAGGAAACCATAGGAGGAAACTCATTCCAGTTTGGAATTCAAGCTCCGCCCCCATTTGGAACAGAAAACACCCCCAACGGCTAGATCGGTACACACTGTAGCATTTACACTCGCATGAAATAAAAGTTAATTATCTACTTAATTTGTATCAAATCATTCAGTTGGACAGAAATATGTTTTAGATGCAAATTAAACTTACATTAAAAGTGAAGATCAACCTGAGTTGAAAAGGCAAGAGGTCTCACTCTGCTCGTATTTTACAAGATGAAAGTTAAAGTTTGCTTTCCTAGTTCGGTTAGCGTTAGGTTAGAACGATTTTGACTGATTCAAACTTGATGGATCAATAACTCAAACACAAAAAATTGTCAAAACACAAACCTCGTCTCTTAAACAACAATAGTAAGGTACACAAGGAGTTTCAACCTAATTTCTATCAAAACATGCCGATAGGCTTTGTCCTCCCATAGACTGTAGGGTCCTAAAGATGGAAAACTTATATCTGCAGAGTGCGCAGGGACCGCGTCTACAAAGTAAACCGCCGAAAAATGATAAAAATCAAATATTACATAGCTTCCATGTCATAAAGTAAAATTCTACTAAAATCATCATCATAAGTAAGTCACCGGATTAAGCTGAACCGCTGCAGCAGAATGGTTTGTTGATTGTATTACTGGTGGGAAACCAGTAAAAAAGTAGGAACAGGAGCGTTAATGAGCTACAGCATTGCAAGTATGAAGTATGTTATAAGTAATTTAACATAGATATATTGTAAAATAAAAATTATATTGAACAAAGCCAAAAACAAAAGATGTGATTCTTGGGTGTTTAACACTGGGCACTCCCATTTAAAACCAACGCTTTGAAAAAATACGAAAAGCGCACATAATACGCGTGTAATAATTCTGTTTTTATGAACACTTTAAAATAGTGGCGTATTGTGGCACTGTTCGCTTTGCATAAGCCAGTGCAATTGTCACAAATTCATAACAAACGTCAAAACGCTTTCTTTTTTTTCAATCAAAGCCGTGGTTATTTTCATTGCTTTCATGTTAGGGTTATGAATTAATTAATTAATAATTGTATATTTCTGCTATATCTTTGGAAAACAACTAAACTACAATACTACACAACCAAGAATTGGCAAGTGTAACAGTAAAAGACCATTGATTGATGTGTAACGTGAATTTTTGGTATCACAGAGAAGTTATTGATTTTTTTCCATAAAATATTCAAATTAATTAACATTAAAGGTAGGGTAGGTACGTTTGAGAAACCGGCTCGAGATACACTTTTTGTTATATTCCATGGAATGCTCTTAACACCCCGATAGCAATGAATATCTTAAGTGCTTTGACAAAAAATCCATAAAAAAATGTCATCTGTGGAAGCCGTAATACTGTAAAAAGTACGACCAATCATTTTAGCCGGCCCGGCTAAAATAACTGGATGGCCTACCTGCCTGTCAGCCTTCCATCGGGGCACAAACTTATCTCGTGCCCTCATTGGTCATGTGCGCGTTCGTGTGTGTTGGAGGAGGGGCTCTATAAGGAAGTGGCAGATTTTCTCCGGTTGTGTATTTTCAAATTCTAGCGATCTCGAGCCGGTTTCTCAAATTTACCTACCCTACCTTTAAGCAAATGCATTTTTTAAAATAACCAATTTGGGTATTTTAGCAAACGAGAAACCATGCATGTGTGAAGTGAATTTGGTAGCACTGAAATATCCAACAGGGGAAGTGGTTATGGTAGAACATTATGACAAGGAAATATTTTTTAGAAAGTTGTTAAGGGCAAGCTTCATCTATCAAGTGTCTTTAACCAGACGAGGGCTTTTATTTTGAAATTGCTTCCGAGAGTTTTGCCTCGCCCCTGCCTCAAAAGATAATTTCGGCCATGAGTCATGTAAAAACAGCAAAAACATCGCAGTCGCTTTTCTGCTGTGCTTACTGTTTTAAGAAAGAAATACAAATCAAACGAAGGAACATGGATTGAGTATTCCTATGATCATGATTTTTCTTAACCCTGATGGGATATCTCTTGCAGCACATAGACGATCTTTTTTCTTTATAAAAAAAACAAAAAGCATGACGGTTCCACTACAACTCCCAGAATTCTAATTCAACGGAAAGCCAACAGTTCAAACGCGCGGACATCACATTTTGTGCACGTTGGTACGTCCCTGTGTACGCAGCTCACTGTCGTGCAGGTGTTTTGCATAAGGGAGATCCTCGCTTTCTCCAGACACTACCTGAAGTCATGGCTGACCAGGTGGCCGCCATGTGCGATCAGCTTATCAAAGCTCTGAATGTGATGATGGATGCAGAAACAGGACAAGTTTACCGGCTGGAGGCCCTAAAGGTAGCATCGTTTTGGGTTGCTAGCTAGCTGCTAGCTAGCTGAGAATACCATATATTGTAGTTGGTGTGAAATTAGACTCAAGTAACTGCGTAGCTGAATAAAAAAACAATATGTTGTAATGGTCTAGTATTAACACCATTGCTAACACAGTTTGTCTACGTTCGCATATAAATAATGATGGCCAGATGTTTTGCGAGCTAGCCCCTGCATGCCATGAGTATCACCCCAGCACCATATCCAGTGAAGACATGCATTCATTCAAAGACATTGTTATTTACTGAAAGTCCTGCAGAGGGTTATTAAATACTGAGCCTGGTTTAACAAGTCCAATAAACCTTGCAGGGCTGCATCTAGCTTAAATTGCTAATTGTTTTGTTAACTTTAGGCTATTAGGTATTGAATTAAAAGTTGCTCAGGCAGCTGTTGTTGAAGCCACTTTCCTACTGACTAACTACACCAATATGGTAATATTATCGTATGTTTATACCTTATATAATTAAGTTTATCTATGGGTCTGTGTAATAACAAGCTTTTTTTTCACAACAGTTTTGCGAGGAGTTTAAAGAGACCAGCTCCTTCTGTGTCCCATGTGCCTTGCAATTGGCTGACAAAGCCCAGCCAGCTGTTGTAAGACACTTTGGTTTGCAAATCCTGGAACACGTAATCAAGTGAGTGCAACAGAGAAATCATGTTTATAACAAATAATGTCATGCTAAAAGCTAAATTAATCTTATTTTTCTTGCAGGTTCAGATGGAACAACATGCCACAACAAGAGAAGGTCCAGTTGAAGGAATGTGCCATGCACCTGTTATCAACTGTAAGTGTGACATTAATAGGCTGTTAACAACATAACTATATGTCTTTTGGTTTAAATGATCCTGAATCTTACTGTCACAGTAGTAGACACTTTATCTAACACCTGTTTTGTGTCTTATCAGGGTACTCATTCTATCCTAGAGGAGGAGAGCCACATCAAAGATGGCCTGTCAAGAATCACTGTGGAAATGATAAAGAGAGAATGGCCTCAACATTGGCCAGACATGCTGAAAGAGATGGAGGCTATCACTAGCAATGGGGTGAGTAATTAATAGCGTGTATATAGTTTGTTATTGCATATGTGTTGTTTCCTCTGCCAGCTTGCACGAAATTTGAATAACATGATGTCATAAATCGCATGCAAATAAGTGCCAGTCGAGGATTAGTCATTTTCATCTGGTGTCATCGTGTCAACTACTTGAAGATTGTAGCAAATTAAGGGTAAATGAGCAACTATGAACCTAAACAACATGTTTCCCAATTGGTTATTGTAGTAGAGCACAAAGCATATTTTTTGGCCAAAAGATGCAGCCCTTTAATGTTGTTGTTGTTATGGTCTTTTAGTGTCAAATGTAATAAATAAAGTTGAAGCTAAAATGCACTTCTGCCTTTTCATAGGAGGCTCAGACAGAGTTGGTGATGTTGATCCTGCTGAGACTGGCGGAGGATGTGATCACGTTCCAGACGTTGCCCACCCAGCGACGCAGAGACATCCAGCAGACCCTCACCCAAAACATGGAAAGCATCTTCAGCTTCATGATGGCCATTCTGCATCTTAATGTGGAGGAATACCGCAAACTGGTCAGTGGTGTCCAAACTTTTATTTTGTAGAAATAAGTAGCAATCAAAATCATGTGCCAGTGTTATGGTTTTTATGTATTGATCCATTGTTTTTCATATAGCTAAAATAAAAAAGTAGGGTAATTTATTGTTTTTCTGATCTTTTTTTTTTTGTATTTCTGTTTCCAGAAAGGGTCTCCCGAACATGAGCTGCAGGTCAGAACACCACACAGCTTCTCTGCTCTAAAAATGAACCTCTTATTAACTTGATCACTTACCTTGATTTTCCATGCACAGGCCAGGGCTCACTGCAGAGTTGCCGTGGCGACGCTGAATACACTTGCAGGCTACATCGACTGGGTGTCTCTGGTGTACATCACCTCCGGAAACTGTCATCTGCTGGAAATATTGTGTTTACTGCTGAGTGAACCGGAGCTGCAGCTGGAGGCAGCCGAGTGTCTGCTCATCGCTATCAGTCGGAAGGTGAGTCGCAGAGAAAACACAGGAATGAAAGGCCCTTAGACTGTAGCTTAAGCCATGATGCCAGCTGTAAATCCCATTTTTTTGTTCTCTCTGTTTGTCAGATAGTAGCTATTGTATGATATGTTGGAAACATCTCACCAGATTTTATGGAATTTATTGGAAAATGGAAAGATGTGATGCATATCTGTAGCAATAGGGCCACCTTGTGGTTACTTAAAAAAAAAAAAAACGACTTTGCCTCACAACGCACTCCTAGACAAACCTAGCCGTTTTTCGATTTTAGTTTTACAATAATTCTTAGTTGATTATTTATAATATATACATTATATATTGGTTAGTCCGAACAAGTTGTGTGCGCACCTATTAACTCTTAGAGATTCTTTTAAAGTCTTAAGGAAATTATTTTGATGGAATCATAAATCTATTGATCATAAATCTATCGATTAGATTTATGATTAGAAAATTATAAAAGTAGGGTAGACATGTGGAGATTACCCAGCTGAACAAAACGTGATCTGTCTCTTAAATGTGTGTCAACCACAGACCTTATTTCAAGCTATTTCCCAAAATCCTATGGAGAAATTGCATTGCATTTTTGTCGAAGGAACCGGAAGAAGTTTACTTCCGGGTTTTAGGACGCGTCACTGCGGTTCTCTATTTAAACGCCTATAAGTCATGAGTCTGACTTTGACATTTTCACCATCAGCCAATCAGTTTTTAATGTATATTGCATTGCATTTTTGTCGAAGGAACCGGAAGAAGTTTACTTCCGGGTTTTAGGACGCGTCACTGCGGTTCTCTATTTAAACGCCTATAAGTCATGAGTCTGACTTTGACATTTTCACCATCAGCCAATCAGTTTTTAATGTATATTGCATTGCATTTTTGTCGAAGGAACCGGAAGAAGTTTACTTCCGGGTTTTAGGACGCGTCACTGCGGTTCTCTATTTAAACGCCTATAAGTCATGAGTTTGACTTTGACATTTTCACCATCAGCCAATCAGTTTTTAATGTATATCACTGTGTTTATTTGCTGATGATCTAGATGCTGAATTAAAAAATACAGGAAAATAAATTAGGGGATTGTGCAGCCTTGGTGAAAGTAATGGATTTGGAATATGAAACTGCCTTATAATTTATTTTAGAACTGTAGATCAGATGAGTCATGCTACAGTATGCTCAGTTTCTACCTTGAAGTTTTACATTAAATTAACAATAACACACCATGTATTGTGTGTTTCTGCCACAGGGCAAGCTGGAGGACAGGAAGCCCTTCATGTTGCTGTTTGATGATGTGGCCATCGACTACATGCTTTCTGCAGCCCAGTGAGTACAACTTCCTCCACCATCCACCACTTTACTGGCTTCAGCCTACCATTGTCACTGTTAATCAATGGATTGTCTGGTTGCAGGTCAGCGGATGGACTGGCAATATGTATGAAATCCAATGAATCACAGTAAGTAATGTGACACAAATGCCTTCTGTGGAGCACCAAACAGATTTAAAAGAGCCATCAAAGCACATAGAAGTTTATTCAGTATTGCCCCTTTGTGAATACCTTTTTTAGAGCAGTGGATGTGGTGGAGCGGCGCTACATCTTCCTGAAGAGGCTGTGTCAGGTGCTGTGCGCTCTGGGAGGCCAGCTCTGCTCATTAGTGGTAAATGAATTTGACAACATATCAATTCCTGTGTTCACATGGCCTTTTATCCTGGCCATGAATACATTTTGTGTAACATCATATAAGCATATTTTTTACGTGTATAATGTGTTCTCTCCACAGGGTTCAGATGTAGAGGTTGAAGTACCTGCAAATCTCAGCAAGTACATCGAAGCCCTTTTAGCCTTCACTACACATCCCAGTCAGGTGAGATCACTTTTTTTCTGATGGCTTTCACTTCTAAATCCTTATGTTGTAAACTGCATTTGAATCTGTAGAATATGAATCCTTCAGCTGTGTTTGGTCTCTCTGTGTTTGATATTCTGCAGTTTCTGAAGAAAACCACCCTGCCTACCTGGGGATCTTTGTTCAGACATGAGGCTCTTTGTAAGGACGCAGTAGTTGTACAGATGGCCGCCAAATTCCTCAGAACGTCTATGACCAACCTAGTCAAGGTGAGACATGGATGTAAGCCAACCAGATGTAAACATGTTCAGGGTACCACAGGTGTCTTATATGTTAGGTATAATTCAAGGGGCCCAATATTTACTTGTCTTTCTCTTCAGGCTGGATTTCCATCTAGAGACGATAACCCAAGTTGCCAGTACTCCTGTGTGGACTTTGACAGTGACGAGGACTTCAATTTCTTTTTCAACTGTAAGCATTACAGATTTAGCTTTACCTGAGTCGTCCTTATCTGATCCCTTGATGTTTTTAACAGTGTATGTTCATGTTTAACAGCTTATCGGGCGCAGCTGGGACTGGTGGTGAGGTTTGCATGTCGCATTGTTCCTCTGGAGGCGTTCCAGATAGCAGCAGAATGGTTACACTATCAGATCAGCAGCCCTATTGATACTGGGGCTATCACATGTAAGTGTCCTTATTGTGTTCTAAATGTTCTTATCTGCACATTTGTGGCTGATTTGGATAATTTAACACGTAAAGCATACACCATTGGCTCTACTTAAACTTTACATTTATATGGATGATCATACATTCCTAAAAGCAGCTAATTAACTTGCCTTGTCTCTCTAAACCTCACTAGCTAAGACTGCCGAGGGCCTGTGCTCCTTCCTGTCTCCATCAGTGGTGCAGTGGGATGCAATGACTGTGTTCATGGAGTGTATGACCACACAGATCTTCAAAAATCTGGAGGAGGAGGTAAGAGGAATCGTTTTAAGCTACGGAACAAACCTGAGTGATACAAATAATGTGGACTATAATAATGTAAACGTTTGCCCCCCTCTCCCTCTGCCTCTTACCGTGTAGAAGTTGCCCATAGATCAGAGCATGGAGCTGCTGCAGGCCGTGCTGAACTACGACACCAAAGACCCGCTCATCTTGTCCTGTGTGCTCACCAACGTCTCTGCTCTCTTCCCGTTTGTCATACATAGACCAAACTTCCTGCCACAGGTCCTCTACAAGGTCAGCGGAGTCCTCATGGTCACTGCATACTATTGTGCATCTTCAATATATGTATTATTTTTTTATATATATAAACCGGAATATAGTAATGGCTAATATAAATATATAGTAGTTTTATGATGGTTTAATGTAGTGCTGATGGTGGTTTTCTAAGATATTTAAGTTTAGGTAGAGAAAAACTCTATTCAATATGATATTTATTACTCTTTTCAAATGTGGGGATGTCTGTGTTCTTAAATATCCTATGTACACCATTTTGCATGCTCTGTGTTGCTATGCCACCAGTTTCTACAACATTTAAAAACAAGTTTATAACAAGTATTATCATCAAGATTAACCTAACAGTACTTTATTATTTTGTCCCTACAGCTGTTTAAAGCAGTCACATTTGAGGTTGGTCAGGAAAATAAGGTGAGTTTCTTTCACAGAACCAATTAACATAACAGAACCGGTGATTTTCCTAATCCTACATGTCTAAAACCCCAAAAATAAATATCCAATTGATAACTTTAGGCACCTCGGTCCCGAGCTGTAAAGAACGTGAGACGGCACGCCTGTTCTTCAATCATCAAAATATGCCGAGACTACCCTAGGGTCCTCTTGGTGAGTGTCCAATTCACCAATTTTAAGTAAAATTGCATGACATGTATATACATTAGTTAACATGATGTATTTTCTCCTCCCCAGCCTTGTTTTGACATGTTTTACAACCACGTAAAGAAGCTGTGCTCGAGCCAAGCCACGCTCTCTCAGACGGAAAGTTCTCTAATGGAGTCTCTGGTGCTCATCAGTAACGAGTTCAAAGACTTTGAAAAGCAGAAGGCTTTTATAGACGAGCTGATGGCTTCAGTGGTTGCAGACTGGACCTCGGAGGAGATGAGGCAGTGCGTATGAATTCCTTATTTTCCCCCTCAATATGTACATGAGCTTTAAAGTCATGAAAGATAAGTATCTCTTCTTTGTGTTCCAGTGTGCTGTCGAACCCTGCCGTGTACCTGTCCTTTGTCGGGGCCGATCAGGTTGTCACTGAGCAGAATAAAGATGCAGACACATCGGGCCTTAATAGAACGCGGGTAAGTGTGTAGGTCTACTTAGTATGTGAGCTCTGAGGGTCATTTTGCAGGTGTTTGCTCATAAAGAGTACTGGGCTAATTTTAAGTATTGAGAAAGCAATGAGCCCAATAATGAAACAATTGTTTAATTCTTAATCTCTTCTTTTTTGGCCTTCTTTAGCTGAGTTTCTGCTTGTATGCCATGATGGGGGTGGTGAAGCGTGCGCGCTGGCCTGCCGACCTGGAGGAAGCCAAAGCTGGGGGCTTTGTGGGGGGCCTCACCGCCACAGGAGCTCCCATCTACAGAAACCCCTGCACTGCCCAGTTTCTGGCCTTTCTGCCCAACCTGCTGGCTCTAATCAGGTATGCCTTTTTATTTATCACAATACTTTTCTTTACTTCTTCATTCAACAAATGTCTTCACCTGGGCAGTAAGGCTTGCTCAGACCCCGTTTACACGAGGACGATACGGGTTGTATCCGCATAGTTTCTCTTGCGTATAGCCCTTTCGTTTACACGAGGCCGTAACAAAGCGATAGAAATGGACCCCGCAAACGATAACGGGTCCCAAGGTGGATAGATCTGTAAACTGAACGCTCTGGGGGGGCAAACGGCTCCGTGTGTACGCCCTATACGATCATTTTCTGATAACGATGAAATAGCCCCGCCTCCCTCTCCCCACGTCTCCCTCTCCCCACGTCTCCTGCTCAGAGATCAGCTGCTGGGCTGTCAGAAGAGGGGGAGGAAAAGAGAGGCTCCGTTTATTATTCTTATATTATTATATAGAGTCGTTATCAATTTGTTTTAAAGCTCAATAAATAACAAAGAAGACCTCTGACCGGCACTTTTCTAATTTTGTCCGGAAGATTTAAACTTTAACGGACATATTGACCGGCGAAAAAAAATGTTAACGGAAACTCTGCCGCACGGTTCCCTCGTCCCTTGGAAGAGACGTAGAGGTGGGTGTTTTTCATCTGCTGGTGGACTACCGGAGAGATTTACAGCAGGAGCACACGCCGTCCACCGTGGAGAATAAACAGAAGGGAAACCATGGCAACCATGCTCCGGGGTCTTCTTCGCTGTTTTTGGTGTATTTTGTGGCGGCAGCAGCGCCACTTACAGGCCCGGCCTATGTACTACAGCGTTTCCAGCGGGTCGACCGGTCTCGTGTGAACGGACACGTTAAATGAATCGAATGCGTGTGAACGGAAGACTTTTTTGAAAACGCATACGGTGCGTAAACGAACGCAAACGTTCCCGTGTAAATGGGGTCTAAGTCAGGCATGATGATGTAAACAGCATTTTCATAGCTGATAAAAAAGCTTTACAATGTATTTCATTTCATTTCAAACCTTTATTTAACCAGATTGTCCCTTGAGATCATAGATCTCTTTTTCAAGGGAGACCTGACCTATATGGCAGCATGTTGGAGCCCTTTTCTGATTTCAAAAGGAAAATAAAGAGGAAAGGTTTCGCATGATCAGGTGGTCTGCATAGAGCAGGGTTGCGGTCGAATACTCCAAAAAAACAGCTCCTAAGTTCTAACCCTATCGTCTATTCCTTGACCTCGGAGTGAAACGTCATGGGGTTAAGGGATAGTGGATAGGAGAATTCAAAAGGATTTAGGAGGAGAGACTGCAGTACTTTAGAGAATCCGACTGCACTTTCACTATCCGACGTGTTTATGATGCGCCAGCGGAGGTCATAAATGTGCGCCTGCTGCTGTGGGGAAACTATGGAAACTACAGTTTTCTATACAGCGGACTACAACATGGATGTTTAATAAGAACGAGGGACTACTGTAAACTCATCTAGAGACTCTGCACCGTGCTCTGATGCTGTTGTTTTATGCTTTATGAACGGGGACAACAGAGAAACATATTCTTCATGACCAAAGTTGGAATTGAAATAAAAAAGGAAAGTGAAACTTATGCTCGTCACCCTCTCCCTCCGGTCCACATTAATACAAATGATCCCAATACGTATGATTGTATGAAAAGATCTTAAAATCAATACAAATGTATTTATTATAAACGTTAGTCCTCAACATCTATCACTGTGTATATCACCATTCAAACATCTTTTTAAAAGTTGAACAAACCCCACACAGCTCAGTAAAGACTGTGAAATGTTGACTTTATTTGATCATTTCAGTAAAAACTAACGTTCATATTTCTCTTTTTGATTATAATACTGATGAACGTTCAAAACAAAGCACTTTGGCAACTTAGCACATACGTTTTGAACCGTAACTTTCATGATATCATTTCTCGTTCATAATCGATTGTTTCCGTGAACGGCCGACTGTTGTGTGACGGCAAATGCCGCGGCCGCAAGGCATTGTGGGGCAGCATTTTCTCCTCTCCTTTTGGTTAGGGAGGTCCAGTGGTTCCTAAGCTAAAGGAGGTTATAAAGGAAGTTTGAAACCTCCTTTCCTTTTAATTTAGAGAATTCGAACGGCACTTATCATGGCTGCCACTGAGGGACTTCCGGGACATTTCACTCCGTTAGGAAGGTTCCTAAGCTAAATGGACTATTCGACCGCAACCCTGGTGTGTCAAACTCAAATACACAGTGGGCCAAAATAAAAAAATGGGTACTAGTCGAGGGCCGGACTGGTTCAATGTTTATTGCAAAACTTATTGAAATGAACTTATTGCACATATTAAACCTGGAACTAACAAAGCTTAAATTATGGCCTATAAAAACAACATTAAACATTAAATAATCAGTTGCATTCATTTCTTATGGCTCTATCTGTAGATTTTCTGGAGTCATTTCTTATGATTACATTTTTCCACAGGCCAACAACCGCTTCAAAAAAACTATTTCCCTCAAAGAAAAACCAAACATGCCCTGTTGTCGCAAGAAAAAAAGTGCAGAAGGAAACATCCGTTGAAACTCAGTGTGCTGCTCTGTGATGCTAGTTCAAGCCAGATACTTGGCATCTCATCTTGGGTGCAAGTTCATCAATGTTTGGGCTCAGGCTCTGAGCTGAGGAGACCCTCAGGATTGAGTGAAGGTGTGCGTGCAATATACCGGCGGGCCAGATCTAATAGTAATTAAAAATTATCCTGCGGGCCGAAATTAAATCCACCACGGGCCTGATTTGGCCCCCGGGCCTTGAGTTTGACACATGTGGCTTAGAGCATTGCACGTTGATTTGATTGGCAGCTGAGAGGCAGTGCAAATTTAAAAAAAGGCAGTTACTTTATTTAATTACAATTACATTAAATGTGTGATAAAATGAGGTCAGTGGTTTACCCTCCGTGTTTGCTTATTAGTTTGTCTAGCAGTGTCCCAATAATACCTCCTGCTATTATACTGATCTGTGACCAGTCTCTTTGCTCTATTCCTCATTGAAGGACCCAAAACAGTCTGTTCACTCCGGAGAACATGGCTCGTCTGAGTGAGACCTTCTCCAGGGCCCATGATGTGATGGACGCAGAGAAAAAAGTGGTTCTTGGTAAGATGGGCTTCCAGAACATTTCTTATTTCTCTCCCCATGAGTAAGCCATCATCTTCATAGATTTTGTCTAAACCTTCTATATATGTCCTCTCTCCAGGTCTCTCTCAGAACCTTCTGGACATTTATGACACTGCTGTGTATAGAAGCAACCTGGAGCGAATGCAGGGATTCTTGTCCACGTTGTATGACAACTGGTGAGAAAGATCCCCAAACGTTTGGTTTTGTTTCAACAGATTAAATGTTACTTTATCTTACGCTCTCTTTACCTCTGTAGCTTCCATGTCCTGGGAAGCGCAGGTGTGTCCCTGCAGCAGGATTTCTACACCATTGAGAGGCTGAGTGAAGAAATAGCTGGCTCTGCTTTTTCGTCCCTGGACCATGTGCCGGACCACAGACTTCGCCCTATGATTCATATCCTTGCTTTGGTTTTATTTCAAAATCCAATATTATCACTGCTTTCTACATGAACTAAGATGAGTTGTTGCTTTATGTTGACATGGTATTTCCTTAATAACTTTACGGGTGTTTCTGAGGCAGTTGGTGCTATCGTGTCCTCAGGAGTACTACAACAGTCTACTGTGCCCCCTGCTGGGACCTTTGTTTGCCTACATGCAGCAGGTCAGATCTCCACATCTCCCATTCTGTAACATTTATCATTCATTTGACTATATTATATATTTAATACACTCACTGTTGTTTAGGTTGCTAAATCTCATGGTTTTGTTTCCATTTCATACTACAGAGACTCAATGTCAAGTGGCAGGTCATCAGCCAGAGGACCTCTGTCAAGTAAGTACAATCCAGGGCCACAGAATACTTGCAGTACATTTAGCTAACGATACTCGCATACATTTCCTTAAATACAATCTTTATTTAATCGTTTTCTGTGTTTGTAGTGGTGAGGATGAGGAGGTGGTGGTGTGTCAGGAGAGCCATGTGACGCAGGAGATGTTGGAGGAGCAGCTGGTCCGCCTGATCACCAGGGAGGTGCTGGATCTTCTCTGTAAGTTTCAGAATGTCTTGTGTTCAAAAGAAATGAAAGTGAATTCTATGTTAATGTTGCTATTAACTGATTATTTTTTAATTAAACTGGAGTTAAGGAATGCACCATAAAAAGCAGTGTATTAACTAGCATTGCAATGAACGGGCCACTTGTGCACTTGGTGGTAGAGGTATTGATTAAAAAATAAAATATCTCTTGCAAAAGGATATTTTATTATAATGACGGTGCACTTGTTTTATGATAGTAATATAATGTCCCTGACTTAACCCTTTTCTTTTTTTAAGCCAAGCACACGGTGAAAATCATGGCTTGTAACTGCTAATGCACTTTTAATCATGTGGGCAATTTGTGTATGTGCCAGATGTGCAAACTAAAAACACATCAGCAAAGTGCAAATATGAGCCATAATTCCTGGATAGAGCTGAAAGTCTACATGTTGACTGTCTTTTGCCTTGATAATTAAATAACTGACCCCCACTGTGAACTCGAAAAAAGGGTGATGTTTGGGGATGCATATTCAGAAGGTGCTAAAAATATATTATGTGTTTTATAATTCAGCATATAGCAGCAACTGCCTGATCAGCCATTACTCTTAATATTGTAAGCAGAGGAGTTGAGTTATTGTGCGGCCATAACATTTCTGTTCTTTCTTCTCTTGTAGCTGTGAGCTGCATATCTAAAAAAGGACATGAACCAGCAGCAGATAAAGAGGAAATAGATGGTAAGATAACACTTTAAATACAGTTGTATTTTGTTTTTATTATATATGTATTCATAAGATTTTATTTGGATTTCTCACAATGAACACTTCCAAACAAATACTCACAATGACAAGATGGCATGACTGATGACTCTTGTGTGTCTAATTTATATAATAATTGACATAGTCGAGTACTATTCCTGCCTATTGTCAAATCACAATTAGTTGTATTTAACTGTCTCTTAATGTTATCTTATTAGTATTCTGATCGCCATGATACTGCTATGATTGTCCAAATCATTTGGATAGTGCATAGTCTATCATGTTGCATTTTTTATAGGCTGATATTTATACCAAAATACGCGACATATCATGCTTTATTTGGAGAAACAATTCTATGCAAAATCAGACTTTCAGCACACCCATAATGCACGAGTCTAAGGTTTCCTAACCACATTTTCCAAGTCTTTTGGGACACCTCTAGTCTTACTTCAAATGACCAACGTTTTACCATGATATCTGTTTCAACAGTTACTTTTAACTTATTTTTAAATGTTTGTATTATTATTTGTATTTGTATTGTATTTTATCTTTATTTCTTACCTTGTTTGAATCCTGTTTTTCACCCTGACCCTGTGGCTGCCTGAATTAAATAAAGTTCCATCTTATCTTAATACTTTTCTTGAACTGTTCTCTCACAGAGGAAGAGATGATGATGGATTCGGCGCAGACGGCGTCTCCTGCCCAGCCCACAGAGGAGCTGAGTGAGCTGGGAAAACACCTGTTGAAACACGAGGTCAGCCTGAGACGCATAACACTCCAGTAACAGCATATTTATTACTGAAATGCTGCAGATAGGCTCAATGTCTCTGTTTTTCTCATCCAGAACATCTACATGAGCATGTTGACCCTCGCCTTTACCTCCCTGTCGTGGAAGGACACCACCAACTGTCACCGCACTGCTTCCATGGTCTGCTGGACACTTCTGCGCCAGGTAGCAACAAACGTACAATATAAAAGCTAGCCTTATAGTATTTTATTAGTGTGCACAAATCTCATAAAATACAATGGAAGTCTAAGGCTGAAACGACCATGGCTTTTTAAACACAGGAAGTACTTTCTGACACCTTTCTGACCATTTAATGCACAATTTCATGTTTACCGGGTCGGGCTATTTTGAGTTTCTGTTGATATTCACTCATTGCCTGTGACTTAAAGGTGGCTGTTAAATGTACCTTTTCATTTTCACATATTTCTAAAATGTTCCTCTCAAATCCGCTCTCTGTCCCTTCAGGCTATCGGGGGTAATCTTCTTCCTGAAGCAGTCACATGGTTTTATACCAGTGTCCTTAGGGCCCTTCAGGTTCACGGGCAACATGAAGTCTGCAACTCTACCCTCTCTCAGCTGGCTATGCTCATCTATGAAAACCTGGTGAGGCTAAAAGCAATAACCTCTGCCATATCTGCTCTTTTATGTTGACCTTGTTTGTTTAACCGTTATTGCCCAGCCCATTATTTTTCGTATTTGTTTTTACTATAAGATGATTAAAGTGATGTCTTGAAATGCACGTTTTATCTAACTTGCAGTAAAAAACGTTAAAACTGTTCAGTTGACTGTCATAAATGGAAGAAGCATGAACCATCAAAAATCCGCACAAGCTGTGACCACGTACATTCATTCACACACACACAGCCTCCAAAAACTTGACCTCCATGCCAAATGTTAGCCTCCCAGTGAGAAATATTGGATATTTCCGTTGCCAAAAATAACATCAAACAATGAATCGGTTATCAAATGAGCCTCTGATTCATTGGCAGTCAAATTACTAATTGGTTCTGCTGTGAAGTCACAAAGTACTTATTATATCAGTAATATATAGAAGTTTTATCTGTGGGTCTTTATAGTTGATTCCTCAGAATGCATTACTAATCATCTCCTTACCTGTCTGTTTATCTGCTATAGCGAGCTCGCTATCCAGAGCTAAGAGTAGTGATGACCCAGATCCCAAACATCAGTGTGGAGGCTCTGGACCAGTATGACCACCGGCTCTTGGACCCTAATGCCCAGAAGGTTGGAGACAAGAAGAGGAAAGACCACTTCAGGAAGCTCATCGAAGGAACCGTTGGGGTAATGCCACATTTAGCCACTAGAGAGCAGTGCTTCTCTGTTATATCCCACTGTAGACTGCTCATCAGAAGTGACCAGACACCCTGGCCTCAGAGTGCAAGTCATTACTCGGCAGTGTGTGATTCTGGCTGTGCAGTAAATCTTCTGTGCTCGGCAGAAAGAAAATGTGCAGCAGCTCAACAGGGCTGTACAATGTAATGAAATTATTTCTGGTAGATCTCCTATAGCTCTGTTTTAACCCCTCCTCTCTTTGTCTCTCGTCAACAGAAAGCTCTGTGCCAGCAGTTCAGGAAGGAGGTTCATATCCGGAATCTTCCATCGCTCTATAAAAGCCCGAAGCCGGACAAGGATGTAGTGCAGAACAGTGAAGCAACAGGCCTGGAAGCTCTCTTCGCCCCAGAGAAGAATACCCTGTAGGAACACAGAGTGCTTCTAATGGACTTCATACTGACTGCAGAGAGTTATGTGTACAAACCGGGGTCTCCGTCACCATCCTCCAGCTGGGGAAGTGCGGCTCTCCCTGACATGACTGTCAACACCGCTGTTTCTCAATAGGTCATCTTTATTTTTACCATCGATGTACCACAGCACCACTCATAAAATCTTCCCACCAGTCATTTGTACAAGCAAGTATAACACAGCAGATCCATTTTTAAATCCGATTGCACATTACGTCTTGATTCCTTTACTCTTAGCAATTAATGAGGTGTGGAAGAAGTAGTAGTGAAGACTTCAGATTAAAGTATGTTTCTTCGTCGTATTGTGGGAAGAGACAATCTGAAAATAGCTACCAACCATTATTTTATATTCTTCAGCAGAAGCTTAATTGAGCCACAAAACTATTTTCTAACAGGATGATTCAGCCGTTTGTAGGCGCCATTATTTGCTCATTGACCAGCATCATTCACACTAATCATGTCAGATTTATGGGACAATGGTATCAAACGGCGAGTTCAGCTGTGGTTTGACATTCATTATAGAAATTGGCGTCTAATGATACCTAAAAAGGTAAAGAAAGTATAGCCAATAGCAACAGGAGTAGCCTGTTAGGAAGGATTGTGTGTGTGTGTGTGTGTGAGTGTGTGTGTGTAAACCTTTTTTTGTGTAAAAAAATATATATTTTACAGATTTGTTGTGCAACCACGCTGCTGCTGCTGCGGTCAAGGCCGGTCCAGAAGAAGAAATGTTTTGGACAAATCCTGGTTCTAATTTCTGAAAGAATGCAAAAATGTACCTCATGTACACCGTGCCCTTAGATGGGGTGAAGATGCATCATGGAAACATACCCTAAGAAAATAAAGCAACTGGATATTGTAGATATGATTATGAACAGCAATGTTTTAGTGTGCAGATATTACAAAGCAGTTGTTTTAGCACGTCTAATACTACAAATAATGAAGCCAAATGTTGTGCCAAAACACTCATGCTAGACCTGATGACCAACGTGACCATACAATCATTTCCGAGAAACAAAACTACTACATATATAGTTTTCACAAAGATTGTTTATGAATAAACTTAACAACTAATGTGTAGCTTAATCCAAGTCTTTAATTTTTCTTTTTTTATGTTTTTTTGTATTTGTGCATTTGCCATTATTCAGAGTGCTAAACATTAAAAAATGAAAATGAAAATGGTGAACCAGACATACATTCCTCCATTTTCAAGAGATTGTTTTTTAATCATGATTTGGTGGATATATCTTACTCTTATAGATCTGCTATGCTAGATATGATGAGTACTGTGTTGGGAAGATTGGTCTGAAATTCTAGATTACATTTGACTGAAAACGGGTTCACATCCTACTTGCCCTGTAAAAGAAACATTTGTGAAGCTTGGATATCCAATGAACCGATTTACCTGTCTTTGTGATGATTGTTCACCTTCGGCCATTTAAAAAAAAAAGAACTTACTTACACTAACTTGTTCTGTTCAAAGGAGAAAATCGTTTTTTTTTATTTGGTGTGGTTTATACTTTGTTTTATTTTTAAATAAATGAATCAATATTGATCTTGATTTAATTTTGTCTAAATATTTTTTTATTTCGAATTATGAGAAATGTTACATTAGACTTGCTCAGTTGCTACAGATGGACAAGGTTCAAGGTTCTTTATTTAGAACCTTGAACCTTGATATCTGGGTCTTAATATGTGTTTTGTTTTGCACGGCCCAACATCTAAATAGTAGTGAAGTGGTCATAGTTGTCTTTACCTTTACAGGACCTTCATTTCATGTTTTAACTGTTATATTATAAGGGATATTTCATTAGTGAACGAGGAAGTCTTCTGAAAGCATAATAGTAAAAGCAGTTCACATTCCATTCCGGAAGGAATTCTGCTATTACCGACCACCGTCAAATATTGTAAAGAAGCGCAATGAAGAAGAACTGTGTTGTCTACTGGTATTTTATTGTAGTAAAAATATATTTAGCTAATTATAAATATTCACAGTAAACATGCACTCTCTTACATCTTGAAGTGTTGAACCAACATCCTCAGTTTAAAGTTTAAATGTTGGTTAGAAAAGTTAGCTGTAGGGCCTTGCAGCAAAGAACAGAGTCATTAAATAAACAGCTAACGTTAAGCCACATTTGTAATTGGATAGCATACTGCAATTTCCCCCCAAAACAAAACTATAATATTACTCCACTACAGTTAAGAAATTAATATTGTAAATTCAGCATTGATTTTTTATTGATTTTTACACAACATTTGTTTCACATCTTCATGTGTCAAATGAAGAATCAGATTGTTTTATGTAGGCCTACTTTTAAGGACTAAACTATCCAAATGTTTATAAAGTAGGTAAAATAAGCTTCACCTCCAGCTGTTGCAACATTAAAATGCTACACACAAGAAATTGCATTTAAATAATTGATATATAGATATATATATTCCTAAATAATTGCTCTTACTGATTTCAATTTACGGTTAGCAATCCTGACATGAGTTTGCTTTCAAGTTATCAAAAATATTTGTTTACAAACCCACAATCATTCTTATGACAATATTTGCATATGTGCATTGAAAGAGTTACGAGCGGCTGTAATTGAGAGCTGAATCAATCAGGTCATACATAGTCCTTTACATGTGCAGACTTCTTCCACAAACATGATAACCACCTCATTGTTTAAGGCATTTATCAAGCACATACTGTATGCCAAACATGATTCTTTTTAAGGATATGCTGCTTTTCTTTAAAAAGTAAACTGCATTTCTTTAATCTATTGAATGAACAAATGAATGCAACTTTGTCTTTGTGCTAATTGGAATTGTTGAGTGTTTAAACAATTTTTTAAACAATTTTTACTATAAAATAGGTAAATAAAGGAAATCGTGTATCTGTAAAAAGAAAAATGTTGAAGCACTATGGTAATTATTTCTTCTGTCTAAACTGGCAGTGCAGAGAGACATTTCTAGTGCATAAAACAAACAAAACCTTGCACCCACCTTCAGTATGCCTTCTCCCACCCACGCTACACAGATATCAGGATTGTGATTGATTTATGCTACAACAAACGGATGCCTTTGTATTTTTTCTTTTTCTTTTTCTAGGCAAAAAATATCCAAATAACGAACTCTGATAATGCTTCTTAATAATCCTCATCTCCCCAATGTCTTCAAGGGCCCATTGTCTATCCCGCAGTACTTTGCTCCTCCTGCTTTTCCCCTCACTGCTTCCTCTCTGCAAGATTCTCCCATCAGTGTGACTCGTCAAACTTAAGCTCCAGACATTTCTCAACATTTGTCCTCAACAGACACACGACCCAAAAGTTAGATGATGACATTTACAGCCCAGAAAAGGACTGCTCTGATCAAGATGTCTAATTTGCAAAAAGAGAGAAAAATAATTCACTGCCTTTAAGAAGAAACTGTGACTTTTCTTAATGTCGTTCATTCAAAGTTTTGTTATAAAGGAAGTATTTGATATCAGATATAAATAAAGAGTTTAAAGCAAAGAACAATAATGAAGCACAATACATGATCTTATAACTGACATAATGTTGCCATGCAAAGTCAAAAGCCATTGTAACCCTTCTAAGGGACAACATGGGTAAGAAATTACCCGTATTGACTTACAATGTTATTTCATGCATGGCTGACTGTTTCTTAGCTATATTTTTGGAAATCTATTTATTTAATCATTTAATATTCCAAGTATTCATTTAATATCTTGTTTTTGATCACCAAACATCATTATTTTCATTCTACATTTCTTAATTTAGGAAATAAAACAGTTTTTGTATTTCTACATCAGGTTTGCGTACATGGGTCAAAAATGACCCATGTACGCAAGTGTGATAAAAATGATAAAAAAAAGCATACTATAATAATAATTATGTTAGGACTGATTTGGACCAAACAGTACATGTGGCTGGGTGGTGTGTGCATTTAGTCTTTTTAGCCCACATCTTTCCATTCCCCCTGTAATGTGCTTTTGGAGGTGGGGCGTGCTCTCCATGCGTCTCTTTATTCATAGACAAAAGCATTGGGCCACATACACATTACACCTACACAACCTTCTATGACATGCCTTTCCAAATTATCATGCATTAATATGAAGTTGGTCCCCCTTTGCAGCTATAACAGCTTCCATTCTTCTGGGAAGGCTTTCTACAAGATTTTGGAGTGTGTTTGTGGGAACTTTTGCCCATTCATCCAGAAGAGCATTTGTGAGGTCAGACACTGATGTTGGACGAGAGGGTCGGGCTCGCAATCTCCGTTCTAGTTCATCCCAAAGGTGTTCAATGGGGCTGAGGTCAGGGCTCTGTGCGGGCCAGTCAAGTTATTCCACACCAAACTCACCCAACCATGCCTTTATGGACCTTGCTTTGTGGGGCACAGTCATGCTGGAACAGAAAAGGGCCTTCCCCAAACTGTTTCCACAAAGTTGGAAGCATAGAATTGTCCAAAATGACTTGGTAAGATGAAGCATTAAAATTCCCCCTCACTGGAACTAAGGGGCCTAGGCCAACCCCAGAAAAACAACCCCATAGCATTATCCCTCCTCCACCAAACTTTACAGTTGGCACAACGCAGTCAGGCAGGTAACGTTCTCCTGGCATTTACCAAACCCAGACTCGTCCATCAGAGGACAGATGGAGAAGCGTGATGGTCACTCCACGGAACACGTTTCCACTGCTCCAGAGTCCAGAGTCCAGTGGTGCTCCACCCAACGCTTGGCATTGTGCTTGGTGATGTGAGGCTTGATGCAGCTGCTCGGCCATGAAAACCCATGAAGCTCCCACAGTTTTGGTGCTGATATTAATATATATATATATATATATATATATATATATATATATATATATATATATATATATATATATATTAATGCCAGAGCTGTTTGGAACTCTGCAGTTATTGAGTCAGCAGAGCTTTGGCCATTTTTACGCACTATGCCCCTCAGCCTGTGCCACCTCCTTGTTCTCCGCTTGCATGTGTAGGTGCGAACCATCTGATCCATTGTGTCCACTCCTGATTTGCTTTTGTTATAGTACTGGATCACTTCTGGTTTCTTTTTTACAATGTTGTCATCCACTGCTCTGTCATCATGCATGGTGCTCAGGAGGACAACAGCCTTCCCCTTCTTTTGCACATAGCTCACCATGGTCATGTTGCCACTGAATCCAGATTCTTATTCTATGCTTCTCCCTCAATTTGGATGGCCTCATGACAGGCGGTATGTCCGTCTTGTTCTGGCGAAGGGTCCCCACAATGGTCAGGCTCTTCTCAAGGAGCTTTTCAGCCAGAGGGATACTGGTGAAGACGTTTTCCATTGTGATGTTGCGATATATAATAATCGTATACTAGCAGCATTTGGCCAGTTCCTCCTGTTTAATTGGACATATTCTAGACATGAACTCTCTTCCTCACTAGTAATGGATGACAAGGTAATGTTCAAATATGATGTACAGTTATCTTTCACAAGATATCAAATATCTCCTTAAGTAAAAGAAGTGTAAAATAAGACTTACATGAATCAGTCGTGCAAAAGCAGCCTGTTGAGTTGTGACAAGTTTGGCATGTGAAAAGTTGTCCATGGTAAACATGTTCCTAACAGCAATCGTTTACAAATAAAAGCTTTCTATCAAATTCCATAGTGAATACATGTTTGGTCCAAATCACTGCTAAAATAATAATTATTACAGTATGTATTTTTTTCATTTTTATCACACTTGCATAAATGGGTCATTTTTTACCCATGAAACCTGATGTAGAAATACAAAAACTCCTCTAGTTCCTAAATTAAGAAATGTAGAATGAAAATAATGATGTGTGGTGATCAAAAACAAGATATTAAATGAATACTTGGAATATTAAATGATTAAATAAATTGATTTCCAAAAATATAACTAAGAAACACTCACCAGTGCATAAAATAACATTGTAGGTCAATACGGGTCATTTTTTTACCCATGTTGTCCCTTAGAAGGGTAGTGATACAAAAATGATTATTATTCAAAAATTAAGAAAGGAAAAATGAAAGTAAGAAGTTGTGATGATCATAAACAAGTTAATTGGGGAATTTTGAATTGTTAATGTAATTCGTTGCAAAGATATTTACAATTAAAACTCACTCGGGTCACTTTTGACCCATGTTGTATAACAAAGGGTTAAAGTCTTGCCAAGCATTTAAAGGATTGTTTTCTGGACTAGTATGTGACCTTGTTGCTTGAGGTAGTTCTATATTTAGAAAGTTAACGTGGCTGTTTTACTGACTGAAGCAGGTCTTTCTTCACAACCTTTCTGTATTTTGCTGCATTTATTTGACCCTTTACCTTCTCATTCAATAATGTGTCTCGATGAGATTATGCCTGCCACATACGTAGGCTATGCCTTGTCACATAGACTCCAGAAAGCCCTGCTCAAGTTTGATTTACAGCAGTGCAATATCATAAGGATATTTCAAGGGATATTCAATGTTTTGGGGATTTGTATCATTCCCCAGACTGATTTTCAGTAGCCTTGTTATGTAATGGTTTGGAATATTAATTGACTTCATAATGTAGTTTTTGCAGGGAAATGTATCCAGCTGCTAGACTGTGAGTTATTGATTATTTTATATCATACTATTATTATTTAGGTTGCCAGATAGAGTTAATTGTAGACCGAAATGTTGCTCTATTTCTCTTAAAATAATAACTGTTTCTCCCAACATTTTAAATGTATATTTATTTCCCACGACAATTAACATAGTTGCTTGTTTTTCACCAGCAGCTTCAGCTTCACGGCACCTTAGCAACGCGGTTGCCTCGCCACACAGACGTTTCTGGTCGGAGTATTTTCATTTCGGACCCTCAATCAACACACATGGGAAACAGGTGTGTGTTTCTAGTATCTTTTTTATAACCGGGTCTGAACGCGAACTCCGCGACTCAGAAGCGGCAAACTGAGCTCTTATCAGCTACTACAACGCAAGTTGTTGGGTTCAGGATGTTTGTGTGTTTTGTTATTTTCGTTTGTGCTTTATCCGGTCCTCTTGTAACCGCACACCATGTGATGACCGGTCAGCCTCATGAAGTCCCGGTAAACAGAACCGACGTTTTAACGGCAGCTCGGTTTGCTGTGCTTGAATTCAACAGAGCCAACGCAGCAGAAGAGTTTAATTACGCTATTGTGAACATAACATCGGCCAAAATCCAGGTAAAACTTCATTCATTGTGTCATGGTCAATGTTCATTAAATGTCATAAATATTTTGCCGGTAATGACTCCTGCTGTGTCCTGTAGGTGGTCGCAGGGATAAACTACATCCTGGATATGCATCTGGGACGTACGTTGTGCAAGAGAAACGACACTGCAGACCGTACACCATGTGTTATCCACTCTGACTCCAAGGCAAGTTTTACATTGAAAGTGGTGCATACTCAGAAAAAAACTGACCCAAAAGCCTCAGAAAAAGTAAAAAAATGTGCTCCCTATTTTTCTGCCCCAGTACAATTTTCATTGTGGAAGTTAGTAAAATAATCCACTTGTTTTTTAACATTTTTTTCAGGAACTTCTGTGCCACTTCATTGTTACAGATATTCCTTGGGAATATTCACGTGTACTTACTCGACAGAAGTGTCACCGACCTAATTGACTGATTTATGATTGCTGCTGGTGGTGTTGCCTAGTAAAAAGATTTCACTGAAATGTGTTTTGGTGTGTTTCATAAAAGATTATTAATACATTGTCCACAGCCTGTATTTTTGTTTGTAAACCAATGATTTGATTGGCTCTGAAATTTACCACTTGGTCTAACACTGAGTTGAATAAGTTCAGTGACCTGCACTCACTCAATGCATTGTATAGGGCAAACAAATTGCATAATTATTCCAGTGAGTGACCAGGGCAGCTTTACTGTGCCTCATCTCTCAGTGTGTGTCCTGGCAGCTGTAAGGCTCTGGTTGCGTGTCAAGCTTGGTCAGACACATGGCTGCTAAACGGCGATGAGGCTACACCTCTCCTAACTGCTACACAGTCTCCAGAAGGGCTCTGCATGGAGGATTACAGGCATTTTCAGATTACTGCTCAGCAAGACTGAACTGTCTGCTGCTCTGACCCCTTTTTTTTAACAGGGTGAAAAAGCTCACTGATGTACAGATAAACACACAACACAGGGGGAAATTGTGTCTAATGTATGAGAATTTGTGAGTGGGTGTAGTTTGTTTGGGGCAACACTGGCATATATTGCTCTAGCATGGTTTGCTCTAGTACCCCTTTTTTATTTTTCCATTTTTGTGTAACTCTCACAAGAGCTGAATTGGGGGGTAAAAAGGATTAGTGACTGTTAAAATGCATCTAAAAGTAAACATTGCTAATTGTGTGGGGGCCAAAGGGGCAGCGTCTGTTTGGTTTTGATTACAGTAAACAGCCGCATGGATAAGCGGTTCACACATACACACACCCCCTCTCACCCAGCCTATAATATCTCTTCAACGTCGATGTCTTAATCTAACTGAGCAAAACATAAATAATTGGCTGGCACTGTGGATTAGGTAGCAGGGGTTAGGAATATGGGGGAAGGGGATACTCCTTAACGTAGGATGACTTACATCCAAGCTCTGGTGCCAGGAGTTTGCCCTGTCCATCTGCCACTCTACCCACCCACTGACACACTAACAGGTGCGTGCACGCAACTACATGTGTGTTTTTTGTGCACGCGCTTGTATACCCCACCCTGCACTCTGGCCCTACCCCTGTCCTCACTTAGCCTAGGCAGCAGATGGTGAGGGGCAAGGCTTGTAGCCCCCCTCCCAACTCCAAGCCACCAGCCCATCACTCCCCTATTTTTTTCCCCCCACGAACACCACCCCACCCCTCTTTGTGTTGTTGAAGAGCCTGAGTGTTGAAAGGCGAGCCCCAGCTTTTCTTCCCCCCTCCACAAATCCTTGGCTGGCTGCCATTGGCGGGACTCAGTCAGGTGTCCTAATGCTTCAGTTAGGGGAGGAAACGCTGGTTAATCTGCCCATCGCGTGCCACCGGCCATGGCCCTGGCCTCTTTGTGTCTGGCACCCCTCTGATCATCCCCTCCACCCCTTCATCTGTCTTTCCCCCTACTCTTCCAACCCAGTTTCTCTACTCCAAGACAGTGTCATCCTTTCTTAAAGATCATCCCCCTCTTCCTCTTGGGATGTTTTGTAAATACATTCTTTATTAGACACTTCAGTTGTTTTGAAAGTTGTAGTACATTAGGTTGCTGGAGCGGATAATTGTATTATCTCATTAGTCATTTAACCCTTCTCTATTTAGTGCTGACTCATTGGACATCCAGTAGGCCTCTACCTGGAAATGCACATAAATAGAAACTTTTTTTATAGTAAATCATTGTGAAATAATGTATTCTACCAAAGTTTCTCCCAAAGGAATACTTAAGTTAACTAGAAAATGCATTTCCTGCAGAAAATGCGTGCGAATGCTGTAAACTGTAAACAAATGCTTGTTGCTGAAAATGCAGCAAAAGCTGAATATTTTATTAGCTGAATGGTCTCTGTAGCTGCTTTTAGCTACAAAAACCAAGTAAGTGTGTTGCTGAACTTAGCGGAGAAATGCAGAAAAGTGAAATGATTTAAATCAAACTTGTTACAGCTCAAATGCATTGCAATGACTTTGTTGAAAACTTGAAAGTGAAATGTTGAACTGGAAGAGTAGGAAAAATAGTGAAGAAGCTTAATATTTCAAAGAAAAGGTTTAAAAAAGGTATAAACAATAAAATGTATAGCCTCAATGTCCTGAAATAGCCGAATAATTTAATAGTTGAATGGTTTATAGCTGAAAGTAGGCTTAAGGAGTTAGATATTAAATGTAAGTAGTAGTGAATGAATGTATATTAAGAAGAGAAAAGAAAGTAAAAAGGCTTTGAAAAGCAGCAGAATATTTTAACTGCAAACTTTTGAACTAACTTGATGGCGAGTGATCTGTCACCATAGCAACGGAATTTGATTAAACCCCATAATACGCTTAGATGTGTTGATGGCTGCATCGTTCCCAAACCTGTGAAGTTTTGGGCCGTTTTCAGCATGTTTCATTGAAGTTATGAGAAAACCGTGTTTCATGGTTAGCATTGTGTTGCCATGGCAACGGCATTTGAAGAAATCTCAAAACTGTCCCATAGATGTCTTCACGGCTGGACTGTTAGCACACATGTGAAGTTTGAGCACTTTTTGTCAATTTTCATTGGAGTTATAGCAATATGGACCGGTGATATACAAGCGAAGTTTGGGGGAGGATCGGACCATGTCCATTGGAGTTACAGCAACATCGTGTTTTATGGCGAGGGATGCGTATCCATGGAAACGGCATATGATGACACCCCATAATTGACGTAGAGCTGTTGAGGGCATCACCATTAACCATTATCTGAAGTCTGCTGCTCGGAGCATGTCAGTTGGAGTTATGACATCATCGTGTTCCATGACACAGGTGTTTATATTTGAGCTAACGACGACAGCTGTGTGTGTGTCCAGAGATCAAAGGTTTCCATGGTGATGTGCAGTAATCAGTCAGAGGAGAGTCTTTCTATTGTTCTGAATGAGAGATAAGCCTCTTGCATTTCTAACTTTTGTTGAAAAAAAAATAATACAAACCTCCAGTCTGTCTGTGGGCGTGTCTGCTCTGATTAGATGATGTCACTCAGGTGTGTGGGCCCAATCTGCCCAGCAACACCATGGTTACCAACTGCAGCACTGAGAGACAGACAGACAGACGTAAACAGGTATTTTGATAACGTCGTCACCATGGTAACCTTTGATCTCTGGGCTTACACACACAGGTGTTTGTAAACATTCCTTCACTACTACTTACATGTAATATCTTTATTTAACTCCCTCAGCCTACTTTCAGCTGCAGAAACCATTCAAATATCAAACTATTCAGCCTTTTCAGCACATGATGGGAAACTTTCAACTTTTTCAAAATATGTTAAACTTTTTAAAATATTCAGCTTTTTAAAGTCTTTTTTTAACATGGAAGTCATTGCAATGCATTTGAGCTGTAACAATTTGATTCAAATCATTTCACTTTTCTGGATTTCTCCGCTAAGTTCAGCAACACACATACTTGGTTTTTGTAGCTAAAAGCAGCTACCATTCAGCTAATAACATATTCAGCTTTTTCTGCATTTTCAGCTAAATTCAGCCACAAATGTTCACAGTTTACAGCATTCGCACGCATTTTCTGCAGGAAATGCATTTTCTAGTTATTATTATTATTTCAACCATACTTTGGCTCTCCATAACTTCAGCTTACTTTCAGCTACAGAAACCATTCAAATATTAAACTATTCAGCCTTTTCAGGAATCGATGGGAAACCTTCAACTTTTTGAAATATTCAGCTTTTTAAACTCTTTTTTTAACATGGAAGTCAATGGGAGGAGCCTTCAAATCCTCTTTAACTACACCTTACGCCAAATGCTTCTCCTTCCACATACTTTCAGCTAGGGACTTCATTCCAACTTTAAAATGGTTCAGCTATAACACTTGTTCTTCAGATTTTTCATATCTTTTACGGTTTTTGACTTATCAACGTTTAAGTTTTGGTACAATTTCAGGCTGTTTTCGATTTTATAATGGTTGTCTATGGGAGGGACTCTTCAGGGCTAGAGTGTGTGACATCATCACTTAGAGTGCAGAGAGTCTTACAAATCTTCGGAAAAAATATTTTAAAACTGCTCTCAGAGCCAAAATATACACTCTATTCAAATAATTTCAAAAGATTTCAGGAGCATTATTAGTCTGGCCTGCTCAATTGCCTTCATCATATCAAACGGACCCACCGTTCTGGCCCAATAGTGATCTGAGTAACAAAAAGTCCACCTAGCTTCAAATAGACTCCCATGTTAAATTTGACCGGGCCTTTGTTCAGAACAGAGAGAAGTCCACTTTAGACAAACTGCTCCCGTCTTCACATTTGACACACAAAACCCCCCAAAAAACCATATATCAGTTCATTGGGGTTCCCTGATGCTCACTTTCTGGTCATTTATTTATAGGAGCCATAGTTTTTGAACAGGTGGCAAAATTGTCAGATATAATCCTCAATGCATTCTTAATGGCACTAAACAGCATTCGCACTAATAAGGGGAAGAATAAAGATTCGAAGAACTATAGTGGAATGCTGTAGCACAGCATTCGCACTAACTAACAAAGTTGCTACCAATAAAGTTGAGGGTTTAATATATCAAATAACTATAAGAATAGACCGCAACATATTTATATTCTTCAAATGTTTTAATCCTTCATATCTTAACTTGATCATCTTTTCTTATTTCAGTGTTGCGTATATTGCTCTTGCACTTTCATGCATCATCACATAGGTGAAAGTCTATCTCATTATGCAGACGAGCATCACCGCGAACCCCTGGAAGGTGCACCGCTCTGATTAGGATGAATGATGCTAAGATACGATGTGGTTGCGTAACCAGAGGGGTCATTACCATTTGACCCCTGCTGACCTTTATTTTGATTGACCCTGGGTTTGGTCATCGCTTCAGAGCACAGGCAGAGGTACAAGGTCAGAGTTCAAAGTATCCTCAGCTGCTGTCATGGAAACAGCAGTGTTTGCTCTTCTGATGGTCACTTTTAATCTTAAGACAATGGTTAATTTAAAACCATATTTTACATTTGCAGTTTATTATCCCACCTTTTGAAAGGTTTGGTGTTTACACCTTTAAAACTCAAACAACAGGTTTTTTTTTTTCTAAGACTGTACAGCTAAACTTAAAGGAGACATGTCATGGCCATTTCCACTGATCATAATTCCATTGTTGAGGTCTACTAGAATAGATTTATATTGTGCAATTTTCCAAACTCACATTGGTTTCTCATACAGCATCTCTGTAAACTACGTGTATTCACTGAATTTCAATCTCTGCCTTTAACGGCTCGTTGTAGCTCCAATAGCTCCAGCCCCCACCCTCCCTGTGAGCACAGTGTGCTCTGATTGGTCGGGACGTTGTGAATCGCGGTGAGCTCCGTGGAGGTGTTGTTTCCTTGTTTAGCGATACACAGCGAAACACAGCCAAACTCATCCTGAGCACACACAAACTCACAGCCGAAGTAAAAACAATAAGTGTGGCTTGATATTGAGTAAGAAAAAGGTTGATAAACGCTGTGAGAATGGGTCTGCAGAGAGAATTTCGCCGCGATCCCAACTGTCTGTTATCAGCCTGCAGCCAGGGAGGAGAAATCAGCAGAGCTGCCTGCACTGTGTGTGTGTGTGAGGAAGTCCGTGGATTGGTCAATTTGGACCAATCAGCGGGGGCTTAACGTAACGGCTCCGCGGACGTAACGTAACGGCTCCACGGATTGGTCCATTTCGTTCCGGGTACGGGATTACATCATCCCGTACCCGGAAGAATCAAATGGACAATGACGTATCTCCAACGAGGCGTTTTGGGGAGGTATTTTCTGTGTTAGAGTTTTACTCGCTACAGGGTGTACTTTGAGGGTTTTGACTCTGCACACCGTTTACATGCATAAAAACCTTCATAACACACAAGGGGACGGGTAATAACCGGAAAAGCATGACATGTCTCCTTTAAAATAATAATCTTTGTGGACTGATATTTGATTTAGAAAAACTGAATATTGATATACTGTATGTAATGGTTTCTTTTCTTGTACTATTTCTTCCTGGGTTGATTTAGGATACTGGGGCAATTACTGCTCATTGTATTTTACAGACTAATTCTTTGTTATTTAGCGGCCATTTTTACATGATGTAAAAGGTGCTATGTGCAGAAAAGCAAATATCTCCTGTCTTTAGTGTTGTGACCGAAGCTTCGTGATCCGCCATTGTGGTCAATCGAAACATACCCGTGGTTTGTTTTTCCACTTCCTGTTTGTGACCGTTGTGAAGGGTTTCCTTGCAATCAGTGCTGCGGCAGGGGGGGGAGGAAAATCAATACTTTCAATGTAACATGCGGCCAACGGAATAAGGGAATGATTTATAATGGGATGGCTACTCTTCGAATCAAATGGGATATGGGTTTGGTGGCCGGATGAGTGGAGGGGAGGATGGGGGGTGGCACACAGAGCCAGAGCAAGAAAAACTCTAAAAGGTTAAAAAAGTGTATTTCCCTTCTGTTCATCGTGGCACCACTCCTCTCCTTTTTCCGCTGTCCCTCTCCTCTCTTTTCATCTTTCAGCACACCATGCTCTGACTGTCCCGCTTAATCTTAGCGCTGTAGTATTTTCAGATGAAAAACAAACGGGACACACACACACACACACACACACACACACACACACACACACACACCAGGAGTTTAGTGGGTTGTGGACCACCAGCCAATAACAACATATGCCCCTCTCCTCTCCAGATTAATGGGAGCATGTTAATATTACCGTATAGTCGGTGAGGGAGGGATAGGGGCAAGGAGTAGGAGGGGGTGTTGTATGAAAGGTAGAGGGAGAGTGTAAGCGCTTTGCAGACAGACTGAGATTCAGAGAGAAGCAAGAGGAATGAGAGCAAGTCTGCGAGGGAATGAGGTTGAGAGCAAGTGTTGGAAAGAGACGGAAAGATGGAAGTCTGAGGCGGGAAACAGCCAGAGAAGCGAGGACATAACAACCATAGAAAAATGTGTGTGTGTGTGTGTGTGTGTGTTTGCTTTATTGCAGTGGCCCCACCTACCCCTCCATCCTGTTAAGGAGGCACAGTCCTAAGGAGGAGGGGTAGGATCCCCCCCCCTCAGCCACCGACACACACACATGCTCTCTCTCTGGCTCACACACACACACTCTGCTCCGTGAGGGAGCAGTCGCTGAAGAGCTCTGGATAGACCATGCAAGGTTCTGCAGGTGTCCCACCCTTCTCTCATCACATAGATGCTTTAGAAGGTACTATTCCCATTTGTTTCATTTAATTTCTGCGATATATTCCAAGTCTTCTTTAGTTTTATTGGGTCTGCAGTTTCTCCTTAGCTAGCAGATTTAGTCTCTTCGTTGTTTAGAGTAATTTGTGAGCATCTGCTGCTTATATGTTTGTGTGAGATTGCATGTGCGTTAGTGTGAGACTGGATGCATGCTGTTTACAAGCTCTAATGAAGCCGCAGACCTGACAACTTTAGTAGAGTGATTTCTGTTAGCTACATGTGTTTGAGCTTGATTATTATTATTTTCATGTAATTCCTCATTTTCAAATGGATTTAACGGGTTTCACGGTTTTGGCCGATTGTTAGATTATTAAGTTTTGCATTTTTTTAATGGTGCTCAAATCTAAAGGGTGGAGATTGACAAAGTGCGTTTGAATACTCTGTGTAGAACCTATATATGCGTATTCATGATGTTTCGGTACAGGCTTTCAAATCAAGTCTAGTAAAAAAGCATGGCAGCAATTTTACAATATAAGCAAAGTATTGTGTTTTTAAAAAAAAATGATAGTACTAATGATGAGCGTGAAGATTTGATTGAGTATGTGTGAATATGAGGAGGTTTTTCCATGTGTTTTAGTGGTTGTGACAGAATGTACAGTAACACAGTGAGTTGAGTTGTGGCCTGCATATTGTTTGTCTTTTCATCATCAAAAAGTCGATTTATGTGTCACAGAAAAACTTAATTAGTCCAACATATTGTATTCAGTGATAGAGAAAGATGAGGGAAATGGCCAAAAAGGCTTGTAATCCTAAAATGTGGAGTGGGTGAGGGACTGGGTGAAGGAGTGGGTGAGGGAGTAGGGAAGGGAGCACATGTCTTTCATGTAACCTGCTGTATGGCCACCCAATACACCCCTCTTCTGCTCATACTACAGATGGAGGTACAGGAACAACACTCTTCTAATATATTGATACAAATATTTACTACTGGACATTTATTTCTAAAAGCTACAGTATCTTAAGTTTCAAATTTGATATAATTCCACAATTCAGACCCATTTTATTTATTGTGACATTTTTACACTGATGATGACGAGGCTAAATGCTCATATTATTATTGTTTTCTACCCCGACTTGGGCTCACTTTGTGGTCTTTCGTGTGTTTGTTCAGGACACGATAATGACCGTACATTCTGTGAATAAGCAGAGTTATAACAATGTGAACTCTTCAGGAGCGCCTTGCTCTGAATCCGTAGAATTCAAAACGCATCCAGGTCAATGCGTCCCTGTTTGGAAATGAAATTGGTGATATCATTTGTTCAAACAGATCTGACATATAACCTCCAAATCCATCCTGAAAATCTGTTCCTTCCATTATATCTCCCCCTCCTCTCTTATTTTTGCTCATCCTTTTGGTTTAAAGCAGTGTTCCCCTCCCCTGTTTCTTTAGACTTGTATTGACCTGTTAATAGTATTATCCTCGGAGCGTGTGGCGGGGCCAGGGTCACATCCCTCTAGGGTTTCGATGGTCAGCCCTCTGGCCACAGTTTGGTCAGAAAGCGGCCAATAGGACCTAAGCTGTGGTCATCCTTCAATCTAGCTCCTTTCACAGCAGAGGTCGAACGAGTCAAAGGGTAATAAGTTTAACCCCTCGAGAGGTGAGAAGTCAGAGGTCACAAACAAGGCAATAGGGAGAAGGTTTGCATCATCAATCAGTGGCACTCCTGGTTATATCTCCGCATATCGATGGCACATCCTTGTTTCAACCGATCTCATTTGCATTGCTTGCTAAACACAAAGGGCAGTCATTATGATCATGTAAATGGGATGAAAAAACCATTGGCTTTGTGAAGAGGCTGTTTGGTGTCAGATGTTGATACAGCTTGTACAATAATCATTTTTTAACCTTTCTTCTGATTAATATTGCAAAATGTCATCGACTTTTATTAATGATTACGCTGCTCAGTCGAATACTCCTAAAAATGTCTGTTTAAAAAAAAAAACTCTTTGTAAGACTTGGGTGTTTTGTTTTATTTGCATTACTACCTTGAATGTTTGTTCATGCTAATAATTTGATTTTAGCCACTAATGTACTTATGTTTTCAAAACGTAGTCATGATTGTTTGCAGCTCATGCATGCTACACCCTAAATACCATGATGCATTGAACGTGAACCGCTGAAAACCAAGGACTGTATCAATATTTTGATCTGATTTGCTTGTTAGGGAAAAACTGCAATGGTCTATTATGGTGGCTTTATGTGAATCATCAAAGATGTATTTATAGGGGTGTGGCCGTTTTAGTGTTTTCGCACAATGTTGGGCTAATATATCTTGCCTCAAGATGTCTTTAAATACATATAATGACTCAGCCTTTAAGAGGGGGTTACCAATATAATCACCCACATGATAGTGTGACTTTTTTTCTTATTCGGACTGCAGATGAGCAAGTGAATCCCTCCTTGTAAATCTGAAATGGTGCTGTGCTGATGTTTCAGCATCTCCCAGAGGTCTCCTCTCCCTGGCTGATGTTAGCGATGTGTCAGCATTAAGCTAGGCCTGCCTGCTCGGCTGTTGGGCCGCGGTGGCCACCGGCCCAGCCTGGCTACACGCCAGACCAGACATGTATTGGCACCAGACAACAGAGACGTGACAGGATGAAAGATTGGGGAAAAAATATGCCCATGCAGTATTGTGGATCCATACTACCAATAGAGTACAATGATATATATATTATGCACTTCCCTGAAGGATTAAAAAAATATATTTAATTTTTTTCCTGTTTTTTTCTTTTTGATTCAACAGAGTGGAGGGAGCAGAGGATGAAAGAAGTCATGCGACAAAGATCCCAGGTCGGACTCTAGAAGAGGATGAGGTAGCATGGTATGTTCTTTCTATCATACAGTATGAGCTACCATGCCAGCCCTGAAGTGTATTATGTGTATTACTTAAAGGGAGGCTACACATGCACATTACATATATAGGTTGGGGCACATAAATGTTGAGACTGAGCACACTATTGGATGTGTGCATGCCATTAAGTGTGTGAATAAGAGAGATGTACATGTTGCTCAGTCAGCTATTGCACGGACAGAGGCCATCAATCACAACCGCGTTGTGAGCCGCATTGCTCTTTTCCTGGTCCCTCAAGTCCTTTCTTGGGGCTGGAATTACACAGCACTTTACCTGCAACACTGCATTTTTCTGGACTTTGTCTTAACCCTGCACCGTAACTCAAGCAACACATTTGTGCCGTGCCATGTCTTTTTAAACTACGCCTAGAGGTGAAATTGTATGGTGTGACTTATAAATCAGGAACATATACACTGTTTCTACCAGGTCTTTGATGCTGTAGTAGCAGTACAATGTGAACAAGGTGAAGTCTGTAATGTTCATGGCTTCCACACTGGATTCAAATACCGACATGAGTACAGCGTATGTTATTGAAGGCCCTTTCCTTGCTGCATCTACGCCTTTATTAGCCTCACAACGATGCGTCACCACCCGCTTGACATCTTGTTTCCCTGCATGTACCTGATGTCAGTTGTAAAAGAGCTCTGCGTGCGCCTCACCCTCATGAAATACCTCTTTCTTTTCTCCTCATGTTTGACCAATACTTTCAACAGGCACATTTCTCCTTTACCATCTTACGAAACTCACTCAGTTTTAGTTAAGAATTATGTAGAAAACTCTACATTTAAAAAGCACATTTTATCAAACTAAGCAAAGACACAATCAAATGAACTATAGCTCTATGGTATGAGCAAAAGCCAGATGTATTTGGTAGATGGGCGTAAAGACCTTGGGCTTTGGATAAGACCTGAGGGTGAGTAAGCTGACGGCTCTGTGCGTTTTGCAATACTGGCGGTGGCTTTGGAGAGCGTGTGATAATCAGCAGGTGGACTGGTTATTGTTGTGATAAGAGGAAGTGATCGATCATGCTGTCAAGGTCTTGTTTTTCAGACATAGTTTGATCAGCTGAAAGGTTCACTTCATATTTCTTCCCTGAACTACAACAGTGGCTAACTTAAATGTGGAAAAAAAGCAAACCATATACTAAAATAGGTGCCTTTCTAAAACTATTCATTGAGGTTGAATATATTCCTTAGGTGTGTGCAGTCTTTAAGTGTGGAAACTATATTTTACTAGTTGTTTCCCCTCTAAAAGTGGAAGTTGAGCATCATAAAATAAATAGAGAAAAGTATACAAATAGATACAAATGTTTTTTTTATAGCGAAGGGGGTTGAAGTTGTCGATTAAGACACCCACAGAAGTGTTTTCCCCGAATGAGTGTGGATAGAAGCCTGCTCTCTGATAGGTCTAACTGAAGTGATGTGGCGCCCGGGTTGTCGAGAAACGCTCTCAGTAAAGGTCACATATTACTGCTTGTTATGTTGTGATGCGGTCTATAAAACAGCCAATAACTGACCCTGTGAAACATGCACTAATTAGAATGTTTTGTCAAGGGTTTTATTCTCACGATTGAAAATATGCCATCCAAAGAAATATAATATAATCCTTCAGCCCTGTTCATGGAACTGTGAAACTACGCACTTTTTATTCTCACACATTAAAAAGTTAAAAAAACGACCTTGATAGGCAAATTTAAGATTATACATGAATGTTGTTCCTTCTTCTTAAATTGGGGTCTGCAAGTCTCATTTACTGTATACCCCAGAGCCCGAGATGAGCCATGTGCTAACACTGAACATGTGAACAGAGACGAACAGTAGTGCAGTTAGGTTACCACACCATTAACACTGTTGTGTTTTCTTCAGAGGGGTAGGGCTTGTTGCATACAGTGAAAACTCTGAGTTTATAAGACAACTTGATGATTAAGATTTCTGATGTTAATATTGCACCCTCTTGTTCTGAAGTACCATACCATGGAGAGTGATTCTTTTTCATTTCATTAAGGGGGCTGTTGTATAAAGGTTGCCAATTAAAGAGCGTAGGGAGATATGTTGAGATATGACGCTTTAAGTTAGCATGCTATTAAAAATAGTTGCTTCTTTATGTAATGTTTGGTGATACTGCATTTCGTTAAGGAGAGCAGTTGATAAGACGGTGAGGCCGCTTCTGTTGCCGTCTGTTAAATCAAGGTGATGAACGGGGACCTTGAAATGACCAGAGGGCTGTAGCACAATGCTCCCTGGGAAAAGGCCAGTCCTCCACTGGGCCTAAATCGACTCCCCGCTCATTTACATGAGACATAAATTCACATTTAAATGGCAGAAAATTGCTCGGGTGGCTGATACACTGGGGCATATGAAATTATAATTGTAGTCAGCCGTGTGTGTGGGTGATTGAAGAGATGTGTGGAGGAATTATGTGTCCAATAACTGGGATGGGATGTAAATATGGTCAGGACAGTCAGTAGTTAGATGTGCTATCGGCCCATTTCATCCAAGACTGCAGTGCAGGGCTAAATGGCGGACAGGCCCACATCGGACCAATAGAATCAAACCTAGTCTCCACATAACATGGGGGAAGGGTTGCTTATAAAAATTAAAGCTAGTGTAAGTTAAGTGTTGCAACTAACGATAATTTTTTTTATTATTTATCAATATGCATATGATCTTCCTGATTACTCAAAAATATTGAAAACATTTCTAAAACGATATCTTTAAAAAAGACATCTTAAGACGCTTCAATTGTCTGAGCATCAGTCCAAAAAACAAAATTAATCATAAAACTCTCACATTGAAGAGGCTGGAAAATGTCTAGTTCGTTTGCTCAAAGAGACATAAACAATTAAAAAAATAGTTAGTGCTAAAAGTTGCAGCTCTAAGGATTACAAAAATCCTGGTGTAGGAACACACATGGCCAGTAAAAAAACTGGAAATGTGACTCATAATTGAATCGGTGTTAATATGTTAAGTTTAGTTTAATACAAAACGCATTTCTACTTTTGTATTTTTATATTTTACATGGCATAAATGGCTTGAACTGTTGCAGTTCGATGCCTTCCACGATGCCTAAGACTTGTGTGCCCCCTCCTCATCCTACTATCGCTCTTTCCCTCCCTTTCTTAGTGCCTTTTTTCTTTTCTTTCACCTCTACAGTAGGGCTCCTCTAACGGAAAGGCTGGAACAAATACACATGTCACATCATTTCATGGAGATCCCAATTGTTTTTAGCCAGTGTTCTCCTCTGAGAGGTCTTCGGGTTGCCTGTGTTTCTCAGCATGGCCTCAAATACAGAAACACTACCCCACATAATTTCACACAACTCTTGAACACCATGCTGCCAATGCACTCAGATTTACAAACTGTACAATGTACATCTGCAATTCTCTCACCCTCACACCATTTTTTTTCTATATGGATCTCAGCACATGTCATTCAGTCCAAACCGAACCACCATCAATATGGCTCACCAGGAGGCCCCTTACAGACCTGTTTCTTAAATTGGGCTGCACTGTCCATTGTATCGGCTTCCTTTGATATTTTACCTCCAACTGATACAATGCGTCAGTCTTTTTGTAGAGGAAGACAATTACTTGTGCAGCGAAGGTCCAGGGCCTTAATGAAGTGCTAAAGCTACCGGGCACAAAGGTCGATTTCTGCTCTAACATTAGATGACAGCTAACGGAGCAGACAATACTGTGAAAGGCTGGAGAGACTAAAGTTCATATGGTGATATCATTATTTTATTGTTCAGATTGTGTTTGGAAGTCAGTAAAGCGTAAGAGACATTTGTTGAAAACTGAATTTGAAATAGCCATTGACAAGTCACAGTGAGAGACTAACTGTAGAAAACAATGAGTGGTGGATTGAATAGGTTGTCAGTGTCAGACCGGTAGGAAGTGCAGGACCTTAACCTTCCCATGCCATCTCTATATGGTACAATACAGGGTCTGTGCAGCACTGTTTGCAGAGTCAAAACGTAAAAGAAAAAGTTTCTTAATGTTTTACTGACTCATTATTCGTAGTTACAGTGAAGCAAAGACAGTTATCAGGGGTCACTAGTATCGGTTTAGATTTACCATTTTGTCCTACTCACTCTTAACTTCCTCCTGTTTTTTGCTCTGGCTGCTATACTCTTTGTTTTTTAAGTTTAAGACACGGCTGGTGGAAACCCCAAACAGGTGTTGGCAGAGAGAGAGATGCAACATAAAATAATGTAGGTGTCTTAAGGTCATTAATCCTAATAAACAATAAAATATTCTTCCTTAACAGTAAAATTGCATGATTTCGTTATGCTAAACTGTTGGGGGACAGTTGGGGGGGGGGCTCATGATGTTGGGACAGATGGCATTTAGCTCTAGCTGTGCCGAGCTCAGTGGGACCCGAAGCTTAAGAGGTTAGGCCTGTCAAAACCACTCTGTTCATTCGCCGCCTAACAAAGTGTGGACTGTCAGCCTGTTCCGTTTAATAAACTTAAGATTTTTCTTTTGTCAACGCCTGAGCAACACTTAGCAACTCGATGACCTGAATATCCCAACATGCGTCCAGGCTCAATGGAGAAGATGGCACCTCTGGCCAAAGACTTTCCAAAATGTGTGGACATATGTCTGCTTTGGTCAGCAAAAGGATCATATTGTTTTGTTAATAAAAAAAATAAGCATGGGTCAAGTTTATGAATGACCTTTTCAGTCAATGGTGTGTTTACAGAGACATGTTTTGTTAACGATTATTATAAATTAAGATTTGCATACAATGAACGGAACAAATAAAAATGAAATGAAATATGTGGACATTTAACTTATAAAGAAATTGTTTAAATCCAACATTAAATGACTGTCAAGGGTAGAAGACCATACACTATCATGTGTATCTCATATTTATGATGCACCAAGATCCAGCATACATTTTACATTATGCATGTTTGGGAACTTTGCTCTTTATTAAATAGTTTACATAGTAGATATAGACAAGAAACACTGTAAAAGAAAAGGGGATGACATGGAACAAAGGTATTAGATGAAAATCACACAAGGGTTGTTATGGTTATATGGTATTTATCCTAAATGCCACTTTTTCTGCATTTTTGTGCTTGGCTTTGAATCAAGTCTGCAGCAACTTTAACATTTCAATCATATTTCACCACAAGAGGGAGACATACTATAACAAAGAGGGATCCTCGACCATACTGTACATTGCATACACAGGATTACACTACTAGTCTGCACTCAAAAGTCCAAAAGCACAATAAATATACACATGTTGTCAGAATATCTTAAACTGTCAGGTGTTCGAGCAGAATTGTTGAGTTGATATGTTTGATTTCTCCATCTTGTCCCCCCCCCTTTCCCCTTTCTCTCAATTTGTTCAGTGTTTGGAGGGGTCAAAGGCTGAGGGCTGGTGAGTGCTGACCTGAGCGAGGGGCCGGATGACATCTGACCTCTGACTTGGTGTGCGGCTGACCCTGGAGGATACAGCTCAACAATGGGAGGCACGTGCCTTGGCCTTGTCACCATGGTAACATAGGACCTTTTGGTACGGTAGGGGGTGTAGGGTCAAAGCTCGGCCTTTATCCTGATCAGTGTTAACCGTCTGCTGCCAATTGACTCTTATGGATATAAACACTAACCACCACAGAACAGCTGGGCACGAGTGAGGGGTCTAAAGGAGGACTGGGTAATCTCTGCAGGCAACTGTGATGGTGCTTTATATTCTCACAATCACCTGGAGAGATTCTGCAGTTCATTCCTTAAAAACTCCATAACATAAACCCATTCTAGCCACTATTGTATTGTCTGAGCAACACATCTCATGTTTCATCTTAGTGATTTGTATGTAACATGTCAGGAGGAGACCAAATTGTCTACCAAAGGTTGGCTCAAAAACTGCCTACGTGAAACAGTGATCAAAGAGGATTTCACGCTGTAGCTCAAGGTAATGATCGTTGCACAATAGACGAGATGTTGCCATGTGACACTTTTGCTTAATCTTTTTATGCCTCATTATTACAAGTCAAAACAGTTAGGGGTTGTTTAAGAGCATAAAAAGGGGAAGATTATTGAATTACAGTCTTGAATGAGGGCCAACAGGTGCAGTCCACCTGGAAGAAAACGGGTTTCACACATTATACTCTTTGATGCTGTGCAAGCTGCACGCTCACCACAGATATTCACCACCCCCCTGATCCTACAACCATACTGCCCCCTCTCTAACAAAAACACTATACGTATATATACACAAAATACTACTCATTAGATCCCATTTTATATGTACTATTTGACACATCTGCATTTTTTTCTTCACTGCTGCTACCAACCCTCCTGTCTCTGGCCTGAGTCTCTCCCCCCACTCCGACCCCTCCTCCACCTCTGCTTCTCCTGTCTCATCCCCTTCTCCTTGTGTTCTGCTGTGTTTTGGTGAAATCTCAGCTGGCAACTGTGAGTCGTTCACTAGCTGCTCTCACAATGGCCTCTGGGATTATGCTAAACGCAGCGCCTCGGCTGCTCTCCCCATCGACCGGCATCAGCGACGCCCTTTGGAGCACACAGGAAAGAGATGGAGGGCTCTCAATGAAGATGTCACTACAATTACACAAGCGCATTTCACAGACACCCTCTTGGTGTACTCTACCTCCTCTGCGTCCCCCTTCCCCACTTTTTAAAACATTTCTTTGGGAGAGTCTTTTGATGTGCAGCCTCATCCTCGCAGTTCTTTCATAATGCATGCCTATCTTGAATTTGCATGAATTCACTTTCCAGATGCTTCTGCTGCCATCTTGACTTACAATGATGTGTACTGTACAGTATTGTCTATTGAATTATTCTAGCATGAAAAGAATAATAATGTGTTGTTTTAATGAGTTTGGGTCTTTTTTTTTTATCATCTCATTATTATGAGATATTGCAGAGCCCCAGCAGCGCCGTCGGGGTGAAGGAAGAACTTTCTGATGTGGATGATACTGCATCAGGAACTGATTGGCTGATGCTCAATAGCCAACAGAACCTGATGCATTGCCTTCAGCATCGAAAGAAACGTCAAACAGTACCGGCTCCTTTTTAATGCTCTGAAAAATGTAGTCCTCTTGTTTATAAGTCCTTTGAATATTAGTTTTGTATTTTTGTTCTTAGGACTGTTAAACTGTGATGATGAACAGATTACTGGTGTGTGTGTGTGTGTGTGTGTGTGTGTGTGTGTGTGTGTGTGTGTGTGTGTGTGTGTGTGTGTGTGTGTGTGTGTGTGTGTGTGTGTGTGTGTGTGTGTGTGTGTGTGTGTGTGTGTGTGTGTGTGTGTGTGTGTGTGTGTGTGTGTGTGTCACTATTGCTAGCTGGGGGATTAGGTAATAATGACCACAGAGATGTTGTGAAACTCAAAGCAGTATTTATGTTAAGCTAAGGTCCAATCTATCACTCTTGCATTTAAATGTATTTTGTGCGATCTGGTGTATTATGTTCCCCTGTTGTGCACTTAAGTCCAAATGGAGTGCCTGGGTTTCTTGAGGTCATACGTTAGCGCGTTCTTCTTGCATGCTGACTTTTACAAATACTGTTTTAATGCGATTTCTGCACAGATGTTCAAATGTACTTAATCAGTGCTTTTGTAATATAATTTGAGAAAAGATAGTCTCCTTTAACCTAAATAACATTTCTAGAGATTTTCTCCCACCTAGAGGTGCACTCGGGGAGGGGGCACACCCACCTCAGCCTCAACTGTCTGATCTGCAAGCACGACTGTCTCATTTGGTTCCAGTGAGGAATAGCACCAAGGGGAAATCCTCTCTTTCGTCAGTCTTGGATAAAACCTCCAATTAATCTCTATTAAGTGTTTCAAAACAACTTTGATTTAACAAGTGTTTTATCTCAATGTGTATGCCTTTGTGTGCATGTGTTGAATAGCTTGCCAAGTAAAATAAACTTTAAGTGAAAGGTCAAGCCTCTGGCAATAATTTGTGTGTCATGTTTGTATTTATTTGAATATTCTATAGTTTATTCTAGGGCCATATTCTGGTTTGTTCTTGTGAGCAGACATACATATTTGTACAGTTGAGGACCAGAGCTCTGCTCTAAAATGAAAGTTGTAATGTGTATACCTGGTTAAACTCTCTCTGACTACAAGTTAAAGCTTCAATTAAAGCTTAAACACCAGTCTTGGAAAATAAGAATCACATTTCTGCCAGAAAAAGTCTCGAGTTTGCCTCTGCACCTACAGGGTATTGCACCATGCAGAATATATCTGCAGGCTTCCTGTCATCCACACCCTGTGAGTAAAGGTCACAAGGTCAGCATTAAAGGAGGAGGCGCCAAGTACATTTCTATCCATTCGTATCAGCAAGCTGTTGGCACACATGCATGTGTACTCACACACAATCACTTGCTGTCTCTTCACCCATGGGAAATCCAGGAAGCCATGCCAATTCTAGCAGATGTTCCTGAAGCGCAGGCATCCTGTAAACACCGTGAAATGTGTTTGAGGCTAATGTAGTGGTTGCTGACAGAGGTCTTCAACACATGATTTGATTTTAACACCTGCTGCACACACATACTGTACATATCTGAACCCTCACAGCTTGACATGCTCTGCATGTTATAACCATTAGCGTTATGGAAGCTCATTCTTAAAATAACATACAGAAATTGTGTAGGCCTATACAAATTAACCCTTTAACTGCCAGACCAAGAAAAAATCTGTGGAAAAATGATTTGTTTGAATTTTTTTATCAAATGGGCCACAAATAACCACAAACAATTTGTATTTGTTTGACTGACCACACAGTTTTGTTTTTATGAGCCTCTACCAACTGGTCCAGCTGGCCTTCTATGGTAAAAGTGCATTTTCAACAATCATCATATACAGTGCAGTATTTGTATGCATCAAACTCAAATAAAACACAAACTCAAATACATTTGTTTCTTTTATGGAAAATGAGCAATATATACAACCAGATATTTTCATAAAAGATAATAAATTCTAATTGTAAAAAAAAAAAATGGAAAAAAGTCATGTAAAGTGTTTTTCATAATAAAAAAAAGACTTGCTCATCTTACTGTATATGCTGAATTGGCCTAACAGGAAACCACTGGCCTAACAGCAAATGTCTATATCCTGTGTTGGCCTAACTTGCTCATCTGTGAGCAACTTTGGGCTGAATGCCATGCATGAAAGGTGCTATATAAATTATTATCACTCTTTCACTCTGAGACTCATAAGGCAGTACTAGATTTAGTAATATTACCATGAATCTAGCTATGTATTTACCATATTTTATTGAAAAACATCTCTGAAAGTTTACCATAAAAGGCCAATTCGACCGGTTGGTTGAGCATATTTTCCAAAAAATAATTACACCCTTGTTCAAACTTTTTTTGTGCATCAAGTTATCTAATTATGTTCAGTCAGTACTCTGACACTAAAATATGTCAACAATTATATGGTTACCTTCCAAAAGTTGACCAAAAATAGTGATTACTTCAGCAGTGATTTTTAGCATGCCAACTTTCTCAGAAGAAGCTAGCTCAAGGGCTTTCTGTTCAAACCACAGTGACATCTAGAGGTTGTATTGTGCATAACATGTCAACCAAAGGGTAGAGCTGGCTGAATCAGATGGAGTTAAACTTTTTTTTTTTTTTCAACAAGATATCAAGCCACAAAATGTGCTCTACCAAATGGTGGCGCTGGCAGTTAAAGCGTTAAACAGGTTATGGCTCCAGATTTCCTCTTGAAAATGCTCGAAATCATAAAAATAAGGAAAACATCCAATCAAATTCCCTATGGTGTTGTTAGAAGAACACTAGTACAATAAGGACACATAGATTTGTATTAAAGCTTAATTAAATTATCTATAATAAGTGTTATTACAGCAGTAAATTATAGGTTCGATGTTTATTGCATGGGAGCCAGGGCTGTGATACAGTGGTAACCCTTACTCTGTTTACTTTGGGTTCTTGCACCGATGGGAATATGTTCGCTCTGTGAAGCAATATAATGACTAAGGACTAATCACAGATTATTTTTTAGCTCAGTTTTCCATCGATAGCCGTTTTATGATTATTACCTTTTTTTTATCACTAGTCATCAGTCTATAGAGGGAGCCACTGTAGCCTGCTGATGGTTTACTGCTCCCCGGTGAGAGAGAAAGCCTGAGCTCAACCTGCCCGGTACACCGCCCCCAGCATGTCATAGTATACGAGCCGCATGTTCATCACAAGTGCTACTTGCACTCCGACTAACATCCAACATCTACTGCACTTTCTGCAGAATAAAAGCCAGCGCGCACGGATTCGCAACAAAAACATAACCCGGGGACATCTTCGGCAAATTGGAGATCCGCAGGTAATTGCAGGTACGCCACGGGATGACAAAGCTAATGCATACAGTACTGCGATGTGAAAGATAACAATGATAGCTGTTGAAGGATTGTGAATGTTGAAACAAGTGAGATCTTTTTTTTTTGCAGTAGCACTTGTTTCTTGTGTATTTCTCTTGTTTCAGGGAATTGCCCAGTAACAAGTGTCAGTCGGAACATTGTGCGGTGAACGAGGCAGAGTAATATTTGATTGGGAGGCTTGTTAAGTTGAACATGTTTTGTGCACATTTTAATCAACATGAGCTCTGCATGGCTGATTAACTCGTTCATTTTCCTGACAGTGACTGACACAGGAGGGCATGTTTACGCACGATCTTTACGCGTATTACGCACTAATCCTTTTGGAATAAATACAGCAGAAAAACACTTCACTTAGTTGAAGTCGCAGATTTAGCTGGAGCAGTGCCAACATAAACATCACGCCAACAGCGGGAGATGTTGGGACTCGTTAAGCAATGCCATCAATGATGTAATAACTGGTATTAAAACTTGTAGGCTTGTCAAGCGAAAAATGATCTTGCACGCTCTATCCATTTGGTTCCTCTGCATCTCGTTACAGTGCTGCTCCGTGGTTTGGTCGACATGCTGGGGATCTGCGTGTGTCTGTTTGCGGTTTTCACACATGTCCTCTCTCAGGAGGCTGAGGAGCCTGTCTACTACACAGTAAGTGAGAGATGTTTAACACCTCGTGTTTCTCTGGGACTTGGCACGCTGCGTACTTTCATTTGCTGATGGGGAACTCAGTGCCTCGTGTTTTTAATTATGATGTTACATTATGGGACAATTAAATATGTATAATTTCATGGTCATTGTTATCCCTCCTTCACAGTGCACAGAAGGGTATGAGTATGACAGTACCAAAGAGCAGTGCAGAGGTGAGATATTGACTGACATTTTTAAATTATCGGTTAATATAACACCGTGCAGCTTTTAATGCCTAATAATGATTTTAATAAATTCAATTAAGTTTAATATATGTTATTTATTTAACCTATTGAAATATTCCAGTAAAGAAAATGCTATATATCATCTCTTTTCTTTCTGTCATAATGTTCCGTCCCTCTCAGACATCGATGAGTGTGAGTTGTTAGAGGATGCCTGCAAAGGAGGTATGCAGTGTGTCAACCACTTTGGTGGATACCTCTGCCTCCCCAAGAGCGCCATCATCTATATCAGTAAGGATGGCGAGCAGGTGCAGCTGCCGGACCCTGTCTCTGCTGTCCCTGCTGTCCCTGCTGTCCCTGCTGTCCCTGCCGTCCCTGCTGTCCAGCCAATCCAGCCTGTACCCCCCCGGACTACAGGCACCCTTGGGATCTCTCCGAACAGCCGCACCATCCGCTGTACAGCCGGATACACTGCAGATGAGCAGAACTTCTGCAGAGGTAAGAGCAGCACCCACCCCTCTCTGCTCAGCCAAAAGAAGATATCAAATAGCATCAAAGCTAGACTTTTCCATCTCTTATCGCAGTAAAAAGAGAAAACGAACATATCCCTTATAGATTCACATTCAGACATGTTTTCCATGCAGCACTGCATCTGGCTAAAAGCAACAAAAGCATACTACTGATACTTAGGAGGTCAAAACATTACCCAAAACAAACATTTAATTATGCCAGTATACTGCGGTACAAATCAGTCAGTACATTAGAGTTTGAATCTGCACCCACATTTTTAGGGTGGAATCTGTCACACGAGGGCCGACTTTAAGTGTGGCAGCCGTCCCTTTTGAACTTCTACATCATTTTTTTATGTATTGTTGAAAGAGTTCAATTTCACTTCTGAGGAGCCTTTCAACACTCACTGCTTGCTAAAGACTCAAGAGCCTCAATAAGCAGAACTCCAAAGGTGAACTGTTCATCCAACTGCCTGACAGTCATCAACAGCTAACCCATGCGTAGCTGCCAGATGTGTTGCAAGCTTCTTGTTTCTTCTCTCTGCGATGTCATGTTTTCTAAACTCTTTGGTCGTTTGCAGCATGATGTTTTTGGCCCGAGTTCAGAATCTTCTTAAAATATAAGAAATTGTCCTTCTTAAGTGCATTAAGTTCTTCCTCTTCAGGGGCAAATCAAGAGATGGGGTTAACCCTAACCCTGTTCTCATATTTAAGCCTTTTTACTTAAAGTATATATTCCCTTGGCTGGGCGCAGGTTGAGATTTAGGTAGCTGTGCAAAGCTGTGTGGGTGTGATGCTGTGTTTGGGCAAGACTCTTTGATCTTTACAAATGGGAGTGGTTTACAGACTCATTCTTTGTCTCTCTATCACACATACACCCACCTTCTCGCTCTGCGCCAGATGTTCATAGCTGCACCTGAGAGAGCATCTCTGATGGCATGTGTACAGCTTTAACTTTGCCATCTGTCTGTGTGAGATCAGGATGTTGAGTAAAAGTAATGTAAGGCAAAGTGCACCATAACCATAAATCTTATGTGTTCATTGGGTAGGAGTTCCTCATGCCAATAGGCAGAGGCATGTGGTGAGTGGCTGTGTGGTGAGGCTTGTGGTCACAGAGCTCCAGTGAAAGTAACACATTTGATTTTACACCTGGGGAAAAGATATGTGTGAGGTGCTTTATGTGTTTCTCTGAATTGAAACCCAATTAGGTTTTATTAGAGTGTAAAACATGGCAGCATATCAGCTAAATTAACCACATAAGCAAGCTGGCATGGGTGCAATACTTATTCATTCGCTGGCGTGCCGTTTCAGTGCATGGGCTAAACAAAGATAGGCTGTTGCTGTCAGTGTTATTGCTTTGAAATGACGGGAGTTTAAACTGGAAGGCGTCTCGTGCCGTCTCATGGGCGTACGTTTCTGTTGGTGGAGTGATATAATCTTTGTTTACATCAGTCTCTGGTTTCTCTGTCATTACCTTTAACTCGCTACAATGAGCCAATTGTTCTTGGACACAGAATTGTCTTTTTTTCTTCTTTTATTTTATTCCACAGCGGCTGTGTTGCATAGCTACGTATCTTGCTAGCGAAGGAATTCCCATTAACTTTCAATAGGGGGAAACCTCAATGTATCAAATAGCGCTTACATCAGGCTCCTTCCCTGCTAACTCACCACTGTGGAGGAAACCTAGAGTGCCGAGTCAGGTAGGGCAGAGGGGAAGATGAAAGGCTGACACTCACTAAATAACCACAGAAGTGCCGGAGCACTGACCAAGCCAGGTTGTACAGACGTCATGAGCCGAGCTGCTGCTGAGCTGTTTTGGTGACTTACTGCTGAGCGTGTGGTGAATAGTAGAAGGTTCAGCTAAATGCACTGGAAAAATAATGCTGCCAGTTTTCCAAAGCTTAAAATCTAAAAAAAATAAGAATATTTATGCTGATTAAAAGCGAAAACACACCACAAATTACATAATACACTTCACTATGTTATTCTTCCTTCTCAATGTAGATTTAATATTCGTTCCCATTTTGCTAATGGCGCAATAAAGCCCTTTTGGCCCTGAGTGTGAACCCGAGAGAAAGTGTGTGTTGTTGCAGTGACACATCGGGGAAGTTGGCGACCCCCCCCCCCAGCCCCGGCCACACAGACACACTCTGAAGCCTTACTGTATGTGTGACAGCTTAATGATGCCTTGCATTTCCATGACCTCCCCCCACCCTGCAAACATACATACACACACTTACTGTGTTTACCATAAGGAGATGCCTACAAGTGGCTTGTTGTAGTCTTATGTATGCATATTAACTCTTATTTTCAGCAGAGGTGAGATAACTTCCTCCTAGAAGTTGAGGTTGTTCATCAAAAGCGGAGGAATCGTTTACGTATGATGAAAAGTGGAAAGGCGTTATTTTATGATCCTCATTTACAGTTGAACATTGTTAGAGAGTGCTCATAACAAACTGATCTGTACTTGTAGTGGCTTCAGGCATTTGATGTTGGCCAGATCGTGTTTTACACTTTCTGACATTCTCCTCTCACGTCTTGAGATCACATACTTATTTTTAATGTCTAAATTAGATACTCATGCGCTGCAGTATGGGACATGAAAATACATGACACTCCTGTTTACCTGTCTGGTTTCTTGAGGTCATGCAGGCCACATTACCACCTACATACATGCCTGACTGATTTAAGCCGGACGCTCTTTACCTGCAGTGGCTGGAAATCTTTCCTAACTATGTTCTATTAAGTCCGTTAATCCTTGTGTGACAGAGAACTTGTGTACTTTTCCAAACAAGGCCGGGTGCATGCAATAACATTTTTCCACACAGATGCAATGCACTTGGGAGGAATATCTCTGGAATGTCAGTGGTGGTTGTTTTTTCCGTTTGCTCCCATCTTTTGTGATGGAAGGAATTACTCACCACCTTTGACAGATAAGCATCGGATCGATCTGTGAGGAGCAGGAATGCAGAGAGCAGAACAAGCAGAGAGACGTGACGCTGCTGCACAATTTGACCTTTACAGTTTATACTTTACAGCTCCACTTGTTGTCATCTCATCCTGACATTTTACACTTGAAGAAACAAGCCCTAGTAGCCACACAGTCTTTGTGAAAAGATGTGAGGATACACAGAGAGCGATTACAGTTTTTCAGGAAATTCCTTTAGATGTTATCCTGTCAGTTTTTGTTTCTCTCTAACATCCATCAAAGATTGGCAACACAGATTTGGAGAAGGTTGCATAGACTTCAACAGTGAGGGGAACGTGATACAGGACATACAGGATGTTAAATTAAACGTTCTGCTATGGTTTTGTTGAGGAAGTGGGATCAAACACAAGCTGGCCCACTTTGTTTAGGGTTACTCAAACAAAAAGACACCTGAGGCACACCTTTGTGCCTGTTGAACCCTCCTATTACCAGCTAAGCTCTTGTCTTCCACCTGTTCTCAGACTGCTACAGTGCGTCTTCACTATGCGATTCTCCTTGTACACCACAGTGTGGTTTAACTCTCTAACTCCTTAGTTTGAACCTTTGGATGGTAGATGCTTTCTAGGAATGACAGTGACTGAGCATCTCAACAGTTTATGACCAATTACATGTGTTTTCGTAAAAAATAAATTGAAAACCAGTCAATAAATCATCCCTATTACTAGATGTTCAAACCACTCATTAGTAACCGTATCTGCCTCAAACATCTAGTAACCTTCTTGTTTTAAAGTCTGTTCTTGGTAATTAAAATTGTTAAGATTGTTGGCTTTCAAGACTCACTTTCCATTTGCAAACTGTGCCAGAAAACCTGTTGATGTTGCAACTTCTGATAAATAATTTTTCCAGTTTCTAACTGCTCTTTTAATTTCCTAATGTATTTTGACATCAGTGTCTCTATGGCAATAAACATAATTTAATCTCTTGATCTAAGCAATCAAGGGTATACTGGCTACATTTTTGGCAACACCATCCTAAAACACGATCAACACATTACAACAAGAATGACTTCCTGCCCTCCTGTGTTTTTACAAGCATGACATGGTGACAGTATTTCATCACCAGAGATAACCAGAGTATTTTTCAGACTCTGTGAGTACAAGCCAAGCAGCCCCCCTTCTGGACTGTGCAGTGTTGCCGTACAGTGTGCTGTTATTGCTTGTGGTTTTGCTGCTGGCTCCTCGCTGGCTTCACGATGGCAGAGAGCAGAAAGGAAGCAGCTTTGCCGTGCCTCCTCGACGCAAGTGCTTAATGTTGTTGTTATTATTCTCCCCGAGGTCGGTGCCTGTCCAACGTCCAGCTGCTTCCTCCTCTGATGTGCTTACATGTGTTGCTCTTTCCGTTTACATCATGATGGAAAGGGTCACAGGGCTGCTATAAATCACTATTGCGCTCAGCTGGGTGACACTCGCATGCGATCGCAGATTTCGTGCTGCAAACAGTTTCTCCTTTTACTCGTTTTATCACTCTTTTATTTTGACCTTATTTTCAGGTTTCATTCCTTCCATGCCACACATTTTCTCTAAAGGCTACAGCTGACACATGTCAGTCGGCAGAGTGATTGAATATCGAAATTAATAGCAGGAGAATTGCTCTTTTTATTTTTTTAAGACATTTTCACAGTAACAGGAAGGATTATTATCAGTTGGGAATGTAGCTGGCACACTGGATGGATTTTCAAGAATGTCAAGACTGTGCCCGACCTTTTAGAAGAGTGTAGAACAAACTCACAAATCAGTTAGTGTCAGCATGACTAAAACTCCTCTAACTTTTGAACAATGAGAGCGATAGGCAAGGGGGAATCTTGGGAGTGGTGCGAATAGCAATAGCATGGACATATTTGATGCCCTAATAGGGATGGGAATACACAGAATATAATGTTAGAGTGCCTTGAATTCTTTGATTTCTTATCTGCTTTGTGTTCGGGCTTGATTTGAAAGGGGAACACTACCACTCCCATTTGTCCTGAGGTCGTGTTCGAGCCACTGATAGCTGCATTTTACGCTGCATTGCAGAGAGAATTATACACAAATGAAAAACGTGCAGTGCAGCGTTTGCCTGAAGGGGTGATATTAAGGTGTTTGAGGTTAAGCAAAACCAAACGCTCAGGGTGTATGACATGCTAATAAATTAGACATTGTGAAATGTTATGGGCTATTAACTTTTTAACCTGCTTTCCCAAAGATTGAATTATCCAATAATCAGAGGGAAACAGAGACACCGTCCAACAGCAGAACGGCTCCAACTGTTTTTGGAACAGCTTCTGCTTTCCATTGCAGTGATTCAGTGAAAACAAGACTAAATGCTCTCAAGTGATAATTACAACAAGCCCTATCATGTCAGTTTAAATCTGGAGCAAATAACACATTGTTTTGAATTCTGGCCAAACACTTTCTAGTTCCCGTTTTGGACACATATGCTGTTTCTTTCTCAGCAATATGCACGCACTAACACACTACATCTCTTTATAGTGTAACACCACAATTCGGTATATAACATTGTAAAAGACCATTTAATGTTCAAAGCACCTCAAACAGTACCTCTGATGCACACACACCCACTTGTTCATTACACACACACACTTGCATTCTTTGAGCTGCCGCCATTCCCGTTACTCCCCCAACTCCCACAAGGCATTTAGAATTAATCTCCTTGAAAAGCTAGGAGTTTTTAACTCTGACATCACATATGCACACACGGCCATAAATCTAACTTCAAATCTTAAAAAGCCCTTTTTGTTTAAAAAAAAAAAGGCCTCCACCCTTTCTCCTCATTCTTTCCTTTTACATCTTCCACTCTCCTGCTGGACAGCCTTATCTTTCCCTGTGATGTTACAGCAGGCTCTAAGAGGAAACTTGTAAGCTGTGTTAAATAAATCCTGAAAAAAAGGAAAAAATCTGACCTCAGAGAACAGAGTCACTTCTCCACACACGCAACACATCATCACATTAGATGGTAAAATCTGTTTTCCTGTGTAAACTATATGGACTGTACTACATGTGGTAAGCTGTTGAGGCTTTATGGGACCTTAGAACCAGCCACTCCCCACACACACACACACACACACACACACACACCCACACCCGCACACACACACACACACACACACACACACACACACACACACACACACACACACACACACACACACACACACACACACACACACACACACACACACACACACACACACACACACACACACACACACAGATGCACACGCAAACTTTTGTGGAACTTTGTACTGGCAGCCTTTAAAAGGTTTAGTGACAAAATAGCGGTTACCACAAGTTATTCCCGTGAATGAACCTTTGGATTACTGGAGCATTACACAGCATGCTTTTATTTAGAGCTATCCAAGCTTTCTTAAAGGGGATAAGAATGATTCTGACTTTTCCTACACAGAACTTCTTAGGAAGCATCGGTGCATTGTTCACATTTAAACAATTTACAGTTAGCCATGTGCAGTTACTTCGCACCAACAGATGGTTTCTACACCCTATGTAGGAGAGTGTTAGAACATGATCCAGTCGCAGATGTCTGCCGTGCACCAGCAACACCTTTTTTGATGGATTTACATACACAGTGGCATATATGTAATTGTACTCAATCCCGAATGATTTCAAGTGCACCTGATGTAATTTTTGTAAATCTGTAGCCTTGAGGCCATATGTGGAGCAGCTCTGACACTAAAAAAGAAAACTAGAAGTTTAGTTTGCCAACTGTTATTGGTCAAGCTCTGCTACCTATCTGATTGGTCATTCATCTTATCCAAGAAAGTAATTGCTTACCCTAATAGATTGATCACTTTTAGTCACTTCAAACAAAAACAAAACTTAAATCATAAAAAGACAAATGTACCTTCTGTTGGGCCTTGGAGCTTTAGACCAGAGACTACAGGGAGTTGTTTAAGTCACCGTGATCTCACACATTTGTTCGTGGATTAGGTTTTAATCCTCAAATTTGGGTTTTTGTGAGCACCAGTACCAGACAACACTGTGTGGTTTCCCCTTGTCAGTCACAATTTTGCCACCCCCTAAAGTTTCTTTATAATCAATAGTGAAGTATGGTAATTGTTGTTATAGACTTCTATACAATCCGTCTACCTTTTGCAACTCCTGCTGGCTATTAGAAATAATACAAGTTGGACGCATTTCAGCATTCGCTTTTTTTACTTTTCAATCCCGGAAGTTACCTTACCTAGCTGTAGACTGCAAAGTTTTATTAGTTTATCAGTTTGGTGACAGTTCTTTGTGTCACTAAAACCATAACATTTCACCCACATCTCAGTTGTTGTCTGCTTCTTGGCACTGTGATACCCAACATCATCCCACAGGACTGATCAGGAACCAGGAGCCTGTGACTTGTCTGAATATATTGCCAGAAGGCAGGGCATTTCCAGTCTCAATGAATCACCAAATACCTCCAGTAAATAGGCGTGTTTGTGATTCACACTAAGTGCTTGATCCTGGCTTCAACTATATGTTAACATTTATTCACATTTTTAATTGATTCTGCAGGATTTCACCTCCAGTTTCTTCTCTGACAAGCACCTCACTCTGTTTTTCTATAAAGGCTTAGCTAGTGGTTTATCTTGCTAGCTTCTTTAGCTACCAAACAAGCTAGCTAATACTCTGACTTCTGTATTGTTGGTTTCTCCCATTACTGTTCTGTGTGTTCAAACTACAGTACAGCTTAAAAAATGAGTGAATTGTCCGACCGGCCCACTTTGGTACCGGCCCACCGGGAAAGCTCCCGGTATGGCCAGTCCGTCCCTGCCGTTAACTGAATGAAGGACGTTAGACAGTATTGATTTTGCCACCCAGATAGATGCAACCTTTAATAATAAGCCAAATCCAATCTCAAGCTAATCATCCACATCCAGGTTTAGTGTATCTCCTCATCTAAGAGACTGAATCTGGATGCTCCAGGTTCCCCGCCAGCAGTTAGACTCTCCATTGCACCAGGGCTTTTTTAACAGCATCTCTTTATGCTCTTTGGTCAGTATATGTGATACTGCTGGAGTCCAAGCATTCAGTATCTCATTTGGTGCTGGTTACGTTTGCTCTTTCCCAGATGCCTATCAAGCCACATCAGAGTGTTAGAGTTTCCAGAACAACAGCGCTTTTATCTTTGTCTGTCACTAAGCGGGTCACTGAGCAACAAGCCTCTTCTGTGCATTCCTCCCTGAATGCAATTCGCACCAAGTTGTCTCTCAAGTGCAGCTTTTAGATGAGCCCTGCTTTTGTCCCTAATGTACTGAGTTCATCTTATCACTGTGCCCCCATAGAGTCGAACACATTTTAGCCCTCTTCCATTTCCTACCTTTAAGAAGTGAACACAACTTGCCTGTCTACCTTTTAGTTTAAAGGGCCCATCTGCAGCAAATCAAGCCAATTTCTCACCAGCACCAGTCCTACTGGATGGTGGAAGTTTTAGGACTGGCATATGGGTCATTTGAGGAACTGGGAATGGCGAGATAAATCAATCAAACTTTATTTGTATGGATTTCATAAGGATTAGCGCAGTAGTGCAAGTGCTTCACAGATAACTGACAAGATGGAACACTGAACGAACAGTGAAAACAACAGAAAATTAACATTTTGGGACCAGTTTTTGCACAATAACTAAAATAATTCTGTTAAAGATATTATTTAACAATCTTAATACATTCAAAAAAGTTGTTTAACAATATCCCATAATGGGAATAAAATCTATGAAATCATGCAAACATAATGTCTGTCGAAGCAGGACCGAGTCTAGTACTATTGTCAGGTTTTTCTGACTATTGTTAGGCTATGCTTGTGTCGATTCATAATGCAGTTATAATACCCCCCCTCCTCCTTTCCTGTGTGTGGTATTGAGGATAACTGTCTGTCATGCTGATGCCCACTGGCTGTCTGCATATGATGGGCTGTGTCAGACCACCCAGGAGGACGGCTGCTCAGGGATGAGAGTATACAATAAGGGTGTATTTGTAGTGTGTGTGTGTAGGGGGGACGGAAGATTGAAGTTAAGTTAATGGGGGTGAGGGGGGGTTTATGGTGAGACTTTTTTTTGGGCTCTGACTCCAAACAAACCAAAATGAAGAATGTGTTCAAGATAAAAAGATGAATCTTTCCACTGCTGTGTGGCCCAAACTGGAAAATTCAAACGTCTGCTGAAAACGATTAAATATCAACTGTTTGTACAGTTAGAAAAAATACGTTTAAACCTTTAATTGGTAACTTTTGATTTGGCTTTTCTAAAATCTTGCTTATCACTTAATTGGTCAACAATTAATCTGTTGTTTAGATCAGAGATATTGTACGCTTGTAAAATGGTTTGACCTGATTTAAGAAATGTAGCATCTTTCTGAAGAGATTTTTGCGTTCAAGCTTCTTCTTAAGTTCTTCTGCAAACATCAACTTTTTACTTATCATGTTATGTAACTTTCCAAAGATGGGGTGTCGGATAGAAAGTGGATCTGTGTGCTTTTGGGTTGATGAAAGTCTGATGAGAGGGGAGGCGTTATGGTAGAAAGCATAAGACTTATCAGTTGAGCTCTCTCTCTCTCTCTCTCTCTCTCTCTCTCTCTCTCTCTCTCTCTCTCTCTCTCTCTCTCTCTCTCTCTCTCTCTCTCACACACACACTCACACTCTCACCCCCTTCAAAGAGCTGTCCTGTTAGCAGGAGATATGATCTGTGTTTTCCCCTTTACCCGGAGCTTCTGAATAAAAGCCCTCTTTATTTAATCGCCTACTCTCTGTGTGAACATGTGTGTGATGTGATGGTGTCAGTGATCACAGAATTGTTTGACTGTCTGTGAAAAGCAGTTCACACATCGCAGATCACAGAGTTCAGATAGTCCAGACATGTTGCCTTGCTTTGTCTGCCACATGTTCCTGTGTACAGTAGGCATTAACTTGGCTTCCTCTCACTGTGTGTGTTTGTGTGTTTATTGCAGACATAGATGAATGTGCGACAGGCAGACACACTTGTGGTCCTGAACAGACGTGCTACAACACCAGAGGCTCCTACACCTGCCAGTGTCCTCAAGGCTACCAGAAGAATGGAGACCACTGTGTAGGTGAGTTGTTGACGCAAAACATTCTCCTCTGCAGGTCAAACGACAGAAAAATAATCACCAACTATCTTGACTAATAAGATCCAAAATAAAGATTTCCTGCTTTTTTCATCATTCTATCTGGATATCTCTGGGGGTTTAACTGCCAAAAACATGCAAGGACTTGAGAAACATTATTCACATAACAAGCAGATAAATCGATTGTGAAAATCAGTTCTTTTGGTCATATGACTAAAACTGGTGTCAAGCCTTTGGAAATGATGTTGTCTTTTATCAACTTATTTAAAAAAATTGCTATTTGAATTGTGTCTTACCACTCATATTTTCATGAATTTGTGTGTGTTTGTTTTTCCTTGCAGACAGAGATGAGTGCTCCCTGACTAACTACTGCATGCACAGATGTGTGAACACACAGGGCTCATACTACTGTGAGTGCAACGCAGGTCACAAGTTGGCCAGCAACAACCACAGCTGTGTTGGTAAGTCATTAAAAAGTAATGTGTGTACTCGTTTTTTATTGTGTACAACATTACGTTGTACATTTTTTTTCTTTCAATGCCTTGTTATTCAGAGGAAGCTTGTGTGTTGCCAGATCTAGGCACCTGTTGTCACTTGCATGTGTATTAAGAGTTTATTATAATAAAGTGCTATACTGTTAAAAAATTATCAAATAAAATGGTAAACTGACATCTGAGGAGCAACTGCAACTACTTAATGATACAAATATAAGTAAATAGATTATTTCACACCCACTCGTATTCGCTATGCAAGCCAAGAGCCTTGAAGAGCTTCAGATGGTCAAAGATAAAACTACAATATTAAGTTCCATGCATGTAAAACATCTGCTTTTGTTTCAGATGTGAATGAGTGTGATGTGGAGAATCCCTGTCAGCACCACTGCTACAACCTGATTGGCTCCTTCCTCTGCCAGTGTGACCAGGGCTACGATCTGGCTGTAGACAAAGTCTCCTGCCAAGGTGGACACACACACACACACACACACACACACACACACACACACACACACACACACACACACACACACACACACACACACACACACACACACACACACACACACACACACACACACACACACACACACACACACACACACACACACACACACACACACACACACACACACACACACACACACACACACACACACACACACATTTTTTACATAAACAGATAGACATCAAAACAAATTCATGTTTGTAAAAGATTTCAACGTGCACCGCCTCATCCTCGTTCTCCATCTTATCTGTGTTTGAATGTGTATATTTCCTGTACAGACATTGATGAATGCGGCTTCTCCAGCTTCCTGTGTCAGTACCAGTGTGTTAACAGCCCAGGAAGTTACTCCTGTGAGTGTCCAGAAGGATATCAGCTGCAGGGAAGCAGGTTGTGTCAAGGTATTGCAGTCCTCCTTTTTTTCATAAATCTTATTTTTTATCCCTTCTGAATGTATTTATTTATCTAGCTAACCCTCCCCTCTGTTTTCACATCAGTTCCTCGTGTCTTCTTCCCTTCCCCCTATTCTTTAACTCTTTGAAAATAACTGTATCATCCTGCTATCACCGACTTTCTTTTTTACCTCTCTCAAGCGGGAATGAAGGCCACTCTCACCCAGTACTGTCATGGAAAGAATGCAGAGGTTAAGCAACACAAACTTGGTGTTGCCCCGCTCAGCCACCTCTGTGAATTTATAAGCATGATGTTGGTTTCTTGAAGTGGATTTATTTGAAGCTCCGGCGCTCGCTCAAAGGGAGAGCTGTTATTTTTTCCTCTCCCCCTCGGTCAGGTGCAGGGTTTATAGGGGGAGCCATGAATCCGGCTAGTTGTGTTATGATGATGAATCCAGGTTGCTGTGCCAGAAATAGACCTGTGGTTTGGGGCATGTTTGATGGGGTTATTTTCATGGTGCTGCAGGGAAAGAGTTGCAGTAAGGGCTGTGTGGGGTTACATCGGGGGCTTCCCTCAACTACAGATATGCAGGCTTTCCTCTTGTGTTTCCTTTCACCTCCACAGCTGCTGGAAATTCAGCAACAACCCTAAGACACAGTTCCCAAATTGCACTGTTTTCACAGCTCGGTTTCATGAAGCGTGTAGAGTTTATGTGTTTTGGAAGTGGGGGATACTATTGTCAAGCAGCTATTTTTGACAACTCAATTCTTTTTTCTCTCTCTGTCACTTTGCCAATCACAAGACATAAATGAGTGTGAGTCGGGGACCCATAACTGCCAAGAAGATGAAATGTGCTGGAACTATTACGGAGCCTTCCGTTGCTATCCCAGAAACCCCTGCGAGGCCCCTTACACCAAAACCGCTGAAAAGTCAGTAAACTTCATCCAGTTCTTTCTTTTTAATATCAAGTAGTGCCTTCAGTTTCGAACAGATTGTCTAAACTGTTTTGTGTTTGCAGTCGCTGTATCTGCCGCTCTCAGACTGAGTGCCTGAATCTCCCACCGTCAATTGTCTACAAATACATGAGCATCCAGGCGGAGCGCACCGTACCAGCAGACATCTTCCAGATTCAGGCCACCAACATGTACCCAAACACACAGAACACCTTCAGGATCAAAGCTGGGAACGAGGCAGGAGAGTTTTTCCTGAGGGTAAGTAAAAATGTTGTTGTGTTACATGAAAAGCTGGGGGGAAGTGTAATGGGAGACAAAAGTACATTCTCAACTGTATCAGTGTCACGATGCTGTCAAAATCTGCAATTCAAAACTAAGTTAATGACATTACTCACCTATTGACGCTTTTATCCTTTTCCTGACTCCACCTCCAAAACATTTCCAAAACTGATTTGATCAACCTATGACACATGTAACACAGAAGTAACAGTTTTGCTGTAACAAGATATCATTTGTCACTATAAGCAAACAAGACAAACAATCAACAGTTAGTCCGTACGTCATGGATGTATAAAAAGCTTGTACCCTCAATGCTAACACATAGCATGCTAACATGCTTACAATAACATACTGTCTAGCAAGATTACCATACGTTTTTTGAACGTTCACATTTGCTTATCAGTAAAGATAAAGTACAAGTACATAAAGTATATGGGATAAATAGGTATTAACCTACATTCTTATTGAATTATCATATCTCTTGCAGCGTTCCAGCAATGTGAGTGCCATGCTGGTGCTAACCAAGTCTCTGTCGGGCCCCAGGGAGTACGTGGTGGACCTGGAGATGGTCACTCTCCATCTGACCATGAACTACCGCTCCATCTCTGTGCTGCGGCTCACCATCATAGTCGGGCCATACGCTTTCTGAGCACCACAATTCCCAGCAGCCCACACACACCTGGTTTAGCTAACATAGCAGTGTAACACAGCAGATGCCTGTATCAGCATAACATACATTTTACAATACAATAACGTAGGCTGCCCCAGACTCGTACAGCACTTCCAATAGGCTTGCTTTTGACAGCCCATGCTGTGATTTGACCACTGGGCACCTTTTCTCTCAATGTGTTCTAAGGAATTAAGCACTGTAGTTCAACAAAAGCACTTCACAATTTATATATTTTTAGTCTTTAGAGTTGAACCATTTTTAAGTTTTTGTGCCTGAGGTGGATTTAAGAAAGATAAGATGCTGGATCTAATTTACTTCCCCTCCTTCCAGAATAATAAACAGAGCCGTGGCAATCAGGAAAAGGGGCCTAGTGGACACAATTCGTAACTGATGAGTATTTATGCAGCCGTACCTACATTAATCACTTTGTTTCAGACCACATTTGCTTTCAATAACCTGTGTGTGCATCAGTGAAAGGCTATGTCATATGAAAGAGAGAAAAAGCACATTTTCTATATAAATGTACATGACAAATACCCAATATGAGCAGCTTTTTATATAAAAATAAATGACGGACCTTGTAAATCACAGCTTCTGTTTATGCATGTAGTAGGGGTTAGTGCTGCTGCGCCACACTGTTCCTGCAAGTTTTTGTATAGTTTTACTCATGAGTAATAATTTCCAGAGAAGTCCAGAACAGTTCAGAAGTGTAAAGGAAGTGCCTGTTATTTGAGAGAGTACTAAACTTCGCATTTAAACAGGCTTGATGCACGTGGACTTTACTCACAGGAGTAAAGTCATGTACATAATATTGAAGTTACAAATCTGTGTGTGATTGTGTGTGAGTGTGTGTGTGTGCGGCTGGCTTTTTGTATGCATGCAAGCAAGTGAAAGTGTGAAACACAGAGGGAGATAAAGGGAAATAGTGAGAAAGAGCTTGTTCTCTGCCCCCAGGTTTGGTTGATGTGTTTATGCGTTTCTGTAATGCCATCCCCACAGACCTCAGTCAGACAGGCAATAACAGAGATTTCTCTTTGAACTCGAGAACACGCACAGGAAATGACAGCTTTCATAACACACCTCGGCCAAGTGACCGCTCACTGGTGCCACGGCGATTCTCCTGAGGAACAGCTGAGCTTTCTTATGTCGGTCCCAGTCATGGAGTCACACACTGGCACCAGGCTGGCTTGCGTGATAAACATAATTACAGTGCTTTGCCCTATAGTGTGACACAGGGGATTATTAAAGTGTTAATACAATGTCACCACACTTTTGGCAGAATGAGAAATCTTTCACTACCTGCTTTGCCTTTCGTGACTCCGCGGGTCTGCTGTGGTTTATTGCTGAGACACTGTACACTGTAGAAACACAGCACTGAAAACCACATTAAACACCAACATGTTGTCACCACTTCAAGTGTAGAAAGTGATCCGTCTTTATGTGGTTCCAGCAGCAATAATGCCATAGTGCCTTAGAGGTATACAGTAAAAAATGTGTAACACTAATCGTATCATTTATGCTGTCAAGACTTCCTTCATTGAAATGCCTTAATGATTTTCTCTTCTATTTAAAATATATTTTGTCATATGTATCTTATATTGATTCTACTCTGAAGAGCAAAAGTTATATTGTTGAATAAAATATGATGGATAAATGGGGCTAGGTTGTTCTGTTTTTTTTGTTGTATCTAACAACTAAAGAGAGAAACAACAAATGTGTGAAAACAACGCTGCTCGGCACTGTTATTGCAACACAGTGAACAACATCTGACATCATATACAGTATAATGGAAAATGCAGCGGTTGTGTGATATGCTCCGCTGCTCTTCCAATGCTTTTGGGAAAACGTGAGGATGATTTCATCTGGATATAACAATGATAAATGCAGTGAACATGATGCCCTAGCCATCATATCTATCTTATTTAAAGAGCTCCAGCGGGGATGTAGTAATATAGTATGTTGAGTCAATGTGTGCTGAGGGACAAATGTGAATCCTGCACACACACATATACACCCAACATATGTAGATGTGAAATGGTTGGGAGGGGTTTAATGGTAAGTTGTTACTCAATCATTCTTCTGTCTAAGAGATTTAGTCAGAGCAGCGTTGGGACGTGTAAAATGATACACGATGTGTCATTGCTCCCCTAACCCCATCTTCAGCTCGTCGCTCATTGGAGCTCTGTGTTTTGCTGTTCGTGCATGATTCAACCCCCAGGAGAAAACATTGCTCACCCACTTTTTCTGTGACTCAACCATGTGCTGAACTCCCAAAGAAGAGCAACTTTTTCATGTTTTTGATTAATATTCCACTCAGGGTAACGGAGGATAATTAACTTAATCTCCCAGCATATAGCTAGACATTTCATTAATCACGGTTAGATTTATGAAATAGATCAAAGCCAGAGACATTGGATGTAGATCACAGGGATGAAAAAATGAAAAAAAGTTCTGTAAGTTCAGTAAATTGGATGTTTGTTACCCTCGATGCTCTCCTCACTACAGTATCCCAGTGATGCAATAGCTGTCCTCTGTTTTTTTTACTGTTTTCATACTCTGAACATGTTTGGGGTCAGATCTCAGAAAGCTGTTAATATTAAACAGTCATGAATTTACACAGTCAACATTTCCAAAAAGCAAGTGGACATGTTTCAGGTTTGTTATACCAGTTAGAGAAAATGACAGTATACATGCATTTCCAATACATAGAGAATATTACTTCCAGGGCCTGATTCACTAATTAGAATTCAAATTATTTCTCAGTAAAATGATTGTAGTAACTTAATTGAGGATTATTTGATTTGCTATACAATGTGATCCAGCCTCAATATTAGGTATTTATGAAATACTTTACTTAAGATACCGTTATATTTTAGTTTACATTTGTGTTTTCTCTGTGGTGCATACAGTAAAAATAAACAGATGTGCCTTTAGTTCAGTTAACAAACAATAATTGCCAGAGAGCTTGGAGTCATGTGATATCAGGAAGATGACATATTTTATGTTTTACTTTGTAAAAACAAACCAATATTATTTTAAAGAGCCACTCAAACCTTGCACAGATTGCCATCACGAGAGCCATGCAACTCGTGTGACTTAAAACAGACAGGAAAATATGAGATAGGAATTGAATGGTTTCAGGCTTTACAGTGCAGCAACACCACATTAATTTAGACTTTCACTGGCCTCACACTTATCCAGGTTTAACCCCAGGGCCCACATCAAACAAATGTTGTTGAAACTCAAGAGATTAATCACTTTTAACTGGGAGATCACTCACAATCACTTCATAGCGTGCAGTTGCTTTATGTTCCCCCGTCTTGAGGTCTTTCAGAGTGGGTGTCAGGGAGAGAGGTAAGAGGTGTTTTCACGGCAAGAGAGAGTGCACCCAGAGGTGAGAAATTAGTCGTTTATTGGATGGCATCTGAGATCGGAAAGATATTATGAGATGAGGTCACTTGTTAACACTGGCAAAAGGTGCCACACTATGGTGGCATAACCGCACAGGGGCATTCACAGGGAGACACACTCTCTCACACACACACACACACACACACACACACACACACACACACACACACACACACACACACACACACACACACACACACACACACACACACACACACACACACACACACACACACACACACACACGCATGCCACTCAAGAAATCGCTCAAGGTAACACGAATATACACACGTCAAACAAATTAGCAGGACCAACCGTCCATGGGAGCGTGTTTGTGTACGTAAATTGTGAACTCTGCAGGTATGGTAGGCTGCCCGGTGCCACCACATGTGGCTGTTGAACACGTGCCAGATCGTAAACACTCCCTGCCTGGTACCCAACCACAGATGTCATTTCAATCAGCCTTCAGTCGGGCTGAAAAAATAAATCCTGGAGGTCCATACCTGTGTGATTACATTCTCTAATTATAGTTTGGAGCAGTAACTCTGAGATGACTAAACGAGACGGGCCCTGTGGGTGTTGTGAATGTAATTATATCCTGACAATTAATAGGCCCGTTCCTCAGAGAAGAGTTTGTTACATGGTGACGTACCGGACCGTTTCTAGTTTTGCCGGGGAAGCCTTTGAATTATGACATAATTACAAGGGAAAACATGATATACAAGGATGATAATTATCCCCAAGTACAGTAACCGTAAGTGGCATTGCTTTTTATGATACAAGTTCATATCAAGGGAAAGGTTTATATATCTCCTCTAAGGGCTTGCTACACCGTGTTGTGTTAATCATTAGCTGCTCGATCAAAAGAGGACCTTTCAGGAGTGCAGCATGTTAATGCAGCTGAAGAAGTGTTTTCTTATTCAGGGGAGGCTTGATCTGCTGTAATAGTGCAGGGTGTGCACACACGAGCAAAGAAACATAGATCTTAGAGGCAAGGGGGGGGGGGAGGATAAGGAAAAGGCCCACAGGCCATGCTTCAAACAGTGGCTACTTAATTAACACCCACTAAGCACATTTGCAAAGAACATGTCCTCCTTTTTAACAATCTATTACTAATCTCTAAATCATCCATAATTAATAAAGCTCCCAGTAATGGTTTGAGGTTTGGCTAGAAAGTCTTGATTTGTTCAAAGTCACGGTGAAGGAGGGAACAGTTAAAGGGAGATAATCCTCAAAGGAGGGTCATTACTAAAGAGGGGCTTCCTTACACATACAGTATGCTACATTTTCCTTCTTACCAAGCCGCATTAGAGGATAGGATTCTACTGTAAGTCTGTCCTTAAATTCAGGAGCCAATATGGACACTGACATAGGTTTGATATCAAATGTATTTCTCTTGTTCATACCAGCAATACAAAAAATCAACATAACACTATAAGTTTCCTGTTATGGGCATTATAACGTTTTTTTATTCTAATTATAATTCTGATTCAAAATCACAAGATAGACAAGAGTGTGAAGTCTGTCTGAGTTAGATACAATTAAGTATTTTTAGTATTTCATTTCCATTCTCTCCCCCATAAAACAACCCAAAGAAACATGCTGAAAAGACACAGTTTTGAGGCTTCATTTTGAGCTTCTCACTTACACCCATTGCTCCCAATCCACTTCCATCTCTCTCGCCCTGTCAGCTCACATCTGCCCTGGATTTTCAGGGCTTTTCATAGTTTCCACTTCCCTGACACCCCTCCCAATACAACAAATCGAGAGAGAACATGACGTGTGTGTGTGTGTGTGTGTGTGTGTGTGTGTGTGTGTGTGTGTGTGTGTGTGTGTGTGTGTGTGTGTGTGTGTGTGTGTGTGTGTGTGTGTGTGTGTGTGTACTGAATGCAGCGTGTGTGAGTACATGCATGTGTGACAGCGATGAAGACAGGCAGGTGGAGGGGAGGCCAAGGGTGGGCGCGGGCTGTTGACGTGCCAGTCAGTAATACTTTTCTTCAGGTTGAGGTGTGCTCACCGGGAGGGTGTGTTAATGCTGGAAAGCTCTGTAATGAACAGGAGGCTGGCTCTCTGCCTGATCAAATTCCAACGCAGCCTCATATCTATCTTGCCTTCCAAAAATGTTCAGCATACCAGTGGGTTTTATTGACTTGTCAGAGCAGACAGCAGAGTGCATGCTCTGCCTTGTAAGGTGAGCAGTTAACAGGTTTCTAAAGAAGGAATGTCTGTTGATGACTATTTTATTTTTAATAGTATACTAATATGATATTAGCTTAAATTGATGAGTGGTTATGAGACCTACAACGTGTGCTATCGGACATTAAAATACAGACTTCAGAGTTTGGCTGTATTTATCAAAACCGGGCTTAATCATTTTGGCATAAGTTCCTTTCAAATAAACTAGACCATAAGTCTCGACTGAGGCAACCTCAGTTTTGTGTCTGTCATATTACCATTAAACTTCATTCACAGAACTAAGCTATCAGTTTTCTGAAAAAGACATACCGGGAATGTCATTAAACCCATATGGCTGTTCTGAAGATATTTACAGAATCCTCCAAAACTCTCCAAACCACCTGAAAACATTCTCTTTGCTGCATGATAAATAAAAAAGATGATGTTGTGCTGCATGCGTTTTAACAAATTGTCCATTTTGGGGCTCAAATTATGGGCTTAATCTAACATTAACAAATTGATGTTATTCTCTAATGTTCCTAATTTCAGTACAAAATACTGCCTTCACATATTGCTTGTATTGCCCAAAGACACAGGACAGGTAATTATTTTACCATCTGCATAGAAGATATTGTAAAAACTGTTTTTCATGCAGTGGACATAAATTGTTTCATTTGGGAGTCTTTGAGGATATCGAAAAAATAAACCCTCAGGACAGTATTAAGGCTTAAACAACCTCATCAACCATCTCTAGGTTATTATTTTTCACAGGTTTATGTCTGTACTCAAATGTAGTGGTAATACACAAGAGGCACACACTGAATGTGAGAATTTAAAACTCTACAAAATATCTTCCTTCCTGGAGGGGCTGTTCGTGCATTTCCCACACTTCTGCAGGATGTGTGCAACAGTGTTACTGACTGGAAAAGCATGGCATGACTTTCACTGGTGAAACTGAGTCAGGCAAAAGGAGTCATGGTAAAGTGCCAGTGCTGACAGATGCTACTCCACTATCTGTCTCATAATGAGTTTAGCCTCTCCCCCCTCTGTCTCTCTGTCTTTCTACTCTTTCCTCTCAACCCCTGTCCTGCAAATACAGTTAACTGCATGACCATCCGCGATGAATGGCGGTTAACAGCTGCCACTTTTTTGATGGTTGCCTGTGAGAGCATGTAATTGCATTTGGCCCTGGGTGTACATGCACTCATTAAACCAGTGTCAGTGCCCATTACATTCCACAGCAGTGCAACTCAGGTACAGAATGCAAATCCCAGACACGAACACGGCTTTCTGTGAATGCTTTAGCGCTAAGGATGAGGGCACTGAAAACTTCAATACAATGCAACAAGTAAAAAATGAATTGCATTGATTGTTTTTGGATTGAATTTACCTTTCCAAGTAGAAAACAAATGTTGTTTATTTCATTATATTGCTTAAAAATTGGGTACATGTTGTCAAATCTAAAATAGATAATAGCAAAACACAGCCAAATATGTAAGTATTATTAGTAAGAGGATGTGTCTTGTTGGATAATTTAGCTGGTCCCAGTTGTCTCAGAGAGGATAAGAGCTGCTATGTTAGGACCTGATCCATGCTGGGATCAGATGCAGAATTCCAAAAATGCCCGTCTACTCGCCAAGATTCACCATTGGACCCCTTTTGCTTTGTTTCACCCATCTTATCTCTTTGCATTTAGTTCTGCTATCTCTCCATAAAAACAATTATAAGACAACATATTTCAAATGAAGTTTATCTACGCACTTTAACCTGACGTGAAACAGGATGGTGGCTCTCTGAGCAGATCTTACAGTGCTGAGTTTGTGGTTGGTGTAATATAAACCAAAGATTCCTCAAAACCACAAAAATAGACCTAATGTCCTCAGTGGCTTTCAGGTCCTATATCCATCAGGTTTTGTGACACGTAATGTCATGCTGTGTCCATTGTTATGGCCGGGCCTCTCTGCTGTGTGAGACAAACCATCAGTCATGTAATGCCCAGGAAGGTGCAACTGTCTGCCTGAATTCCATGATACTAATGTAGAGCCAAAGAAGACGTGACATCTCATGTAAGAGACTCAGTAATGGAAACTAACTCCTGTTGCACTGCATGTTACTATCCACAATATGTAGTGTCAGAGCCTTCATGTCTCATGAGGCAGAGGATCAAAGATGAAGGTAATTCAAGCAAGAAAAGATGAGAGATGGTGTTATTTGTTTGGGCCCCACATGTCAACACTGCAGATGTGCAACATACTGCAGGTGCAGCCTGACACCTAGTGGACAAACTGTGCAGGCACAAAGGCTGCGTGTGCACCATAGGCTGCATGGATGCACACGACATCATCATCATCACCATCAATCACCACGCCTAGATAAAGTGATTTTATGGACGAGAATCAGAAAATCTGTCTCTGTTAGTAGCATAAAATTGCACAATTGTTCCATGCTCACTAACAAACAAATAAATGTTTATTTGTTTAAATAGAATTACAGCAACAATGAGAGGTGTAATGATGTAATTGTCCAACAGATGGCAAAGTCTGTCCAGTTTGCAGTGTGACACAGGCCTCACCCTTGAACTAGGCCTCATTGTGGACAGTGTTTACCACATTGACTATGCATACACACCACACGGAGTAGTAAATTACTGAGCTGTAAACCAAAAAATAAGTTCAACAAGGATGAGTTGACGCATTCAAAAATAATATTGCATTTATTAAAATAATTCCAGCCATAACTGAGCCACCTTACAAACCCCTTAATCTGTCCCTAGCATGCATTATACAACATTTCTGTATCTGTACACGCCCTACAGTTACATCAGAGGGACACTGTTCCAACTGTGTGCTTAAATGTTTTCTGGTGACTTGAATAATGAGCTATAAAGAGGAGACAAAGGGAGAGTGTGTGAGAGAGAGTGTGAGAGAGAGAGAGAGAGAGAGAGAGAGAGAGAGAGAGAGAGAGAGAGAGAGAGAGAGAGAGAGAGAGAGAGAGAGAGAGAGAGAGAGAGAGAGAGAGAGAGAGAGAGAGAGCTCCATCCTTCCTGTTGGGAGGTTTGAGATGCGCTGCGCAGACCTCGCTGTTCGCGACTCATCATCCTGGCCGGCCCCCCTCCTCTCTTTCTCTCTCTAGTCTCTCTTTCCTCCCTTTTTCTGTCTGCCACTAGCCTACCTGAGGGGAAGTGCACAAAGCCAATACGAATATCTGGCGTGCCGCCTTGGCCCTGCTAGCGCTATGCTGCGGTAAACAGGCCGCTGTTTGCGGTGTTTACAGGGGATGTAGAGAGGGGACCGAGGAGGCACCGCTCTCCCCGCCGGACCGTGTCTGCTCTGCCCGGCCCGCTGCACTGCTGAGCGGCCTGCGAAGCTCACACGATGTCGACCAGAACGCCATTGCCCACGGTGAACGAGCGGGACACCGAGAACGTAAGTGCTGTTAACCGGGGACACCGGTGCGATACCGTCGGTGGGGTGGGAATTATGTGACCTGGCTAACTGGCTATTTTGGCGCACTGCTAGGTGCAGGGCTATGGCAGTGCTTGCAGAAGCTAGTGCTGCAGAGACACTCGACCAATGAGCACTATCTTTATCTTAATTCTTTCTGAAGGGAACACAACCACGAATAACCGAGCAGAAAGCTGCAGGTTTATTATGTCTGCCACAGTTCTTGTACACAATACAGCTAGCCTAAACAACGCACTGCGTCAGTGTGCTGTGCTTTAATGATACATGCGAAGCTTTAGTGTTGAGAATGAAAACGTTGCCTGTTGAAAAAATGGTGTTGCTCCACGCGTGCAACTGGGGGTATTTTCTAGTCCACAACGTCAATATTTAGGGAGGGTGGGGGAGGATGTTGCCCTACTTTTCAATGGCAACGCTTGGTAGCATCGCAATGTGACATACATCACCTATTGGGCCTTCTTGTAACTGCACGCTGAAGATGAGGGAGGAAGAGGAGGAGGGAGCGTGGTATTATTCACAATTCTGCTACCACGACACTGATACAGACATATATGTATTCACAGGCTAAATAAATGGCTGGAGATTTATCATGCATTGTGTGAAGGAATGTTTCTGAACGGCCACCCTGCAGCTCACTCTGACAAAGCAGAGCATAATAGCACACATCTTTTGAGATCAGTGCAAATGAGGGCTGTTATGTGAATGCTGACAGACTCTGACATATCTAGGTTTGTCTGATTATCCTGGAAACAAGACTAGGCACACACTAAAGCCTCCTTAGATTATATTGTTTTACAAGCAGTGGAAACAGCTAGAAGCAGTCTTTAAAAGGTTATTCCCAGGTAATAAAAATAGGGCTCTATTTTGGATCTCCTTTTTAGACCATCTGTATGAATCATCTTCAGGTGATATTATAGATATTTAAATTGGGAAATGCAAGTTATAACATGAACTCTAATTATATCAACTATCTGTTAATTCTCTGTCAACATCCAGAAATACATGAGTGCTGATGTACTGTGTAATGCTGCTTTAGGTTTCATAGACATATACTGCTAGGCTGCTATTAAGTCCCTGCCTCAATAGCAGCAAGCCTAGCCTGCCTCTGCTCGACTTCATCATGCAGCCCAAGGGCCCACTAGCAGCTGAACTGCATTGCATAACAGCTTATTACTCAGAGAGACGAGTGGCTTTAAGTGCAGCAAATAGAAGAAGCTCTCTCCCGGCTTTCTTATTTTTATGTTTGTGTGTCTGCCGAGGTGTGGTTTATTCTGTTAGTGTATGGACTCCCATAAGTAATAACATCAGTGCTTAGGAGTTAATGGATATTTAAATGAAACAAACTTTGTGTGTTAATCAAGTGCTGCCAATCCAGATCAGCCTTTGTCAATTTTACAGATTTTGGAGCCAGTGTGAGTTTGTGTGTACATGCATGAAGTATGAACTAGCCTCATAATAGGTCTGATTTAAAAGTGAAAGGAAAGATCTTAAGGCACTTTAATGTGGACATTTACTAGCTGCAAATGTAATAAAGACACTTCTAGCTACTCTGCCATGGAGACCTACAAGAGGATTTTGGTGCATTAGAAACGAGAATGCTGACTTTGACTGGCATCTAATCTAATCATTTCTCCTTGCCCTCTGCACACACACAGACACACACTGTGACACTGAGGGAGTGTTTGAATCCTGCAGCGTAGCTTTCCCTCCCTTCTGCTAGCTAAGGTGATGCTCACCCTACAGGGTGTAGCGTTTCCCCTTTGAAACGGGAGCAGGGGAGCCTGGGTAACCAGAGCAAGGCTTTATTCTCTGGCTGGGCGTGGTGCTCAGGAGCAGAGGATCATGGGATCTCTGACCTGGACTGACATCAGCAGCTGCCGTGGAGGAGAGGAGACACAGCAGCAGAGACTGTGCCAGCGCCGTCCTTATAGCAAGCTGTTCCGTATTCACCTTCACATGTCATTTCACAGGGACACTTGTTGGTAACAGGTTTGACCGTGGAGCTAGTAGTTAGTTATAACTCTTCACCCTGAACATTTAGTAGGTCATTCTCAAAGTCGAAGTAGTTTCATTTCTTTTGGGGTTGAATCTTGTCCTTTGGCTGATCATGTATTTTGAGGTTAAGGTGTCACAGAGAGGAGAAGGGAACCTGATTCTCCCCAACACAGTTTCCCCTTGTCTTGCATACATTGTACTACTGTGTGTTTTGCATATAAATGTACAGTATATATATGCTCACACACCCATGCAAATGTCAAATAAAGGATCGCCGACTTGGATCAAGGTTAAAGGGTTCATCTGTGTTTGAACAGCTAATATACCACCTTTGGCACACACATAATTAAATAATTCATTGTTATGTGTGCAGCAAATGTAGCGAGAGAACCTTTTGGTATTTCTAAGTCTGTCACTGAGCCAGAGAAATTCAGTGACGTGTAGAAATGATATATGTACAAATCTCCAAAGTTGAAGTCATGGAATGAGAATGTTTCTGATCTCGACTTGTGTGACTTTCTCCTGCAGCACTCGTCGGTGGACGGCTTTGTTGAACCCCCAGTCCCGCCAACAAAATCTGCGAGTCGCCACAGTCTGCCGAGATGCCGCAACTCTTTTACCTCCACGGAGGAGCACCCCCATGTTGGCAATTACCGCCTCCTCAAGACTATTGGGAAGGGGAATTTCGCCAAGGTGAAGCTAGCAAGACATGTCCTGACTGGACGAGAGGTGAGACAAGATTTCTTTTGTGGTTAATAAATCATTTAGGGATATCATTTTTGTCTGTATACAAAACATTGTTCATCCCAAAATCTACAGTCAGGCTCAGTCTTTTTTTGCTACACGCTAACTATTAGGCCTTCAGCTTACCATTACTTTCGTTATTGGTTAATATCGATATTGTTTTCTCGATTAATCAATAGTAATAGTCAGAAAATAGTCAAAAGTGTCCATCTCAACATCCAATATCCCAAGTTGACCAACAGATTTTAAGATATTGGAATTACTAACAAGAAAGACTATGAAACCAAATCTGAGAACAAGTGAATTTTTGGAACTATTGTATTTCTGATAACAATGTAAGAAAGCTTATTGAAAAAGTGTTATTGAGGTCATCTCTTATCTGCTCTTTCTCATTTGAGCTGCAGTTTTACACATTCACAAGGGAAACCGAAGTGTTAGAAAGATAAAGGTATATTTATTTTTCAGAGACAGTGTTTTTTCTGATACGTATCTTCGATCCAAGTAAAAGCCAGTTTTTGGCTTGCTCTGACTCTCTGAGGAAGGAATGTATGATCTCATGAAAATATATTGAAAATTGTACTCGACCATGTTAGTTCCCCCAGTCAAGTCAGGTCAAGTTCTCTCTCTTTCTGTCTCTCACACACACTCACACGGCCATACACTGATGACCTGTCAGAGTGATAGACATCCTGCTTTGGTGTGTCTGTAATTAAAGCTCCCGTTTCCCTAAGGCGAAAACAATGACCTGAGATCTGTTCTCTGTCTTTCACTCAGCAGGCCCAGACAGATCCACCTCAGATATCCTCTCATGTCTGTTTTTTACCCACCTGCTACCTTAAACCTCTGAGTTTAATTATTTTCTTGGTCGTATCAGAGTATGGAGAGCAGGAACATGTTCCCAGGTCAGATCAATGGCAGTTTGATCCATTCTGTGTCCTTTAATGCTAATGTTAAACAGGCATATTGGGTATGCTACCCACTGTTTGCTGAGAAGGTCAGCCGCTGCTTTGTGTGCCTGAGTGCCCTTGCTGGCTCATCAGAATGCAAAGACATGGATCAGAGTGAGAGAACAGGTGGAAAGAACATAACACAGTCTATCTGAGCTTTAGCCCAGGAAGCCTCTTTTCTGGAAGCTAAAACTAAAAGAAAAGGTTTTCCACTGTAGAAAAACTTCAAAAAGAGATCTGACAGAGCAGCAGTCACTTCTAGGTGACAGTGTGGTCTATCTGCTGAAGAGTGACTACAGGACACACACACACACACACACACACACACACACACACACACAAGCCTGAGTGAGTGATGATACATTATTATTCATCACTTGAATAAAAACAGTAATTCAAATTGTATTGTAAGGATATAACCTAGGTGCTGTTTACACGAGAAAGCAAACGGTTGTATCTGCTACTTTTCTCTTTCGTATAGCCCATTCGTTCACACAAGGCCGTAACGGAAACGCGGAAACGGACCCCGCAAACTATAACGGGTCCCAAGGTGGATAGATCTATAAACGGAACGCTCTGGGGGGTCAAACGGCTCAGTGTGTACGTCCTATACGATAATTTCCTGATAACGATGATAACATAGCCCTACCTCTCCCCACCTCTGCTGCTCACTGCTGTAGCATGGTCAGTAGCTACTGTCAGTAGCTACATGTAGTGCTACTGACCATGCTACAGATGTTAGTGCAAAATCTACAGCTCGACCATGCTACAGATGTTAGTGCAAAATCTACAGCTCCTCTACCACAACCATCAGCAACAAGTGGACATGGAGAATTACATGAACTACATGTTGCTAAATCCACCGCGGGGCATAAACAGAAGGGCCACCATGCTCGGGGGTCTTCTTCGCTGCTTTTGGTGTATTTTGTGGCAGAAGTACAGCGCCACTTACAGGTCCGGCATATGTACTACAGCGTCTCCAGCGCTTTCGAGCGGTCTCGTGTGAACGGAAGACTTTTTTTGTATCGTTTGTGTTTCGTATGCATTTGCGTTTGCGTGTAAATGGGGTCCTAGTCCTCATCTAATTTGACCAAATGTTGTTTTAATTATTTATTAGTAAAAAATGTATGTTGCTACTTTATATTGCATACATTTGTCATAGTGTAATGTAAATCAGTTTTAGAAAAGAATGTTTGTTTATTTGGGCGGCAGCTTGGGATTCGGAATGTACGCTTTTTTGCAAAATTAGAACTCCTTTTTGTTTCTCAGATATCATAAGATACTGTATCAATAATGGGATGGACAGACAACTCGAAAGCATACTTGCTAAGAAATACATTTGACAATAAAATAATACTATGTACATAATGTAGACTTTATGTATATTCTCATTCTCTAGCAACAGCAATGCCTTTCTCTTCTGTACGTATGAGATACATCCTTATTCCCTGCTGCACTAGTTCCTTTTAGCTCACAGAGATCATGACCCTGTGGTTGTGTAAAAAGAGCTCAGGGGGAAATAAATGTGTAGATGAACACCAAAGCTCTTCAGCACAGAAGTGATGCGATATGACTAAGTTTCCCTTCCGTGTCCTCTGGCTGAATATTTACATGTACGTGTTTGCAATGCCCGCGATCACACGTCCTGCATACGGTGAAGACCATATGGGCGATGTGTTTTGAACACGCTGAATAATTAACAGTGATGTTCGTTTGCCCTTCTGTCACTGTCCGACTTAATTATTCACCCTTCAATCTAATGGACAGAAAACACACACTGACATGTGATCTGATGCCATCCGCTCGTTCATCAAATCAATCCAAAAATAAAAATGGAAATATTGTTACAGCGTAGCGTAAAGGAAATTAACATCTTTGACTCACGCAAAGGGAATATTGTAAGGTTAACAACAGTCACACGCGAGGACAGCTTCGACACCTGCAGGCTTACATGAAAACACACACATGTACACAGACACATAGACACACATGCAAACCTCCACCTGAGTTCTGTCCATGACAGGAGGAAGCACAGAAGAGGGGATGGAGGTCTTTCTGTGCACCTGCCCCACCTGAGACAGGCTGCAAATAGACCCCACCTGTGTGCTGCTGCGTGTCTATCTACACACAGTGAGCTCTCTGCAGTCTCTGCTCTCTTTTCACACTGCCGGACTCTATTTATTTCACAACTACCACACTGCTTTCTGTATGGAGTTGAGTTGAGTTTAAATGAAATGCACCTTGATTTGTAGGTTTTAGGGAAACCCTGTTTGGTCAGAATAACCTGCACTCTCTCCGTCGTGACTCAGCATTTGCTTCATGGGTAAGGGTTAGTTCCCTATAACAGGTAGCTTGGGATTAGAGCCAGAGTCTGCGTCCACTGAAGCACGCTATTAAACTCTCATAAGGCTGGAGTCACATTAATATATACTGTAACACTTTCATGGTGTCATTTTTCTTCAAAGTGAATTTCTCCCCTTCCGCTCTACTTATGAGAGGTCAGAGGTCAGTGCGTAAGAATCTTAGTGAACAGTTAAACATACAGGACGACAAAGACAGAAAGAGCTAACTATACTCAAGTCTGGACTCTTGATAGTTTAACTATGAACCTGTTCACTGTTTGAAAAAAAGATATAAAGCAGCAGTCAGTGTTGCAGTGGCTCCTGATTCAGCTTAGAAGAAAAATATCTATACATCCCTGCAAAGACTTCCCAATGATATGTAAGCCTGAATTATTTTATACTTGCTGTTATTACAAAATGTACTTTACTTTTTACTGAGTAGAGTGACCTCAGTGAGGATTTAATATAAATATCAGTAGGTTCTCGTGTTGTAGTCAGTACATCATATAGGAGGTCAAATCTTTAAGCTTTGCCCGGGAGTACTTTCTCACAGCTGTAGTCATCAATTTAAGTCCACAGGGAATTTTAATATAATAAATGATCATGTTATAACCTGCTGGTTCTGCAAGCCTTGAATTATGTGCCACACTTACACTTACTCACCTTATACCTGGTTAGCATTCTGATTGATAGGAGTATGATGTTGGCATGCTGAAGTAAGCATTTAGCTCAAAGTACTCCTACTAGCATGGCTACTACTTGCAAAGCCACATGGTGCCTTTGACTATGCCTATGGTTAGAATCATTATGGAGACCAGTTCATACAAATTAATTGAACCAACTTTAATCTGAGTTAATTTCTACTGACATTAACAAACACTGCAACAGAGAATAAACATCAACAATGTTTTTACTTTGTGAAATGGTCCGAAAGGAAACAGTTCAAGAGTCTAAACTCCCCTTTAGGCCAAAGCAGCTCCAAAGTGGGTTGAGTGGGAATCATTAAAGCCTCCGCTCTCTTCAGCAATGCTGAAAAAAATCTTGTGGTTAGTGCCTTTGGTTGGACCAAAAACGTCTGTTTAATTCTTTTTTAATCATTTTGTGCAACAAAAAAGACTGTATGTATTATTTAAGTGTAATACAGTTATATTTTAAAACTGCTCTGTCAATCACTTATCAGCATAATAAATGGGCTTCTGGTGGTTCTGCAGCTAGTTGCTCTGTGAAAGCTGCTGAGCTCTCAGAAAGTGAAGGGAGCAGCTCTGTGTCAGTGTGCACTTTGGGGTGATTACAGAGATGGATGTTCAGACTGCTGCCTAGCAAGATCTGGCTTGAACAGTAGATCACCGACCTGCAGAGTAATATGCAGTAACACAGGCCTGACTGCAGGGACACTTAGAAGGACTGCCTGTGGATTCATTTGTTTAGTCCGAGCTGCAAAGACTACTCGAATACTCATAATATCTTTAATAGTTTTATGCATGATTCTTAATTTATATTAAGCTATCTTTGGCTCTTTACTTGCTGTAACAATGTCACATTTCTCTGTGCGATGAATAAAGGTATTCTGATCTGATCTGAATAACACTGAAAATAATCAACAACTTTTTTTGATATTCGATTATGAAGCATTTAGGTCATTCTTCATGCTAAAAGAGCAAAACATGCTTTTTTTTGTCCCTAAAATATGGATATATCTTGCTTTTCTTTGTTGTATATCTTATTAAACTGAATGTCTTTGTGTTTGGACTGACACAAGACATTTTGAGGACCCAAACTTGGAATTGATGAAACTTGGACTGACATTTTACACCATTTCCTAACATTTTATAGACCAAATAATCAGTTGATTATTCAGAAATCAAGCTGCAGATTGAAATGAAAACATGTTCAGTTGCACATCAATGTATCATGCTGCATTATCAACAAATACATCTGTTATTTTATTTCTGCTTTAATGTATTTACAATGTACTGATTAGAAGAGCTTTGAGGTGTATTCAGAATAAAACCGATTCAGCTGTGAGATGTTTTGAATAAGCAGCCTCCCTGCTGAATAGTGAAATAATGAGGACGGTTCATTTCAAAGCAAACTTTCACCGTACAACCCAAACGTAAAAAACAAACAAAATGTTGACATGTTTGTCTCTCTCTGTCCCTCTTCCTTTCTTCTTCTGTCTTTGTCCTCCTGTCTTTTCTCTCTTTAGGTGGCGGTGAAGATTATAGACAAAACCCAGCTAAATCCCACCAGTCTACAGAAGGTGAGTGTGTGTGTGTGTGTGTGTGTTTATGGCCACATGGTAACATTAATGTCTTGGTTACAGCGCTCATGGCTTTTCCATTAGTCATTCCTGAGTCGGAGCTGCTTTTGTTTCTTTGGTCTTTGAACTCAGGATGTGCTGTTTTACATAATGTAATCAGATGAAGTCAGGAGAGACCACAAGCCTTATTTAATCCCCCCCGCCTTGACTTTCTGTTGGTATGTGGTCAGGAGCAGCTAAAAATACCCCTGCCTGCCTGTTTGTAACTTACCCTTGGCTAGCAGTCATAACAAATTACAACAAAGTGTTCTGAGCCGTTTCCTGATTACTGAGTCCAAATCCATCTCTTTCTGCTGATTAAACGCACTCACGCTCATACAATCCTCATGATAGGGTACACCATGTGGAAGGAAAGCGGTCCTGCTTCAGCATGAGCAAGTATCAACATGAGTCCCAAAGTAATGCAGGTGTGCAGCTGGCCAACAGGATAGCTTTTTGGTGGTCTGGACATTATTGCAGTGTGGCTCATCACAGCTCCACTTGTTTTAGTGTTATGTAAAGGATGACAAAATGGCTAAGAAACCTCTGTGGGGCTGACCCATAAGGGGGCTTAGTCTCAGTGCACAAGACACCGGTTTGAATGCTCCGGCCTGGGAGCTTTTAGGAGTGTAATCCCCTCTGTCTCCCGTTTTCTTTTCAAATATTTTTTATTGAGAAGAAGCATACAAGTGTAAGCAATAGTACAGGCTTCTTTGGGGTGGAAATCATGCTTCTCTTTTTCAACATAGAAGATAAACAGAACAGCCAACAAGAAATAATAAAGAAAAAACATAGTATGAATACCATACTTAATGACATACATACATAGTCATAGTTCTGTCTCCCAATTTCAACTGTGTCTCTTTAATAAAGGCCCTGGTGGCCCACAAAAGAAACCTCTGCGTTGGCTCATTATACTCTTCATAGAGGAGCGTTATACAGGGTTCTTACGGTCATTAAAAACCTGGAAAAGTCATGGAAATTCAAAATGCTAATTCCAGGCCCTGGAAAAGTTATGGAAAACAATATTTTTCCCAAAGTTTTGGAAAAGTCATGGAAATGTAACTAAGGTTGCATCAAATATAATTGATATTTGATCTAATTGCCGAAATAGTAATACTATAATGATAATAAATACTGTATCGTATAGTAATGAAACGTAAAATGGCATTTAACTGACGAGGTATTTTGCTGGTGAGAGAATTCTTTTGGTCATGGAAAATTAGGTAAAGGTCATGGAAAAGTCATTGAAAATCATTGGTGAAAAAGTGTATGAACCCTGGTTATAACCACCACATATATAATAATAATAATAATATATACATTTAAGCCAGTTGATGTCTTGATCAACCTTGGACACTATATCTCTGAAAGTCGCCGGGTTGAGAAAGTATTGCAGCAGCAAGCAGTCCTAATGGCAAAAATAATAACAACATTTAGTATCCCAAAATATCTGCCATCCCAAATTAGATTGGTCTGAGTGACCTCAGTAAGGAACTTTATTCTGGGCTAATCAAATGTGGTATTGTCAAAGGGCTAATATGGGACAAATTCCCAATGTGCTTCTTGCCGTTGATCCAACTTGTAATTTAAATCTATAAAACAAGACAATCAGGGCATTTGTAGCATGATTCTGCTCCAGACATTTGAGCCAATCTGTAATGGTCTTGGATCTTAATGGGATCCGACAGCAATTCTTCATCCAATCAGTGAGAAGACGCCGCGAGAATTTCAAGCCCCAAGTTCTGTACTCATCTGATCTGACTGAGATGAATTTCATTGTGCGAGCTCTTTTGTTTAAACAGACTATTGTGTGGTTTCTAATCTTCACAGGCACAGCGGGGGTAATGAACATTTAGAGGCGTTATTTGAAAGTGTGGCAATAAGACTTAGACTGAATATAAACTGACTTCACTGATTCGAGTGTTGTCTACGTCATGATTGGTTAAAAACCTGGTGTGTTGGCTTGTCTGCTGCCTGGTGATGGGCGGGGCGGATGTTTCATATGAGTGCAGACCAATCAGGATCTATCTGATTAATTATTCAGAGAGCCTTTTAGATGTCAGCTGCAGAAGACCTGAGAGGGTCAATACTGGAAACTCTTATGCAGAAGTAGCTAAATTGGCGTAATAGCTTGTATGAACGTTGATGTGTGTGTTTGTGTATCTGAGTGTAAAGACACTATAATGTTTGTATGGTGCTTGAACAGTATGTATTTTGATAGTTGAATGCCCTCTGCTGTGCACTATAGATTGCTGTAATGGTATACAGAAGTGCCATCTGCATTGCAGAAGCACCTCTTATAATGCAGCAGTCGACTCCTGGATTGAATCGATTTGCTCATTGACTCAGAGTGTCCTCTTCTATGCTTGTAAAAGCTCTACTATGGATGGCTAGAATATCAAATCATTAGAATAAACATCTACATTTTATATTTTATTTGATAAATGATTGGAAAGTCTGTCTTGGAACTGTTTACAAGCAAGATGTTCAGTGGTCTACTCCTTAGGCTGCTTGTTTTGTTCATGTTCAGGAGTCTAGACTGAATCTCCCTACGCTCCCTGAGGGTTTCATGGTTGCTCTGCTTTCAAATTTCGAGTAGCAAGAAATATAAAAGATGATTAGATGTAAAATTGAAGAAGTCCATCACAAAGTCTGCCTTAGGATGGATTACCCCCTCTGACAGCCATCACTAAGCAGTAATAGCAATTCTGCAACACAGTTTCTTGGAGAAGAAATTGATTGTACCCTAGTGTACATTTTATGGTTAGAAAAGCCATTCTGTGTAGCTGACCAAGCGTTTCTACAAGCTGATATAAACATACGGTCATGATTATCGATTCAGTGACTCAGGCTTTTTACATGCTAAAGAGCAGAGGTTGAAGGAGATGACCTTGTCTCCTTCTCTTGCTCTGCATTTTGTACTGCGGCTCAACCTGGGGAAGAGTTGAACCAAGCATACAATTCAGAATGAACTCTTGCAGGATTGTTTTTTAAATGTATGACCCTGTTTGTTTGTCAGTGTGGGTGAGTGAGGTTTCAGCGGGATGATCTGGATGCATCACCCCCCCACTCACTGTTTACGGTGACTCTTTCATGTTAGCCTGTCAAAACGGCGCTGATCCCTCTCTTTTCATGGCTGTGGAGGAGACAGGCTGTGGGTTCACCATCTGGCACTGCAGGCGCAGATCCTACACACACACACACACACACACACACACACACACACACACACACACACACACACACACACAAGCCTGCATGACACACACAGAAAATTCACAGGAAATCCTTCAGTTTATGCTCAAGGCTCTGGCTGGCAGAACACCTCTTGTTTTTTTTTTCAGGGTTTCAGTCACATTTGGCAACATTTTCACACACATGGTTGCATTCCTGTACCTGTGTGAAGCCGGTAATCCACTCATACACACATCCTCCTAGATATCTTAAACTAGGATTTAAAGTGGGGTTCATAGCCTCTGTGTTTATCCCTTATGTTTCTTATCTCTGTCAATCTGGTGTTACCCCCTGATTATTTGATTTTAAAAGGATGTTAGCAGAGACCTACATGAGTCATGAGGTTAGGATGAAGTTCTGGTCTGTTCCTTTATAGCCCATTGGCGCTCTCTGCCCTGCTGTGACTGTGGTGGTTTTAGTGTCACAGGAAATGAGGTCAGCTGAGCTACCAAAGCACCTCCTCAGATCCACCACAGGAAATGCATCACATGTCATCTGTGGTCAGGGATGTTGGCGTTGTCAGGGTTTTTAGGCATTTTAGCCCTGAAATAGGCCTCTCCGTTAATCCCCTCTTTCACTCAGCAAACTCTGCTCTAAATCCCACCATCCCATCGCGCTCTGTCTCTTCCTAATCTGTAAATAACAGTTTTCATCGCTTTAACAATGACCACGTCAACTAAATATCAAGGGTTATATAATCAGAGGCAGACATGATGGATGGGCCGTCTCAGACAAAATTAAAGCCGTGCTGTTACAATACAAAAAGCATTTACATATGGAAAAAGGAAGAGCCGTGACGCAAAACAATCAACAAAAAATCGAAGCAACAGAAACACTGTCAGCTTCTTACAAAAATATGGCTTAGAGCTACTTTGCTAACCTCATGCTTTACTGTTTTTATATACAAGTGCAGTCAGAAAGCGGTCGAAACACCGTACTCTGTTCAGATGCATTTTTGCCAGTTGCCAAAGGGCCACCATGGGGCTCAGTTAATAGCTGTTGTTAATGTCAATCTTGCGCTTGTCACTCTGCATTAATTAAATGCTGTCAGGCCCCTGAGCTACAGGAGCTTTGGTGTTGTTCGGATGAAGGGAATGAGATTGGATGAACAGCAATGTTGTCCGTGGTGAATCATCCACAAATCAAATGTCGAGGCTGCTAAGATATTCATGCGTTCACATGTTCATGAATGTATTTTTTTTTTGTACGTTCATGGCTTTCATTGAGTTAAAATGGGATCTTTGGTAACATTTAAATTGTGCCTGGGTTTTGTGGATATTGAATGTGAGATGATGACACATCTTTGCAGAGAGGGGGGAGGTTTATTTTCAGACCCTCAGGAGTAGAGGACAGGACAGGACAGGTTTGCTTTGGGTGACACTTGGGATCCTTCTGTTTGTTTCCCCCTGTCTCTCACTGCATTTCTTTAAAAAAAACAGCAAGTACTGGTTATTTAATGATATGGTATTTGGAAATACTTTTTTATTCATACGAAAATGTGCAATCACACACATACACTCATCAGAGAGATGAGGGCTTCCATGCTCCTCATCTCATCAATAATCTCCATGTTGAATGAGCAGCAGAATAGTCCAGCCAGTTCCTGTAAGCGTTCCCAGTCTGATATCGGCTGTTCTGCTCCTTCTGCAGGGGGACTGCTGTAATTAAGGCTAGTTTGGGAGTCTGGGTGCCCCTGGGTGAATGGAAGTAGGTCACTGGCACAGACTACTGAGATTCAGGCGCATTCGAAACGGTGTGTTTTCATGTTTGTAGGACTGCATTTTGTTTTTGCAGCTATTCTTCTAATCCTTTTCTTCAATCGCTGTCTCAATTCCTCATCTGAATCTACCATTTTTAATCATTTTTGTTTAAAACAGTAATTTAGTATCAAAGGAAATTGGCTCTGTTCTTCAGTAATCACTCACCTTCTCCAGAACCACCTTTAATAAACTGCTTTATGTCACGCTGTGACTCCCCGGAGTGCCTGCAGATATTATTGATATTAATACCGGACCGGATCAGAGATCCCACACTCAATATCTTCTCTCAGCCTCCATGGTGTTCACATCCCTATTGAGCTTTTATTGACAGGGATTGTGTTTGTTGTTGCCGTTTTCTACCGTCCTTCTCCTTTTTGTTCTCATTTTTGTTTCCAAGTGTCTGCACGCGTGCTTCCCATGTGAAGGGCTTTAGGGCAATGACGCATACGAGAAAGTGAGAGGGGGGAAAGAGGCAGAGAAGGGAAGAGATAAGAGATGAAGATAAACACTGACTCTTTAGTCCATCACTCATTCAGTATAATAAAGGAGGCCTGTCTTGACGGATGAGTCACATGGTAAAGCACGTGAGGCATAATATCTGAGGCTGTGACCTGTGTTTATTCTCATGTTCTGCAGGGCATCTTCCGGTTATTGTGTCACTGTGTTTCCACTCGAATTGACTTTGTTACCATGGGGGAACCTCTCAGGCCAACATGGCAGCTCATGCATATGGAGCGCAGGGTTTGCCACACAGGAGCAGCTCGCTGTTCTGAGCCAATCAGGGGTTGAAGATAGTTGTTGACAAAAACATGGTGCCATAACGAATTCAAACTAGAAAATCTGCATTCACATATATCCCCTTAAGTTTAATAAAATACACGGATAGATCACTATATTTATCCGTAACAGAAAATGCACTGTTGGAGCAAGAAATCACATGAAAGAGCCAAAAGATGTAGAACATTTTAAATACCTAGTGCACTCCACATCTATAAATATATAAAGATAGTGCCTGGGAATAAACGTTATATAGTTTGAGCATGGAAACCATTTTATAGGACATGACTCCTCGATTAGCACTTTCATTCATGTCTGTTGATCTATATACTGAGACAACAAGTGTGTTTTGTGATATTGGGCTATTTAACTAAACTTTGATTTCATATCATATTAAAATGACTGCAAGGATTAATGAGGGATTAGAAGTTGTGCACAGAACTGTGTGTTATGGCATAGAAAATGTTACCCCTGAATCTGTTCAAACATCAGGTTATTTGCATTTTGAATACAGCCTTATTCAATGGATGTGGCTGGGAAAGGCTGTTTGACTTACTATCAACATATATCTCATGAAAAGACCAGAACTATGAATTTGTTATTCCTGCTCTCAATACTTTTTGATTTCCCTAGCTGGGCACTGCTGATTGTTCCAACATTTATTCAAACAAATGTAAATAATGCGTTTATTATGAATGATTTTTTAGCCGTAGATTAATAAACATTTGGCACATACGTATACCAGTAGGACCGTGTATCTGTGATTGATTCAAAAATAACCACAGTGACCATGTTGATGTTTATGTAATGAAGGCACAATGTGGCTCACTTGTCATGTTTGGACAACAATGGAGATCTATGGCGCAAACAAATAAGCTATATCAGGCTTTGACTGCACAGACAATGCTTGTTAGAAAGGGAAAGAAACCGCTGTTGGTTTTCTTATCCTTGTCCTTTTCTGGGATATTTTGACAACAAGATATATGTAGAAGCTCTCTGCAGAGTATGTGTGTGCTGGGTCTAATGAGAGGATAGGTGTCAGAAAGACAGAAAAAGAGAGGCAGGAGAGCAAGTATAGACAGAGGAAAGAATGAGAGGTGTGTGAGAGACTACATGTTGTTGAAGCAGACTGTAGCTGATAGGTCTCTCAGAGTCAGGCCTGCTCACACTGGTATAATGGCTGTATTTGATGACCTAGAAACATAGACTATCGAAGCACTTATGTAAGAACTAAAAGGCCATTTGAACCGACGCACGCACATGCATACACAGACGCATACACACAGGGTCCACTCGTTTTTTATTTGACATAATGACACAGAGCGGAGGGCTAGAGTGATTGTTAATTTTCTCATTTTAAAACAGACAGGAGATGAAAGCAGGATCACTCAGGACCTTTTTACATAATCAAAGTGGTCAGCAAATGGCAAAATCTGTGCTCTGTCTCAGGTAGCAGTAGGATGCGGATAAATCCCAGTCGAGCGATTGTTGAAATGTAACACTCAAACACAGCCTGAGCACGACTGGGAATCAGCAGAATGTAAATGATTCAACAGCACCTCTAAGTGGCTGCAGGAGCTCGTCTGACATAAACATCCTCGTGGAGAGAGAGGAGACTGAGGTTTTAAATGATGATAACTCTGCATTCTCTCCTCTCTGATTCCACTTTGCTTTTATACTCGGAAAACAAGACTAGAGGATCTGATTTTCCTATTAGAGGTTTCTCATCAGGCTAGATAGTTACTTTTCTTATCTGCAGCAAAGACAGACTTATCTTAACTTTGCAAAGGAGCTCAAACTCTGCTCTTTTCTTTTTTCAATGTTTTTTTATTGAAGAACAGGCACAATCATACAGGGTCACAATTGAGACAATGATCTTCATCCATTTTCAATTATTTAGAACAAACCATCACCACACCCAACACCCCCTTGAAAAGTTTAATAACAAATAAAACACATTGATTCCACGTTCAGATATACAAATTAAAAACACAGTGACAACAAATTATAATTATAACAATAAGTAAATAAAATGGCAAGTAAAAACCGATCAGTAAGTACAAATATAAATAAGAAGATATGTTAAAATAAATAAATAAAAAGAGAAATATTTCCCGCTATCAGGTCGGGAGTGTTTGGAGGTTGTTCAAATAATCTATCAAGCATTGCCATGTATTATACAAACTGTCTACAGATATTCTAAGAGTACAACTCTGCTCTTTTTTGCATGTTAATGCGAAGATAATGACATTATGCAGAAGACGCCTAACTGGTCGTAAAGCCTTTATACTGCCTCTCTGCAGGGTTTGCTGTGTGCTGTGCTGACTGGCTGTTTGGATGGCCGGCTGGCTGGACTGCAGCATGTCAGTGGAGTTGTAATTCTGGTCCTTATCTGTGTAGGGCAGGGTTTAGTGCAAAGTTGTCACTGCATAAGTCATATTGCTTTAACCAGTACAGTATCCCATGATCCTCAAGTTGTCTCATGTTCCTAATCCAGTGTTTTACACACACACACTTTGAAGTTTATTTTGGCTCCTTTCTCATTCCTCACTTTCTGAATCAGTGCTTATAAAGTGCTTTCCCAGCAGAGACAGAGATCAGCCTGCATGTAATGTCATGTCGACCCGTTTTGATGCATCAAATGTTTCTTTGTGTCTCAACAGCTCTTCAGGGAAGTCCGGATAATGAAGTTACTGAATCATCCAAATATAGGTAAGTTCAGAGAGCGGCCTGGAGGAAAGTTTATCAATAATATTCTCATGTAATTTGGACTAGTGTTACCATTTCAACCAGTACCTTGCACCCAGATTAACCAGTTTTACTCAAAGGATCAAATAAATAACATTCTTATGAGGTCCTGTATTTATATATATATATATATATATATATATATATATATATATAAATAAATGTTCAGAGGGTACCTCTGATATATTGTTCAGGGTTTTTTATTTTCAAAGGACTAGCAGAATCAAGAAAGACCCAATAGTGTGAAGATCTTTACAGTAGCATTAGCTACATGCAAATTCTTGATGTGAATTTCGATTTTGGAATACATTGGCTTTCTAAAGACTTTATTCAGACTCGGAGATCAGTTTTAATGCAACGAGGGAACTCTAACCCGAACAGTAAACTTGGCTAATACTAATATAGAGCCTTCATTGGAAAGAAACAACTTGTTTTCTTAATATTTAATTTTATTGATTTGTATCTTCTCCTCCTTTTTCCTTCCATTCTCTCAATTCCTCCTGCAGTGAAATTGTTCGAGGTGATTGAGACGGAGAAGACACTTTATCTGGTGATGGAGTACGCCAGTGGTGGTGAGCGAAACACAATGCATTTCCAATAAATCTTTAACATTTGGATAGTTATCTATTTCTTCTTGTTATTTCCACAATATTGGTTGTAGAGCAAGTGAATACAAAACAGTAGGACAAATAGTCAGTACTGTATACCACAAGGTCATGTTAGTTGAAGCTCTCCATCTAATATTCATGTATTCTGTACACTATTTAAGTACAAACCATGCCATTTGGATGCTTTTAATGAAAAATAACTCATAGTGATGGTGACTACATGATTATAGTAACACTAGTTGTGATAAAGGTGATATATAATGAAAATATACTGATTGATAATGGTATGTTTCCTCTCACTACTCCAGGCGAAGTATTTGATTATCTAGTGGCTCACGGCAGAATGAAGGAGAAGGAGGCGAGGGCCAAGTTCAGACAGGTGAGTCATCAGTATTGCAGCGCTCGCGCCTCTGTCGTCATACCATTCACTGTTTTCAGAGGGAAGACTGCATGCACCAAGATCCAGCCTCGTCACCGACTGCAGAGGAAAGATGGAGCGCAGATAGCGTGGCCTTAGAGAACAGGAAGGCTGAGAACTACTCCCTTAACAAGACGCTGCTCTGACACCTAGTGGTGCTACAAGAGCAACAAGGCATACTCGGCAGCTCAGTAGCATCTCTATTCATAATCTAGCAACATCCACACTGTTCATATTTAAATTCCATCATTGATGTTCTGCGATGACTCAGAGAAACTGTGTGTGACACAGTGTGGGCAGCATGGGTGTGTGTCACAGTAAAGATAGATCAACATTCAGGAAGGTAAACATGTTTGCGGTGTGGCTGAGAGAAAGTAAGTGGGCGGTATCTGTCAAGGAATAGAGCTTTTTTCTATTTGATTGATGCCATTCGGGCATATGTTGGTGGGTTATAACTGTTAACTGTCATAGCAACTGCTCACAGTGTCACAGGATTACAGGGACCTTTGAATGAAGGACACTTAGGCCTGTAAAATCATAACATTTGCAGGAGATAAATACATTTCAAAGGCATTGGATTGATAGCAGGATGTATGTGGAAGGACTTTGGATAGGAGATGACAATAATCTGATATAGTTTCCTTTTTTAAGAGCAGTCATGCCCTTGTGTATAATTAATTGCAATCTTTATAGCAATTGAAAATATGAAAGACATCAGCAAACTAGCTACATTGAATGGCATCTTTATCAGCATGATGCAAGGTAAACATTAGTCGTCCAAGCTTTTGGATGTAAAAGAAGGCACATTTAAAAATCTCCTGCTACCTTGACAGTGAATCTGAATAACTTAGTGATTTGATTTTGACTTTTTTTATGTTGATGACCTTTTTTTTACCTTTCTTACCTTTTCTTGGCTAAAAATTCAAATTCGGCTTCTAAATTGAGAGGTGGGCTCTTACAAATTGGCCCTTTTATGGAGTAAGATATTAAACAAGATCATAATCTGCATATAATAAACAGTAATGCCCATCTTTTATATCTGTTTAATACATCTCTACTTCTGTCACTGTTTTGAAAAATGCGATAAGAGCTTTCTTTAACATTAAATACACCTGAATGTCCAATGATGTGTGTGTTTGTATTTCAGATTGTGTCTGCAGTGCAGTATTGTCACCAGAGGAGGATAGTACACAGGGATCTAAAGGTGAGGATGTAGACTCTTGCTCTCTTTATTAATCCTGATATCTGATTTCTCATGAGTAGTATCCATATCTAGCATGTATATCTTCAGGAAGCCCTTTATAATTATCTTTCAGTGCTGTTACATTAACTAATGACATTGTGATTGCCTCCTCTCTTCCCATCTCAGGCAGAGAACCTGTTGTTGGACGCAGATATGAACATCAAGATAGCTGACTTTGGCTTCAGTAATGAGTTCACTGTGGGCAGCAAGCTGGACACTTTCTGTGGCTCCCCGCCGTACGCTGCTCCTGAACTGTTCCAGGGGAAGAAGTACGACGGACCAGAGGTGGACGTGTGGAGCCTCGGGGTCATCCTCTACACACTGGTCAGCGGATCACTGCCCTTCGACGGACAGAATCTGAAGGTGTGCACTTGCTCTGGTTCTAGGATGTATCACTCTGTGGACGGAATAATGCATTGCTTTAAAGGTCTTAGAACATTGTTTCTGTTTTAAAGTGTACTTCTGATGAGCCACATTTGACTAGCATAGTAAACAAAACTAGAGAATGCAATTCCTGAAGAAATTGCTAGTGGGAATGCTTTATGCTGAAAAGCTGACGCTGAACTGCTATGCTGAAATGTAATGTGTAAGAAGAAAGTGAATAATTTAGATTGAAATGATACATGAACACTGGGGGCTTGAATGTGTGATGAGAGAAGAAAAGAAAGTAAAAAGGCTTGGAAAAGCAGCAACATATTTGAACTGCAAACTTTTGAACTAACTTGATGGCGAATGATCTGTCGAACCCCATAATTGACGTAGAGCTGTTGAGGGCTGGACCGTTGACCATTATCTGAAGTGTGGTGCTGGTTTGACCCTTTTCATAGGCGTTGCGACAACATCGTGTTTTATGGCGAGGGATGCGTTTCCATGGAAACGGCATATGGTGAGATGTCAGATTTGACGTAGAGCTGTTGAGGCATGGACCGGTGATATACAGTACAAGCGAAGTTTGGGGGACGATCGGACCGTGTCCATTGGAGTTACAGCGACATCGTGTTTTATGGCGTATTATGCGTTTCCATGGAAACGGCATATGATGACACCCCATAATTGACGTAGAGCTGTTGAGGGAAGGACCATTAACCATTATCTGAAGTCTGCTGCTCTGAGCATGTCAGTTGGAGTTATGACATCATCGTGTTCCATGACACAGGTGTTTATATTTGAGCTAACGACGTGTCCAGAGATCAAAGGTTTCCATGGTGATAATCAGTGAGAGGAGAGCATTTTCATTGTTCTGAATGAGAGATAAACCTCTTACATGTGAACGTTTTGTTGAAGAACCGTAACAGATATCGGTGAAATTTCAAAGCGTGAAGCATGTCAAGGAACTTGAGCATCTGAAGTGTACTTTTTGTGTACTTTCGGGTTAATAATGTGGCCTTTTTGGCAGATTAACTAAAGGTGTGCGGCTGCTGTGGTGGGGAAAGATGAGGCTGAACTTACAATGGGGTTTAATGGAGACAGATTTAAAAGTTGTGTTACACGAATAATGTCAGAAAGATGTGTAACATTTTAAAGTTGGAATGAGGCTTCTGAGTGAAAGTATGAAGGAGCAGTTAGCAGTTGAAGTTGCATGAAGATTGTTCAAGTCTGAAGATTTTCTCCATTGACTTCCATGTTAAAAATTTGATGAATTATGGGATGTATCTCTGGAATTTCGTGCGTAGCATAACAGATAGTTGGAATGCTGTATCAGCATTCCCACTAAATCACTGCCACTGCCACCTCTGGCAAACACATATCGATCGGTATCCTTCAACTACTTCAAAGGTATCGTCATGTAACACTTCTGTATTTTAAATATTCGGTCTCTCGTTTACTTTATTGAAGCCAGTAGGACGGACAATAATAATAATCCTTCATGATTGAAAAGTCTTGATTGTCAGGTTTTTGGTCAGAAAGGTTTCAGACTAAAAAACATTACAATCAAGACCACTTTACGCCGCAATTTGTCAGGTGTGTTGAAATGTGAAAGAAGCCTGAGTTTTTTAATTTCACACATTTATCTGTGGATGTACAACCAAGTGCCTGACTGTCCATAAGTATGGTGTGTATACCCCTCTCGCTGATGGCAAGCTTTTTGCCCTTTCAAGTGTGGATGTTAGGAAACGGTAAAAACACTTTTAGACATTTTAAATGACAGCTCCCTAATGCTTTCTGATGACTTCAACATGTCCTCCACAACTAAGTATGAAAGGACATTTTCCCTTTCTGTAGCAACGGAAAAGGAATTCAAAGTCCCAATAGAAAAAGTAATAGCGAGTGCATCTCTGAGACTTTTTTAATAATCAAAATATATGAATCGTTTTTGAGCTTGAGTTTGCATTGACAGAAATGGCCTAGGTATAAATGACAAGTGCAAAATAAAGTGCTACAGCCTTCTATTTTGTATCTATATATTCTATATATTATTATTTTAAGTGGAGTAAGAACTAATTTCTAACCGAGATAAGATGTTCAAATGCATACCCAGAGATGAGTTACTTGAAAAATGTGAGTTCCTCTCTGTGTATCTTTTGGAGTTAGACATTGTAGTGCTTTATCCTCCATGCTTTAATAATGCAGCAGTTTTTGTGAAGCTGCAGTGAATCCAGCAGGTCAAGAAAAGTGTACTGGGTTAAGATATCTGTGACTGTGAATGGCTGCGCAAGTGCAACAGCCAAGGCCGGAGGCATTACTTTTTAGGTCTGTCTTTCCGTTCCATTCCAGTGGGTGGGTGCAATATTTCAGGAACACCTTGAGGGAGTTTCTTCTTATTTGACGCAAACTTCCACTTGGTTGGAGTCAATGGTAAACTGATTTTGTAGGTCAAAAGACAGAGAGAACATTTTAAGAGCCTTCAGGTCATTGTCTAAAGTTTTACGCCTAAAAACGTTTGCTTTTTTGAGTTTAAAAGGTCTGATAAACACAAGCATTTAACAGCAGACAAAGAAAGTAAGCAACTAGCTCGAGAATATTATGAAGCATTTAGCACATAAAGAGATATACTTTCAAGGAGTGTGAGCATTGGACATTGGAACTAAATATGACTCCGAAAAATTCTTATGGAAACTGTCTGTTAAAATGTTTAGCATAACAAATCTATATTCCATTAATGTTTCTCTTTGCTGCCTTTTGTTGCTGAATTTCTCATTTGGCTTCATGTCTTTCTGTCTGTCGTTCGGTGTGCAGGAGCTGAGAGAGAGGGTCCTGCGGGGGAAATACCGTATTCCTTTCTACATGTCCACAGACTGTGAAAACCTGCTGAAGAAACTACTAGTGCTCAACCCTGTCAAACGAGGCAGTTTGGAGGTATTTATCACAGTTTGCATTGTCTTCATAGTTCTTTGATCTCACTTCAGGAATGTTTTGCACAGCGGTCGAACAGACGGTCGTAATGATTTCAAACACAATTGTCGTGCGTCATCTGAAAGCAGTTAATTGCTGCTGTTGTTAATTATCAACCAACAGGGAGAGTGGTCTTACAAAAGTGGTAAATGAAAGCATTCAGAAAGCTATAAAGAACATGTATTAAAACATTGTTAGAAATAAAATGTGTTTTAAAATGAATCCTTCTGTGTCGTAGTTTCACTGCTTCCACGTTTTAAGGGATGGTTTTGACCTGTTTCTGCTTTGAAAACCATACAAAGTTGTCAGTTCAATTCACATTCATTCTGTCCAGAGTCGATAACACCCCCGCTCTCAGACCCAGGCTGAAGTTCAATAGTAAAGATTTCTCCAATGATAATAACAATTGATCACACTGTTGTTAGCCCAGCTGATTTCATCAAGAAGTCATTCATTCTCCTCTGTCTGTTGTGCCATTTGCCTGGAAATAACTGTCATGTTGTATTACTAACACGCGTGAGTCATTATTAATTATCTGCAATTGTAATTGAACTAATTACACTGGACATGCATAATGAAAACCTCTGACGCCTTGTTTCTTTGTCAGCAAATCATGAAAGACCATTGGATGAATGTGGGTCACGAGGAGGAGGAGCTAAAACCTCACATCGAGCCGGAGACGGACTTTGCTGATTCAACCAGAATAGGTGTGTGGTTTTAGTATATCCTTTTAAATATCCAAAACACAATTATACGCAGTTCACTTAATTTTCCATTCCCCCACATCCAGTAATCTCGTAATTGCCCAAAGCACAAAGAATCTTCTTGTCTTAAATGTTGAATATTGTTATACAAAGGTTGATATTTATTTTCATTCTTTTTTTTAAAGTAAGGAATCTATAAAGAGCTTATTTTGGGGGATGAGATGACTTCAGGATTATTCTATGTGACAAAGGGTTGAGAAAGCTTCAATGTTGGTTTGTTTTTTTAAATGTCACCCTAAATAATAAAGATGCAGATCAAGGCATTAGGTGGAAGATATAATAATTCCTTATATTTATTATAGCGCTTTTTTTTTTTCCATGACCCATTTTTCCATGACCCATATAGATTCAGGGACTCTGATCAAACTAAACCACAGGCAGAATGTCTGTACAGTATGAGCTGCTGGTGTATGTTGTGTGTGTTGAAAGTGACTCTTTATATCACGTTCAGTAAACACACTGTGATTCACAATGATTATATCTGCTGACAGAGCTCATGGTGACGATGGGCTTCCCAAAAGATGAGATCACAGACTCTCTACAAAACACCAAGTACGATGAAGTCATGGCCACCTACCTGCTGCTGGGCAGAAAAGCTCCGGAGGTCAGTTTCCTTTGACTTATATCATCACCAGTAGTTAAAGCATGAAGTCATGTGACCACACCCCTCATCCTGTGTCTCCATGTTTCAGTTTGAGGGGAGTGAACCTCTGAGCAACAGCATCCTGGGTCAGCGACAGCGACCGACCAGCGACATCAACAACAGCTCCAGCATCTCTCCGGCCCATCCCAAGGTCACACGCAGCATCTCGGCCACGCAGAAGCAGCGCCGCTACAGTGATCATGGTGGGGATGATGATGGTGGTGGTGGTGGTGTCGTAGAGAAGCCAAGTAAAGTAACCTCATCCTTCCCAGCTCTGAGAGTGCGGCTGGCTGCATGCTGTGTAGGGGGAAGTTGCTCTCAGTCACTGAGGGTTGGCCACTTTGCAGAGCTCAACTGGTGCTCTCACTTTTAATAGCTGAATAAAACTTCAAAAATGCAAAGTTTTCCTCAATAAATAAAACTGTTAACTGTTATAGTAAAAGAAAACATGTAGATCAAACCTAGACAACCATTTGCTAAATGGTTATTTTCATAATCCCTGCATTCAAATGATATCAGTGACTCAACCTCAACACTGCACTGGTTGTGGAGCAGCTTCCTCCTATGTCATGTGGGGCCATTGTGTCTGGCGCCATCTGCTGGCTGGCTGCGTTCCTGCAGCTGCCTGAGGAACAGCACCTCAAAGCATGAGGAGGGACGGCTTCGCTTTGTACCCGCTTCCCTTGGCTTCAGTAGCTGTATGACTTGTAAAACAATGTGTTGGTGATGTGTGTTGTTCTGATGGGTTGAATGATAATCTGGGCTTTAAGTGGCTTTGCTTGACGCTATTGTAACGAAAGCTCTGTCCTTGTTTGTTCTGTTTTGTCTGAAAATTATATAAGAGGTGTTACAGTGATATGTTCAGTGGAAGCTTTGTAAGTGTGTTCATATGTGTGTCTCTTGTAGTCGGCCCGGCTGTGCCCCCGGCAGTATCGTACACGAAACGTGGTCAGGCCCTGAGTGTGGAGAGTGACCACAGGGAGGAGTGGGACGGAGCACGCCGGCTGGAGCTCAACACCTCGAAGGGAGACGTTCCTGCTTCGCCTCTGGGGGTGCAGGAGAGGAAGAAAACTACAAGTGCTGTGGGGGTGAGTAAGGGCAGGATGCGTGCCTACATACACAAACAGCACCATAACTAATATATGTTTAGATAAGTACATTTTGTTTTAGGTTTACATTCTTTTTGCCTCATCATTGCTCTCTTTTCTTATAAAACAGACCAATGGATCAATGACTCGCAGGAACACATATGTGTGTGAACGAACATCTACTGACCGCTATTCAGCTATTCCCAATGGCAAAGACAGCAGGTAAACAAGCTCTCAGTTAACTGCAGGGAGATCCACACAAATACCTTTTCTGTCTAACTTTAAAGCCGTTATTACAAACCCCCATTGTACGATATCTTTCTGAAATATCTTGCTCCTTGGTACACAGTTTAACCGAGGTGTCGGGGAGCACCTCATCGACTGCGATGAGCTCGACAAGACCTCGTCACAGCAAGTCCATGTCGTCGTCGGGGCATCCTTCAAAGAGCACACTGCCCCCCATCGACGACAACACAGAGCTGAAATCCAGGTGAGCAGCTTGATCTGCAATAAATGTGTATTCTTTGTATGTAAAAGTACATTTGGGCCACAGTATGATAGTATGATTTACTTCCAGATAACAGTATTTAAAGCAAGCAAGCTAACACAGAATCCTTTGACACATGTAGTGATTTTTCCTGTTTACGTTGCAGCTCCTCTCCGCGGGGTCCCTCCAGCTCTCCGTCTGCACACAGTATTAGCACCCCAGAGAAGAACCGGTTCCCCCGGGGCACAACCAGTCGCAGCACCTTCCACGGAGCTCAGCTCAGAGACCGGCGCAGTGCCACCTACAACGGCCCCCCGGCCTCCCCCACACTGTCCCATGACACGGGGGCTCTCGCTCAGCAACGCAGGGGCACCTCGACCGGGATCATCGGCAAGATCACCTCAAAGTTTGTTCGCAGGTCAGTGAAAACAAACAGGGTTTTATTTACCACAGTTAAGGTGTATATACATTCTCTTTGGCATTGAAGTCGAAGCCGCCACGAGTGCTCCTCTTTTGAAGAAATGTATTTCTTTGACTACTTAGTCCGACAAAATCATGGAAGTTGTTTTATATAACTGTCTGACATTATGACTAATCTTTGCTTACAGATATTACACTTAATGTCAGTTGTATTAGCTCTACTCGATCGAAAGAAAAGCCCATTTAGACGGTTATATAGCTCAGGTCCAACTAATCTCTACAAGTTTTGCAATTTAACATTTTGCCTGTATGTCATCTGCTTTCATTGTTGAAAACATTCTCTTTACATGCATCCACAATATGAATCCAAACATCTTTTATATCTATAGCTATACAAAGAAAAGCGGAAACTGATCGCAATAGTTTTTAAGGTATTTACTGTAGTCATAAACCAAAAATACTGGACACATTGAATGGCTAAAAGATCAGTCATGGATATTTGTATATCTTTGGTTAAGTATAGAAAATTCTACACATTTCTCTCCGTGAAACAAATACAGAATCACAAGCTCCCTGCAGCTTCAGCAGATACCGTCTTTGATCTCCTTCCAATCTTTAGTGCTCATTATACACTAGGGCTGCAACAAACGACTCATTTGATAATCGATTAATCTATCGATTAATGAAACGTTTAATCGTTAAGGTTTTAACTGTGCTACTACTTTTATCGATACTGCTTATCGATGCGGTCCTTTAACGATAGTCTTAACGGTTCTTTTGAAAAGAATAATCGATTAATATTCGCCAGGGCTGTCCGATTTTCGATTTTGATCATGGTCAGTTTCTGGCATCCCTACAAGTAACTAAACAAATTGTGAACAAAATTAACATTGCTTTTTATTTAAATTAAATAAATAATTGTTTACATCAAAAGAAACAACAATGTTTTAACAAATCGTATTAAATAATGTGATGACAGAATTGTAAACAAAATAGCTGAAACTTTAACAAAATAAATAACTCGGTTACCTCTAATTATTAACCCATGTTTGAATCATTGAGTTAACTCTGTGTGTTGCTGCTAGCATACATAACACCTGACGTGGAAAAGTTACTCGTGGATGGGGGTTCAGAGCTACTAGAAAGACAGTCGAACCCGGTGCATTTCTCCGTCTGATTGTGGTGCACTTTTGCAAGACGGAGTTGGCGACACTAAGACTGCGATATAATGTTTATGTAGCAATAATACATATGACATATATGTTTTAAATGTCTCCTGTACCGATAAAAAGACCGATAACGTTGGAGCTTAACTGCCTGTGAAACACACGTGATGACGTCACCATCTAATCGACGACTGAAGTTGTTGGCAACTAATTTGGTCATCGATTTTAATCGATTAAGTCGATTAGTTCGCACACTGCACTCAGCTTCAAGCTGGTCCATCTGGTCGAGGCTCACAGCTTTCTCTCCTTCTCTCCCCACATAGAGCTATGTCTTTCAGGTCCACCCGGAGGTAGGAGAACAAAAACGCTTGCTGCACCTATCCCCCCTGTCCAAAAAAAAAGAAGTCCACTATGACCTCGGCCTGTGTTACCTTAACCCCTTTATGTATTTGCCCACCACACCACATCCTTGCCTACTGACACCCCTGTTATGCCGTGTATTTCCTTCCCTTGTGTCCACTTCCTCAAGAACAATCGTCACGGCTCACCAGTTTTTCCTGAGGTAGCTAAGCCATGATATCTGCCTTTAAAATGGCTGGCCTTCCTCTCCTTCGTCTCCATCAATAAAGTAAACCAGTTATGTGATAGAAAACAGAACTAGGACTTGGAACCACTTTTCCACTCCTTACAGATTAGTGGGGATTAAGGAAAGGTAGCGAGGGATGATGCATTTGTTATGGTGAGGGGGCTACATTAGTATGTGCATCGAGAAGTCACAGTCACCCCCATGTGCTGAACCCTGATACCCGGGAGTGTGGATTCTTTCCTGGCATGATGCCTGACTGTGTCCAGTGAGGATTGGGGTTGGGGGGAGCCATGTTGACTTCAGCTCATGGGAGTAACAGTATGACCCTGTTTGTTTCAGGGTGCCTAGTGAGGGAGAGGCCAGCGCAAGGACAGAAACACCAAGGTGAGGATTTGTTGAGATGTAGATTTTAGTTTCAAGGCTTTTATTGTCATTTGTACATCGCTACAGTGTTAATATGTACATGAAAACTTAGGTCACAGGCTCCTCCAACAGTGCAACACAATAAAACAGATACAAATAGTTAAAATAGTGCAAGTGAATACAAATAATATAGAATAGAATAGTGCAAGGAGAGTCTATATACAAGTAATTGGAATATGATATATTAGATAAATAATTTGTAAGTTGCAAACCGATGAATGTTATGGATGTTCTTTCAAAAGTTCAGGTGTTTAACGGTCTTATGGCCTGTCGAATGAAACTGTCCCTGAGTCTGGTGGTTTTAGACCTGATACTGCAGTAGAAAGCTTGTTAACATCCGCCGCCTCCTTTAAAGCCTCTCTCCACTTCTCTTTCTGTCTTTGTTGTAGAAGTGTGTCAGGCGACACTAAGGAGGACGGCAGTCGGGACTCGAAGCCTCGCTCGCTCCGCTTCACCTGGAGCATGAAGACCACCTCCTCCATGGAGCCCGCCGAGATGATGAGGGAGATCCGAAAGGTTCTGGACGCCAACAGCTGCGATTACGAGCAGCGCGAACGCTTCCTGCTGTTCTGTGTCCACGGCGACGCTCGCCAGGACAACCTGGTCCAATGGGAGATGGAGGTGTGCAAGCTGCCCCGCCTCTCCCTCAACGGCGTGCGCTTCAAGAGGATATCGGGCACGTCCATCGCCTTTAAGAATATCGCCTGCAAAATTGCCAATGAGCTCAAACTGTGACGGCAGATGGAGTCCCGGTCAGTCTCATCTCATCACTGGATTAGTGTTGACTTACAGGACAAAATTCAGCACTGAAGGTCCTCACCTCGCAGAATCAGGGTGGACTCGGCTGGTAACGTGCAATACTGGCCATGAATGTACTGTACAGGGTAGTGGATCAGAGAGGAAACGCAAGGTTTAACCTCTGTGACGGAGAGATAGCAAAAACAGCTTACCCCTTTCTCTTTTTTTTCTTCCGTCCGGCCCTCTGCCTCTCTCATCAGCCCGCTGCTCCTCGTTATAGCACACATTCAAGTAACAAATGCAGTATGCAACTGAAGATGACCATCCTGCAATAATGTTTTCAATCTCTTTTTCTAAACGCCTACTACACGATCTACTCTCCTCGCTGAATAACCATTAAAGTTACTGAAAGCTAAAATAGCCGCTTTTCCACCTGTGTTAAGTCAGTATATAGATCAGGCTGGATCCCGTACTAAAACTATGTAAAAAGAGAATTGTACTGTATGCATAACATCTGCAGGTACTGTATTGTATATTAATTTTTGCGTTCTGTACAGAAATGTATTGTCAATATGTCTTTTTTCATGGATTTTAGTTCTTTCCTAACATTATTGATGTCTCTTAAGCATTATCGTTTCAGTCTGTGAGGTTTCTTTTTTTTTCATTTTTTTTTTAAGAGCCACCATCGGAAAATAGTGTTTTTAATTTTATTTAAAGAGCACTAAATTATTTTGTGGAGTATTAAGGGATGTGTTCCCTTGCCTTTTATGTTATATTTTATTTGCCTATGGAAAAAAACACTAAGTTGCACCACATAGACTTGAGTAGTAACTTTGGTTAAAACTGAAAATGTGTTCACTTTATTTTCTTTCAGCAGTAGGTAATGTGGAGATCCTGCTGCAATTGCACAAGTTTTCCTGGGTGATGTGTATGAACATGAGAGTATGCACCTGTATTTCTTTCATGTTAGTTTGGTAGTCCTCAATTACAAAACAAAGCAGGGTTTAGTTTGGTGTGCTTTAGAAAGCGGAGGACGAAACGTCTTTATCCAGATGAGTGAAGATGCATGAAAAGTCAAACAATCACCTGAAAGAAGCAGTTTCTAAAGAGCCCGATTTAATCCTGCCACCCGTGTGATTGTGCAGGTACTTGTGTATCTCCTTGCTTGTGTTTCTTTTTTTCTTTTTTTTCAGCGGATTTTATTGTATTTATTCCATTACATTGTAATGTGCTGCTTTGTAGAATTGAGGCGTGCACTTTGTTGGAGAAAATAAAAAGGATTTTATTTGTTTGTATTTATTTTATTTTATTTCTCAGACACAACTAACTCAAAGATTACAATTTTCCCAAAGCGATGAAGGAGATGTGTTAGTGCGTGTTGTGCACATCACACTGAAGCAATGTCATGCTACTCAGTGCCAGCAGGGAGCTCAGATGAGATGTCACAATTAATAATGTAAACCTTTATTGACTCTAAATAGCAAGATAATAGTCAATAACTTATATATAGTCATGTCACAACGTTTGTTTTTGCATACATGTTAGTCAAAGGTAAAGCATTATGAACAGTTCCTTTTGAGTGTGGGAAAATAGTTCCTGTGTGCCCAAAATGTTTTCCATACTTCTTCTGAAAAACTGTAATTTCATTACTTTAAACATTATACAAACTATTAACGATAAAAATGTAAGTTGCAAAGATTTACAGGTAGATTCTCACTCAACATTTCTGTTGGTTTCCAAATTATAAACATAATTTAAAATCATTTTCAGTAACAAATATGTATCTAACTAGCGTGGTCCCTCTTAAACTTACAAAAGCTTCATTTACAAATCTTTAAGCGTACAAGTGGAAAGACAGAAAAATGTAAACTTTTCATTTTGGCAGGTTTGTTAAACATGTTAATAGGATAAAAAGTACCTTATCATTATTTTCTGTAGATAAATATATGAGATTACAAATGTATAAACATCGCTGAGTCACATGAAAAGCGGAACACAGAAAAAAAAACCTACTGGCAATATTTAATGTGTTGATGCATTCGTCAGGGTGGGACAGCGTGTGTGAGGCCGGTCATGCATTAATGTCTCGACAACATATTGGGTGTAATCCTAACTTGAGGTGCATGCATTGAACTCAACATGCATCTCAGTCAAATATATTGAGTTGAGATGCATGTATCTTTACATGTATCATGATTTGGATGGAATATTTAAAAAAGGAAAGGGTTATGCTTGCCTTGCTCAAGTTAGGATCACCTGACGTTTGTTGCAGTGTTGTCTGCGGCAACAAACATCACCCCAAACAGAAACCACTCAACCAACCAGTCCAAACAATCAGGTGCTCAGATCTATGACCAGGTGCTCATAAATCTGAGTTTTCCCTTTGAAACTGGAGGCCAGCAGGAACTGCCGGTTGTCTATGGAGACAGGAGAGAAGGCCCTGGGCGCCTGGATGTTCAGCTCCTGGAAATGGACAAACTCGCCCTTCTTGGCATCCCAGCGGTACACCTGGGTGAAAGAGTAGTCGCTGCCCAGGATGGCGTACTGCCAGCTGCCCACAGAGAAGGGCTGGAACACCATGGAGCCACGGGAGGGCACCGTCTGCAGCTCTATGAAGAGGGCCCCGTCCCAGCGCATCACTTTGGAGTCGCCGATGAAGCGCGTCAGACAGATGAAGAGTTCAGAGTTGACCTGAAAATGCTTCACAGCGTAGACGTCCTCCATCTCTGGGATGTCGGTCCGCCTGTCGAACAGCTTGGTGCCTTTGTTCCACTGGTAGATGACCGGCCTCTGGGAGCTGCTGGACAGGACCAGGTGAGGTTTGGAGGAGATCTCCATGAACTCCACATCTGTGTCCCGGTACCACGGGTGGAGAGACTGGTGAGAGTAGAATCCGTTGCCGTTCCACTTGTAGATAGTGGTGGAGCCGGCCTTGGAGCTGTCTGCGACGACGAAGAAGGATTCTCCATCAATGCGGAAGGTCTCAACATCATTTGGTTTGCGGATTTTCAGGATGTCGATGCCTTGGAGCTTGATGAATTTGTTGGCAGAGGTGTCACGCTTATAGATGTGTGAGCCGCCAAACAGCTGAGCCACAATCACAAAGAGCTGGTCGTCAATGACCAGAGGTTTGCAAATCACTGTGGATATGCCTGGTGAGGAGAAAGAAAGGAGAAAGACATTACTTTTATGTCTCCATCTAGTGGTTTCTTTTAGACTCACACAGCTTTACTCACTGTCAATGTCATCAAAGTTTCTGAAGACCATCTCCACATGGTCCCACTCTAGAAAGCTGCATTTCCCAATAAAGGGCTGGGCAAACACAACATACTGGTCATTCCCAAAGGAGAATGCCTCCACAGAAATGGATTCAAACTTCAGGGACTGGTAGGATGCAAACTCTGTGAGAGAAACAAAACCACATTTCAAATAACATTGCAAATGTCAGGGAAGGCTGTGATGTTAAAGGTCCCTGATTATACTGTTTTTCATCAATATATAATAGGTCTCAGAAATATATAAAAAACATGTCTCTGAAGTGTTTGGCTTGAAATACTCAACAGATCACCCATTGTAGCATCCCATAATCCCCTCTGTTTCAGCCCTGTTTCAAAAGTGCTGATTCTCTGTCTTTTACTTTAGAAGAAAATAAGGAGCCACTCCCCACGCCCCTCTGAGAGATATTTGGTTAAAAAGAACACAATGGTGCTCTAGGAGGAGATTCAGGTGATAAGGTGGGGGGTGTGTTACCTTGGTTGGTGATTGGCTAATGGTTAAACAAGCCAAAACATCGTTATGACATCATAAAGTGGCCAAAATCTGATCAGCTCATTTTCAGACAGGTTTTTATATAAATGGATCAGGACAAAATGTGAGCAGATTCTCTTTACACAGAGGGGACACATGTTTATGTATAAAAGACATGGAAAAGTGGATTTTGCATAATAGGTGACCTTTCAATTATATCATCTTCTGTACTCCACCTGTGGTGATGCAGTCGAAGGATTGCGGCACCAGATCGTTGATCTTCTTGTCCAGCTGTGAGGCCGGGCCTTTACAGTGAATCTGATCCACTGTGGCGTTGGTGCTGTAGATCCACTCCACCAACCACTTCAGCTTACAGTCACAGCTGAACTGGTTCCCTCGCAAGTCTCTGAAGGGAGAAAAATCACCAAACTAATTTGAGGAATCTCAGCTTTTTTGAATGGATTATATTTTTAAACACTGCAGTCATTGATGTATGACTGCTGGCTCTGCTCTCTGGCCCTCACAGCTTCACTATGTGCTCTCATTAACATCAAGAGGGACTACAAAGGAGAAGTGAACATCTTCAGCGGGTGATAGATTGCAGAACTATCTCTCTTCCTCACTGCCGCATGTAATTTTTATGGCGTTAAAAGCACCACCCACACATTTTTCAAGCCTAGGATGGAGAGGAATAATGATCCAGGGTTCTATATATAGAAGAACTCATTGTCCTCGATAGCATAAATGATATGTTCAGTTATGTAACCTTATGTGATTTATCTCTTTGTTTCAAGATGACGCAGGATTTAAATTCATACTCACACTTTCGTCAAGGCCTCAAGACCATTGAACAAATCTTTGGGCAGAGTCTCCAGATTATTGTAGGCCAGGCTCCTGAAGAGAGAAAAGGAATAACTGATCAGATATAATGGCCACTTGTTTTTGTTTCATTGTCTGTTTAATGGACCTCCACATTAAAACGTTATACTGTTTGCATGTTCATTTGTCGGAGGAACCTTGAGCGGTTTATACAATCTGAGTGCAGTAATGGTAACACAGTGATTCACTCTGTTTCCTTGCTGAGAAATAGAAAGATCTCTGAGCTTAGGCACATATTGGCACCCAGGAGACTGAAGGCAGGAACATTGCTTATTGTGAGTTTGAGGAAGCTATTTATAGAGCCTTCTCATAAATGTTATGGCCTTCTCTTTTTACAACTAGAAGAGGAACACATAACATATTTGTTCAGGTGGTATTTTGTTTTATTCGTTTTCTTAGAGCTTTTACAGAGATATCATGACATCATCATGTGTTCGAGCTCAACAGGTATCTAGAGTGTTTATGTTTTATCAATCATTTTCTGACATCAGTAAAAAAACTAACTTCAAGAAGAGATTTTACATAGCTACCCTTTATCTGTAACTATTTAATAGGTCTTGGGCTTTTTAGCTTTAAAACGTTTGACAGTGAAAGACACAGGATTTGTTTTAAACCAGTTCAACAGCTGCACAGTTTCACATAAAAACGTCTGTTGCAACAAATATTGTGTAATGAACTTTGTCAGAATTGAACTGGAATAGTTCTTGCCTGCACCTGCAGCATAATTACAACAACAGCTTTTAATGATCTCTTACCAAAAAAAACATTGGTGATATGATTCCACATTAACATCAAACATAAATGACACCATCATCCAATTGTTAATACTGCATCTGAAGACAAATAGCTCTATTTTATGCATAACAAATATTACTCACAGATGCACTAGGGTTTTCAGTCCACGGAAAGCATGTGGTGAAATCGACTTGATCTGGTTGTTTTCTATGAACCTGAAAAAGATGTTGAATAAATGCATGAGAATGGAGACACTCTTGCTTATATAAACATCTTATAAACGTGTCATCTACTCACAGATACTCCAGATGAGGGAGACCGAGGAAAGCGTCCTCGTCTATAGATTCCAGGTTGTTGGCTGTGAAGAGACTGTGCAGAGAGATCCAGAACATTTCACTAATTAGATACCAACAAGCTCATTGGCAGCAAAACAGACCTGTGATAGAAAACACTCTCTTCCTCTTAACAGTGACCAAAATACAAGGATCAATGCTCTATCACAGTAGGGTCTAGTTTTCCATTTTGCATGAGTAAAGGGGGATTCCCTCTTAGAAAGGAGGGATTCCCCATCAATAAATCTCAAACAAATATATACACAAACACATGTTAAGGCAAGTCTTGGATTAATGCTCAACAAAGGGACTATTCTACTCTAATATAAAAATCAGGGAAATGGTTGGTAAAGGTAATTCTCTCCCAAATTATAATTGTTTCAGCTCCAGATTGTGATTTATAGTCTACCGCAACATCTATTCTAATATAAAATCAGTATATCATTTATTCTAATAAAATCAATACATCATTTATTCTAATAAAATCAGTGGGTAAGATGTCTTGATCATTAAACATGGCGTTGGTCACCTCACTGGGGACTGACATCATGCAACAAAGACAGAAGAACAAAAAGATCCAGAGAGATTTCTCACAGGAGATGCAGGGCAGGCGTGTGGATGAAGCTCTCCTTCGGGATTTCGGTGTATTCAGACTTGACGAATGATCTGTGGAGCAGACAAAAACAAACGTTAAAGCCCATGGTGTCTTATCCGAACTGTTATTCCAGTCTGCTTCTGGTCTATGCATTGTTGTGAAGCAGTAGCAGCATAGAAACCCACGTCCCAACTAGCACACCCCCCTGATTATGAATTCTCCATAAAGCAATAATTAACATGACTTACAGTGATATGACATCGGGGGGGAAGCTGCGAGGGATCAGTCCTGCGCTTTCACACAACGCGTTATCTTTGGTGCATGTACAGGATGAGGGGCAGCGAGGCGGTCTGGCTCTCTTGCTGTCCACTACAAGTAACACGGTGGCCAATACCAGTACGCAGAGCCAGGGCGATGTTTTGGACATTTTACTTGTATTTGTCATCCTTGAGAACCGCTGCGGACACGGCCTGCGTGTCGAAGAGTCCTACACATTAACCGGGGTCTCAGCTGTGGTTCCCGGAGGCCAAGCAACGCGCTGTCCGGTTTGTCTCCGTGCGTCGCCGCCTCTCTCTCTGGAGGTGATTAAACCGGGCGCTCCGTACGTCCACAGCGCTGTAATTACACTACACCCCCAAACCAAAAAAACAACACCCACCGTAACACAAAAAAAATCACAATCTAATACAAATCCACGCTGTAGTGCCCAAAGCTCGGGGAAAAATAGCAGCTGGCTCGGTGACAAACACGGTGTGTGTGAGGGCAGGTGGGGATCCCAGCGGGAGCAGACGGAGCATCACATCTCCATCCAAAACCACGCCTATGTGATTTCAGCAAACGCCACACTCTCTCCGGAGGATTCCGCCCAATGCTAAGCAAAGGAATGGTGTTATTTCCCGTGAATCAGCTGGAGAGAAAAAGACACCCTGACATGAGCCAGCGGATTGTTGCCTGTGGCGCAGACGCACACGGGCTTTCTATGCGGGGATCGGGGGGGAAACCCGAGGAAAATGAATTGTCATCATGAAAATATATCTGTAGGATTGTCTCAGAAGAGTACCATTACATAGCTTGTGTTATTTTGCCCTTTGTACTGTTGTTTTTTGCTACAATTTTAATGCAATTTTGTGTTTATTTCCTGGTTTTCCCTTGGTTTCCATGGCGACTGGTGGATGCAAAGTGTGGCTGTCCAGTGATGTAGGGGTGTGGGGAAGCCCTCCTGTCATCATGACATCTGCTGTGTTTCAGGCAAATAAACCCCATCCCCCTCAGGCCCCTCACAGACAAAGGACAGGTCTTTGCTGACATCCTGTTTTTCACTCTGTGTTTATTTCCTTAAAAAAAAGCCATATAAGAAAGCATATTCCCTTCATTTATTATATTTTATTCCTATTATTAACGGCCTTCAAATGTTTTTATGACACTGTTGTCTGTTGTGCCATGTGACATACAGTCTTTTTATTCAACATCTAATTTCACAGAGACCTCCAGAGGATGTAAGATTGATATGTTCGTTCCCTGTGCCTGGCAGGGCTGCATGCGTCAGAGCATTCTCGGAAGAAACATATTACTCTGCTGCTTTCTATACCTAATGTGATTACACCATTGATATCCAGTGTATGTTTACGTGGATTAAATAAATTGACTTACACAAATGAAAGCTCTGCATTCAGAGTAGCACGGTCACACTGTGGGAGCAGTTTCATTGTATGCTGCTTTACTGTTAGAGGGAAGGGTGGAAGAATAAAGCTTGTGATGGAGATCCTTTAAAGGAGATTGCTCACTTCTGAGAGGAAGTTGTTGACTTGAAGGAGCTGGAAGGGACACAAAGTATTTTTTTTATAAGCAGATGTTGGAACTTAATGGAGAACAGTGGTTGTTATTGTTGTGCTGCAAGATGATGGTTAGACACTACACTACATTTTTCATAAATGCCGTCATTCATGGCGCGAATAGAACACACACTGTCCAGCAACTATTTGACCACAGCGATGTTCGCAGTTATTGATACGCCTTTGCCTGTTTCTGACTGACTTCTGGGATCTGTGTTATTGGTTTTCTGTAACCATTTTGTGACTATACTGTATGCATGTGCATGACTTCATCAGTATATCTTTAAAGTTAAAAACATTAAATAAATCAAAAATAAATGTATTCCTAAAGCAGACATTCATTTTTTTCATTGCAGGTTTAAAAACGGTCTTCTTTAAAGGCCTGACCTCCCCACTAGAGGGAAATGTAGAGACAACAAAGAGCCCTGTCAGAGGTGGATTCATTTACCAGCTCTTATAATTATATGTGGACTTTCTTAAAAGTCTAATCTACCTAATTATCTCTTTGTAATCACTTACTGCTCAACACTTTATAATACTTAATTCAATCCTGTTTTTAGATATTATTGGTTAAGTTACTGGCCATTATATACTATCCTATTTCTGTCCTATACATATTATGTTATATAACTAAAAAGAAAAAGTCCCCTGTGGGAACAATACATATCTTATTAATCTTAAATAAGTTATTTAAATAATTACCAATATGGTTTTAAATCACTGTAAGAGAAAATGTATTTGCATATTTCACAATCACACATTCATAATCTTCCTCCTCCACCAGTGAAAGCCGCACATTAAGTGAACATTTTTGACCTCTGACCCCACATGCTTAAGGTGTCCTCTCAGGCCTCAGAGCTGCTTACCTCTCATGACGCCCAGGCTTTAGTAGGTGAGATGCTCTCTGGTTCCTGTATGAACTATGCCTCATATCAGTAGGATTATTACTAATGGCAGAAACACAAGAAAACTTCTTCTTAAATGTACATAATATTAAAAAACTTTCAGACACATATTCAACCATCACTGCAATTAAATATGTAAAAAGCACAAAAGCTGAAAGAATGAGATAATGTTGAACCTTAATAACCAACTATTTGTTGTTGAATATTCTGACCATATTCTAACTTCGAAGTTTCAAAGGATTTTGTAATATTCACACATTTTCCTAACATTTTGATGATCAGAAAATATGTGTTCTTGTTATAGTAAAAAGCAGGGGGACACAGGGATGCCTTTTACAACATGGGATCTTTCAGGGATTTTCTCACGTGATGTAACATAACATCTGCTATAGCCATCCTAAATAAGGTCAAACAGATCCAAAAAAGACAAAAGACATTTATCTTTTTAAGTCCAAAAAGATAATTGCCAAATGTCAAGACACAGGACTCTTTAACCAGCTATTGAACCCCAATGTAAACCTTTGTAAACTGCAGCCTACAAGAGGGGATATTGTTTTCTTGTTTCTGTACTCTCTGTAAACTATGATATGAAAGTAAGTGTATGGACACATTGGCTAGCTATAGCTTTTGCATATTCCTGTTGCTCATAAGGATGTGCATGTTCATTCGATGAATGAATATCAGCAGCCTGTAAACAGAAAACAGTAACGCAGGTCTCCTGTAAGCTTGTTAGCAGTTAATTAAAGGCTGGTGTTTGGTCAGTCCTGCTCTCCTAAACCCCTTGAGCTGTAACTCAGTAGTAGACGCAGTGTAAACAGACGCACCTCGGACAGTCCTGGGATCAAGAAGGTTAGAAGTCTCCATCAGGAAACTCCTTCTATTCAATAATGTGCTGCCAACTATCTCATACTCAGACATCCATGATGCAAAGCATAACATGAATATCACCCTTCCCGCTAAATATATGTAATTGGGCCACTTAAAACGCACAGCATGAATGACTTGAAAATAAACTTTATTGACATTGCCCATGTCTTTTACATGATGCTATTGCACATACAATTATGTATTTAATGCTATTCATTCATTTCTGTCAAATTTCTTGGCAAAGCATTCGCTGAGATTTAAAGTTCTAATGTTAACAAACGCGTGCATCAGAAGAAAACTGACATTGTTCCGTTTACAAGCTTCGTTTATGAAAATAGCAACACACCATCATAACATAGTTCAGTTTCTGCTATACTAGTGTATACTAGTGTGCTGCACAGTTTATGTATGACACCTTCCCGTCATGTAAATGCCACATGATCTCTGCACACGTTGACAGCAGTATTTTTTAATTTATGTAAGCAGTGGACTTAGCCAAAGGGGCTCAAAGGGGCTTATAACTAAATCCAATTCTGTCAAATCTTCTTACATCTCTCTATGGACATATGCTTGACATTTTGAAAGCACTATTTGCAATTTAAAAAATAAATGAGTTTAATAATTGTTGTTTGGTAAGCTCTTTCTATACAAAATAAGAGCATTTTATTTGACTATTTGCATTCCACCCCAAAAAAATCATATTTGAAGCCTAACATGTCTACTTAAACCATGGCAAAAGCAAAAGAGAGCAAGCTAATTATCCTTCTAGTATATTCAGTATAAATTGTCATAATGGATACAATCCATTCTTTAAGTATATACAATATTAATAGATGTTTTTATAGTATGACATAAAAACTGTATGTGCCCAAGGTTGATGCCAATTAACAGCTTTCTATATCAGAGAATATTTGTAATATAATAAATATGTATTGTATATAAAAATAATTATTCTTGGGTTCTTTCACATTAGAAATTCCCTCATCTGTTAACACACATGCTCATACACTTCCACACACACACACATTCATAAATGCCTCGATTGTCCTGGAGGTCTAGCAGATCACGCATGTCTTTGACTTCCCGGCCTCTTGAACATCTTAAGAGAAACAAATAAGAAAGACAGTGAGAAGACAGGGGACATGAAAACACAGAGCGATCAGGAGGGATGTGTTGACGCACCTTCGCCTCCACCCTCCAGCTTCTTCTTCTCGTCTTCGATAGCTTTCATTTTGGCCTCGTGGACGTCTGCGAGAGCTCTCCACTGGCCTCTGTTTATATTCAGCCCATCGAACATCGGAGTGATCTCTATGTGAAAGCGAGAAAACTCCTACAAACAAACAGAAAATAATTTAGGGACAAAAGTATATAAATATGTTGTTAGTGTTTATTTACTGTACATTATTTGTGTCTCTACCTTGTACACAAAGGAGCAGACAAAGTCGATGAAACCACATTGCATCTTGGGTAGCTCCTCAGCGTGATCTCTGTCCATCATTGGCTATAGAAGACGAGAGATTATAATTATTGTTATGACTTTATGATAACATACAGTGCAGGCAACATACCACAAATCATTAGGTTCTTACAATAGGCTGCTGATCAAGGACAGTCCTCTCCAAGTCGCCCTGCTCCCAAAACTCTGCTGCCACCATTAGAGCGACCTAGGACCACAAGAACCAGTAAGACGATGAGATCAGATGAGTGATTCATGTTTCATTATGATTCAGAAGCCGGAGGAAGGGAACGTACCTTGCTCTGAACCTCCCATGGCTTTGTAATGGCTGACAGGTCACAAGCCGTCATCATCATTGCCCTGCGGAAAACAAACGTCTCTATTAAAGAACATTTTCTAATGACAGAGAACACAAGACAATCTCCATACATGGTGTGAAGACGGACAGCGTTTTTTCACATGATTCAACTTGTATTTACATGATAATTTCCTTCCTGGTTGGATTGGTGGAGACGAAGTTGATCTTGTCTTTCTCGTCTGGAATCCCCTCCACAGATTCAACGATTTTCTGGAACATTGTTCTCTTCCTGAGAGAGGAGAAGGAGGTTAAGATATTTCCTTAAAAATCAATTAATAGGCTTACAAATTGTTACTATATGCTGAAATGGAACAAAAAACTCCTCACATACTTGAAATAGAGGGCGAGATCAGTGGCAATAATGCAGACTTCAAACAGATGCTGCACTGTTTCAAACTGACGCTTCTGAAGGTTTTGGAAGATGTTCAGGTTCTGTGATCGATAGCAAAGAAAAAAGTGAGAAAACACCAAAAAAAGAGCATGAAAAACATTTGCCATTAGATTTGTTTTTGTCTATCTATGTCAAACCACAACTACTGTCAATCACATACATGTAAAGCTATACGCACCCACCTCATTCTCCATCAGGTTCTTACTGTACTGAAGATGATGCCGCTCCATTACTGAGGAGCTGTGCAGTTTTGCCAGTGGGGACTGACTCCTACAATAGTCCAACAGAACAACATTCCAAATGTTTTAGTTTGTTTTATTATGTCTTTTTTAGTTTTCACCATCAATTTAATACCATTGATTTGACTTAAAAAATGATAAAAGTCTTACTTTGTCTGGTACAGATTGTTGGTTCCTCTGTGGTCAATATCGTGGCAGAATCCAGCATGGCAAAGACATCAAGATCGGTGTAATACTTCTTCAGTTTACCTGTCTGTAAAAGGATCAAAGAGGTCAACCCTGCATTGTAATAGAAAATCCACTTTTGTAATTAACAAAATAGAATTTTGGTACGAGAAATGTGCCTCACTAGAAGCAGAGAGAACATGGTTTGTCCAACGTTGAAACCGTGCCTCCAGTTGTGGTAGGTGACGTCACGGTATCCCCTCTGAACAGTGAACATCCATCGTGTCAGGGTCTGCAAAATCAAAACAGAGCTGCGATCAATCTTTAGATTTACATTGTCCAAAACAATTGTACATCCAGTCAAAGCCTGTGTTTCAGAACACATCTGTATCTTTTAGGGTTACATAGTGACTGATATGGTCCAAAGTCATGCAGCCAAAGGAAAATACTGGTTTAAACTTCAATGTAATCTCTCTGAATTCATAATGCACATATGTTGGTGTGTTGTGTGTTTCAGGGGATGGTGCGCTGCCCACACAGGCAGGCAGGGGGGAGTGTCGTGAACACAGGCAGGTTTCCTCTCTACTGTACCTCGGCTGGGACCTTGAACTTCTCCACCACCCCGAGCTCGAAGAAGCAGCGGATGCCACACTTTACGAGCTCCAGCTCTGACAAAGCGAAGTCACTGAATCGGAACTCGAGCAGCTCCACCTTCTTGGCATCGGGGATGTTGGTTCTCTGCACATTGGAAACAGTGTAAACCTTCAGTAAACCATCACAAAAGGAGTTTATGAGGAGCATTGTAATCCACCCATCACAGTGCTGCTTACCAACAGTTTGTACATCTCCTTCTGGTCACAGTCCTCTGGTGCAGAGCCAAACTTCTCTTGAGTGTTCTGTGGGGGAAAATTGAGTTTAAAGGGAGCTTGTTCCACTAATCTGTTTTCAGTCTAGTTGAAGTAATATCAGTAGCTTACCAGAATGAGCTGCACGTCATCAAGTGTGGCTGTTGTCTGGTACATGAGCATTTCCTGGGTAATATCCTTCCTCCACTCTGTCTTGTTCAGTTTGTCGTATGTGTCGCTATTCAGAGTGGACCAGCCAAGGAACTGGGTAAGAGCCTGGTGACATGGACAAATACAATTAAATTCTGTAATTCCAACAGATTCTTCCAAACAAACTATCTCCCACGGTAATTTCAATGATGAAAATGTGAAAAAGTATATTAAAGTATGTTTATAGTTTATTATAACAGCATTCAAAGAATTGAATTGGAGATATTAGAATAGGACAATGGTATGACATCATTTTAAACACAAATACTAATTAAAAAGAAAACTATTTCTACTGTTAGGGCTTAAAAAGTGGAACAATATAAACAAAAAGAGCCCCTGAAGACGGGTAGTTTCCCATACTTCTGTAATTTGTTCATCATTCTCGTCAAATGGTTTGCCATCATTTCTGTTGAAGAAAGTGGCAACTCCAACGATTTCTTCCTTTTTGTTGACAATGGGCAGGGACAGGACGTTCTTAATCTTCCATCCAGTCTCATTCACCGCTTCTTTCTGTCAAACAAATCAAACAGAACATCCAGATTATTTCAGTGTGCAAACATCTGAGCAAATGTAATTGAAATGCAAAGTAATCGTCTGCTTGAGTGTTCATCATGTTGCAGATCTAGAAGAAGTACAAAATAAAAGAGGTGATCACAGGTGTGTTTGGAAATCAGCAAATCTCAAATACACCGCAGTGTTCCCAAAAATGGAACTTACAAATCCGTTCTCAGCCACATATGATGGGAGGCCGCTGACCAGAGCCCAGTGGTCCGCAGGGGGGGCCGCTGTGAGTTCAGAGGATGAGTACCTGCTCGACTTCTTATTACACCAGTTAACCTCTACAAATATGAGAATAAAGCTACAGTGCATTGTGATACTTACGGGATAACTTTAATTTCCTCCTTGTCTTCCAGCAAGTAGTCAATAATCTTGTAGAAGCTGATTTCCTGAACGGGTTCACATAAGAGAGCATTTATTCATATTATATTCATATGTTTAATCTTGACAAATCAGTGAATAAGGATAATGGGAATATAAAAAACAGTGTTGGACTTACTCTGCCGTCAGGTGTCTTGGGGCCTTTGTATGGCTCCTGGTCCCCTAGTTTTATTGCCCACTCATCAAAGAATTCCTGGTGAACAAAAGGCCAATAAGTTTCCATATTTGTAATAAATACTTCATTAAATGTTTAGCTTTCTTCAGACTTTCGTTGACGCACCTTTTCTTTGGTCATGTCCAGGAGTCCCACGGAGTATCTCTCACACTTGATGTATGTCCTCACTGTGTATAAAGCTTTGTGAAACTGCCTCTCGATATCTGTCAACTCTTCAAAAACCTTGCTGGCTGACCACAGCAACACCTATTGACAAGAAAAGCATTTATGATTTTAGAGCAGCTGGAAAATATTTCCATTTTTATTTTATTGAGAAAGATGTCAATTTTCTTTCCATGCTGTTATTGAAAAAGAAAAAACAGAAAATATACAAAATGTACGCTGTATTTTTACCTGACTTCTCCTGGATTCTACATCCCACATGCAGGAAGTGTGACCTTGGAGGACGACCACACTAGCAAAGTTGATGTATTTGTTGAAGAGCTGCAACATAAGAGCAAAGAATCATATTGTCTTTGTGAATTATTTTTACTATGTAATGTTATTAAACAGATCAGAGTACATTTCTATATTGGATGACCTCTAGAGTCACAAAGAGGTCATGAAACAAGACAAGCAAACACATTTCTGAGCTTCCTCTCCCGAAATGGATTATAACTTGTGCTTTCATAATGGTGAACTAAAGTACAGAGTCAAGCCATTAATAACCAGGTCAAAGACAGTAAAGCTGGTAGGCTAAACTGATCCTATGATGCGACCCTGCTGCTGGATTTGTCTGCTTACTACTGCACGTTTCCCAGCTCACTTGGGGGAGGCAATAATACCCTCTTATTAAAAATGGAACATCCAGTCCACTTACCTCCTCATCACTCTTTGAAAATTCATCAGCACCCTGTTTGTTGAGTGCCATGATGACACCGATGGGCTCCTTTTCATACATGATGGGGACAGTAACCATGCATTTGGTGGTATATTTGGTCTGTTTATCCACAAAGTCATTGAAGTGAGTGTTCTGAAAAAAATAACAGGAGGACAGGTAAATGGGTGCACACAGAAAAAGTATTACTATTATCCTACTAAAATACAAATCGGCATTAAAGTGACTAAAGCAGTTATGTTAAAAGCTGTAATTAAGGTTCAGCTTAAAAAGCTATGCTACTTCTAATTGAAAACAAGTTATTTAACCTATACTATACCTATATATTTTTTTTAAAACATCCAAAAGTAATTGTTGGGCTTTAATAAAACTGAATAATAGGATTAATCTACTGTATGTATAATCTGTAATACAGACTGATGTGGTTTGTTAGTTCCACAAACCCCATCTATTTGTTCATTTATAAATGCAGGGTTCTATAATCAAGTTTATATTTTAATTAAGCCCAGTATCATAAATCACTAGTTCCATTTACATGACATTTCAATGTAATTATCTTTGGCACTAGCCCACCTTCTTAACATCTGCAACGTTCTGAGGCTTCTTGGTGTGAGCCGTCCATCCAACAATTCCCATGTCGATGGGAAAAACAATCTCTGCATTGGGATTCACAAGATCTTTCTCAAATGAGGAATTGTGGGTCACATCGAAGAGGACCGTGGACAGCTCGGGTGTTCCGTTGCGAGACCTGTAGCCGAAGTAGCTGCATCGATCCGCCTGGATCAGCAGAGCAACCCTCTTTTTATTTTATGCAGAGTTTTCTCCATCGAGGCGTTTGTCTTCAACTCCTTTATGATCTCGAATATGAACTCAGACTCCTGGATGGTGCTCACATCCTTGTAAGAGGATGGCTCTTTGACCTGCACCTGGTTGTTGAAGGCAGCAGTAATCACATCTGCCTGGACTTTCTTGTCGTAGTACTGCTTAGCGAAATCGGGGTTGTTGTCAAGAAACTTCTCTACAGTGTCCTTGTCTGCCATGTTGTCCAAGTTTGGATACACAATCCCCTCTGAACAAAGATACTCCTTTCAGGTGTGTACGGCAGTAAAGATGAGGCACTGCGGACTCTACTGAGACATTTTCAGAACTCCTCTGTGGACAGCGCTCCCACCTTCTCCTCTGTAACAGAAGGTAGTGAGTGGCTTACTGGGTAAGGGGATCCAAGGGGGCAATAATAACTTAAGCAAGGGTCATAAAGCTGCTGAGCTTTCTTGACTTGTAAATCCTGCCGCCTGTCATTTTAGTGGGGACAATCCCATCACAGGTTATGTTCACAGAGTTATGCACATGCATGACCTGCAATGTAGACCGGATTATGATGTCAAGACTGCAAGTGATCCTGAGGATTTCCTATTTTTTTCTGACAATATAATGAGATCTTGGCAAACTAATGTATTTTAGGCAGAAGGATAACCATACAACCGAAAAGAGGGTTAGAGGAGCCATTGATATGCTGATTAAAGCTGTATGAGTGTCTAAGAGAACTAGGAAGCAGGCACAGAGGTAATGTTATTATACAGCTGATACATTCAAAAAGAGCAGTGCCAGCTATTTCTTATTAGAATTATTATACAGAAAGTCCTCAAGATAAACAAGTGTTTATTTCTAGAGACTGGCTTTCCTGGGCCACTTCTGTCAGATGCAGCTACATTTAAACAGCGACAGGATTAAGTAGGATTGCAACCTGCAGCATTGATCCTAATTACTCTTGTTGGCGGGCAAACATTGGTTAGTATAGTCTGGTAGGAGACACATACTTGGAGCAAGCAATGGAATAAAATAAGTGTTTTTGTTCACTATAATAGACTAAATAAGCTGACTAATATAACAATTAAAACTATATATTTGTACAGAACAATCTTGATGATCATTGATGCATCCCTTGCGTTCGACCACTGCCACGGTGTACTTTTCTCAGCGGAGATACAACAGATCTGCAGCAGAACCTGCGCCAGCGGTTCTTGAACTGGAAGACGGAGTAGAGGATGGGATTGAGGGCTGAGTTGGCCAGTGTGAACGTCACCACCCAGAAGAACATGGTAGAAGAGACATCTGGGTGACCCAGGAAGTTCCTGGCCAGGATGAGAGAGGTGGTGATGAAAATGGGGCTCCACATGATCAAGAAAGAGAGCACAAGGACCAGAAGGGTTCGAAAGAGCCTCATATCTTTGCGGGAGACATTGCACTCGACAGAGTCTCCAACTTGGGGCTGGCTGTCTCGGTGTCGGAGCCTTAGTTTACTTCTTTTATAAATCTGGAACACAAATAGAAAATATTACAAAATAGTGGCTTCCTTTTCTTTATGACAGCATACAAAGTGGACAAAAAACATTACATTAAAACCATCTATGTAACATGGTCTGGTTGAACATATGGAGCACCGTCTCAAACTCCCATGTACTTCCCAGAGCTAAAACCATGTGTGGCTGACAGTCGGTTACTATCGTCTGTATCACTTTAATGTCCACATTGGCAGAACTGATTACCCATTGTACTGTTGTCAAGTTGATAGTGCAAAGCTCTGCACCCACACCCACACATGTTCACCTCCAGTAATTATTAAAGAACATGTATCTCTGTTCCCACAATAACAAAGAAATTACTAATCATTGCAGACGGCACAAAGTCGATAGATCCGCAAATAAATGGGCATGAGCTGGGATTAATAGTTTAATGAGTAATACAGGGATCTCTATGCAACTTAACAATTTAAGGGATAACACATCATTTACAATAGAGTGGAATAAGGTCAACCACTTTAGTGTACAAAATACAATTTGGGTCAGATGAGGGGTAACGTTTATTTTGTTACAATTGTAGGTAATTACTTAGCATCTTATAGTCCATGTAAGCGTGAGTGCCACAGATAGGGTGGCAAGGTAATGAAAAAGGTTGGACTAACTTATTGTGAGATGTTTTCACAGAAGGAAAAATAAAAGTGTAGTTGAGATTTCCTGATCCTAAAAACTCCACCCTCCTACAGTATAAACACTAACTTCCGGACATTACTCGAAGCACCATAAACCCACCTGTAATATTTTGCTGTAACTGAACACAATAATGACTCCTGGGAGAAAGAAGCACAGGGCAGTGTAGGTCACGTTAAACACAATCTCTGCAGTTGGGTCAGGCCACTTGAGAGTACAAATGTGTTCACGTTTCTGTGGAAAACACAATAAAACACTCATTAAAAAAAAAAGGTAGGAACATTTAGCTTTCCTTACTACCTTCAATCTTTCCATACCTGCCGAGGGAAATCCACATTGATCACGGTGAAGAACAGACTGAGGGGAAGGCAGGCGAGTGCAGAGAAGGCCCAGATGAAAAAGAGGGTGGCAGACACCATCCTGCGGTTTAAGGTGGGCACGGCCTGCAGCTGAAGGATGGCCAGGACCCTCTCCACACTGATGGAGGCCAGGGTGGTGATGGTGACACAGCCGCTCATACAAATCACATACAGCACGATGTGACAGGCCGTAAACCCCAGCGTCCAGGACACAGTCCACCGCACGGCCACTATCAGCGGGATCATGCTGACAAACAGCAGGTCGGCCACAAACAGGTTGAGGGTCAGAATGGTTTTGTTGACCAAATGCCTGCGTTCCCAGGTAAGCAGGGCTGCAGCGCCCACATTGGCTGCCACAGACACCAGGAAGACAGCGGTGATAACCAGGGTCTCACAAATAGTGATGGCAACATGATCCAAGTTTTCCCCCCCGGAAAAGAAGGAGAAATAACTTCGGTTTCTTACATGGAGAAAGTGAGTGTGATGGTGAGTATCCATATAGATGTCAAAAGCGTGTCTACTCCTGCAGTCTGCCAGAGAAGTGAATGGGGAAATGAGCTGATACCAGACAAGGGGAGGAGGGTTAGTGGTGACAAATCTGTGATGCTTTGTTCTTCCTACCTGAAGACAAACATTACGAGATGTTCTTTGTGCTGTGCAGTTAGACATTATTCTGGGCTACTCCAATATCACATTAGTTTCAGAAAACCCTTTCAAAGACAATTTGTTTTCTAACATCCACTTGCATTTCACGCATTTAATGACACACAACTGTTCTGTCGGCTGGGATTGAAACGACTTACTTGTGTGTTAATCCAATTTCTTATCTTCAATCAATTGAGCTATTTAGCGTGTAAACCTCAAAGAAGCCGACGAGATCTAATTAGTTAGACACCACTTTTATTTACGCTGTGAATTAGATTATCGGGTTTACTTCCTCTGTAGTAATGCAGTAATTGACCAGTGGTGCTCCCAAACACAGGATTTTCATCTTGGGCAAAACCTACAGGGATTTATTGATAAATTAAGCGGAGAAATTGACTTAATACATATTTGTTTTATCAAAACTAACACATTTATCATATACTAACTGTCTACAAACATGTGGTCTGTATGAAAAGTACCTGAAGGCAAGTGAGGTGTCCTAACCATATATTTTTAAAGCTGTTAGCTTAAAGTATGTTAACCCTTGGTGTCATGTTCCCTTTTAACCCCCCCCCCCCAGTCACTGCACAGACCTTTGACTTCCAATATTGTTGGCTAGCAATACAAATCCTCATCTTTAAATAGCACAGGAAAGGGATTAACGAACACAAGCTGTGTGAAGCAATTCATCTGGTTTCAATACTGTGAGACGAGGGAGGGGTCAAGGACCTGCAGCAGCACCTCAGTATCACACATAATTATCTTTATTTTCTCCAGTAAGCTACAAACAAGACCACTGGCATGCTGATGTTGAGCAGCATTTACTAGATTCGCCATTGCCGATTAGCCGGTTAGCTTTTGCTAGTTGGTCATCAACCAAGTGCACGTAAAGATGATGTGAATGACATTAGTTCTGCAGGTATTTGGTCAGAAACCTAAGTATTAAGCACATTTAAATGTTGCCTTGGTGGTTGTTGTATCCTTAAAGGCTTAATATAAAAAGGAAAATAATGCAAACAATTACAGCCATTATATCAAAATGTGGATATAATGCCTGTAAGGATATTTCTAATGCACCAAGTCTATGTTGAGATATTTCACTAGATTAGTGAAGTCTCAAGTTCACCAAAGTCTCTCGAATGTATTCTTTAGCGACCTTACATTTCTGCACTGCCACTACACCTGCTGGTAAAGCAAGAAAACATTTAAAAATCTAACCAAAGCTTTGTGGAATACTTCAAATACTAAAAAGCACAACATCAGCAATTCAACACAGTAGTTTATTAAAATAGCTTGTACCTCTGGTTACACAGTACAGAAACCTTAACAGAAGACAGAATTGAAGTTCTCGGCTGAGCTCAGTCCAGACAGGACTCTAGGTGGACCATCAGTTCTCGGTACTGACTGCTGGGATACTCGGCCCGACAGCCGGGACACGCCAGGAAGCTTTCATTCAGCAAGCTGCCATAAGAGGAGCACTCGGAGGGGGGGTGTACCGCTTCACATGAGGTTTGATCCGGCTGGTCTCTCTAATATAAATGGAGTCATTGATCAGTTATTAAAAATCAACTTTTCAACTAGTTCTATAATTTGTGTCCAGAAAGAACATACAGCTGTATTTTTCTTAAATATTAACAATGGATCAAATTAAGATATGTAATTTCAAACCGGTGATTCATAGTGACTCGGCCAGAGAAATTATTACCAACTTATTCTGCCCCAAGAAAATGTAATGCAGCTTAAAGGTTCATCACTAATAAAGTTTGGATATACTATTTACAAATTAAGTGATTTTCATACCAACCTGTTCTTTATTTTTTTGCAGCTTCTTCAGAACCCCGCCCGTTTGTTTCTTTAAATACGCACAGTTCTGCTTCTCATCATCAAGGTCTTGTGAAGAAATCTTTATCTAAAATTAGAAAAGTCCCCATTACAATATCAAAAAGTATAGCTGTAGAAATATATATATTTTTAATTACGAATAATTTGTAGTTTAGATTGCGAAAATGATCTGTGTCATTATTGAAAGTGTATGGATTAACAACATGCCTTAATTTCTAGTTAATACTAAGGATGTATTCAACCAAGGGGACAAGATCATCGATAACCGATACTTTCATACCTGTCGCTCCAAGTCTTCAATCGTTTCCTGGTCTGCATGGTGACTATTCAAAAAAGCCTTCTGCATGACAGTAGACTAAAAAGAGAATGTTATTCTACATTTGGAGGCTTTACATTTTTCCTATTTGCTAAAAAAAAAAGTTCAATTAAGACCTACCTGCAGAACGATGCGTGCCGACTTGCGCTTCTCCTCATTCAGTCTGCATTGAAGGTCTTGAGTCTCAGCGGTGATCCATTGGTCCTCATCCTCAGAGCATTGAAGAGGTTCCTCTGGACTTTTTCTGCTCGTAATTTCATTTTGCAGCTGCTGCTTGAGCTCTTCCACCTCACGTTCCCTTTCTTGGCACCTAAGGATCAAACAGCTTGTCAAGTAGCGGACTAGTTTTCAACTTTGCCAACTTTAAAAAAGGTTTATAATGTTCATTTTGTAGTAGCAGACATACTGGTTTCGGGTTATTATCAGGGTCTGCTGGATCATGTTGATCTGCTCCCTGAGCACATCCAGCTCCTCTATGGCTTTCTGTAGGAGTCTTTCATAGTTCTGCTGCATCTGGGTTAGTATTTGTTCATTCTCTGTAATAAAGGAGGCAGAAATGGTCATGTTAAAATATAGATATATGTACAATGCATGATTTGTCCGATGCATAAAGACATAGATCCTTAAAGACTGGGTCCTTGAGGGTGATCTTGATATCTTAAAAACTGTGTTGTGACAGTCTGTTGCCCCTTGTTGCTCCAGTGGTGAGTGCCCACTGCCCACTGTCCCTCTGGCTCACCCTCTGAATGCTCCTCATTGTGCCGCTGTGAGCGACTCTGATTGGCTTCATTCAGCTGCTTCTCCAGCCATAACATTCTGGCCATGATTTCCCTCACATAGGCCTCTCTCTGCTGGTCATATGCCAGCCACTGCTTGTTCTTCTCCAAGGCCTTGGGGGATTGAATAAAAGAATGAGAAGCACATAACAGAGAAAGACAGAAAGAGAGTTGTGCCAGGGTTTAAAGCAAAAAAACACTCAGTAAGACATTTATACTGTACACAGAGGCACTGCTTCACTTAGATACAAATGCAAAACAGAAGAGAGTTAAAGATGAAAAAATAAAAGAACGTTGGATTAGGCATAACTGAAAAATAAAAACAGTAGAGACATTTTCCAGATGTGTGGTCACTACACAGCACTTACATCACTGAGTTGCTTTGGGAGCTCTGCTGTGGTTATTGTTGAGTCCCATTCACTTGAGGCAGACTCCTACTTGACAAGGAAATGACAGTACAGCATTACATATACGTTAATGAACAGACTTTATATATATATTTTTTTTATTTAATAAAAAACCAAACATAGTGAGATGTCACAACAAGGTCCAAAGTACAGCCCAGTGGGATTTGGAGCATTATATTCTTTGTTTTATGACCTCTAACATATCCAGAGTGTCACTGGGATGGTATGCTCTGTATGAGGAAGAGTGTTTTTAATGGAGAACAGAGATCCTTCACTAAATGGAAAACACTTAAAAACAACTGCTGCCATCTAGTGGTGTAAAACTGGCAAGAGGCTAGAGAAGCTTTCTCAGTAGGAAGCAAGTAGCAACACAACCAAAAGCATTTTGTTTTTTTAAAAGAAGGACATTTTGACAAATCACCGCATTTCAAATTAAAACTCAAATGCTGGGGGTCCTCGGGCTGAGGGTCCTTGTATTGTGCATGCTGCCTTTCAGTCATGACTTACTGGGACATATGAATGACGTTTCCGTGGAAGTGCCAAATAACATATCATGTAATAGAGGATTTTACAAGAAGAAAGGAAAAAAACTTGTTGTAATTCCCATAACAGAACACATATTTCCTTTAACAGAACACAAAAATGTTTTTCTTATAAAAGGGCAGGTATGTTTGATGCCTTATCATTAGTTACTTGCATTCAAATGTATAGTTTTACCTTCTTCCCTGCAACTTTGTTCTCGAGATGTTGACACCTAGTTGAAACACTCACAAGCTTGTTCTTGATCTCATCAGTGACCCCACAGTAACTGGATAGGCTTCTTTTTCTTCTCATACTCACTACGTCCATCAGATTCCCTTCTTTCTGTCTCAACTGCTTCGACGGCAAAGCAATATTCTCCTGTTTGTCTGTGAGCTGATGAGAACTCTCCAGTCGAAAGGTTTCAAGAGAGAGGAAGCGCTGCGAAAAGACATTACAAATATATATGGTTTACTATTGATAAACAACTCTAAAACAAAACCCTGCAGTACAGGTTGAGAAATATTTAAACAGCACTGATAGTTTGGATGAGTAGTTTGAATAGGTTTACCTCTAACAGCTTGTTATGTTCTGAATGTTGACGAGACAGCTCAGCCAGGGTCATCTTCAGGTAGGAGTTCTCCTTCCTCAGACTGCTGACAACCACATCAAGCTCAGGGTTGGGCTTTCTCCTGGGGCTACCCTTTTGTTTGGGGGACGCCATCTCAAGCACCTGTGAAAAAAATATAACAAGACACTGACACTTTCAAAAAATAAAACATTTTAATTTTTTGTCAGAATATACTATTTCAACTCTGAATGGATCCAAATTGATCACAAAAACTGGAAAAACTTAACCCAAGATAGTTTTCTAATCGTTTTTGAAGAGAAATTAAACATACATTCACAGCTTATTATCAGATCAAAACAATCTCATTTTAATGCAGGAAAAATCATGCAATGTATTAAAAAGATTTTATTTTCAGTGGCAATGGCCTCCAGATGTCTATTACATTTAATTCAAACCTGGAGCAGTATTTCAAGAAATCGAAACATGCATCTATCAAAGCTAACATGACCCAGTACTCGGCAACAATTTAAATATCTGACGATCACTGAATCAGATTAAAAGCTCCAGAAATGCCACCTAATGGACGTAGAGGAGACCGTTTTGGACTCTTTTGGCTCCAGTAAATTATTGATAACTATGTTTAGTTCATCACAAAGGGTAAAAAAGTAGCCAAAGTTAACAGATATCACATCCTCATCCTCACTCACTGGCTCAACGAGGAATGGACTGGTGGTTAAACTGGATGCTGAATTTGCTAAACTAATAGCTAACGTTAAGCTAACGTCAATTTAGCAAAGAAATATCTATTTGCACACTTTGAAGCTGTGTTTTTGTTGCAGGTAATATTGACAAATGTAATATAACACCATATAATGTTGGTTAAGCTAGACAGGTAAGCATATGTTGGGTGGAATAAAAACAAAAGTTGAAAAAGCGTTAATAGCAACTGTAAGCTAAAACCTCGCTAGCATACATTGTTGATTCACTAAGTGTACGAAACATGGCTTTCAACGTCAGATTAAACGCCTAAATGAATCTTGATCATTTGAAAAGACATTTCACAATGTGCACTGCATTAGCATATTTAGTTAGCATCGTTACCTTGGGAGGGAGTGATGGCCGCTAGTTCAACAGTCTGTCATTGGATGGATTATTGTGCTACTTTAAATACCGCCGCCCAAAATCCACCGCCCACGACGCCAACTTTAGCTTCAACAGAGCAGTTACCGTGCGAGCATTTGGAAATAACAATGATGTAGTTTCTGGGGCAGCGCTTTTTCTTACTTAGTGCTATGTGTGTTTTGGTTGTGTTTATTTTTAAAAGTATGGAGCGAAGGCTAATTCGAATCTGCATTCTATCATATTTTTATTTTAAGGAAGGATGCATTACGTACAACGCCACTGGGAGGCGCTGCAGTACAAGAGAATAGTGGACCAACTCTGCTGGTTTTCCTGGATGATGCCTGAATTAACTCATAGTTGTAAACAGAAATACCAATCAATATTAAATATGAGGCATTTAAAAGTGTTTAACTAAAAAGCTAGACTGACTATCCGTGTGATATCTCAGTTTTTTTTCTCCAACTAACTTCCCACACTCATGTAGGCTACTCTTGTGTTTCATACAAGTAACATGTAATAATCATGCCTCTGACTCATGAGTGAGGTTGCCCTGCGGAATCCACTCCTCTCTTGAGCACATCTGTGTGTTTCAGTTTCCTCTGAGGGGCTCCCTGTCTCTCCTCGGAATATGATTTGTTTCTTTGAATAAGTTTGGAGTTTATCAAAAATGCTGCGGGTCATTGTTGAGTCCGCTAGTCGGATCCCCAAGAAGACATTTGGAAACCCAGATCCTATAGCTGCGGTTGTCTTCAGAGGTGAGACTTTTTATTTAACTTTTTTGTTTTGGAAACTACTGCAACTTTATGCACCGTTAACTCTATTCTAACTCTTTTTGACATCACTTAGGTAGTAGCCTTGCAGTTTACATTAGGAATCCATTCTTAGAGCTTAATTTGAATATTTTGGCAGTGATTCATTATCAAAACGAAGAATATATCCATATAAGGTCAGGTCATAATAGCAATGTCTGTGTCCACTGATAACAGCATATTATGGCCACACGGCTTGAACTACATATTTACAAAATGACATTCCAAGTTTATTCAGTATTTTTTATTTTTGGAAGAAGTCTCTTTAGGACATAATATGGTAACACAGCTTGTGAGTTTTTGCAAATAAGGAAGCTCACTGTTCATTGTGTTTACAGATGAAAAGAAGAAGACCAAAGCAGTTAACAATGAATTGAATCCTGTATGGAACGACGTAAGTAATGGATTAGAGTTAACTGTTAGTTGTGAAAGTTACAGTGTTGACAGGGAAATGAACCATCTTAGGGCTGCTATTACCTCAGTTAAAACTACTTGTTCTTCTCCGTAATTACAGGTGCTTGAATTTGATCTAAACGGCTCTTCCTTGGATGCATCATCATTCATCAACGTGGTTGTCAAAGACTATGAAACAATCGGCAAAGACAAGTATGTGTATGACAAGCATCAGACATTGAAATTGTGACTTTTGCATTTTTTATATTATCTGCTAAAGACAGTGCTTTTTTTGTCAGATGTGAATGAATACATGACCCAGTATGACTAAATAATGATACTTTAAACACATTCCTGCCTTGCAGAGGAGAGCCTGTGAGTGTTAATTACTTCCCCACAACTGAATGTAGGCGGTCTTTACAGAAACCCCCTCCCAAAAAAACAACCCACCAATGTTACGCTGTGTAATGCAGGTAATGGATGAATAGAAAACCTCTCCACACCTCTACTTCTTGAGAAAGTAGATGTGTGATTATGTGAAAGTGCTTGTTTCTTTGTACTTCAACTACACTTTTAATTTGAATGAAGTAGTCATTATGATCTTTTCTTAAGAAGCAGAGCAGCATGTTTTATCTTAACTGAGATGTACTGTAGGACCCACAGCGACCATGTTAAGATTTGCAGCTGTGTTTACAAAGACGTTGTTTGGTCTTCCTCACAAGAGCATTCCAGTTGAAACTGTTTCCTTAAAAGGAAAACAAGTCATTTATTGGTGCCCCTTATGAAATACCAAGATTGCAATGTATGATATTTTTGACTTCTCAATTTCCTATCTGTTTGTTCGGCACACACATACATTTTGGAGTTGGAGTATCTTCCTCTTTCTGCAGTGCAAGCCAGAAGGTAGAACATAATAACATTTCCATTGAGTCATGCTTGTGACTGATTATGCTTGATATAAATTATTCTGGGGCAGGAACAAGGGATGGGGTGAGGGTGGAGGGGTGTCTACATCAGCCACGCACACACTTGGATATTTTTCCATGATCACTGCCTGAAACGGAGGAGGGGGGGGGGTGAATAAGAGAGCTTGCGCTGGCTTGTCACTGGCACATCTCTGAAGACTAGTTGTAACTCAGCCTGTAATGATCTGCAAAATAGAGAAAACAGTAGAGTTGATACTGACGGGGATTATGTTTGATGCTGGCAACATTTTGTGACCAACTCTCACTGACTTTCTCTGTTTATGAAAACCTAGAGAAATAATATGACTCTAACAAGGGTTTCTAATCTGTAGGTATATCAAGATATGCCATTTTGCAGAGTGCTCAGTTTGTTTGACAAAGTTTGCTTTTTGGCTATATAAGCTTTATTTAAAAGTAATATGTAAGTAGTGGAAAATACATCAGTATGCCAGCCAAGATAATATTATCTGACTCTTTCACTGTGTTTTGTTTCTTTAATGAAGCAGTTCTAAATACTTCAGAATAAAGTTTGAAGTGGTATTTTCTAGTTTCCTAGGAAAGTTGTGATAGTTTGTAGGGCTGCACGATATATCGTGTCGTGACGATAATCGCGTTATGCGCGATATTTACATCGCAGGACGTGCGATATTAAGTAGGCAAATGAACTCAAACACGTCATGTTACAATTATTTTGCTGCTTGCTACAAAAGGAAAACTCGTGTGGCTCTCATGTCAGGGGTACTTGAGTGAGTGACATGCAGGCTCTGCATGCACAGCAAACCATCAATCACAACCATTCTTGATTAGATCACAGCAGGATAAGAAGAAGAAGAAGAAGAAGATACACTTTATTAATCCCTTACAGGGAAATGTCTTTCCCCACTCTGTTGTGTTTACACTCATTACACACACAGGGGAGGATATACATGCACAAACACAGAGGATATACATGCACACACACAACCACATGCAGATAGGAGAGGTGGCAGAGCAGAGAGGCTGCCAGGTACCTGGCACCAAGGGAGCAGTTTTGAGGTTAGGTGCCTGGCTCAAGGGCACCTCGGCAGTGGCCTTGAAGGTGAACTGGCACCTCTCCAGCTACCAGCTCACTCCATCTTTTTTTGGTCCGAGCGGGATGTGAACCGGCGACCCTTCGGTTCCAAGACCAAGTCCCTACAGACTAAGCCACTGCCGCCCCAAAACTGAGCTAGCTCAGCTTGTTGCTCTGATAACTTAAGATCCAGAAGTCCGTGACTAAAATCCTTCATCCGGTTAAATATTGTTGAAAAAATACCAATTATATAGCATTAAAGTTCAAGAAAGGATGGTTTGCGGGAAAAAAAACGGTCTTTTTTTCAATTCCTGTCTTTTTTTCATATCGCAATATATATCGCAGGGGAAGAAAATATCGCAATGTCAGTTTTTTCCAATATCGTGCAGCCCTAATAGTTTGTATAAATCAGTCCTTGCATGTTCTACGGTTAATTACAATTCTAGATATATCTGTGTGATGATGAATAAGGAGCCTGAGCACAATGATGAATATGATCTTGCCTGCTTGCTCAAGACTCCCTTCCCCCCCGCCTCCATTGCTCTATATTTGTCCACCCTCAAACCGGGCGCCCAGGACATGCCTGTGGTAGATGTTAATTGTTTCCATCTCTCTGCTTTTCCTTGTGCACCCTTTTATCCTCTTGGGGCTTGTCCTTTGTAACCAGCTGGAACAAAAATATCCCATTTGTTTGCCTAAGTGATGCTGCTAGACAAAGTGGACATTTATCATGTTTTTTTTGTCATGGGATCATTATTTTGAACATGCCCATTGTTTTGCAATCCATTGCAATCATTAATCACTGTTTCTAGTTGCTACGTGATCTATGTTTGGTAGATAGAGTAGCTGCTGTTTCTCTGTTTGTCATATTAAGTGAAGAAGTGAAATTAGGAAGTAGAAACCACCAACTATCCTGAGCAGTGAATCATTTCAGTCACAAACACCGCGCCCAATTACATAATGTGATCATTTCAAAGATATTGTGCAACAGAAGCATCCTCCTTGTTGTTTCTCTAAACTATTAATCCGATCAAACTATTGTTTTACTCAAGCTGCAGTGATTCATTTGCTGATGTACAGTACTGTACATTTTATTGTCTGACAAAAAGGAAATATACTTGATTGCTTTTCAGGTTTATTGGATCTGCAACCATCTCTCTGAGAGACTTGGCCAGCGGTCACTTGATGTCCCTCCCATCCAAGAACGTGCCGTTGATCAATGAGAAACAACAGGCTGTTGGGGTGAATATCTTTAAAATTACACTTTAGCAAAAACACTAAATGTAAGCCATGCCAGTCTCAGCCCTTGCAGTGGATAATACATGGTGAATTTCATTTTTCAGGCAACAATCAATTTGCTGATTGGGTATGAGCCGCCTGCCAACGCTATGCCAAACCTAAATGACCGACCCGATGTAGACACGTCTCAGGTGGATGGTGGTAAGTAGACAGTCTAAAAATAGAAATAAAATAATAAATGATTTTTTCATTCTTTCCAAAAAAACGAAATCAAAATATCCTTATCCTTTATAATAATTCATGATTATACTTTACTTAGGGTATCCTGATTTACAAGAATAAGATGAGGATATACAATACAAAATAAATAAATAAAGACATGTCTCCAAAATGCAGTTTTACCACCAACTAACCCTCTCAGCAACTGTAAGACATCTAAAAATGGGATCCAAAATGCTACTGATGTGGGTTTCAATTGTTAAAATATACTTTATTTTTATCTAACACTGGATAACAACCCATTGATCCACTCGGATACAAAATAAGGGATTACTGGTAAGGCTTGTAAGTTTTGAGGTATCCGTAATTGAAAGAAACTCTGATTATTAGGGTCTGAGACCTAGGTCGGCGAAGACCCATTGAAATCGGTCGTGCAGCGACCGATAAACCTTTGACCCCCGCAACATATGTGAAAACTCACCAAATGTTGCACGCGCGTCAGAAGTGGTGCAACTTCAGATGTGTAATTGGTTCCGGAACTTTGCGTCAAAAATTGCGTAGGCCACGCCCACTTCCGTTTTTAACGTAAACTCCCCCCACTTTAACTTTCACGTAAACGAACGAAACTCGCTACGCATATCTAGGGTGCGGAGACAAACCAAAAAGCCTCTTGGAGGGGTATAAAATAACGTACAGGAATCCGGCCATTTTGAATTTGGCGTCGGAAAAACGCGATTTATCGCGTTTTTCGTCCTCCGCACGAAATCTATCTTCTCCCAGGGACTTTATCCGTACGACTCGAAATTCGTCGGGTAGCATCTCGAGACATGGGCAATTCAAAGTTATCACGGAAGTTTTTTTCTTTCGCACGGCGCAGCCGTGAATTGCAGCCAAAGTTCGCATTCGCTCGATGCTAGGCGATCCCTCGCCATTAAACACGATGATGTCATAACGCCAACTGACATACTCAGAACGCCACCAAACTTCACGTGATGGTTAACACTGCGGCCCTGAACAGCTCTACATCAAATTTGATGTTACTTAATATGGCGTTACCATGGCAACGAATCCCTCGCCATAAAACACGGTGTCGCCGTAACTCCAATGGACACGGTCCCATCGTCCCCCAACCTTCACTTTTATATCACTGGTCCATGCCTCAACAGCTCTACGTGAAATCTGAGAACTCATCGTATGCCGTTTCCATGGCAACGAATCACTCGCCATAAAACACGATGTTGTCTTAATTCAATGGAAAATCGTCCAAACGGCACCAGACCTCAGATAATGGTGAATGGTCCAGCCCTGAACAGCTCTATGCCAATTATGGGGTGTCATCATATACCGTTGCCATGGCAATGCATCCCTCGCCAAAAAACATGAAGTTGCCGTTACTCCTATGAAAATTGTCCAAACGGCACCAGACTTCAGATAATGGCTAATGGTCTGGCCCTCAACAGCTCTACGTGAAATCTGAGATCTCATCGTATGCCGTTTCCATGGCAACGAATCACTCGCCAAAAAACCCGGTGTTGTCGTAATTCAATGGAAAATGGTCCAAACTGCACCAGACTTCAGATGACAGTTAATGGTCCGGCCGTCAACACCTCAATATGACAATAGTGAGTTTTCCTCAAAAGCTGTTGCCATGGCAACGCATCCCTCGCCGTTAAGCACCATATTGCTATAACTCCTGTGTAAATGGTAAAAAAGTGTTCAAATTTCACATGTGTGCTAACCGTCAAGCCCTCGAGACATATATGTTTCAGTTTTGAGATTTCGTCAAATGTCGTTGCTAAGGTAACAAAATGGTCGCCGTGAAACACGGTTTTCTCATAACTCCAGTTAACATCCTCCAAACGGCCCAAAACTTCACAGGTTTGATAACGATGCAGCCCTCAACACATCTAGGCGTATTATGGGGTGTCATCAAATTCCGTTGCCATGACGACAGATCACTCGCCATCAAACACAATGTTTATGATACTGCTGTAACTCCCATGTACGTTGTCCGATCGGCCTGAAACTTCCCACGTTTGCAAACGGCAGAGTCCGGAAAACTCCTGCGTTACACGTCGACGTGCGGACAACAGCCTGCGGAGCGTCGAAGACCTGCTCAACGCTGCTTGCAGCTTTAATTGTTATTGATTTCACCTACATTTATAAAATAATGTTGTTAGGAGGTTAGCAGAACCATATGAGTTTTGATCCAAAGAATGTTGTGATTATTCTGGTTTTTCTCCACAGGAGGAGGTGATGAGGGTGATGAGGGGGAGTCAGACGTGGAGGGGGGAGGTCAAAGGGGAAGCCCAGGAGCCCCCACCTCACCAAGCCAGCCTGGGAAACCCAGCCACAAGCCACAGCGTCTGAGCCGTAAGAGGCATCGGGCCCTGGCCAACAAGCCTCAGGACTTCCAGGTATTGTCCGAGTTTTGATAGTAGTATTCCTGGATAATCACAAATGCAATTTAAGGGTACAATTCCTATAAATAATCACATGAATGACAGCAGCCCTCACTAGTGCTACTATACACTACATGAAGTGGTCACCCCTAGATATTTATTTATAACATTTATCACTCCTGTTGGAAAATTGCATACATGTAAATCGTTCTGCATCAGGGCAAGCAATTTCACATATTTTTGTTTCCATAGAGGTCAGTAAATGTATTTGAGCAGTCTAGCATCTGCCCTGGATAAGTTGGTATTTGTCAACACAATATTATTTTAAATGTTTGTTCAGCTGCCTCTCTGTGGTTTGCAATGTTCAGATTCGTATTCGGGTTATCGAGGGTCGACAGCTGCCTGGCAACAACATCAAACCAGTGGTTAAGTTGAATGTCTGTGGGCAGACACACAGGACCAGAATAAAGAGAGGGAATAACCCGTATTTCGACGAGGTAATGAACCATTACCACAAAAAATTGTGTATCCTGTAAAAATGTTGCTATAACTCGCTTTTGACTTTTTTCTTGCTTGTAAACATCATCCTGTCTTCTCTTTTTGCCGCTTAATCCCCTCCAGCTTTGAATATCCCATTGGGTATTTTTCTCTGTATCGACAGCCGTGATATGACAGTGGACCTTAAAGGACCTTCAGCTTTCTTGTATTTAACCCCTCTCATTTTCTCTTGCCTTCCCCTTTGCCAAAGCATAAGCATCTTATCAAACTGTAAGTCCTAAAAATGTTCACTGATAGCAAAATGTGTCCAACACTAACATGTATTATGCATACAGGGACATGAGAAATACTAATTTGTTAATGACTTCTTTCTGTCCTGCAGAAGTTTTTCTACAATGTTAACATGCTTCCCTCAGAATTGTTTGACGAAAGCATCAGTCTTCGGGTGCGTAGACAACTCCTTTTTAAGCTATTTTCTTTTGCTTTTGGTTTTTATGTCTGCTAAATCTGTAAACTTGTGTTTATCTCGACAGGTTTATGACTCCTACTCCCTCAGATCTGACAGTCTAGTGGGAGAATTCAAGGTATGCCAAGTGAAGATCTTTCATATCCTTATCTCTTCTTTATTTCAGAAGTTTTACCTGTATTGGTTTATCTCTCACAAGTAGAGACTCGCTGTAGCAGGATTGTGGCTTTTATCACGAGCAGGTTGAGAGATTAAAAGATTTCCTATAATTCAAATGTTTTTTCTTTCCTACCCAGCTGGATGTCGGCTATGTCTACGATGAATCAGGTCAGATTTTCCATGTAAAATGCATACCTTATAAGAAAATAAAGTCTTGTTTGTAATGTATATATTAAATATATTTTAGGTGTTTGAATGTGTTGAACATTCTGCCATGTACAGGTCATGCCATAATGAGGAAATGGCTCCTGCTGGGTGATGCTGATGACTCAAGCTTGGGGGCCAGAGGTTACCTGAAAGTCAGCATAATTGTTTTGGGCACTGGAGATGAGCCACCAGTGAGTATACCTTCTTTCTTACCATCAGGTTTCTCCCTACTGGATACAGAGTACAGATCAGTTTTGAAATAGATCATAACAAGTTTCACTCTCCTTCTGCAGACTGAGAAGAGGGACATAACTGAGGATGAGGACAACATAGAAAGTAATATCTTGGTGCCTGCCGGTGTCACAATGCGATGGGCCACACTCAGCCTCAAGGTGTACCAAGCCGAGGATATACCACAGAGTTAGTGACCCATAAACTCTTGCAGCAATTTTATTTTAATGCAGTCAAATCTCCTTCAAAAATCTTGTATTTACAACCTTCTTCACTTTGCAGTGGATGATGCCTTCATCCAGACAATGAAACAGGTCTTTGGAGGGGATGGAGACACAAAGAACTTGGTGGATCCATATTTGGAAGTCAGCTTTGCTGGCAAGAAGGTATTTAATGTTTAACTAAAAAGAAAAATGTGTTTTTAATGATCTTACTGTGTGAATATTATTGACACGCAATGGCACTTTCTTTATTTCAGCTGTGCACCAAAATCATCGAGAAAAATGCTAATCCGCAGTGGAATCAACTCATCAATCTCCAAGTCAAGGTTAGAGAAATGTATAAGATGTATTTATGGGTTTGATCTAAACACTTAATTCTTCAGCACATATCAGCACTTGCTTCTGTCTGCCTCTGTAGTTCCCGTCCATGTGTGAACGCGTCAAGCTGACTATGTTTGACTGGTAAGAAATAAACTTCATCCATACACAGCTGAACGAGTGACAATAATATCACAACCAATATTTGACATTCCAGTTTTCTCTTTGCAGGGATCGTCTCACAAACGATGACGCCATAGGAACAACGTTTTTAAACCTAAGCCAAATGTCTTCCTCTGGTGGAGAGGTCGAAGGTAATCCTTTAATCTTTGTTTTTCTAACGATTGGTGTGTTATATTTTGATAATGCACTATGACGGTTAACCCTCCTGTTGTGTTCGGGTCAAATCTGACCGATTTACTACTTTCATCAATCATAACTTTTCTGTTTTACATTCGATTGCATTAAGGCTTTATGATATCCTTCACAGTAGACATTTGAACATATGCAATTGCTGATCACCACTTTCATTGAATTTTGGATGATTTAGTCAACTTTGTAACACCCATGGTGTTTCCGGTAATGGAATATGAACCATCCGGATCAGATAAAACACACACACACACACACACACACACACACACACACACACACACACACACACACACACACACACACACACACACACACACACACACACACACACACACACACACACACACACACACACACACACACACACACACACACACACACACATACACTAGATGTGTTTTCCCCCCTTATGTGCCCATCCCCCCATGTGAATCACACCTGGCACACACAAACACACACACACAGAACAATTTGATACATTTCCCGCTCTTACTGTATGTGCCCATCCACCCATGTGAATCACATCTGGCACACACAAACCAAGCCCCCAGGAAGTGCGCTGAGGAAAATATTCGTTGTGGCCAAACGGCTGTAGTACACTAACGTATCAGTCGCTGGGCCAGGAAATACTTTTTCTGGGAAAGAGACGTCTGTAAATCGTTGGATAATTTTTTTTAACTAAATAAACTACCCAGTATGAACATTTGTATAACCATTATTAAAAACATTCGGTCCTCAAGTTGTAAAATGTGCTAATAACGTTATTCTGAGAGTTATTTTCCTCTGTATTATGAACGCGGATCTTCCTTTTCCCAGGAATAGTTCAGATAGTTCCTGGGATTTTGCGTTCACACCAAAAAGATCTGGAACTAGAACTTTTTTTCGGGAACCTTTTCACCCCTTTTCAGTCCCTGCTAGAGAGGTGGTACTTTCCTGGGGAGGAAAAGGTTCCAACTTCTGATTGGCTGGGCGAATTGCAAACCACGCCCCGTAAAACTCAGAAAAGCTTTGTGAAGCTGCCATTTTATTTGCTCGCATTAGCATTATTAGCATTAGCATTAGCCCAGCGCACCAACGGAGAGAGACTAACTTATGGCAACACAAAAGAAAACATGGGAGCGGTGGAGTGATGAGGAGGTGTCGGCGCTTCTGGCGATTTACTCGGAAGGCTTCAGTAGAAGCTGCTGGGAAGACTCCCAAAGCAGAAGAAGAAGTGACGTCAGCTTCTTCATTTGCGTAATCCTCCCTCAGGGACTTATTCCGGTGTGAACGCGATCTACTAGATAGTTCCGGAACTAAAGATTTCCGGGGAACTAATGGCGCATTTCCACTGCAGCGCGTAGCACGGTTTAAGCGTGGCCCGTTTTTTGTTGCGTTTCCACTAGGGGTAGTTCCGACTAACGGGTTTTTCTGGCTCTCCAAAATCCAGGTTCTTTCCGGGCCAACAACCGGGCTGAATATGCTAAACTAGTGAGAGAATCGCTGGGAAGGGGGCTACAACTACAACAAAATGAACATATTTTAACGTTTCAAAATGATGCCGAATTAATGCTTTGACAAGTCTGCAGACAAGACGGCAGGCGAAAAACCTTTTAAAATGCGTGTTTTCTGAATGAAGATCGGCTAAGCTAATGCTGTATATGCTCCGACCGTCCACACTCACAACAATGGCCTATACAGACATAAATAAACCAGCGACTGTATTCGCCATGACACAGACAGTTTGTGGTTTGTACTTGTTTAACTTTTGTCTAGTTTCTGAACAGATATGAGGAGCTGTGAGCTCTGAGTGCTAACAGCTAACGGCTGATGTTGATTTTCTGTGGTTCGCTCCGCCTAAACTGCGTTACTATAGTTACTGCCCCAGCTACTAAACTGTAATGGAAACGCAGCATAAAGTGAGTCTGGCCTACCAAGGCCTAACTATGCCGTACTAAGCCGTGCTAGGTCCTGCAGTGGAAATGCGCCATAAGTTCAGGGAACTATTCCTTGGAAAAGTACTTAAAAGCGCCTATTTACTGCAGTTTTTCATGTATACCAGTAGTCTGATACAATATTTACAGTTCTAAAGGTTGTTAAATGAAATTTGGTGATGATTAATGTTTTTTGTGTTAATGTAATAGCAGTTAAAACAGGACCAGTCAAATTTGACCGCGAACACCAAAGTAAGGGGGAAAGCGAACACAACAGGAGGGTTAATTGATGTTTTCCTTCCCCTCTGGAAACAGACGCACGGGCTGATAGCAACACAGGCTCTGAAAGTATGTAAGAAATGTTCACCTGCATGTTTAAGTTTTTAACCCTCTGCTCCTGTTTGCGTGTCTCTTCTCATGTTACAGTGAGCACTGCAGCATCAGAGTTTGGATTTCTTCCAGCTTTTGGGCCGTGCTATGTCAACCTGTACGGAAGTCCGAGAGAATTTACTGGCCTGCCCGACCAATATGACGAACTCAACTTTGGAAAGGTTAGACCTACCTATCAGCTGAGTACAGATCAGTTCAGCACTGTTTATATAGACACATGTTATTTGGTCTTCATGATAATGTCTACTTTAAGTGTTTGCCTTTGATCTGTTGCAGGGTGAGGGGGTCGCCTACAGGGGGAGGGTCCTTGTTGAGCTGTCCACTCAGCTGGATGGAAAGGTTGATAAGAATGTGGATGACATCTCCAGTGATGACATCCTGGTGTCACAGGTATAAACTGTGTACTGTCATTACTGCTTGTTACTGTTGGAGTCGGGAGGCCTGTTAATTTATTCCAGCAATTACTCAGACCTTCTAATTTACCTAACAGAAGCTATTAAGTCTATTGCCCCTTTCACACCAACGCGGTTCCCGTTCTAGCTCCGTGCTAGTGCTCTTCTGGTTCGGAACCGTTTTTTATTTTCAGCCCCCGTTTTGCTCACAGGCCCGACTTGTCACGATCACAGGTACAGATCAGAACCCAATAGCACGACACAGATACAACCAGTGTTTAGCAATGTTCAGTTTAATCAGGTCAGGGACAGGCAGGGTCAAAACCAGGAAATCCAGCAGTAAGGCAAACAAATCCGAAAAGGGGCAGGCAGAACAGGGCTCAGAACCAGGTGATCCGTCAGACAGGCAACCAAATCCAAACAGGGGGCAGGCAGGAACTCGAGGTCCGAATACAGGCAGGCAGGGGTCAAAACCGGGCAGGACAAGAATCTAGGCTAGAGAATAACAAACACTGGAGAGCTTGGCAGAAAAGACAAGATAATCTGGCAAAGGACAAGTGATAGTGAGGTGGTATAAATACTGTGGAGTAATGAGGGAATGAGTAACAGGTGAGGGGAAGGGCTGGGGAGACCAGGTGAGGGAAGTGAGCTGATTGCAAGAGCCTGGAGGAAGGCGGGATCTGAAATGACAGGAGAGTTAAGATGAGCCAACTCAAACAAACAACAATCTATGTGTATAACTTGTGACACGACTGGTGCTGCCGCTGCTACGTCATGACGTCACAGTTTACGTCGCTGATTTTCTCCCCAACAACAACAATGGGGGACTGCGTCGGGTCGATGATCGTGTTACTTTTAATCATACGAAGCCAGATTAAATTAAATAACGACTTCTCCATCCTTATACTTTTCTCCAGGGTGCCGTGGTTCATTGCCAGAGATGGGGTCGTTACTAAAAAAAAGTAATATATTACATATTACATATTACTTTAAAAAAAAGTAATATATTACACTACTTTGTTACTCTCTACATAAAGTAACTCGTTACTTTACTCGTTACTTTACTCGTTACTTTACTCGCAGGGCCGGCCCGCCCCTCCCTACAGGCAGATCACGCAGACTGCTAAAGTTTCAAATGTTCTCTTTAGTTCAGTTTCCATTGTCGCATAAGACTGATCCAGATAGCTCTGACTATGGCTGTCCTCTGTCTCCTGCTATCTGTATTTTGCGCAGTATATCTCTGAACGATGCGATGGTGATACCACTGTGCAAATGGGCAACATTACCTCTACTATGAAGGATGCTACAAGCCTGTCCATCTCTGCTTTGGTTACCGGTCCTCCAAATTCTAATTTGTGCTGCTTCGGAGTCGGCGGCGGCGCACTCACAACATCCTCACTCTGGGTTCGGGGGTCCTTAGCTATTAGCTTCACCTTAGCATGTGTTCTTTGCAGGTGTTTGTTGAGGTTTGACGTGGTGTTTACAGCAGTGGATAACAGCTTCTGGCCTGGACACAGTTTGCACCTCACCGTCACATTCCTGTCTATTCTTCGGACGAACTCAAAATAATGGGCATACCTCCACCCCTCGAAAGTTATCGCTGATTCAGCCATGTTTATGCAGCACTGCACGTGGAGATGTGGACGCGCAAGTCGCGCAGATTACGTACATATAAACCTGCGGCGGAAACCCCTCTTGTCTGTCAGTGTGATTATGACTGATTTTATAAAAGTAACGAAGTAACGCGTGTCGGGGCAATGTTAGTAACTGTAGTGTGATTTCTGAATTATAAAAGTAACGCGTTACACTACTCCGTTACCGACAAAAGTAATATTATTACACCCAACTCTGTTCATTGCATATTAATGTGTTTCAGTGGCATTTACCGACTGCTGCAGTGCTGCTCTTCCACCGGAGTTTATTCTCCCGTTAACTCACACGGCAGCGGCCGCTGTAAAGTATTCACTGTCTGACTGTCACACCAGCAGCTGATACATATCCCCAATTCCCCAAGTGAATGTGTTTCAGTATGAATTGACGCTGTTTGGCATCACAACGCTGTTATGAAAGTTTCTCTGGTATAAAATGGGTGATGTTAGCATAGCAACCGAAGCTAAACTAACTATCTTGACTACCTGTTGTTGCTATCCTATATGTCATAAACCGTTTTCTACAGGCACATTTTACCGGCGTATTTTTCATTATGATTCTACTTGTGATAGTCGGACATGACAACCTGTGCAGCCCATGTATTGATTCCATCCGATAGCTGCTATAATACAAAACAAAACGTCTGCCTGCTCTCCACAATGATCAATAACAGCGAACGGATGGTCAAAGTAAGGTAAAAATAAACAGAATAACACGAAGCCTGGTTAGTGTTGCCTGACTTTATAAAGTGTGTTTTTTTTTACAAGTGTGTGGTTGCGTTCTAGTCACTTTGCTCAGCGCTACTGCTTGTTACAACTTTTATATGCCGTACTCACCATAAACTGTTAGCTCAGGTTAATCTCCCCCCTCCGACGTAAGCGTGACGTATGCGGTTCTTGCTTCTAGACTGACAATTTTTTGGTGCTTGGTAAGCACCGGTTTTCGGTGCTTAGAGCCGGCTCCGCTGCGGTGTGAACAGGAAAAAACGGTGCTTATCAGGCTCTAGCTCCAAACCGGCCCTGGAACCGCGTTGGTGTGAAAGGGGCATATGTAAGTTTACGGCCTGGCTCACATCCACCGGGGTCAGCAAGATCTCACCTCTATTAACTCCTGAAGAACCAGGTTCAATTAACTGCTGTTTCAATTCAGACGACGCGCTAAATCCGTTTAAGCAATCCCGAAGGATTTTGGTATCAGTAATGAGGTGTGGCCCTACCTAAGTGTGAGTGTGGCAGTTGTGCGATATTACCTTTAAGCAGGAGAGGAGAGCGCAGATACAGTATCATGCTATTTTTAGGCAATAGCATAGGTCTCAGATATATAATAATATATAAAAAGATGTCTATGAAGTGTTTTGCTTAAAATACCAAACAGATCACCCATTCTCGCCATGCCTCATATCCCTCTATTTCACTTCCTGTTTCAAAAGTGCTGATTTTGGGTATAAAGCTTTAAAAAAGAAGAAAAATTGATAACAAATCAAAAAGGAGGGAGCTGAGCTCATGCGGGACCCGGCAGCTACTGTCGAAACGAAATACTGCCGTGATGAAACGCCATATCATGGATTATCAAGGATTATTTCTGAAACAGTATGGAGCTCAAAGGCTTTCTCTCTTTCCGGTTATACCACAAAGTGAGTTCCTTTTTATATCCAGCTTCTTCACACACATGCTCTCCAGTACAGGTTAGCTCTGAGTGTTAGCGATGCTTGTGTAAACACCGACCATATTACGTCCAAAACAGTCGGGAATTGTTTCTGATAGCAACTTTCTAATAGTGCCGTGGGTCCACATTTCCGTCATATCGGACGCAAATCTGGATCAGCTCCGTTGTACTCCCGTTTTTAGAGATTTGGGTACGGAGGAAAAGAGAGAGGGTTTTATTTTCTGATGTTGCGTGAGTTCCCTGACACACCGGGGACACATATTTATGTATAAAAGACATAAAAAAGTGCATTTTGCATGATAGGTCCCCTTTAAATGATCCCAATCCAAAAGGATGGGATGATTTTATTTGAAGAAAATGGTCCACACTTATACAGGGTTTTTACCTTCTCTCGTTACAATGTGACAATCATACAAAATATTTCATGCTGTGGTAAATTACTAATATGAAACCTCAATTCACAGTTTTACATTTCTTATTTTATTTTGTCACTCTCTCTTCAACTGTCCCTCTTGTATTAAAAACCTCTTCCTGTGGAATTCAGGGGAAAATCCTCATGGATTACCGGGTGTGAAATCAAATACATTAGAATCTCTTCAACTGCCCCTCTTCAGTTGTGACATTTAAATTCTAACATCAACTGGCCCACTTCAGTTATGACATTTAAATCTAACATCAACTGGCCCACTTCAGTTGTGACATTTAAATTCTAACTTCAACTGGCCCACTTCAGTTGTGACATTTAAATCTAATTTCAACTGGCCCACTTCAGTTGTGACGTTTCAATTCTAACTTCAACTGGCCCACTTCAGTTGTGACATTTAAATCTAATTTCAACTGGCCCACTTCAGTTGTGACATTTAAATCTAATTTCAACTGGCCCACTACAGTTGTGACATTTAAATTCTAACTTCAACTGGCCCACTTCAGTTATGACATTTAAATCTAACATCAACTGGCCCACTTCAGTTGTGACATTTAAATTCTAACTTCAACTGGCCCACTTCAGTTGTGACATTTAAATCTAATTTCAACTGGCCCACTTCAGTTGTGACATTTAAATTCTAACTTCAACTGGCCCACTTCAGTTGTGACATTTAAATCTAATTTCAACTGGCCCACTTCAGTTGTGACATTTAAATTCTAACTTCAACTGGCCCACTTCAGTTGTGACATTTAAATCTAACTTCAACTGGCCCACTTCAGTTGTGACATTTAAATTCTAACTTCAACTGGCCCACTTCAGTTGTAACATTTCAATTATAACTTCAACTGCCCAATTCAGTTGTGACATTAAACTTCAACTGGCCACTTCAGTTGTAACATTTAAAGTCTAACTTCAACTGCCCACTTCAGTTGGTTTTAGTCAAAACAAAACCAATTTGAGAGAACTTACCAAGGAGAAACCCCGCTCTGGAGCTTTAGTTTCTCCCTCTCAACCAGTGCTTTTATGCTGCACACAGGGACATAAAAAACCAAAGACACCTCCTTCATACCCATATATGTGGGAAAAGGTCATGGCCTCTGGTGTGCAGGACTGGACATGTCCAGACATATTCTCCTATGTTATGGCCTAAACACATTTTGGGGCTCCAGTACTTTTCCATTGAGTCAGGGGCCTCCTGTGCACAGCCTGCTGTGAGTGAAGACAACTGTCTCCCCTCTGCTAAACACTGACACCCATAAACTATAATAGGCCTTAAACTCAACTTTCCAAACCACTTACACTTCGAATATACCGTGGTGATAAAACATGAAATATAATGCATTTTCATTGTGGGTTATACAAGATTATATTTAAGCAATAGCTCACGACAGGGCTTCGCGTCGGGCCGAATAACGCCCCTTAGCTGTGATATAATGACCATATACAGTACCACGGCCTGAAGTGAGCTATTGCTTTTATAAAACGGTTACCAAGTATATGAAAGAAAAATACACACTCCAATTTAAATAGTTTTTATTAGTAAATAATGATGTTCAAAATAAAATAGTCCCTCCGTTGCCTTCTGCACAAAACATAGTGTGAGGTGGTTGCTATGCAACAACACTAACAGCTAGCGCAGTGATTCTCAAATGGGGGTACGCTACCCTAGGGGTACGTCGGGGTACTGCAGGGGGTAGCCTACGTGAGATAAAAAAAAAAGGTTAATTAAAGAAATACCATGCATGATTACAAAAATAATCATAGTACAATCAGTTAAATAGAAAACACAATTTTATATAAAATATTCCTAGAACCACCAAGGGTTCAAGATCCGTTTTTGTGCTTTTCTGGTGCTTAACTGGCTATTCTCTGTTTTTACAAGTGTGTGGTCACGTTCTAGTCACTTTGCTCAGCGCTACTGCTTGTTATTGCTCAGGTTAATCTCGCCCCCCTCCGACGTAAGCGTGAAGTATTGGTACTTGCCGGGCAGCCGAGTGGGGCCAGCTAAGAACCGGGTTTCGGTACTGAGAGCCGGCTCCGCTGCGGTGGAAACAGGAAGAACCAGAGCTAAATCAGGCTCTAGCCCGGAACCACGCTGAGCGGGAAGCCAGTTGTAATAATTAGATTATAACAAATAGACATTGAAATGGAATGGAAAACGTAACATCACTACAGCAGGGAACGTGGACAACGGAGAAAAAAAGAAAGCCAAAATTGAGCCAACAAAATGCCGTCGATATCAGGAGGCGTATGCTTTGATGGAATGCACGTCAACAAACGGCAACCCGCCCCAGGCATTGTGTTTTTTCTGTGGGGAAAACTAGCCAACAGCTCGATGAAACCAGCGCACCAGAGACATCTCAGCACCAAACACCTTTGTCATGTTGGTAAGCCACCGGAGTTTTTCAAGAAGAAACTTGCTGAGTACAGATCCTCGCAAGAGATGATGCGAAAAGCCTCCACAACATCAGCCAAAGCACTGGAGGCATCGTATGCGGTGTCACTGCTCATCGCTAAAGCCAAAAAGCCGTACACGGTCGCTGAGGACCTAAAAGGGGTGCCCACACTTTTTCAGCTTGGGAGCTACTTTTAAAATGACCAAGCCCAAATGAGCTACCTACAGGGCCGCCCCTGCCCAAACTAATTGCGCCGCATAAGCGTATAATAGTGCGCCGCATTTGCGCTTCAGATGAGGAGGTGAGGCCCCCTCATAACTGCATGAACCCGTATGGCACAATACAACTCAGACTAGCTTCCCTGTACTTCAATCAAGCAAATGCCATAGTCAGGATGGATGATAGGCTAACTTTAAAAAAAAGTTGTTTTATTTTATTTTTTTCTTCTTTTTTTTTCAATGCCATGCGATCTACCCACACTACCCTTGCGATCGACCGGTCGATCGCGATCGACGTATTGGGCACCCCTGTAAATAGTCATTGCAGTGTTATTACATAGTTTGTTTATAATTGCACATTTTTCTCAGTTACAACCATTATTTTTTTTTAACCCTTTCATGCATTGTGGTCACTACATTAGAGACTGCTAATGTAATGCTGTTTTCTTGTATATGCATGGGGTTTCGGATGGTATAGTTGCACATCAGGCACCACAGTGGATTTTATTATAATATTTGTGTATTGTATTTTATAGTTTGTGCATAATATATAATTTTGTTCATTGGTTTGTTAAACATATATTACTAAAACATTTTTATTTTTTTCATGCATAAAGATGAAAATATCCTTAGTTTGTTGTAATTCATGCATGAAGGAGTTAATAAATCACACACTGATGGAACATCACTATATTGCAATTATTTATATAGGCTTTTTCTATCAAAAATGTTCGGGGTCGGTCAGGGGGTACTTGGCTGAGAAAATATTTCAAAGGGTGTACATAACTGCAAAAAGTTTGAGAAGCACTGAGCTAGTGAACATATTAGACAGACAGCGTTGATCCATTATTTGGCTATTTATTTACATTAATTTGTATGTTGCCGTTAATTGTGCACCCACTGAAAAACTGTCCAGCATCAGTAGAATGGCTTACAAGGTTACTTGTACTAGGCTGTTGCTTGGCGTGGCGAGAATATTGCTCCACTTTCTCCGGTCAGTTGGTCTACCTGCTCTTCACGTAGCATGTCATATAGGTGCTTTTTCTGGAGATAGGCACTGCTCAATCCACTCATCCATAGTAAGGCCACCCCGGAGGTCGAAGTTAACCTTAAATGTTTCCATCTTAAGCTGTGTTAGTTAGTTTCGTAACGGACGTAATGTAACAGTTTTAACGGTTGTAGCTTTTTCTCAGACGTGGAGGGATACTGACTTGTGAAAAGTAACTACAATTCTACCCGTGATATACGCTCATTATATCACGGCTAAGAACCAATCAGATTGCTTGATTTGACTTATCCGTTTTATAATTGATTATATTAACTTTCGTTTTAATTATTCAACTTAATATGGAGACCTCAACATTACTTAGATGTATTTCCATGATAATCCTTTAAGTGTCAATACATTTTTTTCCTTTTAAGTTGGTATTGGTAGGAACCATCAATACAGTACTCTTTGTATGACACAAAACAAATATTTTTCTCAATACCTTCATGCTAACTTATAACTTATATTAATGAACATTATGCCAATACATATATATTATAACTGTGTTTAATGTGGGACACTAATTTGTAATTGCTGATTTAAATTTGTGACAATATTTTAATGCTTCTTCTATTTTAGGCAAGGCAAGGCAAGGCAAGTTTATTTATATAGCACCTTTCAACACAAGGCAATTCAAAGTGCTTTACAAAACTGGAAGACATTATGAAAATGGCATTTAAAATCAGTCATTAAAAAGAAAAGATAATAAAATAAACATTAAAAGAAAAAATACATGGATAAAAGTTAAAAGTTACAGTGCAGTTTAAGATGTGAATAGTTCAATTAAAAGCAGCGGCAAAAAGAAAAGTCTTCAGCCTGGATTTAAAAGTAGTAAGAGTTGCAGCGGACCTGCAGGTTTCTGGGAGTTTGTTCCAGATATTTGGAGCATAATAACTGAATGCTGCTTCTCCATGTTTAGTTCTGACTCTGGGGACAGAAAGCTGACCAGTCCCTGAAGACCTGAGAGATCTGGATGGTTCATAATTTAGCAGTAGGTCAGACATGTATTTTGCGCCTAAACCATTCAAAGCTTTATAAACCAGCAGCAGTATTTTGAAATCTATTCTTTGACACACAGGAAGCCAGTGTAAGGACTTCAGAACAGGAGTGATGTGATCCACTTTCTTAGTGTTAGTGAGGACTCGAGCAGCGGCGTTCTGAATTAGCTGCAGCTTTCTAATAGATTTTTTAGTGAGACCTGTAAAGACACCATTACAGTAGTCGAGTCTACTGAAGATAAAAGCATGGACAAGTTTTTCCAAATCCTGCTGTGACATTAGTCTTTTAATCCTAGATATGTTCTTTAGGTGATAGTAGGCTGATTTAGTAACTGTTTTAATGTGACTGTTGAAACTCAGGTCAGAGTCCATGACTACACCTAGATTTCTGGCTTTATCTGTTGTTTTGAACATTGCAGACTGAAGCTCAGCGCTAACTTTTATACGTTCTGCCTTGGCTCCAAAAACCATTACCTCAGTTTTATCTTTGTTTAATTGGAGAAAGTTCTGATACATCCAGTAATTCATTTGTTCAATGCACTTACTCAGTGTTTGAATTGGAGCATAATCTCCTGGTGAAATTGTTACGTAAATTTGTGTGTCATCCGCATAGCTATGGTAACTTATTTTGTTGTTTTTCATTATCTGAGCCAGTGGTAGCATGTAGATGTTAAAGAGAAGAGGCCCCAAGATGGAGCCTTGAGGTACCCCACATGTCATAGTTGTCAACTCAGATGTGTATTTTTACCTATAGAAACAAAGTTTTTTCTGTCCTTTAAGTAGGACTCAAACCAATTTAGAACTGTTGCCGAAAGTCCCACCCAGTTTTCTAGTCGGTCTAGTAATATGTTGTGGTCAACAGTGTCAAACGCAGCACTGAGATCTAATAATACTAACACTGAAGTTCTGCCACTGTCTGTGTTTAAGTGGATGTCATTGAAGACCTTTACAAGAGCAGTCTCAGTGCTGTGGTTTGGACGAAATCCTGACTGGAACACATCCAAACAGTTATTTAAATGCAAGAAGTTACTCAACTGTTGAAATACAACTTTTTCAATGATTTTACCTAGAAATGGCAGGTTTGATATTGGCCTGTAATTGTTCATTACTGAAGCATCTAGATTATTCTTTTTTAAGAGCGGTTTAATGACTGCAGTTTTCAGGGCCTCTGGAAAAACACCTGAGTGAAGAGATGTGTTTACTATATGAAGTAGATCTGAGGCCATGCAAGGAAAAACATCTTTGAAAAATCCTGTTGGAATAATATCAAGGCAGCAGGAGGAGGATTTCAGAAGTTGAATAATGTCCTCTAAGTTTTTACCATTAATCTGATGGAATTGTGTCATGGTGTTTGAATTGATATTAGGTGGACATAGGGACAACACATTTGCTGTACCTGATGCAGAGGCACTGACTGCTTGTCTAATTTTCTGAATTTTGTCAGTGAAGAAGGAGGCAAAATCATTGCACGCCCTGGTGGATAGAAATTCAGAGGCTACTGACACTGGGGGGTTAGTTAGTCTGTCGACGGTAGCAAACAAGGCACGTGCGTTGTTTTTGTTTTTGGTAATGATGTCAGAGAAGAAAGACTGTCGTGCGTTTTTCAATTCCAAATTATAAAGGCCAAGTCTCTCTTTATAGATTTCAAAGTGAACCTGGAGATTTGTTTTTCGCCACCTACGTTCAGCTTTTCGACACTCTCTTTTTTCTGTTCTCACGGTCATGGCCTTTCTCCATGGAGATATTTTCTTGCCAATCACTTCCTTTACCGTAGTTGGAGCAATGGTATCTATAACATTTTTAATTTTTGAATTAAAATGATCTACTAGCTCATTTACTGAGATGTTAGCAGGGGCAAGTGTGGATGAAAAATTATGAGTAAACATTTCCCTAGTATTTTCAGTTAAATATCGCTTTGTGGTTACCTCTTTCTGAACATTTTTGTGAACAGAAATAGAGCTCTCAAAGAAAACACAGGAATGATCAGAGAGTGCAACATCAGTCACCACAACCTTTGAGATATTCAGACCCTTTGAGATAATTAAGTCCAGAGTGTGCCCCTTATTGTGCGTGGGCTCCGCCACATGCTGAGTCAGTCCATAGTTATCAAGAACACAAAACAGTTCTTTAGCCCCTCTGTCCTGGGGGTTGTCAACATGGATGTTAAAATCACCAACAATGACTAGACGGTCAAAGTCAATACACACTATAGACAGCAGTTCAGTAAAATCATCAAAAAAGCTTGCACAGTATTTGGGTGGTCTATAGATATTTAGGAACAGAGCTCGAGAGGAGCATTTCAGCTGAAGGGCCACATATTCAAAAGAAGCAAAGTCCCCATAAGATGTCTTCCTGCATTGAATGGAATCATTGAACAAAATAGCAACTCCACCCCCTTTCTTATGCATTCTTTCCTGACTCATAAAACTAAAGTTGGGAGGGGTTGATTCGATAAGAACAGCTGCACTGTTATTTTGTTCAATCCAAGTTTCCGTTAAAAACATAAAATCGAGATTGTGCTAAGTGATAAAATCATTGATTAAAAATGTTTTTCCTGCCAAAGACCTGACATTTAATAAAGCTAGTTTAAGTTTGTTAAATACACTATCAGTAAAAACATTTGTGACAAGCTGTGGCTGACATGGAATCACTGCTAAATTTGATAACCTCACACAAACGTTTGAGCACTTCCTGTTTCTAAGCTGATTTACCGCTCTTAATCTATTACCTATCAACACAGATATCGGCAAAGCTACTGGCAGGCAGGGCCCCGGCATGTGCTGGAAAGAGTTGAGAGTGCCATATGCCCTTGAGCCTGGACCCAGCACATATCAGAAATAGTTTGTTGCGTTTTGTACACACACATCCTTATCAGGCTTCGGAGACTGCAGATGCTTTCTTGAAGGGAGGGGAGGTGGTTGACGTAGGCACGGTGATGAAGACGGGGGAGATGGTGCGCGTCTCTGCTTCGGTGATTTTGGTGGGCGTTGTGGAAGGGCGGGGGTAAAGGACATGCTGCCAGGGGGGGGAGGTGGTTGACGTAGGCTTGTCTTTGGTGATTTTGGTGGGCGTCGTTGAGGGGCGGGGGTAAAGGACATGCTGCCAACCCTGCATATCGCCTTCATGCGGTCATCGAACTCCAGGGGGCAGGGCGAGGGTGAAAGGGTGAGCGGAGAGTAGAGAGAGCGGGGGGATGAATGAAGAGTATCCTCAAAGGCGTTGACAGGGGGGGTGACGGGCAGTGGAGACTCCTCCATTTGTGTCATAGGTCTCCCATAATCAGAACATTCCTCAGGCGGGTGCAGTGATACTTCTTCAGGGTTTTCTGCGCGATGTGTTGTGTCTTTCTCCTGTTTTGATTCCTCTTGCCGCTTGTCCTTGGCAGAGGGAACAGATTGCTGATGCAGGCAGTTGAATATGTTAGAGATAAACAATTTCACTCCTGACTTGTTCAGGCAAACTCCATCTGCCTTAAAAAGATGTCTGCGATCCCAGAAAAAGTTAAAATTGTCAATAAAATGGACAGAATGGTCAGTACAGGCAGCTGAAAGCCACGTGTTCAGTGCAAACAGTCTGCTGAATCTCTCCACTCCTCTTCTGACTGGCGGTAGAGGGCCACTGATGAACACCTCCGCATTTAGAGAGCTGACAGTTTCCAACAGACATTTAAAGTCTTCTTTCAGCGCTTCTGACTGTTGTTTCACAACATCATTTGTTCCAATATGTAGTACCACATTCTTCACAGTCGGATGTTCAGCCCCAATATGCAGGATCTTCTCAGCCAAGACGGAGACCATATCCTTGGGAAAACAGAGTACTTTGGTGTTGTTCTTACTACACAGACCTTTTACATCTCTTACAGCAGAGTCACCCACAATCAGAGTTTCAGGCCCAGTCGTTAGCTTTCCCTCTAGCCTTTTACTTTTGGAGTAGCTATTGGTCCTTACCCTGCTGTGTGAAGAGGACAGGTTATCCAGGTCATCAGAAAGAGATCTCCGGTTCTCGGTCAGCGGAGCGTATCTGTTCTGGATTGGCACACTTGGTGGTTTAGGAGGATTGTTTGTAGTTCTCCCTTTAGCAGCTGTCCACGGCTGTTTCCTAGTATGAATAGGGGTTGAAGAGGCACTCTTCCTGGGTGATAACAATGCAGGCCAGCCGGTCGCATCACAGATTTCAGAGCGCTGGGCTCTGCCTGTTATTCGTCCTCCCAAATCCCATGGAAATGATTTACTCTTAGGCTTTGCACCCAGAGAGTTCCAGGGAGGACTACCACTTGTAGATTTATTACCCAGTACACAGCCCTCCTGTTCCTTGGAAACCTTGTAGCTGCTAACTAGCTGTGAGTTAGCATACCCTTTTCCATTATTTTGCAACACTGGTAAAGTGGTGTTATTCCCACAACATAGTCCATTCACTTCCACGTTAACTTCCAACCGTTGCATTTTCATTTCCAACACAGCCATCTTCTGTAGAAGTATGTGGAAGTCATCTGTAGAGAACGGAGGCATTTTGCTACCAACTAGCTTAAGCTAAATAGCATGCAGTAGCCTACCAGGCTTTAGCTGTTGCTAGGCCACGCTACTGTAAGACTGAGGTCGTCGTAAAAATGTTGAAATATGGCTGAAACCCTCCGTCTATTTACGATGAATAACTGTCCCAGTGATAAGTTAATGTCCAGGAGCCGCTGCTCGAAGTTTTCAGAGAATAAGAATAGGAAAATCAGCATAAAAAGTAAGCAGAGGCAAGAGCAAGCAGAAAAGCGTCTGCACTGTAAGAAAGAAAGATAAGGGTCTTTTACATGATTTTTGAATGAAAAATTCAGCAGTTGGTTAATGGTAGAATTCATGACATATCAATTATCCAAAAGAAAATGCAATTTAAGACACATTTGTTATTGTTCTTTTAGCATGATTGAGAAAAGAGACAGAAATAATCCCGCCCTAACCTCTTACACTGCCACATCCTTTTCGTTTGTGTGCAGAAATACCAGCGGAAGAGGAATTTCTACCTGTGCGCTGTGTTTCACAGTGCATGCATGCTTCAAGTGCCGGGCGAGCCTATCCAGTTTGAGGTCAGCATTGGTAACTATGGTAACAAGCTGGACTCCACCTGCAAGCCCCTGCCATCGACCACCCAGTACAGCTACGCTGTGTTTGATGGTATGAAAAGAAGAAGTCTGCAAGAATAATACAAAATAAATTACTCAATTTCACAATTGATGGTGTTTTTGTTCAGGAGAATGAACATGCATTACATCATATTTCAACCCTGGTTAATGTCATTACTTATTGAAAGTTGAATAAAATAAATAAATATATATATTTTACACTTAGAACTTTGCTGTAACAGTGAATAATGTACATTTCTGAAGTCAAAAAGGGCTTGGAGCTCTGAGGGTTAAACTGTTTATCATGCTGTAAGTGTGTTTAAACCGGGATTATGGAGCCAATGAGACATGGACTCCACATGTTAGTTTGTGGTCCACTCCAGTACTTGTGTTTAAAATGACTGGGTGTATTTATTTGGTATTCCACAGGTAATCACTACTATTACCTGCCCTGGGCTGAGACTAAGCCTGTTGTGATTCTCACTTCATTCTGGGAGGACATCAGTCACCGTCTGGACTCTGCCAATTTACTCCTCTTCATCGCTGAGAGACTGGTGAGAATAAGTCACGGTGGCAAATATTGTACATGTCTACACAGGCAGTACTTCTCAGTAATATCCTTTTATCTGTCTGTGTGATTTATTTCAGGAGTCCCACCTTACCTCTTTAAAAACAGCCATCTTAGCCAAAGTGTCTGAAACATGTCTGACAGAGAACTGGCTCAAACTCATCAACCATATGATTGAGGATCTGAACAGGTAAGACAGGACCAGAGAGACCCTGGACCTGTGTGTTGTATCAAGTTATGCTTTATTGCAGCTTATCATAAGGAAAACTATGGTCATTGTTTTCATCAAATACATTTGCAGGTGGATGTTTTGGTGGAGGTATATTGTTTTAAGACCTGTCCATATAACTATTATTAACTTTTTGGATGATACTTTTTCCCAGAAACAATTTCAATAAAGAATATTATTGTCATTTTAGGACCATTTCAGGCTACTGGTGTAATTTAGCATCATAATGCATGAAATATGTATGTATGAAAAATGTAATGTAAATGTACATGAAAAAAATGACTAAAAATACAAAATAAATAAAATAAACCGCCCAACATAAAACAATACATTAATTAGGCTCTGAGCTATTATAAATATCAAACATTTGGGCAGGGGGTATATGGCCATTCACCCTTAACAATAATAATGGTAATATATTGCCAATCCAGTTATTCAGAGGTTACAACCTTTGTTAACAGAAAGTGCAAAGTAACAGCATATTAGCTATACAGTACATTAGATATAAGTAAGAACAACAACACTCTTTATCATGAATCGCATAAACTGCAGACAAAAAGGTCAGCAACGTCAAAAATATTGATGCCATGTCCGTTTCCTTTATGATACGTCAATTGTGTTATTATTGGGAAAGGCTTAACTGTTTTACCTTGTTATTTTCTTTAAACATTAATCTTATTCACCAATTTTTGACAGTTTCCAGCTCCCAGTGCTGGAGGGCCAGCCCAATGTGACTGTACTGGATCTCCAGTTGAAAAAGCTGCGAGACGCTGCTGTGGACGCCATCAGAGAGGTGGCCAAACGCATGAAAGGGGAGGCCACGAATGTCAAGGACACTGTTGGTGACATCGAGGACTGGTTGGAAAAAATCAAGCAGCTGGCAGAGGAGGTCAGGAAAAGCATAAATATGAAGTTATGTAAAAAGTCATTGAGACGTTATCATGTAACTTAAATGTTGTGTGTCTTAATCAGCCTCAGAACAGCATGCCTGATGTGATCATCTGGATGTTAAGAGGAGAGAAGCGAGTGGCTTTTGCTCGAGTCCCAGCAAACCAGATCCTGTTCTCTGACTTTAGTGAACAGGCGCGTGGCAAGCACTGCGGACGGACTCAGACCATTTTCATGCAGGTACAGAATAATGTATTTATTTCTAATTTGATATTTTACTGGTAATGTTCAGAAAGAGTGCACACCTTTTGTATTTGTTTCTTTGTCAGTACCCCATGGACAAAAACAAAGGGGAGAAGGTCCCTGTTCAGCTACGGGTCAACATGTGGCTCGGCCTCTCTGCTCATGAGAAGAAGTTCAACAGCTTCTCAGAGGGAAACTTCAGCGTGTATGCTGAAATGGTAAAGTAGCTACACTATAAATGAGCTTTTTTATATACATATACGTTTAATCTGATATCAGTTGTGTTATCTCTGACTTTTTTCCGCAGTATGAGAACCAGGCCAGTGTTTTAGGGAAGTGGGGAACTACCGGTCTGGTTGGTCGCCATAAGTTCTCCGATGTGACTGGAAAGGTGAAACTCAAACGAGAACGCTTTCTGCCCCCCCGTGGATGGGATTGGGAGAAGGACTGGTTTGTTGACCCTGAGCGATGGTAAGTCAATGAAACACACCATATCACACACACACACACATTCCTTTGTGATTAATTACTTGTAAAGTCTCAAAAACAAACATCCTGTATTCACTGTAGCTGAACACACTCCAGAATCCTGTTCATATTTCTGCTCTATTATCTATTCATTGTCCGTGATCATTAATCGGTGCTTGTACCAGCCATAATCACACAATCACAGGAAATAAAAAGGAAATTGGGAATCTGCCAGTTTTTTTGTTTAAGGAGGTATCCCTCCCTCTGCCTCCTAGTTCTTTGCTTACATTCTCCCATCAAGGCTCATGTAAACAATTTGAGCTCTCTGATGCCTAACTTCCTGAGCTGCTCCACTCAGATGGTCACGGTCATACATAGCTACTGCCTGAGTCACAAAGCCTCTCATTAACCTTTGTGGGATTTTCTACAGCCTGTTGACAGAAGCAGACGCTGGACACACAGAGTTCACAGATGAGGTTTTTCAGAACGAAACACGTTTCCCTGGTAGAGAGTGGAAGCCCGCTGCAGAGCCCTACACAGACGTGGTACAACCTACTGCTCACACACACACACAAACACACATTTGAGTTTCGGGAAAAATGTGGGTAAAGATAACAGGAGAGAAGCCTGTCTATTCATGTTAGTTTCCAATGTTATCAGTTGTTCTTATGGACGCTAGATTTCTTTGGGGTCGAATCTATGGGCTTTCCTGGATGAGACCCTGTTGTGTTTTTGATTGTGATTATGTCGTTTTCAGTAGGACTGCTGTTGATGATTATGACATCATATTGAGTTACATCTGAACAATATCCAAAATAACTTAGACCTCCTATGCTTAATCCTATACTTCTTATTTTATACAATATACGTTTAATTATTAAATGACTGTAAAATGTGGAAGAACTCGCTTTTAGTGTTAGACCTGCAGAGAACATCAACCGGCTCAGTTCATTACAGCGTTTTGCGTTATTTAGCATGTTATTTTGTTTTAACAGCCAGCAATGTTACTGTTTTGATTCACTTTTCATTCCAGACACAGCTATAGCATATACAATATCTGATTAACGCACATAACTATACATTCCCAGCAACAAGTCGAACACACAAACCTAGCAACTACCTGTTGAACATAGCGGAACATTTAGCAACCTAACCAGAGTCTGGGTTTGTCAATAGCTATACAGTACATACATGAATGACATTGGATCTGTGTTGTCTAGAATGGAGAAAAGGTTCAAAGCCCAGCAGAGTTTGAGTGTCCACCTGGATGGAAATGGGAGGATGTCTGGAGCTTTGACAGCAACAAGGCTGTTGATGAGAGAGGTAACATCACTAACACTGACATATGTGATTTTCTTTTTAAAACATTAGATTTAACTTGATCTGTATGTGTGTCTTTTGGCTCTAGGGTGGGAATACGGTGTTACCATTCCTCCCAATGACAAGCCCAAATCCTGGGTCGCAGCTGAGAAGATGTATCATGTCCATCGCAGGAAGAGACTCATAAGACCACGGAAGAAGACATCTGATAAAAAGGCTGTTTCTGAGGTAAGAAAGAGGTAGATGTGGATGAGAAAACGGGGTAGATTTGAGAGATTTTGAAGCTCATTTTTTCTGTCCTTGTCTTTTCCATAGAGGCGAGACCCAGGGGAAGGCTGGGAATACTCTTCCCTGATTGGCTGGAAGTTCCACAGGAAGGAGCGCTCCTCTGACACATTTCGCCGCTGCCGCTGGAGAAGAAAGATGGTTCCCTCAGACTGCATCGGGTCCTCTGCCATCTTCAGGCTGGAAGGGGCATTAGTGAGTCCAGGGAGAAACATTACTAAACATGAGTTCCACATTTCCCCCCACCAAGCAGTTGTCATGACAACAACATTTACTTTATGCCATCTGAGTCATATCCTCAGATTATTCTCCTGCATGTGTGTCCGATGTTGGCAAATCTTTCAGGAAGTTTATTTTAGTTCTGCATTCTTTCTTCCTTATCCAATTTTTCTTAGATTTTGCAGAAATGTTTCCCTGTTCTTTTCAGCGCCTCACCCTGTGATTTGTTAACAGGGTGTTGATGTCGACGAGAAGGCCAGTAAAACGGATGCAGCAAAACTATTTGGTGCCAACACACCCACTGTTTCCTGCCACTTTAGCCGTAAGTAGTTGGGCCAGATAAAGTTAACTTTTGATCACTCTGCTGATTGTTTCTTCAAAGCTCCTGGTGCCAGATAACCTTGAATCAAGAACTAAGCAGTGTGGCAGATGTTCTGTGTGATTAGATTGGTGGTAACATAGTCATAAATGTTAAACATGCTGAAAAATGTTATCTCCCTTTTAGAGTCTTACCTCTACCATCTGAGAGTGTACGTGTACCAGGCGAGGAGTCTCTGTGCCATGGACAATGACAGCTTCTCGGGTAAAGTCAAATCCTGGCCTGGACGAATACATGAAATCGACTCAGGATGTAAAATGTTGCTTTAATTCAATTAAACATCACAAACTCCTGGTCATCCCCAGATCCCTATGCACATGTGTCATTCCTCCATGTGAGTAAGACCACAGAAGTCATAAGGTCCACCCTGAACCCCACATGGGACCAGACTCTCATCTTTGAGGACATTGAGATCTACGGAGACCCACAAACTATTGCCCGCAACCCTCCTGATGTGGTGCTGGAGCTGTGTGACAGGGATCAAGTAGTACGTTGTATATTTTATCTGCCAAATCAAATCACATAAGCATTCTAAGTTTTATGCAAGAAATGCATCTGAGATTCATGTATGATATAATCAGGCGTCACTAAGTGTTTGTGTGTCGTTGCACTTTATTTATAAAGGGTAAAGATGAACCCATGGGTCGCTGTAGGTGCCCTCCTGTGGTGAAGCTGAACCCCAGTGTGGCTGTCAGCCCTAAGCTGCTGTGGTTCCCGGTCAACAAAAAAGGTCGCAATGCCGGAGAGATACTGGTGGCTGCAGAGCTCATACTGAAGAACAAGGTAAAGAAGACACTGAAGAAACTGTTATTAACTCTATAAAACAGTACTTAGTAGGTTATGCTTTTCTTTGCCCTCCAGGGGAATGACGGAGAAATGCCTCTGCTACCTTCTCGCCGGGGGGAGATCTACATGGTTCCCCAGGGAATCAGGCCTGTAGTGCAGCGCACTGCGATCGAGGTACATTACGCCATCATGCTCCTTTGCCAGCACCTATAAATTCCCATCACACACATTTCATGATCAGACAAGATCAGCCCAACCCTGAGATATCTGCTGTGGTTGCATTTCCTACCAATTTTTCCCTTCCCCCCGTACTCTCACCTGTCTTTTACCACTATGGCAGCCTCTAATCTGCCCATGTTAATGTGTTTGTTTGATCCCAGGTCTTGACTTGGGGCTTGAGGAACATGAAGACCTACCAGTTGGCCACAGTCACCTCTCCCAGTTTGATAGTTGAGTGTGGTGGAGAGATTGTGCAAACCGCTGTAATCAAGAACTTCAAAAAGAACCCCAACTTCCCCGGATCCGTGCTGCTCCTCGAAGTGGTACAGACCCTCAAACTCTCTGGAATATATATTCAGACATCTGTAAAAGTTGCATGTCTACATTTTCAATATTTTCTCACATGGCTCGTTCTATTTTTTTCTCACCTTAGCTTCTTCCCAAAGAGGAGATGTACACCCCTCCCATCGTGCTGAAGGTAATCGACCACCGGCCTTTTGGCAGGAAACCGGTAGTGGGTCAGTGCACCATCGACTGCCTGGAACAGTTCCGCTGTGATCCATATCGCATTAACAGTGAAGTCTGCATGTCTGCTAGAGGTACAGTATACACACACATGGCAGACACATACTCATCTCCTTATTTGAGGATTTTTGTTTTAGATGTGTTTGATGGGAGGCATCATTTTGTAACATAAAAAACATGGTTTTTTTGCCATGCTGTTTTTCAATTCAAACAAACATTATGTCAACAATGCAAGAAGAACACTCTTTAAAAAAAATAAACAATGCATACATTAATTAAAAATCTGATTAAAATAGAAACATTACATACAATAATTAGTTAATTAATTAAATTATATAATTTTTTTAAATAATAATTACAGTAATACTGAAGACAGTGGAGTCTTATTGAATCCTGTTTTAATTGACTTGCAGTGGCTATGATAGCTGCTGCCCAGGGAGATGTTGTCATAGAAATTGATGAGAGACCTATCGTCAAAGCCGAGGTAAGTAATAATGTACTCACTCACTCATATGACAACATTTTCACTGCTACGTCTTTCTTTTATTGATAAGTATTCTTTGTTTGCTTCCCACACTATGCAGCTTCATGCAGAAATGGTGAGTTTTTGTTTGTCCTATCACATTTTTAGAGATGTTATCTATCGGCAGATTAAGTGAATCATTATTTTCCCTTGTGTAGGACAAGGAAGCAGTAGACTGGTGGAGTAAGTTCTTTGCCTCTATTGGAGAGAAGGAGAAGTGTGCGCCTTACCTGAAAAAGGGATACGACAAATTACAGGTAAGAACATGTTTTTGCACATTGCTTAAACACAATAATGATTTGAATCTTTCCCTGAATTCTTGTATGTGATTTTCTTACAGCAAGATATATCTGTGACCAGAAAGTCCTGCTTCTCATTCTTTTTGATAAGAGTTTGCATTGGTATTTAGCTAAAAAAAGATGCTGTACTCCGATACTGAAAAGAGCAGTTAGTAGTTAGTTATTTTAATGAAAAAAAATAATACTAATTATTCTGAGTGCTGTTAAAACATGTAACCAAGGTGTGACGTATCGTTAGCTTGAGAGATCACAATATATGAAGTATGACTTAGTTTCTGTTCTTGTGTTGGTTTTCAGGTCTTTAACAGTGAGCTTGAAGAGGTTCAACAGTTCCAGGGATTCACTGATTTCTGCGGCACTTTCAAACTCCAGCGAGGAAAGACCGAGGATGAGGAAGATGACCCCTCTGTGGTGGGAGAGTTCAAGGTAAAGAAGCCCATTGGTACACATGGGTAAACACTGCTTTGGATGCTGTCCAGCTACTTTTCTTAGCCTTTGCCTGCCCTCTGGTGGATAATTTATGAAATGAAACAGTATTATTTATATCACCTTCTGATTGGTATGTCTGTGAGGGGATATTTAGCTTCAGTATGTAGTACCTCATTGATGTAACAATCTATTGTTACCTTGGTAGGAATATGGTCTGAGGTTCCAGTGTGAATGTTATGAGCTTGTATAAGAGAGGTTATAGGACTAACAGTGCTGTCTTTTTTCGGCTATATACAGGGCTCATTCAAGATTTACCCACTGTCGGATGACCCAGGGGTGCCAGCTCCACCCCGCCAGTTCAAAGAGCTTCCTGAGAGCGGACCGCAGGGCTGCCTTGTCAGAATTTATGTGGTGCGCTGTCTTGACCTCCAGCCTAAGGACACAAATGGCATGGTGAGTATTAAATAAAGCTGCAACTAAACCACCATCTTGGCATAGTTACAAATAATTGAGTCACAACAGTGCTCTAGATGTATGAAGATGAAAGATCACTAAAGTTAATTTTTTTGTATTCTCATTTTTCAGTGCGACCCATACATTAAGCTATCACTGGGAGGGAAAACACTGGATGACAGAGATCACTATAAACCAAACACCCTTCACCCAGAGTTTGGGAGGTGAGACAGCAATGAGTTCATCTTCCTGACATTTTGTACATTTTGTATTTGTTCAAATGATTGCTGCCAGTTTGAAGTTAGTCTAAGAACAGAAAGAAGCAGGCTATGCATAATTTGTTGTACATTTTTGACCAGGATGTTTGAGATGTCCTGCTTCATGCCTCAAGACAAGGACCTGAAGATTGCTGTGTATGACTATGACTTACTGAGCAGAGATGAAAAAGTGGGTGAGACGGTCATCGATTTGGAGAACAGACTCCTGTCTCGTTTCAGGCCCTGCTGTGGCCTGCCTCAGACCTACTGTGTGTAAGTATGTGCTGCTACAGTACAGCATCTGCAGTACAGTGGATGTATCAGACGTCGGCCAGGGAATTCTTTGATTTATTTTTGTTTCTTGAAGACAAAGCCATAACGTCTATAATTTTGTTGCAGCTCAGGGATCAATCAGTGGAGAGACCAGCTGAAGCCGTCGCAGATCCTGCAGAACGTGGCCAGAGTGAGAGGCGTCCCTCCTCCACGCATCGAGGGAGATGGAAGCTCGCTCTCTTTCTCAGGAAAAGAATACCACCTGCACGATTTCGGTACTGCCATTGTCAAATACCGTAGAATTATACTGATATCTCAATGACTAAGTTTTGATATAGAAAATGTCTGAGCAGAATGCTTTCCAACTAGTATGAAAGTACGCTGGAGTTGTATCTTGGCCTAAATATTAACCTGTATCTACTAAAGCACTGGGTTTCAAAGTCTAAGACTGGGCTTACCCTCAAACAAGTGAGTTAGTTTACTTCCTCAGTTTGCTGTATTGCTGAATGCATATTGGAACCACGTTATTTGATCCTTTAGACACTCAAAAATAATAATTAGGCCAGAAAACAAACAAAATTAATGATTTTGCACAGCACTCTTTTTGAGTGCTGTGCAAAATCATTCATTAGTTTCTAACTGTAGCAAATTACACACATTGAAGCTATTCTACCTTACTGTATGTGATTTTCTTTTAGCCATAGTAACAACAAATTACATGTGTTCACTTCCATTCTCTGAGGCTCCCTTGAAACAGTTTGTAGTCCGCCTCACACTTTTGACCTTTGTTATACTTTACACTATCCTTTCTTTCTTGACCTTTGTGATGTGATGTGCACTTTGCAGAGGCAAACACTGCGATCCATCCACACTTAGGCCCAGCCAGAGAGAGGCTGGCCCTGCATGTACTCAGAGCCCAGGGCTTGGCACCGGAGCACGTGGAGACCAGAACCCTGTACAGCTCCTACCAACCCAACCTGCCTCAGGTTAAAACATCCCAAATAACACTACATACATTTTTTTTTTGATTAGAGGTAGCAAAGATATATAAGTCATATATAATGCTTTTTAGAATAAACATTTTAACGTTGTTTGTTTTTCCTAACCACAGGGACAGATTCAAATGTGGGTGGACATTTTCCCCAAGAGCCTTGGTTTGCCAGGTCCCCCATGTGATATCACTCCACGCAAAGCCAAGAAGTAAGGAACACTTGACTAAATATTGATTTATAAAAATGCATTTAAGGATAAAATATAACAATATTATTTTTAACAGGTATATGTTGCGAGCCATAATTTGGAACACAACAGATGTTACTCTGGACGACACAAGCATAACTGGAGATAAAATGAGTGACATCTACGTTAAAGGGTAAATTACACGCAATACCCTATCCCTTCATTTATGTATACTTTTACCACCTACTGGACTCACGTACAAGTAGCTTATCTGAATTCAACATTGCCATGTTTTTTAGATGGATGCTGGGTATGGAAGACAACAAGCAGAAGACTGATGTACACTACAGATCCCTGGATGGGGATGGAAATTTCAACTGGAGGTATATCTTTGAGTTTGACTACCTGCCTGCAGAACAGCTGTGTGTGGTCTCGAAGAAAGTGAGTAAGGTCCTGGAGCAGGAAAAAAGCATCAAATGATTGTTGTGTCATATTTATATATTATTATTGTGTGCTGATGCAGGTAATTGTCTAAATAAAGTGTTTGTGTTTTTCCAGGAACACTTTTGGAATCTGGACAAAACTGAATTTAGGATTCCTCCTAAATTGATCGTCCAGATATGGGACAATGACAAATTCTCCATGGATGACTACTTAGGTTAGCATTATGATTAACCCCACACAGAGGGAGGTCTAGATAGAGATCTACAAAAGAGCAATAAAGGACTAATTATAACTTTCCATTAATATTTCTGTTACAGGTTCACTTGAACTGGATCTACTTAATCTGATCTCTCCTGCTAAGAGCCCAGAAAAGTGCAGCCTGAAGATGTTGCCTGGTATGGCAGACTCAGTCTCCACGAAAAAAACCCTGCCCAACTCACTCTTCTCCCAGAAGTCTGTACGAGGCTGGTGGCCATGTGCTATCGAGCAGGATGGGAAACATGTGCTTGGTGTATGTTTATGTCCTCGGCACATTCCATAGTAAAAAAAAAAATCCTGGATACTTTTTAAGATTTTGTTTTCAAACTCCACAGGGGAAGGTAGAGATGACACTGGAAATAGTGGAGGGGAAGGAGATGGAGGAGAGACCTGCTGGGAAAGGCCGAGATGAACCAAACATGAGTCCCAAACTGGATCCACCCAAGTAATAAATCAGAGTCCTTTAAACATAAATAAATTATGAGTTTGTTGTTCTATGAATTGTTTAATGTTAACTAATGTTGCTGTCGTTCTCCATTCAACAGCCGGCCTGACACGTCATTCTTCTGGTTTATAAACCCTTGCAAGACCATGAAGTTCATCGTTTGGCGCAGATTCAAATGTATTTTCATTGGAGCGATTCTTCTTCTGCTGGTTTTGTTGTTCCTTGGGATCCTGTTCTACTCCCTTCCTGTAAGATTTCTTAGTTTACTAACTGATTTACTGATTTGAATAATTCTAAAATTTAAATCATATTTTTTTTCCCATCAAACATCATTCCTATGTATTTTTTATTGTGATAGACTTAAATATGTTTTATATATCCACAGAATTACATCTCAATGAAGATCGTGAAGCCTTTCGCCTAAGGAGCACTGCAGAGAAGCTGTCTGTCTCGCTGCTGCAGAAACCACAGTCCTATCCACTGTCACTGACCCTTAGAAATATGCAATAACTTAGATACATAGCAGCATGATATCTAGCATTTTACTCACACATAACCACAACCAATGTATTTGCACTCTCATTATTGCTTACAGTATTTTTGTTTGCGTTGCCAATCATTTCTCATGTTCACATTTAGACAAAGAAAAAACAATAATGTCTATAATTATGTATTTTTTAATAAACTCTGTTTTAAACAAATTGTTAATATTTTGTTATATTTTGCACACATTTGCAATGAATGAAGCTATTTGGAAATGATCTAACTAACTGTATAAGAATATTAACATAGGAAATTCCAATACTGTTATCAACATTAAGTAAGTAATATCAAAACTAAGTACACATTTTGTTTATATTAGGTTATTTACATATCAACATTGTAGTTCACTTGACCTAATTAAAATAGTCATAAGACATTCCTCTGTATTGCAAAATGTAACTGTTACATGTTGCAATAAAGAGAACATGGAATAGCAACCAAAAAAAAAGAAAAGCTCAGTAAAAAATAATTAATCTCAACGTGTAGAGATACCCCAAAAGTAATAAAATATAATTAATTTGTACATATTGTGGCTATTTGTTCTTACTTGTCTCTACTACATGACATCAATATTTACTCAACGGTAAAGCCAGTTGCTAGGATACCGACTCGTAATCCCGCCTCTTGCTCCATGAAACATGTCCTGATTGGTCGTGATGCTCCTGCCGTAAAGGTGCAGCAGCTGCCTGGAACAACGAAGTGAAAGTAAACCAAAAACCGGATCAAAACATTTGGGGTGTTATGTGGTCCGGGAGAAGTGGCTGGACATTATAATAAATACATAATTATGTATTGCTTCTAACACCGATGTCTTACACAAGGAGCGGAATGCATGTGAGTTGTATTTCTTTGTTTTACTGGACCCACTACTGCTAGCTTGATCAGGTTGAATTGCGTTAGCACTACAGCTAATCTATAGCCAATCAAAGCTAAGTTAGCCAAAGGTGACTTGTTTTTTTGTTCTGTAAAATTAGTTTGCTTTGACGTTGTAAGATACTAACCAGATCCATTGTAAAGAAACCAATTATAGCCAAATAACTACTTTTAACAGTGACGGTTATGTTGAAAGCATACTGTTGTTTATGGTTGGTTAGCTAGCTAATTGTAGCAGTGTTTTCTTAGCAAAATGACTGTCAGACATTGAAACTGACGACATAGGCTAAAGGCTAAATGGTCGCAGAGATTAAGATATAAAGGTGGGACAACAACTCTCCTCATAACCTGAGAAAGTGGAGCAAACACACAAACGAACTCACCGCCTTAAGTTTTCCCTGCTGTTCGTACCAACGGTTTAAGTGTAGCTTCCGTCTGAAACCAGACTGTTTGGCTCTATGTGAGGTTCGTTTAGACCTGACAATTGGCAGTATATAGCTATATCCTAGTTTTTGCATGCATGTCAAAAGCTTGTCAACATGAGTTATTTTCTTTCTCAAGCAGCTATTGAGATCTATAATTCGTCTTGTCTGACCTGTCGAATATGGACGAAGGGATGGATTCTCAAACAAGGTAAGGATTAGTTAAGATAAGGATCTATGTGTGTTCAAGCTTTTCATTCAAGGCTGAACACATGCTAATGCCTTGTATGATTTTCACTAAGTATGTTTTTAAGTAGGAAAATGGATATGCACAGAATGTACTTTAAACTTTGAACTCTTGAAAGGGGAAGTTGCATCATTTAGATCTTAAGTATACATATTGTAAATTGAGTTTGCTAAAAAGACCCAAGCCCTTGTCTCACTTTGTTATCTCTCTGTCCTGCTGCAGTGTGACTGCTGAAGTCCAACCAGAGGGTCCTAAGAATGATGTCCCAAACACAAACTTAACAGATGGAAAAGATGAACTCTTTTGTGGACCACAAAAGACTGACACTTCAAAAGACTGTGCACAAATGGAGAACTCGCAAGATGGCGTAGCATCTCAGACTTCAATGGAATGTGGCTCTGCAGGTGGGCTCGATGAATCCACCCCTGCAGACAGCGGGTGTAACTCAACTCAATCGCACTGTTCTGATGGACAGGAATCTAAGAGGTCCACCTCACCTGGTCCTCACCCGGTTAAAACAACCTGTGTTGCTGCACACTCACCAAATCCAAAACTCACCCTCCCTCTTAGTAGTAGTCCCATGAAAGGTGTCAGTACACCAAGTGATGTTGAGATGCTGAGCCCAAATAGCCCTATCTGTAAAACCATGCTTGTCAACAGCTCTGCAGAGAAGGTTCACGATGGCAGTGCTTGTGCAGAGGACTCTAGCTCCGCGAAGGAATCGCAGCAGTGTGTCAAAGACTCTGATTCTGAATGTTCTGTCAAAGAAAACCTCAATCCGGTTTCCACTGGAACTGAGGATGCTGAGATAGCCGAGTACAGTGGCTCATCTGACATGAGCCAGAATTTAGCTGGAAGCCAGTCAGGTGAACTTTCCGAAAGGTACTTCTATTTATTACCTTTTTATTTTTCTGATTAATGAATCACCTTTCCTGTTGTGTCCTTGCTCTGCTGTGCTCACAATGTCCTTTACTAATTGTGTGTGGTATACTGACCTGTTCTCTTTTTGTTATTCACAGTGTGTCATTGGCATTTCCAAACATGGACAAGCAATGGATGGGGACACCCATAGATGAGCTGAACAGAATGCCCCAGTGGGTCCCCCCTCTGTCTCACCTAAAAGCAGTACCTGGCCACACAGTCACAATCAGGGTGAGGAAACAGCCACTTGTATTATCTTTGTTCTTTGTTTGTGGTATGTTGTGAAGAATACTGCAGTCATAAAATAAGTACATGCATGTCTGACTGGTCATTGGGTGCATTTGGTGTTTTAATAAGAGATAACAAGATAGGGAAACATGGGAGTGAGAGTGGAACCTTTCTCCATTATCCCCTCAGGGCTTCCTGTCAGTAAAGGTCCTATCACACTGTGTCCTCCACTGCATGTCCCAAAGGAACACTGTCTCATGGCTCTGTAGCTACTTCGTGCCTTACTATCAACCTATCACTGCCACCCAAGCTAGATTCTCTCCATTACCTCTTATATCACAAGAATGCTGGCATTTTTTATTAATGTTTTAAGAAAATCACATCTCTCCATTAAAATCCGGACACCTAATTGTCAGTTGTTTAGTCAGCCAGCAAAGGTACATATAACTTTAAGTAAAAACAAGTGTCAAACTTAAATTACCATTGTTTATGCATTTAGGTTTCATAAACAATAATGAAATAATTAACAGGGCAAAGTGACTGACCTCTTAATTTCACATCTACAATATCTATGTATTTATTCATTTTCATGCATTCTATTTGAGTAGTTTAGTGATTATTAAAACTGTAAATATTGGTATCATATATGTCAATTGTCTTGCTTTGTTTGTGAAATGTGTCTCATGATTGATAGCTCGACTTCTACTGCAAACTGAATCTATCTACAGGTACAAATAAAGTAACCTTAACGCCATAAGATTGAGAAGTTAATCAAATGTGATTTATTGTGTTTTTATATAAACTTTTTTTTATATTTTGTTTTTCTCTTACATTTTGTTTCCGTTTCAGACGGATCTCCTCAGAGAGGGAGAGGTCCCTGCTTCATACCCCAGCAAGTTCAAAGATGCGTGGGATGATGTGTCTGTGAAGATGCCCTGCTCTGAGAAGAATCTGTTTCCTATGGATGCTGAGGTATTAATGTCCATCACAGCTGTGCAGGGTTTTTAAAACATGCCAGTCAGTGTACCTACTCAATGAATGTTGTAATCAAATCAAGTGTAATTTGTTATCTCATGTAGGATGGAGGTGGTGTCCAAAGTCGATGGGAGCTGATCCAAACTGCCTTAAATGGAGGGTTCAAGAGCTCTCTGGATGTGAGGGTAAGACAACTGTGCTGAGCTGGATGCTTCTGAGTTAGGCTGAACATACTCTGTGTCTGCACTTAAACAGGTTTATATGCTAAGTTACTTTTATCCATACTTTTGAAGTCTTCACTGAAACACCAAAGGTAAGGAAAGAGGCTAACTGCCTCTCCTTGCTACTCTATATGTTGGCAAACATCCATTATGCATTTCATCCCTCATTATCTGATAAGAAGTAGAAGCGTTGGCTCCAGCAGTCACAAACCTTTGTTCTGGCTCCTCCAACTCTCCATGATCACATACTATGTGTTCTAGCTGAACTTTAGTCACTGCAGTGATAAGTGACTGCAGAGAGAGATATGGGTGACATAAAGATGAATAGTAGATAGAGAGTAATACAGTGAGGACACGATACAATTTCAAAACTATCTTTTATATGTAGGCTTTGTTTTAATTGTAATTTTGTTTTAATTTGATTTAATGTTTATTTAAATCGGGACAGGTATGTGCATTTACCAAAACTATATGGAAGAAGTGCTATGTTATTATTTCAATTTCACGAGTTACATACAGGATACGGATACAGAATATATTCCATTAACAACCACATGGTGGCAGACTTTGCAACAAATGTACACCATGTGTTAAGAGAAGCCTTGTAACCAGACAACTGCTGGTCATTTCTGCCAGATAGTTTCTTATATTTAGTCTTCTTTGGATAAATAACTGAATAAAATATGACTAATGAACTGTTTTTCTCGTTTACAGGATGCTATATTGAGATACAACATAGCCCATGCAAAGAAATGGGACTTCACTGCGCTCAACCTTCTTTGCACAGAGGTAAGCTTTCAAAACATGACTGTTAACTGCTTTTCGGGGTCTCTTACACAAAACATTAAGTGGGAGGATTAAAAATGTTTCCCTACAACCTGCTGATCATAATGTATTGCCAAAACATTTGTATAAAATGCATCTTTGCTGAACATGAAGCATATTGAATTAGAATACATTCTGAAGGTGGGAAAACATTTTTATAGTTGATAATTTGCTATTAAACAGGCTTTCATATGTGTCTTTTAAGAAAATTGACATATAAATGAACACCTCTTCAGTGAAATGCAGCTCATTGTGTATCACCGCTCTGAAATGTAGCCCCTGTGAAATATTCTGGAGGTTTTGTTTAACTTAACATGATTTTAAATAAGTCTTAAAAAGGTACTTTAATGAAGAATGAAGCTAAAGACGATACTAAACTAGAGTTGCTATTGGAACGGGAGCCTGCTCTCCTCTGTTTGGCTGCGAGCCCATCCGTGTGTTTCTTCCCCGCCTCGTACCTGGGAGTCTCCTAGGAGCAAATACGCTTCACACAGTTAGGACAGATGAGCACAGAGCATGGCGGCAGCAGCTGTTGCAGGTGAACCTGGGGAATGTCTATTTTCTTCTTCTCTTTCCATAACAATTATTTTTCTGCTAAGATAGTTTGGGACTCTAGTTACATACCTGTTGTCAGAAAAAACTTCTTCCCATGTGGGATAACAATTTCTTTCCTTATCATACAGTTATTACAACTCTTACAACAATATAGCATTTCCAAGGGAAGAATCAGTCCCAGTCCTCTTGTAGAATTTGTTTTCCCGAAATCGTGTAGACACATCATTAGTTTAACTGCACGTCTACTGGCAGTGTATTTACTTTGAAGTGAAGTGACTCAAAGTGGAGCGAGACGGAGTCAGAGCAGACCAATTTCTGAAAGAAGCCTAATTTGGAATCCACATTAAGTAAAGCATTTAGTAATGTCCTTCTCTTTCGTAAGTTGTCTTGGTTTGAGCCATTAAGAACAAGGTCCTTTTTCTAATGGAGCTCATGCATTTAAGTGGTATTGTTTCAGACTTGTTACGGTCCAGCCAGATTAATATCTGAACGTGATATCCGTCCCTTTATCGTTGATTACTCCGCTAAATTCAGACCCTTTCAAAGTGGTCTCTTTTTCTTTTTTTTCTGCTCCCTGAAATAATTTCTCGGAGCAACGCAGAGAGCTCGGTGGATCAATAGGCAACTCAGCCTTTTTTTATAGCTTAATCCAATTTAATTAAAAGGTCCCATTAAATCTGTAAGGATGCTCAGTAAAAGCACTCGCCCTTCCAGGAGTCTATTTCGTCAGCGGGTCTGCTCACGACTCTGAGCACCGTATTCCCCGTATTTCATTCCTGCTGAGGCATTTAGCTAAAGAGGATGATGCTTGCAGGAAAACTACAAGTAAAGGTTTGAATATCAAAAGGGAATAGCACTCAAAAAGTAGATATGTGCTGCAATTAGCAAATGAATGAAAGGAATATGAATAAATGCCTGTGTGTGCCAATACCAAATACCTACTGGTAGCTTTCTATCATTTACATTTCTACCAGTTAATGGATGCAGGATGAGGGAGCGTTGAAAGCACCCTGCCAACACATTGAGCAGGAATGATTAACAGCTGCCATTCACAGTAAATATGCATAAGTGATATATCTTTCCTACAGAGACGAATGTAGTGAAGAATCACATACACTGAATTGTTTAGCCATTCTTTGGGCAACTCATTTGATAGCTAACAGGCAGAATCATTTTCACTGCTTCTCTGCTCATCCTTTTTTTATTTATTTTTAAATGTTACTTCTCTTTTCCTCTAGTTTGTGCTGAGTGTGAATCCTAACTGTTGTCCTCCTCAGCCAAGACCAACTAATTAAATCCATTGCAACGTTTTTGCAGCACTGGTGTAATTGTCACGAGGCACATTGCCCCTCAGCCGGTGATTGACACTCCGCTCAATGTGTAATAGCCATAGGGGGGAAAAAAAAGAGTTATCCAAATTAGGGCTTGTCTGTAAATTGTCTTAGTGTTTCTCCCCTGCCAAATGAAACTGTCACTGTGTCACTTTCTGAAAAATGTCTGAGGGCTGAGCGGGAAAGAGGTCCAGGAGTGAGTACAGCTGATGTTTCAATAGTACACAAACATTCAGGAGCAAGACAAAAGCCCACTATCCCTCTCACTCTGTGCGTTATTATTTGTTTTGTTTCTATCTCTCTCACACAGGGATTTAACAAATGATTGAAATGTTTGTCCTGAATGTATTTAAAAACATTCTTTACCGCATCTAAATACAAACGTGAAATCAAGACAGGAAATGAAAATAACTTGTAAGGACCGGAGGGGAAGGCAGATTGTAATCGATCATTAGCCTTTGCATTAGTAAATCATGACAGTCCTGCTTCTAGTCTGTCAAATGTATTGATGTGAAAGTTGGTGTGTGCAGCCTAACTGTATCACCATGGAGGTCGGCTGCTGTGGGGAGGATCCAGTTTCATCCTCCCGCCACATCTCCAACCACCATCTATTAGTCCCACAGGAGCGCTTTATGATGTCTGCCAGCTCATTACTTCTGACAGCATTTAGTCAGACCGGCTCTGCAGCCATATAAATGCCCCCCAGCAGAATGAACCACCAAAGACTTCCTGTTGAAAATCAAGCCATCCTGCCACTCTGTCCACAATTGGTCATTTGCATTTGCTCCAGAAGGTCCATTTAATCAGCGCAGGCTCCCCTTATTACCTTGATAGAATAAGGCAAGTGATTGATCACAGTGACATTCGAAGCCAATACACTCATAAGTGATTGCGTTGTAAATCTGGGTCTATGATGGAATAACTGGGTGTTTATATTAGAGGGAATTGCAGATGGATGCTGAGGTAAGCTATAGGCTGAAGTATGGATGCCTCGTCGGTGGCAGGCTCGCTCCCAGATTGATGGTAGTTTCTTCTGAAACAGGTTCTGTGTAGTGAGCGGCTCTGCAACATTTCTATTTCTTCCTTCCCCGCTGAAGTGTTGGGATTATTGATATCTGAGGAGTGGGAGTTCACCCTAAAACAACTATAAAGCTCACCGACGCTGAGTTTTCTTGTTCGAGATGAGAAAATTGAGCATCTTTCCTCAGATATTGTTTACTGGTATTGGGTTACAACCTCAGACCCGCAGTCAAACAATTATTAGACCATTTAAACCTTTCATCTAGCAGTTGGCTGTTCCTCAGATCTTTCAGAGCCCTTTTTCACTCTTTTTTTTTTTAAATTAGTTTTTTTCTCTATTGTCTTTTATTTATCTCTTGTTTTCTCTTTTTATGTCTGTGAAGAACTTTGTAAACTTGTTTTTGAAAAGTGCAATATAAATAGAGTTTAGTAATGTTATTACTCGGACAATTCATAACTCTAAAATAAATGATTGCACTTATTAAACAGAAAGATTGCATGTAGGGCTTTTATATTTTATCTGTTTTCAGTATGAGATGACCGATGAAATGAATGTTTGAAAACTGTGAAAGGATTATTTATTGTGAAACTATGCGTACAACATAATCTCTGTATAAAAGAAATGTGAAACACTAACGAAAAAAAACACGCAGTATTTGGACGGGATAACTAACAATGTAAAAATATATCATGTTTTGTCTTAAAATGTTTTCGTGTTTGTTGTTAGTATTACTATTATTATTGTTTGTCTCACTATGGTTATCTGTATGTTTGCTGGGGGAAAAAAGAGGCAACTGACAATTTGATAGCAAGACATTAACTGTCTAAAAAAACACAATTATGACTTAGAATTTTGGCTGGAAATATGAGTGGTGGGTAAAGCTGCTGTGTCACTTCAGATCTAATCCGTCACTCTGACTGCTGGCTCTGAGTTACTGCCTGCCTAACTATGCACTCAGCTCTGCAGAGATATCCCATTTAACAAAACGTCTCCCTGTGTTTCTGTTTTTTCTCCTCCAGTGTCTCGAGCAGTCTGAGTTGGAGCACCTGTTTGAGACCACCCTGCCAGCCATGGTTGACCTTGCTCTCAGTGCTCCTGCCCTCTGCACATTGGTAAGAGTAAGAGGTGTTCATGCTAAGGGTTTTTACTGGAGTTGTTTAAGGCCATATTCAATGGGTTTACAAAATGATCAACAGTGTAAAGGGAGAGGAGAGGCAAAGTATTACATGATGGATGTTAAACACGATCACCTCATGATTTACAACTGCTAGATAATGAATACCCCTTTTGGTCCACCTCAAGAACTGCTTCATTAAAAAGAGAGAGCTGCGAGAGGAGAGGTCAGCCTAATTTTCAGACATCCATCTGATGTGTCATGCCTGTTCGCTTGAGAAAATCCCTCTTCTGAAATGTAAAATGTAGTCTTATTTCTTTCTATCTTCCACACTAGCTCTTCGTCTACCTCCGAGCAATATGTTTTGAGATACGGGGCACTCCCTCTTTTTCTATTCACATTAAATAAATGGTGCTGATCTATGTCACAGATATTTTAAATGTCATCCCCATTTGTCTTCATCTTCATTCTCTGTCATCAATTATAGCAAAGGCAAAAAAATCCTAACATCTATATTTTTGTAATTCAGTTATCTACTCGGGGCCTCTGTTAAATCAAATAAACCTAATTCAGCTCCCACTCTGGGTGGGCATGTTAGGAAAATCCCTGTGGCTGTTACTGGAGACAGAAACCAGAGGCAGAATGTCAGCACTGCTCATGTTTAACCGAAGGAGGAATTTCTTATAGATTTCACCTCAGAATCATCTGTAGCGGTTGGATAATGAAGCTTTCTGACTCTCCGCTTTGTATAGCAGTATTAAGCGTCAAGGCTAATGTTTATGTGTGTGTTATTAGAGCCTGTATTGATCTGCTAACTGGGCAGCCTTGGGAGGCTCTTTAGCCCTAATCAGTGAAGATGGATTGGCCCTGTGTGTCTGACTGAACGAACCTCTGGGAGAGCAAGAAAACCAGGACCTTAATTACTACCACCCATTTACCTAATGGAACTCTCCTTGTCTCCTCTGCTTGCTAGATTGCTAAACTAATTATCTAGCCCCATTAGCCATCAGACCCGCAGTAGTGCACCCACGTAACCTTGTGTGTTTCTTATGCATCCCTCCTTGTCCTAACGTTTCCCATTATGATCTCAGGTTGGGTCTCTGTTTCACTTTTTCTCTCTCTCTCTTTTACCTTCTAGCCAATTCCCTTGCTGAAGTCCGGGATAAACCACTCCCTGACTCTGTCTCAGGAGCAAATAGCCTGTCTGCTTGCCAACTCTTTCTTCTGCACATTCCCCCGACGCAACTCCCGCAAGTCGGAGTACTGCAATTATCCTGAGATCAACTTTTACAGGTAAATGCACACCAACCCAGGCAAACAGAGAATGAAGGGACAGCAACTCACAAGGGTAATTTAGTGAGCTGCAGCCGTCCCATGAGCCTTTGCAGACTCTGGGTAATTCATTACTCTAAACGGAAGACTGAATAGATCTGAGACTCAGATATTGATCCTAAATGTTGCCTTATTGGTCTGTATGCTTCAACAAGAAGGGTACAATGTTGTTGGACACGAACACGATTGGATTCATTAGTATAATTATGCGTTTATTTGATTAACAGGGTCAGGATCTCTCGAAATGTTTACAACAGTGTTTTTACCAATAAGTTGGCATCAAATATATTGAACATTTGTATTATTTTTGAGTTAATTACAATAATCGTTTACAAACTGGTAGAATTTCAATTAATTAGCACACTCCTACCATTCAGAGGAAACTGATTTCCATAAGGGGGCACTACTGCCTTGAAAACATTTTATTAGTTTAATTCCATTACTTAGGTTCAACTTATTCTGTGTCCATTAAGTTTACATATCCTAACATCAATGTTTCTTTCAAAACAGTGGGTCATTACAAGATGAACTGATTGGATCCGGCCATTAAACGCAGTTAAAGCTTGTAATATCTAAAAAAATGTTGTCAAAGAGCATACAGGATTTTTTTCTTTATGTTCCTGATTGTAAGATTACGTTGTGTGCTGTAACTGCCCGTCACTTCAGGCCTTGAAGGTGGATCGTGGGCAGAAGCCCTTTGAGCTCCACCTTGCTGTTGTGTGTTTTTGTTTGGGTGGGAGATCCAGAGTAGGAGTGTTAAATTGGTGTTCTCTGTTTCTACCTACTAGGAACCAGTGGTCTGTTTGGAAAAGCCTGGGATGGCTAATTGAAACAAATTGTATTGATGTACTTTTATTTGAAAGGGCACACCTGCCTATCTGTCTCTGGATTCTCATAATTTGGAGGAGTCACATCATTTGCAACAGAGGGAGGTGATGCATGAGTGGTGTCAGGACCAAACTGTAGAGTACACAACCTCGGTCTTAACTGTTGTAGCGTGTGCAGGCAGCAGCAGAGGGTGTGGCAATATTGCCCCCAGGTAGTTTGTTATCACAGTTTTCACAGTCTTTAAGACACAGTCTTAACAAGTCTTAGCTTGTTCTCTGTTGAGGAACCACTTCATTTATGTTGTTTGTCTTATTTTGCAGCTCAAGACACTTGATATGAGCAGCAGATGATGGTAACAAAGTTGATAGGAATGAGATGGTGTTGCCATCTCTAGTAAAAAAAGTTCTGGTCTGTAGGTAACTCAGTACACACTGGACATTATCCAGATATCACATCAACTCAGTTTCCCTGTATTTCTCTCCTCATTAGTTGCATGTGTAAATGGTAATGGTAAATGGACTGTACTTTATCAGGTCTTCTCGACCCCTCAAAGCGCTTTACATACTACGAGTCATTCACCCATTCACACCTCATTCATGCAGAGCAGTACCACTTGCTCTATGGAAGCTAACATTCATACACATTCACACACCACTGGCCATGCCATCAGGAACAACTTGGGCAAGTATCTTGCCCAAGGATACATCGACATTTTGACTGCATGGGCTGGGAATCAAACCCTCAACCTTCTGGTTGAAAGACGACCGTACTCCCAGTCGCACTCGATGTGTAATCACTTCATGTTTTTTTGTTTGACATACTACAGATGTCAGTTTTTTCAATACCTTATTATGATGGTACTTATACTCTTTGAAACATAACAAAATCGTATCATTTTCATATTCCCTGCAATCTGCATTGGTCCTAACTGATATCCAGAGTCTAATTAGCCATCTGCTCTCCCATGGGTTTCGGGCTGTTTTATTTTATGAAGGGATGGTCATATTGATTATGTGGGATTGGTTCCACGTTCCCACCTTAAACTCCCTCTTTTTTTATCTGAACCTTAATCGTACTTTCACAATCAGTCATCTGTATGGGAGCATGATGTCTGCCTCCACATCAACCGTAGTGGCAGGCTAAGTGAAGAGGCATCTGTAATAATGTAAGCATTGATTCCTGATGTGGGGCTGGCTGCTTCAGAGCCATGCCAGCACATGGCTGCCTTCACTATCAGCATTTCTGCCGACAGTGAAATACAGGAAAGGGCAAGAGGGGAAAAAGTCATGGTGTTTCTGAGAAGATGAGAAAAGACAAGACAACCACTGCAGTCTAAAACGGGCCCTGGATCGTTAATGGCCCTCCCTTTCCCCCCCTGTAATTGAGGGAGTGTCCGTCACTTTGCTTATCGGCAACAGTTGCGCTCTGTCTTGGACAAGCAGAGCAGCAAGCAATCTGCTGATTGCTGTTTTGGCACAACTGTCAAGGTTTGTCCTCCGTTAAGTGATGGATAGATTTGAGTAAGAGGAAAGAGGGTGGGCTTATCTCTTTTAGCTTATGTTTTCCTCTGTATGAGAAGAAAATTACATAAGCCTGTTGAACAGTTTAGCCAAGAATGAAAGCTTGTTATTAAGAAATAAGTCCTTTGCTTTTGATTCTGACCACTAGATGGCCTACCGCATTTGCTAGAAAAACCCTTATGGTAATGGTCAAACTGTCAGAAATGTTGTCTCCTGGTGTACTTTATGACACTGGAAATATATGACTGAATGTAATTAGATGCCTTTCTCTCTTTTAGAGAGATGCAATTTTTGGTTATTCTAGAGATTTCACCCTCGTCCTGGGAGAGGGATCCCTCCTCTGTTGCTCTCCCTGAGGTTTCTCCCATTTTCCCCTTTAAACTGTGGGTTTTTTTCTCCGGAAGTTTTTCCTTGTACGATGTGAGGGTCTAAGGACAGAGGGTGTCGTTTTCTCATACTGATATTCTGCACAAACTGTGCTGTTGTATTTGTTGTGAAGTGTCTTTATTGTAAAGTGTTTTATTATATGTACAGCACTTTGGCTCGACTAAAAATCGTTTTAAAAATGTGCTATATAAATAAAACTTGATTTGATTTTGATTTGATCCACCTTCCACCACAGTTTCTCTTACAGTATCTCATAGGCTTGTAGCCAAATTGAGACTGACGGAAATGGGGTGAGGGGGGGACTTTGCAGAGCTGTATAAGGAAATAGAAGGAAAAACAGCAGTGCAGTGATTGCCTATTAAATGTCATGTTTTCCCTCACTAAAGGCCTTTTAGTATATTACTTTTTCAGTTTATTTGACCCCTCTGTTTTCCTTTCTTAACGGATCTTGGCAGAAGGGGGAGGGAAAGATGAATGCTGAACTGTGATTAGTCATCAGCTTAGGTCCATTTTTTAATGGACGGAGAGCACCAGTATGGGGTGGTTTTAAGCTCTCTCTCTCTCCCTCTTACTTTCTCTCCCTCTCTCTCTTTTCCCCTTCCTCTGTCCACCCTCGTTTTATGGTAACTGAATAACTGAAACATGGCCTCAGGCAGCGCCATTGTGTGAAGGATGGAGGTAGATGGGAGAGACATCGTGCCAGTTTAAAAGCTTGACCTCACTTCAGACATGTTGTGGCATGGTTGTGCATTGAGCTAGAGATAATGACTGAGAGAAACATCCATGTCTCATCTACTCAAACACATTACATTTTTATTTTACATGATAAAGTCAAAGTTGTTATTTGAGATGTACAAAAGTCAGTATCCTTCTCAAAATCCCATTTGCTTTCTTTTTCAGGTTATTTGAAGGTTCTTCACCAAGAAAAATTGAAAAATTAAAAACTCTGTTGTGTTACTTCAGGAGAGTAACAGAGACAAGTAAGCAATAATGATGTCTTTTTTTCTTTACTGCTCTCCAAGTTTTTCAATTTATGAAAATGTTTTGATGAACATTGTCTTTCTTTTTCTCAAGAGCCCAAGGGTCTTGTCACATTCAAAAGACAAGCACTGAACACTCCTCCAAACTGGGAAAGGTATTACTCTTTATTCCACTCACAATCCATATTAAAGGAGATTTGTTTTTACAAATGAATGCCATTATTTTGTTTTGTGACACTTTATTTTAATTGTAACAAAAATGTAAAAATGCCCACATCTTTTAGTACATACACTCTTTGCTGAATCATGTTATGGCTTCATCCCTTTAACATTTGGAAATGTATTTTGTGTTAATGAAGTTTGTTATCCTCTTTTTTGTCAAGTTCCCAGACTCAACTGAAGCGCCTTCATATCACTTGTGAGGGGACGATTGAGGATGATGGATACGGGATGCTGCAGGTAGGAATATCTTTTTTCATTTTGAAATAATTCCTCTTTCTAACACCAGACTCTGTCAAAAGAGTTGGCTGACTTGATGTAGCATGCCTGTTTTTATACTTGTTTGGTCAAACTACAGACATGACTCTGACTCTCACCATGCCTTATGTTAAGCTTTCAAAAGTCAGAGACTGCTTGTCTGAATAGATGTCAACCACCAGCAGTAAATCAAAATCGGTTGTATGATTTCTGTGCATATCCGGGAAGGTTATTGTTTATATTTCTGCATTGATTCACACCGTCTCCCCAGTGTTTTCAGGAGGGCTGGTGCATGTTTTACTCGAGCTGACAGCTGATGTATACACATGAGTAACTCAGAGAGGAAAGGGTGGAGGAGAAGACCCTGGGGTGGGGGATGAGGGAGAAGGAGGCGCAGAGAGGGAAAGATGACGAGAGTAAGCCTTCTCACGGGGGCGACCCGGTGGGCCAGGAGTCCTGCATCCGGATTGATGGCTACCAACGCCCTGGCTGTGTGTTGAGTTTTGATAGGGCAGAGTGGGCTGTCATTCTGTCAGGAGGTGAGATTGAAGGGTGAGGGGGGTGAGGTTAGGGGTGAACCAGTGAAGGAGGTGAGGACTTAGACAACATACACACATGCACATGCAAACACACTCACTGTCACACAGATTGACGTAGCTGTGGGCCAGTGAGCAGAACCCTCACCCCTGACAGGCTTTTTGAATCTCAGCGTTGTGATTGAATTGACTGTCCTCTTATCCATGGCACAAAAACAGAGAGTGGGCCTACATGGCAAAAAGCTCCAGTATCACATCACAATATTTTGGTTAAAATGGCCAAAACTCCATTTGGGAGAACTTTGTATTCATACACATCTTATATCAAGGGATAGAAAAGTCTTAGTGGTAACAAAGGCCAGATTTGATTTAAAACCGTTTCAACATTGCCTAGTTCTTTAAAACCAGGGATGTTGTTATTATTTTGATGGTGGGAGAAAATATCTGTGCTGCATATCTTTTTTTCTTTAGGCTCTGTGGGGAAAATTAGAAGCATGCGTTTAATTTGAGTACAGATAGTTTAGTCATTATGGAAATTGCTTTTGGAAATGCAATCATGCCAGTGCTGAGTTCAAGGATCTAAAAATCAAATAATATATTAATTCGCAATTCCCATAAACCCTTCACATAAGCAACTATTTATTAGAATAACTGTTTATAAATGACCTCAGATATATTGTGGCATTTGGGTTCCGTATGTTCAACTTTTGACAGACATATACACTGATTAGAATATATCTGCAATGAGTTTAAATCACATTATATACATTTTAACGGTGAGTTAATTACTTACTTTATAAAAACCTGTAAGGGTGTTTCCTCTCTCCCTGTGATATAGTGAACCTTCACAGGGAATGCCAATAGATTTATCCCATATCCCTGCTCAACATTTAATGTAGATTTTTATAGATATTTGAACTATCTCATGTACGTCGTTTTGCTACGATTTCCTGATTTGATTATTTACAAGCAGGAAGCAGAGCAACGATCCTCAGACATTTATCTGTGTTAAATGTCCACAGTGGGTGACTGATAATAAGGAGCCTCTAATAAAGTGATTTGTTCAAATCACGGAAGTGACAGTAGCTAAACCTCAGTTCTTCTCAACTGCATTGAACAGACAGGACAATACGTTAATGATTTGTTTGGTTGTGAATTTAACTGAGGAATTGGACATTTCTTCCGTTCATTTTCTAATTATATGATTTCATTAGGTGGACTTTGCAAACAGGTTTGTAGGTGGTGGAGTGACCGGACATGGACTGGTCCAGGAAGAGATCAGGTTCCTCATCAACCCTGAACTCATTGTCTCCCGCCTTTTCACCGAAGCTTTGGAGTTCAACGAATGCCTCATTATCACAGGTACGCAGTCACACACAAGCATAATATTCAACCCTCAGTTCCTTATTTGAAGGCAGTTATTACACGGCCTGTATAAGACTCTTGACTTTACTGTAGGCTTATTTTATTTGACTCAATCTGTTCCTTTCTGTTTGTGGTTTCCCTGTCTTCACCTTATCTGTTGGTTGAAAAATGTGATAAACCGAAATGTATTGTCAACCAAGGTAGAGTTGTGGCTGCAGATTTACAGAGATGTCACGTGTCAGCATAAAAAGAACTGATGGGTTAAGAGTCAGCACCTCCTTCCAGTCTGAGGCTGTTATACTCTGCCAGATAATGCAGGGAACTTCCCCCATTGGGATGGAAGCAAGTAGCGACCCAAAGTAAAGCACTGAAAGAGTTTAGATGGAGCATCAGTGAGAGCGTCTGCTGTGTTTTAGGCTTTATACTAGACTGATGCAGTGAAAAGGGAGCTGAACGTAATGAGTAGTTAATCAAAGGTCCAACCCCGACCCTATTTTGACCTCTTGGCAGTTTGTGAGCAAAATAATGTATAATGTAATATGTCCTTATACAGAGACTAGATATAGGACAGGTTATGTATAGGTTTTAAAGGATTGTAATACTTTCTGTGCCATTTCGGCCATGGTATTCTTTTTGCTGCTTTTAACACCAAATTAGCATTGTGTGTGTGTGTATAGTTATTTATAGAAAACAAATGTGTTTTGTTCAGAGAGCACGATCTAGCGCTAGTAATGAATAAGGGTTAGCGTCCATACATACTGTGCAAATACTTTTTCTAATCACAAGCAGGAAGTAAACATGGGTACAATCTATACAGAACAAATAGGCCCAGATGTATTGTGCTACAACACAAACAACTCTGAATGAGGTGTACATTTTGAAATGGAAAATCCATTGCATTGATTCACTTGGGACTTCCCAGCTATCCTTCATTTCTCTTCAGCAGAATTGCTCTATTTTTCAACTTCTAACTCACTCTACTTGGGTCAACCTTTAAGAGTTGCACCCTCTCACTCTCTCTCCTCCTCCTCTTCTGGTCATCCTACCTTCTTTCCTGGCTCACAGCTGTACCTCCCCACCTCTGGTCAAAGTAAGGGCAAGCAAGGATTAACATCAGAGGCACGGATTTATTACTGGTACCCCAATAACTAAAATATAAACATATATAAGTCGATTCAATGAAATACTTTGTTGATTTAAATGTACCTCCATCATTGTGTTTGCAGTGTCATTGTAGAGCATGAAGACGTTTTATCTCATTGCCTACTCACCATTACGAAATAGATCATAAATATGAACTTATCATATTTGTTTTTATTGCCACTTTATCTGGCTTTGCAAATAAATATTAATCACTTGTCCTGCTTTGGTGCCTGTATTTCACTAGGACATTCAAATGAGCCTTCAGATTTGCCTTTGATGACACAAGAGGCATCATTAGCCGGTTTAATAAATCCATCCGTTTGACAGGAGGCCATGATTTATAACTCAGCGAAGCCTGCAGAAACTCAAACAAAAATGGTTGTGTGTTGCTTGTAGGTTGGAAGAGCAGAGTAGTAGAGAAACAGAAGAGCCAATGTGGTGTTATTGGTCGTCTCTTTCGTATGGCGCCATGTTGTCTTCTTTGAAAGTCCCATCTCTTCCAAGTCACCTTCAGTGGATAGTCCGTCCCCCTCCCTGCCAGACATCATTCTGCCTCCCTCCCTCTTTCCCTCCTCCTCCTCACCACTTAACTTTATTACATTTGGACAGAAAGGAATTTATTGCCCAACTAAGGTCATCGCTCCACTAATGGAATGGGCCAGTTACGCCACAGGTTCATTGAAACCTTGCAGAATATTCCTTGCACGCATTAAGTGTGTGCTCTTAAAGTCTTGGCTCCATTTCTGGACTCTTTATATCTGTCTTTCTTCTTCTTCTTCTTCTTCTCCTTTCTCCTCTCCTGTCGAGTTAATCATATTTCTTTGTCTTAAGAGGTGTCTGAACATGGGTCTTCCTGTGCGTTTGGGTCTTGTGCGTCAGATCGGTTTGCGTACATAGGCGTTTTCGAATGGGATGGTAGAGGCCCACAATGTAATCAGGTGATGGAAGCCTGAATGCCGGGAGGCTTTAATGGGCGGTTGCCAGGATAGATATGATGAAGGTGAAGGAGGAGGAGGAGGAGGACAGCTCTGTTGATTGTGAAAGTGATATGGGCAGCCTTTTGTTTGACGATAGGAGTCGCTAGTGTTGTAGAAAGTACTTAATTTGACGGGAGACATTTTCTTTTGGTTCGCTCAGCCAAAGCTTTACTGAGACACATCATTCTTTTTTGCCCAATTGCACTGTCATTGTAGGGTTATGCCCTGGCTCAAGTACAAGCCATTAGCTTAAGTCATACTTTGTAAAGGCGCAAAAAAAAAAATCATCCTTCAGGCTTTGACTTCAAGTTTTGGCAGATGGTGCATGCTCGAAATGAAATGAAGCCATTTATGCAAAGGTAAAAGCAACGTTTAATTACTGCTTCTTCAAGAGATACTTCTAAAGAACGACATTGAGAATTCCTTTTAAAATAGTTTTGATCATTTCTTCAAGTAGCATACAAAACTCTGCTAGTACATACAGTTGAACCTCTTAGGGTATATCAAGCACGTGTTTAACACCTGCTCCACTGAAGTGCAGTGAAGTTACATCATATTTAATGCATAATGTATGGAGCTTTTATAGGCATAAGTTTTAGAACTGAGCACAGCTGTATTTGTAATGATGAAATCTTTCGTCCTCTAATGCTGAAGCACATATCAGTAGACATGATAAAAGGCTATCTTCCTCATAAGAGATGCGTTGTCAGTTCATGAATGATCGAGAGGTGTTTTTTATATTTTACAAGCATTTTGAGAATGATGCCAAGGTTAGTTTCTTCTGTTCTAACCACTTCTTCCTATTATGGCTGAAAGCTTTTCATTTCAAAACCCAAAGCGGATTACTTTTTAAATCAATGTTTTTTTATTTATGACAATCCAATACAAGCTGGTACTGTGCACTCACATGGGGAGCATAGAGAGCACTAAATGTGATTTAAGAAATAAGTCGCTGAAACAGATTTAACTCGACTGTGTGCTCTGACTGCTAAATAGTGAATAGTCTAAACTAAATAGTGTTTAATTTTCTTGATTTTCTTTCCTGTTCTGCAGGCACTGAACAGTACAGTAAATATTCTGGCTATGCTGAGAGTTACAGATGGAAGGCCAACCACATGGATGAGACTGCCAGGTATTTATTCCTTACACAGTACTGTTCATATTTTTGAAATAATCTTTAATATAGTCATAAACGTTTCGATGACTGATGGGAGGACGTTCTCAAGTCATTATCAATCAAATCTGTAATTGCTTTTATTCTATTTTAAGGGATGACTGGCAGAGACGATGTACAGAGATTGTGGCCATTGATGCTCTGAAATTCAGACACTTCCTGGAGCAGTTTATTCCCGAGAAGATGACCAGAGAACTCAACAAGGTACGAGAGGGACTGATGTCCTTGTCTGGACAGTGATTAGATTATATGGGAATCTAGTTGGTAACAAACAATATTTAACGTTAAACATAAATGTCTTTGTGAAAGGACACATAAAGCTATGAAATACAATTTAAACTCTGCATACTTTTGTACTACTTTGTAGTAAAATATATTGTTGTCAGTATGTGACAGATGGGATAGATCTGAACATTTCGGTATTTTTCACAATAATAATATATATGTGTTGCTTGTAGTTCAAGTTGATGCATACACATAAACAGGGTTACTTTTGCTTTTGGTAGCCTACAAGATATCCTAGTAAAACATTATAAAAGTCTCTGTTATAATACAATATTCACTGTATAAAAGTCATCTTCTTTCTTCTCCCATTCCTCTTACTCCCTGTGCTTTTATCCCAGGCATACTGTGGATTCTTCAGAAACAACGGCAAGCACCTCTCTGCAGTGGCCACAGGAAACTGGGGTTGTGGAGCTTTTGGTGGAGACACCCGGCTCAAAGGTATCATTGGCAAAACTACAAACATGAATTCAAATAGAGCGAGTTTAATTATTGTGTGTGTATAACAAGAAGTGTGAAGGATTCAAAAAATGTTCATATATGAAAGCTGAAATGGCACTTATGTTATAGATACATAAGATTGCTTAGATTAAACAATAGTTACATAGGTCAGACAGGGTCAACCATTCATCGTAGTCTTTGTTCCAGCCATTGAAGCTCCTGCTTATGGACACTGTGCCACAGATGTTGGTCTCTCCCAAACTCCTCTGGTCAATTAGTAGCTCTCCCAGGGTGACACTCAGCCGTCCCTTCCCTCCCTTTATTGATCAGCTGACAGACATTTATGTTTTCCATTAAAAGGGCAATTGATTACAGGAAAGGGACACCATAAATCCAGGCCTGACGCAGGTCTCTGTGGGTTTACACAACATCACTCTTCATATGAAGGGGCCCCCTTACTGTCCCCTCCAGTGCGCCACACTGCAGAAATTCCGCAGTTGGGTTCCTGGTCAATATCCTAACATAATTCAATAACTGTAATGTTGTTCATCCATGAAGACTGCTGTCCTCAAAGCCACATCTCCACATAAATATCCTGCAATTTGTATGCAAATGTTATTGGAGCTACATGGGTATGTTTGTGTACATTCTTTAATGAACAGATCCACTGGACTTGGAAAAAGTCCCAAAGGATAATATTAGCTTCTGGGGACTCCCGCCCATTACCCCTGAAATTAGCATAGCGGGTAATTTTAGAAAGCGATAACTGTATTTTACATTATAGTCCCGCAGCTGACTTGAGATGTGGTAGTTAAATAAGACGAGCTGTTACAATATGTTGTAAAGATTAGGGACCGTTTGCAAAGGATGTATGTGCTGTGTATTTAAATCTGGAATCAATATCCATTCTGTTGAATATTTCAACGGCTTAAGACCTCATTTGCAAGGGCTAAAAGATTGAGTGCCGTTGATGAGGCTATGCTAACAGTGGTGGATTATTTACTCTTATGATACAAATGGCTCCTGTCAATCGTGTTCTTTGTTGCCTGAAGCTGCACCTCATCCAGCTTATTGACCAATTACTTAGTTTCCTCAGCTATTTTACAGCATTCAATTACACATTTATGATTTCGTTGTGAAAAGGAAGGATACTAATGATGCTAAAACTGTATATAATTGTTGCCTTTAGCGTTCTCCTTCTCACTTTTTCAGCGCTGATCCAGTTGATGGCTGCGGCAGAGGCTGGGAGAGACATGGCTTACTTCACATTCGGAGACGCTCAGCTAATGAGAGATGTTCACGCAATACACTCTTTCCTCACCGAGAGACAAGTCAACGTTGGTAAGACTCGCGCACACAAAACACCATTTTTTTGTTAGACTCCCGTCAGCCCTTCTTCTGTTGAGCTCTTACACTAAATTGCATAATTAAAAGGAATGGAGGCTCCTGAGGCCCGTACAGCACACAGAGGTTGTCCTTGCTGCCGTCATTACAGGGACAGTACGCATAAATAACAGAACCCAGTCCATCTCAATGTTAAGTTATTCCACTTTATGGGCCATTTCCTTTTTCCTCAGCCTATCCATTCACCCTCAGCTGCAGAGTGGATTACCGCCTGAACTGACCCCAGCCTCTCCCCTCCCCCTCTTTTCATTTTTCTTCTGCTGACATTTATTGAAGCCTTTCAGAGAAATTCCCCTCTAGCCATCCATTTCCTAAAGTGGGGCTACAGAGAAAAAGCTCACGGCCCGGTGTGCGTGTGTACGTGCGTGTGATTTATAAATGAGCCTGAACAAGCTTTCATTTTTCTTCGTTTTTTCTTTCTTTCCGTTGCATTTTCTGTCCCTCTTGTTTGCTCGTTGACACTCAAAGAACTTTCACTTAAACCCTGTTTTTCTCTCCCTCCATATTCCTCCTCTTGACCCTTGCACCCTCCCCTATGTCTCTCTCTATCTCCCCCTCTCTTCACCTCTCTCCTTTACCCTTCCAGGGAGGCTGCACAAGCTTTTGAACCAGTACTCCAGTTTGGTGTGCAAGAATTGCCGAACGACTCGACCCGACGTCACTCTCTACAGTTTCATCTACGAAAGAGTATCTTCCCCCATGGCCGCCGATGCCCAGGACTCCACAAAGGATTCTGGGATGTCCCCTGTACCATCGGACACTCAATAACAAGGACAGAGGACACTTATCCTCCCTCCCCCTGTCTCTATGTGTAAAAGAGACTCCAGGTTCAAAAACCTCAAAATGCTCTTCTAACAATCACTTCTTCTCTCACACACACTCCCTTTAAGTTTGTGATCCCAACACACAAACTATCAAATCACTATTTTGCCTTTCTTGTTGCTGGTATTTTAGGAGCTGCGTAGTATGTCGCCAAATGTGGGAAAATGTTTCAGAGACGTATAGCAATAGTAAATCCTGGTTGCTGTTAGGCCTTTCTTTAGTCTAAATATGATGTGGATTATTCTTTTGGTTTAACACTAATTACAAATATGGCCAAATACTCATCATGTGCATGGTATGAACACATTTCATTATTAAGAATCCATAACATGATGATCTTCCCTAGTTATCTTGTCATATTGGTTTTTGCTACTTTTTTCTTCTCCATTTATCATACCCAGGCAGTGGTGAGATTCCTGAATGCAGAGAGATGATGCCATACTGTGTAGTCTATGCATGGGTAACATTTATTTATCAAATACACTGCTCTTTTAATATCCCATAGGATGTTTACATACACGTATTGTCCTTATTTTAACATTAATCTAAACTATCAATAACATGTCATCTGCATGAGATTAACCTCAGATAAAACATATATTTAATTTATGGTCATTTTCATCTTCAGACCTTAAGTTCTATTCTGAACTTAATCAAATATATTCAGTGTTAGCTACTGTATAAACAAATAAAGTTGGGAGTGGAAATAATTGCACGCAAAATGTTATTTTTGTTAATGATTTTACTCAACATTTACTTTTGGGATATTGATATGTTTTTATGATTTACTGTATTTTATGATTGACAGTATGGATTCTATTTAATTATGGGTTCATAAATCAAATTAAAGACTGTAAATGTACTGCATAGTACTGTACTTTAGAGTTTTTAGGCTGTACGCTTTACTATAATTTCTTAATTAAAGTATGTACTGTTTAAATGGTATTCCTCTGCTCACATTAATATAATTGACTACCCTGAAAGGAAAACTAGCAAAATAATTTTAACACACAGGCTCTTTATTGGTTGAATACTGTAACCTCAGTTAACAAACATGTTAATGTGAACCATGTTCAGTATGTAGATTTACATCAAGGTAATGTTATAATATATAGATCATCTAGAAATAATTAGTTCAGACTCATTAGAAAGAAAAATGTCCTTTGTCATGTCTTTGTGACCGTGCCTTGGCGCCCCAGTTTGTCACGCACTATCATGAAATCATACATTATTTAATCATTTGAAATGTGATGGATTTTTGTGATAGCACGTGTACCAAGGGCTTTCAGACAAATTGAATTCTGCCTCCAAACATGCTTTATTGGATGAATTAGGGTTCTAAATAACCCCATGACGTGGACTTCCATAAATGGTGTGTAGGCTTGGTTGGGTAACTGGATTATCCATTATCTGCTCCTCCTGCATTTTGTACTGAGCCCCGCACGGCCCAGATGAGCTGTGTCTCGTAACAAAGTCAACTTGGTTTAGCAGACCTGACTGTTGATGGCTGCCGTTAGCCTGGGTTACCTTGACATGCATTTATTTACGTTTCTGGTGCAAGATTAGAGAGATTACTTGTTTTATTTCCCCCAAAAAATATGTATTGATTTCAAATGCAGAGAAGCTGGTCCAGTTTTGTCCAATACCGTAATGTAATTATTATCAAACAGGATGTAATTGAACACAGAGCACCTAATGTTACCCAGCAGCACAGGTCCTTTTATTGGTGAACACTATTAATAAAACACCAGAAGGCAACTGGTCTTCACTCCATCTTTGTCAGGCGGCAAAGTCCCCACAACAAAATGGCATTTCAGTTCATAATTGCTTGACCCTTCATTCAAACAGGTCAGCCAAAGAGCAGCAGAAAACACAAATGCAAAATAATGGGAAATGAGGAACTGTCTTTCAGGGAAGGCTGAGCATGTTAGTGCGTTGTTCTAGACTTGTGCATTTTTGAAGTAGATGAAAACATTTGTTTTCATTTCATTTTTTGTCTGAGCCTATTATATGGTATTATATAACATTGGATATGTTAATGGTTTAATTGGACATTTTTGTATTGAACTGCCAAAGATTAGCTGTTTAAAAGCTGCACATGGAGGTTTTTGATTTATGTGATCATCTGATATTTAGACTTACACTGTTCTGTTTGGTAGATCCTCCTGCAACTCATGCCCACTCCATTTTCCCCTTTTCAATCCTATGTTTGTCGTGATTGATAACACTGTTACTTCAGTGCCAGCAAGTATGAATGATGAAAATCTCGATGAGGAGTATAGAGGGAGGCTGGGCCAATTATCTTATTGTTTAACCCACTCAAGGTAGAAGCCCATCAATCTGAAACCACTTGCTCTAATGACTCATGTTCAGCCTTTATAAAAGTTTAATTGCCTCGAATAATTAAGACTGAAGGGAAAGACATATGTGTGATGTTACTAAGAGGGGAACAAATTACCTGTCTGGAGGAGAAGTGTATGCAGGGAGGGACTATGGATTAAAGTAAGTATTCTGATTATATAAATGCAAAAAAAAGGCACTAACACAATATTGTTTTAATAGCATCTCATAAGAACAGTTAGATGTTCGATGTTTTTTCACTTTTCTCTCTCCCTGAGCTGCTGTGTTTGGGCATTACCTTGCCACCTTTGGGTGCACCGGGCTGCTCAGTGTCAACAGAAAGTACCACCTGACGCCAGGGGGGCGTGTCAAATAATCCACGCACTCGGTTCCGTCACCTCCACAGATACCATACCTGTCCTATTTAGACTCTCCGGCGATGCCAAAAAGAGTGAAGTCAGTCTAAGGTAAATGTAATTTATAGAAATAAAACGTACCTGTGCAATTTTTAACCACTATCCTATTTCCCGTCATACTGCGCGTTTGCAATGTCAGAGACGAGGAGAGATTATGAGGGTTTAAATGTTGACGTTAAGGGATTAGGGAAACTGTAACAGACCCACAATGACATAGGCAATGTTTTTTGCAGTGATTTCAGCGGTGTAACCTGAATAAACCTGTAAAGCATCCTGCAGGAGAAGGTGAGGAAGTTGTAGACACTGCAGACACCGTCATACTTTCAACCGGTAGGCTACGTGCTTTTCTTCAGCTGCAGAGACTTTGCACAGAAACAAACGTTACGCAATTATATTCAGTCTTGCAGAGGTTTTTAGCATACATAGAATATGATACATGCTGCATCGATCAGAGGAAATCCCATACAAATTGCAAACGGCATTTCATTAATGAGCAGTCTACGCAAAGTCCTCGTACAGTGCTTCATTGTTTGTGCATAAAATCCTTTACTAATTCAGATGGTTTGGGATAAATCATCAAACCGAGTCGTGCACACATTGTCTGAGTTCTTATAAATGATTGACAATCAAAATACCGAGATGTCTCATTGTTGATCTCTAACCTCTTTTACTTTCTTTCTAGTCATGAGTCAGTTTCGGGCGTTAGCGGGTGTGCTGAGGGGAGCGCGTGCTGGGGGGAGTCAGTGGCTGCGAGCCTGTGGAGGGGCCCCGGCCAGGCGCTGGGTCGACCCCCGGAGAGGCTGCTCCTCCGGGGCCGCGCCGGTCCTTTCAGCGGTGGCCGGTAGCTCCAGCTATATGGAGGAGATGTACATTGCCTGGCTGGAGGATCATAAAAATGTCCATGAGGTAACATTTGCAACACTTCTTTCCAAATGTTTTGATAACAGAAAAAAATATTATATTAAGTTCTCTGGCCTTTAATGGAAATGTGGAAAGGGATAATGTCCAGCTGGTCCAGCACATCTGGAAATCGAGTTGGTGTAGCAGCTAAAGTTCAATTAACAACTGTCAGCATTGGTCTTGAAGAAGAACATTTAATAAATGTATGTGCTGTAGCTGCAATGTCTAGCCTTTCACTGTCCTGTCGTCCCCAAAACTAGCAGTCAGGGATACTTTTGGTCCATGTTGTTGATGGACATTCTTGCTGGATCTGTCTTTCTCTGTCTTCTAGTCCTGGGACGCCTTCTTCAGTAACATCCACGCCTCCAGTCCACCTGGCGAGGCGGGTGAGAGACACCCCTCCGCTCTGCTCGAGGGACGAGTGCTGTCCCACTCAGCAAACATGACCCAGAAAGTGGTGGAAGACCACCTGGCCGTGCACACTCTCATTAGAGCCTATCAGGTACTCCCACCATACTGTCCAGCTATGACACAAACACACACACACAAACATCAGCTATCAGTTTGTATAATGTGGATTTATGTTATTCACAAATTAAAGGATTAATCACATATCTCTCAGGCATCCATTTAATTTTAATGCAATGTCTGTGTACAGAATTAAGATGTCATCAACCTCGAGCCACAACTGGCTGACTATTTGTATCTTCGACATGTGTGTGAAAAATACATCAAACAAAATTCTCTTGACTCGCTAAAACAGATGCAACTGGCAATGAAAGCTGTTCATACTGCGTGTCCTCGTATTAAAAGGAATATACAATTTGTTTGTCGCTGCACGAGGTTATGCAAATTGCAAGATTAAGTCCAACCTACTTACCCTTGCTGTTACTTGAAAACTGGAAATATCAAAGAGACTACTTAAACAAAACAGGTGCTAACATTTCCCCTCGCCCTTAAATTAATTCGAGGAACTATCCGAGGGATTTATTAAATTCTGTCTTTTGGCAAAGGCGTCAATTTTATTCCCAGCGTGTTGCAATCCTAGTGGGAATGTGTGTGTGTTTGTGTGTGTGTACATAGACATAAAAGCACTCCCATGGGGCTCTGTTCTCAGAGAGGTTGACCTATAACTGAGTGTTAGCTTATTCTCCAGCTGTTCACACTCAGCCCCTTGCCAAATATTGTGTTTCCTACAGTACCTGTCACTTTCTCTTGTTTACCTGATTCTTCTCACCCCTTTATTTTTTCTTCACATATTTGTCTGTCTCTCCGTGTAGATTCGTGGTCACCATGTTGCACAGTTAGACCCTTTGGGAATCCTAGATGCTGATTTGGACCACTTTGTTCCATCCGACTTGATCACCACCATTGATAAATTAGGTGAGCCTTAAAACCTGTGCGATCATCCCAAACACATCACACTTCACAAACAACTACAAACTTTTAATTGTGATGTCTTGAGTCCATAATCGTCATGGCTTTCAATTATAGTGTCACGTCTATAGGCTCCATTAAACCCAAATATATTTAAGTAATGCATATCAAAATACAATGACTTTCATCTAATTGCCAGGACTACTGTAATTATGCATTTACCTTTTTTAGACTGTATATAGAATATGTACAGTATAGACCTCCTTATTTTAACCCCTTCCGCCCCCCGTCCCAACAAAAGGAATATGGAGTTTACCCATGGGCAATAAATGCTGATTAGGTTCCTACTATAGAAGTACTTCCTTCTTATTACCTAAAATCTTCTTGTCATGCTTATTCTTTCATCATAAACAAATGTTTTTCTCATTGGTGGGTTTACTTCAACTGCTAGATTTGTCTCATAATGAAAATATCTGTTATGTATTTTTCCTGCGCTTTATTTTTATAAAATGTATTTATCCCTTTGAGGGTTTACATAACATACATGTGCATATATACACACATTATTCACACAGGTTTGCATTATTTATCAGACCCAAGATTGTAAGTGGTATTTCAGCATAAAAGGCACGTTCTCCGCCGAGTCTGTATACGAGTTGTTTGGCTTAATGATGTCATTAATCTCAGAACAAGCCCTTGTCATTCTCCATTTCATTTAGTGGACTGAGCATTGGTAAATGCGGGACGGCCACAGAAAGCGATTAAAGTGTACAGTCATAGCGAGTAAAGAGGAGACAGAGAGACGTTGTTGGCTGCTGTTATCAGTGATCAGTGCGTGTCAGGACATAGCGTTGCATTATGTATTGTCACAAGGGCTATAGCTCCCTAATGAAAGCTAATGACCGCTTCCATGGCCCCTTATTTGGTCAGCTGATAGGACAAGAGTCTATTCTTGGCCCCCTTTGTCTTAGCTGTGTTCCTAATATGATTTGCACCTGTCTCCTCTTATGTTGCTTGAGATCTTGAGCTTGACCAGCTCTCTCAGGTGGGCTTTGTCAGCTATGAAACTTCTGCGGGGCCATCAATACTGAAGCTGTATCTCTACATATCCTGTTAGTGTACTTACAACAATGCATCCTTTTTATGGACCAAACCTTATTCTTCACATCTTTTTGCCATCAAATCCAAATTCGCTTATATCCAACCTAAAGTTAATTGAATGCTTACATTTCCAGGAGGCACTATTTTCCTACTCACTAAAAAAGCAGAAAATAATTCTTCTCATAATCAATAAATCTGTCGGATACTAATTTTTCAATCAATGCATTAATAATTTAGTCTAAAATGTCCGAAAGTTGTTAAGAATTAACATCATAATTTCCCATTGCCCAAGGTGATGTCTAAAGATTGCCTGTTTTGCCGACCAATAGTTCAAAACCAATTCCAGCCAATTCTCCCTCACACATAAAACAGATAATCATAATTGTTTGGTGACTTATTTGATTAGTGATATTAGTTATTTGAGAATACAATTTAATTATTTTTAGTATTTTTGATGCCTTCACATGATATCAGAGGACAATGCTTAGTCCTGTTTCTAAAGTCTTGAACAAACCTGTGTTTCCTGTGGTGTTATCGTAGGTTTCTACGGTCTTGATGAGTCTGACTTGGACAGGAGCTTTCAGCTGCCCTCCACCACCTTCATCGGAGGAGAAGATACCACTCTTCCTCTAAGAGAAATCATACGCAGACTTGAAGTAATATATCTGTACATGTGTCTAATGATTTGAAAAAGCCATAACACTGTACCACAATTTATGTTTTGTATGTCTTTTGTGTCAGGCATCCTACTGTGGTCACATAGGGATAGAATTTATGTTCATCAACAACGTGGACCAGTGTCAGTGGATCCGTCAGAAATTTGAGACCCCGGGAATACTGCAGTTCACTAAACTTGAGAAGAGGACTTTGCTAGCCCGCCTGATCAGATCCACACGGTCAGCAATGAATTCACATGTACTGACTTGTGGTGACAGCACTATACTTCACTTTTAGTTATAGCTCACATCAGAGCCTCGCAAACATAAACTCTTACACATGCATATATTTAAAAAGATAAACAGCCTATCCTTCATATGAGCTAATTTTCATCTTTGATAAACGATCTTAGAAATCATCTGTCTATTGTTGGTGTGCATGTTCTTTGCACTGTTATCATTCCTAATTAACACACACACACACACACACACACACACACACACACACACACACACACACACACACACACACACACACACACACACACACACACACACACACACACACACACACTGGTACTGACTAACATTTGCAAAATGCTTGGGAACATCTTATCATCAGCTGTGTAAAACAAATCCCATGAGTGCTACATGTGAACTTCTTTTTGTTTAAAGGTTTGAGGACTTCCTGGCAAGAAAATGGTCTTCAGAGAAGCGTTTTGGTCTGGAGGGCTGTGAAGTGCTCATCCCGGCTCTAAAATCCATGATTGACACGTCGAGCTCTGCCGGCATCGACAGTGTGATCATGGGGATGCCTCATCGGTACTACCGTCTTGTACATATGTCCTCACCTCTCAGCTCAATATATGCAAACAGCTGATTATTATTATTCGACTGAATGTGTTGGCCAATGTGATTCGTAAGGAACTGGATCAGATCTTCTGTCAGTTCGACCCCAAGTTAGAGGCTTCTGATGAGGTGAGGGAACTGCAGATGTGTGAGAAAGTATCAGAGGAAAGGCCGTAAGAGATGCTGTACAACTAATGCTTTAATCTTTTCACCTTTAGGGGTCAGGGGATGTGAAATACCACCTTGGGATGTACCACGAGAGGATTAACCGTGAGACAGACAAGAACATCACACTGTCACTCATGGCAAACCCCTCCCACCTGGAGGCCGTGGATCCTGTGGTTCAGGGCAAAGCCAAAGCCGAGCAGTTCTACCGAGGAGACACTCAGGGGAAGAAGGCAAGCTGTCTGGTACCAGGTGCACACTAGCTCATTATGTGGCTTTTTCTATAAATGATGTGATTTTTCCAGGTGATGTCCATCTTGATCCACGGTGATGCTGCTTTTGCTGGACAAGGAGTTGTTTATGAGACTTTCCACCTGAGCGAGCTCCCCTCCTACACCACACATGGTACAATCCATGTGGTGGTCAACAACCAGGTATTGGAGAGTTGATGTCACCGCAACATTGGACATGACACATTTACCATTTGCCAGGATCAGGGCTGCCCCTGGCCAACTTGGGGCCCCATGTGGACTTGTTGTTTTACACAATTAATACTTTATTTATTTATTAATTAAGAAAACTGACAACATTATTTGTTAAATATTTAGTTTTACATTTGTTAAAGAGTTTTCTTTTTAACTTTTTAGGTGTTTAACGATAGATCAACGATCAATCATCGATTATTTTTATATACTTTAAAACATGTCTCAAAGGGAATTATCCAATGTTACACATACAATTAAGGCACATTTTGTGCAACTGAAAATCATTAAGATCATATTTTAAGTTATTCTAGCCTGTAAATGAGATCAAATTTGGCATGTGATTGTTTTTCTCTCAGATTGGCTTCACCACAGACCCTCGAATGGCCCGCTCCTCGCCCTACCCCACCGACGTGGCTCGGGTTGTCAATGCTCCCATCTTCCATGTGAATGCTGATGACCCCGAGGCTGTCATGTATGTTTGCCGGGTGGCTGCAGAGTGGAGGGCCACCTTCAGCAAAGATGTCGTCATTGACCTGGTTAGTCACAGCCGAGTCTTAAAGCGGCAGTTCACCCCAAATTAAAACAAAAATAATTACTCTTGCCTGCCCTGCTATGTATATATAGAATGTTTTGGCCTGAGTTGCCAGGTGTTGGTGATATCGGCCATAGAGATGTCTGCCTTCTTTTTTTATATGTATTGGAAATAGATGGCAATAGTCTTAGGTGCCGAAAAGGGCCAAAAATATACATGTGAAAAATTCAAAATAAAAAAACATGACCTAATTACTTAAGATAATCCACAGACCTTGTTGTGAGAAGTTTCATGTAGGAAATATTTTCTTTGAACTGCACTTCAAAAACCAGCAAGGTCTGTGGATCATTTTGAGTGTCTTGGTCAGGATTTCTCTTGTTTTTCCAATGTTCGTGTTTTAGCACTTTGAGCATCACAAGCCCAGTGCCATCTTGTTCCAGAGAAGGTTCTAGAGAAGGAGGACATCTCTACGGCTAATATCTATGTATTTATCATTTTATTTGTGAATAAATTAAGCAATTTGTACATTGAACTACAGGTACGAGAATACTTAAGTATTTATGTTTTTGGGTTGAGTTGTCCATTTAAAAGACTCACAGGAAACACAATTTTTAATACACACTTCGACGTGACTTCTGTGTGTATTTACAGGTTTGTTACAGGCGATTTGGACATAACGAGATGGACGAGCCCATGTTCACTCAGCCACTGATGTACAAACAGATCCGTCGGCAGGAGCATGTGCTGAAAAAGTACTCTGACCGGCTCATTGCGGAGGGAGTGGTGACTCTGCAAGAATATGAGGTTTGTGATCTAATGCTGTTTGCTCTTGTTAAATATACTGTATATTGGAAGCTGCTACTGTATGCTGTTTTATTTGGTATCGCCAGCCGCTGGAGGATGTGCATTAAATCACACTATGATATTACCTTAGCCTTCGAGTAAATATGTTGCGCCAGCACTGCTGTGTTTGAGTTTCAATTTACTGCCTCAGTTCAATCACTGAGCCTCACAATCCCTCACATAGAGTATATATTGCTCAATGAAGTTGAAGTATACCTCCGATTTCGGCGCCATTCTATGGAATTGCCCAGGTTCTTCATCCAAAACAGAAATTTTGATTGTAACATCCATTGTGGACTTTTTTTTTATACCACATGTCAGAAATTTCTCCCGGCTTTTGATGGACATTGTTTTCTGTTTGTGGCTGCAGTATGGACCCTCACAAAAGCCTCATTTGTAATATAGCAAGGCAGAACCATTACTGCTGGAGGAGACTCTCGTTCTCTAATACCTTTCTTTCCCTGTAACAAAACAGTATTGGTTAGTTAGCTGTAGTCCTTTATTTGTACAAAACAAACTTTGGGTCATTTAATATGTGGTGGTTTTTATTTTTCCTGTTGCACATTACCAAATGTGGTTGCAGGAAGAAGTTGCTAAATATGACAAGATATGTGAAGAGGCATACGCCAGCTCCAAGGATGAAAAGATTTTACAAATCCGACACTGGCTCGACTCCCCGTGGCCAGGTAAATGGTTTGCAATCCAGTCATTTAAGTTGAAAAACATTTGAATTCCCTTTTTCTGTGAATACTTTCTGTTCCTACTGGAGTGCAGCTGTCTTTCTCTCTCTGTAGATTTCTTCACAGCAGAAGGAGAGCCCAAGAGCATGAGCAGCGTCCCCACAGGACTAAAGGAGGAGGTCTTGCAGCACATTGGCCAGACAGCCAGCTCTGTGCCCCTGGATGACTTTAAGATCCATCCTGGTCAGTTGAGTGGATTTGAAGTTGATTTGTGCATGGGAATAGAGCAGAGTTACGGGCTTGTTGTCACAGTAACGGCCCGTCCACACAGCGGCGGCGTTGAAGCTTGCCGGCGGGGTGGGGCTGAAACTCGACCAACAACCAATCACATGAATCTCCCGCCCCGGACACACAAGCACGCGGTTTGATTGGCTAGAGCTTGTACTGGCATATGATTCGATTGGCTGACGCTTCCGCCGAAGCTTCAAAAGTTGAACATTGCTCAACTTTTGCAGCGAGCAACGAGAGCAACGCGAGCAAAGCTACGCTTCACTCCTACAATGCAGTTCGGCGAAACGTGACGTCACCCCATTCAAAATGAATGGGCAGAAGCGTTGAAGCTTCAACGCACGCCGCTGTGTGGACGGGCCGTAATGCTGGTGATAGTAGTCCTACACAATGACACAAGAGCACACATTACCATAGCTTATAGTATACATGCTGCTGAATGATTTTCAAAACACATAAACCTAAATGTCACAATTATTTCAGTTGTTGTCTACAGGGATGATATTTAGTCAATTAAAGCAGTAAACGCATCATTTTCTAACAGCAGCTGTTTGTCCTGCACAGCTGATTTGGTGCACACTATAACAATTAGGATTGCCACGAGGGTTTTTTAAAGTTATTAACAACATAGTATTTAAGTGCATGGAGTTTTACACTCCCATCCCCAGTGCTTCTAAGATATCACTTTTTATTGTTGTTGCTGTGTGTGTTTTCCCCAGGAGTGTCTCGTATCCTGCGTGGTCGAGCTGACCTGGTGAAGAACCGGCAGATGGACTGGGCTCTAGGAGAATACATGGCCTTTGGTTCCCTTCTCAAAGATGGCATCCATGTTCGACTCAGTGGGCAGGATGTAGAACGAGGCACCTTTAGGTGAGTCCATGTCAACACAACTAAAAATAAATGGGGCATCTAAAAAGCATCTTTTTAAAACCATCTTGTATTAATGCTCTCAAAGGAGCTCCTTCTTTTACCACAGTGTAGTATCAAGTAGTCGTTTTAAATATGCATCTATTTAGTGAGGAGAATTTTAAGAATATTGATTTTGACAAACACAGTATCTTTTCACAGTAACATTTTGTGTGTCCAAATTCGACATTTATTTATTACAGTTTGTATGTCCTTTTACATACTTTTTCTATATTGTGATATACAGTTAATATCTTTATAAAACATCTTATATATCATCATTTTAATTGATGTTGCCCATGAATGTAATATTTCAAAATCAAATTCGGCCATTTGTTGAGTCTGTCAGGGTCAGCAGGTCTGACCACAGATAAGGTTAGGTAGGAAACAGTCACTTAACGATAGTGAATTAAGTAATTGGGGGGTGGGCGTGGCACAGGGAGTCTGACAGACCGAAGACGTCAGCGTGGTCTCCTGGGAACTGTGAAGCCCACATGGTGTTGTCATGGTTTGGAGGGACGAGTGACACATGAACAAAACCAGCTCCCCCTTTTGCTGTGCCTGTCTCATCTGTCCCCTATAATTTCTCCACCAGCCCATCTTCACTGACACCAGCCCCGTCCCTCTTTGCCCACAACGACAAACAGTATATCACACTAACTAACCAGAGGCTAGAGGGCTTTTTCTTTTGCCTCACATTTACCACTGACATGCACTCCTACCAATCTGCTGTACCCTTCAGCGGGTTAATTTGGCTGGCTGAAAAAAAATGACAGAAATCAAACACTACATCCACCTTGCCCTACCCTCATTTTATTATTTGTGTTTCTCATTATACTTCAGCTATACTCCCTTTACCAGCCCCTTTTTCTTCCCACCTACTATATTTTTGTATCCCCCACCACTCTGTTCCCTTCACAGTTCTTAAGAGCTGAGCATATCGGCATGTTACAGTCGAGCGGTCCTGCTTGCATTTCTGTGATGTACGTAGCATCGTGCGCTAATGGATTCAGTCGTCGTGTTTGGGTGGCGTTGCGCTGCGTCGTGCACCCCTTTTCTTGCCTAATGGGGCCCCCAGGCAGAGGATGTGTGTGTGTGTTTTTGTGTGTGAAACGAATAGTAATATAAAGGTGGGACGGCAGTCTATGAGGCAATCCCAAAGAAAGACCTCATTCTTGTGAGGTTTTTGGTTCCTCTTTGGTTTATGTTTGTGTGGTTCAAGAAAATGAAACGTGAACTATGTGTGTAACCTGAATTAATGCTGGATGCTCTGGATTTTATTTGTTCATCAAAGGATTTCTTTAAGTAAAAGTGTATATACGAATGTGGGGCAAGTATACAAAAAAAACAGTTGCCATACATTATGCCCTCATTAGTTCTTAATTATGGATCATATTATTCAAAGGAATCAAATCATGAGTGTTTGATTCTTACATGTATGTCAATGTTGTTGGTACCGTCAGAGCCTCATTTCCAAGACCAATGGAAGACCTACGGAAATCAGTAGACCAAAAGTTGAGATGTGGGCTTTAGATTGCTCAAACCAGGTGTACATGAATTAAGGCATTAGAAATCAGGGCTCTGGAGAACATTCAATCCACTGAGGCTGCACTAGAGCAACACAATAAGCAGGCCGATGTGTGCAGCAAAGCTTTAATACCTGACCCTGAGCTGTCAAGCAATTCTGAATGGGGCTTGGTGAAGGAAGCAAAAGAATGGCAGCCAATGAAGATGTATTTACATACATTTTAATTGACCAGGTGTACCATTTTTATACCTGCGGAACAAATCAAAAAAGAGTTTCCAACTGAACAGGTTCAAGCAAATACTGAAGAAGGTTACCTGCTTTAGTAATAAAATACACAATACCTTCCATATACTAGCTTATCTTTTCTACTTCTAGTCTTCCACTGTAGTTGGTTTCTCCCATTTTCCCCTTTAAACTGTGGGTTTTTCTCCGGAAGTTTTTCCTTGTACGATGTGAGGGTCTAAGGACAGAGGGTGTCGGTTTCTCATACTGATATTCTGCACAAACTGTGCTGTTGTATTTGTTGTAAAGTGTCTTTACTGTAGGGTATTTTTATTATATGTACAGCACTTTGGCTCCACCAAAAATCGTTTAAAAATGTGCTATATAAATAAAACTTGATTTTGATTTGATTAATATATCACATTTAAGATAATGATCAATAGATTTCCTGCGGTTCTTCCATCTGACTGTTGCATAACCTCTCAAACTGTGTGTGTCTGTGTGTGTGTGTCTGTGTGGAAGTCATTAAAGTGATGTTAAAGGGGTTTAAGTGATTGTCTGATCGTGCTGGTTTGGAAGGCTGATTCCTGCACTAGGAGCGAGGAGACTGCTAGAGCTTGTTAATGCTTGCCTCTTTGCTCCCATCAACTCTTGTTGGGCCTCATACTGACTGAAGATGAGGAGAGAGGAGACTACTCTTCATGCAGAGCCTTTATGGGCCGGAACAAAGGCTCCAGTGTGTATTCTACTGTACAAAAGAGATCCCTTTTAAACTGGTGTTTTCAAGAGTCAATTCTATGATTTGCTTTGCTCAGATTACACAACAAACCCTACACGAACTCTTCTCACATACAGTAACAACCTTAGGACATAGAAATACATTAAGGAAGAATAGTAAATAATTAAAGTAAGCATTCCCATGGGATGCTATCAGTACCACACCAGCTATAAGCACACAGAAGAGACCTTTAAAGTATCAAACAGACAGTAATAATAGCAGCACATTAATGATTAACAACTTAATGAACGTCCTCTGGGTAAATGCTGTTGCAAAACATGGCTGATCTGGTACTGATACTTATTCGTCTTAAATGAAGGGATGCAGTTAAAAATGAAAAGCATGGTTAGAGAAGTCAGTTGCGCAGAGTATTGGGTCCCTTCTCTAGTTGAATTGTTCCCTTTTTTTGACTAAACATAAAATAAAAAAATACCAGTCAAATAATGAGACTGACAATCAAAACAAATAGAGTAGTTTTAGTGAAGGATAACATCTTAATCATGTTATTGTGAGCATCTTAGCTCAAATCATTGCTGTGTCTAAGTACGGTTGCGTGACAGCTATAGTCTTGTTCCTAAACGCCTCTTTCAGTAGTGCCTCTGCCTCTCTTATGTTTTGCAGTCACCGTCATCATGTTCTCCATGACCAAGAGGTGGACAAACGTATCTGTGTTCCCATGAACCACCTGTGGGCCGACCAGGCTCCCTACACGGTCTGCAACAGCTCCTTATCCGAGTACGGAGTGCTAGGTAAGACTGAAGCCGACTCCTGCAGCCACACAGCATGCTTAGATCACCAGTCATGTTGTAGCTTCATGCAATGATGGCTGTGACTTTAGGTTTTGAGCTTGGCTTCGCCATGGCCAGTCCGAATGCTCTGATCCTCTGGGAGGCCCAGTTTGGAGACTTCAACAACACAGCCCAGTGCATCATTGACCAGTTCATCAGCCCGGGCCAGGCCAAGTGGGTCCGCAACAATGGTATTGTCCTACTGCTGCCACATGGGATGGAGGGAATGGTGAGAAGGGAAAATAAACCAACATTTTCGTAATATAAGTATTGGTAGGGTTCCTCTTTAATTGTTCTTCTCTTCTGTCCTCAGGGCCCAGAACATTCATCAGCTCGACCTGAACGCTTCCTACAAATGAGTAACGATGATCCTGATCACTTCCCTGTATGTACAATCAACATCAGGGTGCAATTGGTTACCAAGAACATTATTACATAATGCTGAAACTCTAAGCCGCCTAATAGTTTCCTGTTTCAGTGGCTATCCTGATCTCATGACCACTTAAGGGATAGCTTAAGTGATGAATTCTCTTGGGCTGAAAAGGCTCTTCATTATTGCCTCAAAATAGTTGCTATTCAGCAGTAACTGAGGCCCCGAGGGTGCCCTGGCATGAAGGAGCATTACAGGAGGGGATCACAGTCGGCTGTATCAGCAGAAGCTCACCAGATTCATCTCCAAATGGGATATTGATCAAACTGTTAGTGGGAGCATACTAAGGGATTAACATTGTGGGTGAGAGTGTGTGAGAGAGATACAGTGCGCTGATGTGATATATCTCTTGCCTAATTATGAGAAGAAACATTACAGCGAACCACACTATAAACATTTTAATTCCTGTGGAAGTAAAATTTCAATTTTCAGAATCAATAATGTGTATAAATCCTCGGTTATTCTTTTTCTTTCTTTTCTTTCAAACGCAGGAGTTCAGTGGAGATTTTGAGGTCCAGCAGCTGTACGACTGTAACTGGATCGTGGTCAACTGCTCCACGCCTGCAAACTACTGTCACGTGCTCAGACGTCAGATTCTGCTGCCATTCAGAAAACCGGTAAAGTGTAACATCGTCTTTGTCTATATTTAGTGTGTGTCTTACCCAGCTCCAGTTTGTTCTGTCATGAAATAATTGAATTTACATTTGGAATTTTGCATTGATTGCATTTAAGTCACTCACACTGTGAAAAGTCCAGATGGTCCATTGACGACGCATTACTGTCATTAGAAGACATTTCCTTTATTTAGAAAACTCTAATTTCCTTAGTGGCATTTAAATATTTAGCTTGATTTGTATTGATCTCTGTGGATAACAGTGTGTCATATTTATAATTGGAACAACATCAAATAACACTAAAGGCTTAAACTGGGATTATGTCTTCAGGTTTGTTCAATGCTTCATCATGAGATAAAAAGCTGTCAAATTAACTATGTTGTGATACAATGCTGTCTCACAATTATGATTAAAAAATAGTCTGTTTGCGGAAAGATGACAACCTTTGAAAACATTTGCCTACTCATTTACAGCACCAATAAAGCTCTGTTTGAAATGTATAAGTAATTCAAGACCTCTAAAGTAGAACTAGTTTCAGTATAAAGTTTTGTGTTTAAAGCATTTCAGCTTTTTTTTTTGTCTCTCACAGTTTTCAGCCACAGTGAATGTCTTAACTGATCCCCTGTCGCACATAAATGCAATGCTTTGCGAAGCATGAGAAAATGACTTCCTGAGCAAATTAGTGAGGGCCTTTAGGGGATAATGTTGTTTGTTTTTTTATGAAAAACTCTAGACTTGGTCGGCTGAGCACAAAGGGTTTTATTTATTTGATTGTTAAAGAAATGTTTTGTTTTCCCAATGCTGATGTTGCATGCTTTGCAGTGGCAACACATTAGTGTTTTTTCAACGCGCACAATAGAGCTACGGATGATAGAATCAATCTGTTGTTTTTGTAATTGACAGAAACTTTTTTTCTTTTTTATCCAAAGCTGATCATTTTCACTCCTAAGTCCCTGCTGAGGCACCCTGACGCAAGGTCAAGTTTTGAAGACCTCGCTGAAGGTGGGGTTTAATTTATTTCTATAAAACGCAACATACGATGTTGATGGACTTCATAGGTAACCTGTCATATTTGATTTCTGCAGGTACTAAATTCAAGAGGTTGATCCCAGATGTGGGCCCTGCAAGTCAAAACCCAGCCCAGGTGAAGAGGGTGATCTTCTGTGCTGGCAAAGTCTACTATGAACTGGCTAGAGAGAGGAAACAGCAAAAACTGGAGAAAGAGATCGCCATCATCAGACTTGAACAGGTTTAATTTCTTTCCTGTCTGTAGCAGCAATGAACTGCATTTTGAAATGCGAGTGATGCATTGTTGCAATTCATTCTTTGACCATCCCCTCAGATCTCTCCATTCCCGTTTGACCTGGTCAGAACTGAGGCAGAGAAATATGGAAACGCTGAGCTGGTCTGGTGTCAGGAGGAGCACAAGAACATGGGTTACTATGATTACGCCCGGCCACGTCTCCTCACAGTGACGGCCAACAGGAGGCCCGTTTGGTAAGAGTTTGTTTCACTTTGGACCTGATTTGTTTGAATACAATTGGAAGATTTGTTTCAAGGACCAGGTGACAAACCTTAAGTGTTTGTTTCAGGTATGTGGGACGGGACCCTGCAGCTGCTCCTGCGACAGGAAACAAGTTCACCCACTTTAATGAGCTGAAGAGGTTCATGGACACAGCTTTCAACCTGAACGCCTTCACCGGGAAGGACTTGTAATTAAAAACTGACGAACAAGAACCAGGCTCGAGCTGCTGTTTCGTCATCAATCAGCATACTGTAGTCTATTTATTAAGTCTTGTTGTGGCCAATTGGCACATTTCAAAACGATTTTAGTTTTGTAACAATCTGCAGCATAGCTTAGTGTATATGGTAAACAGGATTTTAACTTCTGATACTCTTATGTGAAAGAACCTAACTGACTTACGCCTGGATCAGACTGCATAACTATTATTTTAACAACCTACAACAACTTTTAAGTGAGATCACTTGTGAAGCACAACAATGCCAGGGCCTTGTGAATATCCTAAATGCAGATTGTATTTCACTGTGACACAGAATAGCACAACAAATTGTATAGCCTGGCCCCATGTCAAAGGAAATTAAGTAATTCCTTTTTTAAAACGTCCCAACCCTTTATCCTTATACTATCAGTTAGGAAAATGAAAACATCCATATACGACCTCTTATGACTTAGATCAGGCCATGCAGACCAAAATCATGTGGTCTGATTTCTGTTTCACTGGATCTGCATTTTATTCAATCTACACATGATTTTTATGAGTGCTATTAGAAAAAAACAGACACAAAGATGTGCAGCCTCTAAATAGTGCTTTATTTCAAATGAAAAGAAAATATTACACACAAACATAAAATGTCAGTCACAAAATCGTCACCTTGTTATGTGATAAAGAAGCAACAGTACACTCTTTTATCCCTAATAACATTCACACACCAACATCTAGATTTGTAACAATCACTGTTATGGGAGTAGCTTTAGTACTGTGGATAAAAGTATAGATTTTTAATTGTATTTATTTTTGTAGATAATTAGCAGAAGATAAGCATACAAAGCACTCGCTAGTGTTTTTAAACAATGAATGTTGAATACATATCACATTTATGAAAAGTGTTTTGAAATTGAACACGTCAGTAGTTTTAGTGCCTGTATTTCCTTTGATTACCTTAGCTGTTAGTGAAGGAGTGTGTATTTATTGTCACACTTCACTTCACCAGGAGACATGAGCCAGCTGTCACAGAGACTTGCAGCCATGTTTTCTACTTAGGACATAAGGCTCAGCTGCGTCTTTGGAGGCTGAGGAAGGAACACACACACACACACACACACACACACACACACACACACACACACACACACACACACACACACACACACACACACACACACACACACACACACCACAGCAGCAAAGCTTTGGATCCTTTGAAAGCAATATTGATGCTTGTTGTCACATTAACATCCCTGGGTATTCAACATAATTGGTATTAGTTACCACTGTTCTTAGACATTTTCCTGTTTAGCCATACTGTAGCTTACCTTTTCCACTTCCAGCTGGGAGATGTAACAATGAGCCATGCACAAAAATAATTCTACATATCAAATTATTTTAAAAGAGGGTTTATGTGTGTTTGTTTTTTAATAAAAGTACAGGGTCAAAATATTAGTGTGGGTATTTAGAGATATGAAAACACATATGCTGGGAATAATGAAATATGCAATAAAAATATATTTAAGTTTAATAACATTGTTTGATCATGTTTTGGTTGCAGATGATGCTAGACAGTTCAAAATGGTTTATAGCAAGAAATATCACACTTTTTTTTCTCACAAATGAAATGTACATTCATAAGAATTAAGTAACCCTTTCCTCATTTTAATAAACCCAAAGGCTTTGCTACTACATATTATCGTGATATTAAGAGTCTGTTTGCTTTATAACCATCCTCTATTTGTGATAAGGTAATACTATTTCCATGTGGTACTCTTTTCAATTACTCTTATTGCACATTTGTCACTTGTGGCCACAGTAGCTGTTGTTCCTGTTAAACTAGGGAACCAATTTGTTATTGGGGGCCCTGCTGACCACCAATACCACACCTGTCTCCTTCTGTGCATCATGTACATCAACTTCCTGGTTGTCATTAATATACCATATTCATTATTTCCCCAGAAATCAAAAGCGAAACCTGTGCTGGAATTATACAACCAGTGTTTCTTTGACTAACCTAAAAATACGTTAGAAAATACTGGCTACTAATGCAGGTCACACATGTTAATTATACAAATTCCCTTACAACAACTGACAATGAATGTGCAATGTGAAAGGGCAGTAACCTTGTCAATAATGCACTGACCATGTATCCCATTGCATTGACCAACAGCAAACATCTGAATTCAGGCAGCAATACAAATTGAAATGTGTAATTAAAAAAAATACAAAACAGTATGTAATTGTAAACATTCACACGGGTGTAGGCTTATAATCATTTTGTATTCGTGTTATCTTCAGTAAGCGTTCTCCACCGCAGCAACAGCTTTTCGACAAACAGGGTCCAGTTGTCCATCTCCACCTTCAGGGAAAAAGCATAAACCGGTTTCCAGAGAGTGACCTCACAGTGACGTAGGCTTAACACCCCCCCCCCCCCCCCCCCCCCCCCCGCTTCACGTCAAAGCTAAACTCACCAAACTCGAGCTGCTTTGTATTACAGCTGAAGACTACCTGCCCGTTGACCACGAGCTTCACCATGTTCCACTCCCACGTTTCTTCCAAGACGCACTGGTGCTCGTGCGCTGTCAGAGCGGCTGCGGACATATTGGACGGACATCTTTGACCTCAGCTGAATCAGTCAAGAAAGCACATGAGGGTTTCCTAAATGGACTACAAAAGACACATACCCAGGAGACCCTGCAGGCGGAAGTTCCTGTGCGCAACCACTCCATTGGATTCATAAGGTCCGTGGCACAGTATCACTCGCGTGTTTTTCGGCATTGTTTGTTGTGGTCACCCGGGTAACTGTCACACACATGTTGCTAACGTGGATTTCCTCTACGAACTCCAGGAATCCCAAATGCCCCACTTGGTTAAAACGAATTCACAAATTAATTCGATGTAATCTGAAAGCCTTCTTCTTTACTTCTTTAGAAGACTAAAACAATCTCATATCAATAATCAATAATCTCATTATAACTAAAATATCAGCTTTTCAAATTTAAGAATCAAAACAGTTATAAAATATTCAGTGTCAGTTTGAGAACCACAAGAATCTGATTGTATTTTTTAAATGATAACACATTTCATAAGGTGCTTATTTCACTCAATGAAAGGGGTTCTAATTATGACTGTTATTTCTTAAATTCAATTCACTTTATTATACATTTCACATGGATTAAACATCAGAGAAGATTCTTTCAAACTCAAACAAGTTTTTCTTTCGTTTTTTTTCTTTAATCTTTAAGGGTAGGCCTATATGTCATATATACAATATTCTGACAATAAACACAGTGATCACCTCTGGTTAGTAAGTTTCACATACTTACTTTTTAAACTTACATTTAGACTTTGTAACATTAGTATATTTTCATACAAAAATAAATAACTTCATTTATATATTATGCTCTTACATTTACAACACACTTTTGGTCACATTTAACATTCTTTCATATAATAATCCCGTTAGATTTAGTTATGAACTAAACGTCAAATGATTTTTATAAATGTATACTTCTTTTTTAACCTATGGACAAAATACCACATGTATTGTTGGTACAATAGACACAATATTTGAAGACAACATAACAGAAATTTGCATAGAAGATTCTAGTTTACAATGCACCCTAATCTTCAGGAAATCATTTGATAGCAGCATGCAAGTTGACGTAGTGAGAACATCAGCCATTGACCATAAAACACTTTTGCTCATTACCTAATAAATAAATAGAAAATACAATTTTCTTTGGTAAATAACACAATTAATCTCAACATTTGCTTGATTCCCCCCCCCCCCCCCCCCCTTCACACAGAAGGTATAGACATACATTTAAATGACTGCTGTATATTATTTTTGTGTTTGACAACAGCAGAAAACATCTAATAAGAAACATCTCTACTATTCCCTAAGAATAAGTGAATTAGATTATCATCGCCACTTAATACAGTTTACAGTACAGTACAACAAACAGCTTAACGTAACAATTTGTATCACAGGTACAGTGTATTTTGTGAATGACTTGAGGAATACATTGTGGTAGTACCGAACACTACCTCTATTTTCACTGGCGGTGACCGTTTCCTATGATTTACTTCCGTTCTTCAGAGCGCGTGTCTCTGCCTGTGATGAAGTCTGGGTTTGAGCCTCCACTTTGGTCTGGTCTGGTGTTTTCAGCACAAACTGTGGCAGTGATTGCTGACTCTCGGTCTTATCAGCTGGTCTCTGCGGTGTTTTGCTTTGCCAGTTTGTCTCTGTTTGCGTGTGTGTCTCCAGCGTCTGTCCCTGTTTCTTCTGTGTTGTATTGGAGCTGGAGTTACATTTATTGCACAGATCCCCTATGTCCATGAGTCCCTGGACCAGGCACTTGACAAATTCTGCTGAGCATGTCTGTGGGCTGTCGAGGAAACTGGACACTGAGAAGATGATGTGGTCTGACTGAGGGTTGTAGCACGCTCCATATCCGTTTGGAACCACGGGTCCGTAGCAGCAGAACATCTCAACGGTAGTAGGAACCTGAGGGGACAGTGAATCCTTCAGTACTTAACTACAGACAGTTTCACCAGTGTGAATACTGCTGTTGGTGGAAAGCTTGAGATAAGACGATTGAGAGTTGTGATTTAAAATGTAAGTTAAACTCTTTTGAGCTAAAAGGTTAAAAATGTCATGCTTCCATGTAATCCATTTTGATAGTTGGACGTTTTTTCCTCTTCTTACATTATAGAATATAAAATATTTAGGGTTCTGGGCTGATCAATCGAAAATGGCAATAATAACTAGAGAATGCAATTCCTGAAGAAATTGCTAGTGGGAATGCTTTATGCTGAAAAGCTGACGCTGAACTGCTATGCTGAAATGTAATGTGTAAGAAGAAAGTGAATAATTTAGATTGAAATGATACATGAACACTGGGGGCTTGAATGTGTGATAAGAGAATTAAAGAAAGTAAAAAGGCTTGGAAAAGCAGCAGAATATTTGAACTGCAAACTTTTGAACTAACTTGATGGCGAATGATCTGTCGCCATTGGCAACGGCATTTCATGACACCCCATAATACGCTTAGATGTGTTGATGGCTGCATCGTTACCAAACCCATTTCGAGCATTTGAACTGAAGTTGTGAGAAAACCGTGTTTCATAGTGAGCATTGTGTTGCCAAGGCAACGGCATTTGAAGAAATCTTAAAACTGTCAAATAGATGTCTTCACGGCTGGACTGTTAGCACACATGTGAAGTTTGAGCACTTTTTGACCATTTTCATAGGAGTTATAGCAATATCGTGTTTTACGGCGAGGGATGCGTTGCCATGGCAACAGCTTTTGAGGAAAACTCACTAATGGCACATAGACATGTTGAAGGCTGGACCATTAACCATTATCTGAAGTCTGGTGCTGTTTTGACCCTTTTCATATAGGCGTTACGACAACATCGTGTTTTATGGCGAGGGATGCGTTTCCATGGAAACAGCATATGATGAAACCCCATAATTGACGTAGAGCTGTTGAGGGCTGGACCATTAACCATTATCTGAAGTCTGGTGCTGTTTTGACCCTTTTCATAGGCGTTACGACAACATCGTGTTTTATGGCGAGGGATGCGTTTCCATGGCAACAGCCTATGGTGAGATCTCAGATTTGGCATAGAGCTGTTGAGGCATGGACCGGTGATATACAAGCGAAGTTTGGGGGACAATCGGACCGTGTCCATTGGAGCTGGACATCTTGTTTTATGGCGAGGGATGCTGTATCAGCATTCCCACTAAATTAGTTGCAGCCCAACTTTAATTGAACCATCTCTGCTCCTCTATGCAGACTTATTTACTCTCACTTTAGAGTGTGTAGCTCAACTTTTCTGATAAAATGCTTACATCAATGCAGAACAAGCTGCGACAATTGATTAATGCTATATTTGTAGACTTTAGAAAGGTTTTTGCAGAGCCACGCTGGACATTATAGACTGTATTCACTAGCTGAGCAGTACTCCTTGTGTGTAAACTGAACTTCAGATTTGTGTAATGCACGTAAATATAGCTTCAGTTTAATGTGTTAAAATCAGGAGGCAATACCTGACTTGTAGAGAGAATGAACTGATTACTGATGAGAAAGGCTTCATCTTGGAAAATCTCCGGCTTCTCCATCTTCAGTTCATGTGCAAGTTCACGCAGTCCTAATAAGTGATTGTCTATTGCCATCCCTGTAATAGACTGAAAAGAAAAATGAAACCATATGTTAGTGTGTTTTCTATGACAACCTTGTGATATAGGTTTGGATCAGGTCAGAGAATATAGTCACCAGAATGGTATACTTTGTCTGCGCGGTTATAGCATCTCGTAACATCTCCATCTTTTCTGTATCCTGTAAATGCAAACAATCGAGAATCAACTGCTAGACTATTAAATCCTTTTATTTACAGTTAGCATAGTTTTTATGGTAGAGAACAATAACACAGAATGAAAAAAAGAAGGCTCTAAAAAGCAAATATTATTCAGACTGAGTTAAGACTGCTAAACTCAAGCATTATTAATTTGAATGGGACTGTATTACTGTATCTTACACTAGTGCGCAGTTTCCCATCAGTCATTGCTTTGACAAAGGTCAGGGCTTCTGGTGTGGCGGAGCGAATGTTGTCCACCCTGCCCTGCTTGAACCGGCGTATAGAAGCACTCTCATAGGTCGACACAGGTCTGCTGTGACACCTACAGTAGAGCAACACACAAAGGGAAAGCCTTTTAGCTCCAAGCCCCGGGTTAAAGGAAGAATCAAAAATCACTCCTGTTATAATCATCTTCCTCCTACCTGTAGAACGCTAACTGAAGAGCAACCTGGATGTAGGCGTCAGGACTCATTTTCTGCTTCTTGATAAACTCTTTCCCATAATCACAGAATGTGTAGACATTCATGTCGAGATTTTTCACCTGCCTGAGCAAATAAGAGGAAACCCTGTTAAAAGATGAAAGGATTCATGTATTGATTGGACAGAAGTTAGAGTAAACCCACACCTCTGTAGTTTGTCAGCAGAAGAGGCGAGGAGTTTGTGAATCTCTGGAGAACATTTCCAGCGCAGTCTGCGGGGGGCAGGCACCTTGCTCACACTTGCAGCTCTGACCAGCTTTGATGGGCTGCCAATCCTAATCAAACATGGGAACATTAGGATGGCATTCAATGGATTTTCTAAGCATATGGCAACAATTATTACATGCTTTGCATTTGATTTCTTACATGTATTTGAGTAGATACTCGGTGCACTGCACAAGGACAATTCCCTCAAATGCTGAGTGTTCACACACGACTCCACAGCAGCCGTCAGCTCCTACAACGAACTGACACAGCCATGCTGTTTTACTTGAGTTGAAGCAAAATGCAAATGTAGGATTTAATTCATATACAGTATCAGTTTCATCTCCTATATGTCTTCAAATACATTTCATCCATATGTTACACCCTGCAGTGAAGAAATCATTTCGAAAGGACCCCTCCAATTCATTCAAGTGATCTGAATTCTTTATCAAAACATCTCCATCAAAGTCCATGCTAATGACACCATGCTGACAGCTTGTTATCCAATGGGGACGTCTCGGTCAGAAGTTCCTTAATTAATAAATATGTTATTTGGCATGGCATTGCTAATTACATCCACTGGGACTGTCAGGAACAACCATTAATTTGTTTAGTTATGCCATTTTCTCAATAAATAAGAAGATATAGTAGCCCCGATATATCTAAATTCCTTTTATACTCAGTTAATTCGTTTTTTCTCAATTTGAACATGTTCGCTCTGTAATTTGAAGCCAAACTGAATGGAACAAGTCAAGGAGCCAAACAACGAAGTAGCCTCACTTCCAAACTGTTCTCTCTCACCTGCATGGGCTTGTCGTACCAGCGGTTGCCCCCATTCTTGGCCACCCCCTCGCCGTGCAGCATCAACATGGCCCGTGTGGTGTCACTGAGCTCGGGCCCAGAGTGGTCATCCAGACAGACCAGACACATACAACGCTCGATCATGTCCAGAGCGTCCCTGTTAGTAGACTCTAAAGCAAAATACAGGGTAAAAATAATACATCAGTGGCAAATAGACTTGGAAACATTGAGACCCGCACTTGACTTTAAAGAGTCTCAAACCTCTCATTAGTTCACTGCGAGCCTGAGCCCACTCTGTCCGTCCATCTGATGTGAGGAGACCAATGGGTGGGAGATGCTCTTCTTCGTTGTCAGCCATCCTGGTGATCTTGTCCAGCTGAGTCAGCAGGTCTCTCTCATTCAGCCGGCGGAAGTTGATCACCACATCCAGAACAAAGAACTGGACAGAGACAAGCTGTTTCACTGCACTCATCCTTAAGGTATTACTTTCAATATTGACTCAGAATCTATTAATGCAGTTTTATATACAACTTCACTTTCATTTATTGTAGTTTTGCCGGTCATCTAAACATGTCGGTAAAGGCCAAGAACAACATTGTTTTGTACTGCTAAGGCTTCTGGCTGATGTGCGAAAGTCACACACGTTCTTGATACATAGCTTACAGTTTACAGTACCATCTGATACAGTGATTGATGATCCATACTATTGTGCTGTAACAGGGCTTGCTCAAACTACTGTTTCCAAAGTCAACGCATTTATTTTAAAGTAAAACTGAAGAGACACAGATGAAGGATCCTGAAAGTGTTGAGCTTACATGTCAACTGAATAATCTCCATGACGCTGATGATGATGATGATGATGATGATGATGATGATGATGATGATGATGATGATGATGATGATGATGATGATGATGCACCTGCAGAAGCTAATAATTGAACTAGTCTATGACAACTTAAGATTTGTTTTCATTGTGTCTGACCTGGTTTTTACAAGCCACGATGATGTGTTCAGGTTCTGGCATCACGCTACTCTCCTGAGCCACCAGCGTGTCCCTCTCAGTTCCCGGCAGGCGGTAGGAAGTGAAGAGGCGATAATACTGCTCCATACACAGAGGGGTTCCTGCCAGCTGGCCCCTGGCGTAGTCCACAGGTAGGGAACGACTGCACGCAAACACTTTGTCAGGCCTTTTATTTACACATGAGTCGTAAGTGAAGACTCTCTGATTGTACATTTACTTACGAATCAAGAAGAGTCTTGTACTCAAGAACTCCAGAAATCATGTGTGCAGCAAACCTAAGAAAGGAGAATGTTACCTTGTGTATTATACTTTACAAAAACACAATGCATGAAGCCTTGTTATTGTGTAGTTGTATTACTAGGTCCTAACAGTATACAGTAAATGCCACATGTAAATAATCTGATTTAGGAGCCAGTCCCAGATCAATACCATGTTAACTAAACCAAGCCTTCATTGTCTGTTAACCTTGCCACCAGTAGCCTGGCCTCAGCCCTCAAGGTGTTTTGGGTAATGGCCCATATCTGTCAATGTGTTGCAAGGCTGTGTTCAAGTGAGCATAATCAATCAAAGCTGGTCTCTGAGTAATTCATAAAGTTCACTTCTCAAATCTGCGTGCCGTAATAATCAAAAATGGCCTGTCATGATGTACCTTTTATGTGACGACTCACAAGGGACAATATATTTCTCACTGCTGTCCTGTGAAGTGTGTCTCATGACTCATTTGTCTCAGTTGTGCTGTGTCTCTTACCTTAAAGAGTCGATGGGATCCCTGAAGTGCTGCTGAGGGAAGACCATCACAGGACTGGAGTTGACGGGCAGAGCCAGTCTGTTGTTCAGGTACATGTCATTCATCCAGTACTCATACACCTGCAGTCAGACATAAAGGGATTCAACTAAAGGCTCTATAAGTAATAGCGATTTAAGAGTTAACAAAGGAAGATAAATACAAGCAGAAACTTCAGATTGGATGTGGCTATCAGTTTGAAATGAACTGATACATATTCACATGTTGCCAAAAGGATTGCAAACAAACTATACTTTTATTCATGGTTACACAAAATAAAGTTTATTTTCCTTATTTAAAAAGAGCAATGAATCATAAAAAAGGCCAAATAAACTACACGATAACATGAGGATTTTAAATAACTTGCACACATTCGATCAAGTAATTGTATTTACCCAGTTTGCCTTGTTCTCCCTCCTCTCCATGAGTTTGCTCTGAAGAAGCTCCCCCACTCCTCCTGGGGCTCCAAACTGCTTCACTACATTTTGGGTCTTGTTGAACTGTTCCTCTGTGAGTAGGTGCTTCATGCAGCTCAGGTACATGTCCAGTGTGTCCTTCAGGGCGGGCAGCGGCAGCTTAGGAAGACCCTGAGCAGTGTGGGTTATGTACAGCTTAGGGTTTTCATTTTATTTGAGACAACATATCAACATGTTAAACTTCTCTTCACATGCATTGTATAAAGCTATCAATAATATGCTTTCAATAACTATTCAGTGTTTAGTTGAGACCAAATGATTGCCCAAATTGTAAATTATTCTTTTCACTTGACTCAGAATAAGAGAATAATTAATGAAATTGTCAAATCACATTATATAGTCTTATAAAACATCATTTGTGGATTAGTTCATTCATTTTTGTATCTTAATTTGTATCCTTTACATTCATTTAGTTTAGTTCCTCATTGATTGGCAAACGTTATTTCTTTCATGCATATTACAGTTTAAAGACTCGTAATCCTTATATATAAGTGAAATATATATTTACATCTCCCCCTCCTGAATCTCTGGAGGGCTCTCGGTCCAAAACTGGCATCTCGGCGGTGCAGAGAGACAGACTCTGTGTCCACAAATACAAGGATATCAGCATCAAACTCCAGCAAGTGTAATTGCTTTTAAACAGTCTCCATGGCATGACTAAAACAAATAAGAATGCGGACTCTGGAAGGTGTTTACCTCTTTTTCCATTTTTTTTCGTTCATGAACAGCCTAGCAATAATACATTAACCAAAGTCAAATAAACCAAAACATCAAAAAACGTAATGTTTTACTCACCAGAAAGATACAACAATTCCACTTGTCCTGGGGCTCAAGCAAGGAGTTTAGGACTATGCATCTAGACTTGCATCCATTTCAGGCGGAAAGTCTTTTACATTTCACTTCTTTGGTCCTTTTATTATTTTGAGCATCTTTCAATCTCCAACATGGCACGAGCGCAACTCCCTCGCTGGCTCAGGAGAGATGCTGAGAGGGAACCTCACCCTCCTGCCTGCCAGGCTCCTCCCAGAAGTCCTGCGATTCGCCGATAAGTTTATTTGGCACTTCACATCTTCACCCCACCTTATTTAGACACCGACTGAGCGCCTCAGATGCTCACATGCTGCAGAAGAACAGTTAGGATGTGTTTTTGCGCCGTCTTCCTCCTTTTGGCTTTCTGAATGAGTGTTGAGCTGTTTTTGGAGTTTACATCGATTCCACCTCACTGCATTTGACTCATTTAATTTGCTTTTTGTATGTCGTCTTATCTACAAAGATTTGCAGTTTTTCAACGAGCGTAGCTGTTAGATTTAAACACAATATTACCGTAAGGATTATAATTATTATAATCTGTTACAAACCAGTTTTCATTATCAGGAACAGTTACCTTCTATATAATGGATTAATTTACAACTAAAAATCCTCACAAAATACCTCAGTTTAGGCCTTAACACTTATATTTTATTCTATAAAGCTTTAATGTGTGTTTTAAGGGGAACATGCATTGAAAAACGTTATGAATAGTATAACCATAATTCAAGAAGTAATATCGTATTACTATTTTCGTGTCCTCACTGTTTAATGGAATTAAATGTGTCGTACACCAGAATACGTGTAATTGAATGAACTATTTAGGCAATTGAATAATTTCCTAAATAAATAATTTCCATAAACGATACCATTCACATAATATTGATTTAATTATGTACATGAATATACATGTATGTACATTTGCAGATCACACAAAGAGGCTATGCATTCCAGAAGTACATCATCCAAAATAAACAAAATAATCAGACAACAACACGCAGACTTCAGTTCATCTGTTGTATCTTTCTAAAAACATCTGACACACAGTATTGCATATTGAGTTTAGCAGCACAACTCTGGCAAAAATAAATACATTTCACATTGACAGACGCATACAGTACAATTGTTCTTTTGTTAAAATACATTTACACATAATCCCTGAATATGAGCAAGATTCTGATACAGAGATAAATACTGTTAATGAATTGACATTTATCTCAACAACTCTTTCACATTACTCCCACTTTAAGATGAACAAACGCCAGCGAGCGCCTTTCTACTGCAAAAGCTTGAAGCTACTTGATTTGACAATACCCGGAGGAATTGTCACCAGAAACAGTACATAATTTATGTCGTTACACAATCCTAATCGTGTTATGCAAGTGATTGGATTGGACGGGATGCACACAACTTTACATTGGCACTTTGATAGTTTCACACTTAGTTAAAAGTCTTTTACGCATACTCTCCTCCTGAGGATTCCTCCTCTGAGTATGACCGTTGCGCAAAGGTTTCAGTGCCACCCTCGTCGATCGTTGTACACAAACCCTTTTTCTTCTTTTCTCGTTGCTCCATCTTAATCGTATCGTACAGTCCTGTTGGGCCATCGTCCAGGAGCATGTTTCGCTCTGAGAAAGATGGCTTCATCTGTGTCACGTTCTTCAGCAGAAGGAGCGCCGGTGCGTAAAGTACATTAATGAGGCCCATGCCTAAGTTGAGCTGAACAAAGCCCAGGTCGTGTACTATCTGCCCAGCCACCACTGGCCCCAGGGCATAGGCCACACAGTAAGATATGTCAGCGATGGCGTACACACTGCCATACACTGACACGTGTCGCACATCCACCAGAAAAGCCAGTGTTGGCAGTAGCGCCGTGTCCACGAAGGCGATTCCAAAACAGATTCCGCACAGCGGGAACATGAGCTGTCCAAAGGTTTTACAGGCTGGCACTGTGCAGGAGCTCGCACCTATGAACACCATACCTATAGCCCCGTAAAACCACTGGAGGTGAGGGTACTTGGCTGCTAATTTGACAACGAGAAATACACCTAAAACATGAGGGAAGAAGGCAGGGAACCATGCCAGGCCGATTTCCCACTGACTGGAATGCATGGTTTCCTCCATCCAGTTAGCGATAGTTGGCTCAAGGAAGGCGAGGGGGATGTTACAAACTATCAGAGCACCAGCTACTACAGCGATATAAGGATCAACCATCAGTTTATGCATTGGGGTGCCCACTGGCATGTTCTCTCTCTCTCGGTTAGAGAAAGGTTTCAGCACAGTCAGGCACAGTATGCCATCGGTGAGGCAGATGCAGGCCAGAATCAGGAAGGGCACCCGTTTCCCTGCAAACTCGTAGAGGACCCCTCCAAAGGGGGGCGCCGCGAGACTTCCAAAAGAGATGAAAGCTAAGGCAATACCCAGCGCTTTGCTCCTCTCTGTCTCCACTGTGTACCTGTCTGCGATCAGAGCGATCCCCGCCGTGTCCGCGAAAGCCGAGCCGAGGCCCTGCATGCTGCGCGCCAGGAACAGAGTGGCGTAGTTATCAGCGAAGGCAAAAGTAACCGTGGACAGGAACATGACATTAAGACCGATGAAGAGTGGAATTTCATACCCCACCCTGTCTATAAACGTGCCACTTATCGGGTTCACCAGGAGCTGCAGGATTGCCTTGGAGGCAAAAAGAACCCCAATCTGTAGGTCGAAGTTCCCCTTGGCTGTTGTGTGCATGGTGCTGTTAGTGAAGTTGGAGTGCGGTGCAATGGCCTCGGCATGATCCGCTGCTTTCTGTAGCCCTTCAAGGTAATCGGGTATAATGGGCACAATTACCATATAAAGCATATTGTCTAACAAAAGTGCAGTGCAGACTATTACTAGAATAATCCGTTTCTGCCGAACTGGATCTTGGATAACGTTGCCCAGTTGTTGAGTTCTTTCGCTCATCTGGGACAGTTTGGAGGCGGCAGATTGAGCCAAATTAGTGGCACGTCCCTCTTTGGTCTCCTCCGGCTCCATGATTGTTTCCCTTTCTGTCTCAAGTCTTGTCTTTTGAGAAAGAAAATCGGCTTTCCCCGGTTGAATTGTTTATTGAATTACGCACGCTTGGCACATCTGTTCTGTCTGTTTTTTTGTTTTCTTTCCCAGCACCAGGAGCCCTACTAATGAGCTAGATAACTTCCTTCTGCTTTACCTCTTCTCTGTCCCTTGCGCCGTCCGTCATCGCATGCGCTTTTCCACTCCCGTGACTCGGACTTGTTTTATCCCCGACGTCCCTAGTTGCTTCATTGTCTTCTATCCCGTCATTCAGGTGACGCGCTGGTCCCGAGCAGCACTCACAGGTTGGGGATTCTCCTACAGCTCACTGTGCCGGCTCCATCAGTACGCGCTCTGTTTGAGGTCCCTCTGCTGCGCCCCTTCGGATCCCAGCTGTCTCCAGTCACCTGTAACGCTGTGAGCTAAGTCATCATCTCGAATCAACCGGACTGGTTTTGTCGGCCGTGGAAGGAATACACACTGCAGTTTGTTGACTCCCATAGGTGCCCCCCTCCCCCCTCCCCCCTCCCATCTTCGCCGATGGCTGTGACGCACAGTCCTGCTGCTCTCCAGAAGATCTTTTATGCTAATTAAATACAGAATCCCCAGTGCGCACTGCTGTCCAGTGAGTTGCTTTAAGACAGAGCCGAGGAAGTCTGCATCTATTTGTTTAATACCCTCAATTTAAAATGTTACTTATGTGCAATTTGATAATTTGAAAAATATACATACATAACTCTGGCAATTCCACTCTATAACAGAAACCTTTAGTAGTCAACTCTAGTTCAGAATAAACACACAAACAAATACAGTCAGATTCCCCCGTTTCTTGATGAGAAGAAAATGCATTCAGCACCACATCCAGTGGACATCTCCACATCTGCTGTCAATGAAAGGGTTTAAACTTTGAAGAGATGACAATTAAATGTCATCTATTCATTCTTCGTTTTACTGTGTTTCAATTAAAACAACCTCTCATTGCATTTAGTTTCTAAAAGAGTGTTTATCAGGAAGCAGGCAGTCGAGTGAGTTTAGGTTGAAGCCGGTTGAAATGTAACTGAGCAAAGCACCCCCCCCCCCCCCCCCCCCCCCCTTCTCAATTTCTTTCTATGTCTCTCTTTCTCCAGCTCCCTCTCTAACTACGCTTTAAAAAACAGGGAATATGACATTTCTTCGTAATGAGATATTCTTGACCGGTATTGAAATATCTGGCAAAACTAGTGCTACGGGTTACTGACTGGATTTCATCCTTATCTTATCATCCTGTCTATTTCAACATATTTTCGGCTAACGCCAACCTCACCTTACATTTAATTGAAAAATATGCACTTTAAAAAAAGAAATAATATATTGAAGCTTTTCCTTTGAGTCTGTGGCACAAATGGAGCTTTTAGAAGAATAATGCAAGAGCCCAGGTTCGATACACATCTTTGCTGTTACATCTAGAGACACAGATCTCTTGCTACAATCACATTTAAAGGAAACGTACATAGATCTGTTCCGCTTTTTATCCGGCACGACACAGTGATGTGGGGGTTTAAATGTAGCTCGACATCGCCATCTTCTGGTGCAGAAAAGCTTTAACAGCAGCTGTCACCGTCATGTACTGTACATTGTGAAAGCAATCTACTAATGGGGATAACACCTTTGATTTCCAATGCAAATCAACGTCGTGAGATCGTTTTCTTGAATCACTCATCTTATTGGAGTCAACACATTTTTTAGACACTGTTTAAAAATATCGATACCTATTAATGACAAACTGAAAAAATTGTTTTAGAAAACGGTTGAAATGATCTTGATGAATAGCTCTGAAACATGAGACAGAGCAGTATTGACATCTAGTGGAGGAATAATTTATTGGTCAAAGAAAAGTTTTCAAAAACCTCAAAAGTGAACCCTACTGTGCAAGACTTTCCCTAAATATAAAAATAAGTCTGAATATAGGAAAAAACTGATCAGTCGTTGCCAACAGATATTTCACAGTGATTGATTTTATGAATGTCATCAAGCTGGAGAGAGTCAGCATACCTGTGAATAAAAAGTGCTTTTAACTAATGAATTAACGCAACATGTGTGTGCTGATCTCTTAGGTTTCATTCGTACATTATTTAATTTATTAAAAAAGTTTATTATAATTCGTCAGAATGTTTTCATGTTGCTTTGTCCTCATTCAGCCACTAGATGTCCTCATATCCCTGTACATTTTCACTGAAAAACTGGTAAGGGACTTCTTATCTAATATCCAACTATTTTTCTTTTACCATGGTCACAGTATAACAATGTTGACATTACACTGTTGATTTATTTTGTGAAGAGGCTTATTTCATCACCCCACTTATTACACTTTACTTTACTTTGCTGCAGTCACAAGCTAAGTGGTGATTTACACAAACTAATTTCTACTGCAAGATACTAGACTTTTAATCCAGGAAAACATTCATGACCGAAGTAGAAGAGGTGGCACATCATTAAAGTGGCAAATGTCCGTAAAGCATTGTGTTTTTTTTAATAAATTGTATTTTCTGATGGTTATTTAATTTGTTTAACCAGAGGCCTTCCTTAGTGTTTAGTCACATCAAGTCATTTCTATGCCTGACAAGCAGTTCCCAAACTGTTTTACTTAACATCCTTTATAATTAAGAAGGGTCAATGGAAGACTCCTCCTCATGGCAAGAATTGTAAGCAGTTCAAAAGTGTTGTTTAGAGTTTAAGAGTTAAGATATTTTGTAAGTGTAAATAAACTTACCATCATTTAAATGAATATTTTTTCTATTTATTCTCCCTTTAATAATCAGCAGGCCCTTAAGCAATCAATAGAATAAACTAATTAATCACAGTTTTAACACAGACACACACTCAGATAGCCACAAGAGATAAAGGGATTACAGACTGAACTTATAAAATGAATCAACCATGTACAGTGATCAGGAATACAAGAATACAAGCACCTTTCCCACATATGTACACAGAAAACACACTTGTTGTCTATTTTTAAAGCACAAGTTGGATATAAAACTCAGGAAAGCACAAGTTAGCCACTGAAGTCAGAAAAACAGACTGTCAGATAACTGCATAGAGTTATGAATCATACTGAAGTGGTTTAAAGCGGCCGCACATTTCCAACATGTTTGAAACAAATCAGAGAAGTCCAGCCATTAGTCTTCCTCTTGGAGCTTTTGTTTGACGTAGACAGGCTCAATCCAGGCAAAGCATGTTAGGAATGTGACCAAAAAGGGGCTCAGAAATGTTTTCAGATGTATTTTTAGATAACATGTTACGTCACATAAGGGAAAGAACAGCTTTGATAATCACATTTATTTCCCTCAGAACATACGGGTTCACCCCAAGAGACTGCCCTGCTTCATCCCTTGCTCTCTCACACACACACACACACACACACACACACACACACACACACACACACACACACACACACACACACACACACACACACACACACCACACACACACACACACACACACACACACACACACACACACACACACACACACACACACACACACACACACACACACACACACACACACACACACACACACACACACACACACACACACACAGGCTCCAGGACAGACACTAAGCGGACCTGAAGGACTTTTATTGTTTCAGCATCTTCTTCTGTTCCAGTCTCATCTTGAGCTCTGAAACCAGCGCTAAGTTCACAGTGACTGTCTTTTCATCGCTGGCTTCTTTTTAGGTTTGATTGCCACTGTAGCTGAGACTGTGGGTACCGACCACTGCCTCTCCCCTTGGATGTAAGGGGGAGGAGGAGGGGGGGGACATGGGGCACGAGGAGGGGCACGAGGAGGGGCATGAGGAGGGGCACGAGGCGGCGAAGGGCAGTGTCTCACAACATTAGTGACGTTGTTGTTGTCGTTGACATTCTTAATGAATAGTTCTGTGTCCTCTCGACTGGTGTCAAGGGCGGAGTCAGCACCGTCCTCATAACTGGATTGGCTGTGTTAGGGGATCAACATTTTTTGCTGTTTTCCCAGTGATTCTGCTCTGATCTGGTTTGAAAGTAGCTCAGGAGATTCAAGATCACCATATAATCTTTTGCAGTTGCCAAAGTATTATTTTCGAACAGCCGTGCAAAATCCTAAACCGCTGCCACCAAATGCACACAAAAATGAACCTTGTGAACCTGGATTATTATTATTTTTTAGCCGAAACTGAAATGTTTAAATGTATGGAAGGTATAGATTAGCTAAACCTTCATAAAATATCAACAAGTTGCCTGCTGTAGCAGATAGACAGAAAGCAGGACGGACTATATATAATGTATGTCTAAAGGCCCACACCAATAAAAGTACACATGGCAGAGCAGAATATAAATTCTAATTTTAAGGAAGAATTATGAAATCTGCATAAATATTTCTTGCAATTGAATCAGTTAAAAAAAGGACAGTGAAAAAAGAAGGTAGGAACTGAGAGAGAAAGGAAGAAGAAAACAGGAAAGAAAGAAGGAAAGTTAAAAGGAAGAAATGTAATGGGCTTATTTTTCATCTTGTATTAATTATTTTTAGGGATGCAATGTCAATATTTCCGTCAGGACTGAAATATCTTTGCAATGAGGTTTAGTACACACATTCATGTTTCGAAAGGGATACATTTTGAATGTATCCAATATTCTTGCTCTACGAAACACATGCAAAACTAATAACCTATCCAATACTTTGTTGCAATAAACAAGCCTGGTAAACAGCATGTTGGTATTGTCATAGTCAGCATGTTAGCATTCAGACATTGGCATTAAGCTGCTGAGCCGTAGCCTCACTGAGCCGAGAGCATGACTGTACTGCAGGCCATTGTAACCTGATAAGTGATATTTTAGGATTGTCTTATGTTAATGTATAATCATCCATTACAAAAAACCCAGTACCACCATCAGATAATTACAGTAGCTTACAGAACAGTTATTATAGTACAACTTTTTAATAGATAGTTACTTTTCCAACTCTGGTCATCAATGTATGAGCATGCAGTTTGAGTGCAGAGGACATTGTAAAGCAAAAGAGAGGAGGGATTTTAAGTCAAATATTTGAAGCATTTATACAGTAAATGACCTGTATGGAACAGTTTACCATATATGGAAATGGAGAGCAATAAAGAATTACTCTACATTTGAAAAATACAGTGAATTGATAGAATCATTCATTCATGGATTAAAAGCAACATCATCCCCATGCGTGAAATCTATTCATTTAATTTAATCAAAACATAGTGCAGCTACTGCCAATGCTGACTCGGGAGTTTCATAATTGACAAAAGAGGATTGTATGTGAATATATAATCCCTGCATACACACAGAAATGCCACATTTAGTCTTAGAAGCGATAAGAAAACTGCACCTCCAAGCATCTGATAGAAAGGAAACAGTGAGCAGCATGTAACATGTCTTTGAATGGACTTTTTCATTCATGAAATAATCCTAACATCATCAATCTAGAGATGATAATGATAGAAGATACCCTATGTGTGTGCGTGTGTATGTAAGTGTGTGTTATTCAGGGTGTGAATAGTGTAAAGTGCTCACAATGTTGTCCACCCTACACTGGTCAAAGTGAGCTGTTTAATGAAGTGAAACAGTGATTTCTAAAGGGCAGTGACGCACAGCTCCGCTTTAATCCAGATTACACTGAAACACTAATCCTGTAAAAATACTGTTTCTTTAAAACAAATATGTTTTTCACCCTAATATGTAATGTCTCCGGTGTGTATTTGATTGCTGTATTCAGCTTGGACTTGTATACAATGTTGTTACAGGTCTATTTGTCATGTAAATCAGGCTGTGTAGAAACGGTGTGATTTCTCAAGTTCAATGAATTGATTGGAGGAGCAGCTGTGGTCAGCATTATCATTGATTGTGCTCAACAAGATCATGTGTGTTGGTGTGTGCAGCCGTATGTGTCCGGGGTTATATAACTGGCTCCACATCTGACAGTGAATCTGTGGTCCATCCGATGCACCAGACTGACATTTCACCTTGTTGTTTGCGCTTAGCACAGCCTGAGGTCTATCAGGAGGTGTTGGAGACAGAGTCTGACAGAGATGGTGATTCAAAGGGATCAGTGTAGATTTGGCAAAAGATGATACGCTCCAGGTTGAAGGCCTGACTCGTGTTTGTTCCACCTCTCATTGAGCAGCAAAAAGGATTCTGCACACAAGTAGAATGAGGCTGGTTTGTGAAAATGAGAGCTGCAATGCTGTTGTTTTAACTTTCATACATCTTCGCTTTCTAAAACGTACATCTTTTCAAATGTAGCATACACATTGCGTGTTAAGTCATCTTTCTGAGGACAGAAAGTTGTAGTTTGATATTATAAAACATAACTGAGATAAATGGAAAGAACATTTTGTAAATAATGGCTTACCCATTGGTTGATTAGCATGCTATGATTCCAAACATCACACCTCCTAAACTAATTAGCAGGCTACTCTATTGATGTCAGATTAGGAATAGCCTCAGCATGAGCCGCGTGTAAAGACTGTGGGGCTTGTTTGAAATAGAAAAAACGATTAATTCCTTGCTTTTGTAGTTTATTTTAATTCAACATAACAAAACTCAAGCAAACATTTATACTTTTGTTATTAGGATTGTGTGCCTCACCAAGTGGGCAAGAACACCTTTTCAAATGATCACATGTAAAACACAAAGAGAATGAAACAAACCTAAAACCAAATACTAAAACACATATTAAACCACAGAAATTTAAAATGTCAAATCATAGAAAATCAATTCTATTGTTCTTTAAAAAAAAAAAAAAAAAAAAAAATACAAGATGGAGTTGATCTGAAATGTCTAGCTTTATTCTCAAAGTGGATAATTAAACATGCTCTTTATACAACTGCCTTTAGTTCATCCAGCACAACATTACATTAGCTCAACATATTACATTAGCTCAAAGCATTATGTAGCGGCCAAAATCCTATAGAACTAAAACAGCCGCTGAGGCACTAGTTAGCGGATCTTACGCAGGGCAATGATCATCCAAGTCCAGACAAGAACCTCCATTTGTGCAGTTTATTCCAATAACAAAGTACAATGAACAGGTTTCCTATATCTCTTTTCCTTAAGCCTTTCCTATGGCTTTCCTTTGTGTGCCTTGAAACACCCTGGTAAAAAGCCATTTGCCTATAGTGCTCTGGCTCCCACCACCCACCTGTCTCCAGTATATACAATTACACCAGGTGCTCTAATCACAGTGCCCAAACATGCCTTCAAAATAAAAGCATATAAACTGCTTTAACTTATGACACTAACTAAGAATACATTTACAATAAACACTATAAACAGCAAGAAAATAAATGTTAAACTATTAAATAATATAAAGAGATATATAGCTCCAACACATTACATTAGCTCAAAACATTACATTAGCTCAAAAGTTAACCGCATTTTATTTACTCCCACGTCAGTTGATTCCATTCATCTACGATTGAGGATTCACTTTCTTATGCCGAGGTTGATGCAGGGAAAAAGTATTCAAAATCACATGATCTGTGGCTTATTTCTGATTGGGGCTACCAGTATTATCTTGGGTTGCAACCATCCTTATCTGCCTCTTTACCATTTTCAGTTGTTTTCTCCCTCATTGCTCAGGAGAATGCTGATTCATATAACTTTCTGTTTCTTTCTGGAACAGTCTTCACTCACTGTGATTTTCTCTTCCTCCTGCACTCGTGGTCATGGTGCTGTGTAATCCTTTCAAAATCCCATATGAAAACTTCATTGGTTGACCAGACATAATCCTCAGTGGACTCTAAGTACCTGAATATGTTTGATTGTAATAGAGGGAGAAAAGAAAAAGCGCTAACTGTGGTCTGCTGCCAGACATTGGGATTGAAACTATATTATAATCCAGCAGTAGACGTAAATCTCTGGCCATGTGCGGTTTAAATAATTAATCTGTGAGCATCATCTATGACGTGGAAAAATCACCATTCAATACTAATAAACCAAAGAGAGAAAGGAGAGGAGGAAAGTAATGCATTAACTTTTCTAATTCTTTATTGCATAATGTTCCTAGAATCTCTAAAAATCCCTTTATGTTGGCCCAGCTGATCATGTTGGCCTGCAGCGGTTTAGGAAGTGGGGTCAAAGTAACTCTTCCAAGCAGATGACAGCTCCATATGTCCATCAGTGTCTGGGGACTTGGATGTCCCTGTCATAAAGGGTCTGATGGAAGTTTTATATTGATTATAATGACAATAATCTGCTCATGGCGGATGCGTGAAGCACATTTAATCCTTTTTTCAAGAGGGTTACATGACATCTGAAGTGTCTAATCCGTGAAGTTCTCCCTGCAGATGAGTGAATTAGCTGGAACAAATGAGAGTGATGCTGATGACAACAGGGCTGCTGTACATCTCTGCTTTATTACGCAACAACCTGCTCCACTGACAGGCTGGCGTCAATTAATCTGCTTAGAAACCCCAACAGGGGCTTCTACTGTATGTTGTGACCTCTGGGTGTTATCTTTATCGTGCTGGTGGAAAGTCTATGTAATTGGAAAAAAAAAACCTCTTTAATCAAGCAAAAGTAGTACAAAAATACATCAAACACATCAAACTGTACTGTTACTCGAGTCAATAAATACTTAAGTAAAACTATAAAAACAGGATTAAAGTACTCAATAGACAGAATGACCATTGTAAAATACTCTATGTACAGATTGGCCCTGGTATAGATATACATAAAACCAATACCTTCCAGCACTGCACGCAATATCATTTTAACTGCCACTGTGGGTATTTTAATACTAACTTGTTTATTAATGGTGGGTTTAATACGTTTTCACTCATAATAATACAGCAAAAAAACACAAAAAGACAATTAGTCCAGACCTCCTTTATTAATAATCAAAGAATTCCTGGATATTTGACATTTAGTTTTTTTATTTTAGGTTAATCACAGGTCACTTCTGGTCTTCTTTAAACAGCAATTGGGGAAAATAAGATAAATGAAACATTGAACAGTGTATACTATTGTCTATCTGGGCTCCTAACATCTGGTGATCACCACTAACAAATATATAAGGATTTCAAAGGACGACCCACTTACAATCAGCCATTTTTCATTTAGTGGGAGAGTTCAGTTGTGAATGGACTTGTTTGTGCTTCTGAGAATTTAAATGATGATGTGTCATTATATAGCAAGTATCCATATGGTGAAAAGATGTCCACCTACTTAAGTTCTTAACACATTTTTATAAGTTTGTCATATGTTGCTGACACTCCTTATTACCCCATCACAAAAAACACTTGGTTTTTGAAACCTACTGTAGTAATATTGATTATATGATAACCAGTATGTTATTGAGTTTTGTCTAACGCTGTGGTTAAACAATACATTTCAAAGACATATCTAAGTAATGCTCTTTTTAGGATAAGGTTTAAAAGGAAACATCATATGTGAAGGAAAACATTTGTTGTAGTTATTATTATTTATGATTTGAAAAATGTAATATATAAATTAAAAACTGTCCTTATTCTCAAGCATAGAAGGGATTTCAATAACATGAAGGAGCCCCCATAGATTATTCCATTTTAAAGCTGAATCTAAACCAGACTCCTCCCATTTCTCAATGTAAGTGTTACGCAGATTTTTATTTGTAAATCTGCAGGCCAGAAGCATGTCCAGTTAATCTAAAGTCATCTACTAATCTCCAACTGGTTGTGGGGGCTGTGTATTGAAGAATGGTCCTCTTGTTTAGAGGATTAGTGCAGTTCTACTCTGGATACAAAGGTCACTCGCGACCGCACATCGCATGACGATAGTGGCATGCACACACTTTCAAATGTCATTGACAGGTGCAATAAACAAGGAAGGACGTCTTCAGGCCCAGAGAGGTGAACGGTTCATACATCGGACACACACTCTGTTAGCTAGTATATGTCTATTTAGTTTGAAGCTCCTTAGATAACCCTCTTTATATGGTCATCCCAAATGACGTCAGTTTTAGAGAATTTGTTAAAAGGAACCCATTATGAAAATCATCCGTATCTAATAAGAGAAATCAAATTAAATCACACATTTACCAGAAAAAACTGAACAATTGTGTGTTTGTTACAGAAGTAGCCATGTTGCGTTAACATACTATAAAGAAATCATTCTTCACTTAGAAGTCCTTCAAGTATCTCACAATGTGTGTATTTATTTTTCCTTAATAGGCTAATTCATATATTCGGTTGACAAAATGTAAATAACACTACTGTAGGAACAAAGGACAACTATTCCTGGACAGATGTTGAAAAGGGAAAAAGGCCACCTCTGTTCAAGACACAGCACATGCACTAACACTCACAAACAGAAACATAGGTACCTATGAGAAATCACCATGACAGTAAGTGTATATTTGTACATGCTTAGTTTATTTGGACTTGTTCTCAATTTGAGGAACTTCAATCTTTTCCCCGGTGAGGAACTGCCAGATGCCTCCTCTGTAGTTCTCATTTCCCAAAGCATACAGGAAGGCGTTGAAGATGGGGGAGGTCTTTGCCAGGATGGGAGCCAGCTGCACAGAGAGGGGTGAGTTATCAAGTGATAAAGCAGAGCAGTTTGTTCAGCTAATTATTTAACACCACTGTGTGTAGAATCTTTATGAGTATAATGATGATATATACATTCAAATAATTATTTTTATTGTACAAAAACAAGACTATTCCATTGGGAATTGGTGCACAATCCTTTCTGCCACTGAGGCATCTTAAAATTCTACATATTTAAGATATTTCCTATGTATGTGTGCCTCTAAAATAATTCTAGTGGATGGTCCTTACCATCCTGAGCTTGGGGGAGACCAGGTTGGCGTTCTCCACAACGGCGTAGAAGCACAGGACGCCATAGGGGCACCAGCACAGCAGCATGGTCTTCAGAGGAGTGTTGGGGTTGAACTACAGAGATAGAGAGAGAGTAGTAGGGATACCAATTAATGTAGTTACAAATCAACCATAAGCAGTGAAGGAGACACAAATGCCTCGAGTCATGAGGTGCAGTCACACGCCTGGGATCATGTCTGGGAGAGAAGCAGTGTCTGTGCTAAGACCACTCATGCTCAGCTATAAAAAAGAAACAGCTAGTGAGTAAAGGGGCAGTTTGCCTAATCCTAGGGTCAAGTAGTCATTATTCTGAGACCAAATGAACACATTCTGTGTAAATGTAACCCCTAACATACAGGTCTGCTTCTTAAGTAGCTTTGCAGTTGGACATTCTTTTTAATTTAATCCATACATATATGTTGTTTGAGCTCTGCTTTGAAGTTATATGATCTTTAGACTAAGTTACATTTTCCACACACAACTTCTGGTTTTGAGTATTGACCTGAAAATCCAGGTACAGAAGCATTTGAAGATATTTATAAAGCATCAGACACAACTTCTGACCAACAGCGACAGGCTGCTGCACCCCCGCTGTCTCACGGAGAGATACCGCAGGTCCTTCCTTCCTGCTGCGGTCAGACTATACAACCAGCACAGCCCCTAGTAGACTGTGTAATATATACCTGGCTGCTAAATCCTAAGAATTGTTACAGGATGTGTATTTTGAAAATTATGTAACTTTTTATTTTTTATTATATTTTTTATTATATCATAACTTAGTACTTTTTTTTAATGCATGTAACATATGTAACATATGTAACATTAAGCTGTCTGTGGCTCTTTTACCTGCTGTAACTACGCACATTTCCCCTCCGTGGGACTAATAAAGGTATTCTGATTCTGAACAGGCAAGTTTATGCCCCCAACTTTTCATAGCATATTGTGTGACTATATTTTCCATAAGGATATTGCTCTGGTGGAGAGCTCGGTGTCTTAGATCCGGAGCCATTGAGTGTGTGATGGAAGTGTCTCCAACTCAGATGACTGTTAGTAATGGCTTTATGCAACATAAAGTGAGGCAACCTGATTCAGGCCCTGAGGAACTCCATTATTGAACTCGCCATTCACAGATACATTTTTGTTTTCACCACGCACCAGCTACTGTCCACATTCCCTATGAAGCACCCGGTCTTCCCTCTGGGGCAGTGACCTATATACATTATGTCACTGCCTGCATGCTGCCCATTCACTGTCTGTTTTGTCACTCTGAATATGTCCACAGGAGGAAGTGGCTTCCCATGCTTACTCCAGAAAGAGATGGAATAGATGTCAGTGTTGGTTTGTGAAAATTATTAGAAGAATATTGAGAAATCACAAGTTCTCAAAGTCCAAAGTGAATTATTTCAAATGATTGTTTGTTCTAAACAATAGTGCAATATTTCAAATTATTAAAAAATAAATGAAAGGTTTTCCTGTTTTATGAACCTTATATATGTCTTAGCGTTAAAAGGTTTGTGCTAATCAATGTCCTGTCAACTGACTAATTATTTTAGCTGTAAGTGTTTATACTTTTGGTTAGTTTAATTAAAAGAAGAATATATTTTATAAGCTTTTCGTATGTTTAAACTATTGTAAAATAAACTCAAGCTTTCCAATAAATACGGGGGAGAAGATAGAAGTGGCTAACAAGTTAAGTAACTAACATTGCACTTAAGTCCACCACTGCCAATGTAAGCTTTCAAAGCAGAAATAATCTTTATCTTAATTGTGTATTTGGTAGGAATTCTCTGTTACTTACAACTACAGTACTATTGTCTTGGATTTATAGTCTTTTCTAAATTCCTCTGCATCAAGCATACGTTTAAAATCGATTTTGGAGCAAACCAGTCTGCCTCCATTCTGATATGAAAATATGTTCTTAAGTTGTTGGAGTGGACTTAGTCTGTTTTTGGTTGTTTTTTAACTTACCCTGGGGTTGCCAGTCTTCTTGAATTTCTGTGCAATGGCCTGGTAAGAGGACATGACAACAAACACCTGGATAGCCATGTTAAAGATGGACATTGGGATCAAGTAGGACACGTAGTTTCTGTTGAGATAAAAATGAACAACAGTTGTAAAATCTGTATAAACTGCTCCCAGTGAGGGACAGACAATGCATTGACATCTATTTGAATTGTGTTTTCATTGTGAAGAGTGTGTGTGTGTGTACAGCACCTGTCTCCCTTGGTGTAGTCCAGAGTGCAGCAGGTCCTGAGGGGCTCGTAGTCGTACTCTCCCCATCCGATGAGGGGCATAGCGGCCCAGAAGGCAGTGAAGAGCCAGACGAACACAGACAGAGTGATGGCGCTGCTCCACTGCAGCTTTGTCCCTGATAAGAACAGGATCACAATCATCAGTTTCTAACACCTCCAACAAAGGCCACGCTACTATAAAAGTGATTTCCTTTTATGTGGTCAAACTAGCTTTCTAATAAGCACGGTAAATGGTGTAAACTGCAGATCATGTGCTGGGCAACATTCTCTTTCTCTGCTATTCTGCAACTAACTATGACTCAAAGAGAGCCGTTTCTTTAATGTATCACCATGAAAATATATGACTTTCTTCTCAACATCAAGCCTTCCAGGTCGCAGTTTTAACACTATGTTATTATCTGTTATAACAATGTTTGTATTTTAAAAGGATATGTGTTCATTATTCCGACAGGGTGCAAGAACGGCCTGTGGCAAATTAAAAGACAACTGGCAGCTGGCCTCTTCAGAATAGCAGGAGGTCTTAAGATCAGCTGGAGACCAAGAACAATAACCCGCTACTTGGATGTCGTGTGCATGTGAGTGTGTGCGTTTGACTGTGTGTGTTCTTGTATGAGAGCCTGTGCTTCAGGGGGGGGAGGGAAATAAGAATGCCATTAGCTGTAATTGTGTATTTCAGGACAGGGGACATAGCAGATGTTGACCTACTGGTGCAGTACTGGTGGTATCTGTCCCAGGCGATGGCGGCCATGAAGTGGATGCTGGCGAGAGCTGTAAGGAAGCCATGGAAACCGTGAGTCTGGCATCCCTCAGAGCCATAAGGCCAGTACCTGGAGACAGAGGAAAGTGATGAATTAATTAGTCAAAACAATTATTTGTCAAATATAGATACAATATGAACACACAGACATTCATAGAAGCAATGATTTATGAAAGCAGTTAATATATTAATTTCAGACTATGGGTCTTTACACAAATAATATATACTGTATAACAATAATAGTTGTTATTATCCTTAGACCCATAGACACTGAGAGCAGCATCTAATCTCACTCTTCCAGTTTAAAAATCCCCTGCAGGGCACATTATGACACAGGATTTAGCCTGTATCGACCACCCCCCCTCCACTTTACACTCCTGATTGTTCCTCCCTGTATCGATTTTACAGATACGTGTACATTAATCATATTGTGGGCAGCTAGCCAGGTATTATATGTACATTACATTTCATTTGGCCACATTGACTCAGACCTTGGCATCTGTTATGAAAGGGGCGGTTACATCACTCACCTCAGGAAGCTGGAGAAAGCGGCGATGCTGGCGTTCATAGAGATGCCAATATCAGCCATCGCTAAACTGAACACAAGGAAATTGCTGGGGGTCCTGAGCTCTCTCACTTTCAGGAAAGCAACGATTGTCACCGCATTTAGAAGGAAGCCCAGCATGCCTTTGGGAAAACATAAATAAACAATCATGAATGAAGGCAGTGTGTGGCGATGGATGGAAATCAGTGCGCGCAGACACAGAGGTGCTTTCTGCGCAACATGCAGCACCGTGACATTTCATAAACATGCTGCTTGTAAACATCGCAGTCAGGTATTTGTTTACAGACTATACGTGAATTCATTTGCGAGTTTAGTGAATAACAGACCCTGCCTACCACAACGCTATACTACCAGTGCCTGGGTGGCGTCAGGTCCTTAGGTTAATGCCTCACAGCGGGAGCAGGCTCGCAGTATGTTGGCTCAATTCCAGCACAAAACAAAATTACTCACCCTCCACCAGCAGCATGGTTCCCAGAGAGAACACATCAAAGTCGGAGAAGCCCTCCGGTAAAGGGTACGACGAGACCATCCTGAAGCCGAATTGACACAAGTGCAGCTGTCACAGACTTTTCACTCCTTCCAACCCGGTGGTTTACGATGTGCTTCTGTTTGGCTGAAGGAGCCTGCTTTTAAAGGGGCATTTCACGTGGAAAGCATGCACTTTATTATGTAAAGCCCCCCACTCGCTTTCGCCCCAATCCGTGCTGGAATGTCTTAATGAACATAACCACACAAACCGCAACCCTTAATGCGTATTTGCCCACCGCAATAGTAAAGCCCTCAATTAGTTACACAACAAGCCTTTGTGTCCTCGCGTCCCGGTGAGGATGCAGCCGCTGCTGATGTCAAAGGACTGACGACGTGTTTGATGCAGCCCACAAATCTGCGTCGCTTTAAGGAGACACAACAGGTGTCTGCAGAGCCCCAGCCCCTGCCAATCAAAGCTACACCCACAATAAGGAAGATAACAAAACCCTCCAACCACAAACGGTTCTCTCCACTAAGAAATAACACAAATAACCCCATTATTTTCAGACTTCCATGTTCTTGCCAAAGATTGTGTTTAATTCATTATGCCTTATAATTTCAAGCACATTCAGTTTGTATTTAATATAATGTATGTGATGTAGTTGAATTCATTATAGGTTAGTAATTCTCCATTCCCTGATTGATGACACAAAGTGATTATTGAGACCACACAGAGGATCCATGTAAGTACTGTTGATCTGTATATTTATTAATCCTTTGTCCCATATGGCAGGACTCTCACATGGACTAGTGGATATACAATTGGACAAGTAGGCCGTGGTTTTGTGGACATCTTTTAGTTTTTTGTAGGGAATACAACTTTTGATAGACAGACTGACCTCAAGAGATTAAACCAACATGGCATCAGCCTTAAAAAATAGATGACCAAAGTAATTGCCCTTTTTTAACTCAAGACACAACATGTGTCAACAGAAAGAGTTTCCTGGGCGATAAGATAAAAACATGTGACGTGAAATTAAAGGCTTCGTTCCCATTCAGATTTATGTGAATGACATGACATCCAGCCATCATCCTCAGGCTTCAATGGATTTGTCATGCTTCATTGCAACACCATTGTAAGCTTTTCAGGCCATAAGGATGTAGGGGACACAATCATGACATTGTGTTGCTCAAAATGTTTCAGTCCCAGGTTTATAAGATCAAAAATCTTGGAAATATATAAGCAAATGTGTGAAAAGTCCTTAATCATATGGAAATGCATAATGGTCAAGATCCAATATATATCTATATATATATACATTTTTGGAGACTTTATATCCCGTTGTAAAACCAATGGCTCCCAACAAAAGCTCCCACAATCCATATGCCCTTAGTTGACCCCAACATGAGTTTAAGGGTCACATGAATGCAGTTGGCTATTTTTAGTTGAAATTTGCTATTTTAAATAGTCACACTAAAAAAAAAACGTCATAAAATGTAATATTAAATTAAAATAAAATAAAATGGTAAAGAATTGCTGAAACAAAAAAAGTAAATGCAATAGTATTTGGATGGTTTTTTCATGTCCTTTTCTGCTGAAAGTGGTCGTGCACCACTTAAGCAAATTCTAAATGTCTATTTTGACAACTCTTACTTTATTTATTAAGGACTGATATTAAATGATACAGCAATGTTCCAAAATCCCATTCATTCAAATGCTTCTTATGGGTTCTTTTTAGATTTGTTGCACATTAAGAATGACATTGCAGCTCAAACTAAGTCCAGTCTTCTGGTTCATACGATGTCAAGGGTGGCTTTATTCATTGGCTTCAGCAAATTAGATTAACTACTTGCAGTGCAATATGGAATGTTTCGAGCATGATTGCTCAACACCTTCAGCCTCAGTACAGACATGCACCATTGTAAAACCCTTCATAAGGACTGACCTGTGACTCAAAGGGATATAACGTATACGAGGTTAAAGAGTGTGATCAATCTTAAATGTAGGCCAAATATCAAGGGAGTTACTCTTACTATTTCTTTTGATATATCATTACCAATCGATAGGATTTATTCATCTCTATCAACCTTTGTTGTAGTAAAGCCTTTGACCTGGGTCTGTAGTAAATAACATTCAGATGTAAAGTGGGTTCTTGCTGCCAAGTTGTTTGCACACAATAAAGCCAGGGTTTCGTCATCTCTTACGGACAGAGTTGGCACACAGTGCTAACAAAGTGTAACACTGAATTCCCAGCGTGAAGAAATACCAGGGGAACACAGATCTTATGCCAAATAACTTATGCCGTATTTAGCAACATTGCAAAATAAAAGCTTTTACAGTTGGAGGTATTATTCTCTCGTACTCGTAGGACAATCAAATCCGTTACTAAAGGGGAAATCGTAAGGCCTCTGTGAGTTTCTTTCCTTCAATCGGATTTAACATACATTCCTTTCTATTTTGGTCTTGTTCTTTCTTCTGACACATTACGTTCATTTAGAAAAAAATCTTTCTTTGTTTCCTGTTACTGAATGCCCAGGTAAAAAATGAACTATAACTAATAAAACACTTATAATATATAAGATACCATCATATATACAGTATGATAAAGTACCAATGTACTGTATGAATAATACATTTCAAATATATTTTAATGGGATTGGAATGACTTTCAAGAACACCTCAAATAACAGGAATGTAAAACAAGAATATTTCAAAGAAAAATAAGTGTAAAACAAGAAAATAAAGCTGGAATAAACTATTTTAAGTAGTATTATATAAGTATTTATTAGTAAGAAAACAGTTGTACCTAAATGTAAGGGCATCTTAATGGTTTCTCAATACAGTCAAGTACATTTAGTTGTGGTTTGGTTGATCTTTAATGCCAGGAATGTAACACCATACATTACTAAGTTCATTCTTAATACAAAACAATTATCACCTCTTAAAAAAAGAGTTAATAAAACACTTAAATCAAGTAGACTTCATTTTACTACTTTTAATCTGGGAGTCATTTATGTGCAGGTACAAAAATGGGTCGAAGGTGCAATATGTTCTTCTGTGATTAGGGACACTTTGTGGTGAAACTTTTTCTAATTTCAGGCAGCAGTAGCAGGGTCCTACTTTGCATGAAAAATATTACTGTAAAATGACTGTTAAGATAAATCAAAGTATCTATATCTGCCTTCTGACGGAAGCGGTGTTAGTTGTCATGTTATTAAAATATGAGAAGTTCTCTGAATAAGAAAAAAGGATGGATATATTTAGACAATGTTGAGTGAGCATCTGTTGAGTGCAAAAGCTCCAAGGTAGGAGCCACAGGCTGTGATAGGGGCCACCTTGTGGTAAAACACAGCGCTGCCCGTTTACAGATTAACAGTCACGGCAGGGCTCAAATGAACAAACTACATTGGAGGGAAATAAAAAATCCAAACATCACAGTGGATTATGACCATTTCGGAAGTGTTTTTCTGTGATAATAAATAGGGACGTCTCTGCGCAGCCTATCGGATTCAGGGATGGAATACGCATCCAAATGAAAAGAACGCCAGTCCTTTCGCTAATCCTTGTCTATCCTTTTTATCTCGGGACTCATAGCAGTCGGATCACTATGGGACAGCGAAGCGGTGGGACAAAGCGATGCGGATGATATTCCTGTAAATGAGAGAAAAAAATCCAGTCTGTTTAACTTCAGTGGGCGCAAACTGGGCGCATGTAGGTAAACTGCGTATGCGTAAAAGAGGGCCAAAATGTTCCTCGTCCTGCTCCTGGGGCTTTACTTGGGCACAGGTGAGCTTTTCTCCCCAGTGAGCTCCTGCCCGTCGCAGTGCAGCTGTTTTTACCACAACCTGAGTGATGGATCAAAGGCCAGGTAAGGATGTCCAAATGCAAATGATTTTAAATCAAAAACACACAAAAGCAATTGTTCTCTTTTTTGCGCACAGACACATATTTTAAATGCACAGGTATACTCATATGAGGACAGATGCTTGCAAAGAGCTGAACACGTGTTCCAAAGATAATTCAGGGAGTGCATGTCGGTCCAATTTTATTTAATGCAGGATTATCTCTGAAAGGCACTTTCAACCTTCCTATCTATGCGTTTTTTTGAGAGTTCGGATGGCTTTGGAAATATATTTTTTTCCAGATTGATTAGCCACACATGTATTTGCTAGTGAACCTAACACTGTTATATCCCCTATATTTTAACATTATTTAATTTTAGACTTCAATGCAAGTCTCCAAACTTTTTATTTTCATTTACTTTGTAATGTTCACATGTCATTAAATGTAAACTTTTTGAAGGGTTATCTGGAAGTGCACACAAATTAACAAATGTCTCTCTCTTTTAGGAGTGTGATCTGCAATGATCCCGAGATATCTCTTGTGCCTGTCGGGTTTCCTGTTGACACGTCCAAACTGCGCATTGAGAAGACGGCCATCCAGCGGATACCGAGCGAAGCCTTCATCTACCTCTCCAGTCTGGAATTCCTGTGGATGTCTTTCAACACGCTCTCCGCCTTGAGCCCGGACAGTTTCCGGGGACTGCTCAACTTGGAGGAGCTTCGTCTGGACGGGAATGCCCTCACCGCCTTTCCTTGGGACTCTCTGATGGACATGCCCAGTCTCAGACTTCTCGATTTGCACAACAACCAGCTCACCTCGCTGCCAGCGGAGGCCACCACTTACATCAAGAACCTCACCTACCTGGATCTGTCCAGCAACAGCCTGCTGACCCTGCCGGCAGAGGTGCTGTCCACCTGGCTCGTAGCAAAACCTGTTCAAGGGCCAGAGAGCTCCAAGATGATACTTGGTAAGGACTTCAGTCAGGATGTATGCATGTCTCAATTCAGAATACGAAAGGTAGCTTTTAACACTGCGCGTAATGGAAGAGTGTTAATTAATTCATCAATCTTGAATGGAAGCTGAAAAAAGCAGTTGCTAAGCAACGCATCGTTTGATGTATGGTTGGGGATGGTCGGTAGTAGTTAATAAAAAATTCCCCATTAATATTTGAAGAGGTGCTTTGGAAACCATGTAACACATTCTGCATTAAAGACCAAAGGAACACTTTATTTTAACAAACTCTTTTTAAGTCGTACACAATATTCAATTTTGTAATTGTAAGCAGATTATTAATGTCTTTGTAAATAATTATGACTCTGTGGGAAGCTTGTTTAAATTAAAATAATAAATAGCATTATAATAAAACAAATTAGTAATAATTTTAAATATGTGTTAAGAGAAGTTATAGTGTGTGTGTGTGTGTGTGTGTGTGTGTGTGTGTGTGTGTGTGTGTGTGTGTGTGTGTGTGTGTGTGTGTGTGTGTGTGTGTGTGTGTGTGTGTGTGTGTGTGTGTGTGTGTGTGTGTGTGTGTGTGTGTGTGTGTGAAATACAAAGTTCATCGCTCATTTTCTGTTTCACCTATTCTCATGTGCAGAAAAGTCAGGAGAGAAGGTTGAAAGGACGGCTAACCTGTCCTTGATCACAAGACCATCATCATCATCATCATCATACTACTCAACATCATCATCATCATCATCATCATTGCCGTTGTAGTTTATGAATTAAATGTTAATCCTCTTACAGGATTAGCATGCTAACATCCACACCGGCCATCTGCAGGCTGCTCTATCACTTTGCTCACAGCTGGACGCTCGTCTTCCTTGTAGCCTCACTTTTACCCTCACCCTCAGGTCTCCACGACAACCCCTGGGTGTGTGACTGTCGGCTCTACGACCTGATCCAGTTCCAGAAGTCTCCCACTCTCTCTGTGGCGTTCATTGACACAAGGCTCCGGTGTTCAGCTCCAGAGAGTGTATCCGGGGTTTTGTTCAGTGACGCAGAGCTTCGGCGCTGCCAGCTCCCACGTATACACACAGCTGTGGCACGTGTCCGGAGCGCTGTTGGGAACAATGTGCTGCTGCGCTGTGGGACCATTGGAGTCCCCATCCCAGACCTGACATGGCGCAAGGCAGATGGGAGGCAACTTAATGGAACAGGTGAGTCAGCAGGTCTTTGACTGTCAGGGTCTCTCTCTGCATTGTGCTAAGATAAGAGGCCTTTGTCTGTACTGCTGTTGTTAATTAAACAGAAAGCAACCAGTGGAGATAGTAAGGTTGTACGTCTGACTGACAGCTGTGGCAAAAACAGTGAGTTATGCAACACTGCCTGTGACCATTGCTTCATTTTCCGCATCAATGAAAGGGGCTCTTTCATATAAAAGAAACGTCATATTTGAGTTCTTTATCATACGTTATCCATTTGTAACCATTGTGTAACAATACTATTTTCCCCTCTCTGTCATCGCAGTCCAGCAGGAGACCTCAAAAGAGGGAATCACTTGGTCCATCCTCAGTGTCCCTGCTGTGTCCTATCGGGATTCGGGGAAATACATCTGCAAGGCCACTAACTATGCGGGAAATGCTGAAGCTGTCATTTCTCTTGTTGTCTCTAACTCACCAAAACCAGAGGGGAACCAAACCAGCAATGACAAGAAAGCCAAAGTCAAGAAACCCAACCCTGTTGGTAAAGCTGCCTACCAGGAGAAACTGGTGGCCAGATATGTGGTTCCAACCTCGACCCCTTCAACCCTGCCCGCCCTGGATCCAGGCCTTCCAACTGGTCTTGGTCCTGATCCGGGACTAGCCAGTTACAGCCTGGCGGACAGAGCCACCCTGGGGCCTGCCACCTCCTCCAACCCAGATGCACTGTTGGATCTGGAGAAGACTAATCTAAGCAACCTGGCGGCCAACACGTCATCACTGCAGCAGGACCCCGACAGGGTGGTCCGCTCAGTAAAGGTGGTGGGAGACACAGACAATACAATTTCTTTGAACTGGAGAGCCCCTAAGGCCAAGAACACAACAGCGTTTAGTGTGCTGTATGCTGTGTTTGGAGAGAGGGACATGAGGAAGATCAATGTTGGGGCAGGGCAAAACCGTGTATTCATCGAAGGCCTGGTGCCCAGAACCAAGTACATTGCTTGTGTTTGTGTGAGGGGGCTGATCCCCAAGAAGGAGCAGTGTGTGATATTTTCCACTGATGAAGCAGCCAGTGCAACTTCGACCCAGAGGCTGATTAATGTGATTGTGATCACGGTGGCCTGTATCATCGCAGTCCCGCTCACTGTCATCGTGTGCTGCGGGGCTCTGAAGAGACGCATTCAAAAGTACTGGGGAAAGAAAACCAAGGACATCCAAGATTCATATGTGACCTTTGAAACACTGTCGCCTGGTACGAAGGCCAAAGGGCTTGAGGGTGAGTATTTGAACAGAGTGAACCCAGAGGAATCAAACAGGCTTCTGTCGGCCCGATCCAGCCTGGACTCTGAGGCCACGGCTAAGATAGAGGGACAACCTAACGAGTACTTCTGCTGACGTCATGCTCCAGCTCCAGCACCTGCGCCACACCATCTTCCTCGCACTCACCCGCTTCCACGTGCCAGTCCGACCCCTAACTCCCATTCACATCCCCATACCCAAAACGATCCCCATTCCCATCCCCATTCCCATCCCCATCCCCAACCTGACACCCAAACAGATCCTTATCCTCATCCGCATCCGCAAACCGATCCGCATCACCATGCTCATTCTCATTCCCATCCTCATCCACATCACCATCACCACCCCCATCACAACCCCCATCTCCATCAACATCCATATCCACATCACTGCCCCTGCTCTCGCCCTCAGCAACATCCTGACGTCAGTCCCCCTCCAACGCGCTCCCGTACGCCCACACCTTGGGATACCCCCCCACCCGTCCCTCCTCGCTGGATCATGCCACCAACTCCACCGCCACAGAGAACCAACTTCTATCAAAGGACTTTCGCACGTTGCACTATAATGGAAATATCAGTTTAGAGGAATATTAACAGATTAATCAACTTAAAAAATCATATTTCGCATACAAAAGTTCAACTCTGTCCAAAAGTATCCAAACATTAATGGTAAAACAACATGCAAACACGCTCATGTTTTATTTATTAATTCGCCTGTAAGAGAAAGCATGTCAAAAGTTAAAAGAGCATATCATTGTAAACTATATTTGATCTCACTTTCATGGCTCAGCGAAGAAACCTCTGCAACTTGATCTGACATAAAGGGAACGCACCGGTAGAAAATCTATTGTTTATATCATATATGTATGTGTATTATTTGTATATAATGTACTAGATCATGTACACTTACATATACAGTTATGTCTGTGCCTCTGTATATATCTGTCATATGTTCTCAGAGAAGATATACACATAGGCATGGTTCAACACTCTGGCGTATGGAGAGAAGCTGGAGCTGGAGAGAAGTACAGAAAGGACTGAACTATGACACAATGTAAATAGTGTGGAAATGATGCAAAATGTTTAAAGACAGTCTAATTCCTTTCAGTGAGACACATACTGAAATATCTCCTGTTTTGTGCCACCTAGAGGTTGCCCCATTAAATGTAGATCTATTTATTCCAATGATATTATTTGATTATAGTTGAATAAACTTTTATATATACATATCCAGTTAGTGGTACTGTGTGTTTTTATATCTCTCACCTCAACATATTAATACATTTCTATTATACATTATTTTATTATTTTATAAATCAATGCAGTTCAAGTGTTTTTTCCTGCAATGAAGTGAAAAGGGTGATAATTTATGCTCTTTATTAAGTTGATCACATTTCCAGGAATCATTTCAGGTTTATCCACATTTTTGATCAGTTTTTGTCTCTTATTAGGGATTTGTATGTTGTAATAACTTTGTTAATCTTAATGAATCATTTCCTTACATTTAAAAAAACAGAAATAATACACTGATATAATCAGCTTTTGAACAACTCCAGATTTCTAAGCATGACATTTCTACTTTTAGCTCTTTATTCATAAGACAATCAAATTAATCAGTTATTTTGTACAAGGGGATTCAAACCAAAAACGAATTTATTGAAAATGCTGGTTACTTACACACACTTTATAAAGGTTGACTTGCCAAAAAGTGCCTTATATAGTGTGTCAGACCTGCTTACACTGACATGTCTCACCCAGGAATTAGATGCCACTTGTTTGGTTCGCGGTCTGTCAGGGATTAAGCTTAGCAGGCTTCACTCGGCAGCCACACTCGACATGTCTTGAGCACGAATGTAGCCCTCAATTTAAGGATTTTTCTCAGACTATGGACATAATTTGTTACCTCCTAGTTATAGCTGTGCTTAACATCAAGGCGCATGAAACTTATGCTCAATGTTTACGTGGGTGCAGCTGTGTAGAAGACCGTCATGGAAGGTAAGTCTTGTAGCTTCACCGAGGCTCAGGTAGTTTTATCCCAACTGTGTCAGTGGGTGACGGCAGAGCAATTAAAAGACATATGGTTATTCAAAGAGTGCGTATAAAAGTAAGCTATAGGGGCTTTATTGAAGCTAGTAGCTGTCATTTGTGGTGTTAGTATATTTCAGGTTTATTAAGCATTAGGCGACACAGTTACCATCTGCTTCTTTAAACTCTCCCCCTTAATCACAGGTCACTCATATGTATGGAAGAGAGTGCGTTTGGTGCCATACCAGAGAACCTTCCAGATGATATGACCAAGATCCGCATAGAAAAATGTCACTTCACTGAAATACCAAGAGGGGCATTCTCAAACACACCTGCATTAGAGAACCTGTGGTTGAACTTCAATGACATCACAGTGATAAACTCAAAGGGTCTGGAGGGTTTGGGGAACTTGACCGAGCTCCGTCTCCAGGGCAACAAGCTCCGCTCAGTGCCATGGACAGCGTTCGAGGACACGCCGGGCCTGAAGATCCTGGACCTGAAGCACAACCAGCTGGACGTCCTGCCGGAGCACGCGTTAAAATATTTGCCAGGTCTGACTTACTTAGACTTATCTTTCAATCGTCTTACAGTTATATCGAAGGAGGTCTTTCAAAACTGGCCTCTCTATCAAAAACTACAGAGCACGGAGGAGCGGGATGCGAGTGCTTTAGGGCCAAACATCGTACTCGCTCTGCACGACAACTTGTGGATGTGCGACTGCCGCCTGAAGGGCTTTGTGGAGTTCATAAAGTCCCTGAGCCCCCCGATTATATTGATGAACTCCTACTTGACCTGCTCAGGGCCGGGCTTTAGGGAGGGAAAGTTCTTCCATGAGGTGGAGCTGAAGGTGTGCGTGAAGCCCATCGTCACCTCACCGCCCTCCAACCTCAGCCTGCCCCAGGGGACCAACCTCACCCTGCGCTGCCTCGCCAAGGCCAGGCCAGAGCCCGCTGTTTGGTGGACATATGGTCTGAAGATAATCAGAGGATTTCATGGTAAGAGTGCGATGTGCACAATATATTATCCACACATCCAGAGCGATTTCTTCTGCTGAATTAGTTACTTAAACACATTTTAATCGCAGACCTCATAACCCCTCTTTAAGATGAGTAGAGCTAAATCTGGATATTGGCCCAACGCGATATAATCACCACTGATTCTCAATCTGCCCAACACCATCAGTTATGATTAAGAGTGTAGGGAGATTATAGTGTGCTGTAGCCTACCTAATGTCAGCTGTGCAATTAAATGAATATCTGCGTCATTAGACCTTTGGAGTGGAGTGCTTACTGCAGATCATGACTGCAAGTATCTAGTTCATTACTAACACATAGCAACCAGCCGGCTGCTGCCACTAGAGTCCCTGCTATGTCACTGATTGTTTTGCTGACACACAGTTCAACTTTATAACATGTGGATAATCTCTTAAGAACATTTACAAAATGAGTTGTATTATTCAAGCATTCATGTCCTGCAAATTGACATTTATTTTCATTGTTTTACCCCCAGAGTCTCAGGATAGAGTGGATGAAGAAACCATCAGATCCTTCCTCGTGATCCCATCCCTCCATAAAACTGATCGTGGTGTCTACACCTGCAATGCTATCAACTTTATTGGAAACTCCTCTGTCACCATCTTCCTGGACGTCCTCTCTCAAGACGGCTCCCAGTCATCACTCCTCCCTGGGAACTCAGCTCCACCTGCGGCCGGCGATGAAAATGTCTACATTGACATCCGTATCGCCAAACAGACAGTACGTGGAATCACCATCGAGTGGCACGCCGCTTTAGACCACCCAACTGAAACCTGGTTCACCATCCACTTTGGCCGTACAGGTACTGATAAGAAGGAGATGATCTACATCGGCCCTGGGATCCACTCGTACTCTGTCTCTGATCTGATGCGTGCTACCAAATATGACATCTGTGTGACCCTTAAGAACCAGGCACCACGTCCCGGGCAGTGCATCATGTTTGTAACAGGAAGTGACATTACTGAGATGGAACAGAGGGAGAAGCTGATTCATATAGTGGTGATAGTTTTGGCCATGGTGCTGGCTGTGCCTATCGGTATGTTTGCCTGCACTACTGATGGTAAGTGTACCCGGCTGGAGGACATCATGGAGTCCTGGAAGAACAGGCGGAGGGGAGGCGGCTCATCTGGGCTGGAGCGAGAGAGGCAGGGCACCTTCGACAGCCTGCAGGCCGCCAGTGACGAGGGCTTGGTTAATAAAGAATCCAGTGAAGACAAGAAGGTGAGGAGGAGGTCAGAAGACAGGCAGCATAGAGGCAAAGCTGAACACTGCAGAGTCACAGCTGAACTTTATTAAGCTACTACCAACAAGGCAAAACTAATAACTGACCTTGCAATAGACCAATGTCTTACTGTGCATCAGATCTTTTTGTAAAGTAAAATATAAAAGTATAGATTCTGACACAAGTGCAATATTCGAAAGAATGACTGTGTTTTCTTCCTTGGTTTTAATATTATCTCTTCCTCTGTTTTAGGCCGAGAAGAGGTTGCAAAGATGTGAATGATGGCCGTTATGTCGTGAGTGTAATTCAAGGACTTCCCCCACTGTTTTCAAATGATTTCCTGTCCGAAATACATTGTTTGTCTTGTTATCTGATACGTTTCATTGTCATTTACTGTAAATGACACGTTTAAAACTGCTGCTTTATATGAAGCCTTTGTAATTTGATTTGATGGAAGAATGCTCATATTTGCTTCTCCCAAATACAATTTTGAGTAGTCAGTGCATCTTATGTAATTCTGTCTTAGTGCTTTAATGCTGTGTCATCCATTTATATGTGATGTCAAACTTATTTTATTTTGGTGTTTCTCTTTGGTCCAACATTGTCAATTAAGTTGCCATTTTTGTGCTGTTACATGATACTGGATCTGGAACAATAAATCGATTCGATTTTAAATCTATTGTTGATGTAATATGGGTAAATAAACAATATGAAAACTTCAAAGCTTCTTATTTTAAAGGGAATTGTCCATATGGGTTCATAGTCAAGTGCATAGTAATGAGATAACATACATTACAATTGCATCTGAATGAAATTGATTTCAATTCAGTTTGAGTCAGTCCAATCACGTGGAGAATTTCTCACATTGTTTCAAGTACAACATTTGTTACTGACCTTCAGCTGCAGTTACACAAGGAGACACTATCAGGAGAAACACATAGAATTGACATCGTATTAAGCTAGTAACTTTAAGAGATAACCACTTCATTTGATTCTCTAATGGAGCGGAAGCCTCACAATAACAAGCAGCTCAGCACATAATCAGGAAAATCATTAGATGAAGTTGTGGTTCGAGACAAACTGTAACTGTAAAGTTTCATTAACATATGTTTAATCCTCTCTGCGTCACAGTACATTTACGTCACAGTTCCTCGTCTCCCACATCTGCAAATACCACACACGGCAGCCGCACATGATCTGTGCAGACCATCCCGGACAGATGGCACGTCGGATATGCCTCGGCCAATGGCATTGATCATTTGACATTAATACCCAAACTCTGGCATCCTCTCCAATATCCCCTCCTGCCGTCACTTTATGGGCGTATGAGCCTCATCCTCCATCTCCATTTGTTGTCTGCTCTGATGCAAGCGGCTTGTCTCTGCCGGAGCCCGTTTCTATTGACTCAAGGTTTTAAACGACTTGGGCAGAGACACATCTGCATCCTCTCTCATTCAGACCTGTTTCTACCATAAGGGTGCATAGGTGATGCTTTTTTGTAATCCTTATGCGTCTCGTATGACACAAGACAATGAGAATTTGGTAATTTCAGCTATTTCATCTCAGAAAATAATGGATGGGTTAGATCAGGGGACTCAAACTCAAGGCCCTGGGGCCAAATCCGGCCCGCGACTTCATTTTATGTGGCCCTGCAAGAGCTTGCAAAGAATATAATACGTTTATTATACGGTTACATGCCACTTTACAGAAGCAGGTTGCCCATAAACTACATGTCCCACAATGCATCTCGTTTTGTGACATACACACTGAAGAGACTTGCAATTATTTGCCCTGGACTTCTGCTTTCAGACTTCTGCTTTCCCACTTGTTATTTTCCGATAATAATCCAATTCAGACGCAATAATGTAATATAATACATTATTTTATATATATATTATATATTTATATAGTTACAACCGGCCCTTTGAGTGCAACCTTTATGAGAATGTGGCCCGCGATGAAATTGAGTTTGACACCCCTGGGTTAGATCTTTATTTATCTTATTTTCTAACGTAAATGCAAGCAATGCATTATGTAAACAGTACATAATAGACGCAGATCTCATGGGCAGCAGTGTACAAAGCTGTGTGTTCATTTACCTTTTAAAATCTCTGATGCTCAAAACACATGCCAGGGTTTTTGAAGCCTGCGCATAGCTTTCTTTCATTCTAAAGCATCAATGCTCTTTGCAACTTTTAACTCTGTAATCCTCTATCAAATAGCCCAGTAATCCTGGCTGCCTCTTACATGGCATAACGCATGATCATTTGGCCTGCTCTTCATATTCCATCATTTCATTTCAAAGCATTAACAGCTGGCAACACTGATCACTTTTTGTCTTTATGTGTGTGACAATTTACAAGTAAACTAATTCAGTTTGCTTGCTCAATAATCTTTAGGACTGTACTAACCTGAAAAAGCAGCACATCACACATGTGTATGTATTAGATCTAACTGAGTAAAGAGGCTGTTTTTATTTTTGTCAAAAAATAATCCTCAGAGTTCTCTCTGCGTCATCGTGATCATGTGAGATGTGCCAGCAGAGGCTGCAGAAAGTTCAACATCTTGTCCGTCCAAACTGAATCAGGAGAGATTGACTCTTGGTTCTTCGCCAACATTACAATATTGTAGAAAGATGAACAAGTTGTTCCTTGGATTAGAGAGGGTTATCTCCAAATGTCATGTTTTATGTAACTTTGAAATAGTGTGCGTGTTTTCTCATGATGTCTACACAAATACCCAGTGAGTAGTTCAGTGTTACTTCATAATTGGTAGTGCTCACATTGATATTGGAACTAAGAAGAGCAGAAGGGCTATGAGGATACTATATTGCATATTTTAAGAACATCTGGTGAGCAACAGCAAACGTAATATTGTTGTGTAAGGCCTTGTTCATGGACTCCCAAAATATGAACATTCCTGTTGTCCTAAATGATTTTTTGGATAAACTGCTCAAATGTATGCTCAAATCTCCCTAAAGACCATATATGTTTAGTTTAAGTCATAATCATTTTATTTGGGGATTTGGGAACTTTGATCCTAAATCTTTGCTCACACGCTCTTCATCTTTCAAGTGTTCAAACAGCCTCTCCTCAATCTCCAGAAGGAGGCAGGAGAGCCTTAGCCGGCTCATTAAGGAGGTGTTGTTCTTAAGATAATGACAACAAAGCTGTCTCTGTTTTTGTTTCTCAGAGCATGAAAGGCTAAAGTGTAGTCACTATGTTGTGATACTGGACAGTTGTAACTGGCTGTGACCAGACAGGAACATTTCAAAATGTATTACTTGAATATTTTCTCCACTTCATTTCACAGTAATGTATTTGCCTTTAAAATGCAAAACATTACTTGAACTGCTTGTGTTACTATTTACTTCAAAGCCTAATATTTTATGTACAAAGGATGGAATCATTTTATGAAGGATCATGCACTGTTATTGGTTAAACTATTAGAAGTATATAATGCATTTAATGAGCTTCAACCCCAACTATATCATCAGTAATTATATAAATATCATATATTTATAATGTGATAAATTCACAATGAATTTGGCCACTTCATTTGCACTAAAGTTATTTCTACTTCGGATTTAAATGTGCTTTCATCAAAGTAAAAGTGCTTGTTAAATTGTATTTTCATGATATTGCTTCAGTTAAGTACACGTATCTTAACACTTCTTACACACCTGTTGAAATAATAATAACAACAAATAAACAAAGGAAGTTATTTTATTTGTAGTAAAATCCTGACAACATCTTTTGACAAAGAATACACCGGTTGAAACAGATAAACCACCACATATATACAGTAGTAAACAAAGACACACAGTCCTTTAAATCAAACATGTCGTGACAGCTCAAAGACAGGGCCTGAAACAGAGCTTTACACCTGCGCAGACGGATTAAAGGTCTTCATGATCACTTGGGTTCCCTTCCCTCAGGCTGAGCGCTTTAGTCAGTTCAAGTGTCATTAAATCTCTTGTAAGGAGCTTGGTCGGATCCCAAATAAACAGTCTTGCTTGTTGACTTCATTCCCGACAAGGGATCTGGGGTGAGGAACTTTAAGCCACTTGTGTGTCAACAAATAGATCAAAAGGTGGAATGTATCTATTTCAAAATGACAGAAACTTGAACAATGATTGCTCATTAATTAAAAACATGATCTGAATTATGAAACACATGAAGGGACTTTTTCTCTCCATCAAGTAAAAATGACATTTTTGGTACATAAGGAAACAAGCTGTTCCAGTGTATGTGTTCTTCCTGAAAACACACACACACACACACACACACACACACACACACACACACACACACACACACCACACACGCACACACACACGCACACACACACGCACACACACACCACACGCACACACACACACACGCACACACGCACGCACACACACACGCACACACACACGCACACACACACGCACACACACACATCTATAAGGAGACCTTAAAGCACTGTGAAAAAATGCATTGAAAATACTTTTTGGATGAGGATCATGAAGGCTCCAGGACAGACACTAGAGCGGACCTGAAGCACTTTTATTGTTTCAGCATCTTCTTCTGTTCCAGTCTCATCTTGAGCTCTGAAACCAGCGCTAAGTTCACAGTGTCCTGTCTTTTCATCGCTGGCTTCTTTTTAGGTTTGATTGCCACTGTAGCTGAGACTGTGGGTACCGACCACTGCCTCTCCCCTTGGATGTAAGCGGGAGGAGGAGGCGGGGCACGAGGAGGGGCACGAGGAGGGGCGCGAGGAGCGGCACGAGGCGGCGAAGGCCAGTGTCTCACAACATCAGTGACGTTGTTGTTGTAGTTGACATTCTCAACAATGACCTCCGGCTCCGGCTCCGGCTCCGACGCTGGCTCTTCCTCTTCCTCCTCTTCTACTCTGAATTTCTCTGCGGGGTTTTCTGGTTTCTTGAAGGGGTTGTTGAGGTTCCAGGGGTCTTGTTTCCTCCTCCTCACGCGGCGGTTAGGCAGAATCCGGTTGGACTTTTTGTTGCGCATGAATGTTGCAGTGGAGATGATGACTGTGACTACGACCATGAGACTAATAGCACTAGCAAGCAGGCCTAGGATTTGAAATGGATTGTTTCTACTTTGCATCAAAAATGATCCCAAAGGCCCCCCACTGAGTTGGGTCTGTAAAAGAGCACAAGAAGAATTCATATATGGGACTGAAGTCATAGTTTGTCACACAAAAAATAACTTATTATTATTGTCCCATTTATGTTTTGTGGTAAAGTTTGGCCGAAATAATTATGTGTGTAAATACAGATCGCAGTTACTGCAAATGTATTGCCATAATACAGTTTGTGTCCAAACTATTTTACGTTTTTCTCGTGAATGCCAAATTAATCTTCCTTAAAATTATGATTTAAGTTCTGCTTTGTCAAGACAAGATCAGAGAGGTTGACTGGGCGACCTGTAGCTGAGACCATCCAGCACCTGAGAATACATGTTCATGAATCGAATTAAAAATCGAAAACTCGAACTTGGTTTTAGTGTCCTATGTGAGGACTAAATCAGGACAAAAACAAGAAAAATTGGAAAATTGTGCTCTTGTACTCTTTCACAGACACAGCCCTGTTCTACGACAAAAACCTTTGAAAAATATTTGCTATACTTGTTACCACGGAGTTGAGTACTGCTGTGCTGATGATCTCAAGGTCAGTTTCATTTATACGACAGACCTCCTTATAATCTTTCTGATCTTGCCTTTAGACTGTACACGGGTCTTTTTCACAGAGTTCCAGTATATAAGAGTTGAAATGAAGATTGTCAGTGAAATGGCGAAGGTGACAGCGGTGAAACAAATCCCAAACACAGCCCCTGGACGCTTCCTGAGGCCCAGGAAGTATGAGACAAATCTGGATTTCACCTGAAAACATGACAATCGCATTTAGAGATTAAGATTTGTTCTGTCAACAAATCTGATAATTTGGCAAACAACCTGATATACTGGGCTTTGAGAAAATGGGTTATTCTGCAAAAACGTTGCACCCGTTTAAAAAGCATTACTTTAGAAATATCTGTAGTATTCATCAAATTGTATTGTACTGTAAATAGACCCCTCATATCGGTGAGACTGACATATTTCTACCCATTCCTTGTTGTCACTTACAGCTTCAGTGATGTCGATCTTGATGACCGCAGTGGTGCTGAAGGACGGCTTGCCGCGGTCCCGGGCCTGCACCACCAGAGACCAGGTGCAGTCTGTCTGCTTGGTGATGTTCTGAATGATGGCCATCGACTTAATGTAGGACTTCAGCATGATCTCCCCCGTGTCAGCGTCAATGTCAAATATGTTGTTGTCTGGCTCAGCTTTCATGATGGCATACTCGATGACATTGTTGGGTATTTCTGCATCTTGGTCCACAGCCTGTGTGGATACATTGCATTACAACCATGGAATTTCTTGGGTTACACTTTATCTGAGTAATTCAAAAAGAGCCAATACCTCTATTTTTACTGGTGCTCCAATCACCATGGTCTTCTCGAGGAAGTTATTGTTGAATGCAGGTGGGTGGTCATTCAGGTCCAACACAGTCACAAAGATCTCAGCCAGGCTGTACTTCCCCTCAGCGTCCTCTGCCTTCACATAGAAGTTGTACTTTGACCTCACCTCGGCGTCCAGGCTCGCCCACGGCTGGGTGTAGATGATCCCAGATGCAGGCTGGATCGAGAACCTGTAAATATGACAGGATTTAGAGTGTAATTCAGATTAACAGCATGCACTCCATTTGTTAATGCAAACATTTGGATCAAGACCCTTGTGGAGGTATGGGTAGCACTTCATTTAAAAAGCATGCATTGACTGTCACCTGTTTACATCTCTGCTCAACCCTCCTCCTCCTGTCCCCTCGGATCAATTAACCAATCACTGCTCTCGACTCCACACCCCCATTAAAAACCCAAAGGGGATCAAGCTGTGATCCCATATCATTCCTGTGTTTTTTTTTATTGTCTTTGTTGAACATTTTGGTAACGTCAGTTTTTTTATTTTCTTTCACATAAAAAGCTGCATTTGAAACTTGAATGCACTCGATCATGATGATACCACTGCCAATGAAATGTAGTCATTAAATATAGAAGTGTTAACATATCGAGAAGGATTGGGATTAGACGGTTTTTCTGACTGACTTGTTTGGTTACCCAGCATTGACTCTGTCACAGTGTAGTAAGAAGTAAAGAACAGTCTATTTTCTCCTCCAATCCCATTACAGGATTAACAGAGAAAGAGGGCAAGCAGGCAAAGATCAGGACTTCATGGATTTGTCATAGTACGCTGAAGTGTGCAAAAAGATACTGTAAAAACGTTAGTATTTCAAATTGCATGCTTTAGCAGTACCATGAAGTGTTGCCATTTATTGCTTCATAAAATATTTCTACGAGGAGTTTTGGACTAATCATGAGTGGCACAGTTTTAACGCACGCACTAAGATAGAAAGGGTCCAAATCTTTCTCTTCTGCTTATTTTGGAAATCCTTTCCCTGAGTGCCATGTGGCATCATACATCTCCTCTAATTTGTCGCTACAGAGCTTAAAATCTGTGCTGAGATGTAAAAGAATGCTGTCCTATTATCTACATTTCATCGCACACAAGGTGGTTTAATGGGAACAGCCCTGGGATTAAATACATCCCTAACAACACGTGTGTGTTTATGTTGCCGCCGCACTTTACAGGTTCATGTTTACTCTGTGTCGCCGTTTTTAAATCCAGGTCTCTTGGTCCTCTAAGGAATGCAGATTGAAATATGATTTAAAAAAACAAACAAAAGAGTGTTAGTGTTGACTTTGTACGGCATGCAGGTGACCTTTAGGATTGTATCTGATGTGAAAGGAAACGCACGCTGTGGGTATACTGCGTGTTATTAAGAGTAAACAGTGACCTCTGAGCCTTTTTCTCAGAGGTTAGAATTCTAACTGGAAATCTAATAAGAATCGAGCTGAAAGAAAATACCAGCAAATCCTTTGAGGGACTACAGCGCTTAGGTGCAATAAACAGAACCAAGTCAGAATATGAAAAACAAGTCTGTGGTCGTATTTCTGTGCAGGTTCCAGGCACATGTTTTTGGCTTTAGGTGGTCTTTACAGTAGCTTGCAATTAAAAGGCCACATCTGTCATTTAATTAAATAGTTTTCTGAAACAAGTGTTTTCTAAGTGTATCAACTGCTCAGAGTATTGTCTAAGGGTTGGTGATATTCCTTTGGTATGTTGAGACTGGCAAAAATAACTACAACATGTCGGATTAATAGACTCAGGAGAGGCAGAAAAAGGTAGTGAAGCACAGTGAAAACATGGTTTGATAATAAAACTTGCAGGAAATCTCACCATTGGATTTTATTAAAGGTATTTTAATGGGGTGTTGAGGCACCTCCTGTAACTTTTGTATACTCACAATTCAGCCCCTGATCCATAGATGGAGTACTTCACATCACCCCAAGGTCCTGAGTCTGGGTCTATAGCCTGTGCATGAACATAAAAGACAGATTTTAGAGAAAGAAAATGTTATGAGTTTGGACTGATATTAGGTCAGGTCAGCAGTAAATCTGAAATCTGAGTTTTAGAGCAGTATGTGGCTCAGTGAGCTAAGACATATCCCACTTACATCTACTACGTCATACAGCTAAACCACAACATATTAATATTAGATTTGTTTGGACCTCTCTACTTAAGCAGAAAGGGGAACTATCTGCTGCCATGAGCTCATGAAAACAAATGAATCTGCCCTGGATTGGACGATAAATTGTGCAGGTCATCTATAAAAAGACTATTTGTTGATGTCATAGGAACATCATGATGGGTATCGGCTAATCTGTCTGTCTGTCGCAGCAGGGGGGCTTGTTCGCTGTCTCCATGTGTCCAAGGTCACTTGTTGGCTGTTCTTTTATCTGATTGAAATTGCCTGGGATCAAGGGAATGAGCCTCTGTGGTGTTCACGCAAAGGCAGGAGATTTATCAGCAGCTCCCTGTGCTTTGAGGGTTAGGGTGATATGAACGGACAAGAGGGTGAAGATCGGGGAGAGCGAGCGAGCGAGCGAGCGCAGCGAGCGCGAGCGCGCGAGCGAGCGAGCGAGCGAGCGAGCGAGCGAGCGAGCGAGCGAGCGAGCGAGCGAGCTAGCGAGCGAGCGAGCGAGCGAGCGAGCGAGCGAGAGAGCGAGCGACGAGGAGCGAGCGAGCGAGCGAGCAGCGAGCGCGCGAGCGAGAGAGCGAGCGAGCGTCGGAGAGCGAGCGGAGCGAGCGAGCGAGCGCGCGCAGCGATCGAGGGCGAGCGAGCGAGCGAGTAGCGAGAGAGCGATCGAGCGAGCGAGCGTAGCGAGCGAGGCGAGCTAGCGAGAGCTAGCTATATGCGAGTCTATCTATGCTGATCTATCTATCTATCTATCTATCTATCTATCTATCTCTCTATCTATCTATCTATCTATCTCTCTATCTATCTATCTATCTATCTATCTATCTATCTATCTCTCTATCTATCTATCTATCTCTCTATCTATCTATCTATCTATCTATCTCTCTATCTATCTATCTATCTATCTCCCTGTAACATAATGGTTCAGTTAGTTCATGTCAGTTCTGCACATATCTTTTTGTGGTGCAGCTGCATGTGCTGCTAAGCTTCGGAAAATAAAATCTGGGAATTTGGTGTTACACAACAAAATGAAAGTGATAGCCATCTGGCAGCTTACCTCGCCTAGCTTTTATCTACATGTTTTCACATATTATCCCGACCCTCACCGCTCCAAAAGTCTACATTTAGGGTATTAATGGGCCTCTTGGGCATTTTGTTAAAATTCCTCTTTAGCTCAGAGTGACGTACATTGGTGTTGGCATGTATTTTTAGACAGGATGAAGTCTCTCTCACCGTGACTGACACTACATTGGAGCCACCGGGTGAGTTTTCTGGTATTCTGGCGATGTAGTACTCGGAGGAGAATTTGGGAGCGTTGTCATTCGTGTCCAAGAGATGTATGACAATGTCTGCTGTGGCACTGAACCTCTCGGGCGTATCGATCTCAACTGCAAGTAGCTAAAGAGGAGAAAGATTAGGAAATAAATACATAGAAAAGGACTGATAAAATAACAGATGCAGGTGATATAACATGTGTGCGATGTGATGCCATTTCAAACTACTCTGGTGCAATGGGTTAACCTTGTATGTGATGAAGTGGTGTTTCTCAAAGTCCATGGCAGCAGAGTCTTCTACTAAGATTGTGACCTGGGCCTCATTGAGGACAGTCTGCGGGACGACTCGCAGCATCCTTCCTGGTCCGATGAGTTTAAGATTGAATTTAGCATTCGCACCCTGCATTCGCACAACACAAATCATCACAATAGTCAGAAAGTTTCATCAGTAAAAATAACTGTAATGTCATAAATGCATGGAACTATTTATAGTAATCTGCTTTGTTTGTTATAAATCTATTGCACACAAAAGAGACATTTATATTATAATCCATGTAGTATATAGTCCCTTTAATCAAAATAAAAGCTTTTGATCCGTCTGTTATTATAGTAATGTATAAGAAATCATTAGGATATCAGTAGCAGCAGAAATATTGTCGGTGAAACGTAATATCGCTGGACAAAGAGAGCTCGACCTGTGTTGTAACAGCCATTTGGAAGAGGCTCATAGAAGGAGCTGGAAACACAGACAGACTTGCATAATCTGACAAATGGCACAGTTAGAGAGCACCTTTTAATTTGTGCAATTTTAAAAGGATTGTCTGTGTTAATGGCAGGCTTAAGGTCATTTCATACACAGAAGGCCAGACACCAGTCTGAACACAATGCTACGGTACGATGAATGTTGATTACATCAGTTATTTTATTAGATAACAATATCATTTGGGGGAGGCGTGTGGCGCAGTGGGCTAGTGCGTTGGTATTCGGATCAGGGGAGCACAGGTTCAAACCCCACTGCAGTCAGCATGTCGTTGTGTCCCTGGGCAAGACACTTCACCCCAAATTGCTCCTGTGGGGATTGCCCACAGTATTGAGTATGTAAGTCGCTTTGGAGAAAAGCGTCTAACAAGTAACATGTAATGTAATGTAATTTGGGACAAATTAGTCTTATTACTGTACATCATCACTGTCACATAATCACTCCATCCCCATTACATGTGGTAGCTTTCAAAGGCAGTACTACTATTTCATGGCTAAAAAGGGACTTGCTTGGTAAAAGAAGCTGAAATATGCCTTTTTTTCGTTTTCAAGATGTTATTGGTCTTCTCACCTGATCGGAGTCGTTGACAGTGATTTTCAGCCCTCGGAGAATCTCTCCCTCGGGGGGATGCTCATACATGGTCAGCTGAAACATGTTCTGGGGGCCGTTCTCTCCGTAGAAAGTAGGCGGATTATTGTTCAGGTCCACCACACGGATCACCAGCATGGTCGCCCCACTGTCCAAGAGCCTGCCTTCAGGACTCACTTCTGATGCCTGGAGACAGGGGTTAAAGGTCATGCAGATAACACACAGCTATCTACTTGGGGATATTTAATCTACCTAGATCAGTGGTACTTTGTGAGCTGCCACTCACCTTGACTTTAATATTGAAGATCTCTCTCTTCAGATACATGGGGTCAGTCAGCAGAGTGATGCAACCGCTTGTTTTATTGATGCTAAAAACCCCATCGTCGCCTGTAGGGACAAACAACAGACAGTCCTATGAGCACCTTTGCCATATTTCAAACTCCTTCCAATCTTCTTTGAGTGAAATGCTTACCACTGTCAAAGGAATACTGGATTGGATTTGGGCTTCCCACATCGCCATCTTTTGCCACAACAGTGAATATTTCAGATCCCTAGGGGAAAATCAGAAGATTCTGCTGTTATGACTTTTTCAAAGACATAGTTTTACTTTATTTTATTACTTTTTGTTTGACAGAATGCTCTTTGACTTTTCATTGTCTGTCTATGGTGTCCTGCCCATGGAAATGTTCATGAAAAATACCTCGTTATAACTTATTTATGTATACTATTTTTCTTCTACAAATGATACTATTATATACAATTTTTGACATACTGTACTATAATGAGACTTCTTTCTTTACTTAGACATGTTTTATGGTCTACTACACTAAGACCTTTGTATGGCATACTGCAATATGACCTTTATTTTTTTTCTTTGAGACAATGACTTTTTTAAGACATTTTTATTATTTCTTATATTAAACAACTCTAATATGTGACTATTGACAAGATCACATTGTCAAAATCTAATGATATAGGTAAAGAAGAAAAGAGCTAACAAAGCAGGAAATGTACTGAGTCACCCTGTTGGTGCACAGAGTTTCACAACATATGCCATAATAATTCTGATTCTGATCTTCACTGAGTCTTCCGACATTAAAATGTCATGATACTAATTATTCCCTTTCGGATGAAAATCAGAATGTGTAATCTCTTTCATATGACTGCTGTGACATTCTGTGGCTGAGGAGATAGCTGCTTTCATTTGATCTTAGCTAAGCTATTAAGAAAGCAGCATGGGCATTACTGCAAAATGTCAGCAACTAAAGCTGTTTGATACCTGATGATGCTGTCTTTTGTGTGGGCTCTTTTGTAGGTTCTTACATTACCTATACTGTGAATGAAGAAATAAATTGCATTGCCTACGTAAGGTTACCATGTGTTGCAATGCTGCTATGATTTAATTTAAGAAACATGCGCCAGTTGCAATACAAACTACAAGTTTTTATAAAAAAGCGTAAAAGCAGGCCATCATTGAAGGTTGTTTTCTTACTCACGGGCACTGAGATTTCATAAACGTAGCCAAAATACGGTGTCCCAATAAAGGCTGGCGGAGTGTCTTGTGCATCAATCGCGTTGATCGTCAGAGTAGCAGAGGATGACATAAACTGCTCCTTGCCATTGAAATTACCACCACCATCCTGAAACAAAAGAAAGTTGTTTTAATACTTCTTGACTTCTTGAAATAATGTTTACAGTCAGGTGTAAACAGCAGTGTCGTTTGTAACACATTTGAATAAAGTACAAAGTTATGTTTGTGCTTTTTAATGTTTATATTGTGTTTAATGATAGCACTCTTTAAACTCATATCCACCCCAAACTTTGTTATATGTTCTTGAGGCCTACCAAACGTGTTGTACATAATTCTTAATAACATATTTGAAAAGCTGACTCTTAAAGTATAGTTGAAAGCTGTATTGTTTAAATCCATGTGTACTTGCCATGTGTGCAATAACATCACTGGTGCTATTAGCAGCTAAAAGCTCTACAGGGTATTACAGCCAACTTGTTTTTAAAATGAAAAAGAAATTATTTGACAACAGAACAACTTTATGAGTGTTGATGCACCCATTACCTTTGCAACGACAGTGACAAAGTGCGTCTTTGTTTTCTCATAGTCCAACGTTTCTCCAGATTTGATACGAAGGACACCACTATTCCTGTCCATGGCAAACAAACTGGTCTGAGCATTCTGTGACAGGGAACAGGGCAAAAGCAGGATTTTTAAAAGCACACACATGCAGGGTTTTAAAAAGGTCAAATGAGTAAAAGCCCTCTTGCTAAAACCCCATTTACAACCACTCACGTGAGATATCATGAAAAATAGTCAGATGGATGCATAAAAAACACTTGAATTAGGACACAGCTAGACAAAGTCTATAACATTGTCCATCTGGATGTAAAGAGCCCATATGCTCAAGGACAGTGCATGCAGGTGAAAGCTGCTGTGTCCAGATGTGCACTGCCTCCCCTCGACACTGTCACTCCAGGCCAGATGTTCTTCGGTCCTAATAGTCCAAAGTGCAAACTAACATTCTCTGCCACCCCCTGCCAAAGCAGCCCTCTAAGCCTTCAATACCTGATACAAATGTGATTGTGATTTAATCCCCATCGTCAGGCACATGCACACATGGGCAAAACCCTGAACTGATGTTAACCTCGTTATCTGTACATCTATACATATTTCCGTGACACGAAGATTAACATTAGAACTGGCCGGTTTCAGCCCGTATTTCATGTTAGGGGAGCATTTAAAAAAATGTTGTGTCTGAGCTTATTTCGTTATTTTTATTCTGTTTTAGTTTATTGCAGTAGTCAGATAATGTGGGGCCTGTGGGGGTCGAGTAATACCTGGAGGAAGTAGTTGACTGAGCCCCCTGAGCCTGTGTCTTTGTCCACTGCCTCCACTTTGTAGATGCTGCTGCCAGACTCAGTTGTCTGAAAAATAGAAAATAATGTGGGTCACAACATTTAAGACTTACACATATTCATCTATTGTTTCAAAAATATACTGTCATTTTAATTTTATGGTTCATAAAGCAAAGACTTTTGGCTTAACTTACTTCCAGGATTTCAATGATTGCCGGCAGGTTTTGGAATTCAGGTTTTTCATCGTTTGCATCCATTACAAATACTGTGACTCTTTCCACAACCTGAAACATTAAACATGTTCAAGTTTATTTTTGTTTGTTTCACAAGCGATACACCAAACTAATTATTATCACACATTCAACTAGATATTGTTACCTTGCTTTGTCCATCTGTGATGCTGACAAGGACGTCAATAGAATCTTGTTTCTGTGAAGGGACGGTAAAATAAATTATATGAAGAAATACATACATTTACATCACAAGTCCTGAGGCCTTTGTTAAGTTTACCTCTCTGTCCAGATTTTCCGCCAATGTGATGTTTCCAGTTTTGGAGTCGACCCTAAAGTATTCTTTTGACCCTGGATCAAAAGAAAGGCCATACCTCACCTCCTGGCCCTCAGGGTCTGTGCCATTGAGACAATAGATCTGTGTACCTAAAGGAAGACGTCAAAATGTAAAACAAACAGCTTTGTCTGCTGACTGGTTCGGACATGTTTGGAAGAGTCAAAGACTACCCTCAAGATAAAACAAATTATCTATGTAGTTCCTTTTAGTTTCTCAGTTTAAGAATAAGAAATAATTTAGAAAATATAACTCTAATCCACAACCAAGGATTATAGTTAGCCTATTGTTTGGGCCAAACTGCTGTGTAAAATACTGTCACACACATGAACAGCAGCAGTAGAGGAGAATGTAAGTGTGAGAGCCTTCATGCCACACAGCACCTGTTCATCTATCAAAGACTATTTAACATGGACTCCCAGATATTGGCATCCAAAACATGCCCTTTCAATGATTGATGATTCCAACAGTACAGAATTAGCTGTTCATGCTAAATGTCCTGCTTTTTGTATTGATCTCACCGACAGCCGTGTCCTCTGAGAGGCTGAACAGCGCCATGTTCCCATTGTAGTTGTAGGGTCCATTGTCGTAGAAAAAGGGTGCGAAGTCTGCTTGTGCTGAGGACAAGTGAAATAAGAACACCTTAAAAAGCTAGAATGTTTTAGTTCATGGATGTATTCAGTGAGACAAGAGAAGAAGTAATAACATAATCTTTCTTTTACAAATTGACAGTTGAATTTATGACTTATAAAACAAACTCATTATTGTTATAGTACAATCAATCAATTTGCTGGCTAATGTTTGTTCAAGCAATTTAGTTAGATATTTTCTCGTGTCTGTCGTTACAGGTTTCACAAATGTAGTTTTAATTTCAAAACTAGAGCGTAAACCAAGCTCACTGTACTGTGCTGTCGCCCCTCCTTATTAGTCACTTTGCCTGGGATTACAATGGAGTTACGTCAACGTCTTAAGATACCTTTCTAAACATAGACCTCTGAGCTCTGGTGGTGCAAACAATGCTGCTTTAATGTGTAAAGTGAAAGTCATCTAAATATTCAAATTACATTTACAATTGAAACAAATCAATCAGCATGATAGTCATACATAGTATAAACACACTCAAACACAGATAAACTAACCAAGTCAGGCAATATGAACTAATTGAAAACAGAATAGATTTCAATGTAAACTGAGGTCAAATGTACTCTCATCAACTCAGGGGCTGTCAGCATTTATAATCAGATCACAGCAACAGGACACATTTAAACAGAGAATGAGTAACTTACCAAAGCAGGCATGTACAAACACAAAAAGCAGTGGAAAATGTAATATCTTTACATTCTTCATCCTAAAGAATGAGGTCATTTAACCGCACCATCGACGGCTCCGTCGAGAGTCCTGTACATGAGATGCAGCTCTCTAGGTGCTCCTGTGCGACTGGAGAAGGTGAAAGGCAGCACGCACAAGCTAATCCAATGAGACATCTTAAGAGTTACTCCTGGGCCCTCTCAGTCCAACAGGGGTTTTCAATAGACAGGAGATGGCCTTTTCTGCAGGCCAGACAAAACAAAGTTATGCCACAGCTTTGCAGATCACAGAGAGGTACATTTTTTTTTTTTAAGTACACAGTTTTGATTTACAACAAATAATTTAAAAAAAAATCATAGATGCACTTTTTCCATCATGTCCTGATATGTTGGAATAGGAACATCATGATGGGTATCGGCTAATCTGTCGCAGCAGGGGGGCTTGTTCGCTGTCTCCATGTGTCCAAGGTCACTTGTTGGCTGTTCTTTTATCTGATTGAAATTGCCTGGGATCAAGGGAATGAGCCTCTGTGGTGTTCACGCAAAGGCAGGATTTATCAGCAGCTCCCCTGTTGCTTTGAGGGTTAGGGTGATATGAACTGACAAGAGGGTGAAGATCTATTTATATCTATCTATCTATCTATCTATCTATCTATCTATCTATCTATCTATCTATCTATCTATCTATCTATCTATCTATCTATCTATCTATAGAATAACACAATGGAAGACATGTGTGTGTCTGAAGATAAGAAAGCTAAACTGTCCAGCTATTATGGCTAAACGAATGTCAAATTTGACTTTGAATGTATATTTTACATTGAAACCTTGTTAACTGTATGTTAATTTTGATATATTGCTTAAACTTTATCGAAGGTTTTGGCCCATTACAATCTAAGCACTGTAAGATTTAGCTTGTATTCTAATTTGGAGAATGTAATGGTTTTACAAGATACACAGTCTATACTGAATAGCCACTAATTAAAGGTATCATACATTTATGAATAGATATTTAAATAAATGAGACATTTGTATTAAACATAACTTAAATTTACAAACATATTTTACATAAATGTGATGTAAGGAGGTGGAAGGATTAAAGTATACAGAATCATTATTGTAATAATACACGCTGTTTTACCAATACTGTAAATACAGTTCCATCTGTTATGCACTTCACAGCCATCTGTTGCATTAAGTAAAGGAAAACAAGTCCAGGATATACTCAATTAAAAGAATAGCTACTAAACAGAGGATGACAGTAGATGAAAGCAATAAGTGATCTGATTATAGTTTGGGATGTTATGGTAGATATCATGAAGGGAATGTGTGGACTGGTGACATAAACTGCCTTGTTTGTCATATAAGGGGCAAACAAGGCAGGAGGACATGTTTACCTTATTTTTTACAAGATATTACTTTTATTTGACACGCATTCTCTTGAAATAAAAACACAATGATTAGTTGATTTATTGCGACATAAAGTTGCCGAATGCAACTCTATGAGCTGTAATCAAAGAACAAAATAACGTAGCCATTCTTATGTTTTAACCATAGACTAGATATAAAGGTTTTTACAGATACTGTAATATAAAATCATAACATCTGTTATATTTTGCCCTTTTGATTAAAAAAGTAAATGTCAACTCTATGATGCCTACTGTATGCACACCGTTACAGATGTTGCGTGCAAGAGGATTTACACACATGAATAAACCTTTTACAGTCCATTCTCATACTGAAATTAAACCTACTTTATAATCTGAGTGCTGCCTGTTAAAATGTACAGTATGAAGCATGAGCTCAGTAACAGCTTGTTGCATTGTTGTTGCATTGTGCTTTCAGAAAACTGGACATTGTCAGACAGTCACCGGGTGGGAAAGAGAGGCACAAATAATGCAGAATAAAAAACGTCACTTTCAGGAACCGCAGTTTGTGATTGAAATCAGTGACCTTTGACAGCAGAACCTGATATACAGTGAGACATTTCAGGTTTGAGACATAATGTGTCTAGACAGCCAAGTTTTAAAATGTGTGTGTTATTTTAAGGCAGTGAATTCAGAATATGCATAACTTTCTCAGGATAGTCACTTGTCATATTCAGTAGAAAAGATCACCTGTCAGGTTACTTCTGTGTGTTGGTGGTCAAGGCTGTGGCTTCAGGTTTAATTTTCATGGACCTGGCAGATGGCAGGCCAAAAGATTAACCCACTATGCTCTAATCTCTCCTCATCTTGTAATGCACAGAGCCTGTCTATGGCCACACAGACTCCATCTGACAAAAATGTAAAGCACAATTAGCACACACTGTTGCCACGAGTAAAATCGACTGGTGGATATGTAGCATTAATGTGCAATCTATGTGACTTCGCTAACACATTAACTTTTTTAACATCTGTCATTGTAAATGTGGCCTTTGTTTCAAATGTTAAAACCCTCAGATGTGGGCCAGTGTTTATATCCTACAATAAACACCTGCTACTGAAGCTTAAATGTGCAAGTGTCTTTGCAAGGATCACTGCAAAAGAATCATACGGATAAAAGGTCACTGCTCATCTGTAGTCCTGTTCTTAGTTTCTAATCCCGTGCCTTCAATCACAGCGGCAAATGCTGACCTCTTTGTTTCTGTTGGAGACTGAGCCATGAGGCTGCCCACAGGGAAATTTCAGGGAGATGCTCATCACTTCAGCTTGTGCATCATTTGATCTGGATTATTGTGGCCAATAGAATAGGCTAAACTGCTTCTAAATATAGGCTCAGTGTATCCTGAAATTTAAATATCAGTAAAGAACAGTCATTGAAACAAATGCCGATATCTCAAATCACGTTGTTCTCTTGACCGGATGAGCCTCTTCAGTTGTGGTACTATAAAATGAAAGTTACCCTCATAGGGTTTGGCATCCAAATCAAAACATCAGAATTTAAGGAACCGAGGAGCAGCAGAGGACCGAGTAAAAACCATATATTTCTGCCACTTTGTAGGAAAAGGATAAGTAATAGCAGTGTTACATTTTCTCTGGGACTACAGTATAACATATCAACAAAGTTCTGCTCCAACATCACAAGCTCAACCTCTCAGGTCAGCCGGCACCAGTCTGCTGTTCTTTCCTGTTACTAAATCCAAACCTGTTTTAGCTGTGCTGTAAACACTATGGTACACACTTATAGAAACACCTAGAATCCAAGCTAAAAATGTCAGTCTGCCAACGCTTTTTTATTACACACTGTGTGATACTGTATGCACAATGTTCTTCTTTAATCCCTTTTTTGTTGTTAATCTCTGTGAACATCGCAAAGCACCCTTCTTTACATTGCATGTTATTTAGCTGATGCTTTATCCGAAGTGACTTAATACACTTCAATACTGTGGACATGCCTAAAGGAGCAATTTGGCTTAAGTAACTTGCCCAAGGACACTTTGACATGTTGACTGCAGCGGGTGGCGATCGAACTGCCGACCGCTGACTGGAAGTTGCTTATTCCCCCCTGGGCCACATTCCCCACAAATACACAATATGAAATGTGTTGTAAATTAAGAGGCCTTGCCTTGTTTGAGAATAAGTGGATAGTTCAAGATAAAATTGTACATGATCTTTAAAAAATAAAACAGTAGACCATGATCTCAATGGGTCACCCCTTGTTAGTTTAAAAAAAATATATATAATGAAAAAGTCTCATAAACATTGACTAGTACATTATAGAAACTACAAATAAAATAAGTAGCCTCACAAGTTACAAATAATAAAAATATGGTCAGTTATGGCTGAAAACTGTCAATGTACTTCACTACAAATAACATGGAATTAATTTATGAGAAAATGCTTCTCTTAGTAGCATTTGGTAGGTTGTATGTTATAAAGTTATGAGGTTGAGGTTTAGAGCACGTTTTTGGCCATTCAACAAAAAGTAATGTTAAAAGGGAATGCTGCAAGTATAATTAGTTTGAACATGTGGACGACCAAATAACAGCTTATCATTGCCGCATATCAAGAACATTTTGGATTACAAGTATCCCAAATATTCCAAAAAAACGTTCACATCATATGAGAAGAAAAACTATATCAATGATGTTTTCTCCATTTCGTTTCCCTTTTCAAAGTTTGCAGTGCCAATGAAATGGTCCAAGACCGCATCCAAAATGAAAACAATTGTTTGCCAGGTCAAAAATAGAAAGGGAAACTTTGAATGATATGTGGCCCACAGTGCTTGTGTCACTACAGGATCACTCTGTATGTTATAGCACCTGTTGTCAAGATGCCCAATTCAGCTTTACCATTTTGGATTATTATTGATAATCTCTAGTGCTGTTTGCCAAGGTTGCAGAGGTTCGCTTTTAGTCCTGGTCCACTCAAGAACTAGGTCACTCCTTTAATCTCTCCATGTAGAGTATACTGTAGGTTAACAGCCTTTTCATTTCATAAACCTCAGTGAGTGCTAGCAGAGGGAACACAGAGTCATGAATCGTGCAAAATCCCAAAAGACATGACACACTATTTCTGCAGGATTCATCGGGGGTTTGAAATGACCACAACACCTGCAAAAGTTGTAAGATAATTTATGACCATATGAGTCCTGTTTTATAGGTCTTACTAAGATTTCAACAACACTTTCAGGCTCTATGAGGGGTTGTCGTTGTAGCAATATGCACAATTTGTAAAACAAAATAAATAAACTGTGTGCAACAGTTTGATAAATGTATGCAAATCGAGTCAAAAGCTATAAATATGATTATATAAAATAAAATTGATGTTAAATTGTAAAACCAAATCTAAAAAGTGGAGCTCATGAAAAAATGTATTCATAAGACTTTATTATGTGCATTAAATGTGTGTTGTTGATTAATTTAAAAGGATGCTGCCACACATCATGTTGGCCTCTTGTGCAGACAATCCCTCTCTGATACGCTGCTCCAGTCCTCTATATTCTTTTACACTGCTGCCCCCAAGTGTTCAAACACTGCTGGTGGACAAAATAAATGTGTATGAGTGCAGAAGTTAAATAATGTTAAGAAACGTATTTATTTAACTGGAACTATGGATGGAGTGTAGCATTTAGGCTGACAATACAATACAATGTGGTAAAACTCACAACACACTGTGCCACAATTGATAAGAATGTATTAGATAAGGAGAGTAAACCTCCCCCAGAAGCTGCTCGTCAACTTTCACAGCATGGTGCACTATTGAAAGCATCTTAACCGATTGCATGAGCGCAGTTGCCCTCTCTCGAACTACTGCACAACACTCGCTCTGTGCTCAAAAATATAATTAAGGCCTTACTTTCAAATTTGTGCAATTTTAAAAGGATTGTCTGTGTTAATGGCAGGCTTAAGGTAATTTCATACACAGAAGGCCAGACACCAGTCTGAACACAATGCTACGGTACGATGAATGTTGATTACATCAGTTATTTTATTAGATAACAATTCGGGGGCGAGTCAGAATCAAGGTAACTAGAAATAGAAAATATGTTCTTATTGTTGTTTGTAGTTTTATCATTATCTAAATGTTTAGGCTACAGATGAATGAGGAATGCATGGACATTGTATTATTTTATGACAATAATTCCATGATAAACAGGCTAGCCTATTGTCAGTTAAACTAAATGTGAGGATGCAAAATTCACAACATGTAATTACATGTGATTTAAATTACGTTAACAGTGTACAGAGTGTCATGGAATTTATATTCTGGCGGCACTTCCTGAAACACGGGGTCTATAATTGCAGGGTGTTTTGGGGGATCACGTGACCTCGCTAGCACAGGATGTCCCACGCAAAAAGAGCTGTGACGTGAAGCGTGGCTACAGTCAGCTCGCTCCAACAGTGGGCACCGGCACATGGACAAAGTTGGAGACAAAGTTTGGAGATATGTTACTTTCTACAAAAAAACAATTTAAGGCGAATCGCTGCTTATTTCTTTTCAGGTAGTCGGGGGAACCCTCAAAAACAATAGCAAAACACGTTTTTTTTTATTGATCGACATTACATCAAAAGTTAAATGAACAAACATCCTCGCTTGCGGTCCGTTACGCACTCCTTTATGTCGGTTTTTCTGCAAGACGTCCATGCCTCCGCGCTGCTTCTCATTCATTCGGCAGAGAAGAGCAGCCCGCGTCCGAGCATACAATGAAGCAGTGTGTCCTTGTCCGACACAATGCAGCAAGATGCTACGAAGCGGACGACACTCTTTCTCGCAAGACTCGGGACGTTTTCGCTCGATTGCAGAGAGAGAGATCAGCTTAAGGTTTGTATATGCTACGCGAACATCACCACATTTTGTCAAGAAATGACTCAAAGCGTAACAAAAAATATAACCCACCGAGCCACCAGCACACGGTAAAGCTTGTAAACATCCTGCTGCCATGCATGCCCGAACAACGCTCTACATACATGCTGGAAAATGATTACTATTCCCTGTGCTGCTAAACCATACATGTGTGATGTGTGTCCGTGTGTGATGCAGGTATAATGGAGATTCCAAATAGGGATACTGCCATGTAGTCCAAAATAATCAATATTTGTTCCTATTGAATATGTGAGTTGGTCATATAGGTTTTACATTTTTTCAGATTGTGATCATTTGAAAGACACTCGTTTCAGGGCATTATAGATAAATAATATGCAGAAGTATTCATTATCATTCTGGTTCAGTTGTGGGGGTGTTGGAAAGGCTCCTGAATTGGATGTCCCCTCCCCCCTAATGACTGCTATAGAATAAGCACACACACACACACACACACACACACACACACACACACACACACACACACACACACACACACACACACACACACACACACACACACACACACACACACACACACACACACACACACACACACACACACACATTTAGAGCAATTCTGAAGCTTATGTAGATGATCTTTGATATATGATCTTCATCATCCTTGAACCAAGTCTTTCCACTTGTTGTCTATCTGTCTTCACACACACATCTTGTGTGATCTTTTAGACTTTAGTTTGTATGTCTTTGGCACTACCCTTGTGTACTAATGGCGTAGCAGATTAGTGAAACAAAACATCCCCTCCAAACCCTTTTTGTTGTTTCGATTTAAGAAAACAAAGGTGTTTACTGTAGTGAGGTCATCAGGTGCACACTTTTGTCAAACTTTAAATGTTAAGAGCTATTAAGTTGAGGATAATATAAGATATACAGTACGATATCTGAAAGGAAAGAAATGTTTTTTTATTTCCAAATGGCATCCGAACTAAATATCAATCAATCACATTGAAATGTAAAACAGGCAGCACACTATATATTATAACGGTTTCAGTATTTGCCTGTGACAGTTAATTGTTTACACTAAAACCCCTGGATGAACAGCTTAGCATTCAGTGGGAATTTGGCTTTCAGCGTCTCCATGAGATTTTGCTTCAAGGCTTTGACGGCAGCCATTAATGTAATTTGTAGTGAGATGATAAACAGAGTGATGTGTGTTTCTGCTTGAGCAGATAGTCAGATTTGCCCAACGCTCCAGTGACTCTTGAATATGTAAAAGTGCTCAGCTCAAGTGCTTCAGCCTGACAGTTTGACGGCTATGGCGTATTAAGCTCAGATAATTGGGTGATATTTACTTACAGAGCACACAATCACTCCACAAAACTGTTTCTTTTTCCAGTAATGATATGCTTTGTAGAAATTATTCACTGTCCTGACGGGTCCAAATTATGTGTATCTGTGTGTGTGTGTGTGTGTTGACGGTAGGCATGCATAGTCTACATTTCTTTTTCAGCAACAAAAAATAATAATTAAGAAATCTGTTGTAAGTTATATCCAAGCAGTTCATTTGTTCCTAAGGGTTTCAGTGGAGCAACAAACCACATGCGGGCTGATATAGTGACATTATTGTGGGTTGTCTTCTTTACTGATTCCCCCTTAATATTTATGAGTGCAGGTCCAATGATAGCCTATAAGCGGGCACAGTAACACAATACACCCAAAGGATTGGAATGATACTACTACAGTTGATGATGACGTAAGATTTAGTTATGGTACTGTCAAGCTCTGACTTTCCTTAGATCTCTTTCCTTATAAACTTTTTTATCAGGAAATCATAAAAAATCATATCCCAGTCAACATGTTGAGGCTTGCGCTTGATGGTGACTTCCCAATGTGGACAAACTTCTGATTCACAAAAATGATACTGATGAATTTTCCTGGAAGATGGAGCAATTTATTATCACACCCACTTCTTGAAATTGCTTCATGTTAAAGATACAGCGGCTGTGTCCTCTGCCATGTGAAAGAGTTCCACTGTGTTTGCTGTCGGTGAAACCCGCACTGTTTACATTAACTCCCTCACTCTCAATCCATCTTCTTCCTTATCCCTGACCCCAGCCCCACCAAAAATAAACACTCTTTTGAGGTTTCTAAGAAATGAGGCGACCAAGTTTAAAATAGCTTTGCATTGTATAAACTGCTCAACATTTCTCAGGATTCGGATAAAAGCAAAGGATGGTTTTAAATAAACACACTAGCTGAATTTATGTTTGTCCCTCAGGGCTAAGATGGGATGTAATTGAGTTGTCTGTTTTGTATTTCTCTTATACTTTTTTAAGTCTAAAGCATAATCCAACATGATTGTTGTATGATTTCCTGAAAGTACATTGTTTTTGTCATATATATATATATATATATATATATATATATATATATATATATATATATATATATATATATATATATATATATATATATATATATATACCCATGATTATGATATATGTCATTATAAACATTACATTACATATTACTTGTTAGATGCTTTTATCCAAAGCAACTTACATACTCAATACTGTGGGCAATCCCCACAGGAGCAATTTGGGGTGAAGTGTCTTGCCCAGGGACACAACGACATGCTGACTGCAGTGGGGTTTGAACCTGTGACCCCCTGATCCGAACACCAACGCACTACCCACTGCACCACACGCCTCCCATAAACTAAGAATCACATCTATTTTGCAAACTCTGCCTTAACTAAAGTGCCTTTTTCTTTTTGCAGAATGAAGCTTTAGCCTCTGCATGACAAGCTATGAGCAACACACAGACTATACTCTAGACGTCCAATTACAAAGCCAGAACTCAAGAATGAAGACCAAATATGCAATTGTCTTCATCTGTATCGTGGCCCTGGTCATCATTGAAAAGGAAAGCAACATCCTGTCAAGGTAAGAGAAAAAAGAGTCATAATCTGTAATGTAAGAACTTTATCGGACACCTCTAGAGCTCACTGATTAACATGTTACAGCTTCCTTGTTTCTTTGTTTAGTACAAGACAACATGTTAAAATGACACGCTATACTGGTTGTTGTTCTAAACTGTCTCTGAGAGATGAGCAATATTTGTATTACTTCTGGACAAAGCCCGGCTAACAGCTCCCACCTGTTTACATTCTTTATGCTAAGCTAAGCTAACTGACGATGCACAGACATGATAGTGATCTTCACATATAACTCTCAAAAAGAAAGCAAACAAATGTGTTTCCCATAATATCAAACTATTCTTTTCACGTGTGCTTAGACCAATGTTGTGATTCTCCTGCTATGAGTCAAACATACGGTGGCTTCATGTATGTGTCAGCTAAATATAAGACATATCTTATGTGTTTATACTTATCAGGCCTTTCTGTCTCAACAGAGTCTCTGATAAACTGATCCAGAGGCAGGCCCCACAGCAGACCCCACAGCCTCCACTGGATTATAGCAACACAACACAAAATGGCTCCCTGATGATGCTGAAAATGCTGCTCTCTAAACTCATCGGTACAGTTGGGTACAACTCAAGTCTCTCTGAGGAGCAAGAAGAGGAAGAACTAGATGATTTAGGCACGTACAGCTTCAGCGGTGGCCGTAAGCACATATTACTCTTGGCTACAACACGGACAGGTTCCTCATTTGTTGGGGAACTTTTCAACCAACATGGGGAGGACATGTTCTACCTGTTTGAGCCTTTGTGGCACGTCGAGCGCATGCTGACCACGGCCTCAGAGTCAAACAACGGGACAGTGTTGTCAGGAATCTACCGGGATGTGCTCCAGGGGCTCTTCCTGTGCAATTTCTCTCTCCTTGAGAAGTACATCGCCCCCCCACCTAAGGACCACGTCACCCCGGCTCTTTTCCGCAGAGAGTCTAGTTTATCCCTCTGTGAAGAATCTGTCTGCAGTCCTGTAGTCAAATATGTTTTTGAAAGGTATTGTATATCCTCTTGATATTCACTGTTTTTGATCAAGCTTACGATATTGGTTGAATTTTGAAAAGGAACCAACATTGAACTGTAACACAGTTGCAAAGGGGGAGGGGCAGTATTTTATTTAACACTGTCGGCATTAGTTTAGTTTTAAGTTTAGATTTAGATACTGTAACATTATTATAGGTTATGTTATGTTACCCCTGACTTGAATTTATTTCTTTCCTTCAATTTGGTAAATGAATTTCTCTAAATACGACCTATGATCCCTGCATTTGGAACAAAACACAATAGTTGTTGAATTCACTGAATATTGACTTTGAATGTATTTAAGTTTGTACATAGTAGTTGCATGTACAATACTCTTGTAATGTTTTGCAAAACAATACACTTAAAGACATCATTTTAGTGAGTCCTTTTAGTGGTTGACCTCACCCCTTCACCTTTTTATGTCCACTGTCTTGTACCTTTGATCTTATTTTAAAGAATCATTGATCATGTTTTATACTTACAAATTCAGCCAACAGAGTTCCATGCCCATTCTTAATCATGCTTTACATGATGATAAGATAAGTGTTATCATACCATGTAAGTGTAAACCTAGTCACCTGAAAAACATCCTCTCTCTTTGCAACCATAGAACAAATATTTTATCATACAAATCTCTACCACTTCCTTATTTTTTTAGGTTTCACTGTAAGACTCGTCGCTGTGGGCCGCTGAACTTGACCCTTGCAACTGATTCCTGCCTTTCGAAGCAGCACCACGCCGTTAAGACTGTCCGTGTGCGCCAGCTGGACACGTTGCAGCCTTTAGTGGAGGATCGCCGTCTGGATGTTAGAATTATCCAGCTTGTCCGAGATCCACGGGCCATCTTGGCATCACGCATGGTGGCTTTCTCTTCGAAGTACCAGACGTGGAAGACCTGGGCGCAGGACGGCCAGGTGCCCGAAGATGACGAGGAGGTAAAGAGGCTCAAAGCAAACTGCGACCAGATTAGGATGTCAGCAGAGGTGGGACTGAGCCAACCTCGCTGGCTGAGGAGACGCTACATGTTGGTGCGCTATGAGGATATTGCCCGCTACCCCATGCAGAAGGCAGAGGAGATGTACAGGTTCACAGGGATACCATTCAGTCCCCAAGCTCGGGAGTGGATCCTGAGGAACACACAGACCATGCAGGAAGCTAGCGGGATTTATTCCACCCAGAAGAACTCATCAGAGCAGGCAGAGAAATGGAGATTCAGCATTCCCTTCACACTGGCTCAGGTAGTGCAGAGGGTGTGTGGACCCACAATGGAGCTGTTTGGGTACAGGTTTGTGGATGATGAAAAGACACTGATGAATAAGTCCATCAGTTTACTCGAAGAGAAGCTCTTTCTTTAATCCAGAGGTAAAAAATGAAGCTGAGAATCTGGAAAACATTTCATGCAATGGATCCAAACCAGGAAAAGACATTATTGCACGGACCAAAACTAGTATGCAAAGGTGCCAGGAGACACAACATGTTTTACTTGGGACAGTAAGCTATTGGCCATACAATAATATTCACTCTCACCAATGATGTGCCTCATTGATACAAATGAAGAGCCACTTAAGAAAGAGAAGTATTTATTTGTGTTCTGCGTTCACTGAGAGGCCTGGTATTTAAGCTTTACTTGGCGCTTTAAATGTAGTTTTAAATTTAAAAAAAGGCTTAGATGTCAAGCCTGACTTGAAAGGGATTATTATGTAATATTTCATTGATAGTTGATCATCTACGAAAGTGAAATGATGGTGATGTGTGTTAACTTTGTGTGTGTCTGAGAAAGAAGTTGTTTCTGTTCATAGTTCATGACGCTAGTGCTTACATTTGTCTAGTTCAATGTATATCAACTGATAGATCACTTTAGTTTAGACCTGGTGTGCTTTAATAGAGCTTTACATATCCGACTCAGGTGAAATGAATGTGGCATTGTGTGGTGTCTTCACAAGGAGTATTGATACATCTCCACAAAAAGTACTCTGTGTACAAGTATAGTATGATCTTAGATGTAATTAACCAAATGCCATTTAAAGCAATTCTCAATATATCATAATGAAGAAGCTAATCTAGATGGATATATAAAACTCATTAGGTGAGATCAAATTAGTAGATATATTAATATCTTACTTCAGATACCAACATGTGTCTTTAACATACGAGTGTAGTGTTTCCCAAAAGAAAGTATCCACAGCAGTAATGCATTTTCCAGTTCTGCCTCCTATCCTCTAAGGACACAGTTTAGGTATTATTTAACCGAAGCAGCTCCTGCACTGATATCCTATGTGTTCAAGGACACAGGGAATATTCTTGTGCAGAGAGATGTTTTAATTACTTTACAAGTCAGAGAAATAAAATCACCAGAATGAATAAAACCTGCAAAAGTCTAAAGGCTATTTAGTCGTGAGTTTAATGTGTGTTAACGGCTATGGTCACAACAAAAATATAAAATTGTAACTGTTATAAGGTGGCCTTTTACTTTAAGTGAAACCCAGGTGCTGCTGTGTGAACTGTCACTCTTAATGGTATATAAAGGTATCCACTGTGGCTCTATAGCTCAATGGTAGCATTGTGTTCTGCTTGGCTGAGGCACGGCTGAAACTGCTGTGCTGCTCATGGAAAGGGATATGCATTAGAGGTACATATAGAAGGGTGCTCATACTAACTTACTGTTTAAAACATAACTATGAATACATTACATACACATACGTACAGAGAGGCAGGCCTCAAGTTGAACAGAGTCACTACTGCAAGTTTTTTAATCAAAAGGGAATACTGTGAAATACCAAGTGCAGCTGAGATAATGGACGCAGTCAGTCTATTCAACTACTTCAGATACCAAGAGTGGCATTACAATTATGTGTGACTGTTTATGTTTTACAGTCCTTAAAACAATAAGTCCTTCCTTCATTTAGAACGTGTCTACTTGAATAAAGAATGTTCATGGTGAAGACAATTATTAGAACAGCAATAGCAGAGTAGTATAAAGTAGCAATTATGAGTCAAGTCTTAATTCTTGTCCAAGCAAGTCTTGATGCAAGTCTTGAGTATCTTAAAAGAAAAGTAACAGAAGGGAAAAATAAAATGCCATATTTGAAAATGTTTCTTCTAAAGCTCTTAATGGGGATTTCTGCAAAAAAGCTTGGCCTTACAAATACGTGTTCAAATGGTGTGGCTAAGCAACGCTTGATTTTACTAAGTCAAAACTGGAGTCAAGTCACAAGGCCTTATTTCTGTGACTTATAGCAGAGCAAGTCTTTGCCTCTGGAAGAAAAGCAGTGTCATAGGATGTCAAATTTGTGATTTTCTATAATAAATTTCTGTCTGTGTATTACATCTAAGTTACAGTCATATTGCTGATGCAGAAGAAAGCACAGATTATGTTTAAGCATGTAGAAATGTATCACACACATGTAAATGGCAGAGTTTCTTCTATTGAAAAAGTGATTAAAGTTATTTCTTGTTGTAAAATGGTTTGAAGCAATAGAGACATCATTATGTTCTTTCATGTGCAAGTGCTGCTTCTGTCAAAATAAGATGATTTCTCACTCCTTTCTTCAAGGATCCAAAATAATGTTGATGATCAATTAGATGTTGCTGTTGTGTCTAGAGGTGACACCCTGGAAAACAAACATGTTGTAAATGTTTATGGTCTCTTAGTCAGAGGTTAAAGAGCGAGGTGAGAGGACAATCCTGGTCTGGACGTGCATGCAGTTAGTGACCAATAGGCCTACAAAAAAGCAACACAGTGCTATCAATTGATTTTAAATACAAATAAAACAACATGATGCATCTACCGTTATAAGTATCCAGCGAGCACAAGACCTAAAGGAACCCACCTACATGGTCGATCCACCAGCTATGTTCACTGAGGAACTTAAACCTTTATTGAGGTGCAAAGCTAATATTTATTGTTGCTACATCCAGTGTCCATAGATCTTTGAATTTGTTGTCACTAATTTTTGTTTAATTATCGGAGTTTTGTCTATTTCTGGTCACGCTAAGGGAGCCGTTTTATAGACCTATTAATAACCAAATTATGTCTTTAGAAATGTACTTTTTGTTTGTTTAAACACAAGGGGTCAATGCTGCTGATGTTGTTCCATTAGTGTATACATTTATATTTAATGCAATTGATTCAGTATCCTGAAGATCTAGTGTCATATACTGTATAATTTCATCATTTTACGTGGATGAAACGAGCATTGATGTAGGTGGGTTTGTTGACTCACTTGAATTCTCCAAGTCTAGCTCCACATCCAAATGCATGCATGCGGTTGCCAGGGATCCCCGAAAGGCGGAGTGGGAATAACCGGAGAAAAAAAGGCAGAAACAGGCAGCCCATTCATGTCTGCATTCTTTCTGTCTGTTTAACGCCCAAACTGAGAGAAAGCACTTCAGAGTTCACAGCTGTTGGTCAAGCTGATTTTATCCTAGATTGTTTCCCTGATGCTGAATATTCCCATAGCAACATAGCAGATGTTGCCATCCGGAAAATGAAGAAAAGTCCTGGTGATAAGAGAGAGGAAACGTCTGGCCCAAGTCTCAAGTTTCCTGTTGTTTTTAACCGCAAGTGGTGCTGTGTAGAGCACGGAGTTTTATAAGTTTATAAGAAGCAACATTATGATTTTTTTAAAAGGCTATGTCAATGTTTTGCAACTTTTCGGAGAACATGTTTGTTTGGCTCTTAGGATACAAATATTTCTGTGGAAAAAAATGACCAAACCAAGTTTGTTTACAATGAATTAACACCCTGATCCATGACCGTCCAGTTGTAAATGTCACACTAAGTGGAAGTCGTTTGAAGGATTCTAAATGATGATGACCTATTCGCTCAGTTTCCATTGGTAAAACTTTTGTTGAACAAAAAGCTGAACTGGACATACCCAACTACATCCATGCATTTAATACATTTCAACAACAACAAATACAAAAGAGCAGCATTAAAATCAGATGAAACCTTAACTTGGTTTTTCATAACGTAGCCTAGTAACAACGTCCATGATGTAAATGTGAAGTTCACTAACATCCATTATGTCTTAGTTTTACTAATTTAAAGAAATGGGAGTGAAAGTTGTGATCACAGATTGAAGTTGGGCTCTACTTATATTTATTGACTAATACTTGATCACTTCAAACCAATATATATATATATATAGGCTATGCTTCAAACATCACATTTTGTCAAAATAAGTTAGTTATTGATTTCTTGCCAATGCTATAAATTGAATTTTAGCTAAATTGAAATGTCTACATCCAAAGGTTTTATTCTTTCTAATCTATTCCGTGTGTTTAAGCTATAATGTACATGTATTAATATTGGAGGCCCTCTTCTCTATGAATTATATTTGTATGATCATGTGGATCAATCTTGGTTCTTACTGATTTAACAAACCTGCATATTGTCCCCATGACATACATTTGAGCAATTTGACCATAAGACTTTCAAGAAAACGGCGTCAAGATTGTTCTTCGAACGACTTCTGCGTCTGCGCAGGCACGTGTCTATTTATGCGGAAGTGTTTCAAAAATAGTAAGGTTTCGGCGAAAATGCATGTGTTTGTGGAAGTTATAAGTATACGACTGTATATATTAGAATAGGAATATACTGCCCGATTCGTGTGAAAGTTGAAAATGGACGTTTGTATATAGTAGGCCTATTGCTGATGTTAAACAGCCCTCCTGAACTTCAATTGATCAACAATTAGCCATGCTTTGATACTTCATTAACCGTGATGGCATGCCAGGAAAAACCAAGTTGTCTTCACGAATTCAAAGCAACACTAGGTGAGTTATTGACACACAAATGATCATCTTATGGGAAGAGTGTTCTTCAAATACTATGTCTTCCACCAATTTTAGTTAAAACTATAATTGGAACGTAATAATCATGGTGTAGTCCACGCTGAAATCATGTTTTATTGAAAGAAGGTTGTATTTTTCCAGAATGCATTTATCTTGTTTGAAAACACACATCAATAATTTTGTGGCTACTAAACTACGTTTGTACTCTATGTAAAATCAACTGATGAATAAGTGGACAGTTCTGCTGCCCCTTATAGATATGACTACCTCACTTTAGTTTATAGTACAATTTGGCACTCTTTGCTTCAAGGGTGACACTGGTTTAGACCTGTCATGCCATAAAACTACTACACTAAATCACTAACAGATGCACGCAGTGTCTACACATACATTCAATGACTCCACTTGTGCTATATAAGGGAAGGGAAAGGAGGGGTTGAGGAAACAGGAAGCCCACTCCCCCTGATCGAGCTTTTTTGGCTCTCATCCATGTTCCTCCTCTCTTACATCCCCAGTCGTCTCACAGTAGGTGGTTTGGATAGGTAATTATTGTTTTGGAAACACATTTTTTTCTTTCCACCCAAAGTGGAATGTTTTTTGTGTATGCTTTGGGTGTGTCTGCTTTTGAAAGACCTTTTTTCTGGGATCATGACATCCACTTTCTATCTTAAGTTATCTAGTGCCCCACAATCCCTATGCTATTTCATTCCAGCTCTCCACCCCTCGAGCAAACACACACACACACCTATCTTTTCTTTAAGCACACTCCATCTCGTCTTACTGGCTGCCCCTTACTGGAAGGTAAATAAATCCTGTGGTCGGGGTGGAACACTGAGTGCCCTCATATGCCTCTGGAGTCACTCTGCCTGAAAGAGGCCTTGTGTTTGCCTCTGTAAGGGGGCTCCACTCAGCCACAAGCTGCCCATGCACAGATATGCTGCCTTTGCGAAAAAAGAATCCACTTAAGAAAAGCAATGTCTTAAACTAAGACCAGAAACCTATGCATGGGAATTTACTGTACTGCTGTAGTTAAAGATACCACTTGTGACATCTAAAGGGTTCACAATGTTCAACAAAAAGATGGGATGTTCATTTCCTGTCTGTCCTGCAGAGGGCAGTAAACACACATTATCATAAAGTCTCTGTTGTGTGTGTGTGTGCCTGTGTGAAATCATTTGAGTGTGGACAGTGTAGAAATACATTTATGTATGTTCTATGCATGTGAGCATATGCGCATTTGCATGTGTGTGGGGCCTCTCTCAGGTGATTGCTCATATGTGCAGCGGTAATTGTGGTGACGTTTTATCTTCCTCATTACAGGAAGTTTTCCTGCAGCTCGAGACAAAGCGGAAAATGACTCCTGCTTATGTCTGTTCTTCTCCAATTCATTGTTGTCCTCTCTGTTCTCCTTACCGCGTCTTTAGAGCTCAATAGGACGGAAGTGTGAAAGATGTCCACATCAAAGAGGGTGCAGGCCATCACTAATCCGCAAATAATGACAGCCAGGCAAGGCTCGACTTAACACACATGTCCCCTTACTTACTAATCTTGGACGGTATAGAGCAATCCCTCTTGAGGATTGTTGTACAACAAAACATCTGCAAGGCCGATAAAGACATGGTGAAATTATTGAGGCACTGTTGTGTGAAACAGAAAACACTGGTAAAAGACATCCTAATATTTAACATATTATGTTTTTTATAGCATAGAACATTGTAGAGCACACGTAGAAGGGAGAGAACATTACTAGATGAGTTTCCTTCAGTTCACAAGCATAATCTGCCCAGAGAGTGGTGGACACCCTCTAGTGGGGAAACACCAATATAAATAGCGGCCAAGAAATAAGATGGTAGCTGAAATATACACACACACACACACACACACACACACACACACACACACACACACACACACACACACACACACACACACACACACACACACACACACACACACACACACACACACACACACACACACACACACACACACACACACACACACACACACCACACACACACACACACACACACACACACACACACACACACACACACACACACACACCTTTTAACTGACAGGTGGGCAGCCCTTGAGGCAAAATTCTTCCAGACTCACCTGTACAATTGTTTCCTGTGCTCTTCCTGTGTGAGGAGCCTGTGTTGTTTGAATACAATGGGGTCAGGGAAATCACAGCACATGTCGAACAGACACTCCATCATTGTGACAGAGAGTGGAGTGACAACAAACGCCACAGACGCTCACTACACTGTTAACCCCATTTTTGTGTTTACTCACTGCTTTTATGCCTTGAAATTACACCGAAGAAAATGTATGGACCTCGTAAAGGTCGTATGTTGATCTTTTAGACTTTAGTTTGTATGTCTTTGGCACTTCCCTTGTGTACTAATGTAGTAGCAGATTAGTGAAACAAAACATCCCCTCCAAACCCTTTTGTTGTTTCGATTTAAGAAAACAAAGGTGTTTACTGTAGTGAGGTCATCAGGTGCACACTTTTGTCAAACTTGAAATGTTAAGAGGCATAAATGTCAGGAGAAATATGAGATATACAGTACATCTGAAATGAAAAAAAATGTCCCTGCAATACTGGGGGTTTATACCTGACCAAACCATAGACACACATACAAAGATTGGTGCAATTAAAAATATGTATTTATTCAGTATATTAGTGTGTTCAATTAAAGTGCATATAGCAGATTAGAAAGATAAAATAGATATCCATAGCAACATTACATACTTAAACACATATATTCAGACGTATTTCATTGAAATGAATACAACAAATCCAATGTATTAGTGGTGCACATAGTTTATTTTAACTAGAAATAAATATCTTAAACTGACTTGAGACATTCAGTAGTTTTCTTTGTTGCATACATTACATGACTTTTTCACATTTAGAATCTATCAAACAGTATTCAAATGTTTTTGGTCTCATTATTGTAATCCAACGTGTAAAACAAAGCAAAGTAACTGATAGCAGCTGCATCCTCAACAGAAATTGATATCATATGATATTATGCCATCCACTAAGTAATACTAGCCTCCTATTCACTCTTTAATCTCTCAGTGAACCTCCCCGAGTCAGCCAGGTGATGTTAGACTGACATGAAACAAAAGGTAACAGTGTGCAGCTGAATTTCTTCCAGACGCCGAGCCCCATAGGAAGGCTCTATCTGATGTGCCAGAGTTGGGGATTAAAACTCACTCGGAATGTCAGCTCTGTCAGACAATACAATCCCATCACTGCTGCTACCCCTGTCTTCATTAAAATTGTATCATGCTAGCTCCAAAACTGTTGCTTTTATCACGCTATTGCAGCCTTATCATGACACGCTATTGATGCCTTTTCATGACATGCTATTTGGAAAAGTATTATTAAGTTTCATGCAATGTTGTTGTGTAAAGTTGGTTGTGGTATAGATTTACCAAACCTCTGTGGTCGAATGCAATAAAATAGCAATAGCATGACATCACTTTTTCCTTTTATAAAGCTCTTCAGTACACGTCTGTCCTGAATGATGCGTGTACCCCATGGTCAGCCCACAGCTAGCCCATGCAGAAGACTATAGACGTCAGCGTTACCTTATACTGTGTCGTCTCCTCTGCACCCTGCTGTCAATCAGTTTGCTAGTCTAACCTTCTTGAGTTGCACGAGCTATGGTTAGCAATTTCTACCATTATGTATCCTCCCTACATAATTAATAATACATTTCACTATCCCTTGAAGAGAACACGAGAGGGGAATCCCACCCTGCTCCAACAAAACCAAAGGGCTTGTCTTGTGGTGGGAGTGAAAAAATAATGTTGCATTTTTAATTGTCCAAACATTGGCTTGATTTATAATTGATGAGGGGACGATGGTAGGTGCAGGTTTGACCCTTCAGCATCAAGGAAATGAAATGGTGCGGAAACTGTTGGGTCATTAGGCCGTCAGGGATCAGGTGCTCTCCTGATCCAGAGACCAAGTATGACAAAGCAGCAGAGAGGAGATCCCATACACTGACCAAAGTGGAGCAAGCGTTTTCCCTTCCTTCAGTTGAGTCTGCTATTGTCCTGCTCTGTAATTCTGCTGAGAGGCGAGGTTTGTCATTGGAGAAGCCTGCTCTGGTTCACTGTGGGATGAGTTAAAATGACTATTTGTTTGGGTACAATTTTAAATTGGATAATACCACTGTCTTTGGATTATTAGCATATTATTGATCAAATATCACTTTCCTTGGCAGCCTATATATGCAACTTTATTGAATATGATTTATTTGACAACTACAAATTAAAGCGAACTAGAAAAGTTCCTGTCTTTGAGGGCATAGGCTTTTGGGTCGGCGCTTTTAAAACGGTCAGGTTTGCCTCTAAGTAATTCTTAATCGCCGTGTTTTAATCTCCAGGCAGGACAGTAATGACCAATTCTGAGTGACTGACCATGGGAATGAGCACAGCCTAAATCCCCTCCATCCCGGCTACTGTGTGTGCTTGAGTCTGATTCCTAAACTCTACACACACACACACACACAACACACACACACACACACACACACACACACGCACACACACACACACACACACACACACACACACACACGCACACGCACACGCACACGCACACGCACACACAGGCACACACACACAGGGTTACAGAGTTGAGTCTGCTTTATGGTGTAGCCACCCTTTGATTCACCGCTCAATGAAACTTGTGACTGTTTTAATTAAGGGGAAAAAACACTGACAGTGTAGCACACGGAAATCCGCCGCCATGCACATAAAGGCTGCTAATGCTTTTCTTCCTGTCGACGCAAGACTGGCCCCCTTTTGTCAGACTGACCATTCGCTTCTCATTCATTTTCCTTCCCTCTCTTTCTCTGTTCTTAAGTACGGCATCGCATGAGGTCTGTAGCTAATGACAGGAAAACATATGGGCCCAGCCAGGTGAGAGAGCTCCATGTGACCTGTTCTGATTGACGTTTTGTTAAAACACACACATTTCTTACTTTGTTTTCCGGCCTTTTTGGGACAATAGTGCCAAAGGGGATTCTTTATGGCGGCCAAAGCGAACAACAGGGAATACTTCACCCTCTTCTGTTGTTTGGTGTGCCTCAGGGCAGGAGGAGTTCATGTTTGCGGTCCTGCAGGAAATACATAAAGACTAATTGTCTGTTTGTCTACGCATGTTAAGATCATTTCAAGCAGTGAGAATTTCAGTGCCAGTTTGTGTACTCTCTCCAAACTGTTTTACTCTTTGGACAGTATAGTTAAGTAATGGAAACAAATTGTACTCTCTGGTCATCAACTAGCATCCAAAACATCTGACAGCTGTCTGTGGGTTCCCATGTTAGTCACAGAGGTACAGTTCTCTGTCGTTGTGGTATTTTGACAGATGTTTCACTGAGGTTTGTGTATGCTGGTGTGTGACAAGTCCTCTCTTCCTCTGGGGATCAATGTCTGTCCTGTTCTCTCGCCGATCTGATGTTTATCTGCTGGTGATCAATCACACTGTTGACAGCCTGAGGGTTAGTGTTACCATCCCCACTGCCTCTGAGTGGGTGTCGGTATAGATTCAATACAAAGGACAGGTGATGACTAATAAGCATGCATATATTTCTGCCAATATGTCATACATAATGCCAAATTGTGCTGTATGTGCATTGATTTAGATCTTTTACACACACTTGAGACAGATTATTATTAATCAAAACTGAGCTTTATTTTCACATTTAACAGAATATGTGAGTATTAGTATTAGTATAGTAATGTGTATTTTTCTTTACGTTTTTCATTTAGCTTGCCTTTATAAATTAAGCTACTATGGATAATTGGATACATAACAGTTGAGGTTTTAAATCCTTTGCTATATATAATGTATTTAATGTAACATACATTAAACATACACAAAAGTTCAGATAAAGCTGAGGTTTATATCCCCATAAGGATTTCAGTGTTTTTTGAGAAGATAGATTTATCCACAACTGTTCACATAAAGAAAAGGAAAGCGATGTAATGCTGTACTGGCCAAGTTTCTCCTATCCCAATCCCAAAATAAAGCCTCTCCACACTTAAAAGAAATGATTAATGATGACTCCCTACTCACAGCAAATGGGCTCTAGTCAGGATTTTGGTTCCTAATGCAGGTGTCAGTAATCCCCCTTTGCCTCTTCAAGTGATGTTTTTAGCCTGAGGAAATGCTTGAACAGATTCCTCCCTTACAGCGTAGAAACAGTGTAATCTCTCAATCCTTGACACAGCAAATAAACATTGCACAGAAAGAGAACCCGGAAACTTTATCTCTTACTTCCTTCCGCATTGTCTCGTTGACAAGTTTCAGGGGGAACCTCATGGAGAAGAGAAAGAGGAGACATATTTCTTAGGTAACAAGCCCAAAGGGGCTGTGGATGGGGATTGAAGGTTAAGTGCATGTACTAATTCTCACAAAAAGGGACTTAACACCTTAGGATATAATGACATTCCCATGGCCTTCCGTTTGGTTATCATCTCTTCCTTAAAAGAGACAAATGGAAATGTTATCCTATTACAATAAGCAGCACAACATTTGATCTGATATCGGATGATTTCTGATAAAGTACTTAAGAAAATAAAAATACATTTCTTCACTGAATAATGTGGTGAATATACATTTTCTATCAAAGTAATACATCTATTTTTTAAATTGCATAATGATTAATCTAATTAAAACTGATCTCTCAGAGAGTAAGGCAAGCCAAGGAAAACTTCTTCTGGGCTTCATTCGAAACCATGATGTCACTCACACTGCTGTAGCCACAGCACTTAATTGGAGGTTAATGACTTTTAACCTTTCTCATAAATTATTCCCTCAGATACCTGAACTCCCACTCCTCCAGTTGCCCACCCCTTGTCTCAATTGGTCAGGACACTTTTTCCCAGGAGATAACTGCACCATGGCTCCAATCATTCAGGTGCAGACCTTTTGTTTTCTTTGGGAGCGTCTCAGTTATCTGCCTTCTGTTTAAGTTTTCATCAGAAATATTCCCAGATCAGACCAGATAGCAAATATATATCTTATCAACAAAAAACAAGACCATCTTAGACATATAGACCCTGTGTGTATGCATTATTGTTAAGTAGTTTCCTAGGAAATACTTTCTCCTCCACTTAGACAAATGTTATACTTTCAAACGATCCTTAATAATTCCCTTTCTATACATAAATCCTCTAATGTGGCATTATAATGAGGTTATGTTCTGCTGAAAACAATCTCATTTAAGTTTTAAAAATGCTTTTTATCTTTTTAATGAAACTCATTAATGCAAAGATTACATTGGGGAAGAGGGGGAAATAGATTCAGAATATAGTTCATGTTAATTATAATTCCATTTGAGGAAGACATTATTTCACAATAGGTAAATTGTATTATCTTCTTCATTACATTCCTGATTTAATTTCTTAATGGGAGGTTATTATTTTGTACAATTGCAATGCCATTGACATTTAATTTCAGGTAAGCATAGCCACAAATCGTATTACCATGAGGCTATATTTGATAAAGAGGCAAATACATCATCTTTCTTTGCTCATGCCCAGGAGGCAGTATTGGCTCTACATAATCCGAGTACTACATATTAACCTTTGTGGTTGTACGGGTATAATGCTTAAAGATTTCTTCAAGAATCATATGAAAACAGTTGTTCAGCTTAAAACACAAATTGAACTGTGAAGAGAGGTTTGCAACAAGCCTAAGGGTATTTTTGCTTTGTTTTTGTTTTATATACAACCTGTAAACAAGATTGTTTACTTCTGCTGCAAATAACTGCAGTTTGGAGTTCAACAAATAAAGCATGAAGCAGTTTTGATAAAGACACGACAGATCCAGAGGCCCGAGATCAGCAGCACTAATGGGATTAGATCTGCCGCGCACACACACAAAAAAAGGCTGGGAGCTGACAGAAAGCTCAAGAACTACACTATTACTCATACTCAGAATTTAAAAAAACATTATTGTCATAAAATGAATTAATATATCAATTTTAACTGGAAATAGTCATTAAAATATATGATATTCTTAAGTCTTTTTTTTCTGAGAGGACTTTATAATTCTCCTTTTTCAATCCACCCCTAAGGGGCAGCAGAGGCCTGCATTTACCAGAGGCAGGTCATCTTTGAGCAATGACTGTCAAGTGGGACCCTCTCGTTTCCACAAACCAAGAAAACACCAGCAAGGAACAAAAGACCAAAGTTCAACTTAAAAAAAATCAAAGCATGCCTGCATTACCTATTTTAGTATAGTTTTGTAATTTTTTTAAATATTTTGTATTTTCTTCTGTTAAACTTCTGAGTTTAACAGAAGGAGCAGAAGAAGGTACGTCTTGAGGTAGAAACAAACCCTATCTTTCCCTGATACTCACACACAGACAGACAGACAGACACAAAGACAGACACAAAGACAGACACACACACACACACACACACACGCACGCACACACACACACACACACACACACACACACACACACACACACACACACACACACACACTCTTCATTTTGTGAGCTCCTTTTCCTTCTTTCAGCAAACAGGTTGATACGGTGAGACAGAGCTGCTGGGTGGGCTCCACTGTGGGAGAGAAGGGCCCTCGGTTCAAGGCTATCAAGTGAAATGTTCTTTGATAAAGAGAAAAAAAATGAATTGAGCTAAACATTTTAGTGATAAGTGAAAAACGTGGCTGGGGCAGATCTCTGAGTCAGGCTGTGGGATGCTACAAAGATTAATAAAGAGAGCAGGTCTGAGAAGGGAGAGGGTGACGCTGAGGTTAGCTGGAGGGCCAGACAGCGCTAGATGAAAGTGGGAACTCTCCCACAGCTGTCAGCAGTTTTTAATGCAAACTTTGCTATTGATTGGCAGAGCTGGCCAGGTTCTACCAGACCTTTCTAGTTTCCCAATGTTGGATGGATTGTGTGGTATGAAGGGTCCGGTATCAGGTTTGGCATCTTGAGAATGTACTTAAACTTAAACTGGAGTTATATTACTACTTACTAAAATGTATTGTATCATCATGATTTAATTTTGTCGAATGAGCCATGTGTTTGTTTTATTTGTAGATTAAATAATAGCGTTGTTTCATTTTCGTAGCCCTGCATTGGGATTGTATTGTATCAAATCAAATCAAATCAGGTTTTATTTATATAGCACATTTAAAAGCGATTTTTGGTCGAGCCAAAGTGCTGTACATGTAATAAAAAATTGTAATGAAAACTGTCTACGGCTCCAAAGAGCAAGCGTGAGTTTGCTTAACCTATTTCAATCCATTTAAAAGTGTGTGAAATCAGCACCTATATATTTATCTCAGATATACAAGTAAGGTCCATGTTGAATACTGTAATCTTTAGCCTTTACACAGCACTGTAATTGAATCAAGCCATGATCTTTCATCCCTGTAGTTATTTTAAGACATGAATGACACAACAAAAATTGAAATGCACCCCTCCTCTTTCCCATTTCAACAAAAGGTCAGAAATTCAATCACCACTGCTGCTATTGCTATAATAATATATGTATGGGAAACAGCCACAGTTACTGACCGCCAAATTCTTTGGCTGCCTTTGGTCATTTTGTCTTGCCTAAGAACAGAGGCGTCTCTCACTGGAGTTATCCATTAATCCCTGGAGGCTAAGTACGAGCGCACAACACCAACAGATTCTCTCATTCTTAAAGTGTTCATTTAAATTCCCTCGTCAGTACTGGATATGTTCCTATTCAGACATTTATATTTATTTTGACTATTAAATTAGTATTTTCTTTATTACATTCTTGATTGTTATTAAATTAATCCACATTCACAAACACATTCTGTGTTTTTTTATGGACTAAAAAAGGGAGGACATTTAAGCTTACCTGCAGTACTTCCACAAGAACTTGTCATTTTTTAAATGTTAAATCTTATATTTTATACTCTAGATAAAAAACATATTTATGATATAAATGGCTGTGAACCTTTTGTATGTATTTACTTTTTAGAGAGATGCATCCATGGTAATTCCCATTTTAATCTCAGGCAGGAATATACTGTAACTCCGCCTACTGTACATCAGATAAATTGTTTGACTTTTGAAAGAAAACACAGACTAGCAAAAGTCTAATCTTGTGTTCTTCTAACGCTTACACCGTTTTTTTCACTTGTCTTGTACTTTCATCAGCAATATTGTTTCATATTAAAGAATTTGGCATTTGTAAGAGAAAGTAAATAAGAAAACTAATTCAGAAGAGTGTGAGATAAGAGAGTGAAAGAGTGGGTGTAATGTTAACCGTGTGACACAGAGAGTACAAGAGAGTGGGAGAGGAAATGTGGATTGGGAGAACAAAGTGAGTGAGGTTAATCGAGGAAGTGGAGTTCAGTTGAAAGAAGCAGACTCATTAATGCACCGTCACAGCTTTCATTAGCCTGCAAGAACAAGCTGCACCAATATACATCCTGAGAGAAAGAGATATAAGAAAAAATTACATCAAAGTCACTCAAATACAATCAGCAGATTGGACTAAACTGAATCCCTGAGTTTTATTTACAAGGCAAGTGACAGTGAATTATTCTGTATCTTAAACACAATTGAAGTAAATCTTTCAAATCTAAATCAGTCAGTAATAAACTGAACTCCCTCCTAACCAACTCTACATGCAGAACTCTTAATTCCTAAGGCCCAATATATTTTAAAAACAATTGTCCTTTTTGACTTTTAGTTCAAGCAGTGCACAATTTTACCATTTACAAAACCAGTTACCCCTTTATAAATAGTGAAAATATTGTGAATTCAGAAATGAGATATACAGTAATGTAAAAAATACCTTGGGCATGTATTTTGTGATTTTCCTCCTTGTTTTATGCATAAACTGGCTCTTGCATATAGACAGTTTTCCTGTTGCGAAGGAGAAACAAATGTTTCCTAATGTGATTTTTTTTCCTCCCAGTGTGCTTGCTGTTTCTTGCAGGAGGCATTTTTAAACCCTTGCATCTATTACCTTTCACCGGGTAAATACCTAATGCTGGAAACATTTGTCAATGTATGCAGCTGGCTGAACAGAATAGATTATTAGGAAGCGAGGGGAAAAACACACTGCTTCTCCAAACAGCACAAAGCATGCCATACAAAGCGTGTTTCTCTTCTTCAGACAGTAAGAAGCTACAGAAATTGTGGCACCGTCCTTTGCAGTTATATATTATAATTTATTTTCACTAGCAATTATATGAAACATTTAATTATTATTGGCAGGGAGGGTGTGTGTGTGTGTGTGTGTGTGTGTGTGTGTGTGTGTGTGTGTGTGTGTGTGTGTGTGTGTGTGTGTGTGTGTGTGTGTGTGTGTGTGTGTGTGTGTGTGTGTGTTGTGTGTGTGTGTGTGTGTGTGTGTGTGTGTGTGTGTGTGTGTGTGTGTGTGTGTGTGTGTGTTGTGTGTGTGTGTGTGTGTGTGTGTGTGTGTGTGTGTGTGTGTGTGTGTGTAAAAGGTGCAAATGTTGTGTGGAATGTATGTGGTTTGTATGTGGTTTGTATTGTGGTGTTTACATCAAGCCTCATTAGGGATTTATAGCTTACGCACTGCAGCTCATTCATTCAGACATGCTGGGGTCAACACAGTGGAAAGGCATGAAACACTTATTGTAAATAATTGAAGGAGAGTACAATAATACAAATTACTGTCTGCCAAACAGGCCTATAATCTGATCAGGGAAACTTTGTGGTACGATTTGAAAACAATATTTTCAGAAGAGAAAGAAAAGATCCTTTAAAGTAAATTGTATACAATTTGAGAGGTTAAAGAAAACTATTATTCATAGTCAGCACAATAGCGGTGTAATACTAAGTAGACTCTGTCTGAATTCAAAGATACAAAGGCTTGCTGCTGTTAAACAGAAAAGGAAGGACATTTTCTCTCACAAGAAGCAGAATACAGCAGCAACACATGATGCAGCGATATTATCTGTTGGATGAAACATTGAAAAGCATCTCAAGCATTCTCAATGGCTCAGCCACTGGCGATAGTCCTCTATAGTAGGCTTCACGCAACTAGAATGTGCTTGGCAGTGGTAAAGAAAAACTGAAAACATCAATAGTATACTGGCCTCCTGTTGGGTCCTGTGGCCAGTGTTGTGCAAACAGCAGAAAGTTGCGGCGTGTGAAGGGTAATGGGACATCCAATGCCAGGGGACAGCAGGAGGCAGAGTCACACACCGCTGCGGAAAGAAAGATGAAGTAATCTCAGGAAACAAGTAGACACACTCCACTTCGAATTTCGCCCCAAACAAGATTAAAGTGACATTATTCTATGAGAGTGTGGCAAGAGTATTAATCTTACACATAGAGGCCGAGGCTAGACAAACACAGGCTGGCTGCAACAGTATGGGAGCCCATTATTTATTTTGTCAGTATATGTGGAGGCTCAGAAGTGTCTGAGAGAGCACTATCATCTCATTCTGTGATGCACTGATAGGGCCATTGACCTTCCTTTTTCTAACTACCTTGATAGCATCTATTGTGTTTAAATGGATACAATTATGTGTTTTGATGGATAGTTACATTATTTTCTATAGTTTATTGAGTAGTCCAGTTGACAGAGGACAGTTAAACTTAAGTTATTTTTTCAAAACTAACTTTAGAACTCATGTTAAAACACGGAAACAAACCAATATGCTGAAAAGTTATTTTTACAAGTAGGTTTGGCCTGAGAGCCAAGTAATCTCCACCCCTGCCATTTAGGAATTCATCAGTTTGAAATCCACTAAATGAGCGTTACATTGAGGTTTTGTTTAGAACCTGTTGCATAAATAAGCCAGTCCCTAAAACCCCACTGAGAAAGACAGAGCTTTAATGAGAGGGGTTTAAGCCCCTCCACCCATCTACTCCTCCACTCTCAGCTTGGTCTCCTAATGAGCCATCATCATGCAAAACTGCCAGCTTGATACACATTAATTGGATTTTCACTTTTTCACCAATTAATTGACCAGCATTGTCATGTTGGCCGGCCTCCGAGGGCTTCTAAGAAAATGGGGAAGCTTCCCCTTTTTACTCTCACTGACTCTAATAGCCGCTGACTGGAAAGGGGAAGTATTTTTCTTTTCTTTTCTTCTTTACTACAGAGATCAGCTATCTCATTATAGGCTTATGACATTTGTTGGAGCCAATCCCTTTGTGCAGAGAAAACAGTTTGTGTGCTGCTCAGTTGAAGCCTTTACAGTTTGTTAACCTGCCTCTGCCAGTGCCGGGCCCCCGGGGGAAAAGCCTGATGTGCAGTGAGTGACTCAGATTCCCTGCACCCTAGAGGACAGACCACAGGGTGAGGGAGAGCAATCCCACGCCGCCTTGTTCAGCAAGCACCAAAACAAGGAATGAATGCGGCCACGGCATTTCACAACTGTTATATGATATGTTGACACATCAGTTATTTTCCGAATGCTGCTAGAGGGCACAGTTGTTCACATGAGTCCTTGCAGTTCAAACCCACTTGTGAAAGGTCCAAGTGAACATACATTTTAGTCAGGATTTAAAAATAAAAAAAGCAAACGTGACCTCTGGTTAATCATCTACCCAAACTGATATTTAGAGGGCAGACTCGAGTTACCTTGTTAAGTTTGTGTCATGACTTTGGTTGTTTAAATATTAACAAAGTCTTAATGCTGTTTACAGTTGGGCCCCATGGTGATGACAACGATAGTGGAAAGGGAAAGTATCCCTGTGGCAGTGGCTGTTTATTGTAATAATAGGCAATTTTTTACTAAGGAAAAAGCACATTCTCCCTACAAAGACAAAGGACTTAAAACTGTTTAAATGCATACAATTGAAGTAAGTCACATGTAATTCCCTCCTAAATGTTTACACCCTCTTGCACACCTATTGCAAATTATATTTTAGCATTTTAAAGTTTGATCCATTTCCCATTAACATCACTGCCTAACCGACAGCAAAGGCAGATTTGTGAATAAATCCAGACCTTTTGCAACCCCGAGAGATTAAACTCAGTGAAATGAACAGTAAAGACCGGCGAGGGCTGATTGTTAATCGGATCAACGTGTTGCCATGAAGAGGACATCCTGAGGCTGACCATAGTTTGACCACACTATAGCTCATTATGCCGGCACTGCTTTGCTCCAGTGACCGGTGAGCAGCTTCAGGTCAGGATGATGTGAACCATCGATTGGTGCCTTTTGTTGATGCATTGCTTATTTATATAAACATCAGTTATGCTGTAATTGCATTTGCAAACATTGCATGCTTAATTTGTCACAAAAGGATAAAGATCTTCCATCACAACAACAAAAAATGAAATAAACATTATTTTGATAGAGTGAGTTTACAATAAAGCAGCAAACATTTCTTTCAAATGAGTCAAATCACTCACATAATAAAATAGTGGAAATAATTCATTACGTTGAAAGTAAAAATAAACAGGGTATTATTGTGTCTGCTTTACAGGATGTGTGACTTTTTGCATCAGTAGCTTTCAGAGAACGGTGAGTGTTATTGATCTTTCACTTCATTTTGACAATTATTTAATGTAATAGTTGTCTAAATGGGTGCAACTTGATGTTTGAGCCCTTCATTCAACTTGAAATGTACAAAAACAATGGCTACAACAACAGCTCTCTGGGGTCAGTGAAAGGACACTTTGTCAGCAACTCTTTTTAATGGTAACAACCTTACCTTTCCAGTAGCTGAAAATAAACCATTCCCATCAATCAATACCCTCACAGTCTGAGAAGGTTGAAGGGTTAGAGGTCAAAGCTGGATGAAACCAGTGATTGGATAATCAAGGGCAATAGCCTAAATTAATTGATTCAGGGTTCAGGAGGAGTGGTTTATAAAATATAATGTGTTGGTTTCCGTAACCATGAAGGATTCCATTATTTATGTAAGAGTGTCCATTATGTCACATTGTGGAGAAAAAATAGGCGTTTTTAATGGCATCAACATTTAATCAAGCAGAACTTCATTAATCCACATAATTAATTGAGCAGGCTTTGCTATGTTCCTTTTGCTACCTTTACTTTCTGGTCGGACGGACATGTTTCACCATTATTGTTGTCCCATCCCTCCAAGGGTTGTGAGTTAATCTGCATGACCCAGCACCTGTCACATACTAATAAACACAGAACTAATTGACTTTGTTGCCCCACTTATCAGCTGCCTCACCAGTCAAAGCAACCTCCGAGATTTTTGTTTGTTTACAGCAGGACTACCAGGTGTGTCTCATGAAGCAAGGAAAATATAGTTTATTATATTGGTGTTAAAGGGTCATTTTAGTGAGAATAATGTATCAGAAATAAGCTTAAATAATAAAGTACAGGCCCCCCTTACGACACCACATATTGTACACCTATAATCTGTCATGCATATGTAAATGAATAAATAGAAGTCTTTTTACTTTATAGCTAGTTAGTTATATTATTTATCATGAAAAAATCAAGGGAAAGTATTTCCAACATAAACTTTCTGTTGAAGAAGTAAAAAAGTCAGACATGGTGAACAGTCTGCCACAAAAAGACCTTCCTTCCTAAAATACAACCCAAGCTTTTGAAAAAGATGCATCTCAACAGAAATGAAAAACCAAAAACTAAGTATTTGAACAATTTAAATTATGTTAAGATAGTGAAGATCAGGAAAGAATTGCAAAATTAAAGAGGCAAACCTCACCTCTTGGGACCTCTGCTCTAAAGTTAATGCATGATGGCCAAGGTTGTATCATGTGGTATTCAATATGGCTCAATAGGCATCACAATGGAGCATGTTGTTGGGTATTGAGTGTTTATATTATGTAAGAAAAAACTGGTAGCACATTACCGCACTACATACTATACAGTACATACACAACATAGTACACAGTCATCCCTAAAACCGAGGGCCTTAGTCGTCACAGGAAGTACCACCATTTTCAAATGCAAAGCCTTTATTGTCATGTAACAGCTAGAGCATATTTGTTGATGCATTGATGGGTCAACAAAACTATGGACTGGATGATGACCACAGGAGGACGCTGTTCGTTTCCTGTTTCCAAATGACAGTCAATTATAGCTGCAATGATGAGTTGACTATCGATAAATAATAATTATGATATTGGCAATCATTGTAATTAATGATTAATCCAATTACATTTTTCATGCAAAAATAGCCTTTAAAATATAGAAATGTCCTGCCTTTCTCTTTTTAATATGATATTAAACTGAACATCGTTGTGTTTTGGACCAACAAAACAACACATTAGATAACACCACCCTGGTAATGTTCTCACTATTTTTAAATCGTGGACTTTCCCTAACCCGGTTCAAACCAAGTGCCACTGGGTTCCTGAGTGCATTCGGGGTCAAATGTTTGTCATCAAGCTGTAGAGATGGTGGCCTCCTCTGTGAGAGGGCTGAATACGCTGGCAACAAAGACGAGTGCTGACCATGTAAAACTATGGCCGAAGCGCCCTACTTATCCAGCAACACAGCAGCGGGAGAATGTGCCGGCTATACGCAGTAACCACATGCCACAGTGTGTACCTCCTATACACACTCTCCCTCTTTCTCCCTCTCTGTCTGTGTTTCTCTTGTTGTCTCTTCCCTTTACACACTTACGTGCACACATGCACCCGCACACACAATGGCTGTTCAAAGTTTTTCCAGGGTATTTCTCGGTTAATTAACAGATTAGTGGTGTGGGGCAGCTCTGAAGTTCAGAGGTCAAGACTAAACCCTCTAACTGGGAGGATAATCAGTGGCAGGTGGGTCCACACTTCTCCTGTTGCCCCTCACAAACCCCTCCCCTCTTGACTTGACTTGTGGCAAAATAAGCCCCCCTCACCACCACCCCTGTAAAGTCTACCAACGCTCTTGACTCTGCACCTGGAACAGAGTAAGGTGGTGTCAGGGAGAGAGTAATAGGGCTGAGGATGGGATGGAACAATGTTATAAAGAGCAGGAGGAGAGGCCTGCATTGGATACGTTTTGGAAATGTGCCATTCTTTATAGCGCACTGCCAGGACCCATATTTACAAAACTGACCAGTGGGATCCTCTGAACGCAGTTTCACTGAATAGCACATGGACTATAGGACCATAGTCCTGGTGGGTAATGCTATAAAATAGAAATACAATAAGAGAAACGGGTGCAAAGAGAATGAGGGCTGGAGTCTCTTCTTTTTTTTTTACCCTGTCTCCATTCACTCCTCCCATATTCCATTCCAGGTTCTGCTTGGTGGAAAACTCCATTGTGAGCTTTTGAATGGGAGACTTTGGGAGTGTCTCTCCTTCTATTAATTAGGACTGGCCAGCGTTTCCGCTCCCCTGTGAGCCCCTTCATTATTATTTCTTCACATTCTTTGGCAAAAGTTAACCCCATTCCTTTGCTCACACTTCAAAGACCTCTGACAAAGACGCAGTCTCCAGAAAAGAAAATGTTTAAAGTGTAGGCTTTAATTTTTAGAGCATCCAAAAATGATTTAATGAAATGGCAAATATATTTATTGTGATCAACAACAACAAAATAACACACATGTCATGGTAACTCTGTAAATACACTACTCAAATAATAATGCTGGTCATTTCCTGAACAGATTATTTGATAGATGGTTAAAAAACAAAATGATGACTACAGATGTTGGAAAGCTTTACAACTTACTGAAGCACATATATATTGATACGCACTTATTGAAATACCAACCTCAAATACACCTCCCCTACATCTATGGTGAACATCAGCGAGTAAAGAAGTCCTGGGGTGCATTCTACCACTGCCCAGCGGGCATCCATTTGCTGGAAAAAAAATCACTTTGCCTCATTAGCTACACACACTCTTAGTTTGTCACAATGCCTTTGCTTGAGTCCTGCTAACAGACCCCCCTCTTCTCCTTCTCTAGGTGGAGACTTCAGGGGCCAGAGGCACAGTTTGGGTGAGTGAGGCCTTTTCTTTCTACCCCTCTCCTAGCTGGTTTAAGGGTTGTAATTATCTTTTGCTGGGGGAGGCTGTAAATTGGATTAAAGTGGAGGGTCTCGGCTGAGTGGATCACCCCCCCTTCAGCCCTTCGCTTCCCCCGCCATCTCACCACTTGGTGGGCCACACGCTGATAAAGTGCGGAAAACCGGATTTGGATTCAGCCTCAGCATTCATGGCTTCCTGCCGGAAAAAATGAAATTTTCCAACAGAAGGGGCCAGTATGCCTGTGGTATCTGTCCGTGTGGTGTATTTCATCTGGCCTCACTCTTCCAGAAACACCATTACCTACGTTATCAGTGCGAACCGACTCAGCCTGACCGGGAGCCTGGCCAACTACTATCCATATAGTCTCTGACCATTTTAGTATTGTAGCTCTCTTCAGAGCTGGCGGGATATATTGTTGTTTATTTGATTTAATTGGCAGCTATTTATTCAGGATTTTCTGTAGTGTATATTGTATGTCTGTTGATATGGATGATATGAAGACATTGAAAACTAGTGTTGCCTAAAATTAATGGTTGAAGATACATAGAAAAAAAAAGATTACATGCAACATACATGCAGTTAACATAAAAATGTGAGGGACAAAGTAAGAAAAGCAGATAGGGCAAGGATGACTTTTTGGGGTTGAAGTCGTTTTCCTGGTGATCGTAAAATTGTAATCCTGTCGAGGAATGTCTCCTGGTCTTTACGGATTGCTGGGATACTGGTGCGTGAAATGGCAAGTCTACCTTTCCAAATGATGTGAACCCTGTTTTCACTGAAAATTGCAAAAGCTTTTACAACTCATGACAGGTGCAGCATTTGCATTGAATGGACTTGTCTGTGGAGATTGGTGCCCATATCTGAAACCAGTGTGATTATAGAAACTGTGTCTTCACCCTATTTATTTATTTTCCCTTTCTAAATCCAACTACATGGTATAAGGACACAACACATGTAAAACATACTGCAACCTTGAAGTAAAAATAACATTGTGGTGGTACACAAGTGGTGTGGAGTACAATTTTTCTTCAAAATTACCAGGAACATAATGCAGCATTACAAAACGATTACAAAAATTACTATAGACAGCCTAGAAAACAGACAATACAACGACGTTTAGAAATATTGCAGTTGTTGCATGTAATTGTCTTGGATTGCATTATATTTATATTTCTTTGGTAAAGGCATGTAAAGATAAGACAGTTATTTTAAAATGCAAAACCTATAATGGGTTTTCAAATATGATAAACTCTTATCGATTAACTACCAAACATTACTGAATCAAAAATGGTTTAAATAAGCTGCACAGAAACCAGCTATGATTGGTTGAATCTTAATGCTTCATAATGAACACTGTAATAATATATATTTTTTGTATTTGGCACAACAAATATGTGGTTCTTTTTATACTTAAAATACATTTTTTAAGCAATTATTCTGCAGTTTTACTAAAGTAAGATTAACATTAATATTTGTAACATTGTGTGATTGCTTCGTTTTACTTGAGTTCTTCTTCCTCCACCAATTTTTGCGTTGTTCTCCCCATGCCTACCCAAACATTTACCCTTTATGTACAGTATATGTGACAAAGAGATGTCTTCTTAGGGTGACCGCCAACGTTTGTTCTGTAGTGGCAGAAACTCACCTTTGCTATTATGAATTACAGTAATGCATGACCAGACATTATCTCTTTCATAAACTCCAGCTATAAAATATAATCAATAATGCTTACACCGGACAAATATGTACACAATCTTTCTTCAGGTTAAAGGTTTATACCTCTCACTTCCAAACTAAATTTGTGAATGGAGTAAGTGAAGTAGCATAAGGTTTTCTCGGAGGTAATACCAAACTAGGTTGAGTGGTCCCCTATTGCGGGTATAATGACCTGAAACCTGAAGAGCAATGAAAGAGAGTCTATTGAGGAGGGTTTTTCCATTCATGTAAAATGTCAATGCATTTTCCAACAGACACTTACAAGGGATCAGTGGACCCTCAAGTGTTCATGAAGAAAATAACCTTTCAATACTACACAGAGATGCTGCTTGCCTGAGCCATTCTACGACCATAACACCTCTAATGATTTAACCAAATAGCTTTGGCATTTTAGGAAGATAGAGGGAAACAAATTGAAGACGGGGTTCAGAATAAATAAAAACACAAGAAAACATTAGCAGCGATTTGCAGTTTACTTATGCCTTCAAGCTATCTGCGTGAAATGATTGAGCAAAAGGCCACACAGAGTGCAATCGAGTAAACTATCTTGCTTCTTGGGTTTTAGTTACCAGCGTGGAGGTGTTTTCTATGAAGCGCTAGAAAAACAGAGCTACAGTTATCTGGGATGCTCTTCTTTTGATGTTTTCTCAGCCTCCCAGCCCTTGTGCTCTTTTTCCCGCTCTCAGCCACTGAGTGGGAGTGCTGTTGGTAGGAGATTCCTCAACACAGTGGGAGCTAAGGGCCGTCACTACGAGTGTTTCTCTAAGATATGGACTGTTTGTAGTACTCCCCACTACTTATTATTACACACAAGATATATGGCTGGGAAAAACAAATCTTTATTGTTCATCATGACACCACCAAAAGTTAAATATATATATTTTTTTAGTCCAATCTTTTTATCTCTTAAGTGTGCTCATGAAATACATTCAGTGATAAATTAAACACTGTATCTAATGACTATGTAAAAGTCCATTTGCTATGCATTATTATGAAGAGACTTCTGCAATGAGTTGGAAAACAAACATTTTTCACTTACGCAGCCTTTAATTTGTAACTCATCATGGATTTGGGAACAAATACAGTTGTATTGATAAGCACACATTCTTAAAGTTGACGGAGTGCGATGAGCTGGTTCTTTTGAAAACACTGTGTACAAAAGGACTTTGCTAATCCAGGTCTGTGTGCGGATCACCCACAGTTCCTACATATTTAGACCGGATATGTGGCAGCAAATGAGGGCATTCTGTCTCTGTGTGTATTAGACAGTAGTCAGAACCTCCTTTCATCTTTAATTTCCTGCCGTGTCATCTGAAGACAAAGATCAAACGGGGGACAAAGTGACCCTACACGCTCCAGACTCCTCTGAGGAGAGTGAAGCACCCCCACTGTTCACTCGCCCTGACCCTATCTCTCTCCACTTCCTCTCCACATACCCTCCTCCACAGACTAGCCCCTTAAAAGGTAAAACTTATCAAAGCTATTTGTCCGCAATGAGCCTGTTCATCCTGCGTTACTGATTAGTGATTGACTGGGGAACCATTTGTACACTGGCAACTTGATTCTGTCATTGACGGATACCGTGTCACTCCCCGAGATTTAATGTTCCGTACAAGCAACCGTGAATCTGTCACGTTGACTTAATCTGCTTTTAATTTGTATTTCGGCTTCTTCTGTATCTCCTTGGTGTTCACCCTTCAAAATGGCCATTCAGTGAGCCTCTCCTTTCTCATCAGAAAACTTTGATTGCCAATCTGTGCGATCCATGTCAATCAAACATCTGCTCCGTGTTTTGTCCACTGCTGCACCTGCTGACCTCCAAGTGACCTGTAAAATAAGCAGCGAGGCGGGAAACTACAGGAAGCAATTTACTCTCCCAAAGCTACCTTGGAATGGCTGAGCCAATCAGGGCTCAGCACAGAGTGTCCATTTTTGTGATTAAATGTACTCTAGCCCTGGCTTCTTATGTTTGATTTTCTTTCTTTTTAACTGCACCCACAGTGTTACATAGGCAAAGGGGAGGTGAAATTTCTCCCTTCCAAATGGATTGCAATTTCCCCCCATTTAGCACCTGAAGGTAATTAGCTTGAAGAGATTGCAGAGTGAGAAACACGTTCATGGAACATTAACTCTCGCACATTCTCCAGTTGCAGGGAATTAATAGGAAAGATTAAAGTTTAAAGAGAGCAAATGCCATTAGCTCACAAACCCCTTCTCAGGGGCTGCAACCAAACCATGCTAAACCAACGCTGCTTTTCAAATAGTTTCCCCCCCCCCCCATGCCTTATATCCTGTTACATGGAAAGTTTCATAGGTGCATTAATGTGCACACTTTAATGTGCATGTGCTGCATGTTGCCTGCAGCTTAATATTGTCCTCTTCATTGAGTTTTTCTTTTGTCCTCTCAACTGCCCCACCATTATGCTAATGAGGAGCCTGGTGAGCACTACATTTAGCGGCAGGCTAGAAAAAGTGTAAACACATAAAATAATCAACATCAATGCAGATTTTGATACACTATTTAAAGGAACCTTATATCTTAATGTATCATGTCTTCTTTGCTGTGCCTTCTGGGATTTCTTTAGTCTCTATATGTGTATCTAATCATTCATTTCCATCATACATAGAGTTTTCGTTCGGATATACTTTTCCCCACTTATTTGCCCATTTAGCCATTCATCCATCAATCTATCTACCTTAAGGGGATAGAGGAGGAGATGGCAATTGGCAATGAATTTTTAGAGGCCATCCCACTCACAGATTCCATCATTGCCTGAAAAATTCTGTGAGGTAAAAAAAAATGAAATTGAGACATGGTAGAATTTATTGCCCAGAAAATTCCATTCTACTATCTGATTTGAAAAGTCCAGTCCTCCTAGCTTCAGAAAAATCTATTTCCCCACATTTAATACCCCGCGTAGCAGTCCTCATAATTCATTCGAGTGTGTTAAGCTCAGTTTTATTAGATCTGAAACAAATTTTGGTGGGGATCTTATAGGTCATTAACCATGGAGTAATTTTATCCTTGTTTCCCTAATGATGCCATAATGGTGAGTGAATTTCTTAACTAAAGACCAAAGAACATTGTGAAGGTCAGCTTCATCTGCAGGCTCCTTCAAGCGCCTCTCAGAGAGATTGGAAAAGTCGCACATTTTTGAGGAGTCATTAATAACCTTAAAGCTGAGAGCCTATTTGCGTTCTCGCTCTCTACCTTTTAATTTCCCTGCTTTTTCACATTCTCCCTCTCTCCTGCTCTGTCTTTTTTTTCCTGGTCTTTGATTGCCCTCATGCAGAAAGAAAGGAATGCTGTGTGATTGTGTGAATGGGTTAGTGAGAGTCAGAGAAAAAGAGAGGGAGAGCAGAAATGGTAGTGTATAGTGACATACAGATCCCAGATGTGATGCTGCTATAATTTGAATTTTATGCCTTTGTTATCGCTTTAATCATTTTCTTTATTCGTTTTGTTTCAGTGGTCTGGGAGAGACACCTGATAGGGTAAACCACCTAGGGACCCATTTTTATTTGGAATGTGGTGCAAGGTCTAATTAGAATTTGAATTTTGCTGAGCCTTGAAATGGCTGGTACTTTATCCTGATCGCCTTAGATATTGTTCCAAGTCAATCATTTGTCATTGCAAAGCATGCTGGGAAGATTCTGCTAATGAAGCCCTGGGTTTGTACGCCATTTTTTGCTGCCCTGGCATTTTTGCCCATTTAGGCAGCCTGATGTAGAGACGACAGTGGGTATATATCCACGTTACGACACCAGCAGGAGCACTCTGTGGTGTGACTGCTGGTGTCACATCCATCTGAGCTCTGTCGTCATTCAATGTCTGCACCACATGTAAAGGATTTCAGTTTTTACAGTATGCATTCTGTTGTATCTAAGAAAGCAGTTCTTTGTGTATTCATACTCCACATAAAGTTGTGCAAAGTAAAAATGAAGTACTGAAATGATGTACAGTCTAATTTCACCTCTAAGTGACTACTGACTATATTTACTCCACTTCTTTTTACAGCTAGAATTACTTTTTAATTGAAAACATAGAATAAGCCAAAAAAAAAGATCAATAGTGGAAAGGAATTAAGATCATTACTTAAAGGTGGGGTAGGTAATTTTGGAGAAACCAGCTCGAGTGCGCTAGAATTTGAAAATACATAGCCGGAAGAAATCTGCTACTTCCTTACAGAGCCCCTCCTCCAACACACACGAACGCGCACATGACCAATGAGGGCACGAGATAAGTTTGTGCACAGATGGAAGGCTGACAGGCAGGTAGGCCATCCAGTTATTTTAGCCGGGCCGGCTAAAATGATTGGTCGTGCTTTTTACAGTACTACGGCTTCCACAGATAGAGTGGCGAAGTCACGCCCACTTACTTCCGGGTAATGGGACCTTATTTCGGAAAAATTATGCATTGAAGTCAATGGGGAGAGAAAACTTATCTTTCGATCCCGTTTGAATTGTGCCATGAATTACACATATGATGTTTGTCAATCTTAAAAAATAATTTCCATGTAAAAAAAGTCACAGTTTGTCGTAAAACTGTTGAAATATAAGACTATGAAAAATACGTAACTAGAAAGACTACAAATCCCAGAGTCGCGTAAGTGATGTCACAATTGTTTACCTTCACCATTCAGATACCTAAGATCAGCGCAATATAGATATAATCTATCTATATGGCGCTGGCTAAGATAAGATAACTTTAACAAGATGCCTGTGTGCTTAGTACCAGGTTGTTATTATACCAGCAATGGGTCTTGCTCGTTCTTTTGCTTCCCGTCTGATGAAACGACCAGGAGTGGCTTGATCAAGTTAGCTACCTAGCTAGTAGCTAGCACGTTAGTTAGCATTACAGCCTTGTGATTTTTATTAGCCTTAACATGAAGTAACATTAAGTAACCCAAAATGTTAAACAGTAAGAGTAGTAGTCATATTTCGTGAACCCTTTGAATAGTACTGTCACCGGTGTGATCATTCTATAATACACCATTTAAGCCTGGGGGAGAAATGCTAACGCTAACGTTAGCATCGGCGATCTTCTCTACTTCATGCTATCTGCACAAATGGTTGACATTAAACATGAAAACGACCAGGCAGTTCAGAGAGAATCAAAGGAAGGCAGGCAGGCAGCTTTGCATGACATTCTTCAGGACGTGTTTCATTGTGAGGATAGTCAATCGTTTTGTTGACAAGACAGTAGTGACAGCCATCTTGGTGACGTGTGTTGTTGACCAGAGATGTAGTTCATTGAGCGTTTCACACAAACAAATGTGTTACTTCACAGTTTTACGACACATCTTTTTTTTTTTGACTTGCAAAATTATCTTTTAAATTGACAAACATCATATGTGTAATTCGTGGCACAATTCAAACGGGATCGAAAGATAATCTTTCTCTCTCCATTGACTTCAATACATAATTTTTCCGAAATAAGGTCCCATGGAGGTCCACCGGAAGGGGAGGGACTTCGCCACTCTATTACATTTTTTAATGGATTTTTTGTCAAAGCACTTAAGATATTCATTGCTATCGGGATGTTAAGAGCATTCCATGGAATATAACAAAAAGTGTATCTCGAGCCGGTTTCTCAAACTTACCTACCCCACCTTTAAGATCAACATGGTGCAATATTCCTACTTAAAAATGATCTAAAAAAACGAGCTAATATTAGCTCTATCTTATCAATCTATACCATAAAAAACACTGCATATACATGAATCCACAAGTATTGATCAAATAAAAAAATGTAAAGCTCACAGGAACCATTGTTTTACTGTATAACAAGTATTTATTCTTTGGATACTTGAAGTCAAATGTGTCTTTGATACTTTCATAATAGTACTAATACTAATAATACTAATAATATTAATACTTGTTCTTTTATTTTGTTAATATTTTATAGGCAGGAGTTATACTTAATCTGAATACTGCTTCCACCAATGTGAGCAGAATACATAAGAGTTTTAAATAAAAAAACATAGCAAAGTAGCAGCCCCAAAGCAGTTTAACGAACATTAGATATATCTTCAATATGTTATCTTTACATAATTTTTTAGGCGCTCTTCACAACTTGTTGAAATACTTTTCTGTGTGAGAGTGTGTGTGTGTGTGTCTCTCTCATTTAGATGGATTCCTCGCAGGGACAGGGGACTACAGGCTGTCCTGTACGTCATTGTGTGAACAGGAAAAGGTAATGGTGTTTTGTCACAGCCTATCTGGGTTAACGTGTGTCCTCCTCTCAGGTCCCCTCCGATGCATTTTATTTCCCCAAGCGCCTCCTTTGGAGAGATTGGAGTTGACAGGCGTTAACATTTAGAAATGTACCAATAAATGGCATTCATGGGTGCTGATATGCAGTTTGCTGGTGGTATATGAAGGGCAGTGCGGCTGCTTAAACACTGGAATATGAACTTTAAAGTAGTTATTATCTATTAATTATTATATAGTTGCATTGTACTGCAGGCTTATGCATGCTGTACGAGTTCGGTTCCTTTATCATTTAAGCAGAGTGCTTGTTATTCAGTCGTATTATAAATTGCTCTCCCTGAGATCTGCTTGAGCAGGCAGGTATCTCTCGACCATACACATGGGACTAGACTTTTCTGTTAATTGTGTTTAAATCTAATTGGAACTGAAGTAAAAAGTCTGGAGAGCCTGCTTTGAACTCCTTTGAAAATAAAATAAAATTCTTCTGACAAGATGATGGATCACCTGTAAGTCTACCTGACACTGAAATTAGGGTTTTTAATGACATGCTGCCTCCTCCTAGATGTGAAATTCAAATTCCCTCCCTGGTCTCCCTCCCTGTCGTCACCTGTCCCTTTGACTCGCATACGCCAAACACAGGCACTTTGTCTTTGTCACTGGGAGCAGGACAATGTTTTTCACCAGCAAGCTTTTGTATTAACCAATCTCATATGGAACTGAGGACATAGCTCATTGAGCACCGTGTTGTTGTTACGTGAGCGTATTTTTCCTTTCATAGGGACCAGCCACAGATTTCTTGTACCACTCATTTTATCCCCGCTGCACAGGCCTCCTTATTGTTCTATACATCATCAGAACTGAATTCAAATTACTCTCAGATTAAAATATTCTCAGTTTTTCTGTTATATACATATTTCACAGAGGTAATATTTAGGAATACTTTCAAATCCTAATAATAACTGCACAGAGTGGGAGATGATATTGGAGGCATCCTGGCACAGTGGATGACGCTGCTATGGTGTCACCTGTAATCAGGTGTGGCACCTCGCATGAAGACTCGCATCGGCTCCCTTGTCACCCCACAATGCCTTGTTTCAAAGAGGGCCACAGTAATCCATCCTGAAGCATGAAGGAAAGGCCTGGGCTGGCTCTGGGGCTGAGGGCAGTGAGAAGCAAATGAAAAATCAATGCTACTGTGACACATTAACTTATCCCCCAATTTCATAACTGGCATTAGGTGTCAGGAGAAATCTGTTGTGTGGAGGTGGCTGGTTGGGCCTTATTGGCTTTTCATGGCCACCGTGTGCTCTCAGCTGGTGAAGGAAGTGGGGAAAATTGGTGAGTTACGGAAAAATAATAAAAGACATGAAAACTCAAGGACTTTATCAGTGGTACCTGCTGGGCTCACATGAGCAACATGCAGTGCAGGCTGCACATGAAGCCATGTCTCCTTGAGCATTCATTTACATATTTGACTTAACACTGTTAAGAATGGCATTATGTATTATATCATCGGGAGCCAGTAAATCATTAGAAAACATATATTACATTACATTACATTTCACTTGTTAGACGCTTTTATCCAAAGCGACTTACATACTCAATACTGTGGGCAATCCCCACAGGAGCAATTTTGGGGTGAAGTGTCTTGCCCAGGGACACAACGACATGCTGACTGCAGTGGGGTTTGAACCTGTGACCATCTGACCCCCATACCAAGGCTCTATCCACTGCGCCACACGCCCCCCATATATATATATATATATATATATATATATATATATATATATATATATATATATATATATATATATATATATATATATATATATCTCTCTCTCTCTCTCTCTCTCTCTCTCTCTCTCTCTCTCTCTCTCTCTCTCTCTCTCTCTCTCTCTCTCTCTCTCTCTCTCTGTAGTACATATTTTAATCATGTGTATGGATCCCTGTCTCATAGCAATTATGTTAATATACTACTTATATGGTTTTGCCAAAACTCCAAATAGATCATGTTTGGTAGCAAGGTTTATTAAGTGTACGATTGTCTTCTGACATTTTTAACCACTATATTCCATTACCTTATTCTAATGGCTTAAACATTAAACATGTTAAGGTGTAGTATCCTTTAGGAACTGCCAGTAGATCATAGGCCATTTTTCTACAAAATTACCTTAGAAGCAATGAAATTTAGGTGATGGCTGGAATAACGGCAGTTTTAAAAGTGCTCAGGTAAAATTGAGTTTGTTTGTCTAGTTTTATTAGAAACATGGCGGTGCTACACAGCAGACTTTCGGAAGAGTACCTGATATGTATATAAAAAAGGGATCATTCTAAGGTAAAACAAATACAACAGTCTTTAGGTCAATGTACTATACACTTCAAACTGGATTGATGCTACGAGATCCTCCAAAAGAGTCCCTTTACTTTCTTGAGACCAGGGTTAGTATATTCATTCACTTCAAAATCTATACTTAGCTACAATATAAATGTATTTATATACAGTACGTTGCATTTTCATTTCAATAATCCTTCTGTTTGTAACTGAAATAATTTATGAATTTTAAAGGAGAAACAAAGGAGAAATTATTTAGGAAAATTACAGATTTGATTGCTCTCTTTGTCTTTGAAGTTCCTCTTAATTCAAAATAGCCTGCCGTTCATCTGTCACATCATAATAATAATAATCTACAGCAAGTCATTGGAAAGAGTGGGGAGAAAAATAGCCTTCACTTGGCGAGCCAGCCTAATCAGTACTCTCTCTCAACTGTTAAATGTATTTAAACACTAAATTAACAACCCATAAAGGGCCTCTGGTACACTACATTCAAATTAGAGCCGGTTCTTATTTACTGCCACAGAACTGCAAAAGTGACACTTTCCCTGATCACATTAAGAAAAGCAACGGAGTGACCTTGGCGTAATGGAGGTAGATGAGATACGAGCTCCACCACCCTCATCCTCAAAAACACACAGATTCCCTTTATCCTCAGCCAGAAGGCGGGGATGAAAAAAAGAGAATGATAGAAAGAGGATGACTGTCCTCATCTACAGTGCCATTAAATCATCAGCTAATGGTGTTAGCATCAGTTCAGCTGCTAATGCTGAGGCGAGCCACTCAGATTTATGGGACTGACAGCTGAGAGTTGAAAAACAGAAGAAAGACAGAAACACTCTGGGTTTTAGTTTTAGAAAAAAAGCCCAGCCAGCTTTCAGTTAACCTCTAAGTTCTGTGCCGGGGGTGTTGGTGTCATCTTGTTTAGTGGGAGTTGATCGTTCACATATTTAATGCTTTAATTACACCTCAACAGCTGTGCAGAGTGATTTAAGTTTATGGATGTGAAAGCTCTTAATTATGAAGCAAAACGCATAAAGTCATTTCTGATGGTGGATGCAGACAATTAAATTTATTTAAGATTTTCTGCAGCGGCAGAGTAAAATGGCTTTCTGAAAATGACCCTTAGTGAGATGCACAATATGCTGTAATGGTTTCCATAATGTATGATCAGTGTGAACAGAAGGCATCAATCAGGAGGCGTCATCAGAAAATAAAAAAAACAAACCCTTGTTATTCGTTTATAGCTTACAAAAAAACTGAGATTCTTAACAACAAAGGATATGAGACAACATGTCTCCTCTCTGGATGTATCTCTGGGTTTGATGAGCCCTGACTATGGGATGCAGTACTCAGTTCTACATGGACCAGAATGGACTGTCTGCTTTAGGGCGGTGGTAACAGTGCATTATGTATACATGTAACATACGTAGAAAATATCTATTATATAAAAATGATGTTTATTTAGTTAATCTCTATTGCCACTTAAGCAAACCTGGATGAAGACTGTAAAATGTGGATCAAAACATATACTGTAATAATGATAATAACGAAAATATATAAGCTTACTTTCTTTTAAATGCAATACAGTCCAGCATAAAATAGTATACGTATTTGCAAATGCAGTATATAGTAAAGATAAAAAACAGAAGGCAACATGTTCAACATTTTAATTATAAGAGTATGCCTCCTATTGTCAAGACGGACAGAATATCTTATTTTGGATTTGTTTATTCTTAATCCAAACCTGTAGATACAAATACATGTAAGTAAACAGACATTAAGACTTAGTTTAAAAACACTGAATATCATCACAGAAAACCTAGAAGCACAAAACAAGCAGAAAGCTCACAGACAAGCTCAAACATAATAGGAACAAACATTTCTTATGCAGAGATTTCATGTGAGGAAATGATGTTCATTTTTATGCACAAACAGTCTGCATGCAGTGCTATAGAGACTGAAGTGAATTTTGTTGAGCTCTTTGTGTGCAAAAAGAGAAGAAAGATTGATTGTCACAAGCATCAAAACATAATGTATATATACACATCTACAGGCTTAATGTTCTGGCTTCAATCAAGATGACTTCTACTTGCAGGGAACACAACAGCCAGGCCAAAAAAAATGAAAGACCACCACTGACTGTAAACCCCTTCAGGATAATTCTGTTATTTGTCAGATGAGATATATTTGTCGTCTGCTGGTCACTGAGAATCGCGCACGTTAGCAGTACTGATGTGCCTCTTCCGTCAAGTTCTGCTCGCATTATTTGGCAAATTGACTCATGAGTGCCGTTTGGTAACAGGAACGTAATGTGGCACATTTGTCTTTCTTCCCCTCCCAGCACGCTTTCTGTTTCGGCCTCCCTTACAGTCTTTTAAAGACTCTGTCCTTTTTTTCCAGTTGAGCGGTCGAGGCCTGGACTTGGACTGATGATTTAAAATAAAGTAATTCCCTTAAATGTTTTTTAAAAGCAGCAAGAGCCGTGATATCATAGCCATTATTGATGACATCATTATAATGTATAGGATCTCTCAATGAATAATAACCCATGATCTGTCATTTTTCCTCTTATTGGCACTGCAAGTTGTAAAGGTTAGGTAATTTATTTTAATGTTTAATGTGTCAGCTGGCATTGCCATGCACTACTGTCCCGATATATTCCACACTTAAAGACATTATTGTTCCATTTTACTCCAGCTCACAATCCTGGAAAAGTACTTGTCATGAATAATCTACAAAGTCTTATTTAATTGTCTTCAGAGCTTTCTGTGGCTGATACTCTTTTCTGTAGGTCAGAGTTAAAAACCAGAAACAAGAATAGATGATAGCGAGACAATTGCTTTTTATATAAAATGGTCAAATCAGAAATACCACATATAACCTCTACGTATAAAATATTCCCTTTACCAGAAACACATTTTCAGGTAATCATTTATACATATCTTGCTGAAATCAGCCTACAAATATGCTTTACGGCTAAACAAATATGCAATCTTGTTGGATATATTTTTCAACAGCTATATGAAACACGGAACACGGCAACGGAAAAAGGCCCCACATACAAAGACATTTCTGTACAGCATATTCCCCCAAGATGAATAGCTGTTTGGTGGTATGGTCGTGCAGAACAATGAGAAGGATTTCAGGAAAATGGGCTTTGGGGTGGCATTGTACGCATACATTGTGGAGGAGGGGGGGATCAGCACGCTTGAGCGCATTTAAATTTACACAAACTCTCTAGGAATGACAGTGATAAATGTTACACTCTATTCTACAATATGTTTAATGCATAGGTCTGAGGAGTTAAGTTTTCCCCTCTGGTACGAGGCTGCTGTTGTAGTTACCACTATATGTTACATCAGATTCCCTTCCATTAAAATGCCAAGTGGCACAGTGAAGACAGCAGGAGATTTGACACTGAATTTGTTTACCTGTCACCTTCCTCCATCCTTCATTTTTCCCCTCCTTTTGTGTGCACTTGTTTATGTGCTTACGACTTTGTGAGCACATGTGTAAGAGGTCAGGCTCGACACATGCGTTGTTTGAATAACACCAGAAATAAATATATTAAACTGCAAACACTCGCCATAATTAGTCTGTCCATTAAAAGAACTACATTTCCTGTATTCTGCTTTACTGATCAAACCTCAGCAAATGCATGATGGCGCTGTAAGGATGGACTGTCAGGCTTCTGGAAAAATCTATCCTTATCTCTGAAGAAATTCAGCTGTGACTGGCCACATACTAGTGGTGCGTTTCCTGTGCTCTGCCTATGACTGTCACAAAACAACCAGACCACTGCTGTTGACACACACGGACAAATCCTTGAGCTCTCCCCCTTACTTTCTCTTCTTCTCTTTCACACACACATTCACACAACCAACTTACACTTGTGTGGATTATAAGCAAGTGTATGTTGGAGTCTCTGACCTGCGTTTGATCTCCTGTAAGCAGGGTCTGCATGAGTAGCTGAGTGTACTTCTACTGTATGTGTACCACTGTAAGCACTGATAAGATAGCAAGCTTGATCTCTCTCAAGGATAAGTGTTTTGGCTCACAGTGCACCTGGATAGACACGGTAACACCTGAGTGGATGTTTTGAAAATGTACTGTATACCATGGTGGCACAGTATATATCAGTGAACCAACTGGGGATTATACTGTACACACACAAAAAAATACATTTCATGTTCACCCTGTAGGTTTTCAAAGAGATGTTTCAGAGTCTGAGTCATAAAAAAAGCCTTACGTTTTTTTTTTAACTAATTGTACTTTGGACGGGCTTTTACATTTTTTGCTGATTTGCATTTTGCTCTATAACAGTAGTGAAAGGTCACAGGAAAATTGTCCTACCTGTAACAACGTGTTTACTGAGTGCTTTTCATCTTTCTGTGGTTATGTATCACAGGTTCAAGATAAATAATGTTTTTTTTGGAGTGGCTGTGCAGTTTTATTCCCCTTTTTATAAAAGTGTTTAAGTCAACCAGAGCTGTTTTTTGTGAATGTTTGACTTTTGCCTGCAGCTTCAATCAATCTGTTTATCCAATATAAAATAAAATACCTTTGTCACCCACAATATGCACCTGAAAGAAATCCTTGTTGTTCTTTTCCAAATGTTTGTTCTTGTAACACAAGTTTTTACTCCTCTGAACAAAACAGAATTACCAGTGAACAAGTGCAGGAGTGGGTGCACACAGCCATTATATTCTTTAGGTTTATGACCCATACAATAGCCTGGTCCAAACACAGCTCCTTGTGTTGTGTAGTAGGCCCTCTGTAAAGCCGGTAATATGTAAACAAACAAGCCCAAACTTTCTCTGATTTACAACATTAGCAGGTCTTGGCCGGGGATCCTTCACCACCTCCAACAGGCCAAAGCCAGCCAGCAATTCCAGTCGCAGACAGCTTGAGCACTTTCGATTTTATACCTCAGCAATTTTTATAGCGTCTTTAGCTCTGCACGCACAGACCTCGCCATATCCTCTGGAAAGAGAGCGCCTGCGAGAGACAGAGAGGAGGAAGCAAATAACAATATTGTACACACAAAAAAAGAAACAGGTGTTGATGAAGGATGCTAAGTAGCTGGGTCATGTGACTTGAACTGTTTTGCGCTGCGATTGGACCCTGATGCAGAATGCGGTGCCGTCCTGGCTTCTGATTGAATTGGCTGATGGTACAGCACTGTCTCAGTGCTTCCCGCTCAGATTAAGTAAGGTAGAGTAGCCAAGCCTCTGAGGGTTTTAGCATCTGTGCAAGGTTGCTGTAACTGATACTGTGAAGTTATAATTAAAGGTTCCAACTGAGAGAGCCTCGCTTGATGCAGTTCACACCTTTCCTCTCTCCTGCAGGATAACTACAGGAGTAATGTGGAAGGCAGGATAGCAGCCGAAAACGGCATTTTAAGTACTAAGAGCTTGTTTGTTGCCGCGCAGATGTGAGTAAAGCACAGGGGAGAAAGCATAGAGTTACAACAGGTCAATATCTTTCATTCCAGTAACACTTTAATTTATATGTCAGTCGTTTTTTGCTAGTTTATTTTACTCCTGCAAACAAAAGCTCTGACTGTAAAGACACACAGTAAAATCATACAATTGATAAGTGCCATTTTATCCTATGATTGCATTTTAAAACAGACGTTACCTCCCTATTCTCTTAATTCAGGTTTAAGAGTACTGATATGCACCTTTGAGTCCACATTTCATTACCCTGTGAACAAGGTTAGTGCTTTCGATTGCCACACGCTGTGTCCCATTTTTCATTTACCTGGCAGAAAATCAGATGCGACAGTTACATTTTGACAGTAGAGAAAATCTACTCTTTGCCATTAGAGCTAATGTCATGTTTCTGTGCTAATCCCTCATCATTTTTGGGCCTCATTGCCTATTTTTCTCTATGATATTAAGTATTCAAAGCTCATTTACATTCTTATTTTTCAATTTGCTGCTGCAGTAGTTTAATTTATTCCATATAATTTCTTTTTCTGAGAGGGACATTAATCATTGACTGTACGTTTTAGTGCCTCTGGGATTTTTTTAATCAATAAAATAAAGGGATAAAAGCCTCAGCACTGGGCTACGTTACAAAGGCTGTACAGAGGATTTGTTTTCTTCAATTCCTTTTGTTTTACCGGATCTTTATGTTTGTTCAAATTCAATTATGAGTCTTAGTGCACCTTATTATTCTGTCTTGTTGATAAATGTGTCTAAGTTCATTATTTTTTTTCCTTTCGATATTTATACATATCTAAATGTTGCGGCCCCTGGAGAACTTTCCCAAAAAGTTATTTCTATTAGTCGGTCGCGGTTTTGTTTGTAAACCAGCGACAAAGGCTTGTCTTAGAAATAACACTCATATCAATAAGGGCCTCCCTGTAATGCTTCTGGTAGTTCTATATTTCTGGTCTGTTAAGCTGGAGGCCTAACCACTTTCATCCTCTTTCTTCCTTCCTTTTCTTGTTGTTTCTTCATCCTTTCACATTCATTTTATGCTTGGCTATTCCGTAGGCTATCAGTGTATTAATGCCATGGCTTAAGCCAAACAGCCTCCGTGAGATAAGCCTCCGGGTCGTCATGTGGCTGTTCACAGTTCATACTCCGCTTTCCCCCTTAGTTGGAAACCCCAAATCATTTAATAATATTAATCTGTTTTTCTGTGTGTGTGTGTGTGTGTGTGTGTGTGTGTGTGTGTGTGTGTGTGTGTGTGTGTGTGTGTGTGTGTGTGTGTGTGTGTGTGTGTGTGTGTGTGTGTGTGTGTGTGTGTGTGTGTGTGTGTGTGTGTGTGTGTGTGTGTGTGTGTGTGTGTGTGTGTGTGTGTGTGTGTGTGTGTGTCCAATTTTTGAGCGCCTACAATTTCTCTCATAATTTCATTTTTTTTATTTCCTTTTGTCTTGAAGAGACATTGCACGTCTTCATTAGTTATTGACTTGTTTGAGAGGCTTGACCTTCCAGAGGTGTGAGTGAAGGTGGGGGTTTGATCGCCGGGGTCTGCGGAGATGGAGGGGGTCTGTAAACTCTGATACATAATGCTGTGGGCTATAATACTTTGTGCATGGCTGGTCGCAGGCCTGCTAATCACAAGGCAAAGACCCCACTGTCTCACTCCATAAACCTGGGCCAGTAAGAAGACAGCCATGGGGGCACAATGTCACTTGTAAATCCCAAATTAAACTCAACTGCCCAAAGCTCCCCGGCGTAAAAACACCCTCACCTCAATTCCGCCTCCCCATGTCTTCCTCTCAGACTCACAGGGTGTTAAAAAACGGGCCGAGCACTGATAGGTGTCCAGGTGTCAACGGTGTCAAGGTTGTGGAGTGGTCAATTTGTCCGCTTGTTGGCCACGTTTGGCTTTATGCATGTATTTCATGGCACAAAGCTCCTGTCGCAAATGTGCCCAATCCCCCCCAACAACACCCGAAAGCCTTGATTCCTGCCTGACTTGTGGAAGTTTGTGTTTACAGGAATACATTTTTGAACAGCAAAAAACTATATTTTCTGTGATTTTTTGTATTCAAAACCCTCCTCGATGTTTCATAGAGTGCAAAAGAAATGTCTTTATATGCATAGTGGCTAGTTCGAGCTTGCTTTAGGGGAGGGGAAATGGTCTCCTTGAAGGCAATCTGTTCATTAAGATAATGTGTTAGTTCCAATTAAACTAACATTAAAACGGTCCCCATAAAGAGTTGGAGTCAGCGTTTTTCCCAACTTGCTCTTTTAATTACATCGTTCCTCTCCTGTCATTAAGGATATTAAAAATTCATTAACAAGAATAGTACTGCGTCACAGCAACAAATCAGAGAGACCCTCATCTCATGTTGTCAAAAGATTATTGCCATTAGTGATTTCATCTGAAAGGCGTGAAGTTTTCCTTAAGCGATGTTTCAGGATCTGTGTCAACAGGTTACTGCAGTGGTGAACTGTCAAGTTGTTAAAGCTTCACATTTATTTGCAAGGTGTTTTAATATAAGATTTAATGGAAAAAGAGGCAGACATTTCAATGATGAATGAGCTTTGGCAACATAGGGCTTTATGTGTTGTATTTATCCATTTATTAAATGTACATTTATTTGCAGCGGCATCCAGCGTCCCCTCTAATGTGATTCCATTGCCGGCTGTTATGTTTTCCGTCAGTTATATTTCTCGCTCCTAATTTGTTTTCATCAAATGTGTTTATGGCTAGCTGAAACTGTTTTACAGCTTCACTATCGAACCGTGCTGCTGCTGCAGGAAATGAGTCTGTCCATGAATAAAATAAGCTCTGCCAGTGTGATCCTTGCCAGGGAGAAGAAAGGAGGTACTGCATCTCCTTCATATCAAAACTGCAGGTTTATCCTTATGCTGCTGCACAGATTCAAACAGATAGTATATGAAGATGACTTTCTAGTATGGTAAACACCAGTGCGTATCCGAGGCTAACTCACCTAATGATGAAGATTAAACAGATAGAACAAACATACACACACACGGGAGATGCAGCAGGTGTTAATGTGAAAATAATTACGGGTTTGGCATGAAAATGAAGAATAATTAAATGAATAAATGTAAAACAACAGCTTTGAAATGTTTTGTTGGCACAGGAATGCTTTTTGTGTCCCAAATATTTCCCATGTGGTATCTGTGAACACCTTCATGCAAATCTCAGTCAGTATTAAGAAAATGAAGCAGAACAACTTGTAGGAATGATTGGCAAAATGTTGTGAAACTGAAAGATATTGCACATTTTAACATGCATGTCAGACATGGATTTTTAATAGTTGAATATTCAGACTCTAACTTTTATTATAATATTGTAAGCATCATTATTCTCATTCTTTTGAGATGGTAAATTGAAACAAGGGGACCACATTAAAACTATTTATTAGAAAATTAGAAATAAATCTGATTCCCCCTTCACTTTCAATAACCTTCGTTCAGCCTCTTACCGAAGTTGTTCAGATGCAGGATTAGGTTTAATTTGCTGTTGGTAGATCCAAATCTAATAACTTTGTGTAAATTGGGTGCCAACTCCTTTCTGCCAAGTTTTTACTAGTGATTATAGTTTTAACGATGTAAACATGCAGTTAGTGTATCATCACAACTTTAAAAATAACTTTTTTTAGGGGCAATTTAACAAACTTCAGTGCAGGTCCTGTTGCCTTAATTAAATATGATCATGGAGAAAAAGTGTTTAAAATGAGTGGGAGATATCTGATTATTGTTATTTAACTTATATCAATTAGTCAGTTTATTATTTTGTTTGCAGTTTTTGTCATATTCTTTGGTAATTTGAGGTGTATTGTGTAATTTCTGTGAAATGCAATTTAAAAGATGTGCAGTTTATTAAATCGCATTTTGATCATGAAAAGATTATCAACCATAATAGTCAATATTACATATTTTAAAGAAGCTAATATTAGTTTTCTCAGATGTCAGTTTGCTACCTTACAACTGCAGTTTACAGTTAGTATGTGAGGATATTTAGTAGCAGTGATGGGCAACATATTTTAATTTAGCAATGCATAGATTTCCACTTGATCAACACTTGGATTTTAACTTTGAACTTTTAAATGGCTGTTTATTACAACACTTATTTATATCAATCAAAAAATCCTGTTTGATTCATGAATGAATGTTTTGCATCCCCTAAGTCAACCGTAAATACAATATATTGTAAGTAAAGGTTTAGAGTTTCAGTTTGACACTGAAGAAAAACAAACACATTTAGACTGGTAACTGATCAAGCGCTTTGACCAGTGTGTGAACCCTTTCCACGGGTACACCTTGACTGAAAGCTGAGAAAAGAAGAACATAACGTCACCACATTATTAATATTCCATTAGGGGCTGTTGTGAATTCTATCTCGGTGCAGCCACCATTGTATCATAGACCACTGAAATATTCATATCCTCCTAATTAATTGGCATCAGAGGGGTGCCTTGTTTTGTTTCTCCAGTACTACATCAGTAAAGTAAACCAGAGATTAGACTGAGTATTCACCACAGCAGGGGATTAGTGTATTAAGTTATGGAATAAATAGAAACAATATCTATAATTATCTCATAGATAAAATAAACATCACTGTTTAAAAGTAGGCTTTTATTGGTGAATTATGGTCAGATTAGCATGTTTTCCCCAAACAAAAAACATACCACACACACCCACAAGTGCAGTTATTGAATTGCATTAGGTTGCCCTGTGGGGCGCCCATTACTCACTCTGGCTAATCTGTAATGACTGGCTATCATCAACCAGCCGAGCCCAAATGGACCCTCTCATTGATTATACTTAGCAAAAAAAATCCAGTGGTCCAGCACAATACTGATTATGAGAAACTATCTTCAAAGCCCCTTTCACTTCTTTCCAATATCACTCACTCTATAATCCCACTTATGCATTTCAGCACACCCCCTCTTCCTCACAAGAATATGCTATTGATCAGGCCTGTCTGTGTGCACATCTGTGTGTTTTTATGTACGTTTGTGCGGGTCGTGGACGGACAGCTCTGAGCCTGTTTTTACATACCGGCCCTGCTCTTATTGGCTTCGGTCTGGAGACCCATATCCCAGCTGTGTTGGAGATCCATCAACCCTGACAGGTCCATTGTACCACCACTCTTCACAGACTCTGACCAACGACTCGCACTAAGATATCACTTTCAATTAGAAAAACATTCATGAGCAGGGATGGAGGTGGATTTGACTGCTGCAACTAACAGGACGCAAGCCAGGATGCTAATTTAAGGTTTTTTGGCATCGAAAAAAAAATTGATCAAGTACATCTTAAAAAAAACGAGAGATTTGAGAGTTGCCTTCAAATTTGTATATATTTAACACATTTTGCATTTCTGTGTCTTAAACCTGCAGTTTATTCCCTTTGTAAGGAAGTGGACAAACATGTAGAGCTGTGAGAGGGTGGACTACATTTTTGTATTTGAAAATTCTTTGTGTAGTCAAAAAGCCTGTTCAGGGTTGCACAAGGCTAAAATCAGCACGTAATGGGCAAGAAGCCAGCGTACACAAATGCATTGAGGATCTTTACTGTAAATGTATTCTTACTTACAAACATTTTACAGTTTATTCCACCTGTTTCTCCAAAGGTCATCCGAGTACTTCAATTACTATTACAAATGATTATGACTGAATACAGCTGCCATTATTCCTATTAACCCTGATGACAACAGGTTAAATTACAGTACATGTCATTGCGATAAAAGATTGCTATTAAGTGACTTCAGTGTGAATGGCTGGGTTGGCTATCTAAGGATATGGCATTACATTTTCTGTTATCATCGCTATACTTATTTTCACGGAAAGAGGATCCTAATTTCTATGCTTATTCAGGGACGCCATCCCAACACAGATCTGGAAATCTTGCTTAAGAACAAATGATTGTCTGTTATTTGCGTTAGTGGCTATGAATCAAAGAGACAGCCCACTCTACAACCAAACAAATAAACTGGTTCTTGATGGTCCTCGGAGGCATGAGGATTCAGAATTCCAGAAATGAATGGGTATTTGAATGATTGCTGCTGTGACAGGCTTGCTGTGATAGAATAACACATTCTGTTGAACAAATAGGCCCTTGAGTGCCGGCTGGTCCCAGGGGTCTGTCTATAGCCCCGAGGCTAAGGCTTTCACAGAGATGGGCTGCTCACAGCATGGCCGTACTCTGACAAACACTGACTGTTTCTGTAATGCCCTCTCTGTGTATTTTGTGCAGGCAAATTGTTAAAATACTGTGCTGTACATGCACATAAGGACTGTGTTGGTGTGTGCATGCTGGGTGAATTTAAACTGTACAAACAGTCAAAGTGGAGACAAAAAGACGCAAAAAAAGAGAGTGGTCTCAGTAAAATACATTTACAGAAGTAGTACGTTTGGTCTAGTTGCTCTCTCCAACATAAAATACTATATCAAATAGGATATTGCTTTAACAGTCAAAGTGAAACCCAGTTTAGTTTATTTTTTGTTGTTGAATCTTAACTAAACTGTACAAAAAGATCTACTGTCTGTTTTGGACAGAATGGAAATCCGAGCTCTCCTGTTTACCTTGTTGCAGCAGTATGTCAGAAAACGCTCCGGCGGAGGTAAAAGCAGTGGCGCTCAGCGTTGTTCACTGGTGCCTTACGAGACATGTTGCTGGTGTTGTAATGGCATGAATCCTACACTGCAGCCCGGCAGCCCCACACAGCACGCTCTTTGATGATGTCACAGGGTTAGATAGGCGCCATTGTAGATATGGGCTTCCAGAGAGCCACTACACACTGTTCTAGCATCTGTTGAAAAAGAAACACCCTCCCTAGTCCCTTTGACACAGCTTTTTTTAAAGGAGAGCTGGACAAAAGCCACAGTTTCTTCTGTGATATCCTGTTAAGGCTGTTCTGGAGCCAGCCAAGCATGGCCTTCCTTCACAGAGCTGGGGCAACATCATTCAGCTTCCTCCGTGTGATCCAAGGCACACAACAAACCCTGTGGTCCACAGCTCAGTGGCCAAGGAAAAAGACCCATCACACAATGTCTTTTACCCATACGCACATTCAGAGGCATGCACATTATGCATCACCCCCATTTGGACATACACAGCAAAGCGCATGCGTGCACACAGAGAGGAAAAGTAGGTTTTAAGATTGCAAAATTGCTCTAAGTTATAACTTTTCATCTTATCTTTTAGCTGCCTTCCTACTTCTGGTTAACTGAACTTCTCCTTAATTCGCAGTGGTTTATCACCAATGACAGACAAACCTATTACCTGATGATTATGGTCTGCAACAATAGCAACAGACAATACTTTGTTGCATGGTTCTCACATTGAGCACGAAGGGAAAACAAAGGTCTTTGTGCCATATGCTAACAGCCACTCCAATAGACCCTCTGTTTCCACTGCGCTCAATTAGACCACTGCTAACTCTGTATAATTAACACCCCCAACAGAGTAATCAAACAGAATCTAAATTATTGTCAATGGTGACGTCTTGAGGAGAGGGTTTGAGTGGTGGGGGTAGACAAAATACAGAAAGCGCATCTCAGGGGCAAACATGATAGAATTACAAAATGAGCAGCTTGCAAACTGTCTCAGCTTTGATGAAGAAACGTTTAATTATCCCCCTGGTGAAAAAGGTCCCCTATTGTCTAAAGCTAATTTGTCCCTTTTGGCTACTTCCCTACCCCAGAGGCCTGTCTGTCTCAGGTTACCCCCTCCTCCTCCCTACCAGCCCACTGCCACCCTGGGTATCCGCATCTCCCAGCTCCAAAAGACAACCACAACCCTGAGTTAGGTCCAGACAGTATTTTGTTTGTTAAGTGTAGCCCAAAGATCTGGGCCCTTGGGAAAAGATGAAAGGACGAGCGCCGCCTCCCTCTCAGGGAAAGGATCAAGCAGGTCAATTTCCTCTGACTTTGTCCTGTCTTGGAGTTTGTATTCCCTCAATCCACAAAGGCCACCATTGGACTGCACCGGAGGCTCACTCTCTCTCCGCTGCCCTGTCTCTGCCCCCATTTGATTCACAGAATAATAGATGGCAATGCATGCCTCCTAAGCACAACTCCTTTTTAAAAAGTGAAACAAGAGATAACACTCCCTAGAAACGAAGGGACATCCAAATAGAAACAGATACTGTATCATTTAACACAACGTTCTTGTGGGACACTGTCAAAACAAAATTATTATAGGAGAAAACATTCGGGTTTTTTTTCTTTGAGACATAGCTCAAATGTTTTACTATTTTATTTCAAACCATCAGTTCTGCTCCTCTTTCCTATCTTAGCCCCGAACAATTTCTCATGCTTTCTAGATAATACAATTAAATACATTCACATTAGGCCTGACATTGAATCCAGTTCACATTTAAATGCAATTTAAAAGGGGCATACATTTGCATAGTGAATTAAAATTAACACCTAATTATGCAAATAAATTATCAAATGCGACAGGGGATGGTTTTCAATTCAGTTAATATCTCATTTTGTGAGACAATAGTTACTTGATAGTCCAAACAGCAACGCGCCCATTTGGCTGCAGAGCCATACTATGGTGTTAAATATTCAGGTGGTATTTAATTACAAAAAAATATAAGCTCATAAATTACAAGCATTGCTTCTTAAATACACTTAGATAAATTCTCCTCCCCCGGGAATTAGGTTTCCTTTATGCACACTCCTTAATTCATTTTGCATGAGGCCTTTGAAAGAGAAACCAGTAAGTGCTGCCATTGGAGTTCATGGAGAGTCAAATCTGCCTGGAAAGGAAAGGAGTGAATGTGCAGTCCTGCAGTTTGTACTGTGATTGTGAAAGTTGTACACTATTTCATCAGAATTAGGCATTAAGGTATCATATTTTATTTATTTCAGATTTTTGCCCAAAGAGAATCACTTTCATCTCATTATGAAAGTAAACTAATTCCATGGCAATGACTGAATGGTTAAGCAACATTTGTAAGAATTGTAAAGTTGGTAAACATCTTTTAAATATAAATTATCTGAGAGGTGGAGAAGCGGAAACCCAATTCCCAAAAGAGCACCGCTCTGATGAACATTATCTGAAACAAAATGAGAAACTCTGCAGCCAAACTGAACAAACAAATCCCCACCATCAAACCCAATCTGACACACAGCAAGCACAGAGGGTCAGCCCGATAAAAAATCCTGTACACTACATGAATACATAATGGGGGGGGGGGGGGGGGGGGGGGCTCTTTCTTTGACGGATGATGCCTCCAGCAGGAGTCCCCCATTATACAGGAAGCAGTAAAAGTGTCAAGAGCAAAAATCTTTCCTAATCTATAGTTTTGCCAAAAAAAAGAGACTGTCATGTTCATGATTTTTAATTAGTAGCCATTTAAAGCTACACTATTAAAACCAAAGATGCATCTCTTTGGTGGGTGGTTTTTATGTTGAGGACGTCTGTTAGTGGTTTGGTTTAATTAAAAATCCCATAAGGATAAGTATGACTTTTAAAGGATAGCAAGGGGGGGAAATATAACTTTCGCTCAAGCTGATCCTCCAGATTTCCTCCATCAAAGTATGGGAGCTGAAGTGCAGTGGGTTAATGAACTGGTCAAACATGACATTTCAGCATTAATTAACATAGTTGTAAAACAGAGTTGAGCTGAGACGGCAAGAGAAGAAAACTCATAAAGGAGTTTGCGGTCCTCTGACTGTTTTTGTAGTTTAATTGTATTCACTCTCATGATTCAGGAGATTGCTCTGTACGAAAGTTCAATAAAAGCTGCTTTGCATTTTCCATTTTCTGAATGCACCTCACACACTGCCAATTTATTTGTTTTCTCTCAAAAACCAATCCCCTTTATCAGGCACAAACAGGTTCCTCCACTATGACTGATCCACATATCAGAAATAATCAAATTCGGAGAAAAACCTTGAAGCAGGATTCAGAGCGGAAGATGAGATACATTTGGAAAAAAAAGAATATGATGAGATTTGCAGTGTAAAATGACAATAACTCAATAACAATAATGTTTTCCAGTCTTCATTGTTAATGATTTGCTCATCCACCATTATTGCATAATCAGAAGAAATGTATGAACTAAAGATTTGGCAATAATCTATACAGCTTCAGGGTCAGGATTGGGTTTTCTAAAGTCATCTCATCCCACCCCTCCCCTGAAGAAATGTTGGACAGTGGTGACCAACAAAACAATTTAATGCATTTATTTAACCACTCATTTATTGTTGATGAAAATAACGAAATTATTAACTAAATACATTTTTTTTTTCAAAAATAATTTGACTTTAAAACCAGCCATGTCTAATTTATTCGTAATTGTAAAATGTGAACTCATTCTTTCAAAAGGCCTCCTTGGCAGACACAACCCTGCAAACCACAATAATTGTCATTATTTGACAGCTAAACAGGTATCTACTGTAAACACAGGTCTGCACATTGTTTTAAAGTTCCTCCCATGATGTGACTACCATCAAACAGCCAGGCAGAGCATGGAGGGGAGGTGGTGGATGAAACAGGTGGAGGGTAATGAAGAGTATCACGGGGTAATTGATGACCCTTCCTCAGCATTGGGGATATTGTTCCAAGGCTTAATCTTTGTCATCAAAGAGAGACAGAGACAGAGACAGAGAGATTGTGTGAATGAGATGGAGGATTGAGAGCAAGAGGCTTACTGTGTCAACTTTCTCTCTCTCTTTCTCTCTCTCCTGTGGGTCAAGTAAACAGCCTTCGCGGGGACAGCTCAGGGGCCGGTGTCTGACCAGCCAGGCTGAAAATGGCCCTTGTCCATTCCTGCCATGTAGCATTTATTTCCCCAGCTGTTTGTCCTTTGTCGTGGACACAGCTTGTAATAAGAAGAGCCAACATATTTATGGAGTGGCCGACCTCGCTGGTACACAGGTCTTTTATCTGCCGGGCACAAAACAGCTTTGTTACTCTTTAACAATTCACAAACCCCGCACAGTGGTGGAGAGGGTCGTGTTTGAAGCGTGTTTAGGAGCGTGCATGCACTGCAGGCTGGTTTATGGTATGCGTTTGTTTGGCAGCAAGAACATAGAAGAGAAAGATACATTTGTGTGTGTTGGATTTTTTGCTTTAAACTCCGACTCGCCTCTGACCTTGGGGCCAATTAGGCAGTTCATGGCGAGTGATTTGTTTTGCTGTGTGCGGTGGCCGTCCACTCAGCAACATTTATGAGTGATTAGTTAAGCTTCGCCTGAGCTCTATGAAGAACCTGCGAGGAGTGACAAAGCAACATTCAGATGGCTCTAGTAAGGGGAGTCCAGGGTGGGCTTAGGAGTGAACTTTGGTAGAAAAAGAAATGAATGATGAAACGAACAAAGGAGTCCTTTGACACGTCCTGTGTGTGTGTGTGTGTGTGTGTGTGTGTGTGTGTGTGTGTGTGTGTGTGTGTGTGTGTGTGTGTGTGTGTGTGTGTGTGTGTGTGTGTGTGTGTGTGTGTGTGTGTGTGTGTGTGTGTGTGTGTGTGTGTGTGTGTGTGTGTGTGTGTGTGTGTGTGTGTGTGTGTGTGTGTGTGTGTGTGTGTGTGTGTGTGTGTTTTCAAGAGGCACACAGGGGATTCCCATTTAAGCCAGTCAGCGGTAGGTTAACAAGATACATTGTGACTGCAAACAGTTGTGGAAGAAGTACTCAGATCACCAGTAAAAGCTCTCAAAATCCCATTTAGGGAAAGTACAATCATATCAGAAGCATATAAGTAACAAAATAAATAATTTTTTTATTATTAATACTGATGCTTTCATTTGAGAGGAACATTGTACTGTACTAGCTGGTAAAGGTAGAGCTAGCCTAGTACTTTAAGTATTGTCCATTGGTTTCTAAAATAGGGGTCAGGCTCCTTCCAAGCATCATGTTTTATGGAAAATTTCGATTTGGGAGGACTCAAAGACATCTGAAACAAGGGGTTCAACCCGGCAACCTTTTTGTAAGGAGTTATTTTATCAGTATAATATTGCCTTCTTAAAAGTAATGGTGTAGTGGCAAAGAATGTAATACATTATAAATTAAGAACCTCAACATTTGACTTATGTACAATCTTTGAGTGAACTACATGTAGCACTGACTGTATATCTAGAAGCTTAGATGCTTCTCCTTGGTCAAAACAAAACATTACATCTTAATTCATCTGAAGATCCCCCCCCCCCCCCATTTGTGACATTACATGATCGCTATAATGCAAAAAAATCTAATTTGATGCATGCCCTCATATCTTTAAATTATATTTGATGTGTGTGACATCTCAATTCCAGTACTTTTATCAAGGTTAAAGAGTGAGAATGTGACCTCCTTAATCAATTAATAGTTCACATCACATAATGGCAGTTGTGTGTAATGAATACTGTTAAATAGCCTAAATGCATTTTAATCCTCTCCATCAAAGCATGATTACAAAGGACGGGTATATCAAGTGGTCCTTTCATTTGGTTAACATGATCAAATTGACTCCTGTGTCATGAGAGATGACACCAGTAGTAATTAATTTCTCCATTAAGGGTGGCCGATGTGACAGCCATGCAAACAGAGCGGAGTGACAGGGAGGACACGATAACTTCAGCAAGCCCAACTGCAGAGGAGGAGCGCCGGGTAATCACATTATCCATCTGCGGGGAAAGCATTGTTCATTAAAATAAAACAACACAGGCTACATTGTCTGTCGCTGCATCATCAGCATATTTGCAGATGTGGCAGATTTCATTGTGGCTATGCATTTACATATAGTAATGAACTTTTTAAAATTCATTCCAAATTAGTCAAGTGAGCTATTAGAGCCCGTGGGTGTTTCCGCCAGGGGCCTCATTCACTTGTAGTTAGACAGTTTCTTCTTTTTTTGTCTTCAACTACTGAGCAAATGAAACAAAGAGATGTATTACATGAAGACAAAGGTGCTGTAACGATGAGGTGGTTATTAAGATGTGCATCAGCCTTAGATCAGATCAGTAGGCATATGAACTGATTGGATTCAACACAAATCTTCAGTGGATTCATACACCGTGATAGAATCAGATACTATAGAACAAAAAAATGTTTCCCCCTGGAGTATACTGGACCAGTTTTAATCCTTTTTTGTTTGGACTGCAATATTGCTTTGCATCTTTCAAATCCTTTTTTGGCTGCCATCTTTAGATGCATGTCATTTATGGCTATCACACAGCTTGTTAAATAACCTGTGTGTTTATCAATGAATGTGTGTAAGTGAGAGGCTGCCTCTGTGTGTGCCTGCAGGCTGTCTGGTCGCCTACGGGGGTTTTGATAAAAAGTGAAACCAACAGTTTCTCTTCCAGCAGCAAGACCCGGGGGCTTCTCCCAGGGAGGGGGCGATTGTCCAGCATTTTCACCACAATGCTGCCATATGGGGAACAGAAGGATCAGCCACTGGCACCCTGCCAGAGCAAAGGCAAACACCAATCCACATATGCATAGAAGTGGTCATTTAGAGCCACCATGTTTTACCATAACAACAGATGAAACACAGGAGTCATTTTGTTTCCTCTAAGAGGTATTGTTCCCGGGGCTCACCGCCTCTTAAGCTGGCTCCATATGAGGCAGGATAAACTTAGGGGCCCAGGCCTCGGTGTAAATAACAAAGAAAACCTCACTTACATGCCTCCTAAATCCTATCGAAAGATGAAAAGAAAGAAAAAAAAAAACACTCCATTTCCTCATCTCCTGGAAATAAGATTAACACGAGACAAATGAATTTATTTAAGTGGCTGTCCATAGTGTGTGTGTGTGTGTGTGTGTGTGTGTGTGTGTGTGTGTGTGTGTGTGTGTGTGTGTGTGTGTGTGGTGTGTGTGTGTGTGTGTGTGTGTGTGTGTGTGTGTGTGTGTGTGTGTGTGTGTGTGTGTGTGTGTGTGTGTGTGTGTGTGTGTGTGTGTGTGTGTGTTGGGGCTCTATGCTTTATCATTCGGAAAACTGATGTAAATAAAAAACCCAAAAACTAATACGTAACTAATAGTACGAAATGCTTCAGTTGTTTTACCATTTTTGATATTAGGCCGCAATAATCAACAGCATGTAATCATATAAGTGAGTTTAGCAGCAATTATGCTCGCAACTGTCATGATGGCCACAGACTAAATGAATGCTGTCCTAAAGGAGCAGTTGTCAAATATGATTAACTGTTGCATTTACGAATTGTTTACAGATTAATTTTAATTGAACAACATTGTCCTAATGGCTTTGTTTCCACAAAACAGTTTTGCTTCCACACAGGATGTGAACTGAGAAGACAGCATTTAATCTTTGTACACAAGGATGCCGGCTTCAAATGTAATCTTTAAAAAAATCATAATGACTAACCTTATTTTTTAGACTTTTTAAATTCAAATATGTTTATTTTAATGTAAGCATTTCTACGGAGCTGCCCCCTTGCCATTTTAAGGTCAAAAATAATATGCAGTTCTTTTAAAAACTGAAATAAATGCAGGTTTCTAAGGCTGTACTGAAATACAAATGACTAAATAGAAAATAGAAATGAGTTTTCCTTCAAAGATGTCTCAGGTTTGCGTTGACAAACAACTTTGCCTAAGTATGTGTCAGTGTTCTCCTTGTTGTGAGTTTCTTCATTTTATCACTAGAAGCAATGAGCCAAAAGGCCATTTTGTGCAGGTTTGCAAGTGGTTTAGTGTGTATTTCAAAGCTGGTCAGCCAGTCAGTGAGCTACTTAAGAGCAGCAATATTGTAATAATGAGTCACTGATGGGAAGGTAGCAATGGAGCTGAACTTCTCACATCTCTGCCTGATTATGACTTTAGAGGAATAAATTGTAACTTCAAACAACCTCATCCTTTTAACTCCTTCAGGTAGTGACAGCATTCTGTGTTGTGGAGATTTGTTTTGTAGGTTTCCCTTAAGCTTTTGCGTTTTTTAACATAACACAACATCGATGGCACGCACATTGCCTGTAGTGTTAGTATGGGCAGAGTGATGCACCGTAAGTAAGATGGTTAAAGTGAAGTATTATTTTCTTCTGAACCAATTATTTTGCAGAGGTCACTAAAGTGCAATTTACAATGAAGAAGCCGTCCTTGTGTTTTTGCTTTAACCAATTATAAAATATGTATACCATAACAAAATCGGACATCATCTTCTGAAGACAATGGTGCATCCTCCCCATGTGATCAAACCCCTATTAAGCTTATTTTCAATGTGCTTTATATTCATATATTCAGTTGAACGGATTGATATGCCGACCTTGGTAATAGAAAAGGAGTGTTATGGTCAAAACCGCCAGGGGTCATTTTCTCCTTCTGTAGGTTCAACCTTGATTCTTAACGTGAGGAGATCATAGTAAATCATGGCTAAGGCGTCCACCAGCCAAGTTTATTGGATACGAAATGTAAGACTGCCAAGTTGGTGGAAGTGTTTGTCAGTAGCTCGCTAATGCAGTGTGTTTAAGCCACAACCAATCTCAGTGAAATATTATACAGAGTTTTAATATCCAGAGGGTGTCGGGCTGGAGCGAGAGGCAGTCATCTGCTTCAGTATAACCAAATGTTACAGTATAAAACAGCGTGTCGCGCCGCTATTTGACATGGTGGAATGAGATTATATGGAATTCATTTCTAAGTGAGGGGAAATTACAAGCCTATTGGCAACCCCCCCACACGACGGCTGCCCCCACCAGTGGCCCAACAACGGAGGGGTAGTCGGGCATGAACAGTGACATGAACAGGGAATGACCCCACAAACCACATCCGTAGCCACCTTGAGTACGGCAGGAGGAAGCTGTGTTGTTCTAAAGGTCAGATCAGTCTGAGGTCACACAAGCATATGTCTGCTGCTCACCGCAACACTGTTGGCAAATTGGAATATTTGTTTCAGCATAAAAATGTACTGGACTTTAAAAACATGTTTAAATATAAGAATGTGAGGACAATAAACGAGTAAACGATAAACCATTATGAGTAATGTAGTCTTTTCTTTATAAAACGTCCTTACACATAAGCCTTCCATACAACAGAAATGCCTTCTGTTCAAGACTTTTCTGCTTTTGTTCCTATGGTGCTGTGACCAGAGAGAGGCCCTTGACATCCTGATCCTTTAACACATGTCTTGGGGTTTCCAGCACATCAGGATGACACCTAGTGAAAGGGGAACCCCACCTTTGGCTTCTCCAGGAGAACAACACGTGTCAGCGGCCCCCCGTGGGCCCTGTCAGGGGGTGAAGAGGTTAGGCGCTCTGTGCGGCCGCTCACATCCCGGCCTTCTTGAAGACCACCATAATGACTGCTAATTACGCTGCCATCTGTGAGGTGGGCTGTGTTATGTAGACACCTGTTCATTAAGTAGGAGAAAGAAACTTTTCTCACATCGGCGCATTCAACACAAAACAGTAGATTCAATAGCTTTTCTGTCTCCATGATACAAAAGTTAAGCATTTTGAGTCTTTTATAAACTAAAGTAAATCCAAGCTTCACATTAACCCACATCCAAATATCAATAAAACGTCCAAGCATGCAGAATTGAACTCCTCTGCACTGCTAATGATTGAGTGAACTTTGTGTGATACCTTTCCAGCGTCAGAAGGCATCACCAAGGTTAACCAGGCCATCGGGCAGCATTAGTAGGAGGGTGTTTGGAGGGGAAGCCAATAAAAAGCTCTCAGATATCTGCTGAGGGGGAGCACAGCCTGTCAATTCGGTGGCCCTAAGAGGTGATCTGCCATTACCGACTCAGAGACGACTAATGAGAACCATTCTGTTGCCAGCACCTTGAATAATATGTCAATACTCATTCAGGCTATGTGGAACGTTACCTGTTTTACTTTTACTTGATGTGATAAAAGATCCTCCCTTATTTCTTGAGAATATTGAGTTGGGAAACTGTCCAGGGAACTAATAATGTAATAATAATTTAGATTCCCTGTAGCCTAAAAGCTGAATGCCGAACTTTGATATTGAGAAAGGTTTTAAAACTGTCTCCTCCTTAAACGTCTCCAGACACATTAATCTGATCTCTATCTTTCAGTTTAAGATTTATACAAACGGATGATTTCTAAGCATCACATATTTCAACATTTTATCTGTTCAGCTCATGACTTCATTTAGCTTTAGATCCTGCGAGAGTGAGCTAGCACAGCAATCATAAAGTGAGCACCAATTAGGATGTTGACGGATTGATTTTGGAAGATAAATTTGGGATGTAAAAGGTTGACATAGCTGCTGTGTCTCTTTCACTGCGTGTGTGGCTCCCAATTAAGTGAGGAGAGGCATTTTTTTCTCTCTCCAGGATCAGAGTGTCTCCCTGACAGATGAGCCACTAATGAGAGCAAATCTCACTAAATCCTCAAGAAACATGATGAATTGAATCATGTTCACCCTGTTCATTTGTCGTGTTCACAGATGAGACAAAACGCAACATTTATCTAGTCAACAAAAAGCAAATGAGTGGGTGGGTCCATCATTGTTCAAACAGTGTCTGGCTTTTGAACATAACATTAAGCTACGGATACTCTGACGCAGGTTTGCTCCCATTACTGTAAATCCTATCCTCCTTTTCTGTCCTGAAACATAGTATGGAGGTTGAAAGCAGACATATGTTAAGTCCTGAGGCTACAATCTGTCTCCCTCCCTAATATTTATAAGACAAATTAAGGGGGCTATCTCTCTCATTACCACACTGCAAACCATCACCATATGTATATCTATTATTAGAAAACAAGCAGAAGACGTCCTATTTTCCAAATTTAAATTACCAAGTCTAACCTTAATTGGTTAGAAACGTTGCTTAGTGGATGGCATTAAAGTTGGGCTGGGGGAGAGAATCCGACAGATGGCTTAGTCTTATGACTTGTATTAGCACCTTCGAAGTTTAATGAACTGTTAATTGCTTTTCTAATACATAATGGGACCATTGGAATACAAGCGGTAATGCAAACAGATTAGTTTGTAGACAACAGATACACACCCGTCCTGTTCAATGTCACCTTTAACTACCTTCAAAAACAAAAGCACACTAGAGGACAAAAGAGAGACAATATATACAGTAGGAGATGGAGGTATTTTAAAGGAGCATCATTCATCCACATACATTTATATACATACATAGGATGTCAGTGCAAAATGGAAAAATCAAATAAAAATTGTTTCATATTTGGTTAAAACCGGTGCCTTTTAAAGTGAGCCAATATAACAGGCATTGTAGTTTCAAGGGACAAAAGCGGGATGATAATACATGCAACAAAAAAAACACTGTAATAGAAGTACAAGTGGACAAGAGTTTATCTTAAATCTATGGACTTTAGCTAACAGTTTCCATCAAAAGCTAATGGTAAAACCAGGCATGGCTGTAGCAGTGCAACACCTAAAGGGATTGAATTATAAAAGGCTGTGTTTTATTGTCTCTAAGTCTAACTTAGTACACAGTCCACCTTTAAGCCATTTTATAAGACCTAAATTGTATATCATTGTTCAGAGGCTGGTTTCTAATGGATCTTGTTTGTATAGTTTGTTTACCCCATAGCCCACACTCGTGTTCCTGGGATTGTTTTTAGAGAGTATAATCTTTTCTGTCTCCCTGATAAAATTGCAGGACTCTAAAAAAATCCACATTCACTGCAGTAGTTCATCTATCTGTTTTAACTGTGCTTGTAATACGGTGTGTGCATTGTACTTGAGCGGCCATAAATGCACTCCTACCTTCGGAGGTAGTGCTTTATTAAATTAAGCCCTCTTTAAGGTCAATATACTTCTGTAATGAGTTGTCTCTTTTGATCATCAGAGGTTATATTGTACTTTGATCCTCACTCCCTTTAATGGTGTTGGTGTGTCACAGCTAAGCTAACACCAACACTGATGTTTTTCATAAGTCAGTGCAAGTAATGCTTTGCATGCTTAAAATCCATTTCCATAACTAAGTGTAATTTCCCCTCAGTTTGTTCCTGTTTAATGAGGTGAAGTCTTGTTTGTATGCCTCCCAATGTCACCAGAAAAGTCATTCAAGCGGCGGTGTCAGAATTAAATCAAATTAGCATTACTACACTGCCATTTTACATCAAACTGTTGGAGTAAAAACATTTTTGCTCTAGTCAATTCTACATGAAATTAGCTTTTGCTTTTTTGTGTAACTCTGCTGTTTTATTCAAAATTCTTGGAGGGGTCTTAACGACCGAATGTGTAAATGACTTGTGTGGGCGCAGTGAGGCGTGGAGGTGATAGAAGAGGAGAGAAAATGACCAACATTGATTTATCCTGGATGTGCTCTTGTCTGGTTGGTGCCGTCAGAACACCTCGCTGCATCCCATTCCCTCCCATTATCTCCATGCGATCACCGCAGTCCAACGAGTTTCCTACAGGGTCATAAATACTTCCCCAAGACCCCATACTGCTTCCACATCATCCTCTAGACGCCGCCTAATGACAGCAAAAGACAGACAATGCATCCTTTCTCTTGTGACTACCGTGCTTCTCTCTGTTCATACACATTTTACAGTGGCTGAAGAACATATACATACACCACGAGAGGCCAGCCGCTGTGTGTCCCCCAGACTTTGCATTTAAAATGGTACATTAAAGCAACATGTCTGAAAACATAGCACATGATTGATGTTCGTAATGACAGTGTTTTCTCAGTGTGAAAGTCATATGTGTGCTTTTCTCTACAGTTAAGGTCCCCAAGAAAAATAAAATGTCAGAGCCCCGATACAAACAAAAGAACAAAACAAGGAGGAAAGACAATGCTGTCAATCATACCAGAAATATGCATTGAGTGAAATGCATCCAACAAGGGGAAAAATACATTTTGTAATAAACAATGCATCAAATTAATTAATTTGACGCGCTGGTCATCCGAATCAATTAGAGCTGCACACAAGGAGCAACTAGCGTAAACAAAGTATTCTCACCACAAGTCCCCATCAACAGCCTATTACAGAGAAAACCACATTCATGAACCACTTACATACATGTATGAGTCTGCCCATCTGATTCGCTACAGCTATGAGGCCAAGTCAAGTGGGCGGTCAATTGTGTCATTGTTTACGTGTACATTAAACAGCAAACAATTTGCTTCTTCATTTTCCAGTTCACAGAGGGAAGCAGCTCATACCAGACGAAACTAATGAACTCTGACTCAAATTTGGCAAGTAACTGGACCTGAGAGTCCATCCGCCAGTGCGACTTTATTTCCCAGTGACGGTATTTTGTTTTGACGGAAGCCTTGCAAAGTAGTACAGACGAACAATCAGGAGGAAAAAACAAGGGCAATGGCGCACATTTTTTTTCTGGAGTGATAACGTCCCCTACATTAGTGTTCGCTAGGTGCCATGGGTTTTGGGATTCCACTGACCGTGTTGATACAGTAGTAAAAAATGTACCGCCTCAGGGGACTATGCAGATGTTGGAATAAGATGACATGAACAATTATATCTTGTGAGAATCAGTACTAACATTACAAGCCAGGCTTACTGGGACAGTGTGGTCTATCTGTGTTCCCAAATGTAATATCCTGTTGAAGAGTTTTATATATTCAGCAATGTATATGTTCCTGGGTTGATTAGATACTGGGTCTCCTAGCAACTTGGCTCTTTAATGTTACTCAACTGCTATTAAGAGTAACGCCACCCAGGAGATAGTGTTTCCACAAATTCATCCAAATAACGTTTTTTATTCTCATTTGAAAAATGTCACAATACACAAATAAGTACAATATCTTAGAAGTTAATTTTTCCTTGCACAAAAACTGAGAAATACATTTCAATTTCAGTTAAGCTTTAATATATTATTCTCACAACCCCTACACTGTGTTTGGCAGACTATTTTTAGGAACAGTCAGCTGGCAGAATGAATTGGCCACCCACAGATCCCTTGCATTGTAAAGCTGCCACATGCTCTATTAGTCCCCACTGTTTGAATGTATACATTAATGATAGCAGCCCAAAATAAGACACCAAGGCCTCCTCTGCGCCGTGAAATCAGAACATGAACATCCTTTGGTCTAAACAACAATATTCACCCCACGCTTCACTTTACATCGTTAGAAACCATAGCATGAGTGCCAATGCGGGCTTTGATGTGATGCTTTGAGTGACTCTCCATACACGGAGACCCAGCACTTATTGTGAACTGTAATATATGACCTCTAGTTGAGCATATACTTTGTGGGGTCTCGCAGACAAGCCGTGCACTTGGGAGGGACACGAATGAGTGAACATCGCTCTATTGAGTAAGCCTCCTAATAGAACACCGTGTTTAGGCCTGTCATTCAATTCAAAGCAGAGGAGCGCCGTGCGATGTGGAGGTTCGGTAAATGAGTATTTTAGCAGGCATAGCTAATGTCTACAAACCTGTGGTGTTTAGTTTGCTGTTAAGGATGACATTAACAGAGACACAGACCCAGGGATGCTGATCAACCCCGAGGTCCTAACACATGGGATGGTGTTTCTGGCTCATTTCCTGCACCATAATCAAGGCTTATGTACCTTTGTGTGAGATTGGATAAAAGGGTGTGTGTTTATGATATTTCAAGGCTTTTGTGTAACTGAGCTCAGCACTAGATGGCAGTTTTCTCTGTATGTCATTGTCGCTGTCTCGCTCTTTGTCTGTCTTTCTCTCTTATCCTCTCTCTCTCTCACACTCTAATGGAGGCAGGGGGGAATCAGCTAATTAAGGATGTAAATGGAACTGAGGAGTGACAAAGAGCCTGCTTGTAATTCGCATCTAAATTGTCTCTTACCTCAGCAGAAAATTTATCACAGGAGACAATGTCAACTTTTACATGGGGAGAGCTATTTGCATTTTTCGAAATTCATTACAAGGGTGGCACTGCAATCATAAGCCGTGATACAGACCCCTACCCACCCTCCCTTCTGCTGCACCCACCCTACCCATTGCTACCGGGTAGAGGATAATCTGATGGGTTCCTCTTCAGTGGTCACTCAGCAGTGGTGGATGCAGGGAGGAAAGAAGGAGAGGGGCAGGAGTAACAAGGAAAGAGGTGAAGAGAGTTTGTTGTATGTGGAGCATAAAGTGGTCCACCCACTTGTTTATGTGCGTGTGTGTGTGTGTTTGTGAGTGTGCATGTGTGCAGCAAAGCCACACCACTCTCCCGAGCGACAGAAACCTTGTTGTGATTTATGCAGCCTGAGATATGAGTGCTGGTTACGCAGTAGCAAGACATCGATCTGACAAAGCAAACCAAACAATAAAGAGGCGAGGAAGATGATGTGCCCAGTGGAGTGGGGAAATGGAGAGTGTACCTATAAGAGCTAATTATCTGAGCACATAATTCTTCAGGTTAAGACAGGGGGGCTGAGAGCCAGCCAAGACGCAGCTGTCTGAGGAAAGGCTTGGCTACACAAAAGGCCTAAGGTCCCAGACCGTGGTCAAGAATAACTCAAAATGAAATTGTATACCTGTGCTGCTTGTCAATAAACTAGGCTTAACTATTATGAGTAGAATCTAGATTAATCTGTGTGCGGTAAACAACAAAAACCTCTTTGTATATTGTCCTTTATATGGTCCTATTTCAATTAAAAAGGTACCAATGGTGAATTTAAAAGCATCAGTCCATGTAATACATCATTTTTGAGGCATCCTTTTTGTCCATTTGATGCATTCTCTTCATATAAATAGTCAGTTTTTCATAATAAATTCCTGTGAGCAATTTAACATAGTTTTATGTTTGAAATGAATATAAGGTGTCAGTAATATTTGATGAAAATGTAACTTGACAATTAAATTCATGATGAATATCCTCTAACTGGAAGTCTGTTAGTTAAGCAGTAAGTGCAAAGTGCTTCCTGGGAAACTCCCAGCATTTTTCTCTCCAGCTGAGGAGATTATAAAGTCTTGGTCAGAGGTTATATAATAGCTGGCCCGTATGGTTTTATCAGCAGTCCATTACAATCACTGAGCGAGTTCACAATCCACTCTCTATAAGCCGTGAAAATAATAATGATAATATTTGCAATTATTATTTCCTATCTTGCAAACCCATTCTCTGCTTCTGTAAGCAGCGATCCTTTAATTAGACACGAGCACACGTACACAAAGACTGGGGCGGTGGGTGCTCACTGCCATTAATAACACGATATAAAAGCAAAGCCAGACAGCCTCTGACACTTTTAGTAGTTTGGGAAACAAGATGTAATCTGCGTTTGGTGCCAGGAGCGGACCGGGGCTGTGTGTGTGAGAGAGAGGGAGTGTGGCCGGTAAGTCAATGCAAACAGAGCACTGTGAGTACATCACTGATGAAGACATTATCTGTGAGTTATACTCAAACAAAGAACTGGAGGAAGAAGTGCAAAGGAACCATAAGAAAGAGAAAATGAAAAATGAAATGGGCATTTGTTGTTGCCAAGGCTAGTCACTGATGTGTGCATTATTAGTGCTGTGAATTAAAGAGGAAATGCACACATAACTGTTAATAAAAATGGTGTTGTACACCAGAAGAATTGGTCTTTTTGTTTTGGTGCTATGTGCTTCCATGTGTGTCGATTGCATTTTGTTTTATATGGCATTGTGTTATTATGCAGTATTTTGTGTTGGGCATGAGAGGACGGAGCAGAGGATGAGGTTCCGTTTAGTGGCACCCTTGGCACCCATCTAACCTTGGCATACTGCTGGGCATGCTCCACTGGCCCTGAACATGCTGAGGTTTGAATCCAGAAATGCCTTTGTGCAGCACAGGCTACCAGAGGAGATGTGGGAGGCTCCATTAATATATCCCCAACTGTATCAGTCAAGACTCCATAGCTAAACCCACAGATTAGATCTCCAGTTCATCTGCAATACCTGAGGAGCATATGCTTCAAAATGTGATTCATCTTAAAAAAATAAGCAGTAATAAATAATAATAAAGGGCTATAACCAGTTTCCATATATCTAAATACATATAATAATTTACCAATTTGTCAAATCAGTTGCAGTACGCTCAGTTCATGCAAGGTCAATTTGAGTCGTTGTTTCCTTGTTTGTGTGTTTGTTTGTTTAATATAAACCATGAATTATAATTCTGGCAGCACAGCACAGCCACATTAACCAGGCATGGCAGTCTGGGAAGGGGTCCAGCTGGAAGCATGCGAGGGAGGCTGCTTTCCCGCGACAAAACTGGCTTCACTGGCAAGAGCTAAACAGCTTCTCATTTCCACATTATCGGTAAAAAGGGGAGAAATTGGAAAGCAAAATAATCCTATGTTTTATTGTAAATCATTGGACTTAATTTTATTTATTTTTTGCTGTTGCTACCTCCTCAATAGTTTTAATTATATACATGATTTATAGATTGGCTATCAAAGGGTTTATCCCACCTGTGCCAGAAGTAACTGATAAGATTAAGGAGGGTCTTATGCTATATTACCAATGGAATTTAAGAGACATGATTATTTCCAAATCTTTCTTCACTATTCATCTTCTCCTCCCTCCTGTTGTTTTTTTCAGCCTCGCTGGCTATAGTTAGTTTGTTGGATGTTTGTCTGAGCTGTGGTGTCTAGGTGAGGGCTGAGTTCAGGAAAAGTGCATCAGTGTGTGTGTTTGTTGGGGGTGTGTGTGTGTGGTGAGTCCATGGTGACCATATCTTATATTTCACATGGCAGTCCTGCATTTAAACTCTGCTCTTGGTGGGGAAGGGGACACATATGCACAATGCACTTGAACATGACAACAACATGCCAAAGGTGCACACAAACACACACACATGCACAAACACACCCAACCAGTAAGTGTATATCTCCTTTTGTTGTTGGACCTGTCACATTTAGAATGACGTACATTTGAGAATATGTGAATGAATGCATTCCATTGGCTCTTTTGTTGTAAGCCCATTTTCTACACATAAACAGGAAACAAACCAAATGAACATACAAACGCGGGTGGTGTTACTGTCACATGGCCGCAGTGCGATTACAATCTCCTTCCCTCCTGCCATTCCCACCGTGCTGCAGAAGCAAGGTGCTAATCTTTGGTCCTCTTGCCTTCATTGGCCTTTACTGTGTACAGCCGCCTTTCTCTCACACTTTCATCACAATCCCATTTCCCCCCATAGCCTGAAAGCCCCCTCTGAAACTCTACCCCGCGCTGCTCTATTCTAGCCGGCCTATGATGGATGGCCGCACCTCAGGTCCTCTCAGCCTGTCCATCAAGCCCTGCGATTAAAACACTTGGAATGACCAACATTTTTCTCTCCCTCTCCCCCCCTTCAACCCCTTGTCCCCCATGCCACCCCTCCACTCTCAGGCCACCACCACTGCAGCCCCCTGCCCCCTCACCTTTCTCACCCTCCCTCCCTCCAACACTCCCCTCCCACTTCAACTGCCCCCAGAACCCCACAATCCATCTTGTGGAGAAAAAACATCATTTATTCTGTACTTCCCAGATAATTTACTTTTTCTCTCCCTCTTTCGTTCCTCTTTTCTTTTTCCCCTCCTTTCTACAGGAATTCTCCATTTCCCTATAAAATGAAAATTCATCTGGAATTACATCTTATGTCATCATTATGTTTATTAAGCGTGGATGATGTATATGAGGAGCTGCGGCGTGCCGCTGAGTGCTTAATGATGCATAAGATTAAGCCGAGCCTCTCAGCTGTGCTGAGACTCCCCTCTGCTTCCCAGGCTGCAGACACACGCTGGGGGAACAGGCTCCAAACGGCCATCAGGTGAACAGGGGAAGAGGGAAAGACTACATCCTCTTTGTGTGTCAGCAGAGAAGGAGGGAAAGTGTGCAGTTGGTGTACAAGAGTTGTTGATAGGGGAGGATCAGAGAGTTGGCTCGGACTTCACAGAAAGAAAAAGAGATGGTGTTTGTATCAGTTTGTTGGGTGCAGTCAAAGCGGATTTCTGGGATCCTGTCCACACATAGTAACTACTACAGTCATCATTTTCAGTTTTAATCATGAGCTTCTCACTGTTACCTCCCCCAATGCTACAAACTACATATCTCCCTTTTTCTTCTTTGATCTTTTTGATCTTAGTTCACACGCACATACTCAGACACACATTTAGCGGATTTGTTCTTGGCCTCCCTCTAGCTTAGCAGCAGAAGCACCAGCAGTCTATGACAAAAATATTATCCTTCTGGTACTAAACAATCCAATAAACCTCTCCACGGGGAAGAACTTAACCTCTCCTCTGCTCTGATGCTGGCTTCCAGACCACGTGACTGCTGCCACAGTAAATTCAAATCATTAGTCTTCTCACTCCGCCATCACACAGGGAAGGAAAGAAATCTGCCTCTATTAGTAATGGAGACCTCGTCAGAGACCTTCCTCTGAAAGCCCTGCCTTCCCAATTCCCACAGGAAAAATCCCCAGCGAAAAACTAATTCTACTTTTAATAATCTGTCATCAGGACCAGAGGCAGTCATAAATTATGTGGGGAGCATGTGCGGGAGCGGGCCACGAGAGGGAACTCAGGGGGAGAAATCAAAGCCTGAGTTTGACAAACTTTGCTGAAGATAAATAATAACTTACAAACAGGATTAGTTGTAAAGTCATGGCTGAGTACCCTGCCAAGCAGTTTCCCTAGCAGTCTATGCAGGATGAAGAATTTACAGACACACCTGTCATTAGCACCCCCACCCCCCTCCACATATCCCCCATCCTCTTTTCATTCTCACTCCCCCGGTCTCTCTCCAATGTCTTCACAGTCCTGACAGACCCCCTTTGCTTTTTTCTCTTGCAGCGAAAACTGTTTGTGTTTCATCATTAACCCTCTTGGTTCCCAGGGACAGGTGCAGGAGGAGTTGGTGGAGATGTAGGAGAAAAGGAAAGGTGGTTAAGAGGCAGTATTAGTGTAGTGTGGCAGGGGAAATGGCCTCTTCCTCCACCCTTAAGTAAATAAACAGTAATAACCAATCAGCCCCCTCCCATACATACACATACACAACCACCAGAGTACTAATAGCAAATGGAGCTGGGATTTACCCTGAGAAGCTGATGAGACACCATCGATTGGGATGATTGGTTTCTGGGCATCTTTGTGTGCAACCAGCGTAAGTGTGTCTTTATTTGTGAAAATGTCTGTAAACTGTAAGTGCGTTATGTTGTGTGTGTGTGCGATACTGAGTTGGCGAGTGAAGCAGCCAGTATTGGAACAGAGGGCTCTGAGCCGTGGGGTTGTTCTCTCACTGTTTCCATGTCAATATTTGCTGGAACGATCGACATGCATCATAATCGACTCCCTCTATCAAACCGCGGCTAAAGGCCCATCTCCATCAGGTGACAGAGACCAGTCAGGTGATGAATCCCCCCCCCACAGCCAACCACGAGGGGAGGAACTGGCTGAAATGAGACAGGCATGTTCCCACAAGTCTGTGTCAAATCTCTATTGATTTAATCATCAACAGCCACTCTCTTGGCTTACATAGCATAGGGTCACATGGTGTGCTGCAATAGCTAACTGTTCTAACCTCAAAAGACAAACAGGGCATCAGGGATATTGTTCTCTTGCTACATTGTAATCTAATTATTTGAGAAGTACTGTAGTTGCACATTTGTATTAATATACTGGAAGGCATGTTTTCTATTTTTTGTTGAAGTTTTGGAAAGAGTGGCAGTATTGTATTTTTTTGTCAGCAAATCCCATGACCAAGACCAATGCTGACAAGGAATAGATCTTACTAACAATATATAATGTATTCCTCTATGCCAAATATTTGTTCAGAAAACCACCCAAAGACATGAATTAGCCCCTCCATAGCTTTGGGTGAAATGGTCCTTCTTTACGACATACACTGAATTAGTTGTTTATTTTAACTCCGATTAACATCGTCCTCTTTTCATAAAACCGCTCTAAACACTGATGCGTGCAAATCTGCTGCTGAAAAAGTCCGGATAAATTATTATTTTAGGATTGTTAGGACAGCATTCGCACAGAAAACGACAATGTCCAGCTGTTTTAGTAATTAAGCAAGCCTTATTTAAAAATTAAACTATATGTGTGACACATACATGTATATAATATGCACTTATTCAAAAAGAACAACAAGGCTTGGCAGGATAGGAAAGTTGAAAAGCAATGATTTTCTGTATTTCAGTCTTATTTTTTATTATTTTTTATGGTTATTTCAGTAGACAACTTTACAATATTGAAAGTGTGGAATAACACCAGCCTTATCCTCTAATCAAAATGTATTTCAATCAGTTGCAACTGGTTTCTTACCTATGGAAAACAACAAAGTGGTTTGTGCTAACTTCCAAATACAACCCTAAACCCTCCCGTGCTTCTGTCTCATTGAACACAACATAAAGAACGCACCTCAAGCGTGTCCCATGAAAAACCCTGAGAAAATGCAAACATGCAGTACTGGGATTTCAAACCCGGCAAAGTCAAGTGCTCAATTTTCGCTCCATTCTCAGGCGATACCAAAGAAGCTCAATCATACTGGGACAGTAATATGAATCAAGGACAGCTCACTCACTCTCAATTGCAGCTTGGTCTAACTGGGACCACGGGTAAAGCAGAAACTGGATTCTCAATTCAAATGGGAGAGCGAGTAGGCCAGCCGGACTCTCCCGCACGTCTCAGGGCTGATAGATTACCTACTGCACTAAGGACAAAGGGAATGAAGATGACTACTCTGCCAAAGCTGGCTACAGATGAGACATGCACGGCTGACTGACCATGGTACACCTCTCCCATTTGTCTATGTGTTCAAGCTTTGCACTACCTATGACAAAAGAGTCCGTACACTACACTATTGACATATAGTCTCACCTTAATATTGTGGAATATCTTGTTCCAACTTTCATTTTGAGTTAGATTTGGAGCATGTTAGAGCATCCATCAACTGGATTGGCCACTTAATGTTCCATACATGCTTCTATTTATTACGCAAAACGCGCTATGAGGGTATAAATCCAAATAAATGTCAGTCAACTTGGTCTCAAAAGTTAAACAATAAATCTAGGAAGAAGTTTATGAAATATTTGTTGCAACTTGATCCATGTCAAATCTGAAATACGTCCTTTGGGAAGTACTTTCTTTGACTTTGGAGGCCTTTTTCAGAGCAGAAAGGCATATAATTCTGCGAGGTAGCGATATTTTTGCACTGAGTACATGATGTGCCATCCTCAGAGATTAACCTAGATGTTCTTGAGGCCAGGTTCACTTGTATCTGAGCCACAGTCGTATATTACAATGCAGCTGAGGTGGCAGTGGCAGTAACTCATTCTTTTCTATTCTACTCTGCCTCTGCATATTCCACAAAGCTCCCGCTGCTCTGCACTTAGAAGGTCACCTCTTTCATCAGCTATTCTATTTGCATTCCAAATCGTACGTACATGAAAAATGTGCCACTGAGTTTTCACGGCGGCCCTTCGAAGGCAGATTAGATAGAATTTGCCATACGAACCTTATGCATGCTAACCTTTGCAGATGGCCCCACTATTGTGGAGAAATGGATTGCCTAATAAACCATATCATCCAACATATTTGCCGCTTGGCTGACCAAATAGAGGCTGTGTTTTTTGAGCAAATTCCCTTTGTCAAATTTGTCAGTGTTCATGCCGCCGTTTTAGGTTTGGGTCACAGAGAGGAGGAGGCAGGATCTTTAGTGTATCAGGTTAAAGTGCCGAGCAATTTGGACCAATTCTGAAGATGAGATTTTTCCACAAGATTTATTTCATCAGAAGGACATATTTCATATGCTCGCCATTTGTTTGTTGTATGTGTCCTATTCCCTTCTCCCCTCACATAACCTGCATTATGTGCAGAACTGTTTGACAATGATGGACAATTTATGGCTACTTATTCCACCAGATTAATTGAGACAAATAAACAGTGACCAATAATGGGTTGGCCCCCTTCGTGTCATTTGCAATATATCCAGCCTTTTCTCTGTAATACATAATGCACTTTATTTGACGTATTAAATCTCCATGAAGCTATTGCTCCTACATGTCCGTCAGCCATACTATCATTCATCTTTATCAATCATCATTGAATTCCCAACATCATTTCACTTCTATCTATAATTACCATTGGGCGGGACGGCACTGAAGAAACAATGCTACTTCTAAGCCTCGCAAAGGTTTTCACCAGAAATCTAATTTCACAGCGGAGCCCTAATTCATCGCTCCCAGAAAAACCTCTTTCATCAAACTTTGCATATGAGCAGCCAAGTGATGCACAGGCTCTTAACGGCATGCTTTGCCTCCTTTGGTGAGTTGGCCAACCAATCCATCTTCCTGAGTGTGCTCAGAGCCGAGGAGTGGGCAACCGATGCTCCCGTCACCGGGCTCCTGCGGGAGATGGATTGGGGCTCCATCAGCCACCTCCAGTCCGGTACCAGCCCAGTGGCACAATCTGGACCTCAGCACTGAGAGCCACGTGGTGGGCCTTGTGGGGCTCTATGAGGGGGCTATGAGAGGCAGGATGGAGGATGCTGTGTCTCAGTCACTCATGTAGAATCCAGATCCTCTGCTCCACAGGAGACGGAGCTGGACCTCCTGTTTGTGTACCACGGAACAGAGTGAGGGTGTCCAAGTCATTGCCTGCCTGTGCAGCTGCTAATGCCGGCATTTTATCTATGACACACCATAATGTAATCATCAGCAAAAGAAAAGAAAACTTACTGTCATACTGACTTGTTTAACATATTAAAAGGCAGAAATTGCAATCTACTGACTTAATGTGTGACCTCCATCTTAAGTTATGTCCTTCATTGGCTATTAGTCACTGAACTGTCTGACGGAACAACAAATACAATAAATGATGGCCCTGATTCCTCTTAATCTAATACGCCTTTTAAAATCTACATCCTCCCTTAAAATAGCCTGTCCTTCAGCCGAAGGAGGAGTTTTGTTTCCACCCTTTGTATCGTTCATCTTGACTGGCTTTAAAACTGAAGTGAAAGCTTCTTTTATTAATCGCAAAGAGCTCAAGTCAAGGCTTTTCACTCCATCGCTTGCATCCAATTTACAGCAGCGATAATTCATGCTATGCTAAACATTTCTTGTAAAATGTCACTTTGTGTTTGTAATTAATTCCTAAATTAATAAGCAAAATCTTTGAGTTATGGCATCAAACCCTTTACCTTGGTCGCTAAACAATGCATCAAGGTGCCACCTGGAATGATCGAGACGATAATGAGAATGTGACTGTGGGGAAAAGAAGAGATGAACACTTCACAAAGTTGGCAGCTTGTTTCATCGTAGAGTAATGCGACAAGAGTGTCTGCAAATTACAGATGATCTATCTCTCTCTTCTCTCCTATTCTCCAAACTTTGGGAGTTGCAAAAAAGAACACGCCTTCACTGTCTTCTCCTGCATATTAGCACTATCACTCACTCTGTCTTCTTTATCTCGCCGCTGACCAGGGTGGCCTGGTCCATAGGATTGCAAGACATGCTTCCAAGGAGGGAGCTGTGTGTTAGGTTACCTCCTATATGGGATATCATGTGTCCTTCATCTAATGCAAGCTATGGGCCCTTGATCAAAAGGAAACTAAAGAGTGGGGGGTCAAGAAGAGAGGAGGAGACAGAGCGTTTCTGTGCCCTCAGAGCTCGGACATGAGGGGCAATACACCTGTCAAATGTGAAACATGTGCACACATCTCTGTTTATAAATATGTATATCTAGCTTTAAAGACTATGAGATATGCTGTGGGATGTTAAATCAAAATGCTCTAACTTAATTTTCAAGTGTTACATGGAGAGTTTTTTCAAGTAGCCCATCTCCGCTCCTTCAATGCCATTGATGGCAACATCCATAACCTGTCCTCTGATATTTCATTCCCATACGGGTGCCTTGAACCTAAGATGTAATCGATACACAGACACACAGGCCTCCTGTGTTATTACAAGGGGGACAATGTCTGCTCAGCTTCCCGTGCCGTTACACAGTTCAGGCTTCCAATTAACCTGAGCGGATCCCCATGCCAATCACACAGGGCTTCTATCGACAAGCCGCATGAAAAGAATAATGTTGTTAGGATGATGTAGCTCACGGTAGGAGGGCTGCTTCTCCCCCCTCCCACTGCTGACAGGGACGAGTGTTGTAGTCATTTATCACCTCCTCTCTGGTCACTGAGGGGCCAAACGGGGCTGCACGCCTCTCACACCCTCCCTCTGCTTCATCGGACCACCATCTGAATAAGGCTGATTACAATAATAACAAACCAGGGAATAAATCTGAAATTCGTGGGCGAGCAAGACCGCCCGGCTCTGCTTTCAAACATCCACAGCCAGTGCTACATTGTTTCAAACATCCACAAATTCTCATCAGTATCTCGGACAAATGCATGTTGTCGGAAGGCCCATTGTAGATATGTAAATAACATTTTACCTTATATTTTATTCTTTATCCTTTATTCCCTTTTGTACATCTCTTGCGTCACCTGTTTCCAACAATTACAGCTTGCTTGCTCAATTTTCCTAAATCACTCTCCTCTCACAATTGTCAAATGACTGCAAATACAGTTAAGTGTTGAAGTTGAGTTGTCATGGTATTTTAGACAAATGAAGAGCAAAGACATCGTACAGGCATGATAACAATATAATCCAGAAGTTGTGAACATACCTGTTTATTTGTCAGCGGTGACACTTTTTATAAATCTCCTGTGAAAACAGATGTGCTGTAACTGTTGGACTGGGACGGGAGATCAATCCATTCATTTTTCTCACGTCTACTGAGAGACAACATACAAATTGAGACTGTATCTAAGTTACAATAGCAGCCAAGTGTGGCCTACTAGGATTTCAGGAGTGATTGAGAGTGTGTTTAGATGCTCAGGGCCAAACTCTAAAAGCACTGTTACATTGACAAGGCCGATGTAGAGGAAGAATGCTTCTCAACATTTACTCCCCCTTTCTTGGGCATTGCTGCCACCGGCGACTTTGATATTGATTATTGTGAAACGAAAATCAGCTCAAGGAGCACGATCATTAAGACAAATGCAGTTCCACTCAATGCCAAACGCACAAAGACCTGAAATTCACTGAGGCTTCTCAGAGTCACAGTTTAGAAGATACACCAGTCCTCTACGAACTTTACCGCTATTGTGAAGTCCATACAGAACGATACGCTCATAAAAAAAGATATATAGTCTAATCAATTCTGTGCACTTGGGTATTTTTGTTGGATACAAAAAAAACACTTACATTCAGGGACTTTTGAAGATTTCAGATGCTTTACTTAGATAAAATAACAATATTGCAATTCTCTATTCAAACTAGGAGTCCTGGGTTGATAATGTTTTACGAGCATAATGTACTTAAAGTATCAAACGTGAAAATACTCATAATACAGAAGAAGTATTCGGCTGGCACCTTAATGCCTGAGGACAAATCATTCCTGTCTGCTGTGGTTTAAAATGAGGACAACCTGAAGTGGACAGTGTTAGATTGCAGTGTAATCTCAGTACATCACCACATTATGAAGAAACACTATAATATATTACAATTTTAGGACACGTGAAAAATACACTAAATCAGATGTATATGATGTACGTTATTATGAACAGCGATATTTTCAAACTTTACTCATAAGTGTGATCAATTTCTCTTGTTTAGCACAGACATAGCTCTGACTTGAGGATGTCATTGCAGATTTAATGTGGCCCCATACCTTTAAAACTTTCCATTTGTTATGTTTGGTCATCCCATTAGTTGCCATTTATTATCATTAGTGTGATAGAAGCCTCTTCCTTGCAGAAGCATGAGGGAAAAAACTCTACATTTTCACATTAGACAGAGCTCCACTGGTGCGTCAGATTAATGTTCCTTTCACAAAAACAGAAAAGGTAGGTGGAACATCAACTTCAGGAGCCTCACAACTATTACATTATGCTGTCTGTTTATTTGCTTATTTCCTCGATGGTTCGCTAATTTCTGTCGTTTTTCTCATGATGTTTAGAATTATAGCTCGTCTTTGGTCTAAGTGCATTTTAAGAACCTGTTATTGATGCTTTGGTTGTTTGGTGATATTGTAGAGTAAACCTTCACTTAGGATACATTTAGCCAGAGTTTGAGGAGCTCGTGGGTAACAACAATTTCATGCCCCAGATTTCAACAAAAAACACAATTTTGGATATGAAAAACAATTATTATTTGAGAGATTTGACTGATTTGATTTGGTCAAGAATCACAGAACGTTTAATATTCGCTTTAATTTGGCCATTCACCAAACATGCCAGATTCAGTTCCTCCAAAGAGGAAGTATAAAGAAGAATTAAATTGAATGTCATAACACATTTTTAAAACATTTTGTAACCATGACTGAACTGTATCCATCTTGTTGGAGAGGGCCGGTCTGGATGTGTCCGCCTCAGGTTCATGTCCCTGTGCTGCCCAGTGTGAGTGATCAGTAACACGCCCCCCCCTCTGTCGCTGATTCGCTCTGTGTTACACCGTGATTAATGGTTTTCTTTAATGTACTTGTGGCAGTAATAGAAGTCTCTCACGACTAACCTTGCATAAAAATGCAAATGAATAGAGACAAACTGCAGGAAAAAACACAATGGGCAGGGCTAAGCCTCCGAGCCTTGGGAAGTGGGTGTGCATATTTCTTTATTTCAGGGAGAACAACTTCAAATTGTAAATTAGCCGTTGTCGTGCTGGAATAATTAAAGATCCTAAGATTAATTCAGGGTTGAAGAGGAAGGCCACCGGAAACCAGAGAAACATGTTGGATCAAACAGTTGACCCAAAGTCTTTCTATTTTAACAACTTTTTTATTATATCCAAATGGGTTACCAGTTTATTTTAACCGTGCATATTAGGTTTATATAGGCAATAAACAATGAATTCATGTTTTAAGACCTAAAATGTAACATATATAAAGGCATTTATTTATTTATACACAACTTTAACTAACTATATTTACCATTTGTAGCGCACATTTAATCATTCTCAACAGTATAACCCAAATAATAATTTAATAATAATATGAAATATGATTAAAGACATTAACTTTCATCATAATTATATTTAATAAATTTATGAATTAGGTATTCCTTTATTATTTTAGAAAATGTTATAATTCTAATGACAATGGAGCAAAACCATGCACTGAAAACTCTCCAATAAACAGAGGAAGTGGATCTTCAGGTTCTTTTGTCAAACTACTTTTTAACTCATTCCAAGGTCAATAACTGATTTCAAAGCTACATTTTGAAGTTCAAATGTTGTAGTCAGAGCATTTCATATAATAGTTGATATTGGGATTTGAACAACTAAGAAGATGTTTTTAAAGGGTAGATTTCAAACCTTAAGATCAAGTTTAACATACGGTAACATTATTTGCTTAAACATATTTTTTGCAACTGCTTTTACACATCTTAATATTATGTGTATGTATAACAGTTATGAAATGCTTTATTTATACACTGGATTTGTAATCACTGTATATCATTTAAATATGTTTTATCTTTCATTTACGAAGATGCCTTTCAGGAGGAATTATAGGTGTTGATCAATACAATAATAATACATAAAAGTGCACTCTGACTCCTTAATAGGGCATTATATACTCGTTATGAATACTAATTATACAGTTATTTGCCTGAAATATATATAACTGCAGTACACTTTTACCTTGTTTTCCATGGTAAGTCATTTAAATAAAATCCATGGCATCTACCTTTTTCAGATGGTGGATACAGCTACAGCTACACTGGAGCAATTACATGGAATAATAATATTTCAGAAGTTTACTTGACTGCGTACATCATGATTGCTGAGGCAGTCTGTTCATCAGTACGGTTTTTTTCCCCTCTTTTATCATCATAAATAATGTTGATTAATTAGCAAGTCAGAATCACTGAGGATAATCCATGTAGAATATATCACTGTCAGGAGAACTGTTGAATATTGCATTTGCACCAGGAGCGTTTTAATCACAGAAATCTTAACATATTAATTAGGACTCGGAAAAGAAACATAACAGTTGGAAGTAGAGACCTGAAAATAACTTTTGGACCTTAGTAGATTTTGAATAACGACTGTTTTCCTCTCTTGAGTGCTTTTTCCTCAGCCATTGGTTGTCTCCTATTTGCGTCAATTATTCCATCGGTGTATTCAAAACATAAACTACATCTGCTTTTGCGTCTTTCAGTGCATCTCATTGATCAAATGATGATTTTTATTTTGGGACAGAATCCCAAGACCAAAGCTTGCATGAATTGATATTAACATTAATAGTCTGTGTATTTATAACATGATACAGATCATTCAACTGCATTATAGGGTTATACAGGTTTCCCCAAACTTTTATAAACTCATTATTGAGCCACTCTTTCGCACTTGCTGACATGTTACTTCACTATGATGAACATTGGCACGGTTATTTTAAATGTATCCCACATGCACCGTGCTGTTGCTGTAAGTACTTGACAACAGCTGAAAATGGCCCCCAACAAATGATACAGTACCAATCTTTTTAGAAATGTAACTGTAACTTATTCAAGATGTATGCCTTTGGTGGAAATGAATAGGCATGGGGTTGAGTGCCACCGACAGAACAGGGAAGTCTAAAAGCTTTGGGAGGCAGACTTATTTAAGTTTTATGGGGGTGCTGGACAATAACTTAAATATAGAAAGTTTTTTTTGTTATATCTGTCAAGTGTTTCAGAAACTCGCCACAACATGATTTTAATTTAGTTGCAGTTGTCAGTAATTCTTTTATTTATTATTTTCTTGAAGCTCCATTTCGATAAACTGATTTTTGTATTGTTCCCACCATTCTGTTGGGTGGGACCAACCATGTCATTAAAGCTTTTAGGTGAATCTAATAAATAAGTCTCATTAGCAGTTCTTTACAGCTGGGTCTGCACTAGAATAAAAAAAATAGTCCCAGTCTTCTAGGTGTAAACTGGTTAAGTCACAGTGAGGGGTTGTTTTGTAATAGGTCTGAGTTTAGTCATCTCTTCAGGCTCCAAAAAGCATGTTTTACTGCTTTATGAAGCCATGACACACTCATATCATCCTTTATGAAGCCAGCAACCAGCCTTCTAACACACAAGCCCATCAGAGCCCATCCCATCAGAAGGATGTGGGGCACAGATGAAATTGGGCTCTTTAACTCCCTGTACCGTAACATGCTAATGCAGGACAATGACTCGCTCATTGCCTGCTATTATATAGTGGAGGCCCAACATGAGGGCTGTGACAGAAAGGACTGTATGATACATGAAAATACAGACTGGGCCTCATACTAGAGTGAGAATCCAACTTTTACTGTCAAGTATGGTGTTGTTGAGGAACATCCTTTAGAGTTGGAAATGAAGATTGATGTCTCATATTGCTGTTATTAATATATTGATGGTGCTGTCAAAAACATTACACATACATTGTTTTACTCCATATTGATATATTAGCCCAGGTAATTGATGAAAATCCTGTAAAACTCCTTAATTTCTTTCCCCTTTACGCTATTTGTCTACCATCTGTTCCACTTGGAGTTCCCCTGGGATGGTTTTGATTGGTTGAAGAAATCACTGCTGATGGGAGTCCTGGGTGCCCAGCAGTCCAGATTAGCCTCTTTAAGAGCATCTTATTCTGTGCAAAAAATATGTTTTTTACAATGAACATCTTGCGTTCAGAATGAAACAGTAATTAAACACTAATCAACAATATTAAATGTAATTTCAACACTTTTAAAGTGTCAAAAAACAAAAAAAATCAGTTTAAGTGTTGGTATTATAAAATGTAACACGTATGTACGTGTTTCCTCAGAAATAACTAATTTGTTAACTATACACATGTTGCCTCCATTTTAACAGTGTAACGGTTCAATAGAAATTCATAAACACACAATTCATACCAAACAGTAAATATTTAGTAAACAATGCGAACTCTGTTTCTGTTTTTATTTAACATTTACATTTTTTAATGAAAACAACACAGAGGAATTTTTGTCATGACATTCAAATTCCGAATTTATGTCATTTCCATTAAATATACATAATTTCAGCAAGATTAGTTTTCTACAATAATCTGAAATATGCTGAACTTTTGTGGACCTTCAAAATCTGTTTTTGTCCATTAAACTCATCCTTAGATTGGTATAAGTATAATACAATGATCATTACTACATTAAAATAGTCAACTTGAGTTAATATCAAACCCATTTTACGCACAACATTACTTACCACAATAGTTGCAAGTACTTCTATTATTTCCATATGGTCAAGACAGCCTTTTTCTACCTAAAAGTAGAAAAATAAAGTTAGTATACGAATAAGGGAAATAAAATAATTGCTGTAGATTAGGCTGTGAGTAGTTACGCTAACAAAAACATCTGCTGTGTGGAAAATGCTGTTAAAATAGAGCAAGACAAAAACACAGTTTTTTTTTTAATACTAACCTATAAAGAAAACACAGTGGAGGACGGTGTGTCCTTCAGGGGTTACATTTCATGAGGCTGTGTTTCATGGTGAAGGTAGGAGTTAACCAGTCACCACTCATGATGTAACAGTCAGTTTAAGATTCATGGGGACAATCAGAGAGTCATAAAACATCCCCATGACACTGTCTGAGTTCATTTAAGGAAAACAGATTAGACGCTATTAATATATCAGTTTTTGTTGACAGGGTTAAACCAAGAGATTTCCCTCAAACCAGAGTTAAATTAACCCTTCAAACTCTGATGATCCAAGCATTACAAAATATACATTAGATCTAAAATATGTATGCTTATGGGATGGGAGAAGCAGCAAAGAAGGATGGGGGGCATTTAATCTCTCCGTAATCATGAGGGTCGTTGATGTGAAATGAACTGTAGCCACTCTCCTTGACCAGTTCGCAGTGGTCAGCGGTCCACATCCAGGAGACTAGATTGGATTTATTGCTACTGGGCCAAAGGTAACAAATACATGCACTATGAAGGCAGAGATGGATGTCATTATCACTGGATGGATTTTGTGCCCATCATGAGGGGCAATCACATGGAATAGATTGATACTGCAAGCAATACTTTTATATTAAGCTTATATGTCTTAACTGGCAATTCACTAAACTGGAAGCGGTTGACTGAATGCAAAGTAAGACATCTTCTATAAGAAATACTGATTTTCTTCTATTTGTTTATGCATTTCACACATTTCTCTCACTGTTTAACTGTGAATTTGATTATCTAAGAATCAGGTCAAACTCTGACTTTTGTTAATACTCTTAAAACCATTACCGGCCAGAGGTTTCAGTCGGCTGAGGTGGAAATATCTTCATCTCATCAGCAGGGTCGGCCGGAGGTTCCTGGGATTCCTCGGAGAGATGAGATGAGGTTATGAGAGGTCATGTAGAACAGCTCGGTGTGACAGCAAATCAGAGGCCACCCCTCACAGGAGTCACGTGAAACAAGAGGAAACAAGGAGATCAAACACAAACCTCTGTGGGCAAACTCCGTCACCTCAGAGCTTTCTGCTGCACCGGTGACTTATGGCCACATTACATCGTCAAAGATAGAAAAATATTTCCACAATTGATGCTCACTAAACACTTTAATGTGAAACTGCTTGGTTTGTTTTTTAGGAATTATTCTAAATTGCCTTCACAGGCTGTCTTTATTGTGATTTTGTATTAGGAAAATAAAGAAAGCCTACATATATATTTTAAAGTGTTTGGTAATAGATTTTTAATGTTCATTTGTCTATGCCCCGAAGGCTTGGATCTTTGACATTTGAAATAATTGTTGTTCGAAGGATCATCACCAGGGGAGGGTTGTGAATAGTGTAGGGACGATTTGAGTAAATGACTGTGTCAGCCTGTTTATTTGTAACATGATTGCCTCGGGCGCTGCCGCAGGACAGCTATTAGAGGCTCTGGCCATAAAGAGATAGGAAGAAAAGCCCAGCGATCACCCAAAAGTTAGCACTTAATGTGACAACTTATCAGACAAAAGCTCCCCACAGAGAATGTGAAAATGAGAGCGAGAGAGGGAGGGAGGACATCATTGCCTTAAGACAGAATTGTCGGGTAATATAATAGTACAACAAAGAAGAAGAAACTGTATTATAATCACAATTATCTGAAGTGGCTCTAGTGTCAAAGATCACATGTCTATTCAGAGTCCCAAGCATCGTCCCGTATGTTTTAGCATATTGCACAAAGCTGTCCAATCCATGTTGGCCTGAGGGGACGCAGGGAGCAGAGGCCTGTATTTAATTAGTTGACACTAATACCTCTCGCCTGTGGCACGACCTGAAGTCTTTTTACTGCCGTGTGTAAGAGCTGCTAAATCAAAAATCCCAGTGGGCCTGAGAGGATGCATGTCAATCTCAAGATATAAACACAACCGGAAGAAAATTGAAAGAAATATAGGCTTGGACAAAAAAAAAGTAAGTAAGTGAAGATGTGTGTTTTGAAGACAGGTGTTGAATATTTGTCGCTGTATAATTAAAAGAAATTATCTCATCTTTCAATGTAAACTGCAGCTATTTTTAGTTACAGAGAAAGAGGGAAAGCATATTTGATCACCCTCTAAATTATCTAGATAATTATCTTTAGAACCTGAGGTTACAATTACTGAAAATCAAAATCATGATCTGTCTAAAATGGAGGAAAAGGAACACTTACTGTAAAACAATATACTGCTATAATGTGTGTTAATGTGTGTTAAAAGATGCTAACTTCCCTGCAGCTAATTTCAACACATAAGTTAAGTATTAAAGATACATTAATGCCTTGTTCTTCTTCTCCTCCAACATAATTGTATGTAGATTAGGACTTCTGTGTCCCTGCAACAATCAAAACCATAAAAAAACACTGAAAGACACAGCTAAGTTCAGAAAAGTGGCCCCAGCATCCCAGGTCTCCACGGCGACTGCGGCCCGCCTGAAGAATGCTTGTAATCTCTTTGGCAGGGACGGATCCTGCGGCTCAGGCCGGCTGTGGAGTGGACAGTCCTATTGTCGCCTCAAACCTCAAAGGAGGAGAGGAAGACAGGAGCGCAGGCAGGAGGCGGAAAACCGAAGACTGGGAGGAAAGGGGCTCTGGAGTTAAATATAGTGCAGGGATGGATGGATTAACGGCGTGGAGTTGACGGTAAGGAGCAGGTAGCATCCCACTTTAATCCTCCTCATAAAACTCAACTTTCCCTTAATCCTTGATGTCCGGGGAATCAATCTGCCTACTTCAGTTATGTATCCTAATAATATTTAGTTTGTTATTTTAAAATGACATGAGGGTGAGTTGGATTTTTTTGTATTTATTTATGAGGAAACTACTTGGCATGTTGCTGTTAACTTTAAACATGAATAAGGTGTTTTGATATTGAGAGGATGTGACTGCCTTTTCTGTCAGTCCCCAGTGGATGATAATATGGAGAGGAAAAGTTTTAGTACAGAGATAGATTGTGTGTGTGTGTGTGTGTGTGTGTGTGTGTGTGTGTGTGTGTGTGTGTGTGTGTGTGTGTGTGTGTGTGTGTGTGTGTGTGTGTGTGTGTGTGTGTGTGTGTGTGTGTGTGTGTGTGTGTGTGTGTGTGTGTGTGTGTGTGTGTGTGTGTGTGTGTGTGTGTGTGTGGCTGAGGGGGAGGGACCAAGGTTGTTTTGGAGATTATGCTAAATCAGGGCCAGTTAGCAGAGGGGGTGGAGCAGAAGGCCAGACAAAGACAGAAGAGGATGCTGCCCCTGGCATTTAAATGGGCAAGAGGGTGAGGAATCGAGAAAAGAAGCTAAAAGGACGAGAGAAGAAAAAAAAAGAAAACAAGAGCGAGAATAAGCAGTGAATTTCTCCAGCATGGCAGACACTTTTTTCTGGCTGCTCAAACAGATGCTGAGGCAGATGGTGGTGAATTAACAGAAGATGGGAGAAGAAGAAATGAGAAAGCCTAAAACGGGCCCATGGAGGGCAGACATTAAAACATTGTGTGTGTTTGTGTAGACACTAGAAGTGTGTGTGTGTGTGTGTGTGTGTGTGTGTGTGTGTGTGTGTGTGTGTGTGTGTGTGTGTGGTGTGTGTGTGTGTGTGTGTGTGTGTGTGTGTGTGTGTGTGTGTGTGTGTGTGTGTGTGTGTGTGTGTGTGTGTGTGTGTGTGTGTGTGTGTGTGTGTGTGTGTGTGTGTGTGTGTGTGTGTGTGCACAGGTCCAGGGGAGAGGCTGTTAAACAGTATCTCAGCTGGGAGGACTAAAGAGGATGGGTGGAGGATTCCCAGTCAGAGATAGAGCTCGCGATAATAATCACAGGCGTGAAATTACAATGCTGATATTTGTTGCACCCCAGGGTGTGGTGTGGTGGGGCTACCGGAGCTCAGAGGGCCCACATATCACCAGAGGCCTGCACTGGCTGGCGGTCATCAATGATCAGAAGAGCGGCCCCTCACACACACCTCTGAACACTGTAGATCCTAATCGCTCAGTGGAGACGCTACACCTGCAGTTAATACAGAAAAGCACAGGGATGACTTCAACGTTAGTATGATTAAAACAAGTTCGTTTTTTTTAATTAATAACATTTAGAATAAATATTTTTCGATTGTATTAAGATAGATTTGCAAACTACTGCTACACATGTATCTCTATATGAATCTATTTAATTCCACAGAGCCAATTTGGGCTCAAAATGTTTAACTTTTTCTATTAATGAAGTAGCACATTTAAAGGGACCCTCTATGAGTCTTTTGGGAGGCAGAAATCACAGCTCCAGTTGTTTGAGTTGGTGAAGAAAAATAATTGTGCGTTTTGTACACTCATATACTGTAGACAATATACAATATTGAAGTAAAGTGTCTAGAGTAAGACAGTGCAGTATGTTAAAATGTAAACATTTTGGATTGTAAGAAATTCCAATTTGAAATGTTGGACAAAATCCTAAAGACATACAATTTAAACTGTTGTTATTGTATTTTCTGTATGCTGTGCTTTCCTCTGATAATGACAGAATTGTGTGTAAAAGCAGCATGTTCATCATCTTGTTTGACAGTGAAATCAGAAGCAGGAAGGTGGCTGGACGTATGCAGCATGAATATCAACATGAATATCGTCTTGGCCAGGAGCCAAGCTCTGACAAGATATGACACCACATTTTCTTCCATCCACTCAGTGAAGGGGGGAGAGAGAAGCTCATTTTCATGTCCATCATCTCCTGCTCTTGCCACAGCCTCTGTGAAAGCCCACTCCGCCCCCCAAATTTCTGGGGTGAAAGTGAAAAGTAGATGTGTTGTCAGGGCAAAACTGATAATGGTAGTGGGACACCGACTGATCCCAATTGCCCTGCTTTCAGCCCCTGCCACCCCGAGCTCCCCAACACTAAAGGGTCCACTGACAGATGGGACGGGGCATTGTGGGACAAAGTGCTGAGTTGGCATAAAAAGCCCAACAAAAGGCCTTTTTCTTGGCATCTAAAGCCCTGCACAAATGATTTACTGTTGTGTTCATTACTGTCTGCATTGTCCCTTGCATTCATCACAAGGGCATGTAACCCAAAAACAACTTAAAAATGAAGAAAACTTTTTTAATTGCAATATTTATATTCTTAAGAACTAAACTTGGAAACCGTTTACTGATAAGTTTCAAAGTTCATGAGTCCTCGTTGATGAGTCATGGCTTTCGACTGCCTTTAGGATCCTTTTTGTTGAATATGCTTCTGATTGACTGCTTATCAGCGTTGGGATACATTCAAAGCTACATTCCAAACTGAGTCTGGGACCAGAGCCAGTTGAGCACAGAACCTCTTCTCTTCCCTAATGTGTTTATTTCCAGCCATTTGTAAAGTAGCCGGGTTCCTTAAATGCACGGTAGTTATCACTTCACAGGCCCATTTCATTCAGGTAATCTTCACCTCTCAGCAGAGGGAGAGATAACTCTGGGGATCTATCACCAGAAGGAGCAAAAAGTGAGGGTCATTATAATGTCATCACAAGTTATCCTGCCGGCCCCGACGTCCCAGAGAGTGAATATTGTTCTCTGGAGAGCAGACAGAGGACATGAAAGCAAGAGAAGAGGGACAGTTATAGAAAGAGAACAGGACACGTTGACAGACAGGAAGTGAGAGGAGGAAAATACTTAGAATAATAACATATTACACCAACATACCTATGCAGAACCATGTAGCAGCATTGTAACATAATGTATAAGCTGCCGGTTAGATTTATACCAGAGGGAATAGGCTGGTAAAGATGCACTTTATCTTCAGACATGAAAACAGCCCTTCTGCGCGACACAATCCCAGCAGGGGCTGGTGGGAAATTGCTGTTTTTACATTTCTGTATTATTTTCCCATAAGGAATATGGATAACAAATGAAATATTCAGCCCCATTGTCTGATTTATTCCTTTTATTATCCACAAATATCAGCCCGGCAGTCAAAGGATGCCTCGGCTCATTCAGGGGGCTCTTCCCACTTGGGGCCTGACAGCCTATCAAGTCTCCTCGCATAAACAGGTCAGGATCATGTGAGCGCTCCAATATGTTATACTTTAAGGTTTCCAACATGCACGATCACTAAACAGAAATAGAAAATTACAGAGGAAACATTCCCAGAGCTGCTCTGTGGGCCCCTCTGCTAAAAAAAAAAAACTACACACATATCACTTGAAATAAACATTTAAATAAATGACATTAAATCCACATAAGAGCCACAGACACTTAAATAATGGTATGCAAAACGTTACTTTCAAACATGTGGTTTCTAGGCAGAAGTGTGTGATCCCCCCCCTGCAGTAAAAGCCCCCGTGTTGTCGTGATGTCTGTTTGCAAAGCAGGAGACAGATGCCTAGTTACGGCGCAGTCGTAACACAATGAGCCTCATCAGATATTAGTAATTGACCATTAATGAACTCCCTATGATAGCCCACTAAGGAATACACACAAGGACCCTGGGGATCGTAGGGCGGCGGGGGGAAAGGGCCTCATGGCATTAACATACTCCCAAGGCTACAAGAGGCTTTTAAATGGGCAATCAATAAAGAGCATTAGTTCATCATGCCCTCTGAGGGACCCTGGAGGTGTCTGTTGTGTTGAAAGGCAGCCCAAAAAGGGGAAAGTGCAGTCAAGAGCCCTATTCTTTGGGAATGATGAATGTGAGAAATCCAACATGAGCTAAATGTGTTGTCCATGGATGTAATGTCTTATCATCTTATTGATCTGAGAACAAATTCCCAGCGGTGTTGTCTTTCATGGTGGAGAAAATAAATATATATATACTTGCCAAAACTGAAGCTCTTCACCTGGGTTGCACTTCCCAAAAGCCCCGTGGTACTTTGCTACGGGGGCAAGACAATATCAACACTTTTTTAACTGCTTCTGTAAAACCAGGACAAGGGCATCACAAATATCATGTGACATTTACTGTACATATCCCATTAGAGAGCTATGAATAAAGCTAGACCTGCACTGCACCGAGCTGTTTTATTCTTAATTTTCTCATTTGTGTTATATTGCACAATGAAATGGATATCATTACATAGAATAGCACTATCGTACAAATACCATGCTGTGTCCTTGAAGGCGGCATAATAAATGGTTCATCACTTGCAACCAAATGGCAAGACAGAATTTATGGCTACTAATCTCTCTCATCATCAGAGCAAAGTACTCTGTAAAAATTTCATTGTAACTTCCTGGGAAATAAATAAATGTGCCCCCTGACCTTGAGGGGGAAAAAAAACCTTCAACCCATCCATCTAGGCGGGGGGTGACTACATCATCCCCCCCTCTCTTTCAATCACCTCAATACATCTTACCTTCTTTGGCACTGTGTCCATACATAGATATTAGGCTAAATATTTTGTATTATATTCTAAAAAATACTGTTTACTTTAATAATTTGTTATGCATGCTTCTACATGTAACATTAAGCTGGCTCTTTTTCTGCTGTAACAAAATGTACATTTCCCATCTGTGGGACTCATAAAGGTATTCTGATTCTGATTCTGAAAGATAGGTGTCCCACCTTCAATTGTCTATACCCCGACCCCTTGAGATTTGTGCAGCATCTCACAAAAGAGTGAGAGTTTAAGTGTGAGGGGTGGAGGCGAGGAATGACAGGAGATTAATATGCAGAAAGTCTCAGTTTAAATCAAGATAAAAGACAGAAATAGAAAAATAATAGAGGGAACAAACCCCTGGATGGTGGCTCTCTCTAATGGAAACACATGGCTGAGGTGTTGTCAGCAGTCTGCCCGCGCACACTCACATTGCTGCCTGATAATCTGGACTGCCATAAAATTAGAATAGCAAATACCCCACTGACAGAGATGCATGTCCTCCCTCTCTTGTGCCACCATAAAAAAACTCCTGCCGGTCTCTCCGACGCCACGAACTTCAATTTAAATTTACAGCGCCGCGAAAGGAGAAGTGATATGCATTCAAAGATTTTAATAACCTATTAAGTTATGACTTCAATTTCATTTTATGAATATTTTCCTTGGGGAGCGCTGCCATCACAAAAGAAAGACAGAAATTTAAAAAAGATAAATAGTGCCATTAATCTATAACATTTCTCTCCCATTATTCTCGAAAATGAGAAGTTATTTTTGCTCAGATTGTCATATAATTAGCTCCTTATACTTGACTCACAAGCCAGAAAATGACCATGTTCGAGAAATTTGAAGTCTGTCATTTGGCGGAGAATAAAATCATCATCTGTCTTAATATATTGTCTATCTGACAAGCAGAATGTGAGGTTGATTAGGCTTCAGTAGCTTTATTAATAACAACCACTGGATCAGAGGGAGGTAAGTTCTCTATGTTTCAGAGCGACTCGCTGTGAGATGGAAGCTGCTGCAGAGGTCAGTAAGTCTGCTTTTGTTTTTGAAAAGATCCCTGTGCTATAAATTCTCAGACGTCGTTTATAACCTAACATTGTGCTTTACTTCATAAACTGGTTTTAAGCCTCAAAACTATTAAACAACTCATCACAACTCCACTTTGTAGAGGGTGAATGTGGGAGTGCAGCAGGGTATAATAGCTTTAATCTGTCTGTTGTTTGTCTCATGGGCATTAAACACCATCTTGATATGAGTGAGACTACAGTGCACACAGGAGGGGGTCCTCATAATATTTAATAGGTCATCAAAGGGAATGGGGGGTAGACTGCTGACATTTGCCTGGATAGTTAGGAGAAACCCCAGGAGTTGTCATATGACTCATTACCAGAGCACAGTCGACTTGACAGTCGGTTGCATCATCGTTCAAAGAGGCTGTCTGGCAGGAGAATCATAATCCAACACTTATAACTGTTCAAGTCGCAATGGCCCCATTAACTAGCATGATATTTTGATTCTTGTTTCCACCCTGAAAATAGAGACTAATCAGTTAATAAAACTCTATTACTGCCACCGTGAATGAGATAGTGGCTGCCATTAGTGTGAAAACCCTGTGAGTACAGCCATGCCTGCCACAGATATAGATAGATTATGTATTGTAGCAACACTCACAAACTCCTCGCCTACTAACTCTGGTCTAAGATTTAAAAATGGAGACTTCAGCCTAAAGGAGATGAAGGGACATCATTTGGAGTTGCGAGATTTTCTGCGGGACTACAGGAATCAGATGTCAGGTGAGTAAAAGGTCATGTAAACTCCAGTTTATTGTTATACTTTAATATCTTTTTGATACGTTTAAGTAAATATAAAGAGAAAAACAAAGCTGCTGTCTTTTTAAAATACAACTTCTTAGTTAGTTGTAGTTCTGTCAAAGTTTAAAAGGAGGGTTGCATTTGACTTAATTCAAATATATAGGTGACAGCCCTATCAAGTTTATGTTAGCTATTTTGTGATGCAACAATCCATTTTGGTTTGAATAGATTAAGATTTTATTTAGGGATTTTGTTGAGTTCACACAAATCCACAATTATTTTGAATGGTAGAATCCAACACAAGGGATTCATTTTTGTACCAATAGCTATGCATTCTCCTATAACATCAGGTTCCTCATGTCACAAGGCCTCAATCCAATCCTGTCTATCATCACTTTGGGCTGTAGTGTTCTTTAATCACCACAACAAACATTAAATCCAGTTCGTTAGCTTTTGAACAGTTGCATTTTGGAGCGTTACATGAAACCTACAGAAAGCAAACAAAACATTTCAAAAGAAAATCAGCTGTCAGATCTGTGACCCCTCAAACTTTGGACAGCCCCCCATAGCCCCGCACAGAGCAACACTGCAGCACTCACATGCCCCTCGCACATTGATTCCCCTCCCGAGGGCCCAAACCAATTTCTCTTGTTTTCAGACACTCTCCCTGCCTGAACCTGCAGTGGCCATCAAAGACATTCATCCATCCGCCCAGGATGACTATGAGTGATCTAGCCACCAAACGATCAATTTGTATCCCTCTCTCTTTCTTCTTCTTTCTCCTTCTCTCTCTGTTGTTTTCTCTTCTCTTTCCCTCTTTGTCTCCTTCACTTCATTCTCTGGCTATTTTGTTGATGTGCTGAATATGATGAAAAAGTGAGAGTGCAGATGTCTTTGACACGGTGGCATGTGAGAGTAACAATGCAATCACTATTTGACCTTGGAGAACAACTAATTCACATGTTCATCTATCTATATTTTTGACATGTGTAACTTTTCAATTCAGTTGAAAGCCTACAAATCATTCATGCAAACATACAATAATAAGTCTTCACTTGCAGGATTTGATTTTGCAGGCCATCAATACCAAGGATCTATAGACAAAAATGCCCTTAAAACTACACTGTAATATATTTCGGTTTGGCTTCCGTACCACTTTGTTCAGTTATATGTGTCTCCATTCATTAAGCTGTAATTGGACGTGATTCTCACCCAGGAATGCAGAATCCTCAGATTCCTCCAAGGCATGCAAGGTGATGATGACAGTGTTAGAAAGAGCTGTTAATCCATCTTGTAATTGCAGCAAACAGACGGCAGGCTTGATCGTGTCTGTGAAGAGGCTGGAGAGAACCATTTGTCACCAGACGTGAACAATAGGAGGCATTATGGTATTTCGGCGCATCTGAGAAAAAAGCGTTTGTGTGTATTTGTGGCGGTGTGCAATGTTAAATCAAAGTCAAAGGCGGGATTGTATACAAGTGATGCTCATTTTAGCACGATATGGCTGTGCATGTATGTTGATGCTAATGTTGTTTGTGTGTGCATGGTGGGGTGCGTGTATGTGTGTGTGGTGGGGGTTCTTTTTCCTTGCTATTCACAGACAATTTGTAAGGCCGGCTGTTGAAGCCAGGCCAAAGCCGTGGAACAGCTGGAGCCCCTCCATGATTGATAAACGTGGCGGCGAGAACTTCATCTCCCCCTGAATGAAGACAAAGGCCCACAATGCTCAGCCAGTGTGTTACGCCTGCCTGTCGTTAAGTGCGGAGTGCGGACCTGCCCCGGTCCTCAGCTGGGGGAGTCGAGGTGCCAAGAGGGAGGTCGGGACCCAAACTAATTACCATTTTATGACAAAACGGTTCTTTTGTCGTCATTATATAATTGATTTACCTTTCAGGGGGAGATCATTATGAAGTGGCTCTGGGAGGGTGGGATGAAAGAGGGCTGAAGGGGATTAGCTTCAGTTGTACATGCTCTCAATGTTATAAAGGTGGGCACAAGCATATGTGTTTACAAATATGAATACAATCATTTGAGAGTTTGAGAGATGTTATCTAAATTATGCATAGAGGTGAAGGATATATATTGTTAACAAAAATCATATAGAATATTTTAAAGTATTTGTCACACTGTGTCAGTTATTAAAAAGAAAACAATTGTGAATAAATCATAATGGGAGATTAATTAATATTGAAACAGTAATCACTGACCCCATGAGTGGACATGTGCTTTGATCAGCTAGGTGCACCCACCAAGAAAATGACGGACAAATTAGCATCACTTGCGCATGATTAAATATCACCATGTTGTATTGATCCCAGCAGATATCACCACATTTCCCAGAGACAGGTTTTAACAGAGACACGTTCAAAGGTCCGCTGCCTCAGAGTCGTAAACTTTTGCTTAGTTTGTGACCCATGCAGGAGCAGGTCAGTGAGTCAAATCAGGACCAGATTTGTCAAAGTCACCATGTGGGGATAATCGTTACACTTGGCTTTGATGAATCCCACACAAGGATCTGTTTCCTGTGACTACACATTGTGCTGGAAATATGTGTGGTGGCATTTGGATTTTCCGGTTGTAGTCTTCTTTGCAGCTAAAGCTAGCCGGCTTTGCTGATATTCCTGCACAGAAACCGTAACTCATACATCTATTCAATGCATTATTTGCTTGTGTGTATAAACCCCTGGTTGCAAGCATTTCCGTCTGTGTAAAACAAATGATGTTTTGTGAACGTGCCCCCAACTTTCATTGTTTGACTCTGAGAGCAATGTAGCCTGGGTACATCCATCCTTGACCTATTTAATGGCTGGGTTCTGTTGAAGACCCGCCGCACAAATTGAAAAGTTTTCAGTCACTAAGTGAAATGTATGGCTCTGCCTCCGGTCCACAAAAATTGGGGATTGTTCTATTTTAATTCCAAACTCAATTTCAGACATCCTCCACGCTGCGACAAAGTGGATTTCTGGCCCATCCATTGTGCCGTGTTTGTCGACATTTCAGCTGCCAGGACACACGATGAATGAGTGAATATTGATGAACACAAAAGATGTACCAGGGCCATTTTTTCCTGTTATTGTTGACGTGGAGGTGGGGAAAAGAGGAGAGGCACCCTTTGGAACCCTCCTGGGATTGAGGAACCCCTCTCCATATTCAGAATATTCCCTGTGAAGTTCAGAAAGAGATATCAATCTCACTTTGAGGCTCTGGGCCTTCATTTGTTTGTGAGAGATGCGGAGCGCTGCTCAGATGACTGTGCCAATTCTTCAAATCCCACTTACAGTAGGAGTTCACACACACACTAAAACACACACACACGCATACACACCATGCACAGCAAAGCATCTGCCACTTTCCTCAGCCTGTGTGTCCCGGGCGTCAGTGTCTTCAGCGCTGGAGTCTGCACTGTGCCACTCGGAGGTCTTGATTGAGGAAGCTCTGTCGGCAGCTGAGAGTTAGGAATACAAAATACACCATGGCTGTTTGAGCAGAAGCAACATAGTCTATATTGGATAAATGGGTTCGTTTTTCTTTGTCAAATGTTGTGCAAGAAAAGGCATGTGTGTGTGGAAGAAAGTGGTGATATGGTTATGTAAAAGAATTTCATATTGCTTAGCTGGATGATTTTTCCCCCAATGTTAGACACAGATTTGGGGTTTTTATGTGTTTATAAATAAAATCACACTTGATCTCTCAACAACAGTACACCTGGATAGAGTATTTTTCTAACTTAGATAAAAAATAAAGGTTAGGAGACTCACCTTTTAAGGCACTGACCACGTAATCGCAATTTATTGTACATATTTGTTGCAGAATACTCTTCTCACACCCTATTTCCTGTCATCTTAATATTTCTCGATATCAAAATAAAGGCATAAATCTAAGAACGTAAAATAAACTACATAGAAGAACTGGGCCAAAATGATATGCAAATTAGTATAACAAAAAACTATAATGAATGCCATTGAAAATACAGTGGAAATGTCTACATTCTTCCAGCATAAATATTCAGGGTCTTCATCATTAAAATTGAAGTCATGTCTCACCGTTTTTCAAACCATGTTTAGCCTTGCTGCCTATTTGTATAAGATGGAGGAGGTGCTTGCCCTTATTTGGAGCGGTCTGATAATCATGATCAGAGGTAAGAGAGCAATTTGAGGGAAACACGTGTTAGATTGCTACAGTGGAACATTACACTTGTGCTCTGCATGTAGATGTAAGGTTCTTAGCTGCTGACAGTGCAGCAAGCAGGGCCAATAATGACTCTAAGAAGTGAAATAATTACATGCATCCCCACAAATACAGCCATTCCTCACCTCACTGAACATCGCCTCTCTCTCTCTCATGGTGTGATGTGTCCTCATGTAGCCCACTGCAACAAATAGAATCATGTTATTAGTTACTCATATTTACCGGTAATGTTGAGTATATCACATCATATATATACTTTGATTTTCTCAAAATCCCACTCTCTTCTTTCTGCCTCGGTCTCTATTTGACCATGTTTCCACCTCTCTTCCAAAGACACCAGTGTGGCAGGCGTCTAAACCTGGCTGTGGTTTGGTTTTAGCAAGGCAATGGGCCATGCAGGCCTTTTTTCCCCACAGTGGGCTTCTGAGTGGAGTCTTTGCCCTCACACGCGTTCACTTGGGCCTGCTTTACCCACACTATTGATTGCAGGTGATGTTCTGGACTCAGTCCAGCTGACCTCGAAGGGGAGTCAGATACATCATTGTCCGAAGAGGAACCTCTGGAGACAGGACAGAAGCTGCACACGTGTTAAACAGTCTGACTTTGTCCAGCTGCTGAATCTGTCAACAAATGCTTTGGACACGTGTTTGGTCTGCTTAGCATGGACCAGTAATTTCAATAGTGAAACAGAAATTATTTTAAAAGCTCCACAGACAACAAACACCCATGATTCAGCTGCCGTGTTTCTTGAATGGCACCATGGCACTGTTTCCTTCTGCTTGCTAATTAGAAATCTTAATATGCAATAATTTTAACATTGGGTCTAATTTGTGTATCTTTGTTTCTTACACACCTCACAGCAATTGATGGATATCCAATGAGACGCAGAGTCCCTGCCAAAGGGAGTAGTTCTGCAGCTTGTGACACATCGCTGAGGCTGGGGGGAAGTACGCCTTAAATTAATTAACATCGGACCTCTTGTAGCTGCTCACTTCTGTAAACAAACATTTTAATATGCAGTAATTAATTAAATCTGCCAAGCTTCTCTGCTCCTCCCATAGATCTCCCTTCATTCTTACTTTCCCCGTCTTGTTAAAGAGTTTATTATCTGCTGCGTGAGATGAGGAGTAAATTCAGAACTTTGGCCAGCACCATCTCTCCAACACACAGATTTCTACATTTCTAACTGCGATCAGATGTGTAATATTGTCATGCTAGTTTCCCATTCCTGCCCAGAACTCACATCACATGTAGGGTGAAAGATATAAGCAGCAAATGTTACTTGGCACTTGTGAGGAATGGACCAATAAATCGTACATCGCACCAGTCCTGCCCTCTCTAATAGCTTCTGGGTTCTGGCTGTGAGAGAACAAAAAAGGTACCAAAGCCTCTTGGGCTACTCTGACCGACTGCAATGAATAATGTTTGGTCTGACAGACAGTCACAAATGTGTGTGTTTGACATCCAATATACTGTACTTGTCCACTATGAGTGTGTGTCTTATTTTATGGTCCAATAAGATGTTTTCATGAGATACATTGTATTTTTCTTGTGTTTCTTTATGTACCTGAAGATTAAGCGTTCAACCTTTGAATGATGTTAAGCGTTGATATATAAGCAGTTGAATTGACTCTACTGCAAATATAATCTCCTCGAGTAGATAAATAAAATCAGATCAATGTTAATGTGTATGGTAATTCTAAAAATAAACAAACACATTGACTGGAATTTCTAGGCTGACTACATTAGAATACAACTGTGCCAAATATCAATGGATTAAGATGTATTTGGAGAGATTTCTTATTCAAGATGAATACATTAAAACACTTCAATAAATCCCTCAAATTATCTACAGTGGATAGTTTTGCATTTATCAGACATGGGGTGAAAAAAATAATATTGCATGAGTTTATGGAAATCCACATCAGCAGGGAATGGATGCAGACTCAAGGGGCATCACTGCACAGGTAAGCTGCTTTTGGAGGGTTCATGTAAATCCTAAAGTCCAAAAGTCAATTACTGGGGCATCTCAAGCGTGTGTTACTGAAAGACTCTGATGTTTTATTGAAGAGAGGCTTTAATTCATCAGGCTTCTCAGCTCCCTTTCATGCAGCTTGGAGAGGGAGAGCAAGGCACCTCCTTCAGATGGCCAGTGTCATATATCACACACACACACACACACACACACAAAGAAAGAGAGAGAGAAAGAACACACTAATGCCCAAAAACAACTCTCAGGTGGTCTGCTTCACTCCACTGACCAGACCATTACCCACCACACACACACACACACACACACACACACCCACACACACACACACACACACACACACACACACACACACACACACACACACACACACACACACACACACACACACACACACACACACACACACACACACACACACACACACACCTCTCAGTCCAGACCACACAGACTAAGCATGCAATTCATCCATGCAGCATCCATGTGCTTTTCCTGTGCAAAATTAACATTTCAAATTATAACAAATGTAAATTTCATTTACACAAAAAAAAGGATCTCCTAGTGTGACCACCCACAGTTTTATTGACAGTCACCTTTCCTGCTGCATTGCCAGGCCTTGAGATGTTTTATTTTGATGTAATCCTCAGCACCTTGGTAGCTCATTTCCTCACAGCTGGTTTAATGTTTTGGGAAGACGGGAGGTTTTGTTCCAATTGCATTGTACCGCCATTCCTATCTGCTGATCACACTGCGTCTCTGTGCTTTGTTCCTTCTGGAATATTCATAAATAAATGCTGTTGGCAGGCTGACACAGTCCCATCACAACGGAACGAGCCCTCTGTCTCTCATGTCTCCACAGCTGGAATGAAGGCTCATGGTGGCATTGCCCAGAGTGAGGCAAGCAGACAGCTTATTTTTCCACCGTGATTAGCCAAACTGTGCTGCTCATATACAAATGGAAATGGGATGTGCATGAGTGTCCTCCTCTCCTCAGCCTCTCTCTCTCTCTCCCTCTCTCTCCCATCTGTCAAGACAATAGATTTTAATCTTTAATCCATGAGCAGCCATTGAATACTTGAGAATTACAAATTACAGATGTTTTACTGTGTGTTTTTTCTCAGACGACACCTCCTGCCCGCTGTCGGTCGGGCCCTTCAGCTATCATGATGTTACCACACAAAGGTGTTCACACTCGAACATTTGCCACAAACAAATGTGTACAACAGAGACAGGGAGAGGGAGAGACAAACATACACACGTACTCACATTACACTCCCTCATTCTGTGCCATCATGGTACCATATGACACTGTCATCATTTGGTAATTAAACCCTTGCTGGCTTTAAATATGAAAAGCTGGCAAGAGTTGATGATGATGATACTGGCTGTCGCTCAGCCCAGATTTCCAGCAAACCATCCAGACACCAGGCAGGAAACATATTGTCCCGTTGTTGTCTTAGTTTGGCCGTTTCCCATTAGAAGAAAATAAATCTGATGCAAACTATATATTTTAAAAATGAATATGCTGTTAAGAGATAATATGGCATAGTATTTATAATATTGAAATAATTTGTCTAAAGCGCTAACTTCAGACCTCGGGGTGATAAATGATGGGCACAGCCAAGTTTCAGTGGCCTCGGAGTGAGGAGAGGGGGGTGGTGCCAGGGAGAGATGGGGGGCATGAAGGGTGAAGGAGGGAGGTTTATTTAATGTTCAGCCCATGAGCAAGTGGGACACTATTTAAAAAAAAAGAGGAAAGGAGGGGAGGAGGAAGAGGTGGCTGTGTGGTGGGGGTCTGAGAGGATGCAGGGTGGAAGTGCAGGTGAGAACTTTAGCTTTGTGTGGAGGGGAGGCAGGAAGAGAGGGTTTGAAGATACTTCAACATTAACCTGACCCCCACACCCACCCCACTCCCACAGCACGCACGCACACGCACACACACACACACACACACACACACACACACACACACACACACACACACACACACACACACACACACACACACACACACACACACACACACACACACACACACACACACACACACACACACACACACACACACACACACACACACACACACACACTCCCTCCCTTTCAGCCCCCTGGCAATCTTGAACAGAGTAGATAGCATTGACCAGTCTAATGGACTATGCCATAAGATCTCTCTCCCCCCACAACGCCGTCCAACCAAAATCACTCCTCTCCCTCAATTTTCAATCTGCCTCTCCTGCAGACTCCGGTCATAACCCGTAAATGTGCTGTGTGGCTCTGAGAAGAGCTTAGGTTCCATTACTGACAGCCCACACAGCTTTATGGCCATTTAAGCTTCTCGATTTGGGTTCCTCCCATTCGGATGTTCCTGCAGACCCCCAGTGCATCGCCTGAACAGATAGAGGGAAAAAACACTTATTAAGGTCATTAATGTCAAGATTACCAAGGCAGACTTAGCTCTTACTGCTGGAAATGTATTTTTAATACTCACAGCAATCAACAGTTACAATTTAAACACAACACTGAGTGTGTGTGTGCACCACCCTGTAAATCTAAGTTTGTAAATTAGCATAAATTAAATATATTGGCTATTTCTTGCTTGCTGTTGATTATTTTGGAGAATTTGGATAACTATAATTCCATAAACTGTTTATGGATTTATTTATTTTAAACAACATTTAATTGTATAGGTTATTTTATATATTTTCCATACAGGATTATACAATTTAAATTACAAATATAGATATTAATGTGCATCTTTTCTTCTGTTTTAAAGAAAGACATTGCAATGTGCAAGGTTAGCTAATGTTTAAATGACATTTCTAAAGAGTAAGTAAGGAACAAGTCCTTTTTAAGCTGAGTATCTCAGATATAAAGTGTTCCATAATATCCATTACAGGTCCTTGGTCCAGTGGCAGCCTTATTACCATTTCTGAACTCAAGCACTGTAAAGAGTCTTATAATACAGAATGTTTGTTAAATAGCCGATAGAGAAGCTATAATCTTTTAATGTTGAATTTTATAGCTTTATCACGCTCTGTCGTTCTTGTGGATATTGTAATATTGCATTTTTACTGGTTATTCATCTGTTAATGTTCCAGTTACTAAGTTTTATACTCTCCCTTATACTCTTTTTTGTATTCCTTCACACTGTTAAACACACAGAGAAAGTTTCCTCTGGGAAGTTTATGTATCTGTGTGATATCTGACTGGACTTAATCTCTTGAGAAGCACTTTGAGAAAACTGTGGGCAATGGTCAAAGCATTTGATAAGGAAAAATGCGAAGAAACTCAAAATATCAGATGTGTTCGACGAAGTAGGCTTGATAAATAAATGTATAAGTATTAAGTGAATTCTGAATGTTCACTATTGTTTTATGCCTCTATCCTTCCTGCCCCCACCACCACAAGGTGTGTGTGCTGTGTGTGTGTGTGTGTGTGTGTGTGTGTGTGTGTGTGTGTGTGTGTGTGTGTGTGTGTGTGTGTGTGTGTGTGTGTGTGTGTGTGTGTGTGTGTGTGTGTGTGTGTGTGAGTGAGTGAGTGAGAGTGAGAGAGAGAGAGAGAGAGAGAGAGAGAGGGAAAGAGACTCATTATAATTTAGTAAATGTTAACCAGTATTTCAGTGTTGTCATAAGCCTGCACTTGAACGTGCCTTAGCTTAGTTAACACAAGTTTATACAAATAAAGAAATCTCATTTTAATAAATCATTATTATCCAGTAGTGTTTCCAAAGCATGTTGAATGTTGGGCAACTTCATGACTAATATCGATTTATTATTCTGTGCTGATATTATTTCTGCTACAAAAATTATTTCACGAAAGAATACTTTAAAATTGAATATAAGCGTTTGATAGAATGACAAAGCTATTCAACCACAGCCCAAATCAATATTTTCCTGAGTTTTCAGACAAAACGGAGTTGCAATTAAATTAAATCCAGACTATTGCAAATATAGTTTTTTTATTATTATTATTTTATCGATATAGCTGAAACACTGCTCCAGCTGTTTGGTTACTAAAATTGAGGTTTTAAACACAATTTAAGCAAGTTTAACAGTTTGTTTAATTCAGCACCTGCAATGCTCTTTTTGTATTTACTTTATCAAATCCTAGTTTATTGGAGCCGGGTTGCTTCCGCTTTTTGTTGTCGCCTAAACCGTTTAGTTTTGGATGATCGGTCAAAGATTCTGACAACCAGCGGGGAGAAGCTCGACGCCCAGCCGGGGAGGGAGCGCAGGAGGCCGGACAGATCTACTGGGCTGCATCGGGGAGACGCACCATTAGACAAGGGGAGAGCCATGCCTCACAGCGCTGGTCGACCAGGTAAGGATTTCTCCGTCTGCCTCATACTAATGTCACTGTTTGTTTGCAGCTATGTATGTTGGAGCACTGTGTGGGACAAAACTGCGAGGAGGCTCCCTACCTATGTGTCTGGATTTTATTTTATTTTTTACTTGAAAATCAAACAAAGCATAGTTTTCTTTTTCTTTCATATTTTACAGTAATTTCCTCTGTTTCAACTTTTATGTCAGAAATTGCGGTAAATATTGTATATTTTGAAATTATTATTATTATTAATTTTCGTTGTTGCAAATAATTGCTCGTCTATTAACATCACCTAAGCTTGGGGCTGTAATTGAAAAACATAGATCACAATCTAATTCACCTCTCAATTTTGGGTTTAGATGAGAAGATCAATGGAAAACAGTTGTAATGATCTAATTAATTATGGCAAAATTAAAAGCAAGTACAAAATCAATCTGTGATGGTGTCGAGGATAGAGTCAAATTGATATCCATCTGCTCCCGTTATAAAGCACATGAATAAGCAATCTAAGGACGCAGCTGATATCCTGCAGTTTGGCATAGCCTTCCCATATGGCTGTGGGTGTCAGGAGACACCAAATCATTGTGGGGTAAAGAGACTCCCGGTATTATGCGGATGTTTTGACTAAAAGGGAGAAAAGGGGTCCAGGGGAAATGTATACAGTATTACAGTAAATAAATAAGAGTGGAGAGTGAAATGAATCACATCTTGCGCTTGAGTTTATTTAGTGTATACTTCACTGACACCTTTCCTCAATCTGGTGATTGATACTTACTTACATTTGTAATGGTGTAATATTCTAAATAGTAAAGAGGCCAATTGTTTAGAATTTGTATATGCTCATATGGTAAAAAAAATCGAAAACGAAACCTAAATAAACTAACGTTCACACAGAGAGCTTGCATGGCGAAAATGTTAACAAGCTTTACACACTCAAGAGTCAAACTTTTAACATGCAGTGGGAAATATAGTGGATCCCAAAGTTGGGGAGGCCAGGGGACCTTAGGGGTCATGTCAAAATGTTCCTATTTAAGAAAAAAACGTATTTTAATTCTTGAATGTATATCTATAGTCTGCAACTTCCACAAACAGATTTGTACAATCAGTTCAAATTTAATTTTAACATGTAATCACTGTGAACGGTGATCAAAGGGTCCGTCACATGAACAAATATGTGAACCTCAGCATCGTCTGAAGCTTGCAGTAAAGACACATCAGGAAGCAATATCGATTGTTGCGTTACAGGCCATATGTTTCAAAAAACGGATGAGAAGGATTTGTTTTGTCCTCTAAGGAAATTCATCATCCTCCCCTCCCGCCCTGTCTGCTGTCTTTCCACCTCAGTATTTTTATTTAAAAACCAAATCAACGGAATTTGTATTATTATTATTATTTGTAATATTATTATTATTTGTATTATTATATTTAAATGTACATTAACAATGGGGATAGTGTATTTTAGAGGAGATATTAATCAGAATATAGGCCTACATCTGAAATTAATTAAAAACAACCCATATGTTTGAAAAGGAACGATTGTGTGATTATTCACAGTGTTAAAACATATATAAGAATCAACTGTTTTCATAGTGTGTGACAACTGTGCCGAGGCTCTTTATTGTATAATGCAGTCACAAAAAAATCGAAAACAATAATCGCATTAGGTCCTTGGTGGCTGGGTTTTTAAAGGGGTGAATCAGGACTAACAGTTTCTTAATTATCACGCCGTTTGTTTTGCTGTAGTGCTGTGACATGGGGACGTCATCGTAGCAGTGCAAGAGGTACGGGGGGCAAATCGGGGTGTTGTGGGGGAAATAGCAGCAGCTTTAGGGCAAAAGTGCACTGACGTGTGAAATTACAGCCCATGGTGCTACATATTGTACCAGAAGCTCCCTCCCAAAAAAAAAAAAAAAAAAAAAAACAGAAACAAAAAGAGGAATCGTCCTCAAACTTGTCCAGAGGGCAGATCTGGACGCAACACAGAGTCCTTTTCCATAAAGACCACAACCCTTTAAATAACGTTATTATTATTTGTAATAATAATATTATTTATATTATATTAATGGTATTTTACAGATGCCTCTTTCAACAAATACATACATTATACTGAATACAAGAAGATTGCTGTGTTATAGGCTACGTTGTAAACCACGAGTTGGGTGACACTGTACACTACAAACACTATCCTGATATAATTATGCATAATGCATACAAATATTTTTTCAATTATATTTTTGCTTGAAAAACTGCAGCTACTTTAAACAGCAGTAATGTATAGACAGAAGAAAACATAGAGGCTGTAAAAATAATCACTTTTAAGCTATATGATTGTGTGTTTTTTGTCTTTGTTTCCCCTCGGATTGAGTCCTACCGGAAGATATTACGAGTGCATAATACAGCTACAGTAGGTTTCCCCCCCCCCACCTCTGACCCGGCCGGCCCGGCAGCATCGACCTACCTGCCTCTGTCTGAGGAGCACAGCGGGCTGTAACCTACTGTATGAGCGCCATCTACAGAGCAATGCTGCACACAGGCGGGGAGTGGATGATGATGGTGATGATGATGATGGCCTTCTGACTGACTCTCCCTCTGCAGGCTGCGAGCTCACCTTGCACACATCCTGTATGACCACACACGGATCAAAACAGTCAGGATAAAAAGTAGCAGCTCTTGTTTTTGCATCATTATTGAACTCATGTAAATACCTTTTTTGTTAAAGAATGTTTTCTGAATTATTTAGGAATAGGAATATAGGAAGATAAAGCATTGAGAAATTGCTGTAAAAACACACATTTTCAAAATAAAGATTTTATTGCAAAAATTGTAACTAAATTGTGATATTTGAGAGTTAACACTTTGAACCAGAGGCTCACAACGTGGGTAACTGGGCCTCTTGTTGTGTTTGCAAGATGAATAAATTGTTAAATGTATTTTTATTTAAATTATAAGAATAGTAAGATACATTATAATTATGATTTGTTTTCATATATCTTGTTTTAGGTTCTTTAAAATCACTTTTGAAAATGGTGCCAACATCAAAAATATTCACACATGAGTCCCAGTCTCATCAAGGGTTTCTATTGGGAGTCTTTCATATGAAAACATTTTAGATACGTCTCTTTAAACAACACACAGCAGCCTGACAGTGCTTTTACCTCTCTTCAACCCCCTGCCTTTAATTTCCTTGATTCTTCACCCCAAAGTCTCATCATTTCCCATTTCGTCTCCCTCCCCTTCCTGGCTGTCGGATGCAGGGACCTCCTCATTTGAGCTGCAGGTTTTTACGTGGGCGAATCACAAAGTGTTGGAATCTATTGCCTTTGTCTGACAAGTCATCCATCTCTATGCGAGGGGATCTGTGGGATGGAGGTAGGAGAGGGGGGGGGGGGGGGGGGGGGGGGGGTGATCTGTGGGACTGCAGCTTTTAGAAACAGACACACAAGGAGAGGGGTTTCATTCTCAGCCCAAAGCTTCGCTCAGGCACAGCCCATTCCGGAGGAGAGGGGGACGCACTGCTCTGTACTTCGCCGTGTCCATGTTGTTGTCATCTCCGCCCCTATCTGATTAAAGCACACAGCCCGCCGTCAGAGGAGAGGGATTTCTCGGCCACAGATTCGCAAGCGGACCCGTGGAGACTCAGTTATTCGCCTTTTTGTTTTTGCTCATGATGTCCTTAAAAGACAAACAGTGACACGGTTTGAGTCAATGTTGCTGCGACTGGTGCGCTCTGCACACGCCTGGGTCATGCTCTGCACCTGACAGCCCTTCAGAGACACTTTTGAGTTTAGACTTGAACAGGAGGAAAACTTAGCATCGCCCCGAGAAGTTGTCCACTGCCGCGGACTCTTCGCACACGGACTGTTGTTCGCTGCTCCGAATTGTAAATCTTTGTTTTTTCCAGCTTTAAGCTGCACCACAGAGGCGAAACGGCGACCTCAGTCGATTACCTTTCCTTCCTTTGCTATCCAATGGATATTCACTGCAAAGCAGACCCCTTCTCGGCGATGCACTGTGAGTATATTAACTAGTTTACACACGTTTGTGTTGTGACCATATTTTGAATTAATACAGTCTAAGTACCGCAGTTTAGGCTATGTTATGTTCTTTATTTTAGATGTTTAATATTTTAAGTCCATTAAGGCTTGTTATTTGCCATCGTTTTATTATTGTCTTAAACATGTTTGTATCTTGAGTTATTTTCCCAAAAGAATATTGGCAAGGGTTTGCAAGAGTCACTTGAAAAAATATATTTTGTTGGGTTAATGTAGGTGTTAATAAAAAGCAAAATAATAAGCAGAGAAAAAACAAATATATGGCTGCTAAAATGTTTTTAATATAAGGATATTTCTGGCTTATTCCTAGGAGCACGTGTCACAGGAGTTTTGTTTTAATTTTGTTTGCTAAAGCTTTATTGAGTCAGAGTTTAATCAAATTGAGAATATTTGAGCTGTTTTTAGCTACATTTTCTTTGAAGTTATAAATAGAACTTCCGAATTTAAATACAAAGCTTTTATTGCCTGTGAAATCGCAGATGCTTCAGACAAGGGTACGCTGTGTGTAAATAGATGTAACACTTTATTTATCTCCCACTTTAAAGTTAGATGTTTAGTAATACAATTGACGCAGTTCATCCAACTGTTAATTTTCTTCATGTTTTCTTCTCCATACGATATGGGTAAAGAAGACCCGGGCTGCGTGTAAATTATTTATTCCTCCTCATTCGCACCATCCGCGTTTGTAATATGAGTTATCAAAGCTCATTTTAATTATTTACAATAATTGTGCGAGGAAAATTAAACAGGTTGAAACATAATATCTGCGACATGTGTTAGGCTGCAGTGGAGGAGGTGCTCTTGGAAAATATTGCCTATTGCCAATGCACAGAGAGAAAGGAGTTTTATTTTTATTTCTGTGGTATCCAAAGAGCCATTGCGGTGTGCTTTTATTTTTCTATATATTTCATGTTGGTTGCTTGTTTTTTTAATATGTTCTATATTTAAAAGAGACACTAAAATAACCTTATTGAATTTTACTCTGCTGCTATATCTATCATTGTTAAAATTACGTTAGCCTAATATTATTACGACTATTATACATTGTAATAGTGTTTTTATTATTTAAAATCCTACCATTGTTTATTTAAATGTTTATAAATATATCTTTTTATTTCAGAGATAATGCAGCAAGAAATATTGGTGTCAAAATTAAAATGTGCATTTGTGCAAGTGTAACTCTTTGCATGTGCATGTGCCTGTGGATTATTCATGTGATTTAAACATTTAAACCAAAACACCCAAAAAATTGAAATGAACCTCCATGTTCTCCACCTCACGTGAAGAGAGCGCGTGTCTCCTGCAGGTGTGTAATGTTATGCTCCCCTGTGCTGCTGTTGTGTCCCACGCAGGGCACGGCGGTGTGAACCAGCTCGGCGGGGTGTTTGTGAACGGCAGGCCCCTCCCGGACGTGGTGAGGCAGCGGATCGTGGAGCTGGCCCACCAGGGGGTCCGGCCCTGCGACATCTCCAGACAGCTACGGGTCAGTCACGGCTGTGTCAGCAAAATCCTCGGCAGGTAAAAGGGGGGGATCCACTACCAACAGTGTGTCAAACATCAATCTTCTATAGCCCGTATATATGCGCACCCAGCTCTATTTCAGCCTCAGCCATCGGTTATATAGGCAGGTCATTTTTTTTTCCTTTCTCTATTTTTGCTTGAACACAGCAGTTCTGCGTCCGAGATGTTCTATCACCTGCAGCCCTGCAAGAGAAAAGCATCATAATCATGAAACAATTTAGGAGCAGATTTTACAGCTAAGCATTATACGGACAAAAAATATCACAGAGGAATATGAGGCTGTATTCATATTAACAGTGACTACAGGTGATAAAGAAAGCTTATAAAGTAGCACGAGGTCACTTTAAAACTGTATTTTCAAGTCTACACACACGAATGGGAACATGTCTAGCAGATTAGGAAAATAAAGCAGTCTACGTCAACTATAAACACACCTTTGAGTATCATAATCCTTTACAGAAAGCCCATAATACACACGTTATGTTCATATATTTTTCCATCAGTGTAAACGCTGCTTACATCCTGATAAATTAGGTCTACATCATTATACATCAGAGCACACATGCTGTGAGATAATATTTTTGAAATATTTTTTTCAGCTATCAGAAGGCATTTCAGAGGTATTTCATTTCACACACACTGAATGTTTGTCACCAACATTTACCAATAGGTCATGGTGGCATGTCGTGCATGCTACTGTAAACTCATGGAGATTGGAAATGAGGTCTAAACTGTGCTTTTACAGCTAAACTGTCCTTTGTTCTGTCCGTCTCACTGCTTATATTGTGTGATTTTAATTACACTGCTTTTCGTTGAAAAATCCGCTCTGTTCACCTTCCAGCTGACACTCAATTAGGCCCATAAAACAGCACACTTCCACACCAATACATTTAAGCCGCCATCATATTTTTAGGTTTTTTTTTCACACTGTGTACTAAGGTCGGCGGGGATTTGTTTACACACAACATATTTAAGCCACCTTTTCCATCCAGACAGACTCCATTCAGAACCATTCACTCTGTCCCCATGCAGGTACTATGAAACCGGCAGTATTAAACCCGGAGTCATTGGAGGCTCCAAACCAAAGGTTGCAACTCCGAAAGTGGTGGATAAAATAGCTGACTATAAGCGCCAGAACCCAACCATGTTCGCTTGGGAGATAAGGGACCGACTACTGGCTGAGGCCGTCTGCGACAACGACACCGTCCCCAGCGTTTCATCCATCAACAGGTAGGCGAAATAGCCGTTTTACATGTTATGTTGTCTTGAAAAGCATGCCGGATTGTTGCAAAGTGCATTTTTATTTATTTATATATGTGTTCACGCATGTAAGAGAAGATGTTTGAGTGGGAACAATAGAACAGAAGAGGAAACAAAACGCAAAAACCCCTTGCGTAAACTGGAAAAGTCCGTTTTGAAATAAGCACATAGTTATTTTATCTATAGTCCCAGCCGAGCCTAACCGGGGTGGTCTCACAAGTGCAATTCAATCTCCTTTGCGGCCCTCCACAACACAGCCAGCACGGGAGCTGAGGCTGGGGCCACGAAGAATCACATCTGTCTCGATAAAAACCGATCAATACCGCGTAACCAGATCCAAAGGCGGAGGGAAATACCCAACAAAGTCGTTCAATACGCGGACCACACTGCGACAGAAGCGGCAGCAGCCTCTTTATTACCAACCAATTGCTCTGTTTTCCAACACCGAGGTGAATGTGGAGCGACAACAGACCACACACTCCTATAGTGTAGTTGGACAACTCTAAATTATTACTTTTTTTAATTACACATTATAGTATTATTATAATAATTATAAGTACTAATAATTAATAATAATAAAAAAACAATAATAATATGTATTTTTGCACTTAACCTATATTTTTCATATGCAGTCTAACATAATTGTAATTACAGCATGATTAAAATGAATTCAGAATGTGACAGACCATATAAAAATCCCCCTCAAACAGTGTTGATCTATGGGTAAATGGACTATAAAAGAGTTTCTGTTCCACTGAAGCAGCTAAAGCAGCAGACACCCTACACCTTCACCTTTCCACATGAAGCGGGACAGCAGTGGACAGAGTATCTTTAGACAGAGGACGCCGGTGAAAAGCCCTAGTGCATGTGTGCAAAGTGAAAAAAGCCCCATAGTGCCTGCGAGTGATGAACTTTGGTTAGGAGGCACTGTTCCAGAGAGCTGGTCATCGGCATTACATTTTAATGAGCTGAAGAGAGTCTCATAACACATGCAGCTAAATGCAGGAGATAGATGAATCTTAACAGAAAAAGAGAAAGGAATATTATAAAATCAGGCTGTGATGGAAATGATGGTTTCAACAGGTCCTTTTCGCGCTGTTCACTTGTTGTTCCTAAAAGCAGAGGAAAATGTATTTAACTGTGTGTGGAGGCAATGTTTTATGTGTTACTATTAAAAAAACATTTCTGACCATCTGCTTGGTTTTAAACTGTGTGGAACAGCACTATTACAGGAATGTTGTGCACTGAAACTAAGTTGGCCTACGCATTAATCATTAACATCAGAGCTGGTGGCAATGCATAAAACTGCATTTTTTTATTCTTAAAGCATGTACTTACAAATCCTAACCTACTAAGTTTCATTCTTAAATGTCATCCCCTAAAACGTATATTAGCATTTAAGAATGGTTATTGATATTTATCATTATATATATCATGTCGAGAATGCAGCAGATTATTTTGGAATGTATATTAAAAAATCACACCTATCATTTATTATATAACTATAATTTCCAGGCTATTTTAAATGTCTACGGTTATTTCTTGTTCTCACTGTTGGTCTTAAATAAAGGGAGGATTGGGAAAGTAGAGAGGAAGAGGAATACAGAGGCAGTCAGTGAGAGAGAAAGACACAGTGGACCTCTGGTGGTCTCTGTGGTTAAGAAGCTGACCTCTGCTCTGTTGACTAAAGAGGATGTCCTGGCTTTAAACACATTTTTCCTGCATGAATTATTAAAGATTACACCGAGACTGGGTTGCACTTTGTTTTGTCGCTGCAGAGAGGAGTTTCCACCCACTGCAACATGCCCAGAGGACAGAGGTGAACCCATAAGGTCCTAAGCGGCTTTCAATCATATTGATCCACATTTTAATCTTTCTTTGGGGACTTTTTTTTTTTACAACACCCAAAAACCAAAGTCGTTAATTCACCCATCTAAATTGCTTATTCAATATCAACAACATAGACTTGAAACAAAGTCCTTGAATTTATGAGGCTCCCTGGAGTCATGAGGTCAGATAACTGTTGTGGTGAGATGTTAGAAATTCAAATAAAATATTGATGTGTGTTTTCTGGAGGAGGCTGCTAGCCTTTGTTGCCCTGCCTGAAGGAGAGAGTATGGAGGACACATGAGATAGTGAGGGGAATGAAAAAAAAGAGTCTGATGTACATTATTTGCCCCCGAGGAAGTTAACCTCGCAGCTGCCTGATTCAGAATTGATAGCTCATTGCTGGATGCTGCATGCACATGTGAAAGTCATTCGCCTCATCTGCAGTCTGTAAAAGTCTGTTTTTGTCACACCTCCCGAGTGAGAGGGCGTCCATGTGGGATATCTGTCTCTGCACAACGCTGCCTGTTATTCAATGATCTCACGTACGTCTGTCAATCAAAAGATTACCATAGTCATGGTTTAATGTAATGCGATCATGTCCCATAAGAGCGATCGCTGAGCTTGTGTAAATCCCACTGTACCTTTACAACAATCCTCATTTTAACACATGTAGCATTATGTCGTATTTTAAGTTTTCAGTTTATTGTGATGCCTTCTTTTATTTTTTACTTAATTAATTCAAAGAGCACCCCGGATTAAAATACAGCGGATGTGGCAGTGGTCTCAGGTTGGGCCAATGAGACACTATTGCTTTTCTGTCACATATCATTTATAGATCACCATTTGCATTTGCTGTTCCTCCCTGCCATTCGCCGTCAACTTTTCTATCCCGGTGTCCCAATCAATAGGCTCTGATCCTCAGTGAGCCTGGTGGATTCCTGTGTGCTACACTGAGCAACACAAATACCAAAAACTACAGCAGACGCCCGAGCGGTGACCGAGAATAAAGAGAGAAATAAAACATGATTTGGAGAAGAGTTGAGATAGAAAGAAGGAAAGAAAGAGATAAGGGTTTTGAAAGACAGTTATTGTAAAGTACAGTAAAACGTAGAGCACATTGGACAGTGAGCCCGAAATGAGAAAAGGGGATGAGGTGGTAAGAGAGAGGAGTTAAAGATCAGGTTTGAGAGATGGAGAGAGTACAGAGAGAGTGAGGGGAAAAGAGGGAGTGGGGAGCAGGAGAGGGAGATTATTAGACTTGGCCAGGTAGAGCCAGTGAAGCTGATCATTGAGGTGAATTGATGTGATTTCATGCTTTGTTTGCAAGATCATTCAGACCAAAGTGCAATGAAGACTTTCCCGCCACATCACATCTTACTGGTTTGGGGACTTTATCATATTTCTAACCTCAGAATCCAGCTAGATTGAATCCACAATCTCAGGGGGCAGCCCCCATTCAGCCTCACACAGGAGTAGAGAGATTGCCCCTAAAGCCCTAAGATTGGCTATTTGTGACAGAGGCCTGAATATGAGGATACGAGCGCCCCAAACGATGGAGCACTTGTACATGCACGGGTGTAAGTGGAAGTGATGTGCCGTGTTTAAGTGTCCCGAGGCGGCCGGGCTGGTGTGAAATCTCCATGCTCTGGAAGCAGTATTGATTGATCCGTGTCTGTTGTTCACTTTACCAGGATTATCCGCACCAAAGTCCAGCAGCAATTCCACCCGTCCCCCGACGGATCCGTGACGCCGCTCTCCACGCCCGGCCACACCATAGGTAAGTGTGAGGGAGGCTACACACAGATTACCACACAGTCAGATGAGCCGCGGAAACAGGAGGAAAACACCTAAATATAAACACAAACATGCATTTTGAAGTATATATACACCTGAACACACACATACTGTACACACACACTAACTCAGCTCTCTCCCATCAGTGCCCAGCACAGCTTCTCCCCCTGTGTCCAGCGCCTCCAACGATCCCGTAGGTTCCTACTCCATCAACGGCATTCTGGGTATCCCTCGCTCCAACGGCGAGAAGAGGAAACGAGACGAAGGTAAGGAAGACACAAGATCCCTTTGTTTTCCATCCTTCTAATTCTCTCCATCACTCGTCTCCTACTTTTTTTTCCCTGTGTGTGAAGAAGATGGCATTTATGACAGCGCTGCAGCCAAGTGTGTGTCTGTGTGCTGTCTCCAGTGACTTGTTATGTTGTATATCAGGCAGGGCGAGTGTTGAGAGAGTGTTGCGATTCAATCAGCTTTTTGATGCCCTGCGTTTTACCATACGCCTACAGAGCTGCATCTCAATTTTATACCATGCTCAGACGTACTGTAGATATATCTCATATAGCTGTCATACAACTATAATCCCCCTTGGCAAGGCATCAGAGCTACTGCTCCTCTATAACGTAATAAAACACAGAAAGAGAAGCTCTGTTGTGTATCTGCGCCTAGATACTATCAGTTAAATACTTTACATTTAATAATCCTGCACTGGATACTTACTGTAGATATATATTATTTTACTGAAGATAATCTAAAAAAGCATTAAAATGTTCTATAATAAAGTTTTTTTTAAGACTACCAGGGCAAGAAATGAGACTTAGATATGCTCAAAGATTACGTAAGTGGGAAGCCTATCCGGTCCAAGCCAGAATTTCCCATTCCTAGGCGAGGCAAGGCAAGAGAGTGGACACACACTGCCTGAGGTCTAATAGATTATCGGTTTTGCAAACAATTGGCTTTTTTAATGCCTATGAATTAACATGTCCCCGGTGGAGGCCTGAACAGGTGTAGGAACAGACCGGTGGAGGCAGGGAGGGGGCTGCATGTGTGTGTGAACATGTGTGTGTATATGTGTGATGCTGTTGTACTGTTTAGAAGTGGCTGATGGGATGAAATGGTTTAAAAATGATTCCAAAGAGCACTCATCAAAACAGGCCACTTCCTTCTTTTATGTTTCTCTCTTTAGTTCACTGGAGTGGCAACCACATGGATGGAAGGAAAATAGGACATTGTAAGTTGAAGTACTACCTTTTCTTTTGCTTTGGTCAATCAGACCACAACTCTGTCCTCTCAATTACTGTTTCTGCTCTTCCGGGGGTTATGAGTTTATGGGGACAAGGCGGGGAAACATTTTCCAGTAAATAATCTGCAAGGAAATTAAAATGAATTTAGCTAAAGTGACAGTGGAAAATCAGGTGTTCCATGTAATGGCATGCAGTTCAATATACAGTAAAGCACAGTATAGCTTATTTTGATTTTGATTTTGATTCTACACATAATGATTTAGTTTTTTGTTAACATATTTATTCTTAAATAATTCTAAAATGTAATTTGGCCTGCAGCCCTTGTCATTATTCATTATTGATTAATTTGAACGGCTCACAATTTTTTTTTTTTTTATTTTTTAGCAAAAGGCAGACCATTTACCTGAGCTAGCTAATACAATTTCAAACACAAAAAGTTACCTAGTCAGACAATTCACAAAATATATACATGCGTAAACAGATAAGTAGTAAGTAATAACTTATTTTTTTAAAGGGGAGCTATAGTGCAGAAAATATGTTTTATGTTGTTTAGAATATTGTACAAATGACTCTGTTGCATGTCTGTAAACAAATCAAAGATGTTATGCTTGAAATCGTCAAATGCTTGTTCCTACATTTTGATAATTTGACCACGATGAACATGAAAAAAAAGCTATGTACAGTTCTTGTACCACCGGTGGTGTGATGGTGGTGGCGTGTGATCCATGTGTGGCTGAAGTCAGCAGTTGCCCTTTGAAGAGGAAAAAGGTCCCCATTACTGGAGGGCTGTAGAGATAATGTAGTGTGACACGCGTTATGTACACGGGGTCCCCGTAAGACGAGCTTCAGGGACGTAGGTGCCATAAGAGCCATTAATCTGTCCTTGTCATGTGCTATTGCAAATTAAAAGTAGCATGTTACACTGGACGGCTTCAAGTGAAGATGGGGGGAGGTAAAAAAAAAAGAGAAGGTAGAGCAGCTGAATGAAAAAGTGGTTTAATGAGGGGAGGAGGGCGGAAGGAGGCCCTGGCAGCCTGAATCTCTGAAGATCTGCGCATGTTAGGTAGACACCTATCCATGGAAATGTGTACGAAGTGTGTCTGTTTGTATCTCTGTGGCTTCAGATGTTCCTCACACAGTGACATTTAAAAGAATTTGCAATTCTGCGGAGAGAAGCTATTAATTCACAAATTAACATCTCACCCCCCCCCTTCCTCTATCTTGGATGTGCAAGCGATCGAAAAGACAAAAGAAATAGCCTTAAGGGGGGAAAGAGAGTCTCAGCCCTATCTGAGGAGAGATTGGTTTGCATGTCTGCAAGCAACGATACCAATTATGCCAGTGCTGGGAGAAGGAGAATGTGCCCCCTCCCTCCCACACACAACCCCCCCCAACCTCCTCCCACCACCACCACCATCACCACCACCCCAACCCGAATCTATCCAGAGCCAGATTTATTTGTGTATCTCATTACAGGAAATGGAATGTTGTTCCTGCCAAATGCATTAATAGTGAAGTGGTGAAATTAGCCTGTTGTACAGCATGCTCTCACTCAGTCATTTAAACCTATGGTGGAAGTGGAAGCCAAGAAAAGACAGAGAGGATTGGGTGACAACTGCTGTGGGATTGTCAAATGTGCATTACAGCGCTAGAAGTCCATGCACTCATTAAAAAAAGTTTGGGCCTTCCAGTCGTTGATCCAAAATATTATGTAAAACATACCTGCTCTAGTTTGTTCTAGTTTAAAAAGGGAAATCTGTAGAGGTGTTGCTTTATGTAAATGCAGTGTTTTCCTAGTCTTAGCACACAGTGACAGGTTAGCCCTGCTGTTCAGGCAGGTTGATGTGACCTAGCTGTATGTATGTCTCATCGCTGGATGGAGCCCAGTGGAGCTCTGGGGAGGACAGGCAGTCGGGAGCTACAGTGATAAATTAGATGGAGAAAGCAAAGGTCATAACTTGTGATTGTAGCGTGGGTGTAGGATGAGTGTAGAAGGAGTTGATGATTGTGTGAGCGGGGAGAGAAAAATATGGCCTAGCAGGTTGTTCATTCATGACATAAAAGAAAGATCGCACCAGGAAGCCAGAGTCATATCCACCTTGTTCAATAGCCTAAGGAAAAATGAATAGAGTCACTGGTTTGATTTGTTCAAATTTGATACTTGGCCCTTTTTGGAGATCGTCCGGTGTGGATCTTTTAACACATGACCCATTTGTGGAGTTTGAATCAGTTAGTGTATGGATTTGAACCTGGGCCTACACTGGTTGGCTAGTCAAGCCAGTCCATGACAATGAGTCAATAGAGGATCACTTTAGAAAATAAATGCATCCAGAGCGAGACAGAAATAAATGGAATCATGAGCACCATGATGGCCCTGATGGGGTGTGTGTGAGAGAGAAAAGCCCAGGTTTGAGAGGGGCCACAGAGCGTAACATAGAGACAAGAAGCTGTTAGGCCCCCGACAGTAGAGGAAGACACAAAAGGGTCCACATTGCATTTCACCCCCTCCTCCTTCACTTCTCTATCTCTGTCGTTCTTTCTCTTCAACATTTAATTTCTCCTCTTATCGACCCCTTCCTCTTTTTGAGTCTTGCAGGTTAACCATTTGCATTCAGCAACATGGCTGCGTGAGACCCCACGTTTAGTTGTAAACAATATACAATGAGGGCCGTCACAAAAAATATTAGGAGAGGGAATTCACTCAATGAAGAGGAATCATGTCAGAGAAAAGTCAATTACGGGCAGCGATGCCGGGAATTAATGGAGCGATGCATTACTCAGCTTGAGGAGGGAGAAAAAGGCAAGAGAAAAGAGGGGATACGTTAATTGCATTTCTACAAATACTCGCCACACAGGGTGGCGACGCTAAACGACAGAGTGGTCCAGAGGAGGACAAAGAAAAACAAGAGATGGGAAGGGAGTCTTGCTAAAATGTGCAAAAATATATTATATACAAATTAGTAGGGGGGAAGATTATTTAAACATATTTACAAAGAAAACCAAAGTGTTTTAAGATTTCTATAAATAAAGTTTCCTGTAGTGCAGCAATATGCTTTATAATGTATTGTTTAAAGACATATTAAAATATACAATTTGCAATAGTGTACCTAAGTAATATAAGTAGCCAGGAATCATATTGCCAACCTTACAATTAAGAACACCAACTCTGATCTACTGCCACTCTCTTATTAATGTTATAAACTCACAAACTGCTTTCAAATAGCGGTGTACTTTTTATTTATTATAAAGTTCTGCTGTGGCCTAGATCTGAGAGTTTATATGAAAGTAAATAAAATAACTAGAGTGCTTGAAAATACTATCAACACAGCCTCAGTGCTGGCAGTCAGTGCAAATATCAAATAAGCATCACTATGCCTGCTGACAGTCAGTACACTGGTTGGTGGTGCTAAATCGAATTAATAAAGCTCTTAAACACGCCACAACATAACAGGATCTTAACAGCCATGGCAGCGTTGCTGCTTCTCCCCCTCTCTCTCCCACCCCACCCACCTCTCTCCTTTCCGCTTCAGAGGTTTCATAAATATCGCTAGCTTACAGGGAAGGAGTGTTCACCCTCTGGGTATACCAGTTTGTTTGTGCTCTCTTCTATTTTTTTCAATCATAACTGCATTTTTAAAAACATCAACAAATGATCCACAATTTGCGATAGCAACATTTCACCTATCAGAGAGGACTCCCAGCATCTGATCTAGGAAACCCAGTGTCATTGATTTACGGAGAGACACAGGCGGTGTGTAGGAATTCATTTGCCTTTCAAACAAGCCCCCACCTCTACTCTCGCTGAGTTATCTTATCAGAGGGACAAGGGAGATGAAAGAAGGACATAAAGTGCCACCATGCCACCACAGGACGTTAACATCCCCCTTAGAGACAAAGAAAAACAGAACAGCTTTTGATAACATTGTGGTCTGTCTCACAGTCTCTATCGCCGTTGGTTAACGCTGTACGTGTGTGATCAAATGGCTGAAAGAGCATTTAGTGAGAGTGATTATAAGTTTATATTGTTAAACAATGAAAGTCACCCTTTTATGTCCATTGACTGAGTTTGCCTTTTGGTCTGGTGGTAGTCTGCTTGAATGTTTTATACTTTTTTAATTAATGTAAAGCTTTTGGATACAACATCCTTCTGTTCAAGCTGAACAAAGAATGTATTCACTGGAAAGTGCTTTTCTTTAGAGTTGATTTGTGAATGTCACCACTGAAGAGTCTTGTTTTATCTTGGGTTTGTCTCCTAACACTTTGGTGTTAAAACCAAGAGATGCAATCAGCTGGTGCTCTGGGAATGATAAGAGAATACCTGCTGAGACACCCAAAGGGGTTGAAGAAACACTGAGAAAATGAAGCCAGTCAATGAGAACACACACACACACACACACACACACACACACACACACACACACACACACACACACACACACACACACACACACACACACACACACACACACACACACACACACACACACACACACACACACACACACACACACACACACACACACACACACACACACACACACACACACACACAGACACACACACACACACACACACACACACACACACACACACACACACACACACACACACACACACCACACACACACCAACTGACAGTTGGGCTTCACACTCCACTTGACACGCTGACTGTCAAAGGATGAATCTGATTTATTGCTGCTATTTTATGATATATGTCAAACATGAACCTCTAATGGCGAGTTCTGAAAATAAATGATTTAGTATTATTTCCATTTTAAGGCCAAAAGCAGTAATTATTTCACCATATAAATGTAAAATGTGAGTTAGGGCTGAAAAGAATGTGGCATAAATGAACATGATTAACAACCTTTAAAAACACCACAAGGATTTAGTTAATGTTTATTGTGTTATAATGCCCGTCAATCAATAAGCTTGTTTTTTTTTATTTAGGAAGTGAGGCTTTTGTTTACATTTAGATCACGTGAAGGGCACCAAAACGTGTCCTATGATTGGAAGGCATGTCTTTTGAAGCCAGTACAGAAGGCCTGATTAAGCGATTGAGGGGGTGCTGAGTATAAGCATGCTCCTCCATAGTGAATGACAAACCCATAGTGAATGACAAACCCTCGCTATTGATCTGCGCTTGGCTCTTTTCTCAGACCAGCTGATATGTGGTAATTAATGACTCCATTTTCTCCTGTACCACAAACAACAATTTAGTTTTATACAGCAAAACTAATGGTGAAACCCTAACCCTACACCCAAGGGAACTGTTTGAAAAAGGGAAAAAAAAGCCTGTGTTAAAAAAAAATTGGTTAACTGATGGAAGGAAAAACACATGTGGCAGGAGAAAAACTGATTCCTTCATAAATGTTACACAAAGCTAAAGTCAATATATTTTAAAAGAGAAACACACATATACACACACCCTTCCATCTACATGTACACATACACACACTCTTACCCAATTGCAGTCCTCCATTCCATTCTCCCCATGGATCTATTTCTTGGTGCGAGTCGGGTTCATCCTATGGCCTCAGCCATTGAAAAAAGGTCAAGCAGCCGAGCAGAATGGCAATAACGCCCCTGAAATGGTACCATCAGTGGAACATGATTGATCAATTGAATTCCATAGCACAGAAAAATGTGGGATTAAGTAGAGTATTATACGCACAATGAGTTGAGGCATGATGTTCATTCCAAGTTCATTTCGCCTCCCTCCTCTGCTGGCGGATCAGGCAATCAATAGCGGCCTTGCATATCATATATCACCGCTGGCTCGCCCAGGAGAGAACATAATCTGCTGCAAATTTAGAATGACAGATTTGTATGGGAGCTAAAGCCCTCATCCACTGTTGGCGGCGGGATATAGCGAGGAAGGGAGGGTGGCGGGAGGCAGGCAGTGGAGTGGAGGTTCCTGGGATGCTGGCTGGAGGTTTTAGCTGCAGATATTTTTTCCTTTCAGTGTTCGGGACTTGATGAGTGAGCAGAGGGAGAGCTGCAGCGGCGGCGCTGGGCTCCCTGGCCGAGTTGATAGGGTCAGAGATCAGGAGAACGAGGGAAGCATAGACTCATTTGTTTATATAGAGTGTGACTGAGTGAGGAAATGCATACGCTTGCCCTCGTCGCCCCGTCCTTATTCGGCCCTGAGTACCGTCCCCACTCCATTCTGTTTTCCAGAAGACAGGCAATATGTGGGGGATGGAGGGAGAGAAAGAGAGACAGAGAGAGGGAAGGGTAATATGTTCAGGAGGAAATAGTACAGTTAAATAATGGCCCTCCATTTCCCGCTGGCAGAATGAGAGGCTCTGTATGTAATCGCCAGCCCTACTTTCTCCTCCTGAAATACACGCTCTCCCTTACAAGTATGTATTTGCACTGAAGGTAATCCATCAATTACCATAGACCTATCACATGATGACCGTGCTGATGGTGGCCACGAGGAGAGGTGGGGGGGAGGCAGGGAGCTGCTTGAGTGAGTGTGTGAGAGGGAGAGAGAGAGACAGTGAAAAACAGAGAGGGGGATAAAAAGGCAGACATGCTGGTGGATCTCCCTGAATTTACTGCTGCTCCTCATGCCATCACTCTCACACCCGTTGAGCTAGATAAAAAGTAAAAAAAATCGGCCTATGCTTATCTCACATGGCATGCCTGCTAGAATATCAGGTTAAAAAAAAGTTGGAGCTTTTCCCTGATGCTAAGTGTTGTTGCTCTTCCTTCCCTTCTCCCTCTCCCTCCTTCTCTAGATGGCTCTGATGGCTCAGGCCCCGGCAGCGACTCTCAGGGCAGCGTGGAGAGTTTAAGGAAGCACCTGCGGGCGGACGCCTTCACCCAGCAGCAGCTGGAGGCCCTGGACCGTGTGTTCGAACGTCCTTCTTACCCTGATGTCTTCCCCTACCCCAGAACACATCAAACCTGAACAGGTTGGCCAAACTAATTTCTTGCTCAAAGCAACCTACAAGCTACCGCCTATTAAAGCATATAACCTTTATTTACATTCATAAAACTTAAACAACATGAGACTATTAATTTTCCATTGGAACTCTATGTGGGTGCCCATGCAGCCTTAGCAGTGCCCTAATTGAGTTCATTTTCATCTCTGCGCGATCGCAGGGAATTACAGCAGCGATAAATCAGGGGGACAGCCCCTCAGCCTGCTATACAGCACCTAATGCAGCTAATTACCAAAGTGATTTCTACGGCAAGATCAATACCAAAACGAATTGGAAATGACTTGCAATCACAAAGAGTGGAGGAGAAGGTATTAAAAAAGCGAGAGGAAGGTGGAGGAGGGGGAGAAAAACGGCGTCAGAATGGTCCAGAAAAATCAGTTTTAATTTAATGTAATATTAATCAGGCCGCTTTCCACTCGTTCTGTGCACCTCCTTTTTTCTCCATGCTTCCAACACCCCCTCCTTTTCTTAAACTGGTGAAAAGGTGGGATATTAGGCTATTAGGGGCTTGTCTGGTGTCTGCGTCAGGGCATTAAAAAGCCATTTTGAAGAGGCCAGGCTGAATAGGCCTCATCCCTCCCACACTTCTGGCAGCCATGTGGTCAGGTCATTCAGGACCCTCTGTGCTTGCCACTCGCCCTCCGCCCAGCCCGGCCCTGCCCACAGCCCATCTGCATAACAAAATGGCTCTTGTGCTGCTGAGGCCCAGCGGAATAGAGAGGAACATCCAGCCTAGTGCCAGGGAACAGTTGTAAGCAGACAATTAGAGTTTATCTGAGATAGAGGCAGACAAGGCTGGGGTCACCAGCTCACCCCTGAGGGACCCCTTCCCATTGAGACAAACAGATGCACACACGCACTCTGACACAACACTCACAGACACAAATGTGTGCACACACACTTATCCTTTTAAAGAAGAAGAGTCCGGTCAGGAAGTGTCATCTCATTAACAAACAGGATTTATCACAGCTGCTAGCTGAGTCTTAACCTGAGTGATAAATAGGGAGTTGATTCTAACATGAACTTTTCTCCTGCAGTACAGCAGAGTATTGCAATTTAGTTTTTCGATTGAATTATTGTAAAACATGAAAGTCGGCTGCAGCTGCACGGTATGTTTGATCACAGATGAAAAGATGTGCAATAAAAAAACTTCAATATAAAGTAAAAATGTACTAATAAAAGTATGAGAGGGGAAAAACAATACACACTATTTTATCATTTCATCAACCCAGTTTTATGTGTTCATCCTATAGGCGAAACACAAAGGTTGATTTTGAGGTTGTTCCCCCCTTTAAAAAACACACCACATGTCTCTCCTGTAACAAAGCCCTGAATGTCTCCTCCCTTGACTGGTCACAGGGATGACTGCAGTGGAGCACAAAGAGCCAGCTGACACCCCGTCCTTTCACTCCTCTCCCAATCCCTCTCTCATCCCTCTCTCCCCTTTCTGCCTTTTCCTCAGACAAGCCCTAATGCATGCATACATCATAGGTCTTGGTAAAGCATGGGGAGCAGGGTCAGGACGGGTTGGTGAAGAGGGGGGGGGTTACAGAAATCAAGGGAAATATTCAGAAGGAAACACAGTGAGAGGATCACAGGCAGCTTCCTCAGATACACTAGGGGTTTCCTTCAGACATATTCCATATAAGAATGCTGTTTTAAATCTCACACACGTGGGCTTGCATGCAGTGAATGAGCAACATTGACAATATCATGACACAATCTGATGGAATGTGAAATGTTTTAAATAAAAAGTGTGAATTTTTGATTGCCACCTTGAATTAAATGTGCATTCCCTTACTGATGTATTTTTGCATGTTTTGTGTATTTGTCAACAGGCGAATGAATACTCACACCCATCCCTGAACGGCGGCCATGATGACGTGAAGCCGAGCCTCTCCTCCAGCGCCAGCTCCGACCTCGCCTCCAGTGTCTCCCAGAGCTACTCTGTTGTGACAGGTACAATTTGACTCATGCTACATTGATCCCTAAAACACAGCTGCAGCAGGTCGAAAAAAATCTGCAGCAAGGTGCACAAACTAAGTGCTTGAACCCAGACAGTGTATTTAGCTCCGCCTCTGCTGCTACGTTTTCCCGTATTGTCATGGCATGCTCCTGTTATCCAAAGTTCTTTTTTGTATCCCATTTTTCCAAATTACTCTCTGACCCTTTCACCAGCAAAATGGATCAGATTTTACTTATTCCTCATCCCCTAAATATTCTTTAGCTATAAGTGAGAGCAGCTGACAAATGGGACTATACCTGACCTGAACTGAAAATGCACTTTTCTTCAAACTTGGTTAACTTTGACTGAGCATTGTAAAAAATCCTCTTCATATTGCATCATCATAGAGTAATCAAGATTTTGACTGCCGCTTCCTTATGGCGCTACACATTTTCCCAGCTATATTAAATTCTTATCACCAAATGAAAAAGCTCTTTCGAGCCACTTTTTGAGGCACTCTGTGTATTTATTTCTCGGAGACAGAGCGAGGCGATATATCATCTGAGCCCATTAAATCCTACAGGCCTTTCACACGCTGCTCCTAACTGGCTATTGTGTTAGCCCGGATTGGCCCGCTAACAGATTGACTGGGAGCACTTCTCATAAGAGACAGCTGCTGTTCTCGCCGCGACACGACGTTGTCATCAAAGGCTATGATAGCCTGTTGATTGACAGCGGCTGGAGTAGCACCGTGGCTGGCTGGCTGCCTCATGCTGTGGAGAGAGAGAGGGAAGGAGAGAGACATAGATACAGTTCAGACAGTAAAAAAAAACTAAAATTACAGTTTTTTTCCAATTCATGAACTGGCTGCTGTTTTCAATAGTGACTTCAACTGAGTGCCAACAGGTAATGGCAGGTGCAGTGTATTGAATATCTAGCTATCTGTATCATATAACCCACACTGACCCACCTTGTATTGCACTATGGCTCCTTTTTCTCTGCTGTCCAGGTTGATGGCCGCCTGGTTAATTGAAATGTTGTTTGAATGTGGCTGCTGAGGCTTTTTCCCAGGAGAGGTTAGGTTTACTGACTGCAGAGCAATATGCCATTCTTTTAATAAAACACCCATAATTATGCAGTGGGCATCAGAGTCAATGAGTCCACTGTGTGTATGTGTGAGAGAAAGAGAGAGTAGGTAAAGGGGAGGACAGCATGATTGAAAAACTGCAGTGGCCCTTCTCAAATGATCCCCACAGTCCAGCCCCGGACCCAAACACAGAACTACTGGAAAAGAAAGACCCCTTTTTTTATTCCTGAATATGTGGGAGGTAGATTTGCCCCAGAAAGTTGGGCCTCACGAGAAGAAAGGTGTGTTTTTGTCTTTCATGCCGGGCTCCTCCTATGAAAGCGGTCTCGCTCTGGGGAGCACACTCATAGCAGGTGGCCTTCCAGCCACCTGGGGGACGGGGGCCTCCTATAGCGATACATGTGAGGGCCACAGATTGCATAATTAGGAGCCGAACAAGGAAAACTTTTCTTTGTGTGGAATATGACAGCAAACTTAAGCCTATTGCTTTTGAGTATTTTGAGCAACAAATTAAAGTCAAAAGTAATTTCCAGTTAGCTTTTATTACTTAATTTGAACGACTATGCAAAGCAAAGCATGAAGCACTTGATTGGGTGTAGGTTGTCACTGCATAATATTATTTTTTCTTCCATTAGCAAACCCTGTAAATAGGAATGTATGCCAAGGCTGAAAAATGCTAAATTACCTTCCTCACTTAGGCTGGGATCCAATTATCAATAAATTATGCTCTCATACTGGATGGAGCCACGCGATTATATTCATTCTTTAAATGTTTTCTGCTCCCAATTAAAATTCATACAGTTATTGATCTTGTTGATTTTTATGTCCTGGAATTTGCATAATCTATTAAAGATGAATGATTAATGAAGTGCTCAGTTTTGCGTTCCAAGGGCGCCAGGGAAAGCAATGTCGGCCATCTTTTGTGTCCTCTGTATGTGTGAAAGAGACAGTTACCTAGGAAGGAGGGCGGCAGCCAAATTAGGGCACTGAAACGCACCGCTGGGATTCAGTGTGAATCACCAATCATTGACAAATGATTTTCTCCTTCCATGACAATCTTTAGATTTGAAAAAGTGTCAAAGCTATTTGTAGTGAAATTATTTTCTCATCGTCTACTAAGAGAAGTACAACAAATAAAGCATTTGTCAAATTTGGCATACTGGGTGAAAAAGAAAAACTGTGAACTTTCTGGTGTGTACAAGCTGTGAAGAAGCGTATGTGTCTGTGTTCACTAGAAAAACACACTGCTCAGTGCGTTCAGGTAGAGAACAGCATGTCATGTTCAACCTCTGGTCTCTGGCTCTGGTCCAGCATGTATGTGTCTGCCCAGTTTTCCATTGACACCTGAAAATAGACGGCATCATAAATTGTCCTGCAGATCCATTGACTTCTAATCCCTGCACAAGTTTATATTTAGAACAAATGATAGTATAGAATTGTTACAACATGATCACTCTCACCAGAGCCTGTGGGGGGCTGAGTGTAAATGGGAACCCCTCTGTCCAGTCTCTATCAGATGCGAAGATTCAATGTTTTTACATCCCTCTCTCTCCCTATGAGAGACAAGAAAAAACTGTACAGATGAGGTGAGAACAACCTCGTGCTTAATTACATATTATTTCCAGCTGAAATGTACACCACACTGAGCTCCTTTTATAACTTGGCAGTAACAGCCTTTTGCTGCTGGGTGGCAAACAACAAGCAGCCACCTAACCGGCGCTGCCTGGTGTGAGGCATGGTGGCAAACAGCGTGTCTCAGCATCGTAAACGCCTGCAGACCCGGGCTCAAATTAATGTTTATATCATCCCCCCAACTAAAGCACACTAACCTGTGAGCACACTTTTTGATAATGAATGACCTGTCCTGTGTATGTAAGCTATTTGGCCATGTTAATATTATTTACTTATTCACTTTTCATTTGTTCATTTCTGGTGCAAGTGGTAAAATATGTGTGTCCCTATCAAGGTAAATGTAACGTTTAATTGTGTCTAGACTCCTCTACAGACCGTACGTACTACTACACAAGACACAAGTTTTAGTGATAGTATAGTATAGTGATCTTGAAGATACTGTAGGATTGGAAAAAGTTCTCTGCAGATTGAATGTCAGCCTTTTGAAAACAAGAGTTCTTCAGTAAATGGTTTGCGCACCGAAGTTCCTTGGTGTGTGTTTAAAAATGAAATGCTCACTTGAGAGAAGGCCGTTGTAGCTATATCTGGACGCATCACTCCGAGGACCATTGTAGGTTCTTAACAGTCCATTTCTATGGTTGATGGGGTCTGCAGACGTGGTATCAGTGTATCAGTGGTGGAGCAGAGACAGATGTTGGAGAACTCTATAGCGTCTCCACTCTCTCAGAGATGTGTTTGCTGGGGAGAAAAGTCCCCAAGGACCCTGAGTTTATCTTCCATCTCCATCATCAGGGCCTGTGATTTGACAGGCTCCCTTTGCCTGGGCTCTGCCTCGTCTCCAGGACAATAAGCAACACCATGTCTGATTAGTTTCAGAGTTCAGTGGTCTTGAACGCAGCGTTTGTATCGGTTGTTGTTGCGTCGTAACCTCTGTCTGTTTGACAACGGTTGCTCAGGCGCTGAGAAAACAGAAGCCTAGTATCCAATGTAAACAGATCTGTGCTAGGCTTCATGTTTGGCAGCATAAGTCTTTCACTAAAGTTCATAATAATGTCCCAAAGGTTTGGTAGGCCAAGCAGTTTCATACTTACATTAATGTAACTGCTCCTTAGAAAACTACTTGTTTGTATTGTGTGAGCAAGATTCACTTAACACAAACCCAATCCACTGTTTAAAATTGTGGCAAACTGTCATTGGATTATGTTTTTCAGGCCGACACTTGTTGCGCATGTCTTTTTCTACCATATGTTTTTTGTTATGGTTCAGGCTCGCTGTGATTGTTGTCAAAATCGTAATGACGCTGATCAAGCTGTTCGTTAAATATAATGCTTTAGGTAAACCCTAAAATAATTTACTGTTATCCCCCCGATCAAACTCAGGGTAACTTTTGAAAGCCGTTTTAACTTTAAAGACTTAAACTGAGTACATTTGAGATATAATGAACTGAACAGCAGAACTGAGGGCCAGCCATTTGCAATCATTCCTAAATGCGGACCTTGTTTCAAATAAATTCATGACATACTTGTACAGTGCATGTGACAAACTTTAGGTCCATCCAATTAAATACAAAGCCCTCTCATTAGAATATTTCTGTTCATGCCAGAGTTTTGTGGCAACCATCCTTTTAATGATTTGATCGTAAGTTCAAAAATGTCCTCCATAACAATGCTATTTGTCTCAATAAGATGAAAGTATTCTGTGTAATTGCAATACCTCTGTCTAAATCCCCATTTACAGCTGTCACAAAGACAAAGAGATTTGGAGAACTTCCTTTAGACTTCTATGGGAAAGCAGTCGCTTACGTTCCCTGGCATTAGGTTCATAGGGCTGACAGGGTTGTTTCCCCCCTTCCATACAACAGCCCTTATCTTAATGAGGAATTGCAACACACAGTCCTGTTGTAAAATGACAATGATGGGGGAAGCAGCTAATGAGGCTATCATGGTGTCGGGAAAGAGCCATCTCTCCCTGCAGGCCCCAGCCAACAGAACGGGCTCACGGCAGACGTGGCGAGGCCGGAGACAGAGCTCACATTGATTGCATAGGTTCAAGAGGCAGAGCCGGTGAAATGAAAGATGCCAAGACTCATCAGCCAAATTAGATCAAAGTGCAGAGTTCTGAACTGTCTGCGAGCCGTTGTTTGGTTATTTGTGGGAGTGATTTTGTTGTGAGAAAGCAGCCGTGAGATTATGTTGTTTGTTTTCCCCAGAACCTTTGGGAAATTTTTTAGGCATTTGAGCTTGATTGATCAGGCGCGATGTGTTGTTGCATAATTTCACTGGTGTATGTTTCCACTTAGCTGAATGAATTACTGCTGCGTGCATATGAGATTATTATTATATACTTTGTAATTGATCAAATCGACTGCTTATCTATTCAGAATTCATATGAAATGTTGCATCTTGAGTTGGTGAGAGAGTCAAAGTTAATGGGAACCGAGGAAAGAAAATGTTTTCCAATCTTCTTTATTTTTTTATTTCCTACCTATTTAGGGTTAAAAAAACCTCTTGCAATTTAGACTTTTTTAATTTAATTTAATTTTTAAATGTTACAGTATGTCCACTGTAGAGGACGTCAGGACCATTTTAGTTTGAAAAGACAGCCAAAATTAACAGATAGACTATGGTTATAGAGTGATATTAATACAATAATACATTCACCTTTATTGAAAACATAAATAAGTAATTTATCTGAACATTGCTGTTTATTTGGTCACTGAAAAACTAGTCTTTCCAGATTTTCAGACTTTGTAGTCAATGTACTGGGAAAAGTACCTCATTGACTCCAGTCGGCACGGGCTGTAGGGTCATCTTGACTAGTGTTATGGATGTGGTCTCCATTTGACCATGCTCATAGAAACAAACTTGGCATTCCTGAGGCAATTCTCATTTGTCATGGCTCCACTTAAAATAAAAACAACAATAAGACATGCGTGCTACTCTTGGCCCACAGAGGGCCATGTCTTTCCTGCTCGTCCCTATCTGTCTCTATGTCTGTATCTGTGCGCTCATGGAGCCTCCTGCATCTTTCCACCCCTTCTTCTTGACCCTCTTCTATCCCAGGTGTGAAAGCCTCATCTCTCTCATCATCTGAGAGCTCAAAATCTGAATCTCCCTGAACTATCTGGTACAGGAAATGTCTGCTTCAGTTCCGTCTCCTGCAACAATATTGAGTCATTAAGTCCATGCATGAAGATGGTCCTGACGTCCACTAGAATGGACATTTATAAAAGAGCTGTTATTTCAAAAATTGAATTATTGAATTGCTTTCAGAACTAATTATATAGTTCCTCACATGTTAATAAACAAGAACATATATGATTTTCATGGTAAAAAATTACAATTATTCAACAATATTTGACTTCTCCTCCTGCTTCTATAAAAAAATTGTTTGGTATGCCAGCCATTTTGGATGAGAAGAAAGAGGAACTTCCCAGCATGCAATTTTAACAAATGACATATCACTGGAAAGACCAGGATGTCATCTGTACAGTACATCAGAGATTGATAGAGTAGCTCAAAAGAGTAAAAGGAGATGCATGTTCACAGTGGACATTTTCAATGGGCTGGGTCCCAGGAGGGTAAAGTAGCAATTGCTCTTTTACTACTCATATCAGAAATCTGTAGAGATATGGAGTCTCGTCTCGGTTTGATTCATTGCACTGTTGTAGTGTTCGGCTATGCAAGACAAATCTAGAAAAAACGTATGCTGCTTAGTTGATTTGCGTTTGCAAATATTTTTTATTTTAGTTGTTGGACATTTAAACAGCTATACATCCATCCCTACATCCATCTGAGTTGCTGAAGTGAAAGTATGTAGAGTATGTGTGGATTTGCATGTCTACATCATTTATTTTTCTTGTTTTCCACCTGGCAGACTCTCACCCATCATATCCACCTTCCATGTGCGTAAAGCGAGAGCCCCATGAGGCATCATTTGCCCCCTTCACCCCCTCCTCTACTCCCAGCTACCCTGCCCATGCCCACGGCCCCCGCTACAGCCAATATGCCCGCCAGCCTTTTATAGCAGGTACAACTTTACCCATAAGGCCCTGCAGCCAGATCAAAATCAAATCAAGCTCTCTATTTTAGTTGTTCATTTTTGATAATTTAGTAAATGTAAATTGAAGCATCCACCTCTCACGTTGCAAAGCCATCAATCCCATCATGCTTTGAGGCCTCACTGTTTTGTATACAGGAGTGAAACTGACTGTTTGCCCCTCATTAACAGCAAATGTTCTATCCCCCTCTCGGGTTAACAATGGGCCTCCAGGTCCCTTCAGCCTCGTGACAGGCCCAAGGTCTGAGGGGCCGGAGGGGCCGGAGGGGGCCAAAAGGGGGGGGGGGGGGGGGGGGGGGAGAGCTTGCAGAGGCTGAGACTTAAGGTTGATGCTGCTTTGGACCCGCTTGTCCCTGTCCTGTGTGCCCCTTTATCCTGACTTACCCGGTCACTGTTAATTAAACAACCAAATGTGGTTCAATGCTTTTGTCACTTTCAAAAGCTGCTCAGAAAGTTGGTATATGTCCTTTACAAAATATACGATTTTTGCATAATAAACAATTCAGTAACTTTCCTCAAAATAGCACATATATATGCAATAATTGCACTGTGATATGGACTGGGGACCTGTTTGGGGAGCACCTTTCACCTGATGCAATGTCCAGCCCCTTGAAACCCCAGATAAGCAGAGCAACAGTTTACGTATTTGTTTTCCTGTTTATTACTTTTGAACGATTTGACTTGCATACTATGAGAAATGAAATGCTGTTATACAATGTGACAGCAAGTGGCTTGTCTTTGCTTGTTATTTTCTTCACTATATGCTATTACCTTACTTTGGTGATATCAAGTATCGTGGTTGAAACATTGAATTCAATTTTCTTATAAAACCTGATGTAAATGCTTAAGCTGAACCATCAAGTATGAATAGAAAATAAACATTCATACTGAACTTTTATGCATTCAAGCATCATGTAAATATTTTCCCTCCTTTGTGCCTGCAGGTCGAGACATGGCCAGCACCACCCTACCTGGCTACCCGCCTCACGTCCCCCCCACTGGGCAAGGCAGCTACTCCACCTCCACACTCGCTGGAATGGTTCCTGGTAGGTACCACTACTCCCTTTTTATGATGCCATTAATTTTAATCTTACAGCTTTTATTTTCAGTAGGTACCCTTCAGTTGATCTTGGTGAGGTCACTTTAAGCTAAACAAGTAGTAATACTTCTCTGTGATGTCTCTAAAAGTGTGCATGTAACACATACAAAAAGAAATCACTCTTTGAATTACTGAAGAAACCTCAAGGCCTTGCTCTTGACCCAAAGGATTGAAGAGAGCTTGTTATAGCTTTGTTAGACTGCGGTTAGCGTGTGGTTAGCGTCTGCGGACGAGGACATTAGATGAACTCGATAGGCGATCACCACAATCAGTGGCCGTGTGATAGGACAGTTCCTCTCAGTTACACTCCAGCTCCCAGCGCTCATTACCTCCGCCGTGTCCACACAGCGCACTCTCACCAGCCCCGTCGATAAACACTGCTTTTGCTCCTCTCCTCGCCTCCCCGGACACCCAGGGCTGCAGAGCGTATCTCTTTCCCCTCTACTTAACCTGCAGTTCAGGTTCACAGCAAACAGTTAAGGGTCAAAACACAGAGGCGTGGAGGGCCTGTAAATATTTAAATCACTATCTCTCTCAGGGATGAGCTCAAGTTACACGACCAGCACTGGGGATGCTATAGCTGGCAGCATGTGTAGATCTCTCCTCCAAACAACTGAAAACACAATTCCTTTTATCGCTCGGAGACGTGTACCTATCACAGTAACCAATAATCAAAGCAGGCGTGCAGTATTTACAAGTGAGCTCACTGTGAACGACACGGACATTTTAAGGAATACATGGAGGTAAAAGCTGAAATCTAAATGAATACTACTGTAGAGTGCTTATGGATCATACTAGCACACAAGCACAGCTGTGTTTTTAATCCAGAGGTTGCATTTTTTTTTTCATCTGGCGGGGAATGACTAAGATTTATTGACTGGCCCCAAACACTGTTAAAGCAAAGGCCATTCCTCAGCAGCTTCAAATAAAGCTTTTATAGTGTCGTAAAAGAAGGAAACCTGTGGACCCTAAGCATCACTCTCCGAAATCCCCTCAGCCTCCCGTCCTTTCCACCACGTCCCGCACAGGGAGGACAAAGAGCGAATGAGAGTCTCAAAGAACCTATTAGGGATTTTTGAAGCGAAGCCTCATCGCTTAAAAGTAGGGAAAAAGCAATGCAGTCCTCACTTAAGGAAAAAATAAAGGAAATCCTAAAGACTAACAAAGGATTAATAAAACAATCAATTCACCTGAAGGGACCGAGGAGACAAGCTATGCAAGCAGCTAGGATAAAAACGCAGCATTATCGAGTGACAACATTGTCATAGACCTGGAATGTGACTCAGTGTTAGGGCTTCTATAAAAGTGTAATATTTTAAGAAAGCTGTCTGTCATTTAATTTGTAAGCTCTTTGCTAATGTTTGTATTTATTGATCTGTTTTCTAGGAGGGGACTTTTCTGGAAACCCTTACTCTCATCCACAATACACCACATACAACGATGGATGGCGGTTCAGCAATCCAGCATTACTAAGTAAGAAACTTTCCAACATACTTTAACATTTTTATAATATAAATAAATCTCCAGGCTCTATATATTCTCATGTCCTACATGATGTTTGGCCTCGTGGTTTCCAACGGCTCGTTCTTCTGTTAACTTTCAGGTTCCCCTTATTATTATAGTGCCGCGTCCCGTGGCTCCGCACCACCCACTGCTGCCACGGCCTACGACCGCCACTAGTTACTATGGAGACCATCTCAAACTGCAGGGCCAGGGATATGGCCTCCATATTGTCCATGTCTGAGAAACACTGAGGTCAAAGTGGTGGAATCCTAAAGGAAACCCTGTGACGTTACACGATGTGGAGGAAGGATCGGCGAGGTCAACGCCGCTGCATCTCGCCCAGCTTCAGCGTCACACACTTTGGGTCAAAATGGCCTGCGGGGCGTTCAGAGCCCACCCATCATGCCCTCACTCTCTCAAAGGCCCGAACACTTCCAGAATGACTTTAAGAGATTATATAAATATATATATTATAAAATATAAATTGAAGAAAAACAGTGTGAAGAATACCATGTGGAAAAAAATGTTGTGGGTTTTTATTTTTGTTTCTCTGTTGCTGTTGTTGTTGTTGTTATTTTATTCATGGATCCTCACTTTCCTTTTTTGTGATGAACTGCAGTATTTTTCTGCTCTTAAGAGAGAAGTCCAGGGGAAATGGCAATGGTCCCATAGCTTGACGATGCAGTGTTTCGAGGGCTTTACTCTGGTGCTTTGACTACGTCTTCTGCTCCCATTTCTCCTGTCCCACTGACATCATCAGCCTAACACAGCATGTCCTACAACGTTTACTGACCCTATATAGACCAATGGCAACATCACACTCCCTGTGGCAAACAATCAGATGTAAAAATGTAAATCATTTTGCAAAGTATTAAAAACATGGTGACCACAAAAATGGTCTCGCCAGAATTTGAAATACTTTAATTTATTTGTTCCGTTTCTGTTTTTTAATGTAAGAAAAAGGCTATCAAAGAGTAGTTCTCACCTTTCTCTCATTTTCCAGTCATGTCCATGTCAATGCATGATCGTCCTTTGCTCTTTTTTTGCACTATATCCTCTGCTTATTTATTTGATTTGGTACTGTCAAATTAACCTACCATTTGAAAACATAAGTTCAAACTTTTTATGTTGGATAGTTTAGTTGTAAAAGCACAAAGCAGACAGACATGTGTGAACATTCTTTTCTGAGTAAAAGCAATGCTTTCAATTTTTCTGAGGACTTCGAAGCCTCATCCCTATGGCTACATGAACAAATTCAATTCTCCTGGGTTATACTCCATTCAGCTTCTTAGTCGTACCACTAGATGCCTACACTGTTTAGAAAGCTGTTTGCAGTTGAGCAAACTAACTGTAAATTAGCTTCAACAATTGCCTTACAAGCCTGTTCTTTCAACGCAAATTCATGCCTGTTCAACTAAATTAATTGCCTTTACAAACACATATTCACAACCCTCCTTGATTTACGTTCTACTCTCCATAGGGACTGAAAGGAAAAACTGATTCAGTTTGCTTTTTGGGAAATATTTTGTGAATGTACTATTAACTACATTTGCCAAAGACTTAGTTTGATATTTAATATTTTATTTACAGTATATGTATGCATAAATAAAGCAGTATTATCTTTTAAATGAGTAGTCAACACTGAACATGTATGCCGTGACTTTTTAACGGTCGAACAACATGATGCATATGACTGTAATGAAAAAGGTGAAATTCAGTTACTCAATACTCTGTCAGTTGCAACAAAATGCTGCTTTGTAGAATGATTTGTGAATAATGTGAAGACAATTCTTCTCTGTAAATAATATCACACACACACGCAGCATATCATACTAATGTACTGGCTCCCTTTGTAGATATTCAAACTGAAAAAATACATTACATTTGTGTCTTAATGTAATGTTGTGCTCTGAGGAAAGGCACAACTACTGTATGACCTGTGGCTACACATACTGTAGCAGCGGGTTCCAGATGCTAACATCACATAGGTTGTCTTTGTCATTTGATTTTGTTTTCATGATAATGTCATGATAATGTTTTATGTCACTATGCAATGAGTTTAATGGCTTTCTGTATCATCTGTTGTTGTTGGGCTCAGAATAAGTAATCCCCATGGAGAACAGCATATAAATGAACAAGAACAAAAGACCTCCAGTGTGAAATGGTTTCTCTCTCATTTCACAAATTCCCTTAAATGAGGATGCGATCAAACTGAAGTCCTTGGCAACAATCAAAGATATTGTCCTGTTTGCTGTTAGTAGATGTTGTGATCATTATGTTAATCCAAATTACAGTCATCTGTGGCTCCATGTGTAGAAACACATCCACACTTATTACCTGTCACCCATCTCTCCTTGCTCCCATCACTCCCTCCGCCAATACAACGCTTTAGCAAAAGGCATCCAACATGAAGTTTACTTTAACTCCACACAAGCAAATACATCATCTGGCACCAGCGTTAACTGTCGTTGCAGAGGGCACCAGATAACAGAGAAACAGCGGCCCTGCTCTTCAGGAGAAGCTATCCTCTACAAATTGCACTTGGGATTTGCCTATTTCTGTGTACATGTAGCTCGACATATCTGAAAATGAAACACTGGCGCAGAGTGCAAGCCACCGTCATTCAGGCGGAGTCTTTGCTTTAGGAAGCGGAGCACCTCTAAAGGAAAGGGTCTTCTGCTGTTGTAAAGATGATACAGGAGAAGTGTCATGGACATAAAAAGGATTTCTGATGAAAATCTATACAGAAAGCCTTGTGGCCTCAATCATTGTTCTGTTTCAGTTCTGTTCCAATTCTTTTTGTGCACATGAGAAATAAATTCTTTTATATGTCAGTCGTTGACTCGGTGTCCCCTCATTATTAACCCCATAAGAAAATGATTCAGAGTTCAAGGTTTCCTGCTGCTGGTGTATTGATGTTTGGTTTTATGAGGACTAGAAGGCACTCATACGGGTTACAGCTCTCAAATATGAAATACAGAAACAAATGCAGAGCACGTTGCTTGAGTGTCTATCTGTAGAATTGATATAGATTATGATTCCTGTTCAAAGTCGCCTATACAGTAAAAAGGAACAATTGCATTATGTTAACACATCTGTGTTTGTGTGCAAGACAGAAGACAAAAGAGAAAATGTTGAAAAAAATAAAAGGAGAGAGTAGAGGGGGAAACAAAGAAGCGGGACAGTTGGAGAGGCAGGAGAGCGTTGCCCCGGCTTTAGACTCAAGTATATTTAATGATGCATTGGTTTCATCCTGCCATACCACACTGCTGCTACCCCTTCTCCTCTCTAAACTCTCTACTCTGGAACACACAATTGTTATAATTCAATTTCACTGCTTCCTCTGCCTATTGTTTATTTCATGGATCCCCTGTGAAGCATCAAAAGCTAGTGTTTCTGTCAGCCCCCTAACTGTCCTATGTGTTTGTCATTCAGGCCTTGTTAAAAGATAAAACACACACACACACATACACACACACATACACACTTAGACTCTCTCCTCTCCCAGCTGAGAATTCCCAGTGGTAAAATTATTCCATTTAGATGGGAACTTTTTTGTCACAACCCTGTCTAAATTGGCATATCTGGCTCTCTTGTTGAAACCAATAAACTGTGAACCCGGATGCATCTGTCAGTCAAGCTCATCTTTACTTTAGCGGGCCAGATGACAACAACAGGAGAGGAGACACACACCAGCAGAATGGGGCGCACTGATTGGCTCTCATCAGTTAGGCATTACGAGAAGCACCTGTCATCCTCGGGGCTTCTCAAACCCCACTCAGAGAGGCCCTGCCACGGGGGCCAATGGGCCTCGCGCAAGATTTACTCAAACACTTCACCCTCATTGTCAACTTGGCTTGGTGATGCCCTACAGCTAGGCCTCTTTTGCCATGATTCATGTCTGTCACTGCTTGGTAATATATACAGTGAAATAAGCCCATTGTAAAGAGCTGGTAGATGGACACAGTCTGAGGCAATTCCTTGCGAAGTTTACGTTTTATTCAGACATCGAGATGTTGCACTAAATACATATTCAATTCACTTTTTTCTCAGCATTTCTAATTCAATTAACCAACACCAGTGAAAATGGAAAATACTACTTGTGTACTTCATATCCCATTATATCTCTTGTATAACTGGTTCTTTTTTCACAAAGCATTTCTACTAAATATATATAAATGATTGGCTTATAAATTATGAAACAAACCCACAAAAAGCAAAAAAGAAAAGTCCCTAGGTTTTTGTATGAATTGTAAGCCGTTAAACCTAAATCCCTTTTAAACTTCTCAGATGATTTAAATGATCAATTAGTAACTGTTCAAGGGCCAAAGAGGTCAAATTATCCAGTTACCTTGTTACTCTGGCAACCACTGGACCTAAATACCAAACAGTAGATAAAGCAGGTACAACTAGCTGCACCTGGGGCAGTAAAATACAATGCACTGATGCGTTAATTGTAACAATGCAATAGAGCGACACATGAGACTTAAGCAACCACAGCTGTCAAATAGTTTATATTTTCATACCTACAAATATAAATATACTTAACTTTCAAATGGAAGACTTTTAATCGTAATTGGGTATTTCTTGGTTGTTGTGTATTTTCTTTAAACACAATACACAGTGACAAGAAGAGTGAAAACACCTAGAATTCAATATGTAGTGATTTCTCTTTGTGTTAACCTCCACACCATGAGAGAGCGAGGCTCCATGAATCTGGAGGTGAGACACGAGCGCGGCATTGTTCAGAGGCGAGGAGCGTTGGTGGTCTGGCAGTGACGTCCTGTCATCTGCCTGCATGGGAGCCTGTCATCAGCCTCATCATGTGGCTGTCATAGTTGATGCAGGCGAGGGGAGAGGCCAACCCTGCTGTGTCAATCAACGAGCCCTCATTAGAAGCGGTTCTAATTAGTGGCTGCACGGTCGCTGTATTGTTCACAACGCCGCCTTCGTTAACTCTGTTAATCCCAAATGGATTTAGGTTGAGAAGAGGCAGCATTACAGCCATCCAGAGGTATAATATGAAGCTACTTTATGTGTTGAAACAAGTTATGTTGTTTGAACTCGAAAGTGAATATAGATATGAAATTGTCCCTGAAGAGGCAACTGCGTGTTTATCACCCTGGTCCAAGAATGAACAGGTTTTAAATTAAAACAAAGGTTTTGTGAAAATGTCCTTGTAGAAATAAATCATCATCTCATATTAAAATTATTTCAGTGTGGCAGGGGTGTCAGAGAGTTCAAGCCCGGAATCTGATGATCCTGATCCTGACAGAACGATGATTATGAGGTTATTTTCACTGTTGTCGGGTGAGACCATCCAGGCGACAAGAACATGACTTTGTGATGTTTGTAATGAGTGAGCATTGATTGACTCTGCACAGCCTAAAGAGGTTTCCTCCATGTTCAAGCTCAAAGGATGCTCGGGCTCTGTGTGCATCCTGTACTGTAGCATGGTTCGCAATTAGAATAATGAGAAGTCGCAGAGCTGTCTGGAGAAACCCAATTGCTGCGTTCCTCAACCCAGGCCTTATCTGCCAACTATATGCTATAATACCATTCCCATCCCAGTTGGATCACTCACCAGCGCAGAGCAATTTCCCTTCAGGAGCTAAATTATCGTTTTGAATGGCCATTGTGCGACACGTTGTGTAATTAAGCACCAAATATGCCTCGCTACCTGATTATGTCACTCTCCAAAGGGGCTTAGGAGCTGAGGGATGGTGTTTGTGTGAGTACATCAAGTGGTGGGGAGGGATTCCAGGTTGGGGAGAAAGTGTGTAAGGACGTAACAAAAGGCCAAAATGTGTAAAATGGGGTAGCACTGACCTGCGTGCCCCCATCAAGCTGAGAGAGGGTCTCCTGTCTGACAGAAGCCCAGCCTGAGGAGAGGGGGGGGGATTGTTTGAGTCCAGACTGTTTTGATACTGTTTTGCAACACGAGCATCCAGCCTGCTGCAGCTCAAGTAGGAAGAAGAAGATGAGGAGATGAGGCAAAGAGGGGAGAAAGAAAAGTGGGAGGCCACAATCACCAACCCCCACCACCTCTGACTGGCTCCCCACACCGCTACATCCCCCCCAACACACACATACACACACACACACTCCCGGACGCCTCTACCCCCTCCCCTACCCAACACCCAGTCACTGTCAGGCCAAACACATGATGAATTGCCCTGTCAACAGAATTCATTCAGGGACCAATTAATTCAGCAGAAATGAACTAGAGCCATCAGTCGCTGAAAAACTCAGTGCAAAGAGAGCAAAGTAGCCCCACTTCAGAAAACGAGGAAGCGAGGGAGAGAGGGGAGAGAGGGGTGAGCATAGTGGAGACGAGAGGGCAAGCAAAAGAGAGAGGGAGAAAGAAAAGGAGAGGGAGAGAGAGAGCGTGGTGGAAGTTAGTCTGACAGAAATTGGTCATTTAATGCTTTAGCGCACTGGAGACAGCCCCTGTCATAGACGAAGGCATGGCAGGGGCTCCCCTGGTATTTTATTTATTAATTATCCTATGCAGCGAGGGGCCTTTAACTGTCTCAGTCCAGCCCCGTCAGCCCGACTCCCTGTCATTTTCTCTCCACAAACAGATCCTTTAACACCGCGCTCCAGGTTAATGGAGACAAAGCCAATATCCAACCAACCTTGCCTTCTCCCCCAAATACAGTATTCATCTGTACCTTATCCAGGTAATTATGCCTCCGACGATCTCCTGAATATGTCGTTGGGATGCTAATAAACCACTTTGGAGCTGGCGTGCAGAACACGTCTGACCTTTTCAACTCACTGCTTCATGGTGGCTACGCCTCCCAAGGAGGGCAGCAATTATTTACACCTTATCGGGAACTGCATGTCATCGAGAATAAACATAGTTCAAATAATTTAATGATGGCTGCATATTATTATTCAGGATATAAGCAAGTCAAACTCATGTACCCTCATAATTGGATGATGATATGTAACATGGTTGCATGTGAAATCTTTGTTGATAGAATAAATGCTTTGCCACGTACAGCTACCTGTCAGGAGGGATCTTACTCCCAAATATTTGTCATCTCAAGGGCTTCATCTCTGTTTCCTTAGCAGTGTGGAATAAATTCAACAGAACTGTGCTTGCCAGAAGCTGTTTTGTTGGCGGTGACAAATTAGCACTGTGAAGGGCGATATCAACACCAGCTAATTAAGGTGTTGTGTGATTTTGGGCTCCAGATCAAGAATCTGCTGATTCATCCCACGGGTGATTATGATGTCCATATGGTCAACGTACAGCGCGGTACACAGGGAAACACAATCGGCCCGCTGCAGCAATGGCTTTGCCAAAAGTTGGATCTTGTCTTTTGTGGCGGTGTTGGGTGGTGTTCATGAAGGCTCTGAATTATTAACAGCATCTTTTCTTTAAGCCCAGGATCCTCTAGTGGAAAACACGGGATGAAGGGCAGCTGGGAGGCTGCCTGCTACTGACTGCCCCTCTTCTCTGACAACAGGAAGTGAAATTCAACGCTATTTCCAATGTTATTCATTGATGGGCTGGTGTACCTTGGATGCCCTCTTCTTAGTGTCACTTGGTTCAAGGAATCATCACAACTCAAGCAACAAAAAGGTGATTTGAATATAGATGATCAATGCTTCTTCCTCAACAGATATTTTAGTGTATTTTAAGCTTGACAAACTCCAGGGACTCTGGAGGCTAATAAACTCTCTCGCTCCCATTCCTTTCAATTCAGTCTTGTAGTGCTAAGCACAGTGAAAATACACCTAATAGACAACACAGGCATACAAGCCAAGTGAACCTGACAAATGGAACAGAAAAGCTAACAGAGAAGAAAGAGGTGCTTAGGCCAACTGTCACAGGTAAAGTGCTTTCCTGATTTCTGTTTACTCACCATGCTTGAAACTTGACTTGTTTTCCCGCAGCTTACTGAAGAGATTCTGTCTGTGAGTCAGCTGGTTGTCAGCGTGTCTCACGGGCAAAACCGCTCATTTAGCATAACATTTGGAAGGTGGAAAAGTTCTGAGGTGCAGGTTTTTAAAAAGTATGATAACATACAAAAAGATATTGTATGAGGTATTAAAAGAGAGTTTGATTCAACGAGAATATATACTACTTAAGCTTTAAGGCAACCTCATCTGCCTCTCATTCCACTCACACATGGAAATTCGTTTTATGGAATATAAAGTGTAAAGAATTAGAATAATATAAGGATGGGAGTGAGACCTACAGAAATACACTGCATATGAACAGAGAGGAGATGTGCTGTAGAATATAATTAATTAAATGAGACTAATTAGGAACATGAGAGCAGGTGCCAGGCTATGAGCTGACAGGGAAGACAGCAAGACAACATGCCAGCACAAAAGAAGAAAAGCACTGCCACACACACACACACACACACACACACACACACACACACACACACACACACACACACACACACACACACACACACACACACACACACACACACACACACACACACACACACACACACACACACACACACACACACACACACACACACACACACACACACACACACACACACACACACACACACACACACACACACACACACACACACACACACACACACACACACACACACACACACACACACACACACACACACACACACGTGTGTGTGTGTAAGTGCACCACCAAACACACATACACACTTAATGCACACAAACACACAGCTGCGGTTATGAGGGTGTATCGTGACAGGCACGGGGACAAAACAACTTTCTGCGTTTTGTCATGTGAAACCCCGCAGGAATACTCCTGACAGGAAGCAGAGACCCAGGCACCGTGGGGGTCTCTTGCCTTTGTCTCACACACATTCTCTTTATTATTTTGTTCTGCAATGGTGGAAAGAAGTTTGCACAAGCCAAAGATTTCTCTCCCCTAATTATTTCAGCACTTGCTCCAGACTACAAGCGGTGCAAATTCACAGACTGCTTTTCTTCCTCTCTTAAAGAGCTCCCAGAGCTGCCGCAACAGGGTACATTTACATTTGATATGGTAGAGATTTATTGGGAAAAGTCACACATTTCCAACATTTTCATCTAGGGATAAAAACTCAAGCTGAACTGAAATACACTTAATAAATGTCTACAAAATCATATGAAATGAATCCAGTATTTAAAACTTGATGTAACATGGACACAAAATGTTTTCATAAATTAATTACTGTGCAGACAAAACCTAAAGACTGTGAACAGTGTATTTAAAACCGACCTAGTTCTTCATTTTGAATCCTAACACTAACCCCAACGCAAAAGTTAAATAGCTGCAGCAGTTATTATCGCATTGTTACGTGCCAACAATTGTAATTTGTATCCTTGTTATGAATGTACTACATAAATGAAATGATACAATAATTTGTGTTTTATCCAACTGAATGAAGTAGAGCTGAAACAATTAGTTGAATATTATTCATCAGCTATGTTAAAATTCTAATTAAGTCTTTTTTTTTTACTGGATATGCCAAATATCTGCTGTCAGGTTCTTAAATGTGAGGAATTGGTGTTTATCCATGTGTTATATTATTGTAAATGTAAGCTTTTTAGATGTTGGTCTTTTGCTTAGATAGAAGTCACTTTGGAAATGTTATCAGGAGTTTTTTTCCGATATTTTTGATATTCCATATTGAGTAATGAATAAAACCCAAACATAATCTGTACCTTAATCAATAATATTTATTTTCAGCCCCTTGCTTCCAAATTCACAAATAGTGGTTAGTTAGAAAAATAATAACGAACTGTAGGACAATCTAGCATGTAGCATTGTTCATTTTCATTCACCAGTATGTTCTTCCTTAGGGAAGAAGCCAACGAGAGAAAAAAGCCAACAGCTTGCAGAGTGAAAATAGCTTGTATGCTTTCACCGCATGGACTTGACAATGAGGTTAAATACTTCTTTGCAAAGTGCCACAAGTAAAAACCTGTCCCTGCCAACTGGATGTCAGTGTGCTGCTTGGAATCCATTCTACACAACTTATTGTCAGGTTTACAAAGTAGGCAAGCTTCTGTGCTGCTGAGGAAAACAAAGCAACACAGAGGCTTTCTCTAACTTTCCATGAACAATATCAGCACTTTTTACTCAGGTTCAGATTACAAACATGGCACTGTAAAGGGGATTTAAAAAATCAACAATTTCTTAAAGACGTCCAACTGGAAAGCAATGGTTTCCAAAGATTACCGAAACCAAATTTCCTCTCTTTTTGATGTTAGAATTAATGATAGCAGAAATGCTGTTGTTTTAGCTTGAAATAGACAAAGAGGGAAATCATTTTTACAGGAAAAACATGATGAAACCTCAGACTTTCCCGCTATCAATCACAGCCAAACAGCAAGGATCTATACCTAACTTTCTCTCTAGATAAAACACAGAACAACAGCATTTAGAAAGCTACGTGGTCCTGCAGCCAAGACTCTGCGAAGCGGACAGCTCAATATCTAGCCCTAGTGCGGCTTGTCAATGCAACACCAAACTCAAGACAGAGAGATGGGGGGTTGGTGTGGGGAAGGCTTTTTTAATTATCTGTGGTTGGGTCGGACTGTGCATCATCATTAGAGAGACTAAATAGCAGTGGTCACTGACTCAGGTAGTGGTAAACGGCACAATTAACAAGCTGAGGAGGGAGAACTGTATTCAATTTGAAAGCCTTCTCTCCTAATCCATCTCCAGTGATCAGCAGTGCTGCTGAGCTACGCCCTTTTACATTCAATTACATTAATCAGGTTATTACCCAGAAAAAGTCAACATTTTAATCAAGAACTGGCAAAGTAGGGCAGGACGTTACACCTAGACAGGGCTAAGTGACAGTCAGAAGAGGGGAGTGATGGTATTCTACTGAAGATCATCTTTTAGAAAACGGCACAGCACAGAGCGGTTTGTAAGGTCTTGATGCATTCATTTTGCTATTCAGTTGATTTTGATAAGCTCCATTTTTGTCAGCATTCACCAGAATGTATATGTCGTCATGTCTACATTTGTACAAGTCTGAATTAATCCCATACTTTAAGTGGGTACTTGATGGTGTACAGCATGTCAAGAATTCATTTGCCTTTTCTGTTTTTTTGAACGGCTCTCGGCTGCAAATCCACTGGATATAATCCTTGCAGGGGTGTTGTTAGCACAGCAGGTGTGTAAGAAGCAAAAAACACAGCTGCAGGGCATCCTAATAACTATCCTCAAAATCCTTTGACGCATTCTTGGAAACTACACAAGCCATTATTCATATATGGATGGAAACAACTTGTCTAAATGTAGAGCGGTCCACTGTGGTCAGGTGGGGGATTATTTCATTCATTGCAGAAAAAAGCCAATTTATATGAATATGTGCTTACTTCACAACCAGTTCAAGTGGACTTTGCTGACTGATTGCTGACTGCACACACGAAGTGAATCTAATTTAGTAGAACCTCTGGCTAAGCAGTAGTTTCTCGCCCAGTTTTTCCCACTAACAGGGAAGAAATCAATTCTTGGGCATCTATGACATTCAGGAGATGCTTGTCTGGTTTTTATTTTTACTTATTTCTACACTTCTTTTTGCATTTTGGCTTGTTAAGAGTTCTGTGATGGCTGACCCGGGAAATGGTTTCTGATTAATGGAGGGAAATTCTTGTTGTCCACCACATAATGAGAGAAGACAGAGGTGAGAACAGCTCAATAGGAGAGATAACCACTCTTTGATCCAAACGGTCATGCAGAACCTATACTCGCTGCATCGTCAGAAAGTCAACTGTCAAGCTCCTTGTTTTGAAATCTCTCCTCATAAACTTTGAAATGGCTTTGAGATAGTTTGTTTTACAAATTGTAATATAAAAGTCTGTCTTTTGTTAATAATATACTTGCAAATGATAGCAAACTATCTGCCCTTTGATCGTATTCTTTCCAGATCACGGCCGCCAGACTTTTGCAATATAATAATTGACTTCTTACACTTCGTTACACACAAACAGCCAACCAGCGATATGGCATGTTCACGCATATTCAAAATATTAAACTGTCTAAGTGCCATTTCTGAATCCCCACTAACAAGACCCATCTCAACTTAAGATGTCTTGTTAAATTGAGACCTTGTTCCCCAGTGGACTTAAATGTAAAACATATCTCTACCCTTGACAAGCAATGTTAATCCATTTAGTGTAACGAACTAACATGTCCCTAATTAAAATATGCCTTTTAATGATACATACTGACATCCTGGAAAACACTGTCACGCTTCCCTCCTTTAATACAGGAATATGCTAATTGCTTCAGTAACACTGGTGTTCAAATCCCAAGGCTACGGCCACATCCTGGGGGAGTTTCTGTGTTGGGGTTCTTCAAACCTTTCTGATCACAAAAGGGGCCCCTTTAAAATCTTCTTGAAGACTGGTTTGGCCAGCAGAAAATGTGAGGCAGCTTCAGGGACTGGCACTGTTGATTTCCATTCATTTACAGACATTCAATTTACCATCAGGAGCCTCACTCTACACCCCTTCAGTCCAGCTCTTGAACCTATTGGTGCTGGAGGGCAAATAGAGAGCATCAAGCTTCCACCCCATCCCATGGCAGCTCATTTAAAACAAATCAGGCTGATTGCTGAGTTGCAGCACTCACAAGGCCCAGGTGATAAAGCAATTAAAGCCCTCTAATTCTTCGGTTCGGAAAGGGCCAGCAGGTAATTAATTATATATAATGGAATCCTTTTGTTGCCTCTGCTCCACATTTGATTTTTGTTTCCTGATGTGTGAGGCTGTTTATTTGAGGGCCAGTAAATGGACAGGTTCATGTGGGAGGAGTCTGCAGCCCTCAGTGGCCGTCACCCTGGATGAGTGAGGCGATGGTTAATAGGCTCTCTCTGGACAGATGAGGTCCATTAGGAGGTTAATTTAAAAATGAATAGAGGACAAGGAGGGAGAAACGGATCTAGTGACAGAGAGAGGGCTGAGCACAGTTCACACATGGGAGAAAAATAAAATATAGCATGAAATATTTTTTCTCTGTGAAGCAATGCTGCTAACTACGCATGGGATAATTAAATAACCCAGGCGAACCATTTAAGCAGATTCTCACAAATGACCAAATGAAAACAAGGAAGCCCGCTCTAGACCGGCAGAACCGAACACATCCATGAGGCCATTTTCTTAAACATTGAGGCATTGTTCAGATGCATGGACTGCAGCCCCTGCCTCCCAATTTCCATTTCTTTCCCCCCTGCAGAAAGGTTGAATCTGATCCGGACCCATTGGTGTGTGGATAATGAAGGGGTTACCAGGAGCTGGGAGAGGCCCTGTAATTCCCCGCACCGGGGGAGTGGGTTTTTGGGTGGGGTTTGGATGAGTACCCCTGCTCCGTGATGCATGCACTCATGTGAGCTTGTGACAGCCTTTACCCAAATCCAAGGCCAGACATAGAGGCTGCATGTATTATATAGAGATACAGTACAGAACAAGGCTTCAAACATTTTATTGCTGCACAAACGCTTTTTGCCCCCACACAAATGCTGTATACATTAGTGTTTGTACTACTTTGATCTTCTGTATTTATTAAAAAAGGATCGTAGTGGAAAATCATTGCATTGATTTCAGTTGCAGTGTATTATTAATTAGTTTATGCATAATGACTCAAACAACTGATATCGTCATTGACATGAAATTATAGTTAAAAATATGTAAATGAAATCCAAATCCCTCACGTGCTGAGCTCATAAACCTCTTTTTTCAGCAGAAGTGGGAGTATCCCAGCTCAATCTAAGGTCACGGAAATTTGCATATCATCTGGCAAAAAGGGTTAGCCAATGTGTGGGCGTCTCCCTAAGGGGGGTCACCTTAAACATCAGTGTTAAGGTACCAAGAGACCCCCACCCACTCCAGGGGTTAAGTATCTCTACTTCATTATGATAAAGATGTGAACAACTACCTAACCTACCAAACGCTGTCAATAGACATCGAGTCCTGGCTCTTTCCAGCCTCTCTCAGGACTCGGCATGAGCCTTCATCCATCATCTGAATACTCTAGGCCCGAATCATTGCCGATCATTATAGTAACAGTGAGAGTCCTGATGATTGGCCACGATTGTTAGATCACAGGGATCTAAGGGGTGATCCATCACGCTGGGTGGCACGCTAACACCTCTGTGTGATGGGGTTCAGCTCAGGGGTCAGGGCTAGGTCAACCAGAAGAGAGCCCCTCCACAGAGAATACCTCCAACAATCCCAGTTACCTGCAAAAGGTCTCCCAAAGTGCAAGGGAAAATCATTGCTATTTCCTATTTGATTACTCTTGTTGCATTAGCAGCGAGTACCAATATATTGATTTGTCAAAATGTATTAATACGAGGAGATAATCCTGAGACAAACTGAATCCGTTATTATCACTTCAGAACAGCTCTCTATGTTCCACAACGCGAGATGAGGCACTGACCCGATCCGACTTGTTTCTCAAAACTGGTGCAACACAGCACAGTAACCTGAGGCTATGTGTTGTCATCCAAATGAGATAAGTTTATTTTCCCTGGACTAGCATTTGTTCCATCAGCCTGTAGGGTCGCAGACCACAGTGGGAAGCAGTGGGGAGTCCTTCTCAGCACCTGCAGCTCTAGCGAGGTGGCCCGCTAGCGAAGAGAGGCTTTGGCCGCTGCCCAAATATCTGCCTGCGCCTTCTGTGCAAACGCACCAGCCTTAGGAAACCAGGAGGCAGCAATATTGTGGAACAAATGTCTCCTAATCTCAGCCTGCTGGTCTGGGGTCCTGGGTGAAGCCTCCATGTTGTGCCAACCAAACATTTAGCCTTTTAGCACTTAAAGTCTGATCCTGGAGGGTGGTCACACAGGAGAGAATTTATTTTAGTTAACAGGACACACCTACAAAGGTTTCACAGCAGCGTCAGGATCTAGCACTTGTTAGAACAATATTTAAGGAGATTTCTATCTTTGACTTATCATAATAACTCTCACAACTCATCTAATGTGAATGTCTATTCTCACATTTGTAAAGTTTCAAAATATATGATTTACTTTTCTAATAAATATAGTGCACTTAAAAACACTTCAAATTTGGCACAACCCTAATAACACCAGCCCAAACGACAACTTCCGTGGTCAAAAAGTGAAGTCAATGCGGAAGTGAGAGAATGACCCTACTTCTCACTTCATTAAACAATTTGCCAGCCGCAGTGCCCAACACTTTCAGCAACCTTTCTCAGACCATACCTATCTTCAAACGTTGCCTTGATTTTAACTCAACTAATCACCTGTAAAGTTTATTGACTGCATGTCCACTGACAGACTGCATGGGCAAAGTACTCAAAATTGCCTCAGTAGGGTCCATTTTACGTTTTTTTCTTTTTTTAAATATAGATTGTCTTTGTTTTCTCTTTGGATTAAGTCAGCATGCACATATGAGGCTGTGAGCTAAATGTGTCAATAATTACAACAGCAGTTATTTATAACATATAATGATAAATGATGCTCATAATACCCAGTGAGGCCATTTTGTTCCCCATACATTTCTTAATGAAAGGAAACAATGTGACATGTGCTCTATTGTCCCCTAGATAAAGTGTCACCCATGTACACATATCTATTAATACATATAGAAACATTAAATCTAATTAAAGTCACTGCAAGAAAAGCCTAATAAGTCATGTATGTGGTAAATGTGTTGAAGCTAACTAGCATACCTGTGTTGTAAGAGTATTTTAATTACTTTTTGACAATTCTGGTCTGTTATTTAAGGTTCCGTGGTGACATCCTGGATAATTTAACTCTCATATATGTATCGTCTTTTAAACTCTAAAGTGATTACATACACTTGGTATATTTAAAGAAGATCATAAATAAGGCTGGCTTTGGAAAGAAAATTATCCCATATTATTCAGTAGAATTTATCATTTAGGGGAAGTTACAGCACGCAAAGCCAATTCCAGTCCATTCAATCAGTGAACAAGACCTGTGTCTTTTGTTGCCTGGCACACAAGAAGTTGCCCTGTGGAGTGTGTTATTGGAAAATAATATTTGAAATTATTTTCCTGATCACTGGTTTATCTCTTGGAATTCTTCCACCAAAAGTTCTGCGATTTGAGCAAAATAAACAGAAAGGCAGTCATGTACAGTGACTGAAATCTATTTTTACTGTTCCAAAAACTGACTTTCCATTTCTCATAATCAGTTCTAATAGATAACAATTAAACCTTAGAGTGCATGAAAAGAAAAGAGTTTTCTGCTTTCAAATTCAGTATTCATGTTGCTCAGTGTTCACTCTTTAAGTTGAGTTGCATGGTGAAGAGAATATAAAGAGAACAGGTGAAACGGATCAAAGGACCATAAAAAGATCAAAGATTACTACTAACTGATCCTGTTAAATGTGTGCGTATATGAAGGCCTATATGTTTATGTGTGTTAACTTCAAATGAGCAGTGGACTAGGGGGTGGAGAGAGTATCTATGGCAACGGTCTGGTCCCCAGCTGTCACAGTGAAGAAGAAGATGGGTGCCATGAGCGAGGAGACCACTTAACCTCAGCTGCTCCTCAGCTTAGGGGAGTCAAGATGCTGCTGAAACCCTTACAGAACCTCACTTAATATGTAGACAATAACCCCCCTTCAACAGACAGAAGATGACTTCAAACCAGCCTGTTAAAAAGAAAAAAGAGAGAGAGAGAGAGCTTTACGGAGGCTCGTCTTCCTCGAAGTGGAGTTCACTATCAGAAGCTCCAACACAGCAGATGGAGTGTTTAGGGGTACGAGAGGGGGGAAATTGGCAAAAACTAATTAGATCTGGTTTAACTGGAGAATCGCTTCAATCGTTAACTGTTAACTTCTGATAGAGGGATTGCCATTTTGCGGTTTTTCCCTTTTTTACTCTGCAGTTACCATCTGCTGGAAATACATCAAACTACACAAATAGAATACAAAACAAAATGATGGAAATAATCGAGTATTAGTGTTTTATCTAAACCAATAATAATGTACAGCTGAATCACCATTTCCTAATAAATGTGATGTCTCTAAAAATGTATTACATTTACGATAATTTAACATAGGTTAAAGCAGCAAATGTTTACATTAGGGATTATAAAATGAGAGTTTGCTAGACTTCTAACGCTCTAAAAAATAATGTTTAACTGATTAACAAAACAGCTGGTATTTCATTTCAGCTCTAAAAATGTTACTATCAGTTGTTTCTGGAAAACTAAAGTTAAAAACTCAATTAAATACAAAAGAAATACATATATTACATATTTCTTTCCAGCGCCAGTCAAAGTTCACGATAGTTCCACACCATGTAACACCCCAGGTTTAATCACAACTAATGACCAACACTATGGAGCAACACTGCACTAGTATAGAAAAGTAAACAACCAGAAACATTAGATCTCTGTATTTCACCACTGCTGTTCAAAAAGTGAATAATTTGGGGTTCATCAACTGACAAGGTTGGACTGACGGACTTGGTTGGAGGGAGGGGTAGGTGGGGGGGGGGTTCTGACAGGGTGTCGTCGCGGCTGTGACACATATTGCCGGTGACAGAGGTTAGAGGGTCAGACAGGAAGGTCTGTTGTTATGAAGGGGAAGCAGGCTGCATTGTTTCGCCCTCACTCCCTCCCTTACTGCGCAGCGATGGCCTAATCAGGCTTTGTCGCCCGCCTGACACAGACAGCACAAGCTCATCTGTGTTTTCTCCTTTATCCACCATTGTCTCTTTGTCTGCCCCTGTCTCCATTTCTGTTCTTCTCTCTCTTCCCCATCTTCTTTCTATTTTCCCTTTTTACATGTATCCTTAGTTTTCTCTCTCCACATAAGTCTATCCCCAGAGGCGTACAAACTCCTTCTGGCTTTCTGTATGTGCATTTGTGTGTGTGTGTGTGTGTGTGTGTGTGTGTGTGTGTGTGTGTGTGTGTGTGTGTGTGTGTGTGTGTGTGTGTGTGTGTGTGTGTGTGTGTGTGTGTGTGTGTGTGTGTGTGTGTGTGTGTGTGTGTGTGTGTGTGTGTGTGTGTGTGTGTGTGTGTGTGTGTGTGTGTGTGCACCTTGGGCCATCCCATGGGAGGTTTCACAGGCTTTAGAGGCCAAATGAGGTGTAAGTCTATTAAAAAGGCAGAGCAAATGTGCGGATTCCCAGCTTGGCTTGTCATTCAGGTGCAGTTAATTTCCACTTGATCAACAGTAGACGTGTTTCAGCAGTGAGTAGGGGGAGTGCACAAGAGTATAGGTCAGCTTCAACACATCTACCTACTTCTCTTAGGAGAAGGGCTTTTAAAGCTCAAGCTACAGCTGTTTATGTAACACAAACTATGTTCCTGATCACGTGTAGAGGTCTGATCTAATTCCAAACACTGTCACAAGTTTCCACATAAATTCAGAGAATGACGGATCGGTGCTGCATCTCTTAGCAGGTCATTTGCAATGGAGATTCTGTTGATAACCATTCATTGGAAACAGGACAAAACAAGCATGTTTGTAGGCTACACATAGCCCGCTGCTAGCGTATATGTGCCATAACATCCCATGAAAGGACAGAGAGATTAAATAGGCCTGTTTATTCATATGAAGATGACAAATGTAGTAAGCTGGAGGAAAACGAAAGGCTCGGAGGACACACTATTCATTATAAGAGCGCCTGTGGGTCATCGTGTTTTTTATCTAAATCAGGTCCCAGCCCATTTTAAAAACCACACCACCAGGCTAGGCGCATCTGTTTCTGCTTAACCTACTTCAGGTGTCCAGGTATTGTTTTGAATACATTGTCCCATAAAGAACATATACAAAACGGAAAACCTATCCGTTTCGATTGTACCTTGGCAATTCCATTCTTAAGGAAAAAAGGCACTTCAAAAGTTAATTAATGCCCTGTAACTATTTAACCAGCACTTACAATGGTATGACTTGCTTAAAGTAAATATATCGGCAGTTTCCTTGATGTTAGAAGTTTTAATCTTTTTGGTTTTTGCACATATTGTAAGTCGCTTTGGATAAAAGCGTCAGCCAAAAGAAATGTAATGTAATACACAGAGAATGGATAGCCTATGAAATATGCTGATCACCACCTGAAAAAAAACAATAATAGAAATGTGATCCTTTTAATTAGATATGAATTATAATCAGCAACTCCTGTGAGTAGGTGTAAGCAGTGTGTGTTGGGGGCAAAGTGACACGAGAGCAGCGTAACCAGAGACTGTCAAGGATAATTACAGGTGATCGTGAGTGTAGCTTGCACTGCTAAAAAATTTAATTTGCTATTGATTTGATACTTAAATGGCCTACGTCTATTCCTATCATTATAACATGGAAGCAGGACTGCCAATACACAAAGACCACTGACTCCTCTCAGGGTCACTCTCTTTTTATATACTCAGCAGCAAATTAATTCCCAGAATCTCACGTTGCTAACTCACACATCCTGGCGCTGTCTCTAAACGCAATATGATAACACTATGTGGGAATGTGCCTTCATGTTTTACTTTAAAAAGCCTACAAAATATTACACATTCCAAACACTTTTATAGATTTCATATTAGTATATTGCGTATAAATGTGCAGGAGGCAGGAGATTCGTACTCAAACACAAGCCTAAAAGCCAAAATCATACTGTACATCTATTGACTTCCAAATATTTAACTGTGAAGAGATTTACCTATGGATTATGATGTTATCGTCATGGAACTTTCAATGTTATCACTTAGTGGATTTACATTAACATGCACTTTAGACTCTTATCCCAGCTTTGATCTTAATCAGGATATTATACGTTTACACGGAAAATGAGACGAGAGAAGTGACTGTTCGTATCTCTGTATACCTTTCATAATATTTATGTTGTAGGTTATCAGCTGTCTGAACTCTGCTGCGTTTACCACTCTGATGGATTTAGCTTCTCAATCTGATCACTGCTAATTATGGACTGTAGCTACAATACAATGTATGCTCTTCATTGCCAAAGTCAGACTTATACCCTCATTTCAGTACTACATTTAATCGTTTCTCATGAAAAAATACGTTTTACTGACCAACTACTTCATAACTTGAATTGATATTGCAATTACAAACATTACAGACAGTGATCACATGACCTGGATAAGGTGTCTGATACATTTCTATACTGAAAAATCTGAATAAAGGCTATTTAGATTTTTAGAACCATGAATGATGTGCAACATATAAAACCTGACCATAACCAGGATGCTAATTTCTAAATAGCAATCTGTGTCCAAATGTATTACCAACCCAGACATCAACCCAGTAATTACCAAATCTATGCCGTCATGTCCAGCAGACTGAAAAACACTGGTGCCTCAGGTTGCTCATGCTTCCAATCTGATTCTTAACCTATTCCTGTATGACAGGTTAAAGTTAAGATAGTTCCTCACTGGGAAATATTTTCTTACTTTTCCTGAGATAGATGTTTGTAATATGAAGATGATTCAAGTCCATCGTTCCAAGAAAGAGAGCAAATGGGTTCATGAATTTTAAAGCCTCATTTTACATGGCACTCAACGAGATTGCAAGATTTGTTGAACCGTGCGCTGATGATGAGTTGGATGTGGCGGTTTACTGACATCACTGCAATGGTAAATTCGTTTTTGAAAGTCTGCGCGTTGGTATGTTTTGATAAAGGTGGTTGGACACAGAAACAGACGCCTGCCACTGCAGTCTGAGTCAGCCAGGGAGCGGCGGCTGAGAGGGGGGCCGGGGTCAGAAGCCCTGCTCTGACCTCTCTGGGCCTATTTCTCTGATAGACATTTGTCACTCTGCTGAGGGCTGTGTGCCGTAATAGATTATTGACCATCTCAGCAGTCCCATCACTCCACACAGCTCAGCCACCTTTATCGCCACACAGAAGAAAAGACGGAGAGCAACAGTAGGAGGAACACGGGTTATGATGAATGCAAAGCTGGTACTTTAAACTCAGTGAGAATCAGTGAGTTATTATATTCACGTGAATTATTGTGTCTTTTTCAATGAAACACCTTAAATCCCAGCATTTACTAGATGGATTTTCAGAAAGAATAGCAGCTGAGGATTGTTTTAAATGGGGTAGAAAAGTAAGTGTCTGTCTCTTTAAAAAAGGACACTGTCCCTGATGAATTAGAGGAAAAGTAGGTCTTTCCTCCATATTGTGTATTTTGTGTTTTGGCACATTCTGGGCTCCTTAATTGTATGATAATTCATCTCGGAGCACTAATTTACCCCCTGCCAGTCGCTTTAAATGTTGGACCATTTTGTGAACCGACACTCAGAATTAGAAATGAGCCCATAGCTCGAAGGAGTGTGTCTTCCAGCTAAGGAGCATATTTATACCCATATTTTGTAAGAGTTTTTTCAATCATTAGAGCTCTCGGCACATGAGTGCACATATGTGGTATTTTCTAAAAAAGAATACGTTTTAATGGTTGATGTTTCTTGATTTGCCTCTCTCCCCTCTTCCTGAAATACTCAAACAATGATGTATGATAAAATAATGCGCTGGCTTTTCACAGAAAGGCTTATATTCACAGACAGGCTTATATTCTGAGAAATAAATAATTGTGATATTTCAAAGCAAAAACAGCAGTAAATGTTGTGCAGCAAATACGTCTTTTTTTACCACACTCAAACGCACACATAAGGATTCAAGTCCAGCACAGTGTGATGTTTTGATGTGGCATGTTGGGTCTGCAATATGTCCCTCTCCAGCCATTCATATAATAACTACCTGCTGTTCTGGTTCTTGGGCCCTGTCTCTCATGCGATTGGGGGACATTTAGGCTTATTTTGCCATTGCTTATTTAGCCACGGGAGGCCTATTAATTTCAGCGGGTCCTGTCCTCTCCAGGGGCGATCGCTACTCGCAGCACGCGCGTCCCATTGTTTAGATCCATTTACATCTGTGGTCAATGAATAATGACAGCTCCCGACACAGCCAAACACATACTTGCACACACATGCACAGGGACACAAATAGACAAAAGATGAACACAGATTTCCCAAAAACTTTAAAAAAAAGGAAAATAAAAATATCTGTGCTTTATCTGTGGAGAATTATGATTAAAAGCTGCATAATGGCAAAGGGAGCTGTTCTCTTCTTTCTGATTCTCCACCCCGTTAGAGATTTTGCTGGTACGTCTGTTATTTTGGCACCATCCCAACCGTATTTGACCCATTAAATTAGCCACATTGGTTGATATGGTGCCATGCTAATGTTGAGGGTTTCTCTCCATCGGGTGCACAGACTCCTGGCACCCGCTATTTCACTCTGGCTGTGCAAAAGAGGCTGTGCCACTGCTACCACACATCATAGAATATTAACCCTTTTCTGTTCCCTGGCAAATGCACCAGATGGCACAGCACAATAACAGCTGTCAATTTCAAGGCAGTGCCTCGTTGGTGGATTTTTTCCCCCTTGCTCTTTGGGACGCTGGGAGGATTTTTTAAGACATAATAAGCGAACTGATGTGCTGTTTCAGATCGTAATGAATCAAATGTTACAGTGGAGCAAGAAGCGTGTTTCCTCCCTGGGAAACCAAAGAGGTGTTGCAGAGTGAGTGCAACTGCAAGACACAAACACACACATAAAGACACACACACACACACACACACACACACACACACACTGCCACTGATGGAGCCTTGGAAGAGATCTCGCACATTGAAATGTACGGCACCAGGTTGAGGTTTCCCCTCCTTCCACCCGAGCGATCGTGGCAGTCATGAGAGGAAGTCCCTGGTGCCCCTTCAGCTGCCACTCTAGTTAAATTAAAACTGAGGCCTCCAAATACATTCCTCATTGTAGGCCTTAAGCGCAGGAAAGTTGTATTTGGCTCAAGTGGCGGCTGGGGATTTGTCCCCCTAACCCAGTCCCAGTCGCCTTATTTACATGATAAAAGCTGGAAGTCAGGAAGAGCCACAGGCCCCGGGCTGGTATTTTTTTCATTTATTCATTTCTTTACCAACATCACTTCTCCTTCATCAGAGGCAAGTGACGGAATCATAGTAGCAATTTAAATTTAGTTTAACACACTCCCTGGGAAACAAGACAGGGAATTGCCTCTGTGCCTGTCATGTGTCTCACAGGGAGTGTTTTACATACCTCCGGCTGCCCCACCATGTTGGGATTTGCCAGTATCAGGGCTTCCCCGGTCATGTTTTGAATGGCGCCATTTCTCTAGTTTTCAAGAAGACCCAACCTACTGCAAAATAACAAGAGTATGAAAAAAGTCATATGTTTTTTGAGTCTCCTTTTCAGTTCAATCAACTGACTTTCTCCAGCTGGAGTTATGAATGGCAGACACAGACTGTACTGTCACAGAGGTCATCCATCCCCCCCTCATACTGTGCTTTGTAACTCAATTTCCCACCTGGCTTGAGCTGAGGGCGACACGCAGAAGTCAATTCCAATAGCGACTCCCCCAAAGTGCATGTTCAATCGAGAAGTCTGCAGTTTAACCTGAACGGACTTCATCAATCGCACAGTTGAGGTAAATCAATTTTGAATTGACCCAAGTCTCAGCGCTCTCTCGGGGTGACACCACACTGTCTATACGTGCTGGCTGTCCGCACCTGACTCTGCTAAATGAATCTGACTTAATGACATCACACTGGAGCGAATAACTACCATGCTTGGCAGATATCCTCACACTCATTTCTTTTCTTGGAGTCTTTTTATGCCACAGGTTTCTGGCCTTGAGGCTAAGAGGAGAGCAGTGCAGTCAGCAGGAGGTGAAATCCATACACATCTCCTGAGATCTCATCACACTCATCAGTGTAAGAACTCATATAATCCTACTAATGTCTACAGGCCTGTCAATAGCAGCTCTCACTGAGACAAAAGTGTCCTGATTAGAAAATGAAAGTGCAAACACACTTAATCTGTAGGTGTGTGTGTAACAGAGGGAGAGACAACCAGATGATGAAAAGCTAGTTAGGTGAGGAACACACTGGAACACACACATCATTGAATTTGCATGAGAGGATCGTCTATTTGTAATTTTCATAATTAGCAGTATACCTTTCACATCTACAAACGCCCTCTTCATATCCCCCCTGCCATTTCCCCCGAATGGTATCCTCCTCCTTTAAGATTAATTGAAGCTGGGATAAAACAAAATGGTTCCCAGGGGGTGGCCCACTGTTTGTTATTCATGTGGGTCTGAAAACAGCAACAGTAAATCCTCTAAGTTGTTGTTAAGCTGGGGATATTACCATATGTGTGCCATTTCCATAGACTGACAGCTCCCTCTGGATCAACTGGGGACTATTGATCTTGCAGCACTCCATTTCAAGTTAATTGTGCTTGAAATGAGGTCCACACTCCCAGGCATACCTTTGTTTGAAAGGTGGATATTATTTTTTATTTGGCAGGATGTTGATATCAAAGACACAGGATATATTCTATATTTAGTTTATGTTTATCCTGCAGAAGCAGTTTCTCTTGCAGTGATTGGTCAAACAGTCACACACTCATAATAGGCTGAAGAGCGTTAGTTTGAGAAGGTTGTTTTTCTTGGTTGTGATTGGACAGAATAGAGCCCCTCTATAATCTATAAGGACACATGCATTTATTTTGGAACATAGGTTTTTGGGGGGATAATGTGTACATGCATTTATGTATAAGTGTAACGAATTGTTGTTTTATATTAAAGTAGCAGTTGTTGTTGTTATCTTTTGGGTTAGGGTTAGGGTTATCTGTTTTTACGGAGTGCCTGACACAGAAGAAATGTGTGGTATCAACTAACACTGTTTCCAGCCAAGAAAGCAGACTTTCCCACCAATTGCCAAAGCACAAACAAGCACTTGAGTGAGTATTTCATCTACTCATTTGCGGCGATTATTCAAAGTAAATGCCTTAAAAGCTGCTTATGTAAGAGTTCTACCCTGCGAACTCATGCCAGACACAGAGGAAGGTGAACCATGCTGCTGGAAAACACAGCCAGAACACTGAAAGTTTCACAGCTTTACGGCTACTGTATGTAGAGCATAATCCTTGTCATGATCCTTTGCAAATCGGATTAGCGTATGTGACATGTGTGTATTTTTACAGCTACTTTTGACAGCCCGGCAGGAACAGAGTGTGAGAGGTAGACTTCCAAGGAATGAAGCAAAGTACAACCTCGTTAAGACAAAAGAGAAAACAGTGATGTAAGCTCTGTTATGGCCCAAATACTGCCACTCTCACTGATTAAACCTCTCGGCATCATAATCCTGCCTGGAACTCATGAAGACTCTTTAAGAGGTGAAAAAAAGGGGACACCAAATGAGTGTCAGTCCCAATCTGAAGAATATTTTGGAATATCCCCATTGCTTGTCCCTCCGGGGCAAAAAGCACTCTCCTGGGATGAGAGAGGAAGCAAATGCTATCTTCCCCAGTAATCTCTCCCATACCAGTCTCAAGTCCCTGACTGCTCTCTGTTTGCAATAACAGACCACAACATATAAAAGATGTGTAATGGAGGACATTAAAGGGGCCAGTGTATAGGCAGGATTTAATTTGCATGGCAGATTAGCCTTCTAGTCCCACTGGTGGGGCCACAGCCTCGGGGGCAAAGTCACCCGTTTTCTGCTTTCCTCCATCTCTTTTATTTCTTTATTAATAGGATCTAGTCACTTCTTCTAGTCAAATTTCCATTAAGTCAATTGAGTGGGCCAATATACAGTATAATCTGATTTCAAATCCAGCAGGAAAATGCTTAACCAGTGGCTGCATGCTGGTTTTCCTCTTCAGGCTACTTACAGAGGGAGGAGGAAGATAAGAAGGGAACACAGAAGGAGGAAATCTCTGAGAATCACTGAGAAAATGCAAAAGAAAGTATTGTGTTCTTCAAAGAAGCAGCAGTTTGTTTCAGGAAATGCTCAGAAATACTTTGTTTATGTTCGAGTGACAAAGCCCTCTAGAGGCCGTAGGTATTATGACGTTTTGTTCGTCAGGAGCAAAGAAGGACAAATTGTAACGTAGTTTTAGAGCCACAGAAGAAGAGAGGTCAGGGTTGACGGATGGGTTGACAAAACTTCAGACTTTAAACAGTTTGCTTCCCTTTTCTTTCAAAAAGTAAATGTTGCTTTCTTATAACCATGACTACAATCATTTCCTAAAAATGTCCACTTCTTCTTCTTTTAAGTACTGTAAACAAAATTGTGAACCAAACAATAATGAAGCACAATGATGTACATAAACCTAAACGAACCATAACCGTCTGTGTAAGGCACAACAACAGTTTTCTTTTTGCCGAAAGCACCAACAAAGTACACTGTTCTGCTGATATCTGTATGTTATACCTAAAGGATACATTTTTCAAATCTTATAAAGTATAAAATCCTCCAAAAAGTTGATGATTTTATTTTTACCAGCCACTGAAAAATACGTAAAATGTACTGCATGAGCATTTGCAAAAGCGCAATAAAAAAGAAACCTGAGTGTTATGTACAAAATAAATACATGTTACATCTTCCGGGCTACCTATTTCCAAATCCCAGAGGAAGCGGGAGAGATTGAAAGAGAGAGAGAGAGAGGGAGAAAGCACGGCTGGAGGCTTTTTGGTCTCTGCCCTCTGCGCACTGGCCTGACTGGGGCCAAGTTTCGCCTCAGTGCTCCGGCGAGCCTCAGCTTTACACACACACACACACACACACACACACACACACACACACACACACACACACACACACACACACACACACACACACACACACACACACACACACCACACACACACACACACACACACACACACACACACACACACACACACAACACACACACACACACACACACACACACACACACACACACACACACCACACACACACACACACACACACACACACACACACACACACACACACACACACACACACACACACACACACACACACACACACACACACACACACACACACACACACACACACACACACACACACACACACACACAGCTGGGGTTACCAGTTATTAGACAGCAAGAGGAGAGAGCCAAGTACACACTTTCACAAAATCATGCATTCATAAATACATTTACACATCCTGAACTCTTCTCCCTACAACATATAAGTGAGTGACATGGAGGCGAGCGGCTTGACAGCTTGAAATGCTGCATAAAGGGAGAGCCATTATAAATACAGGGGGCTTGTAATGAGCTGCAAGGGCTTTCTGTATCAAAAATAATGAAATGTATGTTTACGAAAAACAATTTGATTTAAAAGAAGAGAATCTAAACTAATATACATTTGCCGTAATTTATCCAAGCTGCCAATGTAAAAATCATCATCTGTGAGCGACTGCAGGGGTGTCTTCTGTTTTGACTTTTAAACTTTGCCTAAGGTCTGCCAAATGCACGATATCTCGCACTATAGGTGCATTATGAATCCTGTGATGTCAACCTTGAATTACATCTGTGCATCCCCACCCCAATCCACGTCTTATTAACATAGAAGGCAACAGCAGCGGCAACAATGTTTTGCTAACGGTTCATGCATTACTACTCAGGGGAGGGTTAGCACCATGCATCCCTGCATCTCAAACACACACACATGTTCCCCAGTGTGATCCAGTGGGGGGGGGGAAATAAAACAACACTGCTGATCAGAGCTGCTCAGCCCGCCTGCTCTGCACTCCTGACAGAAGCAGTGATGTTTGAGATGCAGGGAGCCCCGAGTTTGTCCATCACTGATTAGTAAAAACTCCTGCTCCTCCTGCAGCTGATTTGTGCATCTTTGGATCTTCAGACAGGCTCTGAACAAGCTTATTTTTACAATAAGAGATAAGTGGACACACACAAAGACACGTGTAAACAAAGGCGCACAAACACACGTGCGCGAGGTGCGTGCACACAACGCAATGCTCTGCAGTGCACAGGAGCTGTTGTTTAATTTGTAAAACACTGCTCGGCAAAGCTGGAGCAAAGCAGGCAATTAGAGGCTCTTCTTCCTGAGCACTTGACTGTATTCCTTTAACCTTTACACAATGATTTATGTCAAAGGATTTGTCACCTTCGCAGTGGGGCCTTCACACACAGCTTTTCAAAACACACAATAGGGGAAAGGGAGGTGAAAAAAACTTGAAATCCTCCTGTGAGGATTTGGGAACTTATATAACTCCCAATTATCAAAACTTCTTGCAGTCTTTGCAGGCCTCCCCTCTGTTTGTAAGACCCACAAAATATCTACAGTGCCACTGAAGAGTGTATAATGCCTGTGTGCCCACATGACTGGCGAAAACACTCCTGCTCTTTCTGCCCCGCTGAGTCCTGCTGCATAATGGGGGCCTTGAAGGCTCTGGGCTCAGAGCAGGCCTGCCTAACAAAGCCTTGGTGGCTTGCAGCAGACAGGAGAGTGTGTTTGCGAGCCAGTTGCCAAAAACTAATTTTCAGGAGGTTTTCTGTGCTGCAGTGGCAGCAGCATGACAGTGTGAGGTTTAGATATATTGCTGAGCGAGGAGGGCTGGGGATGAGATATGTAGGTCTTTTGTAAAGGTCCACAGAGTTGGTTCGAATCCAACTCACAATGTTCACAAATTGGCAGTTTAGAATACATTTCAAAAGTAAGTTTTCTTTTTTGTTTGTTTCTTTGCAATTAGTACATTTCCAACACTTCATCAGCAGCAGTTTTTGGAATTAATATCAGATTAACCACACTGGGGAATCCACTTTCACTAGACTGCCAGCTAGTCGCGTATTTATTTCACTCACTCTGTATCCATCTCTCATGAGTATTTTTATCCTCTATCCCCTCACCATTCACTTTCCTTTTTGCTGCACAGTAATGTACCTGTTTACCTGTTGGGTGGTCTTGAGCTGGGCTAAACTAAAGCCGCAGTCCCTGCAATCTAAGTGTAGAGTAGCTGCTAATCCGATTTCGGGAAACAGCCAAGCCCCCACCGCTCTACCCTCCGACCCCCCGCCCCCCCTTGCCTCTCCCCATCCCGGCTTATCCCCGTCTCCTCAGAGAAGGGAGGAAATAGCAGAAAAATTAGTGACAGTGAGGGAAATGGAGGGAAGAATATTTAAACTGGAGAATTTGGTAATTGGTATATTTCTCAGCAGATACTTAAATACTTTAGGACTATACAAGTGGGACTCTGGCCATTTAATAAGGTGCAACACTGAGGACATATTACCTGCTCATTGACTGGTCTCTCCTCTGAGTCCACTCTGCCCTCTCTGGTACGTTGCCGGGGCCAAACATAAAGCAGTGTTTCATGGTGCTGGGGCTTATCTGGGCTCTGGAAGTATGTGAGACATGCCAGGAAACAAAGGAGCGTCTCTGCGCCCACTAGCAGGGTGAGCATATCCCTTTCACAGGCCACACATCTCCCTGGATTTACTTATTTGACAGGCTCATGGTGGTTTTCAGGGGAGAAGGTCTGCACCTGGAAAGAGTCTGACCAGCATGGCACATGGACCACCGTTACTGGGGGAGGGGCAGAAAGCCCAGTATCATAATCCAATACATAGGTAGTTTATGCATGTCGTGTGTAAATGGCATGCTTGATTTATACTTTCTAACCTAATGTGTTTTGAGAAATTTGAAATGGCAATATCAAACATTCTTTAGTCAACTTAAATAGCCACAGTCGTAAAATAATTACTTGACAATTAAAGTGTTAACAAACAACAGATCATAACTACATTTCTGTTTGAAATGCGTGTGTTTTTTTGTAAAGATTTTAATATCATATATTATTACTCACAACTTCTTATTTGTTGGAATAACTTGTTTATTTATGAAAGGAAATACATTATTTAACTCTCATGAATCCTGAACCTAAGTTAAATCAACATTACAATAATTGTAACTTTAGTAAAAATACAGATTCTACAGAAAGGCCCCTTGGATTTGAACATTATTATGCATTTCCCCACAGGAAGCATTGTAAAGTGCACACAATCTTATTTTCTGTTCTTAGCGTCAAACATCAAACTACAAGAATCTACAAAATAATAACTATAAACAAAGAGGAACAATGAAATGGAATAAAATGAAAGATATGCTGAGAAAACTCCACCTGCACTGAAGCACAAAACTTCATACAGAATTTCAAGTAAATTCGAGTAAACTGCACATATTTTTCTACTTTCCACCACTGCCCAAATTGTATGGAATGCCATATGAATGTGAAAATGCTTCTAGCTGAATGACCCATATACAGCTGTGAGGGAGGAAGGGGGCCGGAGAGACTGTATATTGCATCGAGGCTGGAGTCAGACTCTGCTTACCCTGAGGAAAGTATGGCCTCAACTGGCCAAACATGAGCAGTACAACCAACAGCACAGCTTTCCCTCCATTCATACAGACAAGGCAGTTTTAAAGCGTGCAAATTATAGAAAGAGAAAATATGTAGCTTAATGTTTTTAATTGCTCAAAATGCTTATTTTGAAGCAATTAAAAAATATTGATGTTATTGTGGCAGGCACATTGCACTCTGAAGGTGCAAAAAGGCAGACAATTAAATGTCATACTACTGACATGAATAAATCTGCCGAAGTATATTTGACACGGGGAATCCCACAACACACACACATACACCGTGTTGTTAGGCCAGCATTGTGTGTGACATGAGGCGATCGGTGTCACTGTGTCACAGCTGATCCCTGGTGTACTGTCAGACAGCAGAGACCCTCAGGGCCTCCTTTACTACTGAGAATACAAGAGTCCATATGGCATCTGTCGTGCCCAATGAAACACAAGTGTGTGTGTGTGTGTGTGTGTGTGTGTGTGTGTGTGTGTGTGTGTGTGTGTGTGTGTGTGTGTGTGTGTGTGTGTGTGTGTGTGTGTGTGTGTGTGTGTGTGTGTGTGTGTGTGTGTGTGTGTAGGGTGTGCAATGTGTTGTGCATTTCTGATTCTGCCTACTGAGTCATCTTGTTGCAAAGCTGAAATTCAATGCTTTTCCCATACTCTCATCGGACGATGACACACTGTACCCCGCTACCCTGCTGGCCACCTGCCTAGCTGATTAGCCCCATTTTCCAGAGTTCCTCCAGTGTTTATTTGTCCCATCTTTAACGACAGGTCAGCCTGGCTGCAGCCACTGATGACCTTGTTCTAGCACTCCTGACACAGTAGGATTGCTCCATAAACGGTGAGTAAAGACTGAGTGTCTGGGGGTTAAAAGCCTCCACTGTCACTAACAAAGGTAAGTTAACAGTGACTGGTTGTGATTGTAGTAGGGCTTCTGATGGGACTGTTACCTCAGGTTCCTTTTAGGGGAGAGTGAGGCTTTATTACCTGAACCACAGTTACCTAATTCTCTAAAATCAATATCTTGCTACTGCTATAGGCTAGAGTTAGAATTCAACACCACAGAGGAGAAATGTTTTGTTCCTTGGTTGTTTAATAAGGCACATGTGTTGTGTGTGTTCTTGTTTTAAATGTATTTATAAGTCATGTTGATGCCATTGACTCCTACTACCTGCTTGCTTCTTCTCTAGTGCCACCAGAAGGTTGACATTTTTTAGCTTTCAATAAAAAATCTATTTTGACAACTATTTTGTAACAAATGTATGTTCCCAACAGGACACACTCTTAGTTAATCCCTTAAGGACTCATGCAGCGCCATCATCAGATGTATGACTGTACTACAAAACTTATTTAGTGACATTTCCATCAACATTAGCTGTACTTTGTTTCAAGTGCTAATTAGCAAGTCTTAGCATGCTAACAGGCTTAATTTAATCGATGAATATGGTTAGCCTAAGCCTTGCAAGGCCCCTGCTAGCATGGCTGCAAACTTTTATCTTATTTGAAAAACTATTACTTCAATATTTGACTTTTCAGGAATCTGAAAACTAAACTGAGAATACACAGAAAATGGTGAATGTTTTACTGTTAGAAGCATTTTCTAAGAGTCTTCAATCTCAATGAACAAAAAAAGGCCAACCATTTATTTGTTTAACCTCTGTGTCTTCATCAGAGCGACAAATAAAAAGTGCTGATCTAACACTTCTTTAGTTGCTGTGAGGAGAAGCCTCTTGAGAAGGCACCAAGGAGCTCGGTCCACTCCCTGCGTAGACACAGACAAAATGCTCCAGATTAACTGGTTTTCTTAGAGTCTCCTCTGACAAAGTTTCTTTCAGAGGCTGAGAGGCAAACAGGCCCGGTGAAAGACTCACTCCCCATTAGTGGAGGTAAACGGCTCTTATGTGAGCAACCAGTTAAAGCGGGGTGGGATAAAAGGCCTCTCCACACACTTCTTCAACCAGATTAGAGAGGTGACTCTTGTCTCGAGGATGTAAATGTTTATAAGCGCACATGCTGAGCACTCTACCATAGGATCCTGAGCGGTGTCAGTTTAACTTTAGTCATCGGGAATTCACAAGGCCATCAGCAGGTAAAAAAACGTAATCATGTATTTAATCTACATTCAATTAACTCAAACGAAGTAATATTTATTTTAATCTTTATAATTAAATTGTATCATGACCACTGCTTTAGTATTACATGTGGAAGAAATATAGTTTAAAATAAAGTGAAATATGCCAAGAAACTCTGTTAGACTTCAGGTGCTCTAACAACTATTCAAAATCATTCTTGGAAAACAGATAAAAACATTTGACAAGAATTAAAAAAGCTAACGCTTGAGAGTAAACTAGACTTGATTTTAAAGTTGTTAATAGTTTGATAGTTTGTTTCTTTATGTAATATTAATTATAAGTGTATATAAAATCTCATGCAGTTTTTGTGGGTTGCCAAGCTATTACAATGCATTTTTACCATGCCACTTCTTCACCCAAAACTCTTCCTGACTTCTTACGAAGGAGGAGGGGGGGGTACAGCACCTAATCGCAGGCTCATTGCTTTCTTGCCAGCTACCAGCCCCTGATTGCATTTCAGCCGAGGAGTAAATACTACATGCTCAGTTACCAGGTGAAATCAAGCAGGCAGATGTGTCTGCAGCCTCAGTAGACACTCGCTGGACCCTGCCTCTGTCTACCTGTGACACACAGCTTCTAGCCAAGTCAGCTGCTGCTGATCCATGTTGCTGAGTAGGGGTGTGTGTGTGTGTGTGTGTGTGTGTGTGTGTGTGTGTGTGTGTGTGTGTGTGTGTGTGTGTGTGTGTGTGTGTGTGTGTGTGTGTGTGTGTGTGTGTGTGTGTGTGTGTGTGTGTGTGTGTCTGTGTGTGTGTGGGAATAATTACATTACTTAATAGATTAACAATCAACTATTTGTAATGAATAAACATGGATTAAGGATCTCTTTATTCAGTGATATTATTTATACCCACACTGCAAAGTCCACCAGGTCTGTTTGTTATGAAAAGGGCACAAAGGTAGAGAGCAGCAGAGGTATGTTTGCCAGAGAAGGGGTGAGAATACAATCGCCCTCCTTCCAAGGGTCTGTAACCGTAGACTCTAATAAAGTCACTGCCTGCAAATAAAGAGCCAGCTCGCGTTACAACAACAAGGACGGCATTATACAACTCGCCTCTGGTTTTGAAACACACCACCAAATGTTAGAAGGCAACAAACACAGCACAATGCTTATCTAATATTCATGATCTAGTCATACTGAATTTTTCTCATTTGTAAAACAGCTGATGATACATTTATATTATTAATGCTTAATCCAGAGTTTGATTCTCTTGTGTAATACTTGTAAGGTTTGTTAGAACACTGTGTTACTGGCTAATAGTGACAGTGACTGCGTGAACCTTTAAACCCACAAAGTATTTGTTTTAACCTTTAGTTGAAATACATGTTGATCATTAAACTACAGTATATTTTAAAGAAACAATATCAAAGAAAGAGAAAAGTAAGCTGATTTTTCCTTAATTCATTAAATTATCTCTGACAAAACAGCGAATACAATACAATACAATTAATCAAAAATGAAGTAGCAAACATAAGTTAAATCTATAACATTAAAATGTGTGGTGAGATGGATTGGACTTTCCTCTCAGTGACTACCTTCCCTATTAAACACTTGTCTTTATTGTGTCAATAGTTGCATCCAGCCAAAGTTTGCAGGAGCCTCTCTTTCTACATTTCAGGCCTCCCCGTTGCTTAAGGTTGTGACCCCTCTTTTTATTTTTCCCGGGGCTGTTGGGTTAATGAAGTAACAACAAACTGGGCCTGCGGCTAATTTGGAGTGGCACTTCCTGGCCCCTCCTGTCTCCACGAAGACGTATTTCATTTTCTCTTATCTCTGCCTCGGTCATGTGGCTTTCCGCATGGACGCCCATGTCTCCCCCAGTTGCACGACTAATGGAAACTTCGTTAATGTCATTAATCTGCAGACCAGGACATGAACCAAACACGTTTAACCTTTCTGGGCAGCCCTCTGCCACCGAAGCTGTAGCGAATGTCCACACACTCTGTACTTGTGGCTCAGTGTGATGTGTAACGATATGAGATTCTCTTGTCCACGTCGATCTAAGCCTCTATAAAGCCAAGGGGGACTAATATGGGACTAACATCCAACATAGAAAGCTTGACACAAACTAAACCCTCCAAAATATTTGTAATTGATCTGCTGAGGCAAAGTTCTACCAGGAAAATGGTTGAAAGAGTGTTCTAAATTAATGCTGCATAACTCAGTTTACACCGATTATGTATGTTTTCTAATCAGCCTCACTTGACTAGAAGGGAGTTCATAAATGACAGTACTATTACTTCCACCATGCACACTCAAACAATGGTAATGTCAAAAGACTGCTTAATGACTAATCAGGTGGCTGTGATTCATGCCTCATTCAAAGCCCTTATTCACACATTCCACCATCTCCATGAATGGACACTCTCAGACCCACATGTCATATACTTTCATTCATAAAGAAGAAAACAAGCAGCAGAGGGGGAGAGAGGTTGAAAAAAAAGAAGGAATCTCTCTGGTAGGATGGGTAACCCAGGGGACATTTTCTTTTGTGTGGCGCTCAGCTTATGGGGCCAAATGCCAGCAGGCTTACCTCCACACTGTCTGTCTGTGTGTCCCCCTTTCCTTTGCACACAGTAATTAGGAGGATCTTAATGGGGAGGGGGTTTATTAGTGTCTGAGGAAGGCTTTAAACGTCACTTTAATTAAGGGGGATTCGGCAGACAGCTTGTGTGGCGATGTCACCCCATTTTAAAAAATCCTTGTTTGGTCACAACAGGAAAATAGAAGTGGGTCTTTAAAAGGAAGGGAAAAAGGGCTTTCCAGGGGAAGCCAGTCTAGACCTGCGGTCAGAAACAGCATGGATAGTCTAACCCTGGCTAAGCATTAAGAAGATGGTCATTATCTGCGAAGAAATTCCTCATGTGTGCGTATAGGGAGAAAATAACCCCCCCTCCCAAGAAAAATAAATCAGCCAAACAAACCCCTCGCCCCTCTGAAACTGTTAAAAGATAACCTCACTGCTAAAAAATTTGGAGGGATTAATTTATTCCCAACATATCCTCTATGGCCATTCATGCAGGATATAAAATCCTAGATTATTTCCTGCTTGGTTAACCCGCATCCGGCCAGTCCCTCTCACAAAGCCATTCTAATGTTGCCATTAGTTATGCTCCTCTGGTGGCCAAAAGATTGATCCCAGAGACTTGGAATCCAATAAATGTGTACATGAATGGCAGAGGGAGATAACACGTTTCCCTCAGATAGTGCGAGGGGCCGACCGTGCTGAAACACGATTGGGAAAAGATGAATAATGATATGTTTGAAAATAACCTCAACCTTTTTTTTCTTTAATGCTGTTTCTTATAGTATGCACTCTTTTCTGAATGCAATATTAGCCACTGACAAGCGTGACATTTTTTTTTTTTTTACGTGATTGCAGCAAGCTTATGTGTCAGGTTTTTAAATACATTTGAGTTTGAGAAAATAAATTAGGAGGAAGCCTCTCAGTCAAAACCAAAAAAGGAAACTACAAACCCAAACGACCACAAAACAATATGTACTCACTCATAAAAGCTGGTGTTGTCACAGACATCATGGGGCTGTAAAAGTGGAGTGTTCCACAATAACTGCAGCTGCTGGGAGCCTGCAGAGGGGATCTGATAATGGGCCCGAGGGGAAACGACAGCGTGCTGAGGGACCAGGGATTGTCTGGAAGACAGATAAGGAGCACAGGAACAGGTTATCAGACAGTTTATGAGGTGTCACTCTGCACAAACACTCACCTGTTCTGCAGGAAGATCAGAGACTCACAAACAGGCGTCCCATTAATTCATGCAGGCATCTTGCTGTTATGGATCATTTGAATTCAGATATCTTTTACACCTTTTAAACAAGGTCTCATGCACAATGTGAAGAGTTTTTTTAATTCAGAATTAGATCTATTTTACGTTAAATTTCACAACAAATATTATCTGTAAATATACATTTGATGCATATAGTTTTATTAGGAAAAACTTAAATGGTACCTACACCCAGACATGTAATTGTCATAATTAAGACTCAATACAACGTCAGGATTTGCACCGTAACCCCAGGTGACATTCAGGGTTTAGCCAATAGACTGAATAAACTGAAGAAAAGGCTTTCCGTCTAACATGAAAGGAAATCTATGCTGTGCTTCAAAACAAGTAAACACAACTCAGAAAAAGCTCATGGGACCCTCAGGAACTCCAGTATGTCGACCCAGAACTGTTTTTCTTATTGTCTAACAATGTTATAAGAAGACATGTCAAAATATAGATATAGATACAGAAGTCACAAGATACAGTATATATAGATACATTGTCTAACTGGACTAGCTTGTCTAAGCTAGATTAGTCATCTGTCACAATGCACTTAATTGGCGTCAATCATTCAGCAATACACAGATTTTTCTGTTGTATAAGGCCACTAAAACATTGGAGAACATACAAGCATAGCAATACAATCTGTCTAAAACCTTTATAATGTTATACAACGCAATTAATTATTTTAGTTGTATGCTTTGAGTGGACATTGATGTTGAGCAGTGGGAAGAAATTAGCTAAAAGAGCATTTTGACTAAAGTAAATGGCAGCTGTAATGGGAGTACATAGCCTTGTGGCATTATTGGACAGGTATCTCAAAAACACTTCCTGTGTAGGCAGAGAGGCTTCACCTCACCCTGGGCTATTCTGAGAGAAAGACATAATGCCAAAAATGGTGTTGGCAATAAAAGAAAGCAACCTTTTATACGTATCACTATGAATGCTCTTGTACTTGTTAAAAAGCATTTACTTTTAGTTTCTTTGTTTTAAATTAGACTCATGCTTCATTCGCTTATTCATAGCTGCAATGAGTATTTTATTTCTAGTACAAGAAATGCTTTTTCAACAATGAAATCACTCTAAATAAAAGGAAACAATGCCAAATTCTCTTTTCCAGTGACTTCCTCCATGCATGATAACGATCACCACATCATGAATAATTAAAAGAGTATATTTTGTTATCATCTTAAAGCAGCTTGTCCCTGTAGACTATAATGTACAGGGGATGTATGCCTACTGAAATGTTTAATTGCTTAATATTTCTAAAAACTTTGTCATATCACTCACACATTATAGTTTACTTTTACATTAAATAACACAGTTACATGACATGCTTCAATGTGCAGACAAAGCCACTAAATCAGAGAAACCGTACTTTTCCATTAAAATTAACTAAACAAAAACACAGACCAACTGTAGACTGCTCAACTGCATGGGTACATCCTCCAGATTTTTTATCATTATGCTTTCACCCACATAAATGATCAAAACAAATGACAATCTCTGTGCAAAGAAGAGACAGAGCCCACAAAAGGGAGGCTGACAGCCCTTTCCACAACAGATGTTTTTACAGAGGGGTGTCTTCTCTCCACTGAGCAGTCTCACACATGAGAGACCCCCAAAAGCTTCAGAGAAACGTCCAGAAAACCAACATGTAAATTTGCAACTGCCATGTCTCAGACTAGCAGGCCCACGCCAATGTATTGCTTTAGGAGAAAAACAAGGAAAAACAAGAAATAAACATATCAGTGAGGATGATAGAATAGAATTAGAACTTCAATACGAGAAAAAGACAACAGACAACATCGTTATGTGTTATCACGGAAAGATAAGTCCCTATTGATCCGGGTTGTGGGCAAAGGCTGCGCTATTGACAGGAAGACAGAATATGTCGGAGGGGCAATATTTCATACATTTGGCCTGTTCACTCCATCACTGTGAGAGGGTGTTTTTCTGGGCTGTATATAATAACACGTGTGCTCTTTATTTCCTTCAGATCAATGGTAATGCGAGGGGGGCCACACAAGATGGATGCCAGGGGCAGGTTAACCTATCGACTGCTGAACAGAGACACACAGAGCAAGACAACCAAAACATTTACTGCCATGAACCTCAGCTACTTGTGTTTCACTCTACTTATTGAACCAAAAACATGTTGCACTGCAAAACTGCAATTTGAATATTTGACATCTTATATCTTATATACTTCAGTCACATGCTTTTATCACATGGCAGTACTTCTGTGGGTGTATAATGTTGTCTAATGTTTTTATAATTTTTATGCTATGACGTTTGTATTTTTTTTGTGTCTTTTGTCAGCCCTTTGAGGCATTTCTTGTGATTTGGGGCTATAATTCATTTTTGATTTGATATTGTTTACATAATAATAATTTTAAAAATCCTGCATTAAATATATAATTGTTTAATTTGATTTGAGAATAACTGTTGCATCTATAACCCTGTTCTTTTGGGAGTTTAAGTGGAGGGGAAAAGTGGCAATGCTCTGCCTGGTGACCACTTCCTGGAGATAGTACAGGAGGCAGACAGGGGGGGGGGGGTCCAGGCCGGATCTGGATCGAGTCAGCCGCGCCCACGGAATACCAGCCAATATACATATACATATTCAATCCCTTCAAGTCACTAACTTGCTGCTCTATATAAATAAATTAAAAAGTGCAAGGGTGAAGTTTAATGAAAAACATATACCAACTTTGATTTCACAAGTGTTTTTTAATACTGTACTCGCGTAGAAATCTACAGAATAACGCATTGAATCAAAGCTTCAAAACCAAGTTAGTGAAATTATTAGTAAGATTTGATTAAAGATGGGTAATGATTTTAAAGGAGGCCTTATATTGTAAAAGTTTCAATTAATTAAACTTTACTGTGCTTGAATTCACTTTGTAAATGCACCTTTTGTAATGCTTTGGAACAGATATGGCAAGTGTTTAAACATTTTAACAAATTCTCTCTCCAATTAACGTGCTGATTCCATCTCATGCCGCACGGTGATTCAACTGAAAACATCTGATGATTCTGTGCCTTTCTATTGTGCGTGCAATGCTATCACTGTCTAAGAAAATACAATAAAATCTAAATATGAAGTCACTGTGGCTGAACTGCAAATCGAACGCTAATAGAATAATGCTGTTCCGACAGACAGCTCCGAGCATTATTGTCTAAAGTTGGGTAAAGGGTAATTAATTTGGCAGTAAATCATTCAGTGTTTTGGTGACTCTGATGAGAATTGTAATTTTCTTTTTTTTGCTCAGACTTCCCCCCAGCCAACCCCCAGTCCCCATTGTCTGTGAAAATGGAAATCTGTGCCACCAGTACAATATCCACATTATGTGCCCTGCCTCGACATTGTTGCATGACATGCTTGATTGTACCCTGGCATATAGGAAGGGAAATGTGTAAACATACCATTAGCACATATTAACGTTTGTCCTCTGCTTACATTAAAGTGGAATTCATTAGTTTATACGTTTTTTTATGATTTTCTTTCGTGTTTGAATGAAGTACCTCTTAGACATTTGTAGGACAGTCTTGTTTCGAAGAAGAAATGCATTTATTTCCAAATCAGTTTCCTTTTATATATGTGCTCTGAACAAACTGAAACAGTTGAAAAGTACATTAAATCCTTCTCTTTTTTTTGCATATATATTTAACTTTCTATTTTCACTCAGATGCACCAAATAGGAAATAGTTCTGTCACAGCATTTTAACTGAAACATTCTACTGGTCTGTTCCTCCCTCAATGGCAGTTTTTATTAAAAACATGGCTTCAGGCTATATGTGCACTTTGTTCCTCGTTATTATTGAAGGTATATGACATTTGTATACATGGATTTGACTTATTGTGTGTTTCTATGTTGTACAATGATTATTCGACTGAATATCTGTGTGTCTCTCGGGTTGTTTGTTTCCTGTGAGACTGTTTAGGAAGGTGTGATGATGACAAACAGCCAGAAAGAATAGTCAAAGCTTTATGAGTGGCGCCATCTATTAAGTGAGGCTCATTTCACTAGAGAAATATTTGTATATAGGTAATTTACTTTGTTTGAGATGTCTTAATATACACTATTTAAACATGTATTGGATAAGGGCATAATTGGTTAAGGATTTTTCTATACAGCCAGTAGATGATGGCATGTTTCCCTCTCACTAACTCACACAAAAGCATGGACTGCTTAGCCATTACATGCACAGAGATGTGATGGCAAATTTGAAAAACGAATTTACTTAATATGGGATTAAATTATGTTCTGCTAATGGCAGCTGATCAAATTTAAGTACAAGTATCTTACTACTGCACTGGTGAACTCGCAACCTCTCTGTATTAAATGTAAAGTGTGTTAGAGATTGAATAAGTCTGTTTAGAAAATATCAATCCTAGTAGTTCATCCCGAGATGCTATAAACTATGGCGTATCTGACATAAGTAGTAAATCTCTTTTGTTGTTTTGTTACTAATGGAAGGTGTCAAAAGCGACCAACAGCTCCTGATAAGTTCCTGCTGTCAATAATGACTCAATGCTGCCATCTAGTGTTGGGACACACTTTACTTTAAAATAAGGAAGAAAAAAACGTCAGCCTGAGTATGTCTGACAGCAGGGCCGTCCCTGGCCAACATGAGGCCCCACCAAAGTTATATGATGAGGCCCTCTGTTTCGCGAGCGTCAACGGGGGGGGGGGCTGCTAGTGGAGCCTCGCAGCGGCAAAACCGTGCCACACTAATTGCGCCGCATAAGCGCATATTTTCGGCTCAGTTGAGGCACCCTCCGCAAGATGAGGCACCCTCCGCAAGATGAGGCCCCCTCCGCAAGGTGAGGCCCCACGCAGTCTGCATGATCGGCCTTTAGCAATATTTACCACTAAATGCTGCAATGGTAAAGATGAAATACTGTATATGATTATGGGATCCAGGGTGGCTTTGCATAATTCATTTTTGTAATGGGTTAAGTGTGACACTGCAGTCAATAATTGGCTTGTATGTAAAGGTGTAATCAAATGTTGGCTGAAGCTTGAGTCTGTATATATTACTCCGAGTGTAAGCATGACGTTACAGTATGCCCCTGAGTATGTGTGTGTGATTGTTAGCGTGTGTTGGTTGCAGACTCTTCTCAGTATCAGCTCCTCACACAGAAAACCGAGATGCTCTCATTTGCAGTATTTTACACGCTCTCCTCCGATACCTCAGCTCCACCTGTCTAGCCATGATCTCAGAGTTGAAACAGAGTTCAGCCAAGTTTAGAATTGTTCGTGCTTGTTTTATCAGCGACGCGTACTATATATCCCCCATGAAATACTACAGCCAGCAAGAGATCTAGGGAGCAGGGAAACAATTGAATGGGCATTAATGATTTACAGGTACATATCTGCTATAATACCAACACAGGCGGAGGAAACTGAGAGCAGGATCTGATGACATCATTGATGTTGCCTCAGATAACACCTTGATCATCAACTATGTATGCTTCTGGCAAAAGATATAAGATAAAGTCCAAGTGAGAGTAGACTATTTACCGGCCTAATGAAGACTAGACCAGTGCTCAGACACTGAGTCAGGATAGGTGGGTCACAGACAGTTTCACGTTTATTAAGAACAAAGACTTTATCAAACATATTTGCTGTTTATTTATTTGTTAATTTGAAACAGATTGTAACATATTAGAGTCATTAGTATATGTTTCTGATGCAGCTTTTATTGAGAAGCAGTATAATTTATTAAAGACTCAGTCATTAGTGTAGAGATCGTTTAACCTATTGGATTTAACTTTGTTTGTTTTTGAGTCCTGCATTTTGACAAACCCAAAAAGTAAATTGGTTTATACTTTACTGAGATCCAGTTTTTTGTTGCCCTAAAACTTAACTTGCAATAACAATAGTTTAAATAATTTTAGCTTTAGAGATTAAACTGAAATAAAGAGGTAATTTAGGGATTAAAAAAAGGTTCTAAGCCTGATAATCTTTGCAAAAAATCATGTAACTAAGGGCAGCAACTGCCAATTATTTATATAGTTGGTTAATTCATGAAAAAGGTGCTTCTAAGAGCCCAAAGTGACCTTTATTCTTGAAACCCGAAGATATCGATTGTGTAATTAAACAAAACAGAGATTAACAAAGCAAAGCAAATTTGGGGCAATTTTACTTAAAAAATACTCCAATGATTAAATGAATTATCTATTTTTTGTAGTTGCTAATCATCAGTCCCTCAGTAGTGACTGGTCTGTGTCAGAAGCAGTATATAAAGGTCAGAACAGAAGTCTAGTATAAATTATGCAGGGAACTTTGCAGGTCAGTGAATAATCCATCAAAAATACTTCTGTGTCTTTACAGAAAACAAAACATACTCTATTCTTAGCTAAAACCATAATTTCGAATACATTTTAAACAATAACTTCGCAGCTGCACAGACATTCAAACTGCTGCAGTTAACCAGGCTGTTTACAGAGGATGTGACGTGCTAGTGTTTTGAATCGTGCAGGCTAACGTCCAGCAGCACGGATAGCAAGCAAACACCATCCCCTTCACACATTTGGGGGTAACTGTGAGCTTCATGTCCCTATAATATCTGCCACAGTAAGTTTAACTCCATTTACGTTCGCTCCGGTATAGCGCTAATTAACCGAGGTTGGTTTAGCATAGAACGCGTTAGCTTGCAGTTGCTAACAATAACTAGCCTTAGCAACCTACCGTTATTTATCCTACAGGAAACAATGATGTACTGTAACCGTATTGACGAATGCACAATGATAATGTTAAGTCATTTATGACAGTGCATGGAACAATTGGCTGTGTGTGGTGGATGATAACACACGCCTGCAACGGTTTAACTTTAGCAAATGATAGCTTAGCGGTGTCGTTGTTTATTAAACATTACGTTAGCTAGGTTAGCTGCTAATTATATGTAATGTCCAAGTAATGTATGGCCAACAAATGCATTACATTAGGAGGGTTGTTAACCTAACGTTATGAGTGTGGGGCAACACACGTGGTTGGTGTTATAAGCTACATGTATAATTATCTTTGTAACGATTGGGTCACTGTCACTTTAATACTTACTTCGATTTTGGAATACGTTGAGGGGTTTCCTCGACTATTCAAATGTGTGTTGTAGTTGCATCCATTCCAGGCCTGTCGATTTGTGGTGAAATTAATCAAAGCCCCCAAATTAGAAGTTCAGTAACTTTCGGTGGGTCGTAAAACTCAACACTCACCTATCGCGACAGCGATGTGTGGCAGCAAAATCTCATCACCAAGCTTTCATAATAAATGCTTTTGTAACATCTCCATGGGACGTTTGGTCTGAGCTAAGCAACATTTTTACACGAAGGACAACTGTTGTTTTTGGTTATTCAAAGTTTGCAGTCGCGGCTCCTCGGTTGTGGAAAGTAACTAAGTACTTCTTCTAATTTATACTTCTTTATACTTCTGCTCTACTACATTTTGGAAGCAAATGTTGGTACTTTTTACTCCACTACATTGCTTTTACAGATTGGTTTACTAGTTACTTTATAAGTTGACGATTTTGACACACAATATTTGGAAAAACGTTTAAATATGATTGTTTTGGTATAAATTAAACTGTCCAACATTATACTTACTGTAAGTAACTAAATCCATGGGTGGCAAGTTTTTTGGTAAAAAATATAAAAAAGTTCCAGCTTTTTAAATGGGAAGATTTGCTGCTTTTGCTTTAACATACTTAAATATTGTTTAAGCTTTTTCTGCAATGATTATTTTTCTTCCAATACTTTAAAGTACATTTTACTCATCGTACTTCAATACTTTTACCTGAGTACCATTCTCGATGCTGTACTTTTACTTGAAATTGAGTATTTTTGCGTTGTTGTATTGTACTTTTATTCAAGTAAAGAATCGGAATACTTTTTCCACCACTGGTGCTGCTCACTATAACTGCCTTGACTCTCTGTAGCTGAACTCCAGCACTACTGACCCTTTATTTCTCTATTGCACAGAAGGAGAACGCAATGGAACTCCACAAAATCATCCACAGTGTGCTGTACGAATTTATTCAGGCTTACATTCCTGACGCAGATCTCAGGTAAACAATTGCCCAACTTTCGTAGCATCTTTACAAAAAAGTCAGTCTTACAATAACCTCTTTTTTTTACCGCTCAATCCAGCACACTGGATGATGTTCTTCTGTTTTACATCACTGGAGTCCTGGAGGATCTGGGCTCCGAGCAGAGTGTTGAGGAGAACTTAGACGTGGAGGACTTTGCAGAAATGCTAGAAGCTTACATACCTGGCTTTGCTGAAATTGACAGGTAAACAGGCAGTTACACTTTGTTCTATTACATAACTCCAACGTTTGTTGTTCCTACAATTATGTTTTTATATTTGCAGTGTCAAGGTCTGTGAAATGATGTTCAATCTAGCTTCAAAACTGGCAACTGCTCGGACCTCAGGTATTTTTCTTTACATTTTTATTATTTCTATTACATGCAGTAGGCTACTGTGGCAACTTTTCCAAATGTTTTTGTATAATGTTGGATGGGGATCATCAGCTAACAGTTGTACTACAGTATTCTGATGTGAATTCGTTTCCTGTGAAGAAATTGTTGAGCTTAAGGCAAGGACAAAAGAGATTTCCTTAAAACTCCCCACCCCGCCCAGTGAACCTCCACCAGCAGAAACGCAGTGCCTTAAATCACAGACAGAGGGCGCCACTGCCAAGGTAATCATTTCAGCACAATATTTCCTTTACTTTAATTTTACGTTTTCTCATTGTGTGACCCACTGTTGATGTAGTTAGCAATAATGTAATTTGGAGCTAATACCTTCGTGTAAATGCCCAGCAACCAGTGTCTAAGTGGGAGTCCCAGGAGCAGCATCTGTTGGAAATGTTTCCAAAGTGCAGTCTGTCCGATGCTCGCAGCGCCCTGTGTATTGCCAAAGGAGACATTGAGGAAGCTGTGCGCCTTATCATAGAGGGCGACGTCCAACTCAGCCAAACTCCTCTTAACGTGAGTAAATGCTATACACTGACCCACTGCCACTGTGTGTGTTATGCAGTGTGATTTGATGGTGTTCTGTTGTCTCAGGTAAACCCCGGGAAGAGTATTTCCTCAGTGCCAGACCAAAAACTTAAAGAGAGCATCCTTGAGAAGTGAGTAAGATTGCTATCATCCTGTGGAGAGTAGAGCTGTCCTCACTTCTTTGTTTCTATTTGTATGACTATGTTTCTTCTCCATAGGTACATGTTAGTTGACAGGGATGAGGATAAAAAAACACACAGGCCTTTGCCCCCTAAAGAGGTAAGTTATCCTCCATTTAAAATGTAATTATACCATAGTTACATATGTTTCATGCTTTACAACCCTTATCCTGGTGTTTTTTTACAGGCTCCGAAGAAGCTAGTTCGGTACCACGGTAACCAGGTGGTAACCACAAAAGGAGAGCGCTATCAGCTGGTGAAGAAAGACGACGAAGAGGACATGAAGAAGACGTATGTCAACCTGAAGCCTGCACGAAAGTACAGATTCCATTGATGATGAGCACAACAGTGTAAGAGCAGCTACTGACAATATTGTTTACACTTTTATATTATTTATTAAGTTCATTTGGCTCAAGTATAGGAACATATATTTGTAGGTGTGTCAGTGGCTTATTTTGAAATTGTGTTGCCATTTTATGCCTTGGTTAAAACATTAAATCAGTGTTTCAGTTGCTTGAGAAGCTTTTAAAATGTGTGATATGTTGTAACTTGTGTTCTCGTGTAACAGCCTAACCTATCAGAATCAGAATACCTATCTACTTGTTGCCATCTCAGCAGGTCTGATGTTGCACTGACATTATTGTCCTTTTTTACCTCTTCATTTATTTATTTATTTTCACTCCCAAACGATGATACAGATTCATTATCATGACGTTGTCGAGCTGGATCTATTATCATTCCTGTAAATAAGATCTTATGGTGCTGTAGAGCTTCTTCTAGACATTTCAAGTCATGATTGCATTTTTATGTAAATATATATCATTGATGCCAATTTCATTTAAAATTATATTTTTACATCATCCAGGCATACAGTGCTGGGAAAAGGCTCGGTCAATCCTTGTGAATGGGACAATTTGTTGTGCTACAAAATGGTTTTTAAATAAAAAGTATTTTCTGAAACTTTTTTTTAATGCCAATTTGTACAGGGGCGATCTTCAGCATTCCTCACCTAAGAATGTATTTATGGTTGCCCTGAGTTAGGGATTTAGTTGAAATGTTACTTAAATTGAACCCACAGTTTATTTTACTAGAATAAGACCATCATTTCAGTACTGAGTGTCGACCCAAAACAACGATTATCTGGATAACGTTGTTTTTTTTATCAATTTGTTCCAGATTTTAGCAAAATTATTCAGATAGCTTTTTCAGGAGATCTATGGTGAACAAGGTTGTGTGCTTTGGAGGAGGATAAGTTCAACCTTGAATTGTCCTCATCACAAGTAGCTCTGCTGCTAACACTCGAAGTCCTGATTAAATGCTAATTAATTTTCTAGCACAACAAATTCAAGTCTCAAGAGGTGCAGAAACTGTTACAGCACTATCATTTTTGACACATTAAAATGGAGCACTGTGGTTGCCCGCTAAATGTTAAGCGAAATATGCTGCAGAAGGACTTGATTTTGAAGTTCGTTCCAATATAATTATCTCTATTTTTAGTAAAGCTGTTTAGAATTGCTAATTCTCCAATCAAGTATTTATTGTGAAGAGGGCCGTTGTGTGCTTTAAGGGTCTGTTAACATGATGTTGGTCCTCTATCACAGCTCATCTCATTTGTGTCGTGAATTTTGCTTCGCTTGTAATTGTTGGTTGTGGAGATTTTGATTACGATTGGTTTCTCATTTTATTCTTGTCAGTTGTATTAGGATAAATGGGTTAGTCAGGAGTTTTTTGTGGGTTTTTTCCAAATATATACCGTTGTTTTTTGTTGTGTTCCACTGTACAACTATAAGTATTGTTTTTGATTGGTGGTTTTTCTGAGGTAGTTGTAATGCAATTGAGTGTTGAAAAGATGTGTTGTTACTGCAGCAAACGTGTCTTTAGTTACTATATGAAGCTCCCAAGTCAAGTTTTTTCAGAGTTTGAACACTGCGCTACGAGAAAACTAACGCACAATTTGTAGTAAATAAATACTAATTTTTGTATATCATTCACATTGTGGTTCTTTAATTGTTCACGCGTTCAAATATTTTTAATTCATAGCTTTGTGTATATAAACCATCACATCATTCAGGACTCGGTTGTGTTAAAGTTTGAAAACAAACTTTATTCATAGGAACAAGGAGAGCACATACTGTCTGTTCAAACAACAAAACAGGCTTTTATCAATTAAACCAACTCTATCTCTATGAACCCTTGTCAATCTCACCTTTAAAGCTGTTTAATACCAGAGTGAAAACAAACATTTTGACCATAAAACAAAAAAATCAAGTCATAACATGTTGTGCCATGCCATTGTTAAGCGATGCACACACAGTAAACAGGATTAACCAAGCAATAGGGGAGAGTCTTACATCATAAATAAAACATTTTTAAGGAAGAAGTATTTCTTTTTCATGATCTTGTGATTTGTAAGAAAAAGATATGCACAATGCTAGCACGTGTATATTCTTAAAATGATGGATGTTGAGGTTTTTATAGTTCACTTCAGTGTCAGGAGGACAAAAAGTTCTGGAGAGGCTGTCTCCTGGTTTGTTTGTTGGTTTGGCACAATCAGCACAACACGTGAAATTATTGTCCCCTTTTTTTTTTAAATGCACATTCTTTAAACATTTCTGAAGTGCACTTTTAACCTGAAAATAAAATAGCCATCATTCCCCGTTGCTTTTACTTTAAAGTATTTTAAGTAATGTTGCATGTAAGCAAAAAATACGTGCATTTCCAAGGATTGTAAACCGACAGAAATCAAAAGAGCAAGTACAGGTTTTCAAGTGGAATCAAACTTTTGAACATATCACAAGGAGATTTCGTCTCAGATCCCTCTGCATTTAATAGAGCACAGTGAATATTTGAAATGCAGCACTATAGTGCATGGACCAGGTAACTAGACAACTTCACCACTAGATGGCATTTAATGTTGCAATGCAATGGCTGATACATACAGTAAGCTACATCCCAGCAGAGGGCATTGCTACTTCAGTCTTTTGATATGAGACATTAATCAAAATTGTAAGCTGTTCAGGTTAACCACTTATACCATTTTAAACTTAAATAAAATACAAAAAAAGCAATTGCAGGCAATGTTTTCTTGCAAATATAAGTTAACTGTATTTGCAACAAAAATTGCAATGTGTCTTATTTTTCAGTGTTCCCTCACCTATTACTGGTACTTGGAAAAACACATTCATAAAGTCAAATAAATCAAACAAGCAAGAACATAAATTCACATAAAGCAGCATTGCTCGGCTTTAACATTTTAGCTGCAAGCAGTCACATATTCTTTCCCACACATATTTTTTGATCATACTCATCCCAGTGTTTCAAGGCTTTTATTGTCATGCTACAGTGTAGTTATGACAATAAAAATCTTAGGTCTTATCACTGTCCTCATGTGTTTTTATTACCGTGCCTATGCTGTCTTCACTGAAACTGAAAAGTCTTGCAGATCCCTTCCCAAAAAGCATGTAGTAAGGCGTGGAGATGCGTGGATAAATATGTTTTAAACACTTAAAAGAACTGTGATCTTTCTGAAGCAAATCTGTTTTAAAGCTGTGATAAAGATGGAGAATACAATATGATCACTCCACACTTTGTAAGTTTACCCACAACTGAGTTATTACATTTGTATAAGAAATGTACTGCATTTAAGTTTGCATTCACTATTATATTCCACGACTCATCCACAAGTATTTAAAGTAAAGAGGTTGTTTAAAAGGTACCAAACGCACACAACTTATCAACTGGTTGAAAAACGTGAATTATGAGAATGTTGTGAAAACACTGTTTCACATGAATATGTCTAGACTTAAGCCAAATTAGGCCTGCTATTTAAGGACAAAAAACGTCTTCAAGAAGGGCACATTCTCCTTAAAGTAGTCAGATGGCACTGGGAGACCACTGAAGCATTGCCGTGCAATGATATGGAGCTCCAAAGTCAGACTTCCACACAGCAAACCAAAGCTGCTTTCCAAAGCAGAGTGTCTCTAACTGTGATCCTGGTCATATCGCCCGTTGATCATCGTTTTCAGTAAAGGTCCGACCTACAGGGAAACAAGTGGACACTTGGTTAAGAAAGGCTACTTCACATTGTCAGACGTATTGCATGGTCCCAGAATGCATAGATCTTTCTTTTGTACTAAATCAGGTACGCCATAAATATTCACAGTAATTAGGTTGCTGGAAGGGTCAGCATGCCCCGGGGATTTCATGTAATGGATGTTAATTTCATAACAGGTGACCTAAATGTGGATCTGATTTGATGTTCTAGAAAGTGACTTTGGACCATAGTGTGTGACTTCTGCAGCTGATGATCGGAAGGAGTTTGTTAAGACGATATAATAGGAGGTGCTTTTACCTCTTGTGTGTCTCCAAGTGCTTCTCCCAGCATTTTCTCAATATTTCTCATGATGGCCACCTTCTGATGAGCTCGCAGCGGGTACTCTATCCTCTTTGGTGTGGAGGCCCCCTGAACAAAAGGAACACATAAGTGAGTGATCATAAAGCAACATGTAGTGGCAAAGATAACACAAAGTTAAAGTGACAAAGGCTCAAATATACGTACTTTGTACCAGAAGTTTACAGTGATCGTCACTCCACCGTTCAACAGGGATTCAATATGATGCCACCTGAGGAAAGAATATAAATATAGATAACTAAATTCATCACACTCCAGCTGTAAAAGCAACTGTTCCTGCATTTCATCTTGCCAGTTAAGAGTAGTTTATAAAATAACACCAAAACCCTGCACTCACTCTGGACCCATGCTCCACATTAGCTAAACTATGGAAACTGTATTATACAAGAGTTACATTTGACAGCATAAATATCTATCAACAAAAGCCTGAACAACAAATACAAATAAAACATTGATGAATCATTTTCTAACAGTATGTTGAGGCGTTAAATATAAAAAAAGAACATACTGGAAACCAGAGAGATGAAATAAACATCAGCTGGCAGTGCATCCAAGAAAGTCAATGCTTAGAGAAAATCATCTGTTATAGAGGTGGAGCTAATTTTTCTACAGAAGGAATACATCATTTCTTTAGAAAGACCATGCAGACGTAGATCTTACCAATACATCGGGATGTAGAGCACATCTCCGGGGCCCACAATAGTCTCATAGCCAACAACATTTGTAAAATTTGGAAACCTCTCAAAATCGGGCTTATCAAAATCAACCTAAGAAGGAAACAAATACGGATAAGTAAACAAAACATGAACATACAATTTAAAACAAATGTCGGAAAAGTAAAAGGGAAAGTCTTACTTTTGAATAATGTGCTAGTTTATGAAGTATTTATACATTTTCTTGTCTATGGAAATACCACCAATTTATCTTTTTCACTTTCTTCAATAGTCATAATTTTCTATGAGAACTTTGCTGTGAAAAATCTTTACCACTATGCTATTACAAGTTCACATATTATCAAACCCTAGGTTTGTGCTGCGTACTTGGCTCTGCCGGTCACAGGGGTGGTGCACAGGGTACGGGTAGAGACACTCAAACTGGTCTGGAGGGAAGAGGATGCATCTCTTCTGGCCTTTGATCTGTGCGAAGAAGTTCTGCTGCTCATCGTAATGCGCTGGTGTCACATTGCCTGTGGGGAGAGAATATTCACAGAAAATGTTACGTTTTGAAAAACATTGAGGCCCACATTATACAGCAGAAAATAAGCAACTTGTATTATGTATAAAGTATCCTATGATTATATATTTTTAGTAGTAGGTTGGTCTACTAATGGTTATTCTAACTTATTATGTATATGTATAGATCTATAGATACTCGATAGATAGACAGTATATGTTCTGCTGTTGAAATGAACATATTTACTTTTTAATAACATTTTTAAATCATGTATAATGACTTGTTCACAGCTGCTGTAACAGAACAATTCCAACATTTTGGAACAATACAGTATAACTAATCTAATCTCACTGCTTCCTGTAGGAGTGCTTACCCTCCATGCCTATGAGCAACAGGTTTGATGTCAGCTGTCCCCAGTTTCTCTTGGCTTGCTGCTTGTTGATCCAGTTCCAGTTGAAACCGAGGAAGTCAACAACTATCTTCTTCCCGACTGTGTCATTCAGGGTCTGCTGCAGATAAACCCTTGAAATGCATGAGAAAAAAAACATTTATGAGCCACCTTGTTTTGCTCTATGAGACATGAAACAAGTCGCAATGCAGCTCATTTTACTCTTAATGTGTCTGCAGGGTATACGCTTGTTTACAAGGCACTTCTGTTTCAGCAGACTACATCTCTTTAACCCTCCTGTTGTCTTCGGGTCAAATCTGACCGATGTACTACTTTCATCAATCATAACTTTTTTGTTTTACATTCGATTGCATTAAGGCTTTATGATATCCCTCACAGTAGACATTTTAACATATAAAATTGCTGATCACCACTTTCATTGAATTTTGGATGATTTAGTCAACTTTGTAACACCCATGGTGTTCCCGGTCAAAAATGACTGCCATAAAGAAAAGGAATTAGTAACCATCCAGATCAGATAAAACGCACACACACACATACTCTAGATGTGTGTCCCCCCCTTATGTGCCCAATCCCCCCATGTGAATCATACCTGGCACTCACAAACACATGCACACAGAACAATTTGACACATTTCCCGCTCTTATGTGCCCATCCCCCCACATGGATCACACCTGGCACACGCAATACATGTTCAGTGTCTGTTCTTTGTATATTTACTGCAGTTTTTCATGTATACCAGTAGTCTGATACAATATTTACAGTTTGAAAGGGTGTTAAATGAAATTTGTTGATGATTAATGGACAGTAAAATTCAAGAGATAAGATCCACTGTAAGCACCAGAGAGCCAAACAGCTTGTCCCCTGATTCTCACGTCTAATGCTTAGTCATTTGCTCCATCTTCCTGTGCCAATTTATGTTTTCAAAAACACCCTTTATTGTTAAGCACACATGCAACACAGTCACATGTAGTTCCTGGCCTGGCAAAGCTTCAAAGAGACAACTTTGTTGTGATTAAGCATCAGCCCAGGAGTTAATATAAACAAACCGTATATCATACTCTTGTTCCAATTTAGATATATAAATGTATCTTACCTCTCCTCTCCTCCCATTTCCTCCGTTTTGTGCATTTTTTCTACAAATTCAGAGAATTTCATTTCCATCCGTTCTGACTTGGGGACAAAGTTCTTAAAGTTAGCCATTTTTTTCTCATCATAGTAGAGGAATTTATGGTTGTGTGCAGTGTAAACAGAGAAGTCTCCATTTCCAATGTTCTCCTGGAGATAGTCAATGTCCCATTTGAGTGCTGGATAGACAAGGTTTGTGTCTGTTAAAACCACTGGCTCCTGAAAACAGATAAAGAACATTTCAATGTACACAAACATAATACAATAATATTACAAAAAGCTTTTGTTTACTTTATTTCATGAGAATAAGTCTTTACACAAGTGAATGCACTATGCAGCAAATGCACTATAGAATAAGCACTGCTGAAAGGGATCACTGGTTTTCCATACAGAATTTAAAGGACTGGTTCTTTAATTATTATGGGATTTAAGTTGTTCTAAATATACTATAGTGGCATACACCTTAAATGAATAGTCATATTGTTAATATGTTAATAACAGTTGATAATAAAATAAAATATGTAATCATTTTAAAGTAAGAGATGTTACTGCGAAAATTGTGTAATATCACTTGTTTCATCTAGCTTATGGCACTTTTACAGTACATCGATACGGCAGTCCATGGCATTGCACACACCGAGCTCCGAGGACTACGTGACCAACTGAACGTACACCAGCACGCATTCACTCTCCATCCCCCTCCCTCCCTCCCTCTCCCTCCCTCCCTCTCCCTCCCTCTCCCTCCCCCTCCCTCTCCCTCCCCCTCTCTCTCTTCATCTCTCTCTCTCTGCACCGGCTCGGTGTTTCACTTTCGCCCGAAAGCGCGCGGACTCTGCGGTGCAAAAGAGTTAAAATAATGTTGTGCTTGTTGTAAAATCAGCATTATGTGTCTTTTTGAACAGGCTAACTAAAATGTATCTTAAGTCTTGATTCTGCCTGGATAAGATTGGATGCGCACAGGAATACGTGTTGCGTTTCCCCAGGGTACAAGAAGGATGTTTTTAACAGTTAACGTTATCTAATATGGCGACGTGGACGAGCCATATTTAGACACATCAGTGCTGTTCTTATAGCACTCTCACCAGTGTACTTCCCTGTTAAGTTCGCAATAGAAACTAACCTTCTTTTTTTAAGTTAATGTGATATCTATTCATTAGTGTATCACAGTGTTTAGAACTAACCAATGAGATTCCCAAAACAGCGTTTGATAATTACCTTTTCACTGAGGCCAAACCAATAACAGTGTAAACAAATGGTGAATAAGAGTGCATACATGCATCTGGTTTTATCTTGCACTTTAACACCTCCATTATATTAGTGCAAATTGCACACAATAACAAATCATTTTTATTCGACCTGACTGATTGTGTTGCACATCATCCCCTATTTTGTCTGCACATTTCAGTTTACACTTTATTTCTTAACTAGCTTAGCTTCATGACTTCATGAAAGCAGACTTTGAGGACTTAAAGAAATACAATTGTTGAAATATGGATGCAAATTATGAACCTCATTGTGAAAAACAATATCTACAATTAGGTTGAAGGTACAAATCCAGTCAAATCAGCCCACGTTAACGGTAATAATACATAAAAACATATTTTTAATGCGGTTATGAAAGAACATGAATTTCCTTAACAGTTAAAAAAAAATACATATTCTGCCTTCTTGAACTTGGACAATGCTTTTTACTTCACTTGAGCAATATTGATGTAAGTTCAAATGTGGTGCGTGGGTTAAAATTCCATAAGAGTTTTGTTATTCTTGTAAACCATTTGTCAAGAGCTGGAAATAGTAGGTTTTAATCATTCAAAACTGAGTGAAAATACAGAAGCTGGTCCATTTTGGGAAGTTTTGATGACAACTGATTCATATTCCTGTACAATAGGAATCATTAGACAGAAGAGAAAGCTTCAGGTCTGATAATCTAGACAGAATCTAGCTATGCTAACATCTTTGTGCACCTGTATCTGGATAAGAGACACTTTAATAAACTCCTGGCTGTTTCTTTTCATATTCTCAACAAGCACTAGCTTTATTCAAGTCAATAGGATCCTGCATCACAATAAACATAATTGGTGGTTAATTAACATAATAACATGATGTGTACAGCACTAGCTTTCTGCAATCATGAGAAAATAAGCGATTTTTCACCTAACCATAAAATGCACCAACATACCTGTAACGCTATCAATTGATATACTGTTTTATCAGCAGGCAGCCAGCCTCATGAAGCCTCTTCCTAACTTTTTCAAGCTGCTTTGGCCACCATCATGTTATAGCCTATCTACACTTAATATGGCACCCTAAGTTACCCCAAGACAACAAACTTTACTTACAAGTCAACCCTATATTAATTACAACATTAAGGGTGGGGTGAATATGCATTTCCTTTTAAAACAGGTACAATAAGAAGTCACAAAGCACGTAGTATTGCACGTCCATGAAAGCCATATGCTTCATTGCCCTATCAGGAGATTGCTGTGTTGTTAACTGTTGTCTTTGTTCAACAGTTATAAAGCCATCCTGGGAAACGCTCCATCTGACTCTGATAATGAATACAAAATAATGACATGGGATGAGGTTTGTCACCACAAGTGCAATGGTGTGTGTTCCTTTTTTACGTCTTCATGTGTGCTTCATGGATGTCAAAGAAGCTTGTTCACTCCTTTTAAAGGCAGAGTCAGAAATGTGATGACATCATTGGGTTAATACTGCCTCATACCTGTCACGTAGAACCAGCCTTTCAGGATGATTTGTCATGTTTATGCATTAACTCACTGCTTTTTCACCAAAAAATGAGAGGGGAAAGAGGACATCCACATGAGTTAATATAGCCTACTGGTGACATAACCCACCACGGTATGGCTTTTCTGACTAAGCAACAACAAAAATGTCAGCACAGCAGGTGTTTTCAGCCAGAGTCAAACTACCTGATGTGACATCTCCAAGAGGATTACTTTTGAATGTGAAACCCTAATAAGCTTTGCAGTTATAATATGTTTCATTATGCATTTCCAAAACTATAAACACTCCAAAGAAAAAGTCAGATTTAAAAAAACAATGTACTATATTACATGTATCCTGATTTTAACTACTCAAGATCTTCCTTGTTGTCAGTATATTGGTTTATTTTGTTAATAGAAACTTAAGTAAAGAGGTAAGCATTATACAGTATGGTTCACATTTGGTACTACTTTCTCAAGTGCTTCAAATCATTGCAAATGGTAATCTAGCTAGAAATCTTATTACAGGAATAACATTTATGTTTTAACAATTAACCATTGCAATGGCCAATGGAGTAGGCCTATACAGTATGCAATATTAAAAAAACAAAATTATAGAACAGAATATCCAATGTTAAAAATCCCTTTCTCTTGTGTCTTATTTTAAATGGGGATACATAATAATAATAATAATGCTCCCTTGAATGACTTTAATAGCCTAGTGCTTCACTCAAAACCAGGCTAGGGTTAATACACTTGTAAATTGTATAGCAACGTTTTACTTTCACATCCTCTCTATATGTTAATAAGATACTGCACACCAATTCATGCTTTTGACCAATAACCTTATATAAAAGGGATTGTGCTGCAGGTCTCCATGCTGAAAAACATACAGATCTATACATTAAAGTTGAGCTATCTGAGTGGCTTTACCTCGTTGTTTATTAGGATCTCTGCTCTGGGGTCTGCATGAGACAGTCTGGGGATGGGCTTGGTTTGGAAAGAGTATTTTCGGAGCTGAGACTCATCCCAGCCCCGGCTCTGGACGCCAGTGAAAGCCACTCCGCCTTCACTGGTCGCCGGATCAGCCTCCGCGACGGACACCGCTGCCATGGTCCCCGACAAGCTGGTTCCCTGCCTCCGTCCTCCTCACAATGAAACACCCACACACCTCCTCTCTTCCGGACTCTGCTAGGCCACAGAGACTTTCATACAGGCTTTCCCATTCACCGTTATTAAATTAATGAAGGAGAAGCCGTCCTGCTGCAGCCCCTCTCCCCGGCTGTTCCGTGTAGCTGTTTACACACCGTGTTGACAGCCAGAAAGCCAACGAGCCGAGCATAAGAAATCAGGACAACACTCAGAGAGTTTTATGCCTTTAATTTCGGACAGCGACATCTAATGTCCTGGATGCTTCAATGCTCATGTTGTAATAACTTCACTGCACCGCGAGAGGGAGCTGTTGCACTAGGTTTTCTTGCATTAGTTCAGAAAACTGACAAATAAACAGAAAATAACACAAGGAATACATACCAATTCATCATAATACATGTGTTTTGTATAATTATATATTTGTTATATAGCTATATATTTATATATTATAAACATAACCATACGTTTTTTTCTTGATACAATTATATACATCATTATGAAATGATGGGTGCAATTATGCATGTGTTGCCCATACAGTGTGAGTTAGCTATGTTCTTTTATTTGGTTTTTATTGTTTTTAATTTCTCTTATAGATTTTTTTAACTTTTGTCTTTGCTTTTTTGATTCAACAAGTGCATTTCCCCAATATGATTAATAATTGTGGTATCCCATTTAAAGTAAATTACTATCGAAAATAGTTTTCTTTACTCAAGTATTTAATTAATATGCCTACTGCACTGCATTTCGGAGGGAGATACTGTAATTTTTATCCCACCAAATGTATTTTACAGAAAGCTTGGTACCCCAGATGAGCTGATTAATTTGACTGCAATAGACTGCAAAGAAAAAGTGTCTTCATACAAAATATATTTGTATAAAATATAAGGCATTGTTAAATTCCGAGCAGTGTAATGTAGTTGAAACCATCTTTAATTCTAGTGGCTAGAATGCCTGAGTATCAATAAAGAAAATAATAAAAAAAACACAATGAAAGTTGTCTTCCTTTCATTTTTGATGCTTTTCTGTTTTATGTTGATAATGCTTCCTTTGCTATTTTAAATTGTGGAATTAGTTACTTGACTTAAGTAGTGATTGAGGAAGAAAGTACTCCAACCTGAAGTGAAATTCAAGAGGACTTCCTTCACAACAAGCCACAGGGGGGGTTGGACTCAAACCCACAGCACGCAGTTCACCATCCTGCCTTGTGACTACAAGTCATGTCTAAAGTCATATTTAAAGATTCTGTTTTTTCTATCAATGCATCACATAATCAACATAATGTGCAAGGAAATAAAGATATATAATATAGCCCTAAGGAACATTACATTACACTCAGAGTGAAGCTGCAGGCAGGGACTGAAATGATGCATTGTATTAGACAAAGCTGACCTTTTGAAAGAACATACATAACATTAATCGGTTTGCTACTCATATCATATACATCAATATTCCAATTACTGTATATAGACTATTCCGCACAGTTTATATTATATTCTGTTTCTATTATATTCTATTTTATTTTATTTACTTGTACTATTTTATCTGTTTTATTTGGTGGAGCCTGTGACCGAAGATTTTCATTGTCATAACTAAACTGTAGCTATGCACACATGACAATAAAAGCCTTAAAACTTGAAAGAAAATATAAGCTATATAAAACGGTTTAAATTACATTAAAGTACAGCAATATATTACACTGTGATGGATAGTTCTGCCTATTGGGTAATTCAGTTTATTTAGCTGATAATACATATGTTTACTTGGTCTGAATATTTCCATCAGTGCTTGTTAACATTGATCTGTACAGTAGGACGCCATGCAGTCATGCCATCGATAACGTTTAAAACAGGCCACATTTTCTTCCCATTGATCATGCTTAGTCATTCCCTTGAACTTTTTCTCTCTTTATAAAATACAGAGCAAACAGTTTTGAAATCCTGAAAGCCAATATTTACCTGTGGTCATCATTGCCTCAGCACTGTATTGATAACTCTTGATGAGATAGCAGTTCACACTGTACCTTGCTCACTGAACCGGTCAGCTGATGGAGTCTGGCTCTGTTTTCTCACGTCATTCTGGTATTGAACTCGATGGAGTGCATCTTATCAATCACTTTGATCATTGTCACTCTGTGGTGTTAACCCTTTTTGTGACAGCTTTACAAGCCACTACAGGAAGAAGTTTATCTCAAAAGCATTTTCTGATTTGTTTTGTAAAAACCTGATTCATCTTCTGTTTTCTCTTAACTCAGGCTTTATCAGCAGATTTCCACTGTGGGGACTAGTTTTGGCTCCCTGGTGGGTTCCCATGCTCTGTGTTTCCTGTGCAGATCAGTGAGCTGAGCTGATCCCCCTGATGCTCCCCTCTCCCCATTCTTTGCAGACAGAGCCAGGAGATTGACCACCCCGGTGAGCCTCAAGAAGCTTGTATCTCAATCCTGCTGATAGCAACAAACATACACCGCTGCTGCCTTCTCCCCAGCCGATGGACTGCTGTCAAAACAAAGACTCTCTCTCGAGGAGATAATGTTACAATGAGACAGTTTACTGATGAGTGGAAGCGTTTAATGTTTCTGGAGGTTATACTGCAAACAAACAGACACAAAGACCCAAAATGTGTAACAAGAGAGTTTGGAGGACGTCCCACTCATCTGTACTCATCTGTGTTGGCTTTCTCTCACATTCATACTGACCCTCGCCCCTGTAGGTGTTGTAGGTCCAGAACCCCTAAGCCATAAATCCTATTAGTCAAGGATTCTCTGAAGCATTATAAGTCGTTTTCCCATCTTTCGTTGATTGCATTATCTCTTGCTACCTGAGGGAAATTTGCCTCTGTGTTATTCATATAAAAAGTTCTAATTTAAAGGAGAACATATATACTTTCAACCAAAACTTAAAATGTTTGAATTGTTTTTCATGCTGCTAATACTGTCAAATAAAAATGTTTTTATGTCCAACATTTATATAAAAAAAATCTGATCCTATAAATGTTGAATTGATTTTTCAAGCTCTGTGAAAAAGCTTAAAGCCTCACTCTTCCTCTGCGGTGTCCCCCTCTCCCTCCACCACCTTCAGTCTCAAGTGTTACGGCAAATTGGACATGGCAGGGCTGGCCCGAGAGACGGAAGTTCAGACCCCTCGGTCGGAGGTCGTGTCACTCTCTGGGAAATGATGTGTCATGATCAACGATTTGTGCTTTTTCACACGCCATTATAACGTGTGCCCCATCCTGTTCACCTTCCTTCCTTGTGGTTGTTCATTTTAGGGGAAAAAATTGACATAATGCTGATGATTATTAAGGTGTCTCAAACTGTGGCCCCTGGTTGTTCATGTGACTCTCATAGCCCACTTATAGTAGTCCACAGTGAAAGAATCCGTCATTAAAAAGAAATAAAGATAATATAGTGCAGCAGGGTAAAGGGTAAGTGGCTATTTGGGCTATATAAGCATTTACTCTTTCTCTTTGAAGCTGAGATATTTAGCTTCTCCCGGTCCAGCACCTGACATTAGGTCTCCAGGTTAAGCACATTATTATTTTCATGTACTGCCCACCAGAGCAATGCACTCTCTTTCATCTCCGCTGCTGATGCACAACTGATCCTGGCAGAACAAGCGAACACTGCCCCAGGTGTGTCAAACTGCTGAACTCAAAAACAGTTAAACATGTTTTTCGGTCTGGCTTTTTCCCACACTTTAACTGACTTGCTGTGTTGGCAGTTTCTTCCCTTTGTGTGATTTATGTTTACATGTGGGTATAAGCAGGCAACTTTCCGCTGATAGTGAGCCAGAGCTGACAGCATGACTCACAAACTGCAGAAAAAACTCGAAATAAGAATGCATTCTAAACAAATGCATTCTGTTAAATGGCTTTGTTAAGTTTAATCCAAAATGCATGTGCTAATTATAATTGTGCATTCAAAATCTTGTGAATTGACATTTTATGTGCCCCTTTACTATTCCCTATCTCAGTAAATTGCAGAGCTTCCAGAGAGCCGCCGGGCGAAAGCTTGGTATGCTGGTTCTTTTGTTGGTGACTGGGCTTCCCTGCATGCCAGGCAGAGCAATCCAGCAAGCCCACAGGGGTCATCAGGAGGGAGGAGTTTTGATTATGATCATTATTTGATAAATAAGATGTCAACAAGGTGTTTCCTTGACACTTTATTAAGTAAAAGGAGGAAGGTGCAGAAATGAACGCCCCCTTCTCAATGGGAACTCTAATCTCCCTTTTCATGTCCCATCTCGTCTGAAGGGTTTCGGCTTCGGCTGCCATGTGCTAGTCTGCCTGGGCCTGGCACTTCTTACTTGCAGGTGGGGTGAGTCTCCTGGCAAGCATGTGTTTATAAAACCCACTTGTTTGGGCACAATACTTGAACTAACTTCTTTTGAGAAAACAGTGTGAATCTGTGCAAAGCCTTTTCCCAAAGTCCTTTAGAAGGCGACAGCCCATTGAGAGTAGAGAAGAAGGGATTACCTTCCTCGACAGTGGTGCATTTCCGAGAGAGCTGATTAGCTCTGCATTCATTGTTAAATCGAGCAAAGGAAGGCCCTAGAGGAGTGAAAGGATCCAAATAGGTGGGCCCAGAAATAAAACAGCCGCAGGAAGCCCTGCACAGGCAACCCCAAAGTTTTCCCAACATTTCTTTCACCCACTCCTAAGGAGGTGCGGCGTGAAAAAGGAGATTAGCATACAAAATTAGAGGCGGGATGATTTTTAAGGGCAACTTGCCTCATGCCCTCCACCCCCACGGCCCTACTCTGTCTGGACAAAGTTAATTAAACTAGTATTAAACAGTAAAGAAACTTCCAAGCGGTGGGGAGTTAGGGGGCTCTTTGAGGATTACCATGATGAGTGAGAGGACGGGGAGGTATTTGTTGAGGCGAAATTGAGAAAGGCGTGATGGAACGAAGAGAACGCTGGAAAGTTTACAATTCTTGTTGATTTGCCCCACGGTGTCCTCACCCTTATGTGAACAATGTGAAGAGGAAGGTTGTGTTTACTGATTCAGGAATCACAAAGAGTAAAGAACGATGAATGCTTTCTTCAGGCTGAATGATATATAAGATGGAAGGATTTATTCTTTTATTACATTTTAATAGAAAACAAACCATGAAGGCAACTAACAATAAAGCAAAACTAGGAAATGCTGTGCAATAAATTAACAATGTACAGTACAAAGTGCTTCATTTTTATATACAATTAAATACATCAAGAGGGCAGCAAAGGTCAGGGCGGGCCAGACTTTCCGAAAGAAATGTCTAAATGTTTCTGAATAAATGTAAAGATTGGCTATGATAGTTGAAATATACGAATATTACTGCTAGGCTAACAGTATTAGGCATTCATGGGATTACATCCTGACGGGTTCTTGAAAATTGTGTTTTCAAAAGCTGATTATGCCATTGTTAAACAATCATATCATCCACTGATCAAAAAGTAACTGTTCAAATGTTCCCCAAGGCTCATGTGTACGTATGAAAATAAATAAATCATGTTGTGGCAAATTTGGCAGTCAGAAGTATGCCCTTCAAATGCCCAGTGGCTTTTGATAATGTTGTAAAAAGTATAAAAAATATATCTTAAATACATTTATACCAAAACTCTACAAAGTTGTAAACTTCTCTACCATGTAACTTTGTGCACATCCCACAATCTTTAACTTTGAATAGAAAAAAAGACAATGAAGATGGTCTGAAATTGTATTTTTTGCTAAGCTTTTGTCCAAACACACACTATCTGAACATGCACAGAGAGTCTGCAGTGACACACATATTATGACACAAGTGATAAGGGTGCTCAGTGCTTCTTCCTCAGTCTGAGGTTCTTCCGGCGGCTCCCGGCACTCTCGTTCCTTCCCCTCTGACCTCCTCTCTTCACACAGAAGTATTTAGTCACTGTCTTTCTGCACTGCTCACACTTCACTGCGCAACACCAGTGGAATTTGCAATTACAGCTTGACACCATCTCTGCTTTGCGTTCCTCCACAGCCAGACCGCACTCTCCGCAGAGCCTCTTGCAGCTGCGCTTCTCCCACTTGCTCAAGTTCTTGCCCTTCTTGAGGCACTCGCGGCCCTCTGTGCCCGCCAAGCCCAAAGTGCGGTTTTCCAGGCAGTAATCGGGGGAGTCTTCGAGGTGGACCAGCTCCTTTCGAGAGATGGAGCTGAAGGTCTCTGCGACGGCCCCTCGGCTGGCCGCGCTGTTCCCGGCTCCTCGGAGGAGATCCACCTTCAGAGCCCTGTGGTACTTCTCCTTCAGGTAGTTCCCCACCTCCCTGAACTCCGGCAGCTGCAGCCAGCAGGTCTGGGTGGTGCAGCTTCCCGACACCCCGTGACACTTACATGTCTTCTGCATGGTCCCCTTCACAGCCTGGAGACACAAATAAACTGTATTCAAATGTATTCATAGTTTAACTGTGTTGAAGGATGTTAGTTTCGTATGCATTGACACTCTTGTTCATGTCTATGTCATTATATGTGTGTGTTAAGACAGGATGTCCATTGTCTCTTGATTGATGTGACGTTTTCCAGTTAAGTATAAAAGGATGAATACACTGAAAGGAAGAAATGATAGCTTCAAGGTCCACAGTTGAGTTTCTTTGTCGTCCTCAGTGTTTCCTGACTTTATCCGACACAAAAACAGCTGTCGGTTGAAAGGGACGTTTTCTTTTCTTGAGGAGGGGATGAACTTTCTGTTGAAGTGAGGCTGAATCAAAGTTTCACATTGAGTCCTATTGTACCCCCAGAAGAAATAGAAGTATTTATTTAGCATGTTCATTATCAACATGTTTTCTAGTGTGAGAAGACCCAATGGAGAGTCCCATTGAGTGGAGAAATGAAAAAGGAGTTTTTCTCTCTTTCTATCCCCATTTTTTTTCTGTTACAATGATGCTCCAGGTGCCATGGGGATCCTAGGGCCCGACAGGGGGGAGCAAAGGCACCGTAAACAAAGAGCACTTCAGCTGCACGCCTGTGGTCCCCTCAGACTCCCTCGGGGCCAAACAAAGACCAACATAAATGTGGGATCCTTATTGCAAGAATAAAACTAAACACTTATTTTAAAAAGCAGCATAATACAGAACGCTGTGCAATGTCTGGCTCCCCAGGATCTCTAATTAAGCTTGCACCAGTGATCCTGAGATTTTCGGGTTGAGGTATTGTCATAAGGGGCTTTCAGCACTTGTAAATAGGCCCTTCTGGTACACCGAACACACTGTTATTATTGGGGACGAGTGGCACCTCACTTATAGCGACGTGAAAGGGATGCTTGGGTGGCAGTGTAATTCTGGAAAAAATATTCAAAAGGTGCTTTACACTGCGCAATCAGTTGGAGGGCCAGGAGAGAATCTAGAAATGTCAAGCAATCCAACACTACTCAGTTTAAATACTGTATAGCTCAAATTAAGGCAACAACATGGTGTTACATCTTACACCAAGGACTAATATCTCATTGTGGATGGAGTGAATTAGGAGCACCTACTGTACCTTGCGCCCGGCCTCGTTGTTATGGAGATTCATCGCTGCCCGTGAGTCCTGCCCAGTCTCCAACGCGTCCACAAACTGTTTGGAGATGGCCTCGCCAAAGCCAACGTTGTCACTGCAGCCGCCCCAGAGCCAACCATGACCGCCTAGCAAAAATAATTAAGTTAGAATGATCCGTGCCTTTTGATTCAAACTTATTTTTGTATGCACACATAAGTGAACCTTTCTGACCTCGTTGTCCGTTCCTGCTGTCGTCGCAGCCACAGTTGTCAAAGTCTCCGAGGCTGCAGTTCCTGGTCAAAGTGTACATGACTCCGGCCGAGCTGATGGCATGGACAAACGCTGTCTCCCGATTTGCTGTGAGCAGAGAAAACTCATTTACTGGCATGTCTCATTACAAAGGACCCTCAGGAATTTCATATCACCATCTCCTTCCCTTAGTAAGAGCTTTTAACATGTTTCAAACTAATGAGTCAATTACCTATACTCCTTTCAAGACACAGTGGTATCTACATTTCTAAATTGTGACTACATTAAGTTTTTGAAAGGTTGAACTGCCTTACATTTGACCCTTTGTCAATATTGCATTCATCAGTTGCAAATAGAGGCAGTGGTTTTGGGGGGTATTAGGAAATGGATTAGTTTGTTTGTTTTGCTCTAAGCAACCATGCCAACTATATCCATCCCAAAGGGTGCTGAATGTTTCGACTGAGCAAACATCTCTATTTTACAAAGGGAAGAAAAACCTCCCCTCTCGCACAAAAACTTGCAATTACAAAAGACTATCGAGACATCTTTTAAATTCCATTAGCGATGTTTCTTATTTAGGCTCTCTCCTGGTCTGGCTGCAGTGTAGAGATGTGTGAGTGATGTCTGGGGAATCTGGAGTTAGTGATGTCTTACCGCTGCGCAGGCTGCTGTGGGTGGACAGCTGCAGAGCTCTCTCTGGGCAGTTCCAGCGGTCCCATGCAAACTGGTATTTGCACTCCTCTATGCCACTCTGAGCTCCTGCTGCCACACTGCTGGAGTAGATCAGGTACGCCTGCAGCAACGGGGAGATATTTAACATATACATCGACACCACACATTTTGCAACAGTGATAACATAAATTGAGAAGTTGAGATTTTTTTACAGCAACTGGTTTGATTTGATACCCAGTTTATACAAATTACCATTGTCTTTTGGGAATGGTGACCTGGTACTTAAATTTGAGTTGTTGCTTATAAGTCGCCATTTAGAAGAACATAAATATCATTTTTAGCAGACAAAATTGAATAAATGACTAAAGCCTGAGCCTATGAAATGGTGAGGAGTCACAGCTCCAACAAACCATGAGAGCACTTCTGAAACTTCTAGAAAGGGGGTTAACAAAATAAAATGTTAATATGAAAACTAGGAATAATGATGTCCAATAGACTTTTACATGTATTTCTCCCTACTGGTGTCATTTTTTACTCTTAAATATGTTTTGCCACTTTCTTTCTCAAGAATGTCAAAGTGGGTATCATATGGAATATCAACAAGCCCTTAATGTCGAGTATGCTTGTTTTCAGTTTCATGACAAAAACAATGTGAACGGATTTCAACATTATACTACTTTTTCCACTCTATCATCCCCGGTGAATGAGCGTCAATTGTTGAGCTCTCTCAAACCGGTACGCTCTGTCCTTGGCTTTCGCTCGCCTCTCTTCAGCTTGTTCACACTGTGTGAACGATAATATAACTAATATGTCTCAAGTGGCCTTTGCTGAGATGAAGTGCCACCTCTTTCACAGGGGTCTGGCTCACTAATGATGACCACCCACTACAGCAATGCCTGCCCTCGCCCCTTAAAACATTCAACCCGCAGATACGCAGAGCCTCTGAATAAGGTCAAGTGTACGATCAGGGGGGAAAGAAAACACAAAGGGCCAAGAATATTACTGATATATCATTAGTGCCATTGTTGGATACATACAGGAACAAGATACACTTGAGCTGAGATATCACAAGGACAACACAGAAAGCATGTTTTCGCTCCCTCTTTCTTTTGGGAAAAGGAATCTGAGAAAAGATCAAAAGAAAGTTGGCTTACCTTGGGTCCAGTCATCAGGAAATTATTCACTGACCTGGAAAAGGAGACAGCTTATTCACTCAGGGAAGCTCAGTGTCCTTCACAAATTCCTCTGCTAACATCTCTCATTAGTGCGCCTTGTAACATGTTAAACCGTGACACCAGTATGCATCCAAATCTCAGTGAACAATACTACTGAATTTGATCAAAAGTTTCTAGAAATGTAAGAACGGAAGGCAATGACTGAATGATTCAATGTTATTAACACTTGACTTCAAATTTGCCGTTGCCAGGTTGTGTCAATCATGTTCAACCTGTCTATTTGAAAATGAACGCAGCCAAAAATGTTGGTTGTCCATTTATACATGTTTATTGGTTTGTCCGTTGTTGAAAATGTGGTTCTAAATGTTTAGTCATCTCTATTTAAAAATGTATTTAACTCATCAAGTCTTCAGTTTCAAGTTATGATAATTGAATACATGGATTTTGGTCTGAAGCCATTATTTTTGGAAATAAGCAATCAGATGTTAAAAATCGTTCTTTTTACACCCCAAAACTTGTACTGGATAGCAACTGATCTATAACTGATTTTGTATTCATAAAGCCATTAGTTCCAACTTGTAAATCCTTAATTAAAAAAAATTATAATTATATTCCTAAATTATAATAAACATAAACAATTCCTTCATTTGATTTTTCCTTTATTTCCAATTGGCAAATTGTTACGGTAAGTGATTTATTTGGCCATGTTATGCCTTTTGAAAAAGACTGAGAGAAATGCATGGAGATAAACATCATCAGGGCATGAAACTGTGTTTGCAGAAAGTATTGATATTTCATGATAAATGAAACTCACCAGCAGCAGTACGACCTCATGTGAGCCACGAGAATGAAAATGTAATAGAAAACCTCCAAATGCATGAACATCCTGACAGGTGAGGGTGTGACGGTGACTCAGACCGTCCAAAGCCTGCACACGGTCTGACGATGGAGAGGAAACTGAGCTACCAGCACATGAAGCTTCACCAGAGCTTCCAAGATTCAAGGAGGGGGCTCTGAAATGGAGCTGCTCTCGTCCCAACAAGAGATTATCTGCTTAATTAAAGATTTTCCCCCTTTTTACTCTCTCGGCCAATCAGAAGTTTTGCACCAAGGAGAGACTGAAATGATCAAAAGGGCACCCTGGGCCTTCAGGGCCGGGCAACGGTAGGTTCCCTGCCTCCATTTAAGAGCCAAGGAAGATCTGTTTAATCCTATAGCAAAAGTGTAACACTGATCCCTTGAATTTCTAGTAGGAGAAAAAAGTGTATTTAAACTATCTAACACGCATCTGATTGTCAGGGATTAGTGGAAGATAGTCCTCTGGGTGACGGATGGTTAGTTTGATATACATATATTGTTTGTTCTTGAGGAAGTAGTTCATGCTATTAAAAAGACGTGATTGGATCAATGTTTATCACCCTCAACACAAGGACTATTAGGCCTACTCACACTGAACACGACAAAGTGTCCTCTGATCATTTGATATCATATGGGGTCAAACTGCCTCATTATATTTACTAAATTGACATAATACGTTATTTCCACATGTAGATGATTTGGCTGCAAAAACGACTTTTGGAGAAAACATAATTTAATTTCTCTTTACAAATAAGTAATGGCACACGTATTGTGTACTTGATTACATACATTTAATCTCTTAACGTCGACGATGTCATAATAAGGATCAATAAACAACCACGTTTTATATTATGTTCCGTAAAATATCCGTTTTGTGTCGTATTAAATCACTTTAAATATACTTTTTTTTATGTTTATTCGAGTTTACCTGTTAGCAGTAGCCTATCCCGTTTTCCTGTCATATTGCCATCCAGACGCCCGTAGATATAAAAAGAGAGAATTTCTCCGAGTGATGATCCCTAACAGAAAATAAAAGAGAGATTGAGAGAGAAGGCCTAGCCATTGATCAGATATATGGGACATTTGCATCACTAATCCAGACGGTCCCTACCTAACACTGCATGCAGGGTTATTCCCCAATAACCCCGTCTGACCCTTAGGACCCCTTTCCTTTGGCGCAGGCAGCCCTTTAGCAACCTTCTTGTGTGCAAATTAGGATTAGAGAAACAGTGATTTGAAAGGAGGGGGGACTTCTGAGGGATGTTTTTGGATTAAGATTTAAAGTGGAATGACAAGTGAAATGAGACAACAGCAGAATCCCTCCTGTTGTGTTTTAATACAAGAGAAATGATCGTCACCAAAAGTGCGCAGTTAGGCCTACAATTCATCGCAACACGAAAACAAGGCGTCATCAAAGGTCCATATTGGTCTATAAATGTGAAAAATAGCGGCATCTAGCTTTGCATGAGCATAGTGGAATTTGCATCTAATTGCAGAACATGGGATTTTTCTTTGTATATGTCCAAAACGTGTGGGTGGGTAACACTGTATCTGATTCATTCTGAATTGACTAAATTGGGACCTCAGATCCCCTGAAAATCAACAGCCAGGAGCTTATTAGTAAACAACTCCTCTGTGGTGTGCAATAGCAGAGCTGAAAGTGTCTGTCTGTCCACTGTGGTGTCCGAGCTCGGACTGGCTGTGTGACTAACACCGAGGTGTTGCATGCAGTGAAGAGGATGGCCTGACCGTCAGCAGCCAATAGACAGAGGGCTGATGTCACTGTTAGAGCAACAGAGATCAGCAGTTGTGGGACATGCACATTTGGATCAGACTCAGGCTTGTGGCTGCTCTCTGAATGGAAGCTCTTATGCCAAAACCACCAATTGCAACAAGGTTATCACATGTTATTGCGTTAACACATCAGATGGAGTTCTTAGCTGTTTGTTTGACCTGCATTCAAATAATTCACCAGCAGAGGGAGCAAGTTTACAGAACCTGCAAACGGATGAAATATGTTAACTAAATTCTCTTTAGAGAAAACACTAAAGAAACTCTTTTTCCTCAAACAGCATGTCAGGCTGTTTCAGTTTTAAATATGTAGGCCTGAAGACGTGAGGCTGCAAAGCAGTATGCACTACCTAGATGTCTGTACTCTAGGAATGTTCAAACAATATCCACAGCTATTTTAAATATGTACGGTGGTGTTAAAAGTGTAGTAATCTTACAATGTTAGATGCCTGAGACAAGTGAACTGAGCTTGAACAGCAGAGATAAGATCCCCATCAGTATAGGCATGTAGACAGACAGGAGACGATGTCAATTAACATGTCCAACAACAGGAGCAAGATGAAGATAACATCTTTTCAGATTCTTAACCCGTGTTGGACGTCAGTGACGAAAATAATGTTGTGTAGTTGGCGACAACTGTCAGACTAATAATCAAGGTTTCCAAAAATATGAAAAAAATTTACGTTAGTGCACTATTTAAATGTGTATGAAATAATACCCAATGAAAACTGTCTTTACATACCTAATTTCTCATGTGAAATATATTTTCAATACTAAAATATTGTATGTCACAGTGCCAAGTATGTCAGAATAGATTGTGGTTGTAATATAAAACATGTAATAACTTAGCTCCATGTTTCTTTAACTTTTGACATGGTTTTATTTTAAAGTATAGTTGATTTAGTAACTTTATCAATAGTTCATTATCATTTTAAGTAGTGGTTATTATTAATCTATCAAAATGATAAAGAATGTAACAGAAATGGTACGATCATATTTTTTTATTCAGTTTACGAATAGAGTATTACAGAATTCCAACAAAAAACATCAAAAACATAGTCGCAAGTAGAAAATTTGGTTTATTTACGGTACATACAGTGGGCAAAAACATTCTTTGAAAAAATGTGCCATTGTTTTAAGGCATTCAAACTTCAAGAAGTTAACACTGTAAAAAAGTGTTGCTCTGTAAATGTGTGACAAATATAACAACATTATCAATAATGATATAACAAGTTGGATCTTGTTTTAGAGGAAAGTATTTGTTTGGTCACACAAAAGTTAAATCATAGCATTTCTTTAAGATTAGTTGAATGGTCCCCTCTTATTCATTATAAAACAGGGATTTTAAGTTTTAAGTTGTTCTTAAAGACAGACAGAAACATCTTTGATTAGACAGAATATTCTAATGTATTTTCATAACTTGCACTTTTAACAAATCTTTTTTTTTTAATCAGGTGTGCAACCCTCATAAGGCATTTGGGCAAGAGTCCTGACACGTTTCAATAATATCACACAGCACAAAAGGTAAATGCAGCCTCTACACATACCTCATTGGCCTTATCTGAGGGAGAGGGTTACCTTGTCCGAGTATATTTAAAAATAAATGCTAATAATAATTTATTTTTGTGTATTGAGTAAGAAGTCAGGTTCCGTGTTTCAGTCTGAGGCGCCTTCACTACTCAAGAGGTATAAACTGCATTGAAACAGAGAACTTAATCCTCAATAAGAACCCTTCTGGTACAGTTGGAGACAATGGGTGTGAAAGTATCCCAAAGTATAGCACATCTGAACTGTATTCGACCGAGGGTTACTCCGGTATGATAAATATGGAAAGTTCAATAGAGTGTTGCCTGTCTTTGTGTCGGCATTGAACACAGTAGCTTATGGTTTAGCAAGACTAATATCTTACATAAAATAAAGAAAACCTTAGCTTATCACAGACAAACAATAATCAAGATGAAACTCCACTCCCTGTGGAAAGAGACAAAGCAGTACTGAGAGAAGTTAGCGCGGAAGGCCCTTAATATTGCCTGTAGACAAACCTCACTGTTAAGGGTTTCAATGAAGCTTCCAAAGTGCCAAACACAATTAATAAATAGCACATTAAACAAATAAGATATACAGTAAATCATTCTGTAATCACTGCTTCAACAAATCACTAACTTGTTTGGTTGTCCTACTGCTGCCAAACGCGACGCAAATCCTAATTAGCCTTTTCATTCTGTTTGTGCCCGGTTTTAAATATTATGTTGAAAAGCTGTGCTTACACATGTAGTCAAGTCGCTGGCTGTGGCGAATAGTTGGCGAGGACACTTCAAAACTTAAGAGGCCCACACAGTTTATGGAAAGGTCTACAACTCTTTAAAGCCAAAAATTAGTCTCAGGAGGGGGTTTAACTTATAATCAGAAGCATGGTAATCACGCCCCCCCCAACCACCACCACTGAAATGCTGCTATACTTGTTGCTACGTTCGGTCTCGGTTCGACATGTTCGGTTTCATTTGCAAAGTTCCTAGCTATTGTGACTCAGCCGCTTTTGTGGCTGCCCTCACCCGTCCGCTTGACGCGAGCCATGATTACTTCCTTTGACACGCTCTTGGGGTCCGTGGCCAATCCCATGAAGCACATGAGATCTATAAAGGCAGTGGTGATGTTGAGCTTGACGCCAAACTCACTCGTTGCATAGTCAAAGGGGAACGTGTGGTGGTAGTTGTGGAAACCTTCCCCTGAAAGCCAAAAAAGAAGGACTTTAGTGTGTTGCTGAATGTCAACAAGTTAAATACCTGAATTAAGATATACATGCAACAATCAGATGATACATTTCTGCTCATTTGAACACATAACAGGACAGTGGCACAGGGCTTTATACACACAGCTGCTGGTAGCATGTGACTGGTAATGTGATTTGGAGAAAGTGAATTGGCGACTCGGTAAAATCTTAGCGGTGGACTGTCATGTAATGTCATTTACAAGCTGCTGAAATCAGATTTTCTAGATTAGTCTCAGTAGTCAGTATAACACTGTTTGGTTGTCAGGGTAACAGCCCAGGTGTGCCCAAAGCCATCCGAGATACGACACCTCATGTCCCATGGGGTACTGCAGTAGGAAACATCCACTCCACAGACTGTATATTTGAAGCCTATGAACCAATTGTGAAGTTCAGGCTGAACTCTGTAGAACGTGTTGGATAAATTGAGATTAGTACAAGTACTAAACCATCCAGAATGCTTTTTTTGTGTAGATGAATTTTGAGACAAATTATCACAAACGTTCTAATGTATATTCAAATGCAAAATGCTTTTAAAGTAAGGTACTAAAGTTGCTTCATTTACGCCGAATGTGTTTGCTACAGCTGCTCTAGGTGCTTAAAAACAAGAGAGTAAAATGGAAACACTAAACATGACACAATAGTTATGACCTAAGAAATTATGAGAATAGACTTTGGAGCGCAATTTTTTATGCAGCTGTACAAAAAAAAGCTATCTTGCTTATAATAAAATGGGGAAGATTCTGGTAAAGCTGCATGGAAATACAGTTGAAAGCCAAAAAAAAGTCTGGCAGAATTGTCTATTTTTGTGCAATCACAAGTTAGCTAGTGAATGTAATTAATGCCGTTAGCGGCTAACAATGCTCAGCGCTGTTTGCAGCAACATACCCCCGTGGTGTCAGCCACCGCAAATAAATTCTTGACTCGTGGGAAACAATGATACTGAAAATAACCTCAATGTCCTGCTCTAAAGAATGACTAAACACACAGCTCGAACACTGAACACCTCTAAAGTTCAAAGTTGAAACGGGCAGAGCCAGGACAAAGTCAACACCAGCCGCTGGATTAGCAAACTGTTCCAACTACAGACACCAGACTGAATCAGCTTTCAGAGAGCCCCTACTGTGGTTGACTTTACAAGACAAGCCTTCAACAAGTGATGAAAAGATAATTCAAATACCCCTCTGGCACGTAAAGGCATTCAATTAAACAAAATGCTTATGTTGTCATAATACAGAATGAGCACGACATCACTGTGGGACACAATATAGTGGATATTGAACATGCCGTTTCCTTACCTATGGCACTGAAAGCAACAAACGGGTTTTCCCTCGGGTTGATGGCTTTGTCATAAGGTCTGTTGCCGTATAAGTGCGCGGCGCTGTTGACCAGCCAGGTGGCGTTGAGCATCACAGCGTATCTCAGGAGTCCAGGGACAAAATATGCCAACACCAAGGATTCACCCCAGAAGTACCAGGGCACCATCATGGGCACGACGAAGCAAAGCATCACCACAGAGAGCTTGTAGTGCCTGAAATAAACAAAATAAACCGTTTTAACAGATCACTTGGCAATAGTTGAATCTAAGAATAAATTAAACCAATGTTTTAAATATTAAATAGTCGTTTTAGAGTCAACAGTAGGGATGGGTATCGTTTGAAATTTATCGATTCCGATTCTGCTTATCGATTCCGGTTCTTATCGATTCCCTGTTTCGATTCGAAAATTGTAAAAGAAAGAGGTCAAACGTTTAGATAACAAAAATATCTTTATTCTTTTAAGCTTTAACTGACATTTTTACAAATAAAAAATATACATGCAATACAAATGTATTGCACAATAGCTGTGCCTTATTTTAACTGAGCTATGCCTGTGGCAAGCTATTAACAGGCATTACACTGTGCCTAGTCTTTTTCTTTTTTAGTGTAGTGGAGCCTCACTTTATAGCGTTTACCGCGATCCATCTTTGGTGTTATGAAGTAATGAGCTCGTGAACAGTCTACGGGAGGGCGGGGGGAGCCTCGCTGCGGGGCAACTGTGGACCTCTGTTGCCTGTCAGCACAACTTACATGATGCCGTTTTAAAAAATGGGGGGCGGTGCCGGCCGTCAGCATACCGAGCCAGCCGTCAACGGCCCGCTGACGACCGGCCGTTCTGTGATTCTCCAGAACACACAGATGGCCAGTCCCCGTATTCCACCGGGTCACCGCGGCGCAGACGGACCCACGGCGCAGATGGACCCGCTGGAATACAGGGTCTACCGCGTTTAGGAACCGTTAAGCAGAACCGAAATTGTGTATTTTGTACGGGTACCCTGCATTTTCTTATCGGTTCTCATCTGGAACCGAGTTTCGGTTCCCAACCCTAGTTAACAGACATTAAAAATGGTTTTGATCGGATAGCAAAAGTCACATGATATCAGGTATGACACACTCTTAAATCCCATAAATCCCACATATGTTATCTTATAATGGTATGATGACAGCAACTATAAACATGATTAACTTAAGAGCAGAAGATAAACAAATCTGGGTCCGGTGCCAGAAGACATGTTGGCAGAAGACGAGACGGGGGAAGCTGTGATTTGATCCTTGGTCCAAAAAGCATCCCTTATCAGCTGATCATGGATATCAAGTGTTATCTTGTTTCAATATAATCCAGACTACAACATCCTGTAGAGCTTGGACCGGAGTGGAAACCGTTTTAATAACTAGACTCTAAACCGTGCAAATACACGTATCTATTTTGTTTCATATCCATAACTTCAACCATTAAAGGTGGGGTAGGTAATTTTGGAGAAACCAGCTCGAGTGCGCTAGAATTTGAAAATACACAGCCGGAAAAAATCTGCCACTTCCTTACAGAGCCCCTCCTCCAACACACACGAACGCGCACATGACCAATGAGGGCACGAGATAAGTTTGTGCACAGATGGAAGGCTGACAGGCAGGTAGGCCATCCAGTTATTTTAGCCGGGCCGGCTAAAATGATTGGTCGTGCTTTTTACAGTACTACGGCTTCCACAGATGACATTTTTTTATGGATTTTTTGTCAAAGCACTTAAGATATTCATTGCTATCGGGATGTTAAGAGCATTCCATGGAATATAACAAAAAGTATATCTCGAGCCGGTTTCTCAAACTTACCTACCCCACCTTTAATTAGTTGACATCTTTTAAAAGGGGGTTTCCAGATATAAAGTGCTAGCAGTTTTGTAGACAGGTTTGCATTAGCATTGTTATATGTTATGGATTAAGAGATATTTTGAAGGCAGTATGTCAGGTAGCATTTCATTTTGCGCAAAACACATATTTTGCAGAGAGAAAATCGCTGAACAGGTGATGACTGTGAAACAAAAATGTAGTTCTGATTTCATGTGGACTCTCATTAATGACAATTAGTATCCATGTAGTCTGCATCTTTGAGCTTCTTTTACATTTGAACGGCAGTAAACCACATAACAAGTCTGGGTTCTGTTTGCTCACCTTCTCTGAAAACATCACCACTTTATCTGCCTTCAGGTCAGACAACTCCAGCTTTTTGCCCTTTTCAACGACATCCGGATGTTTGCGAACCATCAGCCAACCGACGTGGGAGAAGAAAAACCCCCGTGTGGCATTGTGGGGGTCTGCGTCCGTCTCTGAGTACTTGTGGTGGACGCGGTGGTCCCTCGCCCACTCATATATGTCATTCTGCTCACAAAGAGACATGCAAAGACAGATTAGAAGATGGATAGAAAAGGATTATGTGAAGCACGCATAGATATGCATGGGAGGGCATCAGATCATCAGATTAAGGTCAGAGATAACAGTGGTAACAAAACATGTATAATCATTAAAATTGCTTCACTCCAAACTGGAAATCCTACTATTGTTACTTTATTTTTAATAGTTAAAACGAATAAATATAAAAGCTTAAGTACAGCTATAGGAAACCATTAAACCACGCGTCTGTGAATATTCTGATATAAACAGTGCTTTGTGTTGTTGTTTTTTCCAAAAATGTCATATTACACTTGTGTGTTAAATGCATATGACAAAATCATGTTCGTACATCCATGTATAAAACTTAGATTTTCAAAAGGTTACCACACAAACTTTCCCACTTTAGCAGAAGGATGTGAAAACTGTGTTTAAGTGTCAAACTAACACACACATCACATCTGCTCAGCAAAGCTATAAAAAAATAAATTTAAAAAATCACTATCAAGGGACAAAAACACATTTTTTGGGTGGAGGCTGACTTAAAAGAGGAAGTAGCACTTGCCAACTAATACATGCGAATCCACCAGTTGTGCTGTTGCTGCAGACAATTTGCCCGTGGGGATCAATTAGGCGCATCTAAACTTATTTTTGAACTTATTCCTGTTTTACCTGAAACGCCATGGAGTTGCCGAGAGCGAGGAAGACCCGCAGAGGAAAGGAAGCCTTATAGGATCTGTGGCTCCATAGTCTGTGTGCACCGGCAGTCACACCGAGAGCACTGATGAGATAGCACACTGCAGCTGGAAGGAAGAGAGGTGGAAAGGACACATATCTTAGGGGAAACTGTCATCGCTACGTTGAGATTAATTTTACACCCATGAGAGCGGAGTCACAGGGACACCAAGTTCTTTCCATAACACCCTGGCCTCTTTGTTCAGAGAAAAGTCATGTATATGGGGAGATGGGACAGTGGCAGCGTGCAGGTCGGCCCTCACACTTTTGTTGTTCTAAAACGGCTCAATGTGTTTCTATGTGAAGCACAGACAAGACTACGCAGGATTTGAGACCCGGGGGCTTCTCACTGGCATTCTGTTGTGGTGCCACACTGCTCACAATGGGATGTCTATGGGAATGGTGATTGTGCTTTGTCTTCCTCGCTGAAATAATATGCAGCTCAGCATTGTAAAGAGAGGGGGAAATTATGCAGTAGCAGTGTGGAAACAAAGTTGAGACTGTTCAGAAATCAAAGTCATGCCTCAATAGTCTACATATAGAGCATAAAGCGTAAATAATCAGCTAACAGTTTTTCTTTTAACACTCAGATTCAAATACTAGTAGAGCATGATACTAGTTGAGTATGCAACCTATTCTAACAACCCCAATTAGTTTACCACCAGCCACAGGTTTGAGCTCTTTAAAAAAAAAAAAGTCACAATCAACATACATTTAGATGGATTTTTACAATAAAATGACAAGGCCAGGTTGACTCATTCTACAATATTCCCATAGGCATGGCATGACCCCCCCCCCCCCAGGCTGGATGTATTGTAGTTAGCAATGATCTAACAACATCAGCACATTCTGTTCGGACTGTGGCCTACACGGAGAAAGAAAAACAACTAAATGCTGCGTAGCTTAGCCTATAGCCTATTACAATATGGTAAATACTTACTCCATGCGACAGTTGAAACCGAGGCAGAAGGCAGGAGAACCAGTCCATAAAGCGCTCCGAGATGAAGGAGCGTCATCAGGATGATATTTCTCCACACCAGCATCCTCGGTGGTTTTGGACCCTCTTTCATTTTATAGGTATCGTCAAAAACATCCTCCACCGACGTTTCTGCCACAGCAGCTCCGTTCTGTTGCTTGTCATCGTGAATGGTTCTGGTTTCCGTTTCGGTCATCTTTGCTGAAAAGGGGGTTCTGTAACAACAGTGCGCAGCAGGAAAACACAGAGAGGGAGAGAGAGAGAGAGAGAGAGAGAGAGGGAGATGTGGCTCTGTTAAATGCGTACGGTGGGATGGAGAAACGGGGAGGAAGGTACGGCGGCTGGCTGTGAACACGCAGCAGTCTGCGAGCAGCGCCAAGATAGAACATTGGCTGACAGGCAGCGTTTCTCTTTTTTTCTAGTGGCATAATATGAGTGGTATGTCACTGTTTTGTGAGCCGCTGCCGCTCCACTGGTTCATATAAAATGGTATTTAACCTGAGCGCGTGCTCAACTGTTACACCACTTCCCACCGGCATACACACTGACACATCCCAGATAGGATTTGAATAATGGTTCGTGTTTCACAAGAAACCACTTTTAATCGACCAAGTTCCCCCGTTATTTATGTCACATGCCGAATCTTAGGGATAGGCCAATTTGAATATATTTTCACCCCGCATGTGGCGCATTAAAAAAGAAAGAAAGGGACACTCCTCTTTCATACATTACACAAACACACTACACACCTCTTTGCTTTCCAGCGGTTTATAAGTCTAAAAAACGGCACGACACTTTTGTAGCACCGGAAGATGCTACTGTGCTCACATGTAGCCTACTATGTCCAAGTTGTAACATGAGTTAATGCCATAATTATGATAAAACTACACTAAACGCTAACCACTTCCTGTAGGGAAGTGGATGTTAAACTTTTCTAGGGGCTAGCTAGCAGGGCTAACCCTATGGTGGACAACGTTTGTTTAACGTTAGCTACATAAAAGTGGGCATCAGACCGTGTCGTGTATAGATTTAATGACTAAAACAAAGTTATTACACGAATAGACGTGATATAAGCCAGTGGCGCAGCAGTGATATGCTGCGTAGGCAGAAGTTACAATATGTCTGCGAATTATCCCTGCGGGCATCTGCCACACCACTAGCCAAATACCGCTTGCAATTTGCATGACACTCGGCGTCTCTTCAAAAAATATCCATTCAAATTCTTTTGAGATAATTACGTGCTCATGTTGCGCTTACTTACCGTGTAGTCGACAGGCGTTTTTCAGTACAGAGGAAGACACAAAGCTGCAGGAGATCCGGGTGCAGGGGAGATGTGGGTGACGAGGAAAAAGCGAGAAATGCGTTCGGTAATACTGGTGTGATGATCCCCGGTTACTGAGGATCTCTTATTGCATATTCTGAGGTCCTTTTAAAGCAATTGGTCGATGAGGAAATGGATGCCACATGTTCTGGGTATCCTATTGGTTGTTTGCTTGTGTTAACCACCCTCCGTTTTTTTCAATCCCCAGACATTCTTATCATATGTATGCCATCCAAAACATTTCTCAATCTTTCAAATCAACCTCTCGATCTTAATATCTCTCCTTAATGTGTTGACACATTGAAAGATGTGGCAAACAAAGGTCAGTATATTTGACAGCATTATGTCATAAAGCAATGACAGTCTCAGTCAGATGTGGAGATCAAGACATTTGCATTTGGCTCTGCCCTTATTCCCACTTGCGTCACGTTTTCCAACAAGTACAGATATGCAGTGTAAAGGCAATTATACTGTCTAGTCTGACATGGTTAATATGACACGTGAAGAAAAAAAACGTTGTACACAGTGCATTTCTTGACTGTGTGAAGGCTAAAGCACACCCTGTATTTTCTTGGAGATGGGTGCATGGAAGGATAAATCCAAAGGCAAGAGACAAGGGAATTCCCACAGCACCTGACAAGAGTCTAAGGGCCGATGGTTGTGTCATTTGTACATTTCATTGCAGGTAATTCAGAGTGGGGGAATTCCCTGGCCTATTCAGATGCAATACTGGTATAATTTAAGTACAATATGTTAAAAAGTGTGTTTTCAAATGTCCAAATCAAAAGACAAAGATATAATATGCAGAAACTACTTATTAAAAATGACATGTTTGTGTGAAATTTTGAAGGTAAGATTTGATTATTATGTATAACATATATTTTACTTTTCTTAAGCACATGCTGTTTAATCAATAAACCGCAGAAACCTATTGTGAACACAAGTTTTTTTAATAAAATTAGCAAGAGCAGAGTTAGTAAACATGACTATGATAAGGGCATGTATGTGCCTGTTTAAACCCTATACCCCGGGCAGTGTAAAAAGGTTCATTTCCCAGCTTCATGCTAACCCCTCATGAGCATCATCATCCCATGACTTCACCCAAGAGATCAAACAACATCCTATCTAAAAACCAAGGACGTCCTGATGCAATGTATGACCTCACATACACCCTGGTAAACTCTCTGGAAAAAACGTGGACCACTCAAACTGTACACTCAATATGATATTGACCTTTAGTCAACTGGAATTAATGGGATGTCTCCAAATAGGATGGCTACTAAAAAAGTGGTTATAGCGCCATCTGTTGCACAAATTCAGCTACTGCAGGGCAGACAAAGAGAATCACTCATGTGGACAAAGAATATGAACATCTTTCACAGAATTATGAATCCATTGTAACACCTCTTCAGCAACTTTTAGGCTTGTGACGTTTATAATGGATAAACACTGTGTAATACATTTATTGACTCAACTCTGTAATGTAAATCATATCCTACTTTAATATTGTGTCAGCTGTAATTTGGCCCTTAGTGTTTTATTTGTTAGATAGTTCACAGCCTTTAGTGTCAACTTTTATATTTTCTTCTTTTTTTAGTTCCATTTAATTTTATATTTTGAGATTCTATAATTGTTTATATTCTAATTAGGTGCGATGCCTTGTTTTACGTGCTGCTGGGACAAAAATATTTTCCAATTTGGGAACAATAAAGTACATCTTCTTATCTTATCTTATCCAAGGTGACCTTTCATCTGTTCACCTGCTGTAGTAAAAGACAATCTGTCAGTGCAGTACAACACAAAACAATAAGATTAAAAAAGGTGTACGCCATCTAAAATAACAGAAAATTAGCTCATGTAGTGAAAATAAGTTGATCTGCAGAGGCTTTTATTTTGAGAGGTCACAGGTCTCATGACAGGGTTTGTGGTGTAACGGTCACTATAGGAGATGGCCTCTTCTACATGTAAAGCCTTACACTTCACTATCTCCACAAAACTCGGAGACTAAATTACCTTTTGAATTTGCCCAAAGAATCAGTAACAACATTTGCTGGCTCTAACTGCTCAAATGTGAGGATTTGCCCTTTTTCTCTTTTCTTTATCATTGTTAATTGAATATACTATGATATTTGAACTGTTGGTGGACGAAAGAAGCAACTTCAAAGCATCATACTGGACTCAATGTAAGTATATTGTATATCCTAAAAGATTTATCGAAAGAATAATTAAGTATTTGTTGCAGCCCTGAAACAAGGTCTAATCAAGAAAATAAGTGAAAACGTGTGTGGGTAAAGATAAGCCATTATATTTAGCATATAGTGAAATATTATTTGATGCCACATCAGAGTTACAAATAAATTAGTGTTGTTTAAAGCTGAACTCTGAACTAAATCATCTGCTACCTCTCAAATAGTAGCACCAGTTCACAATGAGGAGTGTGTGGGAACATGTCTACAGGCACAGCCAGAGTTGGAGAAAATGCCTCTCCTGTGAGTTTCTTCTTCGGGTCAGGAGCACAACAAAGCTCCCTGAAGTTCCTCATAGCATCCCCATCCGGTTTGCAGGACACATAGACCAGCCTGCGGATATTAGGTTGGTTTCGTAAAGCTCGGACCACTCGGTAGTGGAGGCCAGCTCGCGCAGGATTCACCACAGCTGCCACAGGCCCTCCACCTGCAGAGCTCAACTGTGACATAACTCCAGGAAGCGCCACCTCAGCCTTCCCAGGGATAAACTCACAGTTCAGTACATTATTGAGAGCTGCGTTGTGTCGAGCATCTTCCACTGCCTGTTCTATGAGCTCTATACCAATAATTCTGTCCACTCTGGGAGATGTAATAATGCCGATGGCACCTGTCCCACAGCACACATCCAGAAGAGTACCACCAAATTGTGTCCTTTCCCCACCTTCCTCTGGGTTTGGGATACACAGTTGTCTCACTGTGCTATACAGCACCTCAGCTGCTGCCTGGTTCACCTGGAAAAAGGCATCGGCAGATATGCGGAATTTGAATCCCAGCAGCTGTGAATGACAAAACAGCAATTAGGAAAATAGACATAATGAAGATATATACATGGATTTTGTAATGTCAATTTGCCTCTGTCTATTATTGTAAAAAAAATATTAATTAGTTATAGGACTATTATAACAATAAACACAAATAGCCTGAAAGTCATGGGAATCCACTGGGGGAGGAGGTTTTAATTGAGAATGCTATCACATTGCATTATGGAAACATTAAGGTCCAATGTTTCCAGAACTTGGCCCAATTCAGGATATCATGGTTTGGGCTGCATCAATTTTTGACCTTTTGTGCAAGTCCCCCAACTTTATGGAAGTCTGTTATTGAATCCTTGGAGTGCTTTTGAACATTATTGTTTTTACTGCTGATGATTGGCTGATTTTGTGAAACACTTTCTTCCAATGTCTGTCATTTAATGCAACTATTAAAATAGGAAACAGAGTAAAAGAATCACCATCTTTAAACATGTAAATACAGTTAAATTACCATGTGCTTATAGGTAAATCTAAATGTATTGACACAAGAATGTACCAGAATAAGTACTGCTTCAGTTGGACAATTATTACGTTGCAATGCTGGCATGTTACAAAGTTTGCTGTATGCGATGTGAAGTCACTTAAGGATTCCCTGTAATGTTGCCCTAATGGTTTGTATTACCTCCTCGTATATGTGTGGCTGACCATGCAGGAGCTGGTAGGGTGATTGCTCATGAGTACAGCGGGTCATGGCGCTCTCCTGGAAAAACAGCGAGTACAGCTGGCAGACTGATCCCGGCCCTCGCGTGAAGTAATCCAGCAGCTCAGCCTTATGGACCGCCACCTCTTCTTGGGTCAGCGTCTGTGGATGAAAGTACACTATAGCCATAGTGTGGCCCTCTGCATTGGTCCTCACTGTGACCTCTCTCCAGTGACCCCCAGTGTGGAACAGCAGGCAGGGCTCGAGAGAAGAGAGGCGGATAAAGTCCTGATAACATCTGGCCACCCTTGTGTGCTTCTCTGGCATGTTGAGAAGGTGGTCTCCATTGACGCAAACAATATTTCCCTTCTTCCCTGTGCCCACATAGAATCCAACCGTCTTTGGATTTCCATCCACTCCTCGGTTAACAGAAAAGGTAGACTTGTTGCGGTAGCCATCCCTAACTGGTGATGGCAGAACAGGCAAGACAGGGAAGCTGAGTTTGGTTCTGACAGGTAATGAGGACTGTGATTGTAGTTCACCTGAAAGATACCCGGACAGCTGAGACAGGATCCTTTCCTGGCGCTTTAGCTTGAGCTCAAGTTGCTCATCATAACTCAGCCTCCATAGAGGGGTGACCACACCAGCCAGCATTTCCTCCCAGGACAGATCAGTCAAAGTAGTCTTCTTTTGACTTTTTCTCAAATGTGTTTTCGGTGGTGGTTTCCTCTGATCAGCTAGAATCGTGTCATTCGTTGAAAACCACAGGCAGGTTTTCCTCAAAGCATGCAGATATTTGCGTTTTATAAATAAGACTGACCTGGTTTGTGCAGCTGCTAGAGCCATTTTGACTTTCAGAGAAGTATCTATGTCGTAGGGTGCCTCAATTGTCAGTTAGTGACACGGTCACAGCCAGTGAAGCTAAATATAGAAAACAAAAGAAACATCTGACCTTAAATATAGCAGATTAAAGACGTACTTTCTGCCCGACGTTAATTGAAGTGCATGCTGGTGGTTTCAAACTGCCATGACGTATTATTTACGAGCCAGATAACGTCTCAGCGTCATTTCTGTGCGTCCCAGGGCAAGTAAACATTTCCGCTGTGTCGCGATCATCGCGATGGACTCAAACAAGGACGAAGCGGAGCGGTGCATAAAAATAGCCATAAATGCCGTCAACAACAACCAACGGGATAAAGCCAGGAAGTTTCTAGAGAAGGCCCAGCGTCTGTTTCCGACCAACCAGGCAAAAAGTACGTCGAATAAGCGTCTGTTACGGCGGTGGTTGGTGTCGGTTAGTGGGCCATCGCTTCGCTGTGAAACCAGCTAACGTTAGCATAACCGTCATATCGTTACACCAGCTTCCCCCACAATTGGTATTTGTAGTTTTTAAGGACCCTACCCGCGATCCATGTAACATATTTGTTTACTTAACTGTCTTAGATGTGTACGATCTTATTGTCACTGGCTATTTAGATCATTGCTGTCCTTGTTAGCAGCTTCAGTGCTAGCCGATAGCTAACTGCTAGTGAATTATCAGGATCAGAATCAGTAGGTCTACACATACGAGGAATTGGCTTTGGTTTAAATGGTGCATACAAAGACACAGATAGAAAATAAGCAAACAATTGTACTATTTTAAAGGCTATTTTAAAGACTATTGTAACAATATAAAATAAAGGCAATATTTACACAAAATATAAATATGTAAGAAACTGAGTAGCCTACAGTAAAAGAAAATATGACAAATACTCTATTGAAACTGCAGAGCTGTGCACATTTAAAAATATGAAGTATGGAGCAGAAATGTGCAACATGTTCAAAGGGTTGTGCAGGTTTCAGTATTAAAATGTGCATCAATGTAATGCATAATGTGTTTATGGGGTGGATAATAGTCACTGTGGGCACGGGCCCTGTTAATGTGGATATCTGATTATGAATGAGACTCAGGTGTCATCCTTACATAATATTGCCCCACTTTTTTTTCTTCAGACTTATTGGAGTCGCTAGCCCAGAATGGAAAGCCCCCAGATGAGAATGGCAGTCCTTTGAACGGAGACGGGCCCACTATGAGGCAACGCAGCCACGGAGAGGAGCCCGATGTCTCCGCCCGGGGGGCCTCAGAGTCGGCCAAACCATACACTGCAGATCAGCTGGAGGCTGTGAGAAAGTCAGTGCAATGTGGACCTGTTCTTTTGTCTTAGTTTAAATGTACAAACCACACACTAGAGCTGATCAAATTAAGACATCAGGACATGTTTTACTCAGTTCCTTTACATCATTCAATAGTGTGACATTTTAGTCTTAGAGAAAAGCCTATTTAGGTGTAGTAAAAAAGAAAAAATGTAATTACTAAAAGTGTGTGATTTACAAGTAGCTAGAGCCCCTTATTGTTCATGACACTGAACTGAAAAAGTCTAATGTATTTATTAAGTACTGCCTTTAGTAGCAACAATACATGTTATGGCAGTCACATGAAAAACTAAATCCAAAGTATTTTTTTAGACAAGGAATGGATTGATTGGAATATTTGTTATAGTATTTTTGCATTTAAGCCCCACCAGTGACATAAGAATATTAAAAGTGGCAAAAATCAAGTGCAACAACTAAAGCCGGATTACACTTATTATATTCAGATGGCTCTTTTTATTTTTTCGGACTATTCAATGTAAGTCTACAGTTGTCTTGTGTTTTTAAAGAGCAATCGGCATCCTCAGAAATAATGTTGAAATAACTAATTGAATGTCATTTTTCAAAATGGTTTAAAATGTTTTGTTTATAATGTGAAAAGTGTTTTTGTGTGTTATTAATATTTGTGTGATTCCATTTTCCCCTTGCAATCTGCTAACTATCTCTCTGGTTGGTGTTTTTGTTGCTGTACTGCAGGATTAAGAGCTGTAAAGATTATTACCAAATTCTGGGGGTTGAAAAGGCCGCCTCTGAGGAGGATCTTAAAAAGGCTTACAGAAAACTGGCTCTGAAATTTCATCCAGATAAAAATCATGCACCTGGAGCCACAGAGGCATTTAAAGGTAATTTAAAAGTTATCTCCTGTGCTGTTCTGTGGAAGACATGCGAATGGGAGCTTACTGAGGTCCACATTTGTGGGGGCTTTTTTGTGTGTTTTTGCAGCTATTGGCAATGCCTATGCCGTGCTGAGTAACACTGACAAACGAAAGCAGTATGACCAGTATGGAGAAGAGAGAACAAACCCAACCAGACAGAGACAACATCGTGATTTTGAAGCAGACATCTCACCTGAGGACCTCTTCAACATGTTCTTTGGTGGAGGCTTCCCATCAAGTAAGTAGAGGCCAGATAATAATAATAATAATAAATAATAAAGCTTTATTTATATAGCACTTTTCAAACAACAATGAATCGAGGCTCAATCACGGATGTTGTACTTGTGCAGTGCTAGAGAGCCTTTGGTTTTTCTCTGTTTTTCATGTTTGGAGTAACATTTCTCAGGAACCCATTCGAGAGCAAGCCTTATCCTTAACTGTGTTTTGCATAACCCTAAGCGTTGACTTAAAGGTAAAGGCTGATGGTTTTGCCTGCTGACTTTACTCAGCCCTTATCAGCACCCATTCTCTGAGAGTCAATGAGATAGAGCGGTTTGAATGGCTGTTTGTCCTTGTGAATCTCCTTATTTTTTGCCCTGCCTTTGCGTTCTTCTTCAACAAGCCAAGACTTTATTTAACAATAGAGTACCTCAGTCATAGTGCCATTATCTACCATTAGTATTTTACTGTAGGAGCATACAGCAAAACCTTTTAATGTCTTTCACAGATGCATGCATGTAGTGGACAGCTCAGTAGTAGCATTTCTACATGCTTCGCACTTGATTGTATTGTATTGTCTGCACTAGTGTTTTGCTTCCTTGATCAACCTTGGTAAAAATGTTACTCTGCATGTAAACCCAGTCACACTTCCCTTTTTTGTTTTGTTGAGTTTGTAATAATTATCAGGAAAACCAGCTGCTGTGATTGGATTTAGATATTATTGTGCCTCAATTTCATATGGCTAACAGTTGTAGCACTTCAATCTTTATTTTCATTTCTTTACAGGTAACGTACACGTTTACAGGAATGGAAGAATGCACTTTGCAAACCAGAATAGGCAAGAAAGACGAGGAGACCAGCAGAGAGATGTAAGTCCCGTCTCTAATCCTTTAATTACACTTGAATTTGAAACCAGCTGATGCACTGTGTTTGCGAAACAGTTATTAAAGGTTTTTTCTCTCTCTTGACAGGGAGGTCTGGCTCTGTTTGTCCAGATGATGCCCATCCTAATCCTCATCGTTGTTTCTGCTCTCAGCCAGATGATGGTCACGCAGCCTCCCTATAGCCTTAGATACAGCCCGTAAGTGTTTCTCCACTCAGAGCTTTCTGATGCTGTGGGAAATGTCCCATTGGTCTCACTCTGTTATTATGTCTCCTCTATACAACAGGTCAGCTGGATATATTCAGAAAAGGCATACGTCGAACCTGAAGGTGCTTTTCTATGTGGGAGATCGCTTCAACGAAGAATATTCTGGGAAAAATCTGAGGAACGTTGAGAAAAGTGTGGAAGAAGACTACATCTCCAACCTCAGAAACAACTGTTGGAAGGAGAAGCAGCAGAGTAAGTCGGGCTGCACACAACAAATGTTTAATTTATAATTAAATAAATCTGCACATGTTTTTGTCTAATACTAACCGGATCCGATACTCGACAGTACTGCATTTGTACAGTGTGACACCATGATTTTGAACTTTTGTGACATTAAATACCACTGTGTTTAAAGTTAACAAAGGATTTACTTAACATGTGATATTTAAAGAATAGTTGATAGAGACCTAGCGTACTTACACACTCTCCTCTTGTTCTTTCAGAGGAAGGATTACTGTATCGCGCTCGTTACTTTGGAGATTCAGAGTTGTACCAGAGGGCACAGAAAATGGAGACTCCAAGCTGTTCCAGACTATCTGAGATTCAGGTTATACTGGATGGCTAGAAACCACTCATGGGTGCACATATGGGTAAGTTGCCACAACCACCACGATGGCATTACAGTACATTTACTACTGTGTCTGGATTGATTCCCACCTTTCCACATTGATGTTACCACTCACCATAATTAGACTACTCGCCTAAGGCAGTTTTATTTTTGACACATAGTAAAGCAGTTCCAAGCAGGGACTGATACCCGATATATTTAAGAGTCAGCTATGTTGTCTCGGATGTCGGGGAGTCCCCACAAGCACTTTGCAGCACCGACCAAAACAGTTTTTCAAACAGGTCAGAGCAAGTGATGACAGACGTTTGAGCAATAAAAAGAAACGCCGTCAATTAAAGCAACTAATGGATCACTGTGATTAGCCATCTTTAGCAAGACTCTGCTAGTTGATTTAAATACTGACCTGAACAAAAATCCAAGGCTGCCTGCAATGTAGAAAAGCATCCAACACATAGTATAATAGTATAATTTAAAAAGGTCCACAGCTATGAGAAGTTTGAAATTATAGTTGTTCATTGGCTAAAACATGCATAATTGTCGGTATATTCAATTTCTTCTTGTGGCTGTTCTTTGATACTGAGCTTTGCACAAGTGTTGGTGTTAATGAGTGATCTGTGTGGAGGTCATCTGTGCGTGTATAGGAATCAAATCCAACAGTTCCTCCCATGTGGAGTGACTGCTGCATAACTATCATTTATTCTTTTTTTTCTGCAGGTTCGTCGGTACTTGAATCTAATTAGAAGCAATCGGTCTGAGCCTACTGAAATTGGAGCATATTTCTGCAGCAAACCAAGAGAATCAAAAATGCCTTACATGCAGTGGGCAGCAGACCTCATTGGGGAACCTCTCTGCAACTTGGTGTAGATTGACTTCCTGTAGAACTGTGAGAAGCTTTGAGTTGACTGCTGACATTTTTCTTACTCTAGTGTCTTCAAGATGGTGAGAGTCCGCTGGGCGTCACGGTGGAAAGTAAGAGCATAGTTGTCTATTTGAACGATAAACAAAGCTGATTAGCTTTCTCTGTCCCAGTCTTTGTTGTTTTCCTTAAACATTTTGAGAAACCTCATGGCCTTCTCATAGACATATGTCTGAGCCACTCACAAGGAAAGTGTGTAATTTTTATAGTTCTTAACCAATGTAAATATTCATTTTACTTTTAACAGTGCAGGGTTTATTGGAGTTAATATCATTTACTATAATGTTATTTTGTGGATTTGCTTGTAGCCTGTTGAATCATAAGTATTGAAATTGTTGCACAAATAAAAGTAAACCATATTTATTAAATTAACATGCTAATATTGTATAAAAGTTTATTTGAATTAAATTTGTCCGATAATTGACTTGAGCATCTAATCATCATTCTAACACTAAGTAGGTGTAATGTTTACCATGTTCAATATTTAAGTTCAGTGTGTTAGCTTGCTAGCATGTGCTAATAAGCATGAAACACAAAGTAGATTTGAATGTGACTAGTTTTGCAGTTATTTGTTAATGAGTATTGGACAGCTTTTGACCTGTTGATGGTGGGAGATGAAAGGTAAAATGGTCAGCTCCAAACACACACACATGCTTTATGAGGAGTCATCGATTGCTTACCAGATATCATAGAAAATAATTTATTTTTTATGTTCTTAAGTTTTTATAAAAACAAATGCACATTTCAGGTAATATTTGACTATCAAATGCATATAGGTCATTCCCTCGCGGCTGTGACTTTACAATCATAGGAAAGTAGTTGATCCATGTTCCAACATGAGTCTTCACTGTTGAGTCACCTGCAATCAGGGGAGTAGCTGCCATGAGACATAAGTTGGGTCCTGGGAAAGTTTGATACACGCATACAAAGACAGTTTGATGCTAATTGAGTACAGTCCTTGTTAGTGCCATTTGGAGCCATAGGATAATGCCTTTAAGAAAGGCAATGGTTAACCCAATATCCTTTCGCAGTACACATGAATTCAATTCAGCTATTAATGCTGAGTCAGCAGCACTCTTCAATCAGCAGCTCCCCTGAACAATACAGTTTCCTCTTTATCGCCCTAAAACTCGAACTAAGCCTCAGAGAGCGTTGGTGCCTTACAGATGTCTGGAGTGACCTGTTTCCCTTGAAGAGCTTCTGAACCTTCGGCCACAATCCACTGGACTCCAGCCTGAGGACAAGAGTCACTTGGAAGGTGGAAACCAGGGTGGCATCCACTGCTATTTGGTCCAGGGTGCATATTGTGCCCGGGTCCCCCCTGTCCACACACAGGTCGATGAGCGCTCCCCTGAGCCCGCAGGGTTCGCTCAAAGCCAGGTGCAGCAGCTCTTGGCTGATATTGAGCAGTAGACAGTCTGGAAGGATCAGTTTGGAGTAGCCCAGGATGTGTGAGGCTTTGTTGAGACTTTGTGCTATTGTTGCTACAACCTCAGTAGCCAGCGTCTCCTCCAGGGGGTAACAGAAGAAACTGCTGTCCGATTCTGACAGGGACATGTCTGCCACAGATCCTGAAATAAAGATAATTAAAGTTCAAATCTTATCTCATAGTTCAAGGTTTCAAGGCTTTTATTGTCATGTGTGCATAGCTACAGTGTAGTTATGACAATGAAAATCTTCGGTCACAGGCTCCTTCAACAGTGCAACACAATAAAACAGATAAAATAGTAGGCTACAAGTAAATAAAATATAATATAATAGAAACAGAAAATAATAGAAACTGCAGAATAGTCTATATACAGTAATTGGTATATTGATATATATGATATATAAGAGTTGCAAACGGATGTGCAGGACTAACAAAAAAAATAGGTCATCATGAAAAGCATCCGTTTTCTTTAACCCTTTTGTTCTTTGTCAGTTCAAGCTCTCTCTTTAACAAGTCAACTAACATTTAAATACACCTTGGTTACAAACCAAACAAAACACAATGGACCCTGCTAAGACAAAAGGCTGCAGCACTCACCAGTTTCACTCCTGCTGCCATGATTTGCTGGGACCAAGTGACTGATCCCCTTCAGCTCAGTCAGCCTCTGCAGCAGGCTGCCCCAGGACAGCCGCTTTGAACCCCTGTTCTCCGTTGGGGACGGAGGAAAGCTGCCGTCCAGGGAATGATTGCAAGAAAAATACATCTTTACAAAAAAAAAGTGCAGTGGTATCGTCCTCCGGTGGCACCTGCCTACTGAGAGAATCAGCTGGAAAACACACTCGCAACAATGGAACAAAGCTTTAAATACCCAAGCCGGGATTCTCCGCCCTCTTTATTTCTTAACCAATGAGGTATCAGCTCTCTACCCTGCCTGGTAACATGTTGTTGTCCCTTCGATGAGTCAAGGGCCCACCCTGACCCTGCAGGCGACCGACCCCCAACCAAACTTCATAGCTTTTTGTTTTTCTAATATTATTTCACTGTCGAAATATGACATTCAACAATCAATTCGACAGAGCAGTCATCGCATGTTTTCAGAGTGTCATGAAACAATGAGAAGACACACCCCTTAGTTTTTGGACAAAAAACAGATATGATGAAAGAGCTGTGAAAAGATGCATTATTGCCTACGGCAGCTGGGACTGACACGTATCGCACGTAGGCCTAGGAGGCAGGGCCGTCCCTGGCCAACTTGAGCCCCCACGCAATTATTCTGGCTCCTGGTTTCAGACACACACACACACACACACACACACACACACACACACACACACACACACACACACACACACACACACACACACAATTAATTAATTATCACCATCAGTTGTCATGTCTTTTAGATTTTTAGATTGTTTTAATCCATTGTGGCCTACAGTCTCCTGTGGACTCCTAAAGCTGTTTTTTGTGTGTGTTTCCAGCTTGATAGACATGCAAAGGCCTACTATTTAATGTTGTGCTGTTCACACACATGCAACATAACTTATTCAAATAAGTGAGGCTTTCTACACAGTAAAACTCAGCCAAACTCCCATTTAATATTATTGCAAGTCACCAAAAACTCTTTGACTGACTAGAACCATTTGATGAAAAGTGGTGAAACTGATTAGTATAAAAAGTCACAGTTTGTCGTAAAACTGTTGAAATATAAGACTATGAAAAATACGCAACTAGAAAGACTACAAATCCCAGAATCCCGGTCCCGCATGCTGGCTCTTACGGAACCGACTAACTCCCCTTTTGTGTATGTACAGCTCTCAACATGCCCAGACTTGTAGTGATTTTCACCTCTTTTAAAACTTTTCGCCTCATTCTGAAAGAAAGAGGTGAAATGTGCCAACGTGACGGCCGTCTTGGTGTGTGGTGAGAGACGGGAGATGTAGTTCATTGAGCGGTTTCACAAAAAAAGTGTTACTTCACAGTTTTACGACACATTTTTATTTTTTTGACTTGTAAAATTATCTTTTAAATTGACAAACATCATATGTGTAATTCGTGGCACAATTCAAACGTGATCGAAATAAGGTCCCATGGAGCTCAACCGGAAGGGGAGGGACTTCGCCTCTCTATGAACGGACGTCTCTTTAATATGACCGCTCAGAGGAGAGGAGTTCTCATTTCTCTAACCGCCTGCTGCTTCCCCTCCTCTCTCCTCGGCTCCCCTCCTCGGCTCCTCCGCTCGCATCTCCTGTGGGCGGGACTAAGACACGAGGATAGGAGTCTAGGGGTGTTTCTCAATCGCGAGTAAAGCTGCTTCTGAGCCACTATTTCAAGCATACTACGTCATCGAGTGCCGCCGAAGTACTGTTCCAATCTCCAGTATACTTGGAAATCTACCGAGCCCGGCGTACTCCGTTTGGAGAAATATCGAGTGTGCACATGAGTAGACTTCGCGGCCTTAAAATCCCCACAATGCTTTGCGCACGGACCAATTTCCCCAAATCTGTGGCGGAAGATGTAAGGCAGGGCCTCTCATATGACGCACACCTGCACACTTGCTAGCCTGTTCCACTCTTTGTTTTCCGAATGGCAGGAAGTATTCTTGACTCGCTTCTGAAGCAAGATGCTCGGCAGACATGTGCTACCAAGCAAGCGTACTCGCGATTGAGAAACACCCTAGGGCTGCGTTTCACTTCGGTTAAATGGATTCCTTGCGTCCCTCACTTGCGTCGTTTCCCTGCGACTAGTCCCTCCCACCAGGGAAGCATGGAGAGACGCAAGGAAACCACGAGAAGCAGGGAAATGAGTTTTAAGAGCAATGGGACATCCTTTCCTCCAGAGCGTCACGTGAAGCGACGTCCGTTTGTGATGACGCTGCACAGCTGATCGTCTGACAGCAACCAGCTCTTCACACACACCCCCGCCTCTGTTAGTACACATTTACTGACACAAACATTTGTATCATCTGTTGTAGACCCAAATAAATAAAATCAAATAAGAACTCATTCTCAAAAAAGATAAACGCCATTCTTAAAATGTATAAACGAACATTAGTTGGATTAATATTGATTAGAGTGCACAATAGACATAAAATAATTGAGAGAAGAAAAAGAGATATGTTATCTATCAAAACCCAGTTAGATTAACATTAATTGGATTGCACACTTTGTTTGTTTGTTTAGATATGTAGCAAATTAACATTTTAAATAGCACTTAATGACTGACTGAATGGAAATGACAATAAATGAAAATGTAAAACGAAAAAAGCGATCATGAAAATGTTTCCAATAAATGAATAAAATAATTTTTGACCACTTTGTTGTTCAGATATATCACATATTTGTAACTAAATGATACATTAATTGAAACAAAACACGGTATAAACTGAGGAGTAAGTCCCGTGAGTTTCATGTGTTTTCTTCACTCCGCTGGGAAACTCTGCTCTCATGTCAAGAAGCATCAGATCAGTGCATGCGCTGCATCGTCCAATCAGTGAGCGATACACAGTAAGGGGGCGGGGTGAGTGTCTGAGGATTTCATCGAAGGATGGTCTGGTGGTTCCTCGATTATAGCTCCTCCATTATCGCTCCTCGCTCCTCGCTCCTCGGTCCTCGGTCCTCCGGCAGAAATAAGGCCATTGGGACGCTACTCAAGATGGCGCAGACAAATCAACTTCCGGTGAGACCGAGACCGAGGAGCGAGGAAATGAAAAATAAGAGAAGTGAAACGCAGCCTAGGAGGGGAATCTCAGAAATGAGATACGGCCTGTGACACATAAAAAAATCGGTTTTAATTAGATCAACTAAAATATGCGTCATATCCTGCTACGGTCCCGCACCATGCAGCGCCTTTTCTTGCAGGCGAATAACTTGATGAGCGAACTATGGATAAATCAAAGAAAATAAAAGTATCGGAGGGACACAGAGGGTTTCATTCTGCGTGGTTAGAGTTATATGCTTTCACAGCAAACGATGCTGGCTTACCGGTATATTTGATTTGTGGAGAGAAGTTGTCAAAGGTGCTGCAGCCTCTACGTATTGGAGGAAAAACACGGAAGAGGAAGACAGCTGACGATCTTCAGTCATAATTCAATCAGTTAACTATTTTTAGGGTGCAGCTATATGTTTTATTTATTTCAAAGTGGGCCCATTTGAATTATATTCATTTTCTTCAAATGTGCAGAGGACTCCCCAAGTGCTGTGTTGATTTATTAGTAGGCCTATGTGTATTTGTTTTAATTCTCCTTATAAGAGTTCTTTGTTTATTATTAGAGGTAGGCCTAAACAGTTTTCTATAATGTAATAAATAATAAATGCAAAAAAACTGTAGTTTTTGTCAATGATGTAACAATATATACAACTTTTTAATCAAGCTATCAAATAATGTTTTGCGGCTCTAGACAAAAATGAGCAAAATTGCTCTTTTGGTCAAAAAGGTTGCAGACCCCTGTCCTAGGCCTACGTGCGATACGTGTCAGTCCCAGCTGCCGTAGGCAAGAATGGATCTTTTCACAGCTCTTTCATATATCAGTTTTTTGTCCAAAAACTAAGGGGTGTGTCTTCTCATTGTTTCATGACACTGAAAACATGCGATGACTGCTCTGTCGAATTGACTGTTGAATGTCATATTTCGACAGTGAAATAATATTAGAAAAACAAAAAGCTATGAAGTTTGGTTGGGGGTCGGTCGCCTGCAGGGTCAGGGTGGGCCCTTGACTCATCAAAGGGACAACAACATGTTACCAGGCAGGGTAGAGAGCTGAAGGCGCGAGCTGATACCTCACTGAAATGCCGGCCTTGAATTTGAGTATAACTTAAGGACACTAAGCTCTGCATGAAGTGACTCCTTCCCTAAAAGCCACACATATCTACATAAGCTGCTCTAGAAATAAACAGTAGTGGTTGGCACGACCATTTAAAAGAGAACCCACGGTGACACAGTATGTGGTTAAGTGTATTTTAGCAAGCGAGTGCTTTTGTTTTGAATTCACTTCCGTGAGTTTCGCCCCGCCCCTCGCTCCAATGACCGTCCATTTGACCATTTAGTAAGGTAAAAAGCAAAAACGCCTCTCAGACGCTCTTCCGTTTACTTGTTTAATAAAGAAAAACAAATGGTACGTAGATACACGGATTGGTAGGCCTTTGTTGAAACAGTTTTGGTGAGTCAGCCCTAACTGATGTAATACAATGCGGATGCAGTAGGTGGCGCCACAGCAACGCCTGTACATGACTGTGTGTGTGTGTGTGTGTGTGTGTGTGTGTGTGTGTGTGTGTGTGTGTGTGTGTGTGTGTGTGCGTGTGTGTGTGTGTGTGCATGCGTGCGTGCGTGCGTGCGTGTGTGTGTGCGTGCCTGCGTGTGTGTCTGCCTGATTGCACCTTTTGTTTTGAGCAAATGTGGCTATGAAAACACAACATTTGACATGCATTCTTGGCCAAAACTGTCTTTCTCTGCTTCTCTGAACTGTCCCTATAAGAAATATATCATTTAACTAAGCTTAAGCTCCTACACTGTTGGGGATGACCATTATTTGGGAGGTCAAATGGATAAGAGGAAATAAAGCGTGACTGACGTTGTGTTTTACAGTCCAAACATGCCTGAGAGAGCAGTTAGGCTAGCCAGCCTCAGGCTATGTATTCATGTATAATATATCTACTACCAAATGCATTCTCAAGAATGGATTTTTTTTCTAACAATTTGCTTTATCTAAGGTGAATTTCAGTGAATCACAAAGGAACACCATTATATTTTAGTCTTCAAAGAACCATTTGTTTCAGTAATTGTTGTGAAAGAAACTTGAGCATTTATGAGCCATTTAAATGGAGAATGCATAACATTACACCTGATTTAGCTCGGATACAATCTTTGTCTCCAGACTTTTTAGAATATGCTCGTATTGTTAATTAATTCAGGAGGGGGTAAAAGTGTTCCTTGATTGTGTTTGCCAGACTGTAGCTATAGCAACTGCATGCTTTTGTAGGCAGGGTATATCTGAAATGTTTTGCTCAAGCCACAGTTCAATAGTTCTGGCTTCCTCATGTTTATTTCTGTCACTTTGTCAACATTATTGTAAGGAAAAAAAAAAAAAAATCTTTCAGTAATAGGTATTACAGCATGTAGTCTCTTAATGCAGTGTTTCTGAGCCCAGTGTCTGGAAACCCTAAAGCTCAGAGTATACAACTCTGTTCGCGCATTTACATAAAAATAATGCTTCCAAGTTATACCGAGATAAGAGAATTGCATCAGAAACTCAGATCAATATTGGGTTGACTTCAGAATAGCCTATACAAAAACAATCCAGTGGAATTGCAACAAAGGCACACATACACCTTTATACACCTTGTCTTATGTGTCATATCAAGATGTCTTTTCATTTCAGATTAACATTCTGTCCTTTTTACAGTATTAAATCAGGCGTTTTTATTGTTGTTGCCAACTGCAGGATACAGGAACTGAATGCAACATCTACCCTAGAAAATGTGTTCCATGTTTCCTTTCACTGACTACTAAGTTCACATAAAACAACAAAAGGTCCCTGAACAGTTTGTAATTTCCAGTTTGTCATGTCTTATGATTGATATTGATTGAATGTCATTACACAGAAGCTGCATTTCTAAGTGATGGTTGCAGGAGTGAGAAAGACAATGCATACATGATTAACCATATGACATCAGACAAAGAAAATAGGATCCCAATCATTATTTATAAGTGCTCTTACCGTGGCTTGTCCCTGAGTGAAGCTATCTCTCATTTTAGAAGCCTGTGCATTATTTAGCAGTGCTGCCAATGGTTTGCTTTTTGTGTTTGGTTTTGAATTAAACAAGACTTTTAAGGCTGTTGTCACTGCTTTTTCAATCTTGAAGTATTATGGATAACTTGCATGTATACCATCTAATACAAATCATACTATTATTAAAAACACATTATAACTCTTTAACCTTAAAGGAAATACCAAGTTAAGTGATACAACTGGTATCAAGCTTTAAACTGCAGCTGTTTTGGGCATTTTTGCTTATTCTGATAGTGATAGAGAGAGGGACCCCCCATAATATGAAGTTAGCGTTAGCAGTCAGTTAGCTTAGCTGCGCCTAAAAGAGTGGAAACCGCGTTTTAAAAAGCTACCATCGATCTGTCCAACAAAATCTGCCAAAAGCTTACTAACAACTCAATATAACAAATATAATAATAATGCCAAACTGTTGCTCCAATTGCTTTTAATTCTAACTCAAATGATTGGCTACTCTCTATTAAATTAATTAAACTCTTCACTATTCTCTTTGGCACATTTGCCGAGCATCCTACATTTAGATTGTTAGCAATACACATTGGGCTACAGCTGAGGCTGATGGGAATTTTATTAGGCATGCAGGGAGTATTGATCATAAATCAAAGTATTGGAAAGATAAATCTTTGACCTGATGATAGAAGTAATTGGAAGGTCACTGGATCAATAAAATAGTTATAATTCATCCTGGCATTGGCAACCAAAGATGTAAGCTGCTGATGCAAGAACACACAGAAAATAAATGTTTACTTTCAAATTGACCCAAAAAGCTTAACGAACATACCTGCAAAATAGAAAATATTTCTGAAGGTAGCAAATCTAAATCTAAGGGTCTACGTTGAATTGGCATGCAGACCTTGTTCAACATATGACTTGTACTGTGCAATGTCTTTTTCCCAATATGGGATGCTTTAAAAAAACACGAAGCATAATTTACCACTTTTTAATTGAAGCAGTGTCTTTGTAGTCTAATGTTGACATAGACTTCATTAGTGGCCCATGAATACCAAGCATTATCCTCTGCATGTGAGGATCCTGTTCGTAATGAGTCTTTTGTCATTGAGTATGACCTGATCTTACAATTTCCTGCCATCAGTTACATTCTCTCCCTTTGCTCCATAAAGCATTAGACCTTAGGGAACTATGCTCACATGACTGACAGGGAGATATTTTCCCTGGCTTTTATAAAGGGATTACCTGAAACCCCCTATGGCTCTGTGACTCTAGGATTACTCAGCCATCTTTTCTTTAACTTGCTCCAATAAATGAGATGCACATTGTTAGCTTGCCATGTTCTGCCCTTCTCTCTCTGAATCTCTGCACTGTGACTGTCACATGACATCTGTCACTGGGTTCATGACCGTGCCTATGTCTGATTCCCAATGCAGCAGTGTGGGCTTTCACCTATGTGCCTTAAAGGATGCATAACGTTAATCACAATGCCATTTTGCTTAATTTGACTCAATGCTCTTAGTTGGATTAATGTCCCTGAGAATGAAGCGGGCTGATGGCAGCTGCTGCAGAGCACTACTTTAAAATGCATCTGTATGAATACACATATTATGGTTTATAGCTGAGAGCACACTGTGAGCACAGCCCAGTTCAAACCAACTGCATTATGCAGATTTATTGTTTGCGCACATAAATAATTTTTACCAATCTAAGTGTTAAGCCATGTTTGAAAAAAGTAGCATCACACTTGCAGTATGCTTCAAATATACTTGAGTTAAGACATGCTTTGTTGCTCTAGGACACTGATTTGATCACATCCAAATGTCTGCACTGTGTTTCTTTTAAACAACTTGCTCTTTCTTTATCTTTGCTTGTAAATTTGATTACGCTGATGCCCTGTCTCGTGCATGTCTTTTTATCAGGGCAAAATAAAGATGGCATCAGTTAATACAGCTTTTCAATTACAAGCTGTGATCCAGTCCATCTCTCTTGGGACCGACAGGGCAGATACAGTCAGATACTGTAGCTTGGCATAATGCTTTCCGGTAATTTATCAGCACACATTATCTGTGGGCCGTATATCTGAACACAGCAGAACAGAGATCCAGAGCAAAGAAATCCACTAACCTTCTCTTCATCAATCCAGGTAACCATTCTGAGGCAGAACCTTTTAAGCTTTATGAAGTCTTATTGTCCTATTTTAGCCAGGTTTGTTTCACTGTTATAGTGGCAGTTAAGTATTCTCCTTTCAAGCAGGGGTAGACATACTGTAGTCTAATGTGATTCACAATCAATTTAGTTTATTCCAAACCATAGGTTCACAGTCAGAAACAAAAGACCTGATAATGAATGTGTGAGCCATTCAATGTTCGAATTCAGATGTGTCAAAGATATGTTGGTTCAGCTCATTGATGATAACGCAGGCCTTTTTCATAGCATGTGATGGCAGGAATAGCAAACGTGTAACCTCATTAACAACATTAATTATGGCTGCGTTGCATTTAGGTGTTCCAGTTCCAGCGCTCTGTTAGCATGTACACCGGCTCACTGCCACGGCTTTCTGGGACCATCAAATGGAAGAGCGCCAGCGTTATGTTACTAGTTGCACCTTTTCTGCCATCACAAATCTAAAATGGTTGATTGGAAGTTCCAATCAACCAATTTGGAACTAAGGTGTATTTCAGAGGCCATTCATAAAACAAGGATTTTCAACTGGTCTGATCAATATTACACATTAAACACAAAGCTTTTTATATTATATTACAATCTACGGGGGAAAAAAAGTAATAGACAGAAAGAAAACATTTGTTTTGTCTTTGCTCATGCTATGTTAGCTTGGGCACTTTTCATTCATGCTGTAAGCATTTACCTAATGTTTATGTTTAGATTTATAAAATAACTGAAATGAAATCAGATTTGCAGCTCTGATAGATGTCAGCAATGTCACTGATTGACTTTTGTGTTTTATGTTTGATATTTGCAAACTTTACTATCAAACTTAAAAGCAATTTTTCCTAATTGATTCAGCATATTTTGATTAACACTCAATCATTCAATTGCTAAAGATTAATCCAAGCAGCCTTGGCAATAGATCTGTCTCCATGACAACTGAGCTCCATCTACAACTTGAGAAACTGTGATGAATTTCGGAATTTCTTACTACTTCCTGACATTTTATTGACCAATTGATTGATCAAATAATTGAGAAAACGGAAATAGCCCTTAATTGCAGCCCTTTATTTAGACTGCCCTACATACCAAACGGTGCACCTATGCGTGAGGCTGCAGAGCATCATTTGGAAGTGCAGCATGTAAACACAGTAAACACCACCTTCAGTGCAAACATGTAAACATACCCAAAGTGTCACACAGTACCAGGACTTACCCTGCATACTATTATCAAATCTATCTCTCCCCTCTCTCCCTCCCTCAGCAGAAGGAGCATCCTATAGGCTAATCAGCTGGTAGTTTCAATCCAGCCTCAGCATCCTCCCCCTCCCAGAAGAGGAAAGCCGACAGCCGGTGTGTGCGAGGTGTTTTTGTCCGCTACCATGGTGGAAATTACGGATATGGTGTGCCTTCTCGTCCCGCTGGTGATGTTCGCTGGGTCTACCTTGCAGACCGAGGTGAAGAGCGGCAAAGAGGCGGAAAAAACGGGGAATTTCATGGAAGACGAGCAGTGGCTGTCCACCATTTCACAGTACAGCCGCAAGATCAAGCACTGGAATCGCTTCAGAGACGTAAGTCCTCCGTGTTGATTGAGAGATGCGCGGTAATGCGGTATAAGATGCGCTGATGGGCAAACACGCACGGTCATTTGAAAACAGTAATAATAGTTAGGGCACACTTTCTCGCCCGGGTGATACACACAAACTTGGGGCTGTTTTTAGGATATGGCTGTGGAAACACACTTTAGAAAAAATGTTTAAATATTGGAAACAATTAAAAAATAATCACTGTTATATCTAAGATACACATTTATGGTATAAATGGTATAGTGGACTATGAATGTGAAACTGCACATTGTATTTTGTTTACAGTGTTATTTATATAATTAGGCTATTTGAAAAATGTCCTTTTCAATTTCGTTCTATTTTGTGCTTGTTTTTTTTAACAAATAGCTCAAAAATACATTGTATATTTTATGTGAATTTAATATCTTTGCTCATAACGCCAAACACAGACTTGATGTTTCACTTTTCTGATCCCCTCCTCAAAATTCAGGATGTCTCAACTGATATTTTTGTCAAGAGCTTCCACGACAGCTTTACCTGGAAACATCTAAATCCAAACGGCAAACACAAACTAGACTCTATAGGCTACTACTCTTCACATTATAGTAGGCCTACAGCAGATGGTTTCCTTTATTAACCAGGCAATTGATGTGTTGGTCCCACTTGCACAGCAGGAACATTAAAGACCTATTCCATCATACTGCCCTTAATACTGCCCTTACCTCAGATGTGTTTCCAGACGTGTCCCAGGAGATTTCACAAACAAGAGAATTAAGCAATTAGAGCAGAGGGGCGGGGATTGATTGATGTGCACATTCACCTACCGAACAGACTGAACTGGGTTGCAGGGATTGATTAAAGCCTGCAGGCTATACACAGTGATCTATTGCTGTGTCTGTGAATGTATGGACTTAATTTTGTCTCCAGGCTCTGTGAAATGATTAATAATGATCCCAGCAGGATTTGGACAATAGTGCAGTTGGATAATGTTCCATATAACTTCTGTTAATTGGGTTTTAATTGATCCAGGGTGGTTACTAGCACGTGATAAGTATCATTATTGGATTTGAAATGTGAGCGGTTGGCTTGAGCACGAACATACACGTGAGAACAATGCCCTATCTTTACAGGAGGAGAAGCCTTTATAAGTAGTAACCATAGCAGAGAAGCTGCGCTGTCGTTTTTGATCCACATTCATACGCCTCCTTATGGACGTCCCTGAAGAAAAGGTGAAATTGGCAGCCGCCCCTCCTGGATATCAGATGACTTTGGCTGTGATTACTTAAGGAGAATGTCCTCGGGAACTGTACTTAGGGAAGTAATGAAATTGTGTGCATGGAAAGATTAAGTCAGAATTATTGTGGGATTATAACTCGCTGGATGCTGCTCTATATTTGCACAGCTTACATCCAACACTGTTAGTAAGAGCAGCAACTTCACTCTGAATTTGGCCCATCATGATTGGCTGTGAAAAACAAAACATAGAACCAGAATGTGTGGAGCATCCCAAGATATAAAGGCTTCTTCTTGACATTGCTCAAGGCGTTACCATCTAGTATAAAGATGTCACATGCTCTGCTTTCCCTTTTCCCCCCTCAATTGAACATCAAAGCTGCTGTGAAACACCAACAGATCCAGTTCCACAGTGTCTCTTTCATGACCATTATTCCCAGAGGTGACTGTCTTAATGTGTGCATGTGCATTTGCAAGCCTCCAGTGCATAAGTGTGTGTTGGCTTCCACACTCCTGCAAGTGCACAGGCGTGATTCTTTTCAAGGCTGTTGCATCTGCACGTGCTTTTGCTAGCGTGCTAAAGGGCAGCAGTGCTGGTGTCTCTGGTGATGATGATGATGACAGGAGAAACATCAGAGAAACGAAACCACTGAAAGTCCCCGGGGAATCGCCAATGGAAACCACTTTGATTCCAGCTTGCTGCCGTAGCAACAGCAGTCTCTGCGTTATGGTGTTGAAAGGGAGCATGTATCACTGAAGGTTTGATGACTTTATCCCCCCTCACCAGTCCTGCTTCGGGTGCGAGGAATAAGTGGAAACATCCGTATTAGGATATTTTCGTATCGTTCAAATGTCTTCAAGCTAAACACCATTACTGCAACCACCTATTTCCTTGATGATTCTTAATGAGAGCTGATGAATATTGAATATAATGAACATTTAATTGGTGTTGCTTCATGTTGGTCTTTGAGCAACAAAAAAAATCAGAACTAGAAAATGAGCAGTTCAGTCTCTGGGAAATGTATAGTTGATGTATAAAGGACTGCCAATTACACAGTTATAGATATTCAGATTACATAAATTGATGTTGACTTGCACAGTCCTCTGAGACCAGAATGTTGAATATTAATCCGACACTGGAAAGCAATAATCAAAGCTGCGAAAACATGAAAGACTTAACTCTTTCATTCTCCCATTTGCATGTGCGCAAACACAAACAGATGCACACAAACCCTCACACACGCATAAACACACACAATACATAGGCTGCAGAACGCTCTCTGTAAATATTTCATATTTATACTCTTATGAAATGTAAAAGCCAAATCTGGATAAGAGGGTCTTTCACTTTCAATAAAAATAGCTCCCACACTTCAATTCAATCTATTTCTCAGGAAGACAAGGCGATTAGATTTAACAGTTACAGTCAACAAATAATAGAATGGGATACCTTCAATCCTTTAATCTGACAGGTGCACTCAACATTTCATTTCACTAATGCACCAAATCCAGGAAAAGAGAGAATACAGGGGAACGGGTGAAGGCAGTCAATGCAGAATTGTTATTTAAACCCAAAGACCTGGTGTTATTTGTTCCATTCTTTTAAGTCATTCGGCAGCCTAAGTTGCAATTATAATGTGTACAATTTAGATTTTGTATTAATTTATTTTCTTTGTTTTATACAACCCGAAAGATATATCTAATAATAACCTTTGTTATAATGAGAAAGTTATATAAGGGATGATTAAAAGCTGGAATCATACAGTAGAAAGAAATTGCAGATCTCATAAAGAACATCCATCATGTTCTGACTTTTATTTTAAGATGCTGAATAAAATGTGTTCCTTGCACAGAAACTGAGACTCAATTATAGGGACAATTACATGTCAACTGGGTGCATCTCACCAGTCAAAGCAATGTCTATTTTCATTTCAGTGTGAAATGAAATGGTTGGAGACTACTGCATTGTATTCATAGCGGATCTAATTTGTAATGTTTACCAAAGGCAAATCAACAACAGATTCTATTCTATTTTTGTAAAAATGATGCTGTCCATGAAATTGCCAAGCCATGAAATTGGTCTGGTATATTTTATTTCTGTTGATTTGGGATAAACTCAGATATGTGCCTGAAAATGGATGATCATTACGACTTAGCTCACCCAGCATGAGGCAGTTTATTGTTGGCATCCATTACACATGCCTGTATGAACATGGCAGAAAGGGATCAGACTTATGATGTGATTTTTGGGATAATATTTTCTCTGCTTTCCATCCAGTGTTGTCTGTGCCTGGTAAATCCTTATCTTAAAAATACATGCCTCTCCACTCAGGCAGCAATGGACCACCCAGTACCAATCCTGCCAGCACCTGTTATCATTCATTTCATTTTTAAGAAACAGCACCTGCAAAAAAACCATCAGATTCCTTCATGATGCCACTTGATAAATATGCAAAACAGGGGGGGCAGTCATTCTCGCAATCTGGCAAGAACCTTTGAAAATAGATTGACCTTAAAAATCTCTACTTACCTCCCTGATTTTTGCCTTAAACTGGCTTTGGACCAGCACAATTTTAACACTTTGATTAATGCTCCTTTTTATCATTTCACTATAGCATACAAAACATAATTGTGGGTAATGACATCTGTAACACCGGAGCCAAATACTCCATTAAACACTATCCAGATGAACAGTAGTTTCATCACCAACCCTGCGCTTAGTCCTGCTTTTCTATCACGGAGCAGCTCAACTCCATACTCCCCAATGTTAGAATAGACTGCCACTGATGCGTTAAAGCTATGCATGATGATAACAGCTTATCAAAAATCCATTAGTCATACTTTGTTCTGTCACGAGTTGTTCCTTATCATACTCCAGATTCTTTATGAGGCTGCAAACGTCCAGAGCTGTGTTGGTGATGCAGATGGATCTCGATCTCTTCCAACAGTTTTTGGATGGCGCGTTTGTTCAGGGTTTGGACTGGCGACTGGTGCGCTGTGGGGTGTCTTGGCCGGCTACCAGAGGCCTAGGTGGGCTGTAATTGAGTAGAAGAAGAAAAAAGAAACAGCCTTTCATCATGCCCTGCTTGCAAAGCCACAGCTGCTCTCCACTGCAGTACAATAGCCACAGCTGAAGGGCACAGGTGCCGCAGAGACAGGGAGAGGGTTTCCTAAGTATTGAAGAAAGGATATGATTATTACATTTTTTTGTACATTCATTTGGAAACACAATTTAATAAATGTAACATCATCCACAACTCTCCAAACTGCAGAAACAGACACACGTTTTGTTAAGCATTCTTTTGTTCAACATGTTTCCTTACAGATGTTAAAAATGTTCTGCACTCTCGGAGTGACCTGCATCTGTGTTGGCTAAACCTGGGACTCGGTATGCCAAATAGGTTGTTTGTTGCAGAGAAAAGCCAACATCCAGAAATCTGCCTGAAATAAGCTCTTTGTGGGATATTTCCAAGTCCTCCAGAAGTTAAAAACCTGTATGTGCAGTAATTAGCCCGGCAGTACAAGTCCCAAAATAGTGTAAATGATGTGACAGCGTGATGTTTGTATTCAGATAGGCCTACAAAAAGGACATTTAGAATCTCAATAGTTTATGTCTCATGATTAACTTTCATTTGAAAATGCACTGCGCCTCTTAAATTATCACTAGACAGAGTGGCTTTGCGATTCCAGAAGGCAGGTTCAATAAATCACATTTTTTCTTTTAAAACGAACAATAACTCTAAGTGGCAGTGGCTGTCCCTACAGTAAATGCCACCCAAGTGTTATTACCTTTGGGCTTGAGCCAGACTGAGTCACAGCCAGTGTTATATCAGCTTTCGTAGACAAAGTAGCTGATTCAAGATAATTTGATTAGAAAAAGTTAGAAGTGGTTGAAAATAGCAGTGCAAATTCAAATGTTTTAGCACCTGAGAGTACCTGAGCAACCCAGTCTCACGGCATTTCGTGTTATAGTCACAAAATCTATTGATTCGTGTTCACCAACACGATTTCCCCTTTTTATCGTGTCACACAGAACGATTTTACAAGCAATGTATTTCTATTGGTAGTATGTTTCGTGCCTGCACCATGTCTTTTTGTCCGGTCGGGTCTTGGAAGACCAGAAGCTGTGTGGTTCATAAAAACATTTTCTTACTCAATATCAAGCCACAATTCTTGTTTTTATTTTAAATTGTATAATGTCGGACTTTTCTTGCCGTCCGTGAGGAAAAGAAATGGGGCTCAGTACTGAAATCTGTATTTTTTAAATCTTTTTTTCCTTCTAATTTGTTATTATTTACATTGCTTTTAAAATCGTTCTGTGTGACGTGAAAAAAAGGGGGAAATCGTGTTGGTGAACACGAATCAATAGATTAATTTCGTGACTATAACACGAAATGCAGTGATACTGGGTTGACCTGAGAGACTTGTGAAAACATTAGCTGTTATCCAACTCAGAAAAACTACCTTATTTTATTTTTATCGTTGTGTTCCCCACACAAAATGTTGCATTAATACTGTCTTGCAAAGTGAAACATACATGATGGAAAATAGGAACATAAAAGCGAAATCTACGACTTGTGTCGTGATCTGGGCTTTTGGTTTTTCAATTTCCTGTCTAATTTTGGTAAAATCACAAAATTGTGTCGCTCCCCTGTGTTTTTGCCTTTATACCCCAGCTGTGTCTCGTTTATGTGATTAGTTCTGATTGTGTACATACAGTATACCTGTGAGTCTGACAGTGTTCCCTGTGAGATGTTGTCAATGTTTTCTAGTGCGGTCAGTCCTTCTGTGCTTGTCCCTTTCTCGTGTTCCCTCATGGATTTTCTGCCAGTGTTCTTCCTGACATTAAGGTTTGTTCCTGGTTTAGTTGTTCTTATCATTATCAAGTGAATTAATTACCTTATTAGTGTTGTTCTCGGTCAATTTGAAACATTTTAAAGCTTTCATTAGCTTCATTGTTAGCTACAGCTGATCAAATCTGCTAGCAAGTTAGTTCAGCCAGCAAAATTGACTGTCACCAGCTAGAAAGGAGACGGCTGGTTTTTTCTACCTTTGTCTTAAACTTAATTCCAATTGTTAAAAAAATAACAACTAATGGAAGGCTTAACTGGTATAGCAACAGTATGCTAATAAAGGGGTTTGTCTTTAAATCTATTGGCGCACCAATAGATGTTCAAAAGAATTTAGCTTACAATTAAGAAAATAGTAGGCTAACTTGTTCTATAGGAATAGGATTGTAGGAGCATTAGTGATGAGTAAGCTTGATAACTTGTTAGGCACGCCAAGTCTGCCTTTTCCCCTTGACCAGGTTTCAGTCCTTGTTGTTGCTAATCTTGTTGTGACTTTCTTTTTCGAATAGCCTTCATTGTTTTCAGCTCCCCTGTCTCAAATCATTGGCTGGTTCTTATCCTTCTTGAATGCCCTACCAAGGCAACTTTATTGATTTTCCATTGTTGTACATGTCTGTTTTTCAGTTGGGGCTGATGTTTTCAGTCAAGTGTGAAGGTTCTCGCTGCTTGTACCAGATACTCCTGTGAGTTGCAGACTGTTTTCTTATTCCCCGCGGGGCCTCGGAAGGCACAAGGGCTGATTTTATTTATAGATAGCCCTAGTACAGGGCTGGCATGAGTGCACAGAGACTTTGTGGACTATAAGTGTGATAGTCTAGCTGTAACTGTTTGTGTGTGTCTGTTGTGTGAGTGCATGTGTGACGACGCATGAAAGTTTGAGAATGGCAACTCAGTAGAACCAGTCAATTTTTTGTCTTGGACCTTTGAATATGTATCCAGTGAAATGGAAAAAGCAATTCACCGCTTACATAATTGAGTGAAAACTTCAGCCAGCGTTTGTATTTGACCTTTTATTCATCCTTTGCTGTCACAGTATTTCTGACGTTGCTCATATTTACTTGAGCATGAAAGAGTGGCATTAGAGCCTTTCTTATTATGTATAAAGCATAATAACTGTGTGACACACTTCAGTGCAGACATAAATTAATACCTTTTTTCCACCAGCTCTAGCATGAAAGGAAGAAATTATTCATGTATGAAACAGTAAGGCAAAGTGGAAAAAAATCTGTTACAGTTTCAGTATGTTTAACGATAGAAATGGAAATCTATCAGCCACCTAAAGCACAAAATATGGCTAACGTTTTGAGTTGTATTGCCCAAATATTTTGTATGACTCACACAATCCTCATTTGGAAGGAGCTTGGCTAATAATTTACATCTGATTTTCTTTATGTAGACACAAATCTGACCACAATATGGTTTCTGGTATTATGATTTCAAATAGAGTACAGTTATACATAGGAAATGCTGTTTACAATTGTAGTCCCCAGAGTGAAAATACACCAGAGGCTTGTTCTGCAAATACAACATAATAAAAACAAATCAATACAGAAATGTCAGAATATGAATAAAACTATACATGTATTGTAAATATTGATCCAACAAACGCCACGTATGGCAAAATGCTTATGATTCTATAATTTAGGGTACATTTCACATCAACAAAAATGTTCAAAAAAAGTGTTCTTTCTCAATAGAACAATCAGTGGTTCAAGTTAGTATATTCCTCAGTATAGTTTAAAAAATAATTGTATTAAAGTTTTGTTTTTTCATGTGATATGTTCAGCACTGTCATTAAGGATAGGGATATTTTTATGTCATGTAAAACTCCAACCTGTGTAGATGTACAATATACTATAAAGGATATCAGAAGCACTATTTTAGATATTTTAAATTTGAAAGAATGAGGTGCAACATAGTTGACAATGAAAGTCAAACATTTGACGCAAATAACATAGTTGACTGGACACATTATTAACCATCAGCACTATGTTCATTTCAAGGCAGAAGTGCAAAATTCTATTGATAATGATGTGCAATGATGTCTACATGTCATACAAATTGTCAACTAGGTTACCTGTCAACTAAGTTACTACAGTTATTACAGTATTGGGTAACTTACAGTAGTTGACAGGTAACCTAGTTGACAATTTCCCTATTTTGACCCATCATTTCAATGGTAGGCCTTGCCTGGATGACCACATGTCATTTTCTTGAACAGGTTAACATCACATTTGAACATATAATTGAATTAAAATCATTAAACAATTGTAAACCATATCAATGTACGTAACATTGTTGATGGTCAATTAATATACTCATTGACAATGTGCTATTATACATAACATATTGTAAACAATTAGAGGACAATCACCACAGTGTGTTCAAAATGTCTGCCAAAGAGGAACATGGCATCATGTGATGCTGGTAACATGATATTGGGACAAACCATTTTTGAGTTAAAGGGGGAAGTTCTGTTCGTAACATAGTTGACAGAACTTTTGCGGACATTCAAATTATTTAAAGGAGGAAATCAATTAAACAAATATTATTATTCTTTAGTATTTAGACTTTTGAAATAAATGAATAATAGTTTTTATTTACTGTAATGGTTTTTATTCATTATTTTGAAACCAAGACACCCTCAACTGAAAAACGGACATAGCAAAAACTGACAATTTAAGAACATCAAAACATATTTCAAGCTAAATAAAGCATAGGATGCACATAATGTTTGTGTGATATTATAACATGCTTTCCAATTATAGGCAAAATATGATATTTTTGAAGAAAATAGTTAGAATAATTATAATTATCATCAATGGACATCAATGGACATGGAATGTACGCTAAATTGTAGAATCACAATAAATAAATACTGTATATCAAAGTTTACGTTTAAACTTCAAATCTCCTTAAGCTCAGCTTCCAGCTAGGTTATACATTGAAGGACACTCAGCTTAGCTTGTCAACATTTATTTAACTCAGATCCTCTTTCATTTAGACTTTGATGGCAATACAGTTAGTGGACAATATTCAGAGAAACGTCAGTAAGAAAATTAACCTTAAGCAACAAAAATATAAAATATATAACTTTGAAAAGTAAAGGGAATGTGTCCTTCCATCCTTAGAGGTAATAACGCACTTTGCAATTTCACATTTTCAAATACTTTAATCGAATTAAGATTCCGGAAATTGTTTTTATTTATTGGAATAAATGTAGAGGCCTTGAAAGTTGAAATTATCAAACACTTCACTCAGAAAAAGTAAGCATAGTTTTGGCCGGCATAAAGTTGAGTTATTCTCCTTTCTTCCACATCATCCCCCAGCAGATCAATCTTGTGATGCAAGGGGAACGGCTGCTCTATGCTTCGTCCCCAACCTTAAATTGTCCAATGTTATAAATCCAAAAAGTACTGACCCTCACTTCACCTTTTACCTAACCAGTCCTCCCAGATTTCTTAGATAAGCTCCCTCTTGACGCGTTCCTGCAAGCAAGGCAGACCAGACTAACAGCGTTTGATGCTCTGCCTCTGCTCTGCGATCCTGAAGCATCAGCTTACAGCCTGTGAGCATGCAGCAATACAGGAATCAGCAGGCTTGCTTCTCGTGCCCCGCAGCCCAGTGTGCATGAAGATAAGAGGAGAGCATATAGGATGAGAGTATTGTTAAGGGGGTTTTGTTTCATCTCATGCACGTCTCATGTGATCTGTAAACCCAAGCTGAGAGGTTGTGAGCCTTTATGTGAATCTCTAGGTGGGAGGAAATGAAATGATACTGTATGTAGCAAAGCTACTGATGACACCCTTGGGGCAATGTAATTTTTTGATTTTTCCTCTCTATTTCATCATATTGTGGGGTTATATTTTATACTACAACAGTATTCAACAGTAGTGTGCCTCCACATGCTTTCATGTATATAAAATAGAACATCTGTTCTTAAAAATGGTATGTAAACAAAGTGCAACCTCGGTTATTGTGGTTACTTTGCAGCATTTTCTTAGTCTTTTGATGTCACTCATAAAAAGGTTTTGGCCACATAGACTCTGTAATGCAAAAAACCCTAAGGTTGGGCTCGGTATGTTCTGAAATTCATGGCCCTTAATGCATTTTTACCGCTGTGACAGCTGAAGACACTTTTCATCACATTATCGTGATTGTGATATCTCAGTAACGTCTTGAGGACATTTCTTAAAATTTCAAATGTCAACTTAGACTGATTAGGCGTCAAAGCTCAAGGTGTCAGTGATAATATATGAATATTGTAACAATTTCACTAGATGTCTTAATATGATACAATTTAACAGTGATTACATTTCGGTCAGATATGGATGTAAACTGCAACTTGACTAGTTAGCAAAAGCAACGGCTAAGCAGTAATATGAGTTTGATACAGAGGGCGGTGAGGACATTGTCGCCCTGTGCTGTTCTGCGTGGGTTTGATGAATCCATTGAAGGCAGATATTAACGCTCATTTTGAGACAACTCAAGTATAAACCATCATCCGGCGGACTCATCTCCAAATGAGTGTACTGTGTTTGCTTTGGAACTGATAAGGCAGTGATGCGCTGTCACCACAAACGAACCCCTCAGGGTAACCACAGTGAACACAGAGTGCATCTGACAGCTGACATTTACCTAGAAACACCTGTCAGTCACACACACACACACGCGCTGTCAGATAGACACACACAATCATTTCAACCTGTTTCCTGTTTGTTCTTTGTTTCCATCTACCAGGATTTTTTAAAAGCTTTTTTAGAGTTCCACTTGAGCTGAACCCAATGTTACAGCTCATGAGGGATTGTGGACTGTCCATCATTATTGCGAACATCAGCAGTGGGGTGAACAATCTGCCATGTTTGATGTGGAGGGTACGTTCCCCCGCTCCGTTTAGCAAGAGGAGATCTTTCTGATGTTATCGGGTAGATTACAGAGCTCCTGGATGCTGAGTGTTTTCTGCACTCCTCTAATCATGTGTATTAAAAAAAAGACACAACAGTCTTTCATCAAAATTCTTCTCCGTGAGTCATATTTTCTGGTGATATAACTTCACTGCCGTGTGCCAAACTTGTCACCGTGCTCTGCGTCTCATTCTCACTTCCATTGTACACTCAGGAGAATTTATTTTTCCCGAATACATTTTCTGCAGCCTCTCTTTTATGAAATCATTGATTTCCAGTCCTGTCAGCGCGGCAGGACGCTTCCCTCATCGGTCTTGGCAGAAACACAAATACAGAAAGGCTGCTAAATAATGCAGGAGCTGAGGCATCAATAAAAGGAGACATGGGAGGCGTCAGATTAATGGCCAGGTCGTAAACTCTTTGAGGCCTTGCCTTGCTAATGTGTGACTTTATCAGGCCCAACAAGGGTAAATCACACAACCAGCAATCATTCATTAAAGGTGGGGTATGTAAGTTTGAGAAACCAGCTCGAGTGCGCTAGAATTTGAAAATACACAACCGGAGAAAATCTGCCACTTCCTTATAGAGCCCCTCCTCCAACACACACGAACGCGCACATGACCAATGAGGGCACGAGATAAGTTTGTGCACAGATGGAAGGCTGACAGGCAGGTAGGCCATCCAGTTATTTTAGCCGGGCCGGCTAAAATGATTGGTCGTGCTTTTTACAGTACTACGGCTTCCACAGATGACATTTTTTTATGGATTTTTTGTCAAAGCACTTAAGATATTCATTGCTATCGGGATGTTAAGAGCATTCCATGGAATATAACAAAAAGTGTATCTCGAGCCGGTTTCTCAAACTTACATACCCTACCTTTAAGCTCAAGTGAGTGTTGAGTTAAATTCTAGACATGAGCCAGTTTACTGGGAGTGATTTCTCTGTCATTGAGCAGGGGGATGAGATAGAGCAACAGATAGACTGTTCGGTAGATTTGAAACCTTGAGTGGAGTCCTTGCCAGTAATGAAAAAATATTTACCCCTGTGAAACTCAACTTTGAGGGTCATAGAAGAAGGTACCAGCTTTCATGAGGGCTGCTTATTTCACGTGTTGTGTCAGGATTTATCACCTTCCAGGGAGCTGTTTGGCACACTCCTCCAGTACAGTTAATGTTTACGGTGATGAGTAAGTCATCTCTGAGGAAAAGAGGGGGGCGGAGGATTTGTAAATATCTTGACTCATGCTTATTATTTCAGACAGCAATATGCTTACAAGAGCTTTACATCTGTACATATCTTCTGTCGTATTCCCTTATGAGTGAAGGAAATACCATTATAAGTGTCTAGTTAAGTGCTCTTTTTTTATGATATGCAAGAAAATAATATTCATAATGTCATCTTTCCAAATTGTTTCTATATTTTTTAAATAATAAAACCCTGATAATATATTTTTCAATCAAAATAAAACCTTCTGTATTTGTTACACTCATACTTGTAGCACCGTACACACCAGTGAAATTTGGATTTGGAGAGATTTTGTGTATTTATATTTGTTGCTATGTCATGTATTTCCGTGCACCGATCAGAGTTCTGGGACACTAAATAAGGATGTTTTTTAAACTTACGTTAAATGTTAGAAGAGGGGTTTTAAATGTACATGAAAAGTCTTTCTTTGGTTCTTCCAATGTCATTGAATGCAACTTAATACCCTGTACCTCACTAATATTGGCTCTTTTCTCTCCTTTTGCTGTCATTTCACCAGGAGGTAGAGGTCAGTTCTCTTCAGATTTTTGACACTGCTTTTTCAGCTGTTTTTGTACATATTTTGTTTTCATTCATGTCTCATTTCCTTCTCTTTTTGTGTGTCTTATCTATACTTCTCTGACACTCTTCCTACTCTTCTTTCTAAATTTAAAATCTCCTTCAACTTCCTTTTTTGAAATTGAACGTTTAATGTTCTAATTAAGTTAGGGAGGGGGAGGAGCACTTAAAGAAGAGCCATATGCCTCACATATAGGCACCGGGTGCACATTTGTTGGGCTCATTTCCATACAGATGTACATCCACAGTTCATTCCCATCTGTTTGACTCACTAATTATCATGCTGCAAGAATAATGTACACATTATAATCAGTGTACGATGATAATGTAAACTACTTCTCCTCTATGAAGGTGACAGAGTGTCGATGTGTTGTGCCATCAACAACGCTGTGCACTCAGGCCTGCAGTGTGTGAACTACGTGTCTCATCATTTTCCGCAGATGCTAATACATGATTATTTTCTCTTCGTGTTTCTGCAGGATGATTATGTTCGTACCTGGGATGAGAATCAAGCTTCTAATGAGAGTAAGTGTCATCTCCTTCGCTCCGCGTGGTTAGTTAAGTCACTCAATGCCATTTAACATACACCTATTGTGTCTTAGTTTAATACAGTCTTACATTTATTGCATTATAATTGTGTCTTAATCCTGAGTGTGCAATAAGACATTTTGAGCAAGCACTAAAACTATATTTTGAAAATAATATATTATCATGCTCAGAATAGTTTAACTTGAGCAATCAAAAAGCTATTGTGGACTCTTTTAAAACCATAATCTAGTTTTATTAACCTCATTAAAGATCCATAGTTTCTTTTTTGCTATCATTATTTCAATTCAAATACAAAGGCTTTAGTCATATGCACAGTAGTTACAGTGTAGAAATGGCAATGAAAATATTAAGTCCCAAGCTCCTCCAACATTGCAACATAGTTATATAGGACATAAAACAATAAAACAAATTAAAAATTAAAATTAAATTAAAATAGTGCAAGAAGAAACAGTAGAATATATTAGAATAAAAATAGTGCTTGATACAAATTATGTTAGTGCATATATGAGTGAGTGTGTAAATAGTAGATAATATATACTTACAAAATATACACCATATACTGTATGCAGTACAAAACATTTCTATAATGACAAAGAATGAATCAGAATCAGAATCAGAATACCTTTATTAGTCCCACAGAGGGGACATTTGCATTGTTACAGCAGGAAAGAGCCACAGACAGCTTAATGTTACCTATGTTAAGAAAAAAGTACTAAGTTATGATATAATAAAAATATAATATAAAAAATAAAAGTAAAAGAAAAATACTTTCCAAAATACAAATCCTGTAACAGTTCTTAGGATTTAGCAGCCAGGTATATATTACACAGTTATTAATGGCATATGTATATAATGTATATATTGCACATATAGCACATATTGCAAATAGTATGATGGTATTTAACTGCAGCAAGTTACACAATTTACAAGATACAAAATGCAAAAAAAACACACCTTGTAACAGTTCTAAGGATTAGCAGCCAGTTATAAATTACACAGTTATTAACGGCATATATATATATTGCACATATAGCACATATTGCAGTTGATTGGTATTTAGCAGCAAGGGGTGATATAGTCTGTGTTGTGGTGTGTGTAGGGGAGGGGGGGTGTCTACTAGGGGCTGTGCTGTGGTTGTATAGTCTGACCGCTGCAGGAAGGAAGGACCTGCGGTTTTCGAAAAATATTTTTTAATAGTCTCGTTAAGAAAGTTTCCCTGAGACACTATTAATAAAAAGATAAGATAGTCCTTCCTCTCAATGCTTTTTTTTTATCTCAATAAAGATACAGATGGAATACTTCCACTAAAGCATAATGTAAATCCACAGTTGTGTAGCTTGTTGGAGTACGTTTTAGGTGCAGTTTCTTCTTCATTGACTCACCCTCTCCTGTCGGGCAGATTTCAGACTCTCTTTTTGAGCTCTCCATTATAAAATTCTATAAAATCTTGGCGGCCTGACAGCTGACTCCCATCCCTGCAGATTTCACCTCACTCGTCAGGAATGCATTTCTTCAGTGGCAGCAAAACACTTCGCACAGACATTGAGAAAGTCTCTAGCCTAGCAACAATAAGACTATAAACAACCCATAATGCAACACTGTTTTAATGCTCATTATGTAACACAGGGATAGGCACAACACAAGAGACAACAACAAAACATTTGCTACTCTTCAAATGTCTAGTCCATTATCATGTAAGATGTGTTTTTTATATGGTTTAAAGGATCTTAAAGATAATCAAGGCTAAATAGCCAAATCTAAAGTAGATCCAAATCAGTCCAAGATAAAAAAATAAGGCAAACAATTCTAATGGAACCCAATCCGGTAGTTTATTTACGTGCAAAACATTTTCACCACAGCTCTCGATATAGACACCAACGTAACATCCTATACATGTACGCAACAACTAAATCAAAACAATGGTATGACGTCCGGGGATGCATGATGATGCAGTGAAAGCAAAGCCACATGATTTATTCAAACGAACTGCTATTAGCCTGTGCTGTAGCATTTGGACTGAATCTGTGGCCTGTGTTTGAACTGTGATGCTTCATGGTGTTAGACAGCGTTGCGTACGCTCTGTGTTTGTACTCCGGGGTCATCCGCTCGCTGTCCACACTTGTTGTGAGTTCCTCAGCAAAAAAAAAAGGTTGGAAGATGTTAGCACTCTGTTTCATCTGCTTGAATGGATCCGATGTGCCTCCCTTAGGAGATGGTAAACATTGTCTGACTTCAAAATATCGCTACTTTATCCTGCTTCCCCGTTTATTTCCTTTTTCCTGCTGCAGTCTTGTGCGAGAGTCATGCTGATGTCGGAAGTCTATCCTGGACTCCTGCTGAGACTTAATTGAGTCTCTGCAAGATGAAGTCATGACAGAGTCGTGTCCTCGACCATTGTCGGTTGATTTGCAGCTTAAATGAAGTCGGCTGAATGGCAGAGTCCATTAGCGCAATTTCCAAAGGGCTTAATGAAGGACTAATTATGCAATGAAAGGCCAGAGAGAGAAGTAAAAGCATGAGAGGAGAGTGAGACAGAGATGGGGGGCTAATTCACCTTGATTTAGTGTAAAGTGACTGACATCAACATTATTCCTGCCAACTCCAGGGCATATGGTGAGGAGAAAAATGTGAAATAGGGGGAGGAAGATAGCTGGCTTGTGTAAGAGAGCATGATAGGGTGAAAATGAAAAAAGTGTTAAGTGAAAGGACGTCTTTGTACTTTGTTCATCTGTCAAGAGGAAGCTGTTTGTTCCACAGGAAGAAGACAAAGAAGGGATCATTAGCCTGTAACATCCCATTCCCAAAAGCATGATACAATACACCTGTAATGAGCTGTCATCCTTTTGTGTGTCGTCACATGTGGATCTGAAGTGCTTCGCAAGTAGTTTAAATGTGAACACATCCTGAAACCGTCGTTTACTTTTACAGAAATATTCACTACCTGACTCATCTTAGAATAGGCTCCTTGCTATCGAAGAATTGCTTTGATTTCTGTAGGTTTTGTTCAGATGTCTTTCAGTTTCAGCAGTTCCGCGGTCTGGTTGAGGGTAGAAAATGTAGGTGGAGTAAACTTGTTTTAATATTGCTGTAGTTTTGTCTTGCGTAGCTAAAAGTATTGACTGAGACTTTGTTGAAATACATTTTCTGCAGAGCAGAAGAGTCAGACTGCATCGTCCAATGATCTACGGCTCCATGTTCTTTATATTCTCCATATTCAACTCTATTGAATTACTATAATAATGTGCAAAATCGAGAGCGTGATCTGTGCTGATGTTAAATGTGAGCTCTGTATTTTTGATAAAAGGTTTTGAGCCATCTGACCCACCTTATTAACATTCATATTGCTTTAAAATAACTAGCCAAGTGTCCGACCAACTGCATCATCATCAGACAATTCTGCATCTAGATTTTTTTGTGCTAGAATTAATTGCAGTCATTTGCCATTTTATTTGTATGTAGTCCTAGGTTTTGCAGAACCATCACATATTGAAGTACACTGGCAAATTAGTTGAAATAATACCCTAACTTTCTCAACGGAGATTTGTCAAATTCAAAAGTGGCATTGCTATAATGACGGGAATTCAAATATGTGTGCTTAGCTTCTAAAACACTTTAGCAAAGCTCCATGTGCTTGCATTAGGTTGCCAAATGAAAAGTACTCTGCTTCTTTCATTCCACACGCGGTATAAAGCCCTTCATCTATCTATTTCCCTTTCTCTGGTTTTTGACATGAGTGTACTATCTCCCTCCATTGATCTGCCTTCCTTTATGAGTGGCCTAATGAAGCGAAGGAGAAAGAACAGGAGATGTGTCCCTCTGAGACATCACTAAATCAGCGTGATGTCTTTACTCTGGAGCTCAGATGAGCCTGCAGGCCTCATTTCTCCGCCAGACTGCTGCAGTGCGTGTAGAGGAGGACAAGGCTTTTGAACTGTCAACCTTCCTAAAGCACAGACAATCAGTGGCAACAGCAGACTGGGCTGGAAATCTGCATTCAGGCCCTGCAGCGGCTGACTCCACTCCGCTGAGCAGAGTGAGGGAGAGGTCAGGGTAATTTGTAGTCGATTTCTACAGTCAATTCATCAATCCGCCAACTGATTGAATCACCTCTCACTAAACACAGTAAACACTGCAGGAGAGTGGCTGTAATTTGGACTTGTAAGAACAAACAACTGCACACACACACACACAAATACACATGCACACACACTCAACGGTTTGTCTACAGCACTCACAGAAAACCTTATTTTCAAGAGTTTTAAGAGTACCTTGGATTTCAACAGGCAGCCAGAGAGGCCAGGTGAAAGGTAGATGGATACTTTCTGTCCAATCAATGGTGTCAGATCAATGGGGGACACTAAGGAGACAGGAAAACACGCTGAGTCCACACTCCACAAGGTCGAGAGTCTGATACCTCTTGATGCTATTGATAAATCCTGTTGCTTAGAGCTTGCTCACACAGTCACACATAAACACTGCCATCAAACGTCATGTTAAAGCCTTCCGCTGGATGTCTGCCCGCCAGACATTTTTATTCAAATCCTGCCCTCTGCTAAACCTTTCCACAGCTATTAACACGTTTTAACTCCACTATATTACACTGAACCAGACCCTTCCCCCAGCAGGGAATCTGCACAGCTCTTTATAAACGCTGTACACACCTTGTGTCTGGATTTATGCAACTCTCAAACGCTAAAAGCAGCATCTACAATCCTCCAGGGTCTACCGCTGCCCTCCTCACCGTCACACTCCACACATTTGTCCAGTATCGCCGCTTACTGCTCTCCCTCCTCCGGCCATCTGGGGCTGCTTCTAACTCATTCTAAACCCAACATATAGACTGTGAAGGGATCGGCATGTTACTCCAGTGGAGAGACAAGCCTCCCATGTATTTATTATCTTCTTGCTACTAAATCTCCTCCATTAAACATCCTCTAAATATGCCCTAAAATAAATCCTTTACGTTTTGTCTACGTCTACACCTGCTAAATATGGAAGTAAGCAACAAAATGAAATGTTTGTGTTTTCAACTTGTTGCACGCCCACTATAGTTAAAAAACAAATCAATGAATGCTGGTTACAGTTTAGACCTTTAGTCTGTTTTTTTTGCCTGTCTGATTATTTTGTGTTCCTGTGGGAACTCAAGCATCTTTTTTGCATGAACTGCTAGACATGTCTGGCTTCATTGTAAACCTAGAAGACAAGATAGCACTGATGATGTTAGAGACAGAGTGTGTAAATAGTAGATAAGAGGGTTGATGATGAGGATGAGGCCTGAGCTCTGCTTCCGTTATCCTCAATCTGCAGGGATAAACCTCATGCAAATCTGGATTGGATTAAACAGAAGCACAGGGGGCCTAATTACGAGCGGTTTACTGCTGCGGGCATTAGTTTAATACCAAAGGAGAGACTTTCGGAAAGTAAAAATGGAAGTAGGTGGGTGCATCTGTGGTTGAATAGAGATGTGTGGATGTGAGGAGGAAAACAATAAACACGCAGGGCAGGCAGAACATGAATGAGAATACACAGTGAGGATGTCAGATTTGTGGAGACAAAGGAATGTGAAAGGAAGGAAGATTGATAAACATGATTGCACCACGGGGGGGGGGGGGGGGGGGGGGTGGGTTTGTAGAGACGGAGAGAGAGGCAGAGATTTCTCAGAAACACCAGATTGAGCTGCAAATCACAGTCAAACCAGAAATGATTCCCGGTCCACGGAAAGCCTGTTGCCATGGAAACGTCATCATCGCAGGCACTGCTTTAATCCGTGGAAGCCTGTTAAGTTAACATGAGGCTCAGGCATCCACCTTATGCTTCTGTACTCACAACACAACGCCGTGCCAGCATTGTAGCCGCTCGCTACCAACAAGATTTATTTACAAACGTTTAGCCATTAGGAGGCAGGATTATCTGCTCTCTTCTTGTACGCTGTGTCTCGCATTCTTCAACATCTTACGCCTAGGTATTTGTGAAATTCTCACTGGTTGGATTACACAGTACATTGTTTTGCTTACTTGCCCTCTTAGCCTCTGTGCTTTATTCCCTTTAGTACCTTAATCTCCTTGTCATCCTTTGTGTCAGGCGTTATCGTAAGCGTTTAATTGGCTGATGCACCCTGATTCTGCTGATGCACTGGTGTGAATCCGGCAGAGGGGACCTGCATCGAAAGAGAAAAAAAGGCAGGAGAGGGTTGAGAAAGAGTAAGAAAACCTGGGAGATGTGTGAGGTACTGTACAGGGATACTCTCTATACAATCAATGCGGACCGGCATACTGGGCGACCAGAGAATAAGGCTCCACTGTTGACAGTCTGAATGGATGAGGAGTCTGCTTCTAGGCATTAATGCCTCGGAGCCTCACTGTGTCTCAGTCAGTCAGTTATACAACCAGCTCAGCCATGACAGGAGGGTGTATTGTTTTGGATTTGCTTCTCAAATCAGATATCTGTCGGTTCGCCTCAATAATCCTGGGATGTTGGCAGCATTCATGTATTCACCCAGCGGAAAGGACAAGAGAGGAGATCCTAAGCCAGTCTGTGAAATTATAATAGTGCCATAAAACAGGATACAGTAAGAGGAGGAGATGAACACAAGCACCTCCTTCATGTAGATTAAAACCCACAATAGCAGTCAGTGAATAATCGGTATTCCCATGTATGATGGATAGTGTAGGTGAATAAAGGTCGGTGGAAGTGAAGAGAAAAGAGTGTGACATCCAGGTCGGCTGCAGGAAGCCTGCTAGGAATAGACAACAGTGACATATGATGAGTGTGTGTGGGGTGCTGACACACGCTCCAGCATTAGCTGCTAGCAGAGAGTGTGATGGATGAGTGAGCTATAGCTATGCACATTTTAGCCTACATTGCGAAAAAAGTATATAACAAAAAAATATACTGTATATATATTATATATACAGTATAAAATGCGATATTAAAAACAATCTTAAAGTAGTAAATATAAGAAATCTCAGTGAGGTGTGACTTCCTCCAGACCATTTTAAGGGAATGGAATAGATTGTCTTGTGGCTACTTTTACATTAAGATGATTTTACACAAATTAAAACAGCTGCAATGCAACTTTAATTTTTCTGGGTTTTTTTGCTGGTCGAGAGTTTTTCTACCCTCAATGAAGCACAAACTGCCTCAGGATGCATATTTGTTACTAGTGCAAGACCAACAGTTCTGCAGCGCTCTATTAATTTAAACTGACTCAGGTTATGCTGAGCAAATACAGGGGAGAGATTTGGGATTTGAGACTGCCAGTGAATAGTAGGATGATGGGCAAAGAAAGATAGAGAAAAAGGTAGAAAGGGAAGCAGTGGCCATATACAGCATGCATCACATGTTTCTATTTTCTCCCAGATGTAGACACCACCAAGGACCCCTGTCAGAAGGTTAAGTGCAGCCGACACAAGGTGTGTATCGCCCAGGGCAACCAGAGAGCAGTGTGCGTCAATCGCAAGAAACTTGAACACAGGTGAGTGTGTGTAGCCCCTGGGCAAGAACTGACTAACTCCCAAAACACATTGTTAAAAATGCTCACATTAACACGAGGTCGACACCAACTAGTTTACATTAAGTATGTGCTGCTTTGCAATGTGGTCATAATAAAGCTTGTCTGAGTGCTGTAGCGCTGCCTGCTGTTTAATGAGAAGCTAATACATTCAGACACCAGGGAGGAGGGCTGTTTGCTCCATGTTCAGGTCGGTGCTGCTGTGTCATTTGCTCTGCGAGGCTGAAGTGTTTTTGGTGTCCTCTGCCCTGCAGACTGAAGCAGCCCGCTCTCAGGTCTCCTGAAGGAAACTGTCTGCCCTGTCTCATCTCCACCTCTGGGCCTGTGTGCGGATCAGACGGACGCAACTATGCCTCAAAGGTACACTGAAGCAAAACGAACCTATAGGGCTTCGCAGGAAATCCTTACGAGCAGTTTTTTTTCCTAAAGTGGTTTTGTGTCTCCCAAATAATTGTATTATCCAACCATTGGACCACCATTGGGGTCCAAATGAATAATTTGAAGCTGACTGTAACACACTTTTAAACTAAATTAGTTATTGAAGGTTATACATCTGAATAGCTTGTGGGAATAGTTTGCTTTAATTTTTTTTTTTATCAAAGACACCAACTGCGGCTTTACTATGTCAATATCATGATTACAGCATTTTTCTGATGCCCCTAATTGGCCAGCAAAATGAATAGAATAGGTTTAAACATAAAGAAGAACATCCTTTTCTCCATCAATGTAATGAGCATTTCTCTGAAAATAAAAGACGGTAGAAATAATCACTCTGGGGGTGGAGGGTTGGGAATCATTGGCAGTGAAAAAATGTGGCCTCCGAATAGCATATCATCTGCATGCTTTACCATAACATATGTAGTGTTAATAACATTTGCTAAAATAGTCCTGACACCTTGTACAAGTGAAGTTTTCTAACAGAAACAGACACGTATACACGATGTATAACAAGATGTGCACCTGTCAGGTGATGGTAATCGTATTCACGGCTTTGCTTTGTGTTACACTCATGCTAACATAATGTACTGAGCATTGTCAGTAAATAGTGACATTCACCCTGCACACTCAGAGTCTCAGGGAGGGGGGGAAACCGAGACAAGGAGCCATGATATATAGCCTCAGAAGGACCAATTGGTGGCCTGTGGTGACAGAATCCCATGTGTTTATTGATTTATGCTTTGTCTTTTGGATCACTATTCCCGACCTTGTGTGCAGGCAGAGGTTAGAGAGCGCATTCATGAGAAGGCTCTGATTTAAATTAAGGCCTTACAGTCAGACACCCCATGAATATTTGATCTGTGTAGCAGCAATAACTCATTTGTCTTCACCTTTGTGTCCCCTTGTGGATGTTGTGTGTGTGTGTGTGTGTGTGTGTGTGTGTGTGTGTGTGTGTGTGTGTGTGTGTGTGTGTGTGTGTGTGTGTGTGTGTGTGTGTGTGTGTGTGTGTGTGTGTGTGTGTGTGTGTGTGTGTGTGTGTGTTTGTGTTTGTGTTTGTGTTTGTGTTTGTGTTTGTGTTTGTGTTTGTGTTGCAGTGCAAGCTGGAGCAGCAGGTGTGTCTTACCGGGAAGGATCTTACTCTCAAGTGTCCAGGGCTGTGTCCTTGTCCAACTGCTGCCCCCACATCCATGGAGAGCAAACATGGTAGGATTAAACACACAGCGCAGCTATGCCAAACGTTTTTTTTCAACAGCTGTGTACAAACAACTCAAACAAAATAAACAATGCAATACATCTATAGATACAAATACAGAGATAATATAACATTTTATAAATAAAATAATAATGCAGTTGGGAGTCACATTCTAATTTGACCATTTGTCAGGACAGTTCCTCTTACTCAATCAGTCAGTGTTCCTTGTCGCTGGTTTGAATCTTAAACATTGACCATTTCTTGTTTCTTGCAGTCTCAGTCGATATGTCATTTTTTCCATTATATGAATTTCCTCCACAATCTCCATCCATTGTTCCATAGTAGGAGCCAGGAGGCTCCACCTTGCACCATTTCCTAGTTATGGCTTTCTGGCCAGCTATCAACAGTATTTTTACAAGATATCTATCTATGTAGTGAACATTTTCCTCTGTAAAATTGCCCAGATAGAGTACCATGTAAGTAAGTAAGTAAAGTTTATTTATAAAGCGCTTTTCACAGACAAAGTCACAAAGTGCTTGACAAAACAATAAAACATCATCATAGGAATCGTACAATGATAAATGACCACACAAGCCACGTGTTAAGAAGTCATAAAAGCACCAAAACACAATACAAACACAATAAAAACACAATAAAAACATAGTATAAAATAGAATAAAATCAAGCACACCGGTTACCCAAACGCCTGCCCAAACAGGAATGTCTTTAAATTAGTTTTAAAGGAGTCAACAGAGTAAGTAGACCGTAGATGAGCGGGCAGAGCGTTCCATAGCTTAGGAGCCACGGCCTCGAACGCTTGATCACCGTGGGTCTTAAGGTGGGTACGTGGTGGGACAGACAGTAAATTGTGCATGTGTGACCTGAGTGGGCGGGCTGATGTATATGGATGAATTAGGTCAGCCACATATGCAGGAGTCTGACCGTGCAATGCTCTGTAGGTGAGAGTGAGGATTTTGAACTGTATCTTATAAGCTACAGGGAGCCAGTGAAGAGATCTGAGTATTGGGGTAATGTGGGACCGTTTATTTGACCGAAGTCTTGCAGCTGCATTCTGGACTGCCTGCAGACAACCAAGAGCAGACATGCTGAGAGAGGAGAACAGTGCGTTGCCGTAGTCAATGCGAGATGAAATAAACGCATGTATAATCATTTCTAGATCGGGTGTTGAAACTACAGATCTCAGTTTACTAATGTTTCGTAGGTGGAAGAAACAAGATCTCGTCAGTTGCTTAACATGGGTATCAAACGACGCGGATTGGTCAAATATTACCCCTAAGTTATGTAATGTATGTATGTAGTCCATAGGAACCTCATATCTCAGTATCTTTTGCAAAACCTTGTGTAACATTTTTCCTTTTTAACGTGAATTCACTAGAATACAAAGCTTCCCATTTATTTTATTTTGTATCTGTCTCTCACACACCTAACAATTATCATAAAAAAATGATAACGCGCAAAAGATTATCATATTCTTCCTCTCAATCTACCCACAGAGAGCTGTACCGGGCAGGATCTGGCTGATCTCGGGGAGCGTCTGAGGGACTGGTTCCAGCTCCTGCAGTCTAATGCCAAGCAGAACAACAATAGCAAGACCGGAGCCAAAACAACTGCAGCCAGCACCACATCAGGTCAGAGCTGCTATTTAATGAATCCATACTGCACTAAGAGGGAGTTAAAACACTATCGTTACAAGCACTACAGGTACTATAAAATGTCCAAACAAGTTGTTAAGTCTTGTGTTATATGGAAAAGCAAAAAGAAGTCCAAGGGGAAAATAAAATCCAACAAATTCAGCTTAATGGTTCTGCTGGATCTGCTTCCACCTTTATGTTTTCTGCAGCTCTCACTGGATACAGCATGCAACCTATTACTAGATAGCAAACTTGTCTGAAAATAGTTGCAGGGCTGAGAGCCTTCAACCTCTTTTGGGTGGATTGATCAAGATATGTCACATAGAGGAGCGTGCTGTACTTCAAAGCAACAGGAAGTGAACCTCAGGACATGTTCGGGCCAGATAAGCACCAAGTCTTAACTGGGCTGTAAAGTGAAAATTGGAAGTAATTGGTAAAAAATGAAAGGTTGAAATGCAGGTTTTATAGATTAAACCCGTTTCTATTTTAAACCTGCAACATAATTAGGAAAATGTTAAACCAGGAGGATGAAAATGTTCTGCTGGCATGGTTTCATTTTCCATTTGTGCAGCTGTCCTCTGATAACAATGAATGTTTGTTTGTCTGTGTTGTTGTGTTTGCAGTGCTGGACAGGAGCCTGGTGGCCAGCTGTAAGGACTCCATAGGCTGGATGTTTTCCAAGCTGGACACCAATGGCGACCTTTACCTGGACCAGGCTGAGCTGGCTGCCATCAACCTGGACAAGTACGAGGTGTGCATCCGTCCCTTCTTCAACTCCTGCGACTCCTACAGGGACGGCAAGGTCTCCACTGCCGAGTGGTGCCTCTGCTTCTGGAGAGAGAGTGAGTATTCTGGGGAGGATGTGAATGTTTTCACAAAATCACGCTGACATATTCCCCTTAGCATTCAAACTTCCCTCCGCTCAGCTGCCCCCAGGTGTAGCCAGCTCTCTGTTGTGTGCTGGTCCATCACTATTTGTCGTTTCATCCTCTCGTTCCCCTATGGGGTGAAACGGTCACTGCAAGGAGCTAAAAAACATTCCTGCTGCTTGTTGACAGCTCGATTCTCCCACAGCTCTCAGAGACTCAGTCTGTCAGAGAACCAGCCGAGCAGAAACTAGGTCTCTGTCACAAGCTCATATGTTTTCTTGTTTTGGAAGGAGACACACTGGAATTGATTTGAGGTCGTTAGGAAACATTGATTACACTCGAAAGAGTTGTCTGTTTTTTCTGTTGATTGTTTTTGGCAGATTTTAGCTCGTCATTATTGTCTTATTGTGCCTTAGAGTGTGCTTTGTTCTCTTGTAAAATAATATATCCTGTCTTTTTTAAGAGCCCTCCTGCCTGACCGAACTCGAGAGGATCCAAGTGCTAGACGGCGGCAAAAGAAAGTTTGGTAGGTATCTGACATCTCGTGACAGCATTTCAGCCCAATTTCATCTGTCTTTCTTGGTGGAGGGATTTCATCCAGCAGGAGGCCGGGATTAGTCTCTGATCAGTCTGCTGGATTAAAACTCGATACTGACAGACGGCAAAGGAAAGCAGCCATCAGTGTGTCTTACATGTATGTGCGAGACAGTGAAGATGTGTGTGTGTGTGTGTGTGTATGCATGTGCGCACTGCAGATTTTGGCTGGTTGACTGGTGTCTGAGTCAGGACTCTCCAAGGACACAGAGTGGCGAGCAGGGGGCCGCCTGCCAGCCCTGCACTCAGATGTTCCCTCGAAAGACTGGAAGGACAGTTTTGTTTTGTCCCGTTCTAGTTTTTACATTAATATGAAACTAGCCTCTGGGACATCATGACAAATCCCTCATCTCTATACAGTATGGCAGTTAACTCTCCTTGAGGAAAACTCCAAGCATGAAGGTGATAATGCAGCTCCAACGTGTTTTACACTGTAGTGTGTGAACACAAGCTGTATTTCATATTCATTTAACGGTTTAGAAATTGAGAACTTTCCAATTTTGTGTCCCTTGCTCATCCCATGATGATTAGCTATCTACCCCCCACACCACCCCAATATGCTGACTTAATACTTATTCACCCCTATCTTTCTCCGTGAACATATTTGTATTCATGGAAAAGGGAATTGACTGCCACATATGCTGCATGCATTACACTCTCACTTGGCATCGGCGCCATGTGTAGTGAAGCATGATGCAGGCTGTGTTTATCTCCTTGCAGGTTAAGGTTGCTTTACCAGAACCGACTCTTATTTGTTTGTGTTTTTCTACGTGTGAACGCCAGGTCGATTCATCCCAAGCTGCGACGAGGACGGCTACTACAGGAAGCAGCAGTGTGACAGGGGAGAGTGCTGGTGTGTGGACCAAAACGGAGGAGTAGTAGCCGGATCCAGGATGCGCGGCAAGCCAGATTGCGGTAAGCCCCGTAGGATTCAGCTGTCAATATAAAAGTGAATAGAATTTGAAAGCTGAATGTAGCGAGGAAAAAATGTAAAATCTCCGCTGCAGATGGCCTGCTTCTCTACATCGCCCCACATGCGTTATGCACAAGGCTTTCTTTATGTTAAAGCACTGAGGCCCACTGCAACATAACTCACTGCAGGGACCAGGCCCACATTCATGTGTCCGGAGTCATTTGCATTCCAAAGCACCGCTTGTCGCTGTGAGAAAAGTCTTTCAAGATAAATGAGGGCTGGTTGGACTGAACCTGCTCCTGATAAGAATGGCTCCCCTGGCAAGGTTTAGAAATAGCTATTAAAACCCAGACAAAGTCAAACACATGCCCCCTTTTTGCCATTGAAGTCAATGTTTTTTAATTGATTTCAGCATTTCTCATTGATAGGAAGGATTCCGTCAAAGTTGAGAGGAAGACATGCTGAACATAATTTATTGCAGAATTTAAGATTGCCACAGTGGATAATTTAATCTCCCTCTATATCCCCCCCCCCTCCTGCCCTGGATGTTTTCTCCCTGTCTCTCTACAGATGATGAAATGGCATATTCAGGTGATACTGGCAGCGGGGTTGGATGGGAAGACGAGGAAGAGAAGGAGGCTGAGGAGACTGCAGAGGAGGCTGAAGAGGAAGAGGGCGAGGTGGGGGAGGTGGATGATGGGGGTTATATCTGGTAAATGTGCAGTCCAGCCTCTCTACAGGAGCATCTCGATGGTCTTGAACACACATACACACACAGATTTTGCAAAAAGATGGAGGTGGTGAAATGATCACACTCAGAACAACACTGGCTTATGGAAAAAGCAAAGGGAGAGGGTTGGTGGAGGGGAGATGCATATGTAATGGGTGTATTTAATGTTACAGGATGTACTTTAAAGGGGCAGGGGAAGGGGACATATCACTACTAAGAAATGGAGTCTGGAGAATATTGTCCTTCATACTTGTGAATCTTTGTTCTCTTATGTTGTAAGTCCTTTGAACTATCTTTGAGCAGTTTTTAGCTGATGCATAATGGAGACTTTAAGCGGCTGCAGGTGCTCGTCATGTGCTTGCATAACATTTAAAAAAGGAAATTGACTAGGTGCATTTCAATAGTCCAAATTGGCCCGTTTTCATCTTTTCTTCCTGCAGATGAACAACATTTAGATTTCAGGCAGGAAACAGTGATAAAGAGAGGAAGCCACGTTGGATTATTGGAAAGCTACCTTTGACTTTACCGTTTTCATGTCATTCGCTTCAGCTCATATGTGACAGTAGTCATTCATGACTTACTAAAATAGAAATGTTCCTCACGCATCACTCTTTAGCTTGTATATAATGTGTGTATCAGAAGAGTCACCTATTAGTCCTGTTATTAATGCCTCGAAAAACTAGCAGAATATACTGCTTGGTTGACAAGTGTACATCGTATCATAATGTGGATCAATTACTGTGTTTAATAAAAAAATCAAAATAAAACAAACTTGTCTATGTGGCCCAGTTGGCCACCGTATATCTGTGTCTGTATGTTTGTGTTTTCTCTTTATTCCTCCTCAAACTCTCACACACAATCCTTGAGCAGCGGTGTTATGCAGCATATAAATATATACAGTTTACAGTATATTCATGGCCATTTTTCCAATAACCATTGACCATTCATAGTACAACAAATGTCTGTATATCTGTGGTTTCCTCATTTAAGGTCTTAAAACACTGATAATTAAAGTAAAAGCTACTATTTGGATGATTTATGGATCATTTTCAGCCTTCAACTACAAGTTAAACTACACTATAGAAATTGAATAATAGGTAAAAAGATTATAATAAAAAACATCTCATCGGTGCCATCTTAAAAACTACCATTTCAAAGACATAATGCTCCCCTCTGAGCAGGACAGCTCATTGCCAGCTCACTTTTCCTCTTGCTACCTCTTGCTCTGCAGCAGTGGAGCTTATATGGGGAAGCAGCAGAAATGAGATACAGACTGCATATCAGCACTTCTAACAGCACAATGCCTCTCTCGGCAGCATCCTCTGGACATTACTGGAGTCTCTCCACTATGCAGTCTGGGAACAGTGAAATAGAGACCTTACAGTACGTTTCGGTGTATGCACATTCTTGGAAGATAAGACCAATAAAGCTTGTCTTAGCATTGTAAAAACTGACAGTAACAAATCCTCTAAATAACATTTCTCAGTTTCACATTTCGGTGATAATGGAAATCAGTACCAGTTATGTCCCAGTGGGTGAAATCCTAAATGTGCTGGCTGGAAGTGGGTACGCCTGCCAACAGATGTCTGAATACCTGATACCGACAGCAAGTCTTCTGGCCACCCACAGGGACCAATCATTTTCAGCAACCTGTCAGCCCGTTATGCTGAATATTCCTCCTGCTTGGCGACAACATGCCATATATAACGGATCCCGGTGTAAATAACACATTCTGCAATGTCTTTTCTTTGTGCTGTTACTGTAAGACAAAGGGTTACTATAGATGTTAGACAGGTATGTTCTGTCTGATTCATTATGATTTAACACACTGATACATATGGGTATTAAATCTTGCTTTATTCAGATTTGTAGCTCTATTTATATTCCTTTAGTTGTCATAATGTGTGTAATTTGTGACAGAAATATACCCAGCGTACACTGAATTGTTACCAGAATAAAATATTTTATTAATATAATTACATTTCAGTACAATAAAACAATATCAGCAGATATTAAAGTAACCTCAACTGGCTAATAACATTATAAATATTTCACAGGTAACTGCATAATTCTGGGTGAGCGTATTAACATTAGTAATTAATGATTCTTGTTTTATTTAAATGAACTCCTTCAGATCTATGCCTGTTTTAATAACACATGGAGGTTTGGTTATAAATTAGAAAATACCAGTTTTGTTTAAAAATGTCACATAATATTAACTTGATCTAATATGATTGCAAATAATCCATCTTGGTTTAATATATTAAAGTGCAGGGCTCCTTATATAATTATAGTTTGCTTTGTGCACCCTGTAGTCTCCACACTGTTTCAACTTCTTTTTCTGAGTTGTCCAACACATTGAACACATTAAGATCCTTTGTCTCGTGAAAGTTCTGCAACACTGTCTGGAAAACAGTCACTGGGATGCTAAAGTTGAGGTGGGGGTAGGTCACTTTCGCAGCCAAGTCCCTCGTGTTGCTGGAAACGATACCTGCAAAATAGCAAATAATCCTTAAAATTGCATAACAGTGCAGAAAGAGTATCTGGTAAGTATAGCTGTTATCTCTATGCATACTGCTTTGTTACAGTGAAGTCTTCCATGGTCACCATATGCCCCCCACTGATCAAAAAGAGAACAGGATTTTGTAGTTTCTTACCCAGCAGCTCCCCTGAGCGTGCCCGCACCACAGCCCCCCCGCTGGTCCCTGCTTGTACTGCACAAGTGGTCTGAAGCATGACCGGCTGCTCGTTCAGGCTGATGGTTTTGGAGAGGACACCACAGGTCAGGGACGGACCACATCTCCGACCCAGGCCCCCGTATCCCACTACAACCACAGACTCACCTGCAGGCAGAGAAGATGAACTCATAACTGTTTTATAGTGAACAAAGATCTCCTCTGGAAGTGAGGTGTAACTCGCTACCACGAAACAAGTCACACATTTTACCCGGATTGTAACTCTGAGCCATTCTCGGGACCACAGCCCCTGTGGCAGGGTCTCTCATCTGCACCAGAGCCAGATCATAGGGTGAAGAGGCTTTAGTGGAAAACAGCACATCACCTATAACATCATGGACTCTGAAAAAGAAATCAATAAAATCATCAGCTAACATTTAGTTGTTTGTGCCAAATCAGAAACATTACAGCTAGCTGAAAGATCCTAAATCCTTACAGCTGATTTTGAAAAAAACCTTGAAGAACCACAAACTAAATGCAACTCAGTGCATAGCTAAATGTGGTTTGAGTTTATAGCAATGCAATGATCAAATTAAACTGTCACTGTAGGAGAAACACGATGATAGCTGTATTCTATTCAGGGACACAGAGCCATCGTTACTGTAATGGGTCCCATCTGGGCTTTTCCTGCTGTAGACAAAAAGGTTTGCTGTAAGAACTGCATTAAAACGCTTTTGGATACATTTTCCCCATTGAATCCTTTCCTGTACAGAGAACAGTGTGAATGGGTAAAAAAAAAAATATATATATAATATTTGAATGGTCATATGTTCTTCATATATCTTTGCATGTTTTGACTGTAAACAAACAAAGGGAGATGGATCTTTTAATTGCAGTTTGAATCGTAAAAAAAAGATCTTTGGACAGGGTCGTGCCTGAAAATAACAGCGGGTAGGTTGAGAATAAGCTCGAGGTGGGAGATTTAACACTAGACATAAAGAAACATACATTGCTGGAACATAAAATCCTTTGAAAGGCCTTGTTGTAATGTGGCATATTATAGATTAACATAGGACCCTGGGGGCCTAGATATCTCCCCCCTTGATGTGCTGTCACCTTTCCCTGTTATGGAACTTCAGGGTGACCTTTGACCTCCCGTTGACAACATGGCGGCAGGTCACAACCAGCTGAGGGGCGACAACGACCCCCGAGCCCCAGACCTGTCCACTCTCCACAAAGCACACAGTGGGGCATTTAACAGCTTTCGACTCATGGACGGCATTTGACATTATCACGCCTTCCTCTCCTGGATGGAGCCAAACATCTCTGAGCGGATCTTGAACTGTCATGCAGCGGATAATGTTCCTGAAGATCAGGTGGACGGAGCAGACCAGAGTGAGGCCGATCCACTCGTTCGCCTTCCAACCAAATGGAGACACAATCAGTCCAAGGAGACGTACGTTGTCTTTGCCTTTCACCGCAAACAACCCTCCACCCTCTGTGCCTGGCAAGCACCGGGCGTCTGTGAGGATGATGGCGTTGTCCTCTCCGGCCAGGTTGCTGATGATTCCTCTGCTGAGGGTGCTGATGAAGAGATCCACGCAGAGGGAGCCAAAGGGTGAGCCACATGCAACAACAGGGCATCCTTTATGGAGGGATGAGCTGCTCTGCCAGGGTATAGCCCCTGCATTTGGGCTGCATTCTGCCACATCACTTGCCTTTAGCACAGCGAACCAGCTGAGGAAGTGAGCATCTCTTATCAGCCCCTCATCCTCTTCATCATCACAATGGAAACGCCACTGGTCAGCATCTTGGAAAACTGCCTGGAAAGCCTGATTGAACTCCAGGCAGTTCACCAGCATCAGCAACTCTGCAGCAACTTCCCGTTGAAGTGTTGCTTTGCTCCTGGGGGGTGAGGAGGACGCTTCTCCCTGTGCAGAATGGCTGGAGTCCAGATCTCGCTCAGTGGAAAAGCTGACGCGGATTTTCAGATTTTCACTGAAGCTGTGCGGTGGCAGGAACCTGTGGTCTGCGGAGAGGGGCTCTTTGTCGGTGGCAAAACGGGAAAACGGGACGCCGGTGCATATTATTAATCCAGTTTGAGGATGGACGATAACTCCGCTGCAGCTCACATGTTTCTTTGCTGAAAATGCCTCAAACAGATTGACAACACAGCAACACTTCTCTATGTCCTTTAGCTCCATGCTGTTAGCAGGTGAACTTTAACCATATAGTCGATAACGTGGTTTAGCAACTTTCAGACAGGGACAACCCGTAGAAATGCAGTACAGACATCAGTGGTAAGACAATAAAACAAACATCCATACTGACAGGGATAATAGCAACCTGACACCGAGTTGTAACTACTGTTTTATTGCACCGTTCTATTTAATAACGTGAATTCTGTCCTCTTTCTTCCTGGTTGAGTATCATTGGTCAACCACCAAAACAACCCCTGACGATTACTGTGATTGGTCAGAATGTGAATACAAACAGCTCTAAGCCAATCGGAAACAAGAGGGCGGGAACTTAGTTGGTCTTTCGACTACACATATCCCACACGTTCTTGATACTGTAAATTAAACTTTGACCTTTTTTGGGAATCATTTCGAAAGTTTTATATCTAAAAGGGAAAGGATGGAAGCCTTAATCCCATTTTTATTCACTGTAATTTGTAAAACCAGTCGGTTCAATGGCTCGTTTAATGAATAAATACTACAGTTAACATTTTGAATGCAGGACTTTTACTGTAACAGAGTATTCCTACACTCTGGTACTTCTACTTTTACTCAAGTACAAGATCTGAGTACTTCTACTTTTACTCAAGAACAAGATCTGAGTACTTCTACTTGTACTCAAGTACAAGACCTGAGTACTTCAACTTTTACTCAAGAACAAGATCTGAGTACTTCTACTTTTACTCAAGTACTAGATACTTATACCACCTCCGTTTATAGGCTATGAAAGAAACTATTTGAAAACGAAGGCTAAAGCTAACGTTAGCAGATAGTGACAATGTATGCTAGTTAGCTAGCTCAACGATTCATTAAATAATATTGCGACAGAAACACTTTTCAGTGCACATCACGCTCTGCTGCTCCGAACACCCCGTTCTAACCAGCGGTCCAGTCTGTGCCACAGTGACTCTGGACCGCATAGTTAATATTAACGAACGCACCGTAGGTAATGTAGCTGCTGAAGCTAGACCCTCATCCCGGAGCAGAGCTGACAGGCAGGAAGACTTGTGCTCGCGCTTCATTATAATATATAAAAAAAGAACACCATGCGTGTCATGATGGCACATAACAGCTCGCGGCCGCAGATTACTCCGGGTCCCATACCCCAAAAATATTTTTATTGCAGATCTACATGAATCACACAAACGACCTATTTTGGAATCAAAACGGCGAATTTCGCCGAAAGGTGACAAGTTTGCATCCCTGTAAATGAGACAGATTTAAAGGATTGTCAGAAATATTTATTATACTCAAACTTCACACATTGAATAACAATAAGACCTATCTTTTGTACCAGATACATTGCTTCAGTGCTTAATGTAACATAAGGAAAGCCAATGTTTGTATTGCAAAATATAAATAAGAGCTTATATACAAAATAATGTATAGTATTGCACTAAGTCCTTTCATGCTCTATTTTTAATCACAGCCCAAGTACTCTCATAGTATCACTGCATGTTGTGAACAGCTACTAATCACAAAGTACTCAAGTTGTTACAAAGCAACTAACTCTTCATGAGACAGGTAGTTTGTCATCCAAGTATGAGTTTGTTACATCACCTGTCTGTGCTGATGCAGTTAATTAATACTGCAATTATTTAACAATATTCTGAACCATTGAAGATAAAGCTCCTCACAGCAAAATGTCAGTTAATGCACTTATGGTCACATATATGGCCTGTAGTGGTAAACCCCGTAATGGTTGAAAAAACCTACTATCATTAGAACTGTCTGTGTCCTTGGAGGTAGCAAGCTTCACTATTAACACGTTCCTTATTAGGAAATATGGCACCAAATCTCTGCAGCACTTTCCAGAAGAAATATTACATTCTTGGACAAAACCTAGAGTACTTCCCATTATTTTTGAAAAAAATCAGCTAAATATAAAGATATAATAATAATATGAATTGTCAACCAAGGAAGAGTAACTCCCAGTACAAAATGTTAACCAAATTGACCTTCACTGTAAGTCTACACTAGTCGCTAAAAATAAACCAGGGTCAGAAACTGGTTCACAGCGATGACATGTTCTATATGGCAGACAAATTCTTAAGAGTACCACACCATGAAGATCACTCTCCACACTCAATCTGAACAACACAGACTGATTATTCAGTCAACTTAATCTTTGACTAGCTGTGGTATTGATTGATATGACATACAGATTTCTTCAAACTCATAAAGAATACATGGTATATTAACACAAAACACTACTTGAAACACATTTCCTACAGGCACAAACAAAGTCCTAAATAAAGTATATTTATCAAAATATCGCTCTACGGCAGGTAGTGTTGTGTAAAACATGTCTGTGTGCGCAGGTAGCATGGTAAACAAGGTTATTTAAAGAACGCGCATCAGTCAATATACTGGGAGAGCCAGCGGAAACCGTCTCCATATCCTTGTCTCTTCAGCACACTACACATGAAAACTTCCATTGGCCTCAAATTCCCCTCCTTCAGTGACACTTTGCCCTGAAAAGAAACAAAAAACACAGATTATAATTCACAACCCAAAAAAGGGCAATAACCCTTCCTATTTTAAACCTGTACATGTCTGCATGCTGTAGTGGGATATTTGTAGGGCTGCGGTCTGACTCAATGACATTAATCATTCCTCACTTTTGCATCCTACTTCCTTTCTGTCTCTGTTCTTGTTTCCTCTGCCGAGAGACAGCAGGTGGTTAACCCGATTAACACTAATGATGAAAAATTAGCATGAGCCAGTACTATGCCAACTGCGTTTTAACAGCACTGTCATGCCTGCCCATGGCTATTCAGATTTGTATTAGAAACACAGCGTTTTCTACTATCTCAGAGCAACAGTGAGTGCATATACAATTTTCTCAGGAGCTGAAAGGAATGTAGGTCTAGCCTTGAGTGATTTGTGAAGCTCATTGTTGTTATTATGCATTCCAAAAATCCTTGAAGGAACATGATGCATGGACACAAATATGCTACTTATTCAAGTCGTAAAGCAACAACAGAGAAAATAAAATAAATATTCTACTATTTTCAGTAGTGTACAAATACAAAATAAACTTGACTGACATTATCTTTCTTTTAAATAATTTAATCATCATCATGTTCATCACCTTTCCAGTTGTTTGTCCATGAAGACCGAACATTCCTCTGAGTCCGTCCTCACTGATGGCCTCTGGACGGTCGATCTTATTCCCCAGGATGAGGACCGGGACGTTTGAGATGGTTTCATCTGTCAACAGGGCCTGCAGACAGAAAGAGTGAAATATTATAAAAGAGGTCATTACAAAAAAACATTGTTGTGTGTTGATACACAAATGAAATCATCACAAGTAACTTACATCCAGTTCAACTTTGGCCTCTGTTAGTCGCTCATGATCAGCACAGTCCACCATGTAGACTATACCGTTTATGGCTGGGAGGTAGTTCTTCCAGATCCTTCGTGCTGTGAGGGAAACACAATATCAGCGTTTATGTAACAGACATCTGTCAGCGTGAGTTTCGACCTGTTCCTACCTTGTGTATGACCACCGAGGTCAAACGTTGTGAAGGTCATCCCAGCTATGGTCAGCTCCTCAGATGCTGAGGACAGAGGGGAAGCACTGACCTTAGACAAGTGTTGAAGCAAGTAACACAAGGCCAATTGCTGAGCTGACAACATGTGAAATGTGTGAATGTACTTGGATGCAGTGTGGGCACGTGCTGTCCCAGCCTGTCGTCCCTGAGCATGTGCAGGAGTGTTGTTTTTCCAGCATTGTCAAGTCCAAGGAACACTAGCTTGCCGCTCTTCTTGTACAACCCTGAGGACAAGAAGAAAACAAACAATAAGTAATATAAAATCACTAATAACGGTGTAACATTTTGGATGTTATTTTGTATCTCAATGATGATGAGCAGGAGGAGAGAACAGGAAGGTCCCACAGTCATAACAAACACCGGGGGGGCACAGTTGTTAGTGTTTGGGCAGGAATTGGTGAATATATTTACAGGAAACACACTACTACTTTTTAGTAGTCATTTTATTAGGTATTAATAGATTATTAGGTATTTCGCCCCAAAGCTTGGTTGATTTCTACTGACAAAGCGACTGACATTCATTCAGACTGGCTAAAAACTACTGCTCATTTTCTGTCCAACATTACTTTACCTAATAGTTGCAAGACACTGCTGAAGCTCTTGTAGATCCAGTCAAATATGAAAGACATTTCTCTGGACTGCCTGTAATATAGATCATACAAACAAAATGATTTGTTATGGCACATTAAAGAACAACACAGCACAGCAATACGTTCATGTTTGAGTTGCTGTTAAGGTGTCATAATTCACGGGTAAATGAAAACCCATATAACAGCACAAAGCAAGAACACGTTTGCAAATAAATGTACAATCACTCAAGTAATGTACAGTTGCGAAACAACAGAATCCAGCACAGAAGCTTATTGTTAATCAATATTCCTGACCCTGGATTACCCTGCTGGTATGTGTAATTACTTTCTAATCACACAAGCTTTAAATCATAAATGGAAAGGGGGGGCAAACTAAGCAATACACACTCTTTAGAGGATTTTTAGATGCTGGTTTGTTCTGAGAACTGTTCAACTAAGTCACACTGATCTTCCTCTGACTATTTTTATGACAAGTTGTGGCAAGGACACTTGATCTATGCAGGCTCCCCCTGCTTCCCTCTCTCTCTCTCACACTCAAACACACCTGTCACTCTACGTGATACTTGATGTGCTTGTTGCTGTGAATAGTGAGGCCTGCAGTGACTAGGGCTTTGGGAAATTACCCAACTGTTAATGACTTTATCATACAGTCATGTTTCAGACATTTGTAAATAACAAACTCCATTCATAAAGTGTGGCGTTTAATTCTTAAGTCTGTGGATTTAACACTGGGACACAACAGGGACTTTGTGTTGCGTTAACCCTTAAAAATGTCCGTAGTCATGACAGAAATCGCAGCTGTTTTCGCACGCAAATCTCAAATCGGTAATCCTTAAAAAATATACATAAATAAAAACACGACAGGAGAGTAAACTAATGACGGAGCTCATCAGAAATACTTGTTCCAGTGATTTTACAATGATCGACACAGTTCGGCTTATCACGTGTAGCTTGTAGTAACGACATCAGCTGTCACACAGTAAACAATGATACATTTAAAAAACAACAACGCGCAGTGAACCAAAATGACTAAACTAAACCTTTAAAATGTGAGAAAAGTGGTTCAAAAAGCAAAAAAATACACCTAAAACGAAGTGGGAAAAGGTAACTAAGTAAACTTGTTGTTAAATGTGCGATTTTACCTGGATCTGCCAAATTTACAAGCTGCACGTCCGCTGGTTTTTCGTCCAAGCCTGTCCCGTCGACTGACATGTAGCACAGAGTTTGACAGTTTACCGGAAATACGTCACAGGGAGGGCGGTAGCAGCCCACATGCCAGAGATGTAACAACAAAAATACTATTTTCTTCTCACTCTTCTAATATAGGAGTTATACTTCAGTAACTTTGGAAGGGGTTATATTTAATAATACAACAATATTAACAATGTTCTATTTGTAAATTAAAAATTGTTTTGACCCAAATACCAATGTCATTGTATATTTTAAGATCATGTTGAGCAGGTTTTACTCACACATTTCTTGAAGAATTCCACATATGCACTACTACAAACAATTCTCAATTTCTTTAAATTATTTGTCATTTTGTCTGGGTTTATAGTCTTATTGGTCCATATAAACTCTGATTATATCTACATTTTTGAACATTTACAACCAATGTTAAAGGAAATAGAGAAGATTTGAACACCTGAGAGTGCACACATATCTAAATACTATATCTAAAGTAATGACCAAACACACATCACAAATATTCATGTGAAAACAATAAGTATAATAATTATTACATTGCAAAAGAAAAGTAGTGTGGAGTACTGCACACTAGATGGCAGCATTATAACAATGAAAACGTCAGTCAAAATCTGTTTTTAATACAAAATAAAGCAAATTTGAACTTCCTAAATTAGAAACTAAAATGCTCTTCTCCTAATCTAGAATAAATTATGTTGCATAGAAGTGGCATGCAGAAAGATATCACGCTTTGATGATAATTTAAAGAGAAGCTTTATTAAAGCAGTTCAGAGTCTCATACATGATGGCACAAGTATCTAAAGGCACAGCACCTTTACGTTGTTAATGACAACTTGTGTCAAAAGAGATTTAAATATGTGAAATTTGTTGGTCAAGAAATTAGTACTTTTTTTTTTACTTTCTCTCTTTCTCTACAGTATCTAACCACTATCTCTCCATCTACACAGAAACAGACAGCCCAAAACAAAACATCCACGTCCCGTTATTCCATTGGTTCCCATTGGTAAGATCAAGTATTTATACGAGGAGCCTTTCACTCTACTCAAATCGAAACCACTCCTGGTTTACTCCCTCTGGAAGTAGAACCATTTATCCACTGCAAATGAAAAAAAATCACAGTCAATCTCACATCAGATGAAAAAATGCAGCAGGAATCTAACAATCAAGTCATTATATAAAGATTTTCTATTTTTAAATCTACCTGATGAGGGGATAGTTTCTTCTTTTCTAAGAGGACTTGTCTGAAAACAGAATGAAACATCAGTTATGAAATCAAGAAGCTAAAAGGCCTTCAATAGACAGAGGTCATGTTGCAAAAAACTTACCCCGGCAACCACAGCTTTAGCCTCGTCCGCTGAACAGAAGTAAGGGCTGCCGCTGGGCGAGACACACATGTTTTTGCTGTATTGTAAGACACAGACATTCATAGTTTTGAATCAATAAATCATAACATTTTAGTTTACATTTTCTATTGTATTTTTTTAGCTGGGGTCAAAGCAGTAAGAACCGTGTTTACCAGTTCAGTTCACCAGCATCGGTCTTTTGGGAAATGAGGTCTTTCCAGAAGATGTGAGTGTTCTTGATTATTTTAATGGCAAAGTCCTGAAACACAAAAAACAGCACGTGATAAATTGAAAAGTAAGGAATTAGATTAACAATAACCTTCACACAATAACGATCTGTAAATCATTTCATTTAAAGTCTAGTGTGCCAACTGCAGTTCCTTGAAAGTCTAACCTTCCAAAGCAGAGCATGTTTGCAAGACAGAAACAACTCTGACAGGGAAGAAAAATAATTTGCGAGAGTAAAAATAAGAGTATGTTAGACCTTGTCCTTAAACTCGCCGTTGAACGCAAACTCGTTCTCTGGTTTCCCATCGGGCACTTTGTACATCCTGAACCAGTCGACGGTGGACTCCAGGTAGCCGGGTTTCAGCCGCTGGACATCACTGATGTCTAAACAGAGATTGGGACAACAAAACAAGTTCAGTATGACTGACGCAGCACTGCTCGGAAGCTCAGACAAAGGGAAAAATAACAGACGTGCTTACTGTTAAAGTCCTTGGCTTCAGGGTCCTCCACGTTGATTACAATCACTTTCCAATCAGTCTCGCCCTCATCGATCATGGCCAGGATCCCGAGCGCCTTCACTTTGATCACCTCCCCGCGGGAACACACCTAGAGACAACGTTTGAGTTTGCAGTTTATTTTCTGTTATCATCAGCAGTATTATCATTTTTCAAATCTATATCAACCTTGACAAAAGAGATGATAAACATTTAAGTCTTGTACCTTGGTGCCGATCTCACAGACATCGATGGGGTCGTTGTCACCGACGCAGCCAGTGTCTTCATCTTTGTGTGAGGGATCTTCCCATGTCTGCAACCACCACAGAACAAAGCTGAGTTCAACATTGGCACGTTTTAAACACTCGGCAGCATTGATCTTACACCATCACAGTTTCAAGACACGTACCTGAGGAATGGCTCCATAGTTCCATATGTAGCCCTTGTGTGGGAACACATTGGCAACGTATCTCACGTTACCCTTCTTCACATCTTGCTTCACAGGGTTCAAGGGTTCTTTTGTAGCAATCTGAAAATAAATTGTTATTTTGAAAGAAGTGACAAGCGTTAAGATTACAAAAAGTTAATTTCATCATGTTTAAGTGCATTTTGTACAATCCTATTGCAACAGAGAAACTTCACATGTGAACCCAGTTGCAATAAAATACTATGGATGACTGGAAATCACATTAAATATTCACATTATTTCAATAATAACAATGCCAGAAATGTAAATAAACTCTTATTCTTCAGAAGAAAGATTACACAAATGTATAGGGATCAAAAAACAAAGCTGCAAAAATATGTAAGACTCATACCTCCATCTTTGCATTAGTCCACCTTGGTACTTCAACAACCATGTTGAAGATGTTCTGCAAGAGACACAAAGCCATCATTATATATATGCTAAACTATTCTGAAATGGTTTAGCACATTACTGAAGATGACACAGTATGAAACCACAAAAATGCCTATATAATGTGCATCATTATGGCTGCTTTGACCTGCATTGCTTGGGTCATAACCTTTCCATTCAAATCATTTGTCATTTCATAAAGATAAGACAAACCATAATTTACAGTTATTACAAAAGATATTGACCCAGCATTAGTAATAAGATAAAGAGTAAAGGTCAGGGCCCCTTAATGACCTTGTTATTCAAGAGAGCATTAATTAAACCAGTTCATTGTCCACACAAATACATGTCCATGGCAGTTCTACAGTTTCAGCAGTTGATAAATGGTAATACATATATTATACTCATATATTAACTGGGGTAAAGGTGATTGATTGAGCCTCACCTGACTCTCATCTGCATACATTGGTATGTCATGGAATGGTGAGATGTACTTTCCCTCAGCATTTTCTGTAAAACAGTTTGATTAAAACACATCCTCATCATCATCATCATCATCATCATCATAGTGTCCAGTGGATTGCAAAGAGAGTACATAGCTTTTCACTAATGCTTACTTACACTCCTGGTTGTAGGTGTGCCATTGAGTTGCTTGTTTGCTAAAGGTTGATGATTTTTTGTCTGTATATCATGACCTCTTTGCCCATTAATGGTTCAATGACATCTCGGACAGCAAGTGATTGCAATAGAGCAGGCTGTGCCAGTTCAGCTGCTTGAAACATTGAATTGCATCCTGCCAGGCCTAAGGCTTTCACTATTACTTAACCAAAGTTAGCGGAGTACACAGGCTTATTTTACTCACTTTGAGACTAACATGTTCTGCATTAAAATTCCTTAAACTCTTGCATTTTGATGATGAAGATAGTGACTTGGATTTATTCTGACAGCCCCAAAATTGACCTGGGTTTGTCTATAAAAACTATGACTCTATGCGGCTTTCACACCAGCGCTTTTCCCTTTCTAGCTCCTAGCTAGAGCTTTTCTGGTTCAGCTCCGGTTTCCTTTTTCTGCTCCCGCTCTGTTCACACCGCCCAGAGCTGCCGCTGCTGCGTCATGACGTCACCGTTTACATCGCTGATTTTCTCCCCAACGGAGCTCACAACAACAACGGGGGACTGCGTCGGGTCGATGATCGTGTTGCTTTTAATCATACGAAGCCAGATTAAATTAAATAACGACTTCTCCAACCTTATACTTTTCTCCAGAGTGCCGTGGTTCATTGTTTATTAATGTGTTTCAGCGGCATTTACCGACCGCTGCAGTGCTGGCTGCTCTTCCACACAAGCAGCTGATACATATCCCCAGTTCCCCTTAAGTGAATGTGTGTCAGTCTGAATTGACGCTGTTTGGCATCACAACGCTGTTATGAAAGTTTCTCTGGTATAACATCGGTGATGTTAGCATAGCAACCGAAGCTAAACTGACTACTTGCTAAGCCGTTTTCTACAGGCAAATTTTACCGGCGTATTTTTCATTATGATACTTGTGATAGTCGGACATGACAACCTGTGCAGCCCATGTATTGATTCCATCCGATAACTGCTATAATACAAAACAAAACAAAACGTCTGCCTGCTCTCCACAATGATCAATAACAGCGAACGGATGGTCAAAGTAAGGTACAAATAAACAGAATCACACGAAGCCTGGTTAGTGTTGCCTGACTTTATAAAGTGTGTTTTTTTTGTATAAGTGTGTGGTTGCCTGTCACTTTGCTCAGCGCTACTGCTTGTATGCAGGCATGACGAGACTCTTCAGTCGACCCATGTTCAGGGTAGGTGGGTTTAGTTTCCTGCACGCCTCGAGACGTAAGCGACGCCGCCTCTAGCTCCGAAGCTCTTGCCTCTAGTCTAGACCGACCATTTTTTGGAGCTGGAAGTGAACCGCATTCCAGAGCTATGAGGCGGCGCCGCTGCGGTGTGAACAGGAAAAACCGGTACTTTTCAGGCTCCAGCTCCGAGCCGGAGCTGAAAAAGCGCCGGTGTGAAAGGGGCATCAAGACATAGCAATATAACAATTATAGACAAGGATGATAAATAATCGGTCTGTGAAACTTACTGAAAAAGAGCATTGAGTTCAACAGGTTCAATATTTACCCCCACCTTTGCCTTATCAATTACAGTTGTATTATTACATTACAATCAGAGGGCGTTGCCTCACATACGGCAAGCCTTTATGATGTTGTGCTGGGTGACGTGTATAATGACCCTTGCATGATTTTCCAAAAATAACCAACTTCCTTCTAGTAATTTCTTCTAGTAATTTCACTCAAGAATACAACGTGAACTATGTACTGTACTGAGACGTTATGTCAGAAAAAAGTCATATACCGGCGAAACCGGGCACAACTGGCTACCGCGACTTGTAAAGGCTCAACCGAGAAATGATGACTGTTCAAACAAGTTAAGATTAGCTTGTAATCCTCCAGAGTAAAACAAATGTCAACACTAAAACATAAGGACTAAACAAACCAGCAACAATGAATGAATAAGTGACACGTGGAGAATGTAGCCAGCTAGAAGGGTTTGTAAAAAGACATAAAAGTAGCAAACAATGACACAACTCTGTCTTTTAAAGTGAGTTTGTACTTACTGAAGAACAGACGGTAGTTCAGGGAGTGCAGGTTCCCCCTCTCTTCCAGTGTGTAGCTCATGTTTAGTGCAGGTTGTTGCTGTCTGGCTCTGGGATGGCGGCGGAAGGAAGCGTCTGCGCTTTAGGTAGTGTAGAGAGGGAGGGCACCGCGCATGCGCAGTCTGCATAGGATGCCTTCAGAGGCTATCGGAAATATCTTACTCGACAAATGAAAATAGAAAAAACATGTACAAAACTATAAGTGTAAGTTTGAATTGAGTATCAAGCAGAACTGAATAAGGCTTAAGGATGAATGGAACAATCATTGTTGTCAATGTCACACACTACACAATGTCATCTCGTATAGTAGTTATCAAGGTATTATCAAAATATAGTTTTTGCAGTATTGCAATAGTCTGTATTTGTTGAACTATATTTGCCTGTCTTTATATGTTAAATACTGAATATGTTAATAATAACAACATAGTGTATGTCTTGAGTCAATAATACTTGTTTTTATGCTACTATTTATTTCATTATTACAAGCTGCCGAGGGTGGCTATGATCTCGCATGAAATCAGATCAGAGAGACTTTAAAGATAAAAAAAAGTTGGGAAAAAACAAGTAATAGATCAGTCCTGGTACTCAAAGACTCAACAAACATGGTTCGAAAAAGTTTTCTGACAATGGTGAGAACTGCCATTAGCTTCCCAAAGCTTGTATTGTCCAACCAACAGTCCAAACCTCAATATTATAAATACACCTATATGTATACATTTATGTATGTATTTACTTGAACTGTTTGCTGTACATACAGTCGGCTAGCTAACCATTTACATTTTTAGTAAAATATGAGAAAAATATTCATGCCTTAAAAAACTGATTAGGATTTAAGAATAAACCAATTATATATTGATAAAGTTGTAGGTGTGATGGGAAGATTGAGTTAAAGTAGGGAAAAATGACAATCTGACAGGTCACAAAAATCAGCGTAACATTTTTAAATGTAGCCTACTGTATTTTCTATAAGCCTGGAGATATTCAGTGGTGGAAAGTAACTAAGTACTCAAGTACAATTAAGTATCATTTTGAGGGACTTGTACTTTGCTTGAGCATTTCCATGTTAAATGCTACTTTATACTTCTACTCCATTACATTTAAAAGGGAACTAATGTTTGTACTCCACATTTATTTAACAGCTTTTGCTACTTTTAACAGAGTGCATCTCTACAATCTCTAACCCTAAAACAGTCAAAGGCTACTTGATGCAACAATACTAGAAGTGTCACTTAAGAAAAGTACATTTTGCTGATAATACTTTTGAACTTTTACTGAAGTAAGATTTTGAATGCAGGATTTTTACTTAACTGAGTATTTCTACACTGCAGGAATGCTACTTTTACAAAGGATCTGAGTACCAAAACTGCAGATATTGTAAAAACACTAATGTTTCTCTGAGTGTAGAAAGTAGGCAGGCACCATGCTGATGCTGACTACACATCCGCCCGCTGCCTGTCGTCCTTCCTGCCTTTGCTGAGGGAGGGGACGGTGCTGACGGCTGGGAGGACGAGAGGAGAGACAAGAAAGCTTTGGGGAGATATTAGAGTGGGAAACGGCCCAGGTTTCCACCGTCCGTCGGGAAATAAACACCCCTATTTTCTGAAACGGCTTGATTTGTCATCGAATCGGCACTGAAAATGTCGACCAGTCGTCAGCTTAGCGAGAGCAGGGCCATCCCGACCAGGACGGTGTTGATCAACGACACAACGCAGCTACCTCATGACTATTGTACCACCCCTGGAGGCACTTTATTCTCTACCACTCCCGGAGGTAAGGGGATATCCCGACTACGCATAGTTTTTATTCAGAAAATGGAGGATAATTGTCATTTTGTGGTGTTTGTACTCTCACAAAACCTTTCACTGCTCATGTAACAGTGGCCTATAGGCTGCCGTGTCATCCCGATCAAAACAAAAACAAAGCTAAGCCCCGCCCCCTCGCTCTCTCCCGGCTGTGTGATTGGCTGGTTTGCAGCGCAGAGATTCTGATGATGGCATTGTGCAGTAATATTTAAAAAAGGTGGAAATGTTTTCTTTGCCACCTATGATTATGAATAACACGACTGTGATAATCTACAGTTTAAGGCATTTCCTGTGCGTCAGCTATGCATAGCTGGATTTGTATTTGCCTTAGAGTTCATAGGAGGCCTTTCAGATAAGGATGTGCAATACATCCACCAAGGATGCTGTACTGTACGCATCTGCTTTATATCTAAACAGATTCACTCTGCATAGCAATGTAATATAGACTTTCTGACAAAGGTTTTAGCTTTTTATTTTTGAGTGAAAATGATCTATCACAGTCCATGGTGACTTCTTCAGACGTCTTATTTTATTCCAACAACATTCTATAGCCCAAAGTATACCTGCATGGTTTACAATAATATAAAATAGAGAAGCAGAAAATCTTACATTACCAAAGCTTGAGCCAACATTTTTTAGTTGGCATTTAGTTTGAAAAAGACTAAAACGAATCAATCATAGTAATATTTGCTTGTATATTTGATGTCAATCAGCTTATTGACTGACCATTTAATATATAAACCAACATCATATTTGAGAATGTTATGGAATTATTGTTTAAAACGGTGGTTTAAAAACTAGGGGGCAAATAGACCACTGAAGGGTTCTCATAGCCAGAGAAAAACATATTAAGTAAAACTAAAGGGCCTTTGGTCACAGTACATCTTGACCTGTCAAACACATACTGCAGATCAAATTAATCACTGCATTGCATGCAATTATTGCTGGAACTGTGCCACCGATATCGTTATTAGTTCCACCTGTGCAGTTCTGCCGTGACACGTTAAAGTGTGTACTCTGAAAAAGGTCAGTGACTCTGATTAAATGTGAGCGATAAATACTGTTATGAAAGCAAGGCTATCAAGTTCGATGTTAAGTCTATCTTCCTCCATGTCTTGCTTTTAATAGTTCCCATTTAGTTGCATTTCCTTTAATTTATTCACAAGGACAATAGACATTAATTAAAATGTCTGTGAATGTGCCAGTATTTAGTCAGCTGGTTACCTCAGTGAGATATTATATACCAGTTAAGGTGATGATATTTACAGAAGACAGCAATACAATATAAAGACAGCAACACAATGCTTTCTCGAGCGACTGCAGAAGACATATAGATCAACAGGAAGCAGCAAAACACAGCCAAGCAGAACTCTTTATATATTTTTTAACACATCAAAACATGCCTTAAGTACCCTTAAGCAAAAGGGCTTAAATAAAATACAACCATCAGGATAGAGATCTAGATAAATAATGTTAAAAGATGCAGTTACATCTTATTAAAATGTATATTTTATTTTAAGATGTTGGTGCCTTTTGACAGGGTTTTAATCTGGGTCATCTTGATGATGACAAGCCCTTTGACTCACGGCTCATTTGATAGCACCGGCATGAGATGCTTCCCAGGATAGAGCACGATAACTGTAACTTGATACGTGTTGTGTTTCAGGAACCCGGATCATCTATGACCGTAAGTTCCTACTGGACAGACGTAACTCTCCCATTGCCCAGACTCCCCCGGCTCACCTGCCTGTCATTCCTGGAGTGACCAGCCCAAATGTCCTGAGAGAGAACAAGAAGAACGAAGCCAACAACCACATCAAAAACAAACATGATGGCAAGCCCATAACCGGTAAGAGTTACAATATGGTCTGAGTAACCATATTTTTTCTCAAACATTTAACCAACTCTCTGTTGTTAAGTTGTAATTATTCCACTTAATACCCATTATGATATTAAAGAAGCACAACCTGTTTCAACATACCTTTCTCAATAAATGTGTTGTTTCTTCTTTTCAAGGTGATGATGCTCAGTTTGAAATGGACATCTAACAGACTGGAACTCCACCAGCAAAAGAATATGACCTGGCATCACCCGTGTCAGTGGCTTGGCTTGTAGAAACCAATGTTGTGAGCCCTCATGGCATCTTCTTTAGCTCTCTGTCTCGCTGCTGGATGTAATGTGTGTAAACCATGGGAAATCAGTGTATCATACAAACCGGTACAGTGTCGCCAACTCTGGAAACTACGTTAATTTGTATAGATTTCCATTGATACCAGTCACTGTAAAAAAAACACACATTGAAGGAGCGGGCCTCAAAATGGTGTACCCAAACACATTGTCCAATCCGCAGATTTTAGCACTCATCTTCCAGCTTTCTGTGAGTCATGATCTCTAACAGAGCACACTGTAAAACGGACAAAATTCCAAGATAATTTGGGGGAGGAAGTGGTAATTTTAGTACTGGCCTTAGAATTATTCAAAAGCTTTGATATTCATCACATATTTTGGTTTTGAAGACGCATGTTATTTAAGTGATTTTAGTTTGTTTTTGCTATTTGGTTCTACTTCAAAGCTCCATAATATATTCTCAATTGTTTGGTCTGGTAAATTTCCTGCGATAGTATGCAAAGGGACGCTGTGTTGTTTTTATTTTGCAATTTGATGAAGATGTCATGCCATTCCAAGACTCTAGTTCCCATTAACACCACAAGCCCATGTGAGTTTTAGATTATTTTAAAAATTGAATTTGAGGCTGTTTTTAAATGTTTTGTAATCATCAAATTATTGTATTTCCCACTATGATGTAAAATTATTTATAATACTGAAAAACAAGCATTTTATTAACAATTAATTTAAAAGTCAATGTCAAGCCTTTCAATTCATCACTATGATGATCTGGCTTTACAGTTTCTCTCCTGCTGAGAAAAGTGAATACCTTTTCTCCAGATTTGATGTCACTTTGACCTAACTGGTTAGGTTTGTAGACACGATCTTTGTGTTGATATTAGGTAAATCTAAGAAAGGGAGGAATACTTGGCAATATCTGTCAGTCTTCTGTGTCCACACCCGATACACATTTCAATTAATGTGATAATAGTTAATATCCCAATGGTAATTTTTAAGTAAAATACAACAAGATTTTTGAAAAACTTTAAATAATCCACATATTTTATATGCATTTTATTTTTGAATACAGTTTCTTATTATTGAGGTATTTGTTTGGGTATCAGCACTGTCAAGCCTTTGGATTTGTAAAAAGTGTCAGAGAACCAGAAGACATTGTGTTTGCATTAGGCTTGATAGATGTTGTCCCATAATCTACAAATCTGACCCCAGTGTCCTTAAATCATCGTATTACCATATTATTAGTCTGTCCATGCCTTACTTTACACCAAATGCAGTAACTAAAACTAGGTTCCTAGTCATCAATTTGTACTTTCCAACAGATGTTTATTTTTTCACTGTAACATTGAACAGGAAACATTGTACTTGGCACTTAAGACGAAAAACATGTCTTTTTATGGATTTTGATTTTATTATGGTTTTTTCTTCCTAAAGCAGCTGTGAAGTTTGAAAGTGTGATGGTGCCATTTTGGGGTTTTGAGCTCCAGGTGGCAACGTGGCTAAAATAATGCCACTTGCTGTTTGAGTCCCAATAGTTTATTTATTTTTTCTTTTGCACCACAATCAGTTTTTTAATTGTACACTTTCCAAGTAGCAACTCCTAACTTTATCATCATGAAGTTCCCCTTTTATTTTCAAATGTATTCCCACCACAAGTTTGTTTCTCTGTATGAGTGGAACCACTGAATGGCTGAAATGATGTCTATCAAGGATTTTCTTTTTTTCTTCTAGGCCTTTTAGTTCATTCGGGTTATTTCTGGTGATAAACACATTGAGGAGTTGCTTGAAAACCAATTTGCATTGCACATTTTTGCTTTCTATTACGGCATCATAATTCATATTGCAGATTTATTTCAAATCCGTTTGGTTTCACAATGAGGGCTTAACATTGTGTGTTGAAAGAGATTTGAAACAAACTTACTGTAACTTTCTGTTCTGAATTTAAGTAACTTTATTTTAAATGAAACTCCAATGCCAGTGGACACTTTTGCTGAAAGATCAATAAAGTTCCGTAAGAAAGAAGTTAAGATGTTGTGTTTTTAATTGTAATCTGCTTTTTTGAATGTAACAAAAATATATCACGGATTCATGCTATTTAAGAGCGGAGCCTTATTCTCATCTGAAATGTCACCTCAAAAGTACTTAACTATAAATAAAATGTCTTTGCAAACGTCTTATTGCATCAATTAATTTTCCAAATCATAAGACTATATTTGTTCAATTGTAGTACACACCCAAGTTCGATTTCCTTCTAGGCAAAGTATTACTCTATTCATGGTCATACCTACATGTCCCTCTTATAATAGTCTGTTAATAAAAACTGTGATTATTGACTGGGTAATAATAAATAGACGTTTGCTTGTCTGACGTCTAGTGGATTAAAGAGGAACCGCAGATGGTGTTTTCCACCTAAATGTCAGTTTACCCCAAGTTTACCCCTATTTCATGGTCTCTACGGTTTACCTTCAGTACTTTTTACATTTACCAATTTGCCAGTCACACGGCCCATTCTGTTCTTTAAAGTGTGTGTGTTAATATAGATTTTTAAGTATGAACGCTGATATGAAAATATGTTGTTTGCTTTTGTGGCGACGAAAGAAGACATTTCTAATGTTTATAAATTCATTGTAACATATTTGAAAAACGATTGTATTTAATCAAATAACTAACGTTAACTAAGAAAAATTAAATTAATTTCGCGAGTTTTTTTATTTGTGTTTACGCTTTTACATCAGGCAACACAACTGCGTGCCCGCTCAATTTTTCTGCAGGCATTTATTCGGCCGCCTGCTGGTCCTTCCTCCTTTTCTACGTCCCTGAGCGAGGCCGGCGTCAAGATGGTGAGTCTTGCGATAAAATATCAAGTAAAATCCGTTGATCATCGAGGCCATCCTTCTATCTGCACACTTATCATGACCATAATGTGATCGTTTAAGTGTTAGCTACAGTATAATGTCAATATTGATGTGGTATAAAAGTATCTAAGCATAAAATCATCCACCATCCAAATGCTAACTGATGCCTGCCCGGACGTTGTACACTCTGTATATACCTCCTTTGGGATAGCCTATACAGTTTCTACCTTGCTTTTACTAAGCAATAGATGTCTTTAACATACTCTGTCACTCAAAGAAACATTTAAGTATTTGGGCTTTGTTTAGAAGTATAAAGAATCGCGAAATGCTAGCTCCGATCGGCTAATGTTAGCATTCACTACACAGGTAGCCATGGCCGGGCCCTCATGTTTGTGAACAGGAACATTAAAGAACCCTAGTTATGCTCAAATGTATTAGACTGGTAAAAAATTGATTAAAAAAACAGGCTGCATTGAGGCTCTAAAAGCTTTACATTTGACTGGTTAGTAAGCTATCTTAGCCAGTATGTTAGCTTAGAAGCTATAAGATAATGTTGTGACAGCATGTACCTGGTAATGGCTGGATCAAAATGTTAGTTGTTAGTGTTGAGAATAGTAGTTAAACGTTTGAACATTTTCAAGTTGTCAAATGTTATTGTGAACATCTACTTTCTCTCTTCTTCAGAATGACACAGTGACAGTCAGGTCCCGAAAGTTCATGACGAACCGGCTCCTTCAGAGGAAGCAAATGGTAAGCTTTCAAACAGCACTGCAATTGTATGCATGTATGTGTTAATAACATAAGCTAGGTTTTTTTGTCTTGCATTCATACATTCATTGCCTGTTCTCTCTCTGTAGGTCGTCGATGTCCTGCATCCCGGCAAGGCCACAGTCCCGAAGACTGAAATCCGGGAGAAACTCGCCAAGATGTACAAGACCACCCCTGATGTTGTGTTCGTATTTGGCTTCAGGACTCAGTTTGGTGGCGGCAAGACAACCGGCTTCGCCATGGTTTACGACTCCTTAGACTACGCAAAGAAGAATGAACCCAAACACAGACTGGCCAGAGTGAGTTTTGTTTGAGTTTTATTCACAATGTTTTTTTAGTAGAAGACATCCCTTTCCCCCTTAGTCCCCAATCGAAGTGCTTTTTGAAAGTTGCATAACATGAGTTGCACTTAACTTGACATTTTATTGCATCCTATGTTATTTTAAAAAGAGCAGCATGCTGCATTTCTATTCAACTTAATGCCCGGCAAGTAGTGACCCGTCCTGAATTCATCTGATCAGACAATAGGGGAAAAAAACCATAAACTACATTGGTCACCCATTTTCTCAACAGGAGGCCCTTAGGTACTCCTGCAAAAGCATGAGGTGCATAGAGCCGATAAATGCTGTGAGCTTAGCAATCAAAAGCAGCAAGATAAAAACTTTTCTCTCAATGAAAAATCCCTACAAACCTTTTTGGGATTACATTTCTTATATACTGAGTTGTTGCCCACTGAATATACCCAATTTTTAAATGCAAATCATGTTAAGTAGTTTGTAGAGCACTTATCAGTTAAAATAGCTGGAACAGGTACAATTGAGAAGATGTACCTTGAAATGCAAGTAGGTTTCCCTTATTTTCAATCAACACGCTTGGTGGGTAATGTTGAAATGGCCTTTCATGTGGAGGCAGTTTAGGTCATCTTTATCAAAACCTACATAGGCAAGGCCAAATGTTGACCCCCCCCCTACAGGGAATGATGTGCTATTTTTAAAGCACATCATTCAGTGCTTATTATGCAGCTTTCATATTATCATCAATCCACATTGTGATGCCATGAACATGCATGGTTGGTACAAATGCATGAAAACATGATTAAAATCCATAGGTCACAATTACTTAAGTATTAAAATGTGTTAATTTGTTTTCCTTAGCATGGTCTGTATGAGAAGAAGAAGACCTCAAGGAAACAGCGCAAGGAACGCAAGAACAGAATGAAGAAAGTACGAGGCACCAAGAAGGCCAGTGTTGGCGCTGCTGGCAAAAAGGTATTGTAACCATTTTTATACTTTGTATGGTCACTAAAACTTCTCTCTCCTGTTTAAAAAAAAGTAGTTCAGACTTCTCGTGATAGTATGATTTGTAAACATATTTGAATTTGTCTTTTTTAATCTAAGCAAAGAACAGAAAAGCCAAAGCAGGCATCATCTAGTCCAACTTAATCTTTCTTGATTGTCATTTCTTACATATTCTTTTCCCTACACTGCTGATCTCTTTTCACAACTTTTACCGTTTTAATTTCCTTTGCCATCTTTCCATTCGTATCAAATGTTCTTCGGGAACCGTAGAAGGTAAATGTTGTTCATAGATGGACTAACTCCAGTGTGCATATAAAGGAGTGCTGAATCCCAGCTAATTCCTCCCTTTACCCCGCACCAAGCCCCAATGCACTCCCCCTGGATGTACACGAGGCATCCTGTATGAAAGTATTTAACCCACTGGCCAATACTTTCTAGGCTTTTAATAACTAGTTTGAGCTGATACATATTAGTTCTGTAAACCCCTGTTTTTTTAAGCCAAATGCCCCTTTTTAGTCCAAGTTGGCTAAATGGTCATTTTGGTTGTAATTGTCTAAGGTTACGACTAAAACTTAATTCTGAATGATTTAACCCAAATAAAATGTGAGCTTGTCTCTGGTAAACACAAAAGGTAGTGCTTTCAAGTGATTCTGGAGAAACAGTTAAATCAATGAGCTCCGAAGATCTTGTGAGTGTTGGTCCACTAATGGCGCTTTTCCACTGCAGGGCCTCGCTCGGCTTAGTACGGTATGGCTAGGCCTTGTTAGGCCAGGCTCACTTTATGCTGCATTTCCATTACAGTTTAGGAACTGGGGTAGTATCTATAGTAACGCAGTGTAGGCGGAGCCGTGACGTCATCTTCAATGCGAAACACAAAACCAACATCAGCCGTTAGCCCTCAGAGCTCACAGCTCCTCTCATCTGTTCAGAAACTAGACAAAAGTTAAACAAGTACAAACCACAGACTGCCTGTGTCATGGCGAATACAGTCGCTGGTTTATTTATGTCTGTATAGGCCGTTGTGAGTGTGGACGGTCGGAGCATATACAATGTTGGCTTAGCTAACACGGAAACACGCATTTTAAAAGGTTTTTCGCCTGCCGTCTGTCTGCAGACTTGTCAAAGCATTAATTCATGGTTTTTACTAACCGGTATCAGTATGTTGTTACTTCGGCATCATTTTGAAACGTGTATTACAATTAAATCATGGTCAAATATGTTAATTTTGTTGTAGTTGCCAGCGATTCTCTCACTAGTTTAGCATACTCAGCCCGGTTGTTGGCCCGGAAAGAACCTCGATTTTGGAGAGCCAGAAAACTGAAAAAGTACCCGCTAGCCGGAACTACGCCTAGTAGAAACTCAACCAAAAACGGGCACGGCACGCTTAAACCGCGCTCCGCAATGTAGTGGAAATGCGCCATTAGTCCACAAAGAATGTGTCTAGTTGAGCACAGCCACACTCCTGGTGTAGTTTATTCAAAGTAAAACCTGCCTACCCCTGAACCCTGTGGCACCGATCTCTAACCTAAAGTCACCTAGCATAGATTGTTGATACCACACAGCTGCATCTGTAATGTCTTCAGCACAACTGGCTTTAAATATTGATTCTGTTCACCCTGGTCAACAGCCACAACAAATTAATTCACAGATCTTTTATTTTCCATGTTCCATTAACTTAATTTTGTTTCATGTTTTGTTCTTGATTTCGCTTCTCATGGATTTCTTTTGCAGAAATGAGGTGTCAGTGTGCAGGTATAGAACAGCATGGTGTGCTAATGTGTTGCACATCCAAAGCAGATAGACCTGAGCCCTGCATGTCACACCTTAGTCACCCTGCAGTTTTCCCTCAGTGTTTACCCCACTCTCCCATGTTGTTTCTAAGAGCCTGTTAGCAGGTTAACCCTCCACCAGTCCTTTGTACCCCTGTCTGCTATAATGGACATATCCCTTAGCTTTAGATCTGTAGTAAATAGAAGCAGGACCTGAGTGTAGCATGTGGATCTTAGTTCTTAGTGTTGTGTTGAGCTAAAAGCCTTCCAGTGAATTTCTAACTGAAATGTGTTTATTTTACACCGTCTTATTCAACTCATAACAATGTTTTTTATAAAACCTTGATCTATGATGTTGGATTTTAAACTGTGTCTTGTCTGACATACTGTGTTTAACATTTGTAGTCTCAAGTTGCCCTGTTGACTTCATATTTTCAATAAGTTTCCGTTTGCTGTAGACGGTAAGTTTTCTCTTCTAATAATGTTGTTGTCTCCTTACAGTGAGTCCGGACAGCCAGGGAGGGTCTCCGTGCTCAAGATGTTCTTGTATATTGTCATCCAATAAAATCTGGAAAAAAATGTTTTGGTCAAAGTGTATTTTCTTAAAACAACCATTTATTTCTGAAGCCTGTATTTCAAATTCAATTAATGTAAGATTTGGTAGGCATTTTGGGGATCTGTAAATGCCTATCCCAAGCAGGACCTCTATCTGGCACCCTATTACTTCATCTAAAAAAACGTTTTATCTTAAAAACTAATGTTACTTCTAGCATTTTAAAAGTTGCTGGATCTATACTGCATTTCAGTGACATTTGTATTGTTCAGCTCTGGATTGCTCCCAGGATTTCCTTTTTTTTTGTTTATAAAAAAGTATCCCAAGTTGTTTTAGGCAGCTGACAGCTTACATGGCTTTGACATGGACGTATTGCATCAGTATGATTGAAATGACTAAATGCACTTTTTGCTCAAATTACTTCATTTTTATTAATATTTCCCCCCGTTAATGCACAAACTTGAGCCTCGTTTATAGTGACATCACTTAAAACTTGGCTTCGTTATGTCAATGTTATGATTTACTGGCATGGATCAAAATAAGATCAGGGATGATGCCTGTAAAACATCCGTGTTAGATTTGCTTCACTCACTGGCCAAAAACTAAGATGTTCTATTGATTGGCTGGTGAAACCTTTACTACTCAATCTTTAAGTCCTCCATGTGTGGACCAATTTGACACACTATATACTTTTTATACACGTAATGGTAATATTTTCCTTTCATGGACCAGTCAAATGTAATCTCAACATATTACATTTGATGGGTTTTGAATTATTTAAAGATGTAGCTGTAGTAACCCAAAATGGCCACATGAGGACTCCCTTCACTGTAGGAAATGCATACCTAGTTGCATACCCTCACAGATGGTGGAAGTATTCACCTGTTGGATAAGGTATTCATCAGTAGTTTATCTTGGTGGCAAAGCCCTGATGACTGCCTTGTACTCATACACAGATAAGCCTGGCTGTGTATAGATTCATTGCTTTTCCTGTTTATAAACACTTGTTTGGAACAGAATAAATATCCCTCTTTGCATCATGACCTTTACAGATCATTTGCATAGAGCTACCCTGAGTGTGTGTAAATGAAGTGATTAAAATGCCAGTGTATGGCTTGTCCTCAGGGCAACCACCCCACGCATGCCTCCCCATTCTTTTATGAATATCAGCATTTCCTCATGTCGGAGCTGCAACCACCTCTTCCTTTGGGGAATTTCCTTTTTGGTATCAGGGGAGAAATGTTTACTTCCTATAGGAAGGTGAAAAAGCAGAATCAACATATGTCAATGGAAGAAATAATGCTCATTTACATGTTCATGTATAAAAATACAGACTCTAATTCACTGTGGTGCTCAAAATGATGACATGTGACTGTACTTTTCTTCAGGTAACACTGTCAAGAGCTTTATTATTAAAAGGCACAATAGCCCTGCAATTTGACACATTTCCACGCCTCTACAAAGTCTTGAATGTAGGTCACACTCCTGAGTGCTTATACACCACCAGGAAAAACAGTAGCTGGGAGGCACTTCCATTGACACATTTTAAGTTGTCGGTCCCTTCTTATAAGGGCCCATATACCAGGCTGCCTCTGGGCTTTCCTTCAATCGATGCTAGCCGGCTAAGATTAAACAAATGTATCAAGATAATTTGGACTACAACACAACAGAAACCACAGTTCCTGTATCATTGATTAAGTTGACACTGAAATGCTGTAGGCTATAGGCAAATACTGTATGTTAAGTAAAGGGCCATATGACATGTTGGCGTCAAAATAATTATAACCTATATTTTCATAAACCAACCATGACCCAGAAAAAAAAAACGTGGATTCATTTATCTCAGCTAAAGTGTGTGTTGTGCCTCTGAGGAGGACGACAGTGGGTGGGTTGCATAGGTGTGGAGGAGGAAAAAGGAGCATGGGACCGACAGGGAAAAGAGGAAGTGGGGTCTCTCTCAGCTCCACTGCTGTGTGGTTGTGGGAGGTTTGACATAAGTGGAGCTTTCAACACGGGTATGGTAACAGATGGTGTTGGGAAATTAAGCCCCTCTCTCCACAGCCCTGCCGCTCCATCCCAGGAGTCTCTGCTTCCTGTCTCTCTCTCCTCTTCTGTTCCTGCAGCGTCTTTTATCCGTGTCTCACTCATTCCCCACGCTACCGTTTCTTATCATCTCGCCTCCTCCTCTGTTCTCTCGGTTGTTGGACAAGTGAAAAATCAATTTCTCTCCACCTGTGTTTTTGTTAAACACAAAAGCAGTATGACATCAGTTGGATAGGTAGCAGGCTAATGAAATAAGCGCGAGATTATTATAGAGAGTAACGGGAAGAAAGGACAGAGACGACGGGTTTGTGATGTGAAGGGCGATAAGCTAAAGGGTTGAGGATGGATGGAGATCAGAGATAATTGGTCACACGATGATGTATGGCGTCGAGGTGCGGTGAAATTGTGAAGCAGGCAGTTTCAGCATCAGGAGGCTGTGGTGCGGGCCTGCAGGGACTCCCGTACATACCAAATAAAGGCAGATAAAGGACAATATTCACCTCTGATTTCCTTTAGGGCAGGCAAGAGTTCTGTAATGAGAATATTCCTCTGCTTGCTTGTACAACAAAAGTGTTTTTGCAGTCAGGCTTATGATCGATGGTTATTATGAGGAACACATGTTTACGCCCTCACAACAGGTGCAGTTTTAATGGCCTCCCTCTCTCCATGCACAGAGTTGAAATGGTGATATTATAAGGAGAAAAATACAGAATTTCCAATGGTTGACTGTGTGTTTTTGCCAGCTTATCAATGCAGATATCATTGGCTGCAATAGATGTCAAAGAAATTGGTCTTGCTGTTTTACATGTCATAATATTGTACATTATTTTGGGTTTTTATTTCTTTCATATTTAATGTTCTAACCTTTATATATACAGTCTATGGTTCTAACGCAACTAAGTGTATAATGACCAAGCTGGCTGCTGTTTATTTTTGCAAGCATGAGCTCCAGACGGTGTGTTTTCAGTGGCACTGTGAACATTTTTGCAAGGCGTAACTCGGTGCTGTAAAGTGTGGCCGAGCATTCGAGGATGCTCTGCATCTTAATGAGGTATGTCTCTCTTGTTGGCCTCAGCAGGGGAATCATCACAGCTCATTTTGCAGTCCTGCAGTGTCCTATCAGCTTTGGCAGCCTGCACTAAGTTCACTCCATCTGCCAGTTGCTAGGTGCTGATATATGAAATGATCTGTGCCTTGGTGGCCCCAGAGCACCAGGGAAGTGATTTGCTTTTGAGGACAAACTGTGTTTCGTGAATCCTAATTATCCTCTTTGCATCAGCAGCCTGACATGGTTTTTGTCATTTATCCCTCACTGGAAGCGGCAGAGAGAGGGGGGGGGGCGTGAGGGGGGCGGCAGAGACTGCAGCAAACTACTTCTTCCCAAACAGACAGAGCCCCCATGGATATACTGTATAGTCGCTGAAATGCAACAATGGTATTCTCCACCAATCCATTTTCACAGGTTCAGGGAGAGGTGAAAAAAGAGAGTCATGCCTGCTGTCTAATTCTGGCACTCTAACCGGTGTGCACATGTGAAAAATCACTTCTCGGTTTCAATCATGGGAGGTGTATTGAATCCACTCTGCGGCCTTTTTTTCAGACTGCGAACATGATGTCTGAGGCTCTGAGGACATCGCAGCGCTGTGAAAGCATGTCCACCTGCCTCCACACCACCTATGAATCCTCATGAATTCTATTCATTTTGGTTGGCATGGAAGGATAGTCTGTGGACCAGGAAGAAAAGGAGAATAATGGGGACGGTTGTAGGAGAGGGGAGAAAAAAGGGGGGGTTGTGCAGAAGGGGAGGTAAAGGAGAGAGGTAGAATCAGGAGGGTGTGGTAATGAGAGAGGCCAGCAGATGTGAGTGACAGTATGATGGAATGCTCCATGTGATAGCCATGCTGTACTCTACTGCGGTGTGTGTGTGTGTGTGTGTGTGTGTGTGTGTGTGTGTGTGTGTGTGTGTGTGTGTGTGTGTGTGTGTGTGTGTGTGTGTGTGTCCTTGGGTTTTAGACAAAGGATATTAGGTTTGTGCAAATAATAGTTATATGCACATCATTTTACAGGCAATTCATCATGGTCCATCAATTTGCCAATCTAATGGAATTTCACTACCAAATGCTATATAATGCAGCATGATCACCTTTCTATTGTAATACCACAAGATGTTGCCCATTTGGCTTCCTTTTCACTTTCTTGCCAAAGTAAGGTAAGATAGCTCAAATAATCAGACAAAACTTAAACAAATCAGATTTAAATCTTAGTTTTTAGGTGGTATGTAAGATTTTATTAGCGATGAGTAGGCTAGCTGTTTTCTTTGTTACCAGTCTTTGCACTAAGCTAAGCTAAGCTAAGCTAACTACATTCTGACTGTTAGCCTAATATTAACCTAGTAGCCTAATTGTTTTTTTTGCGGAAATAGAAACATGCCACACAATTTCTTTTTATTCGAATCAATATGCTCAACTCCATTGATATGCGAGTGGTATTGATCATATTATATTTTGGCAAAAGTGTAATATTAACATATAATTAAATTAATAGTAAGCATTTTCTTCCCAAATGTGGAACTATTCCTTTAAATATCTTGGTCCCACTCTTCAAATGTCAACTATAGTTTGGTGTAAAGGCTTTAAAATGACATCCATGTGAACCCAGTAGGGATGATAAAATAAACAAATTATGATAAGCGGCGAGATATTACATCCAACAAACTCAAATGATTTCCAACTTATCCTTATTGTGGGGACATTAACCGCATATGGACACATTTATAGATTTAATTTATGAACAAAAGCTCCCTGGAGCACAAGCCTGGTCCTTTTTTTCGTCAATCAATGAAAAGAAAATGGTGTTAAGAACCTTACATCGCATCATGCAGCTTCCAAAGTACCAATAGGACTGTTGTGCATGGTTTTCCGATAGCAGTCTAAAACCAAATAGTCTCAGCCTCTGGTGGGTGCGCAGCAGTTTGATATAGTCTCTCTATATCATCTGAGAACACGACCAAATTGTAATGGACTTAATTCCTCGTAAGGATTGGACAAGGTTGTGTTTGGACTGCACACAGCACTTGGCTGTCTGTATAGCTGAGTTATTCCACCATTTTTCAGCCTGTGCACATTCCTCCACTCATTGGTATTCCTGTTCATATTACCCTCTTCAATCAGCAGCAGAGGAGCTCTGATTAATGGCAACAGTGAGAGCAATCTCCCAGTGATTCATTAAACAGGACTGGCATGAATAAAAAGGGAGATTTGCTCATATTGCCTCTCAGATCCCATAATATGTTCCATCGCTGGAGAAATGCATAATTCATGGTGTTGTTAGGGACCCTCAACGTATCTGCACATATACCTTATACCTTATACCGTATATAATCAACTCATCATCGTTATAACAACTTTGAGGTAATTGATGTACCCTTTTTTAAGTTAATGATTTACTTACCATTCTTAACCCTAGTCCAGGTAATTCAAATGTAATGTTGTTATCTCTATTCATGTTTTAATAATCACCTCATCACTGGTACATTTTGTGGCAAATCGTACAGCATTGACATTTGTAGTTCAGGTTTTTTTCGAGAAACAATGTGAACCTCATTCAGCACTGATATTACTTTTTTTGAGCGTGGCTGTAAATAGAACTTTCAAAGTAGATTTAAAAACAAAATTAAACAATAAGAACCCATGTAATCGTTGGTTTTATGGAATTTAAACATCTATAACTCCCTGTTCTTTAACCTCTGCTGCCAGCCTAGACATAAATACTATAATGTAATTTTCACAGGTGAATTACCTAAATTGTGAGAATAATATGAAAAAGTATACATTCTGGTAATGTGGATAGTGTTCCTCTATGATACTTTCATAAATTGGAATATATGTTTAGACTATTGAAAGGTTATAGGTTAAACGTGCTTGAAAACATTGCTCCCAAGCAGATTTTGAAGCAAAAAGAGACATCCGGAGACCTGAACCATAGCACCACACAGAACCCATCTCCAGAAAGTCCCCCCAGTGCTCCCATTCACCATATTATCACGGATTGATTTCTATCTGCAAATGTGCATGAGCTCGGGCCATCAGGCGAGTGTCATTACTGCAGCTCATTTGCAAGGTAGGAGACGATCGTATGTGACAGGGGCGGAATTAGCTTTGTGTTGGCTTTCCGTCACTCTTATCCTAAACTGCTGCTGGGTGGGAGAGCATGATTAAAAGGATATATAATTCCACCCTGTGCATTAAAGACCCCGTGCCCCACTTTCCCTCCCACCTTTAATATAGAGCACATAAAGGCCGTGGCCCTGCCTTCTCCACTGTACTGCATGATGCTGTGGTGGAAGCCTATTTCTGTCTTTCTTCTTCAAGGTGATTACTGATATGAGAGATACAAAATGGATGAAAGCATCCAGTTGGAAAGCCAATCATATAGAGATTCTCTGTATTGCTTTTTCATTAAAGTACACCTACATGAGCAGGCGGTGTAGCTGAGCTGAGGCCATGTTTCTACACCGGCTCTATAGTGGTATCTTTTGCACCGTACAGCCGGCTGTCTCACTGAGCAGTGTTCAAAATCAATAGGCTCTGACCTTACCTCTGTCGGAGGCTGTGTTGGAGACCCCATCAGGACACAGCATGTCCTCCCCCGTCTCAGAACAAACACCACTACCAAAGCCAGGAGTCAACCCTGTGGCAGCTGGTCAAGTGCCTGTTAATAATACCTTTTAGCCAGTGTCACAGCAGTTCATTTGTCAAATGTATAACTTACCTTAGCTTAATTGAAACATTTCCACATTAACGAAAATAACAGCTTGCTTTAGTTTAGCCACACAAGCAGCGTCACTTTATGGAGGGCAATATCAGATGGTTGGTCAGTCCAAGTTTTTGAGTCCAGAATTAAATATCTTTAAGATTGGATGCAATGCTATGACATTTTATACAGACTTCATGCAGAATAAATGTGAAGAGACTTTTCGAAGACTACCAACAGTTTGATATTTTTGGTATTGAGTAAAATCCCAACATGTTAAGCAAAATCATGTCAATCAATAACATCGTAATTATACCAATACTTTGGTTTATGATCAAATACCTGCATTTCCATTGGCCTCAGGTGTTACCATAATAGCATGCTACACTAAGACAAGTAACATGATAAACACAATGCCTGCTGAATACAACATGTTAGCATTCAATGGACAATCTGCACTAATGTACATTCTCAAAATATTGAAGTGACTGTTATTTTGTATAATATTGATTGTTGTGTTTTTATTTAGGTCTTAATGTGTGCACATGTAAAAATGTGTCTGACTGTGTATATACATACATATTTGCACACATATTTTATATTCTATATACATTGTTTTTATATTCGGGATTGTGGGAAACAGTATTTCGATCTCTCTGTCTGTACACACAAACTGGAAGATTGACATTAAAGTTGACTTGTCTTTATGAGCTTGGAAGCATGATTATGTTAGTATTCAGCAAAAAACTGGTGCGATTAAGTACGCACATCCATTTCATATCGGCCTAAATCTGTACTTCAACAAAAGAAATCCACACTGCATGTGTTAAATATCTTTAAGGTAAATAGCAATGAAGAGAGCTTCACCTTGGCTGCCTTAACTTACCTTAAGTGAAGTGTTTAAAACTAAAATCGATCACCCCGGAAAAAATATAACCCTATAATAAATAACGAACATATTTTCACATTTTCCTGATTTTAATAAGTTACTACAATTCCAGAGGCAACTGTATCTAATGTAAAACTGGGTGAAATTGGGTGAGCCTCTAATCTCATAAGGAAGGTGACACCTCCGAGAGAGTGATTTCTCCCTGTGTCAGTATTTCAAGTTGTGTAGATGGATTAGGCTACGTGTTGAGAAGCTCATTAATAATTAAGAGGAACCCAGAATATAAGCTGCTCCCTGTTGTGCAGTCAACTGCACTGGCACAAAACAGAGCTGGGATGGAGAAGAAGGGGATGGATGGTGTGAAGTCCTTATGAAATATGGATGTCAGGAAGGGAGCTGTTCAGGAAAGTTAACACGGAAATGCTCATTTATTGGTTTAATGATGCAATGTAGGACCAAGAAAATTAACTTCAAGAACCACCTAGCTTTCCCTAAGAAGTGCTTTTGTATCAGAAAGCCTGAACTCATCAGATATGACTATACCACACACTGATATGCTCTCTTTCTCGTTGGCATCATGTTCATATAAGACAGCAGTAATTGTCTTCACAGGGCATCACTTGTCTTTTGTATAAATACAAGGCTAATTATCATCCATTACAGGAGGAAAGATTACTTTAAGTACTATCCTCTGAGTGTTTGTTAGGGAACTGGCATAAAATAGAACACCTAGGCAATCCCTAATGGCTGCAGTAACGTATGCATGATTTCACGCCTGCTGGCACAAGCTATTCCAAGAGCAACAGCTATGATTAGCATCCCAGCGGTGATGTTTATTCCCAGTGAGGTTCAACCCAGAATCTCAGACATCTGATGCAAAGACTTCACATAAAACTTGATCAAATAAAATAGAAAAAGAGATTGTGTTGCAGGTGCAGTATTGCCACTGTGGAGTTTGTGTTTACTACAAGGGAAACATTATTCACTGAACGGTATTATTGCTTCCGGCTTCTTGGGATATATCTGCTTTCTTAAGCATTTTTAGTGAACTGAAGAAAAAGCAGTGAGAAGAGAGCAAGTCTGATCTTGAATGTGAACCAGTGCCATCATGAATATTTACTTAATACTTCAGAGGAATAAAAAACGGCTAGGATACTCCTCGACTTTGGATATATTAACTTGAAACGAGTGCATTATGAGCTACTTGAGTTGCTTTCTGCCAAATGTTACATGCTCTGTTGAGCAAATGACTATGAGATTTTCCTGGACTCTGTTAAAGCCCAGACCGCAATATTAAGATTTAACATCTCTGCTGACATAGGTTGAAGGAAAAAGCTGTTTTGTATTCCCTCTAGCCCAGCTGAAGACCAGCATCACACAAACTAGTGGGGAGAGTAGCACGCTATCAATGGGCTGACTGGCCGACTGGCTCTGGCGTTCAGCTTCAAAGAACTGCCTGCAGGCATCGTTTCTAATATTGTCTCAGAGTCTGTGTTTTTCACAAAACTACTGGTGCATGAGTGGCCTGGAAAAACAGAGAGGAAACATCAAAAGTGCTTTTGAAGTGCGGGTGGTTTTGTCGGACCACAACTAAACGCTTCCACCTGAATCTTGATTGGTGTACAGGCAATGAACAATCTTTTGGATAATGTTTCTGTCCAAACAGCACAGATCGATTGAACATGTTGCTACATGTATAGAGGATGTGCCTCATTGGGTGATTACACACTTTCTCTACAGACATTCAGAGAGCTGTACACTGTCTAATTGGGGGCAGAACACCTCCTTTATTGTCAGGGTGAACAGCTGTGTTTGCCTATGCAAGGGTCATATGAATCCACAATCAGATCAACAGAATCAAAGTGGAGGATATCTCTAATTGTCTCATCATGCAGCCCAAGCACACAGCTTGAGCAGTGTGTACATTTCTGCCCCTTCCCCCAACGCCACAACCCTTTTTTTCTCACATAATATGAACACATTATGAAACCTAGGGGCTGAATGTTGCAGAGAGAGTGATCCTCAGTAGGGGATGTGTAAACAGCTGCAATATCCACACTTTATCGTCACAGCATAACACAAGAATCAAAGGCATCCTATAGCTGGACTTGCATGGAAAACCACAGTGACACTTACTAAGAGCTTTCCTTGTGAAATTACGTTTTGAACCTATGGATGCATAAACCATGGCTTTGTGATTAAAATAAATGTTTCATTATTGGGTTATTTGTGTTATTTTTGAAACCCATATGCCATATAGTTGTTGCTGCAAATTAAACCACATGTTTACTGTAGCTAATATAATTACATTTTACTTTCAACAATGACATTTAATAAAAGAGGTGTGAGCAGGAGTGCAGTGAGTAAAGCAAATATGTAATTTAACAAACATTGAAGTTAAATACATTTGAGAATGAATGTCACAAAACTAATTTAGAAAACTGTACTATATTATTATGATAGAATTGTGTACAACATATTTGCTCCAGTATAAGAACCTGTGCATAATTTTATTGGAAGACATAAACAAGCACAACAAAGAATTGTAATCTGTTGTGGGATGATGGTGATATCCATCTTGTGAGCGGTATAAAGAAACTTTGAGAGGTCTAAGATTGTCAGGAGGGTATCTACATGTTTAAATCAACAGGAAGGCCAACAAATAAAGGAAACAAAAGAGAGGAAGGTGTTTTTTGTTGCCTCATGGGGTTTCACAGGTACTGGTGTTGTGATTGGAGAGTGTTGGATGTGTCTATCAATAACCTGCAGGACTTTAAGGAGAAATATTCTTGCCAATGTTTTGTGTGAAGGTGAAAATGGCACAGACCAAGTATTCTGTCAGGTTAGTTTTCTGTCTGTTCAAAAGAAATACAAGCCGGCATAGAATATAACAAGCATCTTTGAGGAAATAATGAAAAACAAATCAGGTTTCTTCCTGATAACAGAGCAATGTTGGTGATTTTACTTTTGTACTTTGGGTCAATCTAGACGCTGTATGTCACTCTAGATTGGCCTCATAGTGCAGTGAGCCTCTGCTACCATCTAATCGGAGAGTTAGGAGAGACCCATATCGTGCTCTGTCATGTCCCAGAATGCAGATACTTAAGCACTTAAAAACTCATTAAACTTGCCAATGTAGTCCTTTAGCTCCACCCGACATTTTAATATCATGGTTAAGTATCATCAACATAGCTTAACTGAACTGCTGACAGTCATCTGTGAGTATTGCTTGCAAGATAATTCTTCATTCGAATAAAAATGAGGTATCACAATCCGAAAATGAGCTATTAACATAGTTTTTAATCGCATTTAGCAATGTGTAACCTTAAACAATTGGTGCTTGATGCAACTATTTAGTGAAAAATGTGAATAACCCTGTCAGCATAACTTTCAATGCTTTTGCGCTGTATTCTATTATTTGGTATTGGCCTGTTCCAATTAAAGGGAAGTGGTACGGCATGCAGTAATATTTTAGCCAAGTCCACTAAGTATTGTTTTTCTGGTTTGGTGTGAAAGAACATGACTGGCCTGCGTGACCACAATGAACTGGAATGCCGTCTGCGAGCCAGAGCTTGTTAAGTTTGTTTCCATCCACCTGTTTCACTGCACATTTTCAATTTGTGTATAAAAACTTGGATGAAAGCAGCAAAAAATTGGGGGGAAAAGTAGAAATATGGCAAACAAAAGTGTTTCCACTTGGCTGAGTTGGAATAGTTGGTGTGTTGATAAAAACAAAAAGTGACAAGGTGCAATGGAAACAGACTAAGAAAATAAATCATGACGCACATGAAGGAGTAAATGTCACGCTTCTGCTCCACTGAAGAGATGAAAATGGTGAGGAGCAATATGTAGCGCTGAGCACACATAAATGCAATATTTACATCATATTTTCCACTTTGTTTTCTAAAGTTCAAGGTTTGCCTGACGCCCTTTTAAATGTGCAGTCGAATTGACTTTTTACCAGGAGCCTTTCTGGTTGAAGACCCACACAGGTAGGTCCTTAGGGGTGGTATGGTTACCTTGGGTCACTGCCATGTATGCAATTGGGATACTCTCTTCTTATTCAGTATTGTTCATAGAACCACAGACTGATGCTAAACTGCGCTATCATAGTTTGTACAATATGCTCTGTTTGGATTCCATGGTGATGATGCAGCCATGAAAACACTGAATATCTACACATGCTTAAAAACCCTGTCGATTTCACTTTATTAAGGCCACACATAGCTACCTAATTTGTACCTTTTACCCTTTTATTTGTCTTTCATGCAAGGGGCAGACCCACACATGTCCCAACAGATGCAGACGTGCACACATACATACACACGAGAGAAGGTGCTGGAGTAGGCTGTGGACACATTTGTCATTCTGGCAGGCAGGCCTCCCGTTCTCTGGGTTGGTGGCCTGGTTTCTGCACGGGGGCTGGGCATCGTCCCGCCTGTGCTGCCTAGTAACTGTCAGATCTAGACTGTGATTTATGCAAATTGGCAGGCAAGGGCTTGTGGGTCAGCCGCGATATGTGGTAGGATCATCATTGGGACAGAATAAAAGGGCAAGTCAACAGAGGCAGTGATGCAGCGACACCAAATACCAGCTGAAGGATACAAGTTGAAATTGGGTGTAAAACAAAATATGTGGAAAAACAAACCTTTTTAAAAATGTAAATGTTACTGAAGTGTAATGTATTTATGTCATTTCATATATTAACTGCTCCAGAAATATGGTAAAGGTTTTCAAGTCTGATTTGTTGTAACATAACATGATCTCCATGCGCCTGTAACTGCAGAATAAATTCAGAATATTACTAGCGAACACAGACAAACCTCTCCAGAAGACAAAATGAGAAAAATATCCATCAATCAAGCATGTTGCCAACTTCTGGACTTGAATCTGTCCCTAATGGATCTCTCACAATCAAACACCTGCTCACTTGTTCCCCTAACACTTTAGATGATTACTTGTGTGAAATCTGGCACACTCTCCAGCCGTACAGCACTTCTGGAAGGAGATCACTAATAAGCAATCTAACATATTGGACTACTGCATTAAACTCCCTCCATCTCTATGTTATCCAGACGTCTACACAGCAACTATTCCCAATCACCTCACTATAGACACATTGATTGATGTAACAGAAGTGCATCCTCCTTGATGGGGAGGAAACATCACACAATGGACTGGGTTTTATGACTTAATGTACCTCTGTGGATGAAGAGATTAGCTAAATGAATCATGCCACACAATATTTGAAGATGGCATGGGTCCAAGCGACACAGAGCTTCCTCTTCATTCCTTCTTTGTAAGTACTTTATTGATACTGTGATTGATATTGATACATTGAATCTGTGTCTATTATTATAAGGGGATTCATGGGGAGTCTGGACTCTGAGCTGGAAATATAGCAAGTCAAGAGAAAGCATCTTTTCCAGGACAAAATATATAGGGGGGCAAATTGACCATCACCAACAGCCTCTCTCCTAACACTCTACAATTACAAATGATGTGCTTCCTCACACACATGGCTTGGATCAAAGGACTGGGCCGTTACTTCCACTACTCAGGTTTGCAACTGCTCCGTGTCTTCCTTTTTATCCACCCACCTGCACTTCACCATCCACTACTACGACTATCACTCCAACCACATCCATATAATTCCTTCCTCACCTTCCTCAGACCTCAAACCATTCCCCTGTTTTCTCAGTGTTTACTTCACATCAAGTTGCTTTGCCCATAAAACCTTAAAAAGCATCCAAAGCATGTTCCTACATTTTCTTGCCTCGACTCAACTGTACACTAACCCAAACCAGGTACTTTGAAATCGTCTGTTTATTTAAACTATCATCATCTATTGAGGGATTTAAAAAAAAGCATTTTAAGATGGGTCGATATTATAACCTGTGGTGTCAGCCTATGCTTTTGTTAGTCACTAATGAACTGATTTACTTTTTTTACTCAACGTCAAATCAAAGGCACCCTGTGGAGGACAAAATATGCTCACCGCTCCTTTCCAAAACACAGCATGTGCTCTCTTGAGGCCTACGTGAGTCTGATGCATCTCCATACTCAAGCAACATTTGCAAAGGTAATCTTTCTGAATATTTATCTTTGTGCATTGTTTGCTAGCTAGCAGTGTTCTTCAAACACTACGTGGATGCTCTGTTACTCAGCAGAATAGCAAAAACTAGTGACAATGACGTTACTGCTTGTTGCCTTGATGCTTGCTTGCTGCACTTGGGACTCACAACTGCAATCAACACAATAAAACGTTTGTAGATGTTTAAAAGAACAAACGCAGTGGTCTGTGCGTCTGATCATCAGATCAAGGGGGCGTTGGGGAACTCCAGTTCGAAACCCGCTCCCGCCGCCACTGCGTCAGGCCGTTGTGTCCTTGGGCAAGACACTTCACCCGAATTTGCTCCTGTGGGTATTGTTCACAGTACATGTATGATATTAATGTGTACTTGTAAAAGTGCCTCGATGACTTCGAGGTGTGAAGATGGCCGGTGTGGCACAGTGCGCTGTGCAATGATTATCAGATCAAGGGGGTCAAACCCGCCGCCGCTGCGTCTGTAAAGCCGTTGTGTCCTTGGGCAAGACACTTCACCTGAACTTGCTCCTGTGGGTATTGTCCACAGTAGACCATTACATGTATGTGTAATGTGTATCTGTAAAGCGCTTTGAGTCATTGATAAAGCGCTATAATAAATATAAGGATTATTATTATAATGTCAGTCTATGTTTTCCTTGAGAACCAGCTGATCCAGGTGGTATTGGGGGCATGAATATGACATTGCCAACCTCGGATACAAACAGTTGGTCTTTCTATTTTAGCAGCTGGGCGCTTGTGGTGCCTGGCTCAGTATAATTAGTGTGAATACATTAGGTCTGTGTGAGTTCTTGCTACCTGGCAGGGGTTAGAGCTGGGCAGGGACTGCAGAGGAGCAGGCGGCACCAGAGGCTCCTCACAGGCCCCGCAGTAATGACCCTGCCAGGCCGACACAACGCTCCCACCTGGGGGACCACTGCAGCTTCCCAATGACAGATGGAGGGCTGCTGAGATTACTGCAGACTAACAGAGCAGCCATTAGATCAGCCACTCTGCCAGAGAGCCAACATGTCTTTGTGTTGGCGGCACCTTTGCCCAGTAAGTAATGTAATTGTGACCAGACAGACCGCCAAAACACTAAGCACTTGTTTACTCCATCATAATCATTTTGCATCAGTGGTTATGTTTGGAATTAGTTTCATGCTGGGTGATGTGTGCTCAGGGTTAGTTCTTGTTTCTGTGTTTCATCTACATTTTAATCCGAATCACTACACCTCTCAAAGTTACAGGAACTCAATTGAAGGCTTCAGTAAAGTGTTTGAATTCTCAGTCTGTGGACTTTCTGTATGAAACAGGATGATTAGAAATATAGGGTGTTCATTTATTTTAAAGGACCAACATTGGTGTCAAAATGTAAAATGGACACTGACAGTGATGTTATACTACTGTTTAAAGAATGAAACAACCCAAATCAAAAATGTTATACCGATTTGACAAAACTATCATTGTCTTGAGTTCCCACAATGCTTTGGGGAATGTAAACAGGAAATAAATGTTGCCACACTACAACTTCAGGCCTTTTAGCCGAGATTTTGACAAAGTGGCGTTTTAAAAGGATGCCGAATGATCTATTAGCAGTTTATTTTGAAATAATTAAACGGTTGTACAATAGTTCCTGGATGACTTTGATACTGAAGAAAAAATACAAATCTGAAGCTTTTAGGCAAGTTCTGGAATTAAGGAGCGTCTTTTTAATGCTATTTCTAAACAGATTTGTGGATGCTAATGAGATCGAACATAATAAAGGGTAAGTTCAATTGAATTTAACAATATGTGTTTCATTTTGATGTGTTCAGATTTGTTTATTGTTATGACAAAAAATGCGATTTTAGACGCAAATTTCGGTAATCGGGTGTTAGCTGATTTAAAAAAAGCCTCTAGCCGCTATAACATATGTCTCAGAGCTACTGACAGATACTGACGCAAAGTTCTGCATCTACTTACAGTTTTGGTAAACAGGTCAAACAGTGCGCCAAACTATATAAAGTTATGCTACTCCACGTGTTTTGAGGACACTGGCACCCAGGGCCGGTTCAAACCAATTTGCTGCCCTAGGCGAGATTTTAGCAACCCCTCCCCCCAGCCAGAAAATCGTATGGTAGAAAAGATAACGATCAATAGAGTATCCAAGGAATACACAATAGAATATATAAAGAATAAATGGCCGATATTCACTCTCTGCCGATCGATCGGTGCTCTCTATAAAGGCCGATCGGCAAAACAATCTCGCCAAAATGGCTTCACCAGTCTGGCAGTATTTTAAGGTGTCCGAAAATGACAATAAAATAGCGGTATGCAATGTGTGTGAAGCAGAAATCCTGCAGCTCCACCCGCTGTGACGGACCTGTGAGCAGAGCAGAACAGAACACACACTAAGAGTTAGACCTAACACACTTAGCTATTTTATCTACCTCTGGAACAAGCTAAACTAGTTATAAATATGTTTATTCTTCACTGTCGGGTCACTCATTACTGGATCAGTGAGCTGCATGAGACGATACTGACAGGCTGTCAGGAGAGTTAATGTAAACTTGAATAATGTACTTCATTTGAATGTAATAATTATGTTGGTTGTTGTTTGTGGAAGCGCCAGTGAATGAGCCCCATTAACTGAATTTTAAACATCACTTTAAATGGAAGATCCCCATAGCCCCCACCCACTCGATCGGATCGGTGATTGGTATCGGCCGATACTGATTCCGGCGATCGGAGCATCCCTAGTATTCAGTATTGTATGAAGATGTTATAATTGAGGGTGGATGTCTCACCCTCTAGGGGGGTCCGGGGGTATGCCCCCCCGGGAAGAAATGTTTGAACATTTTAAAGTAAAATGCTTCAATCTGGTGCACTTTGAGCACACAATTACTAGAGACCTGATCTAGGGGGTACAACTCTAAACATTCATATATATGAAAAAGATCGTTTTACATTTTAATAATCAAATAAGTATGTGAACATAACCAATAACCTACCATAGCTAATAGAATATGTAACGTATTTTATATTTGTTGTTCATTTATATCTTATTTTACCTAGTTAACATTTATTTATAGATATCTTTTTATCTCTCCAGTTTTAAACGATATTTTTGGTTTACTGTCCTATAGTATACATTGGAATGATTTCAAACCTGTTTATCCCAATAATTATAAAGGCGTGCCTTGGAAATAATATTGTTTACATAAATTGTGATACATTTTGAGACCCACTGAGATAACTTAGACTAAAGTTAACTATCTAAACACTCAGAGAGTCTGCTAATGAGGTGGGCGGTCCTAACCTCAGTCTGAAGCAGGATTCGCCAATTGTTGGAGCCAGGCAAAAGCAAGAGATTCGTGGCAAGTCACATCTGTTCATTCTGTGTACAGTGTACACCCACGGCAACTTGCTAATAATGGCTTCTTTAATAATTGTTCTTTCGCACACCCGTTCGCGATCCCCAGCGGTGTGCCCCCAACGAAGATGTGCTTCAATAACGTTTGGGGGCAACATGTAAGATGGACGCTCAAGGGTCGCCTCCTCTGTTTCCGAGAGGATTTCAAGTTGGCGGGCAACCTCTTGAAGACTCTCACACACAGCTGGGTTAACATCCACATCCATGTCGAGCTGAGCCAAGTCCTCTATACATCGTTCCACACGAAACTGAACATAGAGAGGACATAGTCTTTTGGTTCTCCGTTCTCTAAATGGTCTATGTCTATGTCGCCAAAAACCGGCCCTGCTGGCACCTGTCCCTTTCACCTCAAGGCACCTCATGCAGTAGTAGGCTATCTTTTCCTCATACGTCAGTTTGAAAACCTCTGCTACACTAACAAACACAGGTAATAACAGGTTAACGCAATTGCAGTTATGTAAAGTAACTCAGTACATTTACTCAAATACTGTACTTAAGTACAATTTGAGAGACTTGTACTTGTAGCATTTCGATTGTTTGCTACTTTGTACTTCCTACTTCTACTCTACTACAATTCCGAGGTAAATCCAGGTTTTAATCCAATATATTTATTAAATATTCCTTAAATTACTTTGCAGATTTTGATGAATAATTTGAAATATAATCAACACTTAAATAAGACTTTATATCACATGGAGAAACATTCACATGATGCTACCATGCACTGCAGTATGCAAAGTTATTCAAACTAGCTGCACTTTTACCAGCTTTGATAACACTTTAATGCATCAATAATTATAATCAAAACATATAATGTATATTATTCTGAAATGGGCCATTCTGCATAATGAATACTATTACTTTTGGTACTTTAAGTATATTGTGATGCTACTACTTTTGTAATTTTAGTAACATTTTGAATGCAGGACTTTTACTTGTAACAGAGTATTCCATCACTCTGGTACTCATACTTTTACTTAATTACTAGATCTGAGTACTTTTTCCACCTCTGATCATTGGAGTGGATTTTAGAGATTCCACGTCAGACTGTTCTCATGCATCAGCACAAGAAAAAACACATCTGACACATTTAGATCACAGTGTGCAAGTGAACGTGTGCCTTTTGACTCTGACTTGAATGCCTCTGTGATCAGAGAATTCATCTGAATCCATCAGATCTCAACCATGTGGGGACGTCCATTGTTGCCTCTGATGACCGGCACTGCTCCTGTGTTTCACTCAGCAGAAAATGAGCTCTTTTGTCTGGTTTGTGTTAGTCATATAATTGTTAATAAATGAAAGCTCTTCTATCATATACCCTGAGGCAAAGACTGGCGGCTGGCTGGGACTTCACTAGCGGTAGGAGAGCAAGGGGATTGAATGTGACCGTTCTCATAAAAAGGGAGAGACATTAAAGGTGGAGAGGAGGAGAAAAATGGAATAGACACTGCTTTTAATGTGCACTGTCCATGTGCTGTCCAGAAATGCTGTAATCTAATGGGGGACAAGCATGCACAACCTACTGAAGGTTGTACAAGCAATTATGCCACTTAGGAGTCTTTGACAGGCAAGGTCGTATTGGCAAACGGACACGACGAGCATTATAATAAAAGGTTCTGTATTCTCTGACAGAGCCTTTTAGCTAAGAACATATCAATCTAACCAGCGTCATGTGTCCACCGTGACCTGAAATCCTCTTTAATACTATCGGAATAGCTGTCAAAATGAACAACAGATTGGTCAATTGGTTCTACTTTTACTCATTGAAGTGCGTATTAAAATAATAATTTAAAAAGTATATAGCACCTTTCAAAACTTCTGTTACAAAGTACTTAACAAACAGTCAACAATAAAAAAAAAATCCTTCAAAATAAATGGAATAACAGATACAATGATTAGATTCTTAGTAATTGGAGTAATTATTGAGAGATGATTTGAAAGAGGGAAGTATGTTTTCTAGACTAAATTCCTCAGGTTACCTAATCCCAAAGTGTTGGAGTACTCACAGCAAATGCCCTGTTACATCTAGTCTTCGGATTTGACCGGACCATAGCTAACAGGAATTATTATCAATGGACTTCAGGCTATGGGTTGTCTTTGCCAAACCAATTCCTGCATGTTTTATTTTTCAGATAAGAAAAAACCAGATAGAAAAGGGTGAACACAGATTTCGCTCCAACGCTAACCCAACAGAAGGGCGCTTCCATGAGCCAGTAACAAAAGCAGATGTGGTGGTGGGGGGGGGGGGACTTTGCCAGAAAGGGTTGATGTAACAGTTTACTGGGTGTTTCTGGTGATCATTTTATTCACTCCACGCAAGCTGTGCTCTGTTGTCAGGGGAGACGTTAGCTTGAGTGTATGTGTGTGTGTTTGTGTGTAACGTGTTGAGGAACAGTGTGCTTGCACCTGAGCCCTTTGGTACCAGAATAAACACAGTTGCCATGGACACAGAAGATTATTATTGGATGCAAACACTTTCATCTGAAAGCATGTAGGAAAGTTCAATTCGAGCCATTAAACTAGCCTTATAGGGTATATGAATGGCTTCAATCAGTCAACTTGCACAGTGCAAAGCATTTTCCTGGGTTGCTTTTTCTCTCACATTTATGTGTCTTTCGAATTATATGTGTTCAGTTATATGAGAGCTAAAGATCCTAATAATAATAATAAATAATAAGCAGGGGATAAGATCTGCTTCATTAACACAGTTCAAAGCACACCATGTTGCAACTGTTTTCCTCTGCATTTAGGTATAGTAATAAATATGAATGAAAACCAGTCCACATATGACAGGCAGCAGATAAGTGCTGTTGGTGGTGGTAAGTCCTCCTTCTGGCATTTGGTTGGCTGTTCTCTGAGTAAACAGCATATTAGTCGTCCTTCACTGCTGGCTTTTGTAGCTTAATACCATTTTGTTACACTTGGAGCTCACAAACTGTATTCTCCTCCAGAGCCAGCAGTCAGCTTTAAAAGTTGAGGCAGGTGACAAACTATCCTGCTTGGCGCCGGGGAACGGAGTGTGTTCAGACACTTTGCACCAAGGCACAGATTTATTAAAGTTAATGGTGTCAACACGGGAACCTCTCCACTTTTCCATATGGCCCATTGACTGCAAGTAAAACAGTGACGCTTATAGCCAACAGAGGGTGCTGTGCTATCTGTTTGGAGTGTACAGTACTTAGCTCTGAGGTTAAAGATACAGAGAGAGTGATAATTATATCTAATTAAGCTCGATGCCATCTTCAAACACTGCCTCCTACACACTTCTGGGATGACAACCCCACAAGGCGTTAAATAAAAGAAAATGCAGAATTAAAGCACCACAGGTTTTCATCCCTTCATGTGTCTGATCATCTGGAAAGCATTTGCATTGTGCTCTATTGTTTTAGGTGCTGTTCCCTGGTTTGAATTAGGGAGGAACTTGGAAAGCATTCACGTGTCATCTGAACCACCTTCTTTCTCCTCTCAGCCATTTTACCTCTGTGCAGTCATTCCACTCAATCATCAGCTACTGCTCTTTAACAACCTTCCTGATTCTCTCTGTCCCTCCATCCATCTCCTATACCTCTTTGCCCTCACCCGTCCCTCCTTCCTTTTTGTACACCTCCCATCATCCTCTCCCTGCCTCACTTCTCCTCTCCTCATTCTATCACTGCACCGTCTCTCTGCTGGTAGACACAGTGTCAGCATCGGATGAGATTAGCCCCTTTGGTGCGGACTCATGGGAAAACCTCTGAAAATGCTGCAAAACTACATTATTTCTTTCTTTCTTTCATTTTCTTGTCTGTAAAAATGTCTAGTAATCAGTGGATTCTTTTAACCTAATGAGATTGGGATTTATGCAGTGTATTGACGTGTGTAACTCAAATTTGAAGTTTATTCTAACAGTTGCAATAGCCACATCTTTTTGTGGAACGACATAAATGCCCACTGGTCAGATACAAACTGGGAAATTGTGTTTGATTGTTGGGGTTGCATTACCTTCTTCACCGTGGTTGCTCAAGGGTTAACCTTGTTGGGCCCAAAATCTTAATCTTCCAATTTATTTACTCGACAATTTGATCAATACATCACACACATTTTAACCACAAACTCACTGTATGTTGGTAGACACATATCCTATGGACACACCAAGCGCTCTTATACAACTATTAGCCCACTGTATCTGAAGATGAAACGCAGCAAGCATGCACCTTTAGGGAATTATCCAGCTTTAATATCACAATGTGAGTCCCCAGCCATATGCACATTAATCGCCTGCTCTTTGTAAGTCTGCCTGTCTCATATTGCGTCGCCCCTCACTGTGTCCTGTTGTCTCCCTGCCCTCGAGACGTCCTTGGCTAGAAGTGTCTCCTCCGTGTGGATGTAATCCTGGTGATACATGGTAAACTCCTGACCCGGCTGCGCTGTGGCCTCTCTGTTAGATGCTATTACTCGGGCCTCTAATTGCTGATGACATTCATTTACCCACTAAGGCTATCACCTTCCCCATTACAGGACAGACTTCTGTATCTATCCGCCGACTAGTGTGTGTTTGTGTGTGTCCATTCAATATTGTCTAGTAGGGTGAGGTAAATGATGGTCACCGCTACCCTGCAGCTGTACCTAGCGACTCTATTGCTGTAAAACTACTGTTCATATACAGTAATCAAATCAGGTTTTCAATTCCGTTCCCCTAACTGAACGCACAAAACACTCCAGCTCCGTCCCTTGTGTGGTGTAAAGCAGGCACCGTCTTATCAGCAGTTGCTCAGAATGACAGTATTCACCATATGTGTAACTGTGCCACAGCTTGATTACACAGGGACTTATCATCCCAGACCATGCCTTGAACGCACCTGCATTCTGATTGGAGCTTCTGTGAAATATTGTTGTGTGTATTCCGAGGCCACAGAGCAACTAGAAACACAGCTATTGCACTGATGCGTTGATGCTTCATTATTTCTAACACATTTTTGCCACGGAGAGTCGTTTTTTTTTTTTTTTTGGGAAGATGATCATATCGAAATTGGATGCAGATAAGTTCCATCATCTTCTGCCTTGCCTGTGTACTCGCTGTTTGGGAGATGTTATTCTTCTTAATGTTTGCGGGTTATTGGATATCAGAGTTTCTATTTGTGCAGGGTCAGCCTGTGCCTTTGTGTGAATAAGGAAAAGGTGGATCTGTGCAGCTTATCTGATCCTCTGATAAGATAGGATGATGGCGGTAGGAACAAAAGAAGAAAATAACAAAGAAAGCGAAAATGAAAAGGTGTAAGTAAACAGTGATCTTGTTGATTTTGTCATAAATTCACCTCAACATTTAAGATTTTTTAGTTGTGAAATAGTCTGTCTTGTGATTTCACTTTGTGTTTTTGAGGTTTTTAATGCCTCAGCGCCGTGACTGCAGTGGTCTAAGCCAGGCATTATGTTTTTGGATGGATTGTTCCTACTATTGTCGATAACGTGATATCTAAGAAACTCCTTGAGGGAATTTCTTTAAATCTGGTACAAATGTTCACTTGGACTCAATAATCAGAACTAATGGTGAACTAATCAGAAAGGTCAAGGCCACTGTGACCTTAGGCTTGTCTCATTGTTGCAAACCTGATCTCAGGAACGCCTTAAGGGCACTGTGACCTCACATAACACAATTTGACCATGACTCAAGAATTCATATACTTGTATTTTACTTTAATCTAAAAAATTAAAATGATGATGATTAAACTGTGAGGTGGTCATTCTAGTTTGTGGTTAATCTTGTAGAATTCTTTATTGACCATTTGACCTTTTACCTCCTGCAAAAGGACTGCAATTCATTTGTTTAAATTCCTGTAATCAATATGTTTACATTACCAGTGAATGAAATAGATAAGTTAATATTAAAGGTGTCACTCAAAGATATACAGACTCACTTGCAGATCATGTGAATGTCATTCTCAGCTTTAGCATGCAGCTGTTTTCAGTGAAAAGGCTCTAAAAACCAACTGTACACGACCTGCTCAGCACTAAACAAGAGACAGCTGGTAAACACAGTAAAACACTTAGCAACTAAAACACAGATATTTCCCTCAGGAGCTGGCAGAGAACAAAACAGAGATAAAAGTGGAGTGAATATTGGACTTATATTCAAGTGAACACAAACATGCCTCCAAATAATTGCTAATGTTGTTACTTATCTTTTGCTATCCCCAATTGGGCTGCTAAAACGTTGCTTTTATTAATGTCTTGTAATTTATTTCTTAACCATTAACAAACCATTGCTTATATGCCCTTTGTGTCATAGGAAAAAACAGCATCGCTCTGATATTCAAGCCCCAGTCTAAAGAAAATCTCCATCACAGTAGTACTTTGTGTGTCAGTATTCGATGCAATGCTCCACACTTGAGAGCCCATGTATGTGCTCTTCCTTGCGAGGGCCATTTGAAGAGCAGCAGGTCAATACACATTCATAGAGAGTACATTTCCCTGAATGCTTCAACAGTCCGTAAAGCCTCAGTGCCACTTTCCACCGTTTTCTGCTTACCGCATTAATCCATCCTACAAAAGCGTCATTCTGCGTTTGGAGAGAGGACACTCACACACACACAGACACAGCAGAGACCCACATAGACACACATTTTCACAGCTTCAATGGCAGAAAATCCATAGCCCTTTCTGGGAGGAGGAATTCCATTAGATAATAGATATGGAATCCATCTCGATTCCCCACCTTATCTTCTCCCGAGGTGAGGGATCAATACCAGGGGCTTCAGCTCAACTGCCAACAATAACAGGAAATTGATGGGACAGAGAAAGCAGCTGGAGGTCTAATAATGGCACTTTCTTGGCCACCCCTGTAATGCAAATCAGAGTGGGGAGTTAATTGGTGAAAGGCTGCTTCTAGTAATGAGGAGGAAGTTCATGAACCAACACAGATTAGGTGGTTGATTGTTAGGAAAATCACTGCGGTGGTAGAAAATATTCACAATTACAAAGATAGGCAGTGTTTAACAGTAGAAACAAACGAGTAGAGAAAGCACAGATATCTAGTTATCTGGACAAATGGGTGTGCACGCAGTAATGGCATCTCATTTTCCACAGAGGTTTCCTGTTGGAGTTGCCAGGTGCTGTGTTTACGGAGACCGTCGCCCGGCAACACATTCCAAACAGTATTAGGATATGAGGACAAGGAAGCGGTGGTGAGGTGAGTGTGGGGTCAGGAGCTACACAGATACCAGCGCATTGATACCGCTCACAGGGACCTGGGTGGTGCCTTTGTTACACAAGGATGAGTCATTTTGTGTTTGTGTACAGTAGGTCCCGTATGTGGCAACATGTGGGAGGGGGGGGGGGTGGTTGGGGTTGGGAGGTTTACAGCTCGCTGGTCATAGAGGTCCAGAGTCCGCTCACTGAGATGTTTGCACAGCTAAAACACCACTTATTGCGTCACATCGCAGAGGGGTGTCAGCGACATGAATCACCGCTGGAGAAACTACTAATATTTTGTGTCCAGGAACAGGAGCACCCCTTATGTTTTCATTTTTCGCTTGGGGTGTTGTTTCCATTGCTCACATATGATGGAGTGGAGATTTAACCTGGCCTATTTCATCACAAGCAAACATCTACACCCTTCGGGCTCAACGGCTCTAGGAACCCATTCACTCTCGGCACACTTACAGCGACTGAGTGTTGAGCAGCGTCTGGATGAGATTGTCATGGATGTGCTGGGTCTCATTCCCTAACTAATCCCCTTCCCCAACCCTCCTACCCCTCGACACTGACAGCCCACAGCCAGCAGGTGGTGCTGTCTTCTGTGGTATTGCCTTTTCTTTTTTTAAAGCCATCCATAAATGGACACCTCACCATGTGTCCACTGAGGAGATTTAAAAGTAAACATCCATCATCCAGTGCTGCTCTACAATCGGCGAAGATGAAGTAGATGAATAGATGAAGCCATTTTAGATAATTGAGATACACATGATTACAAGTTGTGAGCAACACGCCTGTCTCTCTGATCTCTCTGCGGTTGTCTAGCAGAGCATTATCTGCAGTAATAGAGTCAGATCTTCACGGACAAATCCCTGTAATGTCATCCACAGCGCCCAGGGGAGACCACCCTCATTGGGAGCAGGGTGGTGGGGAGCTAATTTCAACCCACACAATAGACTCATCTCTAAGACTGCCTTGTTAGATCACACCATTTCTCCGTCTCAGTGTGTGTGTCTGTATTATTAAATGGAGAACTGTGCTGTCTGAGCATTGCCACTCTGGGGAATTAAGGTCATGTTTTAAAGCTTCTCGAATACTAATAACTGCACATTGAAGCTTTCCCTTTCACGGACACATAACAGGTCTAATCAGGGTCCTGATCTGTTGAACATGCAGCCAAACCGTCTGATGAGAAGACAAAATGTCCTCATTCAATGTCCAACTTCAACATCAGGATGTGATCTTTGATTTTGAGTATTGAGACCTTGTGGCAGAGACTTTCGTGTCTTGTTGTGCGCCTCTCTCTCCGGCACCATGATGTCATCTGTGGGAAGGTATTTCTCTCAGACACAACCTGTCTGCTCCTGTCAGGGGCCACAGTAACTCGAGCCGCCTTGAAAGTCTGGGAGTAAGCGCCGGTCACTTGCAGACAAGGGCGTTATTTATTTTTTCTGGAGGAGATTCAATACCTCCTCCTGCTGCTCCGTGGCTCAGAGCTCCGTCCTGAACTCTGAGGCACAAAGCACTTGCCCTCCAGAGAGGCAGTGAGCTCAGTCGCAGCGCTTTGGAGAGTGCTGGAGAGTTGTAGGTTGTATAACATGATTAGTCATTGTTAATGTATATAATCACTAAGATTTGGGATGGCTAAGGCTCTTACCCAGGCTACAGGCTGTGTTTCTCTTGTTAAAATGCTAAGTAGTCATTGTTACTGTTCCCTTGCAGGGTTGGTGTTATGAATGTCCTCTTCCTCTCTAGTCCCCTTCAATCCCACAATATCCATATGAAAGGAGTCTTGAAACACATTTGTTTTACAATTCGTATACATGACCATGCAAGGTTTTTCCCAACATGATCATTTCCGGATTATGTATACCATATGGTTTGTATATGTAAGAACCTCTTTGTATTTCACGGGTTTATTCGTCAACTGAATCAGAATCAGAAATCCTTTAGATTTAGTCCTAGTCTTACAGTGGGGAAATGTAGTTACAGGAAAAAGTGGTATAGCAGGTCTAAAAAGGCATGCAATAGTAAAGAATAAGCTAATTTATTCAATTAAATGTAGAGATAAGTTATACAGCAGATTTTAAACTATGCAAAACAAATACTGTTATTATATTCCGAACATTTAAAATGTATTTAAAGTGCTATGCTCATGTAGGCCGAGATACAAGCATGCACATATTTGTTTACGACCTTTATCCTTCAAATGTATGTTTTTCATGAATATAATCAACCGCATCATATGGTCTAAAATGTGAAATGGCTTTCATCCAACATCTGCTTGGAAAATCTCACCAGCCACTCTACAGAAAGGGTTTCACTCACAGTTTTAAAGGATGTCATTTTCAACCACACAAATATTCTTCTGACATCTGTAAGAAGTGAACACAGGAATATCAACTAAGTGGTGGCGGTTACCATCTCATGTTCAGAACGTGCATTGTTTTCATGTACACCTTAAATGTTTTAAGTGCAAATACAGACAAAACGCTGAACCCTACTAAAATACAATTAATTTACTTTAAAACCTGCAGCAACACTCGAGTGGTTACTGCCAATGTACAATTTCAAAAGTCCCCAGTGACAGTGTCTTGTGACTATTCAGCTATCGCAAATAAATAGATCTCAAGAAACTGTGAAAGGATGAGTCACCGTAACCAGTATGTTTGGAAAGCATTGAAAACCTGGGGAGCATGAAAGCCCATTACAACATACGTCATGACAAAGTATTTATACCTCTTTTTCAACTATTTAACATTATGATCCAGTAACAGAAAAATACTTCAGATAAAGATAAGTCATAGATGAGATTAATTGCTGACTTTTAACAGAGTTACTGCATATTAATCTGCATGAGAAAGCGAAAAACAATGAATGAAGATGAATTACTCACACATAAGCACATCCCCAAGACGCAATATTTAATATGCAACACTGCAACAAATCCTTGCTTGAAAACATGCCCATGCCTAAGCATTCTGAGTTGGAGTGCTGCAATCGATTGGCTTAAAAGGTTATGTGAATCAATACAAAGTTGTTTTGGGCACCAGCGCTATTATATTAATGTCATCCTGAGAAATAGGCTGTAGCTTAGGTGGCTTGTCTGCCAGCTTGTTTTCCTTTTTAACTCCAGTCACAAGATTCTTGTTACAACGCAAAGGTTGACTAAAGGCTGTTTTAAATGGCAGGTGAGTGGGAGTTTGACATTTTTGAACATGGTCAGGTTTGAGCTAATGATAAATATTGGTTATATTGAACATATTACAAAAAGTGTAACCTGCTCCCCCTTTGCAGCTGTGCACCAGCCATTGGGGATCAGTGTAGCAGAACAAGCATCTAACCTATGGTTCTGAATAAGCTGAATTAATAATGTTGAGTCCTCGTGAGAGCTGCTCTGTGACTAGCGAGGTAGCTAGGCTAGCTGTGCAGTCAAGGATGACACAGAGGTTGAAGTGGTCACACATTTACTCAGCTCTCTCCCTATCCCCCTGGCACATGTTCTTCCCAAGGTCAGATACTGCATTGCATAATAATGTTAAAAAAAATAGGCTCACACATACGCTTGCATGCTAACACGCAACAATGAGGCGAAGAAGAAGCCAACTAAAAATAGCACCATCACTGCAGCCATCACCTCAAGCATCGGAACACCACTCTTCACTTCACATCTCATAACTGAAGAGTCCTGCTTCATAAGCAGCCAAGAGTTCCTGAACTGAATGTTGACCTCACGTTACACACGCTTTAGTGAGCATAAACAGCCATGAAGCAAAATGTGCTTTAGCGCTTTATGCATGTTCATTATTTCTATATGGTGCGGAAACAACCATTGACACCCATGTGTTAAAGTGCAACATCTCTTCAAGCACCTTCTTCTGCCTTTTTCTCCCCCTCTTGGATCATCCCCCTCTTCACCACCTCCTTCCCATGGCCTCAGGGAGCTGTTAGCTATCTGGAAGCTGGCGCTCTATTGTGAGCACTCATTGATTGCCTCTTTGCTCCCCACAGCCAGTCGGGCCAGTCAGCATGGTGCCCCGGCTGTCTGCCTTATCTGCCACTGCTCAGTCGACATACACTGTGAGGAAACAGAAGAGAAATGGAGAGAGAACGATCGAGAGAGGGACGAAAACGGAGAGAGAGAGAGAGAGAGAGAGAGAGAGAAAGCATTTATAAAAGGCTGTCCAAGCTTCCAGAAGCCAGCAGTTGTATCATCTGTTTTCTGTCCCTCTCCCCCTCTCTCAGCTCCTTGTTCTTCTCGCAGCCAGAGACAATCAATGGTGTACTCAAGCAGACTCCTCTTGTCTTGTTTTAAAATAGTGCTCTTCTGCCTTTTCTCCACAGGAGATGATCCATTTACTGCCCAGCATCTTCTCTGCCTGTCTTGAATATTAACCCTTGTTTTCCCTCCTCTTCCTTCAGTTACAACCCAAGTTTAAAGGTCCCATGTCATGCTTTTCCGGTTATTACCCGTCCCCTTGTGTGTTATGAAGGTTTTTCTGCATGTAAACGGTCTGCAGAGTCACAAACCCTCAAAGTACACCCTGTCTATGCTGCCCCAGAACGCCTCGTTGGAGATTTCTCTTTTTCCATTGTTTTCTTCCTGGGTATGGTGACGTGCCCATACCCAAATGGACCCATTGGTCCAATCTGTGGAGCTCCACACACACACACACACACACACACACACACACACACACACACACACACACACACACACACACACACACACACACACACACACACACACACACACACACACACACACACACACACACACACACACACACACACACACACACACACACACACACACACACACACACACTCTTTTAGCGGCGAAAATGTGACGCGCTGGGGGGGGGGGGGGTGCTAGTGGAGCCTCGCAGCGCGGCGAAACTGTGGCGCGCTTAAACTGTAGGTGCGGGGGGGGGATGCGGGTGCTAGTGGAGCCTCGCAGATGGGGGCCCTCAGCACCCCCCCCCCCCCTTCCCGCGTCCATTCGCGATATCTCGCTGTCTCGCAGCAAGCAGGAAACCACACCAGTAAGCCAGCTCACACTGTCAGCTCCTCGCAGCAGCGAGCCAGTGGGCGAGCTGACCAATCAGAGCACACTGGGCTCACAGGGAGGGGGGGCAGGGCGTTTAGGACAGAGAGTGACATTCAGTGAATACACATACTATACAGAGATGTTGTATGAGAAAACCAATGTGAGTTTGAAAAATTGCACAATGTAAATCTATTCTAGTAGACCTCAACAATGGAATTATGATCAGTAGAAATGGCCATGTCATGGGACCCACATTAAACCATTTGTAAACGTTAAGTGATGATGTTTTCATAGTGTGTTGTTTCCATAAACTCAATTTAAGTGATTGGTGGATTATGAAACAAGTCAATAAAGAGAAAAACAAAATTGATAATAGCTTAATTATTGAAGTCATTTAACAAGCAAATATTCCTCAAAAAAAGCAAAGGTTTGGGGGTGTTTGTACTTTTTATCTGACATTTCATATATGAAACTAAACCTTACTCAAAAATAAATCAAGAAATCTTTGACAAAATAATCTCTCTGTGCAGCTGTACTCTAGGATAGAATGTATTCAAAAATGCGGACTTGACCTAACAGTGCAATCAAGAGTCTTGTGCCAGAAATAGCTTCAAAAATAGCAGTCAATTTAGTTAGAGGTTTGTTCATATTACAATTTTAAAATAGTTACCATTTAGCAATCATGTGGTTACCATAGTAATTATATTGCACCCTTTTAATAGGCTAGAGCAACACTGCTTGACCTTTGTAAAAACCTGGTCAGAAGCTTTATCACTGACAGGGTCTGCAAACACATTTACGCTAACAGGAAACATTGTTTTTCTCTGGGTCACTCAGTCAGTCGCTCAGTCACTCTGTACTGAAGAAGGAACGTGTTTATTAGTATATCAGTGTAGTGTTTCCAGCAGCAGGAGCCTCATGGCGGCGACAGCAGGGTGGCACTGTAAACAACCATCACACCTCTGTGTGAACGGGAGAGCTGATGTCAGCACGACTGAAAGTCTCCCTCCATCATGTAGCTACATGAGGCCCCAGCAGCATCCATCACTCCTCCTGCCACCAGCAGAAAGCCCACAGCAACGTGAACGAGAGACATGTACATCATTTCATGTTTCAATGGCAAATCTGGCCTTGATCGTCACTAATGTTCTAAGGTCCAAACTGTTTATCACATTTTGATTTAATATGCTCAAACACAATGCAATATGTATTAACCTAGTCGGAGCGTGCTTCATTCAGAGCACTCTTTGTTCTCCTTTGATGCATTCATTCAGACCTTTGAAATACTGCGTGTATGAAATTATACACAGAGCTAAGTCAAGCTGAAGTCACCCCACCTATAATCCATCCATCTTGTTGGCAGCCATCTGGCCACATTATTTTTGAGAGGCCGAGGCGCATGCCTTGTCACGAAAGCGAGGACTTTTGACAACGAACCACTCTTTGAACTGGGGAGTGACCCGACCGGCTGCGGACGCCCTGACACCCGTAACAGGCCGGGTCACCTTAGGTTGGTATTAAACAAAAACTTGATGGATGATCCAGAACACAAGAGATTATGATAGGACTGAAACCTAAAGGGCAAAAGGCAACAATACATCTGTCAGGAGTTGATCCCAAGCTCTAGGGGAACAGTAACAGAGAAACATACTTGACTCCTATTAAACCGAAGTGAGGCTCAAATTGCCTGACAACAAGAAGCCCGGTGGATTTAAGGAAACACCCGGAGTATGAGATGCGTCTTTTATGAATCGCAGTGTCAACATCAACATGGCAGATCGATACACATCAATATCAGAAGAAGCACCACAACAAAGACAGGGTCATCCTGACAAGCCATTTCTAGAGAAAGAAAATGTCATCACCAGCTCCTGCATTGTGACTTTGACTGCTCACCTAATATCCATCTGATAAATAGCAACCCCCCCAGAAATAAAAATGAGTGACTGCCGGAGTGGGTGATGTCACTGTCTGTCCGCATTTGTCCCCCATCAGTGCGGATAGCTGCTTCGACCAGGGTGCTGGGGCGTCCTTGAGACACTTTGATAGAGACATCCCCCCCCTGCACACACCCCCACCCCACTGCTGATACCCTGCTCAGGCCTTCGCTGCATCAGTGTCAGGAGCCCTGCAGGCAGGAAGCTAAAAAGGATGGCAGCCCCTTCCTTCCCCTCCACGAGGAGAAGAGCCTGCCATGGGAGCTGCTGACAGGAATTTGACCCCAGGACTGATGACATTATGTGATGGGAAATCATGAATTACCTTTCAGCAAAACGTAATCTCGTCACCTTTTCCTTGATGATCTAAATGTATCAGCCACAGGAAATAAGCTTGTAGAGCACACACGGAGGTCTACTTTAGCTTTTGTTTGTATGATGGTTTATTTGCAGTAACTGATATGCCACCCCATTGTTTTTTTGTTTTACTTCTTCCAAAAAACAAATAAAAAAAACACACAGTGGAGAAATCCTGTGTGCAGGCACAGCATGAGTAGTGAGTGATTCTATCTGATGCACTGCGAGCTGAGCGGCCCTCCCTCTGGGCAGTTCAGCTTTGCCTGACTAGGAAGAGAGGGAAGAGCTTGTGTGCTGGCGTGCGTGTGTGTGCTGTGTGCGTGCGTGTGTGTGCGTGTCGGGAGGGGAGACATTGTTCCTTGACGTCACCGCTCAGCCCAGCCTGCCGCTGCTCTCAAACACGTCTTTGTTATTCTTCCACCGGAGACCGGCCATCCGCAAAACACGGAGCCCCGCCTGCAGACCTGCTGGAGCGGTGCGCCGGGTGCAGAGGTTTACACTGTGTGGGAGGCTGTTAGTGAACTGTCAATCAAGTCAGGGCAGAAAAGAACAGTGTAATAGGTTCATATTACTAGTTCTTAAAACCATAATAATAATAATAATTATAATAATAATAGCAATATCACAATCATTTAAAAACCTTATTATTAAGTTATTAGTAGTTTATTTGTTAACTATAAAATAAGAACAAATAATATCCATTAACCATAAACACATATTACTGTTGTTTAGAGCTCAGTTTAATTGATTAGTTGATTGACCGAAAATAAACCTGCAACAACATTGATAATACATAAATCCATCAAATAATCCTTCAAATTTGAAACAAATACAAACTTAAATATATTTTGGTTTTGAAAAAATTGTAAAGAAAAAAAAATGGGACTCTGGGCACTTAACATTATTTTAACATTACCATAAAACAAATATTATTATTGTATTTTATTTGTATAATTACTATTAATAACACTTATTTTAATCCTTATAATAAGAAAAGGATGTTGTTTACCATGTTATTGATATGATATTGCCGTGGATGTAGCCAATATTATTGTTTGTGTTGTTAATTATGTAATTAATAGGATATTGCGTCTAATTTATATGATTGTTTTTATTAATACGCTCTTGTCTGTATATTCCAAATATATTTCTACTCAAATGTTCATTAAGCATTATTCAAACTAATAATACAAAACAAACATATAAACTACTGTTGAATTAACACAGAGGCGCTGCTTTGACGACACTGTGTTCAACACGGCTGTAATGCTACAGAAGCAGACAATAGCCGGAGCTGTGTGCTGCGGTCCGCTCCAGTGTGAAACGTGCTGTTAGCAGTCCATTAGCTTGTACTTACACCTTTACACTCGGTGTCCTTCCGCGGGAATCTAGGTCGCATTTTCATACCGACCGCGGAGCACGGCTCTCTGGTAACTGAATAGCCAGTGTAATCTGACACTTCAACTTGCCGTGCTCTACGGTAGTTGATTCAGTCAGTCACTCACACCGTCTCCGGGGCTCTCATGTCGTCTTTGTGAAGTGGAGAGAGCGAGAGAGAGGAGCACCGTAAACACGAGGTTTGGAGAAACATTACGCGGATTTGCAACTGAGGTCCGAGCTGAAAGTAAGTTTCGCGCCTGGTTATTTTCTGTTGCAAAGCGAGGTTTGAATATGTGTGCGGGTTGCTCAAGATGGGGCTTGCCTCCCCTTGGACAGATACTACCTGCTAACAATAGGGTGACCTCCTAGAAACCTTTAACAGCCGCTGATGAACTCGTGTCAAAAGGGGGCAGATTCCGGTTACGGAGCGTGGTTTACGCGGCGTGATATCCAGGCTTGTGTGTGCTGGGTATTGCACGTTTCTGCCTTGTGTAGACGAGTTGCGCTGGAGCGAAACAGTCAGTGTGTCCGCAGGATTATTGCATGATAGGTGCATGCATTTCGGGAACACATTAGACAGTAATGTGATTGTGATTGCAGCTCTCTGTGTGTATGTGTGGGTGAATGTCTTGTCTCGCTGGATCAGCTGATGGCTGCGTTGATGCTAAACTGAGACTACATGTCACTTAGCTAACAGTCAGTAGTGTGACTGGGTTTGTTGACTCGGCTACCTGTTGTATTGCAATTAGCAGACATTTCCATATGTTTGTTACTCTGTTATGTTCTATTAAACAACACCATGTAATGCAACATTTGCCACCTTGACCTGCACTGATAGCACTGATTTGATCCTCTCAGGGTCCATTCAAAGATCAGTGGCTCCCAGAGAGCTCAATGGGACCCCCAGGGGCTCTTAATGGGACCCACATTTACGTTCACAATGAATTTAATGCACTGTGAATATTACTATTAGCCCAGGTGTGACTGTAATGTCCTGCGACATTCACTGCACACACCCCCCATGCTTCAGTACAAATTAGTCTACACACACATGGTTTCCCTGACATGCAACTATCTGAATCCCTGACAGGGAACAGCAGTACCACATTTTTTAGCCCCTTCTACAGGGGGAGTGTGGATGAGCTGCTTGACTCAGCACAGCCCTAACTTTGGCGGACCCTCCCCGTAAAAATTCCTCCCATCTGGATGTGAGGCCAGCCAGGGCAGAGCGCAGCAGAAAAGGGGCTCCTGACGGGAGGAGGAGGAGGAGACTGCCCCTCTTTCATTACCCTTCCACAGGACAGCTAAACTTTTGGAGGGGGTGAAAAAAGAGCCTCTATCCTTGTTAGTAAGGTGCTGAAGTTAAAGGGAGCGTGATAAGGAGCAAATCAGCAATCCTTTGTTGTTGTTAAACACTCGTGGAGTTTTGCAATATCTATTTCCAACCATATCTTTGTGACTGTGCTACTATCCTGTTATCATTATGCAGGTGAGATAACAAGCAGAGATACTGTCACCACCCGCAGGAAATCTGTTTAAACGCCTCAGAAATCAGTTTCCTTAGAAATCTGACACAGTCTCAACTAAAAATTAGTTATTATGGGATTAACACAGTGAATTTTTATTGCACGAGTCTTGCATTGGATTGCAGGTGTTCACATTATTGTGTCCTCTTCTGGTTAAAGAAAGCGTGTAAACAGATCTTTGGATGGGTGCACCCTACAGTGTCTCCCTCTTTGGTAATTTAAATTGGTGATGTAATGAAATTGTTTCAGCAGCAACACTTGTCAGCGGCACCACATTAATTAGTGCTTTGTAGCTTTTTTTTAATATTCCCCTGACAAACCAAAGCAGTGTTAAGTCATCTCAGCAAAGCATGAAAAGGAGGCACGCTCGTTCACAGTGGTTTACCTGATAAATTGTGAAAGAAAGAGGGCAAGGAATTAAAGCCATCTGCAACTGTTTGAAACTTGGATGTATGTGTGTTTGTGTGTGTGTATGTGAGAGTTTTCTTTCCTTCTGTTGTCCCTCCTGGGGCCTCTCTGCAACCAGCTAGCCAGTCAGGCTGTGAGACAAGACAGAAGAGTGTCTGATTCACTAAACAGGCTAAAGGCTCCAGTAAACTCACTTTCAAATCAAATGTAGGCTCTTTAAGAAAGTGCTGGCTTGGGTGCAAAAGCAAGTATGTTCACTGAGAATGGATCTTCTGGCCCTCTACAGCATAATGTGTGGGAGATGATGCCAGAAATCAGTTGGGAAAATAGCGAAAATTATAATCAGACACAAAAAGACAACACATGCACTGGCAGCGCTACAAGTGAAAGCTAAACATGAGGAATAAGATGTATGTTTATATGCAACAGTATGCTTGTGCCCTAAACCAAACAAGGCAACAGAATGGAGAGATTACCCTCAGTAAAAGCCAATATGGTTGTACAATATTTGAATTAATGATTACAATAAACAGTTATCTTGAATAAATCGGGCTGCAACAAGTTAAATCACAAATTCAAGTATCAGGTTCGAACACATGCAGCTATTATCCAAACTCAAGGTTGTCATTCTTCACATTTCTTCCAGTAGTGAGTGTACACACTCCCTATCTTTGCACTTCCATACTAAAACTGCTTAGAAGTGTCTACAGGAAAAACAACCAATTACTCGTGTCTGAGTAATTAGCTTTTGTTACTCAGCAATTTACCAAGTTGCACCGTCTCTGCTGCTATTTACTGTGTGTCGGCACAGCTGCAGCCTGCTAAGTGCTTAAAACCTGGCGAACGCTAATCAATGTTTTGACAGCCTGACATTTCATCTAACTGTTCATGTTGGTTCGAGGAACGCTGTGAAATACTTGCAGCCTGTTCACTTGACACAGATTTTTTTAGTAGACTGGTGTCTCGCCATAAGCCAAAACCCACCCACTTGTGTCCCGAGCAGAAGTCAGCCTTTGTTTCTGTCTCTTTCTCTCTCTCTTTCTGTCTTTCTGTCTTTCTGTCTCACTTGTGGTGCGACTTGGCAGCACTTTTCATCTAGACTGAGCCTTTGTTTTCAATGTGTGCCTATTTTGGTATTTTTATAAGGAAAAATTAGTGTTGCCTCAAAGCAATTTATAGACTAATTTTCAGAAAAAGGGCTTAGAGGGAGTTAGAACCTGAAACATTCAGTTTGCGCTGAGGTTGTGCCCTTGTGTCAGACACTTAACTACTTCCTAAACCTTGATGTAATTCTACCCATAAGTCTGCAGTTAAGCTCTCTTCAATCTGGTAATTGCAGTGGAACTAATAAAGAGAAAATGAAGCACCCAGCAGATGTAACTCATACAGCCGACTGACTGTGATGACATCAGTTTGGTATAGAGAGTCAAAGTAGGCCAACGTGAGGCGCAGGGATAAAAAAACCTCAATGCCACATGCTTGTCACCACTGTCCTTCAAGCTGCAAACCTTGCACTGTGGTTTGGCTTGTGGCGGGTTGGTTGAGACTCCCGAGGTGGCTGAGAAAGTCAGGAGAGGCATTGTAAATAATGCTCAGACCTAGAGCAAAGCATATAACCTCAAAGGAAGCAGCAAACAGAATTGTTTGTTCACCAACTGTAAAAGACTATACAGTAGCTGTGCTGAGCTACTATCAGGTCGGTGAAACAGGGACAGTGCTGTTAAGGCCCAGAAACACTAAACCCACATCAAGAACTAGCAGCGACTGACGCTGAGTGTTGCATCGCCTCACATTGCCTCACATCACCTGATCAAACTCATGCTTTAACACAGACTTCAGCCATTGGCCAAATAGCATGTATCATAAAAATGGAAACCAGGAATATAGGACTGGGTTAATCCACTGTGTTTTAATACATAGGGCCTACATTAAATCAAAGCAGTGTTTGCAGACACTTTAACACCACACTTGCTCACCATTAGCTTTTGACCAGATGGCCATGTTGTTGCAAAATATTTGTGTATTGAAATGATCAGATGAGAATAAGTAGACCCTTCTGTGTGTGCCGTCTTGACTTTAGCAATCTGAGTGTTTTGCACCACGTCTATGGGTGTTTCTCAATCGCGAGTAAAGCTGCTTCAGAGCCACTATTTCAAGCATACTACGTCATCGAGTGCCGCCGAAGTACTGTTCCAATCTCCAGCATACTTGGAAATCTACCGAGCCCGGCGTACTCCGTTTGGAGAAATATCGAGGCTGCACATGAGTAGACTTCGCGGTCTTAAAATCCCCACAATGCTTTGCGCACGGACCAATTTCCCCAAATCTGTGGCGGAAGATGTAAGGCGGGGCCTCTCATATGACGCACACCTGCACACTTGCTAGCGTGTTCCACACTTCGTTTTCCGAATGCCAGGAAGTATTCTTGACTCGCTTCTGAAGCAAGATGCTCGGCAGACATGTGCTACCAAGCAAGCGTACTCGCGATTGAGAAACACCCTGAATCTCTTCTTGTGCACTGATTTTTTTTAAGGCAGTACAGCCAATCAGAGTGGGGCTGCCTACTAGTGAAAAACCGACATTGGCTGATTTGGTGTGTAGTTATTCGCATTAAATCGTGCAAAATATTGTTTTGCATTGAAAGGATTATGTGTTGTTTAGAGATAGTCTATCTGTTTAAGTGGCATAATGTAAGCAACATCAAAGTAACTCCTGTTTCTGAAGAACAGTCACTTCAACCTTGAGCTCTCCCAACATTAGGGAGACGCAGTCCTCTAAGTGCTTTTTTTTCCAAGACAAGAGAGTGAAACGGAGTGCAAGGAGGGAGAAAGTGAATAGAGAAGTTGCTGGCCCACCCCTGTCACCGCCTCATGCATGTTTGATTTGATGTTCTTTGAGAAACGAGTGCATGGAACGTCACAATGTCCATGTCTCGTTCCCATCCATCGCGAGGCTGGGGCCCTTGAATCATAAATGACACCCGGCCTCACCAGGAACAATATGAGAGTCGTAGCCCTCACAGGAGGAACAAAATGTTCCCTCTATCCATCAATCCATTCGCCCACCGCTGCCGCCTGCACTCAGGACTTCTCACCATCGCAAGCAATTACCCTCACTTTTTTTTTTGCTGATGAAATCCTCACAGAGTCTGTCTCAGCTCTGTGTTGTTTAGGCGCTTCTGAGAGAAAAGGGTAGCGATGGAGAAGAAAAGAGATAGTATGTGTCTGAGTGAGTGGCGTTGGCGTGTGTCTGTTTGGCTTGTAAATCCTGTTTAAGCTAAACAAACTCATTGTCCACATCCTCCAACTGCGCCCTCTGTGTGTGTGTTGTGTGTGCCTTCCCTCCTCCTTCCTCCTCTCCTCTGCTTCTCCTTTTGAGTTGTAAGTACAGTCCCTAATTAGTCCCCTCTCCCTCTTCATGCTGGGTCAGTAGGTTTACGGTTTCAGTGCTGATCTGCTGTGTTTGCCTTGTCTCTCCTGATACTGGAGCATGCCTGCAAGCCAGCGCAGACTGCAGCCTCCTCCAAGAGGTCTTCACACCTTACACAGCATCCCACATGGGTTCATTTGCCAGACAGCCACTCAGGACTGTACTCACGCTCACTCTCATGCAGCTTGCCCAGCGCTTGAGCTCATGCCAGTTATTAGTCAAACCAGCCCAGCAAATAGATGTACCTGCTGTGTTGAGTCAATACGTTAAAACCTGTTATGTTTTCAAACAACTGCAATGCATTTTAAAGAAGATTCTTAGTTGTACCTACCCTCTACACAGCATGTTATCAAATCCTCCTTGCTCATAGCCTACAATGATCCTTTTTCTAAAGATAAGATGCCACATGCTATGTTTATAATATCATTTGCGCTATAAACAGTCTCTTGTCTAGTAGGCAGTCTCTCGGAGTGTGCGTGGTGATGTTGATTTTCTGGTAGAGGTTGCGTGGGAGATGGAGAGAGTGATGGCAGAGATTCTCTGAAGGCGGTCGAATTGTCTCCAACATGGCCTCCAGGGATACATACTTCCTTGTTTTCTGACAAAGTAAATTAACCAGGATTTGCTAATGCAAAGGGACATCATTTATTCTTCGCCTGCGATGTCAGTTATGATGCGGAGAGAGAGTCGTGCAGTATTTGCTCTCACACAACACTAATTCCTACACATGCATGCATGCAGTGCAAAGGCTAACATATGGTGGATATTGATGAGTAGTAGATTTCAGTTGTCTTTAAAGAGGATCATACAAATACGTTTTAAAGCAGGGGGAAAGCTGTACGCTAGATGTTGATTTTTCGGTCGTGTCCGTCAATGAAACCAGCCATGGTTGTTATGGAGAGCCCCTCAAATCATATTGGCATATAATCTTGAGCTCCACTGCCCCTGCTAAGAGTGTTTTCTTACTGCCTTTCAACATTGCTCAGTGACAGAAAAAGTCTATTACTTTGTGCAGTGTGTTTGGCCGCCTGGTGCCCTCCCCTCGGTTTTGACACTGGCGGTTGAGCCAGGCGCTTTCCCAGGGTTCTGAGAACTGACATCCCTTTCATTTTCCCGCCTGGGCGGCCCAGATAAAGGGGCATATTTTAAACCTCTGTGTGGATACACCGACTGAAAAGAGAGACGGGCTGGTGGGCCGGGGCTGAGCTACAGCATTAACTTCACAGCTTTAACAGGGATAGGGAAGGTCGAGCTTTGATGAGGGGTGTAACAAAATATAAAGTCTACTTTTATTAAACAGTGATCTTATTGATAATGGATGGTTGGAAGTACTATAACTGGCTGCAGACCTGACTTTGCAAATATCACATGCATTATCTACAATCTCACTGCAGATAACCCATCTCCCTCGTTTATCCCTGGTCTATTACAGGGGCAATGTGTTTCACCACTTTTTTCTAATCTCCCCCTCTTACAAGTACGTCCTCCCAGCAAACCAAAGCCCGGGTGGAAGCCGTCGTTTATCATATCAGTAATGAGACCAGGCTAATCGTGTGTATTCCGGAGACAGCAATGATACACTGCTTGGAGCTTGCCAGGGATCAGCCTCTAAACAATGTTTATCATTGTCTCCCAGGGCTCTTTAATTATCTGGCAAACACTATTGACAAAACAGCAAGGGTCCTTATGTTTTATGATTTTTAAAGGATGCTGGGTTGCTGTCACAAAATGCTCACTTGGTGTTGTGTTCTTAAGAATGTGTTTGACCGAGAAAAACTGATAATCACATGCTTTTTAAAATGTATTTGAATGAAAATCCAAGTATTGGGACGTTTTTTGTGTTTCTAGAATCCTTCACATTTTGTAGAAAGAGCAGGAGCAGTTGATTTAATTAGATCCAGATCTGGTGCTCTATTTATGTTTGCACTTCCAAAACACAGTTTTATTGTTTAGTGATAAGAAGAGAAGAGAGATGATCTGTACGGAAAACATTTCGTAATCTCCCAAATGCTGAACTCAGTGCCGCTAGCATGGCTGAGGACTTCTAGTCTTGTTTTAATTCTAAGTACACTCATTGGGAACGTTTATTTTGAAGAAAATCTAGTAGAATTAGTCAATTTCCAAGTAAAACATCCAGTAGAAAGAGGTTGTGTTAATAGCTCCTCTGTCTGCTGCTATGCCAACAAGCACCCATTAGTTCAGATTACATATATTAGCAGAATCTAATACACTTATTACACATCTCAGCTGCCATATTGCTTTCACAGCCATCCTGTAACCTTTACTTGACTCCCCAGTGGGAGCTGGGTGGATGCTGAATGGTATGTGTTGATATTGTTAAAGATACACGTGAGGACATCACACGCTTCATGTGTGACTCATATATTTGGATGAGAAGGGGAAATGGGGGGGGGGGGGGGGGCTTCCATACCACAGCCAGACCTGCCACATCTTGAGGCTATTACTCAATATCTGTGGCTACAGTCTGAAGGAGAAATGTCTGAATGGATAATCGCTGGTCAACAACAACAGCAGACAGACAAACTGTATGTTACCTCCCCCCACACAATTACACACATCACACCCCCATCCTCTTCTCCTTGTCAGGTCTCTGTAGCCATGTCTCCCAAGATATCAAATCAACATGATTGTTTAACAAGAGAGGAGGTGTGTCTTATTGATGGTTGCATGGAATCACCTTTGCTGTTCTGTGTGTGTGTTTGTGTCTGTGAGAGTGAGAGCAAGAGAGGGAGGGGGGGTTTGGGGGTTGGGGGGTGGGAACCGCAGCGGTGGCTTGGGGTGAGGTCCTGCCCTGATTTTCTGTGGAATTCCTTTGTTTTTGGAAGCCAGAAAGGGGGAAACTGAATCTGCGTAGCCCGAGGGTCTCCGCTCCTTGAGAATTCTCTGCACACATCCCTCTGCCGCCAGCCCTGATGGTTTTAGGGGTGGCTCTGTTTTCAAAGCTCGGAACAGCCAAGGTGTTTTTCACCTTCCAGAAAACGGAGAATGGGGAAAAATGATGACTACACCAGGCAAAGCGTCTCTGGCCTGGAGGGACTCGAACATTTGCTCCATATTTTAAGGCTACGGATATGAAAGTCAATTGTAGATTCTGTCACTCAGTACACAAAAGATACCTTCCTGTGAATATGGATGGAGAACACACGCAGAAAGAGCACTTTCTTTATTTCAAAAAAAGTGTGGTGCAGCAATTTCCTAATGTTTTCCATTTTTAATGATCCTCCTCTGCAGATTAATAAGTTATTTAATTGTGTTTCATGGCCACTGGAAGGGCCAAGGCTGCTGCAGAAATGTTGTCAGCTGCTCCTGCAAGCTGGAAATGTCACCTTACATTCATGGCTCATTAAGTCTGATAAACCTTAGGGTAATGGTGTTAAAATTGTACAAAGGTATCTCCGTTTACTCCGTGCCACAAGTTTTCCGTGACCAGATCCTTATCTGGGGGGCTGTCGCTTTAAGTAACTAACTTCCACAAAGCAGAGCTTTTCCCTCTCGTTTGAAGGGGGCTCGTGTTGAGCGAGGGGGGGAATTGAATAGGCTTGTTGCCTGCCTCCATTGAGCCAGCTTCATTCTTCGCTGTCCCCTGAAACAGGCGGGAGTGGGGGCTTGAGAGAGGGGAGGTGGCAGAGGAAAGGGGAAAAGGAGAAGGGCTAGGAGGTCTGGTCACGTGAGCAATGATAGTGTTCGTGCTGGTCCCTTTCAGGCTGTCACAGTAAATCTGTTTGACTTGTCACTTTGTAAATCATTACGAAGGCTAAAAGCCTCTCTATTGGATTGTGGTGGAAGGGGGGAGGCGGCAGGTTTCCTTTGTGCCTTCTTGACGATGATGATAATCAAGTTTGTTTCTGGCCATCCTGCTGTGAGGCTATAATTAGCTCCATTCTTTTCTCTTCTCATCCTCTTTTTTGCGTGTTGCTCCTCAAAGCAAAAGTGGAGTCATTGTGCGGAGGTCGTATGATGAGTTGTGTATAGAAGCATCAATAGCTTCTGAACACTTCTTTAGTTTGATCAGGCTTCCTACTGTAGATTCAGAAGTAGGGATGGTGTGTTTGCTGCAGAAGATTGTTATTAAGAGTGCTCCATCCTCCCTCCCTGCCTGTGCTGAACCTATTTAAAAGTGCATGTGAGGTCTCCTGATCCTCCCTCAGGTCAGTCAGGGAGAGTGTCTTAAGCTTGAGGTGTGTCTAAACTTGTAGTGTCATTCTTTGACCGAGCTGTCTGACAGAAACATGACAGAGTAGATCTCATCCGGCCGATGAAGTCTGCGCGGTGTGACGTCTGATTTCCGAGGGCAAACTCCCTCTCCTTGCATTTGTCCTCTCCCTCTCTTGTCTCTTCTCTCTCCACTCCTTTTTCACACCATGCTTCCTCTGTGCCCACCCTGTTCTCTCCTTTTGCCTCCCTCCTTTTTTCTTTGGTGTGTGTGCCAGCAGCACTCGTGCCTGGAACAGAGCACAAGGGCAGACATCTGTCGCACTGTGTCCCTGATCTGATCTGTGGCTCAAAGCATCGGGGTCATGAAGAGTAGCAGCAGCCCGTCCAGATATCACGGGAGACAATCTGAGAGCTCTATCTCAGTGTTTTGGTCTTTATGTGGCGCTATGTGAATCCGTCTATCTCACAGAAATGCACACACCATGGTATTAAGCTGTTGTCTCTATGTGGAGACGTCTGTCACTTGGACTGAATAAGTCAAATGGTGCTGGCAGTGTCCCACGTCTTCCTGACAAAGCTCTTTCTTAGACTCACAGGTGCAGAGAGCAGAGCCACACATCGCTTTCATCTGGCTGTTTGTCAGCTGCAACGGTGCGCAGTGGATCGAATGAATGAAGGATTTTGACAGTTAAACTGGATCTTTGAGCCTGGGGCCGCACCATTAATGACGAACCTAATGACAGAATGAATAAAAGGTTGTCAATTGCGGCAGCTCGGTTGTGTTAGTAAGAGTGTAAGTGTGGATTGACATGCACAGCGGTTGCCAAGTTTGATATTTCACATACCTTCTTGAGAGATTAATGGCTGTGTATTGATCGCACTCAGAGTTTTGACATCTATTGGTTTTGGAGTGGCAGATTTGCCCTCAAAACAGGTGAGTTCATGTGACAAGACTGGTAAATGCTTAGCTTCATGGTAGGGCTGTGCGATTATGGCAAAAATCATAATCACGATTATTTGGGTCAATAATTGATATCACGATTATTAAATACGATTATTCATTGACTTTGAAAAAATCCATTTATTGAACTTTAAAACAAATACAAATAATAATTTGAAAAGTATCTTTTTAACTGTTGATTACTCTGAACGTATAATTCAACTGAAAAACCAATACAAAAATAAATAAAATAAATGATACATTTAAATAAATAATATCAAAATAATAAATACCAATAAACAAGATCAACAAATATTTTGGAGCGCACTTCCACAAGCTACTAAACATATATAAATATGATAAATACAAATAAATGAGACCAAAATTAATTGGATCAAATATGTCACAAAAGCAAAATAATTGTTTTTTTCGATTATGTTGTTTTCGTAATTGTGGCAGGCCAAAATCGTGATTGCGATTAAAATACGATTAATTGCACAGCCCTACTTCATGGGAAAATTCCTACAAACTACAAAAATCCTGCACTTTATTTAATATACATGTTCTAACATTTTCTGATGGTCTGTCTACCTTCTAGGCTTCAATGTGTTTCGATTCATTTCATCAATAATTTACTTTAACTTGCAGGGAATTGAAACTTAAATGGGATATCAGATCCATCAAACTCCATTCAGTTCAATGTTTCCCTTAAGTTATCTGAACGCAGTGATGCATTCGACAGCAGAAGGTACAAATCTCCTCCCGCTCGTGTGTTTGAAGTTCCTACAACATCTGAGATTTGAGAGCAACCTTTGTAAAGCAAGAAACAACTCAATTCACATGCTCCTTTTCACTTCCATGTTTACTCACTTGCCATTTTGATTTGATTTCCTGACAACACAGCTTGTCAGTAGTGCAAAGCTTGTCAGTAGTGCAAAGCTTGTCAGCGATCAACTGTCAGCTCTCAGATGTTGGAGAGTTTTGAAAATTGTTCCTGGTTGCAACTAAGATACCAAACAATTGTAGAGCAACTTTGAAAAAAGGCATAAAGGTTACAATGGTATCTAAAATAAGTTTTTACTGTCTTGAAATTCATATTCAAGTTTATTTCATCGGCACCAAAGGCTGTCTAAAAGGCAGGGAAAGGAATAAAAATAGGAATATAACATTTTGGTGTGCTTTAAAAAAAGGCTGGTGATAAGTAAGTGTCGTTTTTCAGTGGCTATAAAAGTCCTAATACAATAAACAAGGCACGTAGTACAATAATCCCAAAATGCTCGCGTTTTAAAGGTCCTGAGTCTTGCAAATCCATTGGTTTGGTCCTTTAAGATGAAGCAGTTAGCCCATTTGATTAACTCAAAGCCTCTGGAATACTTTACAAAGCCCATCCTGACTCAGTGAATCTGAAGCTGCTTTGATTCAGTTCGTCTCACGTGAGTCAGCAGAGTCATAGAGTAAAAGGGTAGCATGTGTGACGAGCAGATTAGTCCCCTTTATGACACACGTCTTCTGTCAAAAGGAATATCTTAACATCTTGTTTACTTAGTATAAGTCTCTGAGATGGAAATCGGGCCCAGATTAGATCAATGGTAGACACGGCTGTTATCTTTTAAAAGAGAATTGACCTGTGACACTTAGTTGGCAGGAGCCCAAACCCATGATGGCTCCATGATCTGCATGTAAATGCTTTGTCAAGTGAAGAGAACAGTAAGGGAAATAGATGTTTACATAAGGTCATTACATAGAGGTTATACTAAGTAGGTTACTATGTATTATTCTACGTATGCAATGTATAATATGCAGCCCTTCAATAGCCTCGCTGCTTTAGTTTAATGTAATGTAAACTTAAACGCCTATATACACTTTAAAAGACATACAAAAAACTGCACATTTCAGATAACATTGACACAGCAAATATTAGCTGGCTCGCTCTGTGCATTCATTCTTTTCACTTACAGTATAATAGCCAGGTCTCACAGTATGTTTACACTGTGAAATGCACTCTTTTTTTTGTGCACTGTCATGATGAATCTCATAACATTAGTGACTGCACACTTCAGCTTTATCTACAATTAGTCAAGTTATATTTGATTAATAGATTAACCATTTCATGATTTTAAATTTTTTTTTTTTTTTTTTAAACTGTCAAAACACCATGTCGGAGCTGAAAGTGATATCTTCATGGTGCTTGTTTTTTCTACAAAACCCAAAGATCTTTAAAGAAGATCTTTCAACAATATAAAACAGAGAAAAGATTAAACCAGCAAATTGTTTTCATTTTTCTCGCGGATGAATTCAGTGCAATTATTCCCGTCTGTTCTCTGTTGTTGATAACTTTTCTACTCTGAAGCTACAACATTTAGTAACACACATTTGAAACATAATATGAAATATTATAACAATATCAAAGTGGATTATGTTCATTAAATCATGGTAGGTATTGGCCATGGTAGGTAATTGTGATTGTGATTAATTCAGTAATAATTATGAAGCCCTAATTCCCATTAGCATCAGCTGTATTTTGTGTTAAGTACCGTAGTAGTTCAAAAATGTTGTAACGCTAACATGGACGGTAAACATGGTAAACCATAACCAATACCTGTTAAACGTCAGCATATTAACATTATTAAAGTAAGCAAGCTTGCTTTAGCATTCATCTCAAAGCTATGTTACACTCCACAGTGCTTTACAACCTCAGAGAGCTAATAAAATATGTTTTTCTGTCTGTCCATTATTCCATTAAGCAAATGATAATCCTAGCACTGCATGTAAACATCCTTTCCTTGTTTAAATAAAAGCAGAGCCTGCACCAGAACTCTCGAGACAAGTAGGATCCTCTTAGTATCCTCTCTGTGTGCCTGTTATGCAGCAGCAAGAAAAAGGTGTTTTATACTGATGACAAGCAAGGTCGGGCCAGTGAAACAGGACAGTGCGAGTCTGGGGGTGGGGGGGGGGGGGCAGAAGTAGGGAGGGAGGGAGAGAAAGTGAAAGAGTGCCACTGCAGCTCTCCCGGTGTACAACCCGCTACTCGGATGCAGCTACATATCAAACAGAACCAAGTTGCTGCTGGCACTGCGCCATGACACAGATCACTGGCACATACAGCCCTGTCAAAACCACCTTGATGGGTAATTAGGAATACTCTATCATACCTGCTATCACTTAGCTGCTGCGCTCGTGCAGTCTGATGTGTGTGTAAGATGTTTATGTGGCTGTGGGATTGTAAGAGGAGTTGCTGCAGTGATACAAGTACATTTTACACAGTGTAACCTCTGCTGGGGGGTGGACTTTGAGATAGAAAGGCCGATCCCTTAAAGTCAGTCCAAAGCAGTAAACCCTAGCTGACTCCGATGTGTGTGTGTTTTTGCATCTTAGCGTGCTCATGCAGCAGTGTGTTCAACCTTGTGGTCGTTTTAAAGGGGAACATCAGTGTAAAGGCTCTTTGTGCGTGTGGCTGATGCACATCGCGTCCTTCATGACTTTGACCGGGCAGGCCTTGCAGAGTAGAGCGAGCCAGATAGACAGAGATTTAAACAATTCTGTGTATATACAGCAACCAGAGAAAGAAAGGAAAGATGCTGCTTTGCAAGCTGTTTTCCCCCCATGTGATTTAAACATTTCGAATTTTCCCATTAACCCTCATCACTCACAAGGAGACCTTAGCTAAAAATGCCTACTTTTACACTTGCGCTGTGAACAATTTAGCAATTTGTGCTGTTATTATCCTAATTTGCACATGCGGAAATGAAAGAAAGGGAGAGTACATTGTGTGCCCTCTGATTAAGTGGGATGTTTGAGTATGAGCCCTCCACCTTCAAGAGAGATTTGATACTTCAGGGGTTGAAGTGTTTTTGATGGAAACTCCATTAATGATTGATAACAAGAGGAGAGCGGTTAAAAAATCTCCCTGCTCCAGCACCATCAATTATTAAAAGCTCTCTCCTTGCATTTTGGTGGCACATAAAATATCAGTCACCATCTTAAAATCTTGAGTTGATTATATCTGTCAAAGGAAATGGGGCTTTGTATTGGTTCCTGTAAAAGCTCTCCTCATACGGGGCTTGTATGTTGTGCATTTTGAAGCTGCTTCTTGCAACAGATTGCAACAATTAGCATCAGCTTGTTTGTTATCTGTTCTCATCAAAGGAAAGTGTTTCAAGACGTCTACAATTCTCATTGATATTATCCTAGGTTTATGTTTTATTAATCAAATGAAAATGTTAGAATGGAAATAGCTTAGAAATAGTTTAGATATAGGTCAGGCCGACGCAGAACAGAAGATTGCAACAAATTGATGTATACATTAGTCTCCAAATAAACTTAAAATACCCTTTGACAGTTAATCTTCCCCACAGCCTAGGGTGCAGCTAGCTTCATGCTAAATAGTTGCTGCTCTTCTACATTCTTCTTGAGAAGATTGTGTGCCACCGCCACAATATCTCATTTAATAGTTGGAGTGATTCACCCCGTCTTTCTGCTGAGAATCTGTCTCACACACACGGCACATGTCGAGTATGATGTTGAGGGACTGAGTGGATGTTTGAAGTGATGCTGGAGATTCGTGTCAGTGTACGAGTGCGTCTCAGTGGAAGTTCTCCGCTGCCGAGCGCTGATTTGAGCCGCAGCGAAACGAGCTGACAGGCCAGCAGGCTTCTTCTCTGTGTCATCGCCAAGGTTCCCATCAGCCCTTGCAGAGGGAATTCTCTCATGAAGCCCTGCTGCACTTCCACACCGGAGACCTGATTAAGTCTTTATATACGGCTTGTGGAGTCTGGCCTCTCTGCTCAAAGTGCTCCAAGGCTGCTTCAAGGCACGCGAGAGTAGATGTTTTCATGACGCTTCAATTGGTTGTGGAGCCTTTCTGGGGGTAATGATTATTGGCTCACATGAATGCAGAACATGCCTAGAAGCGATTCCATTTGACTATGCTGCTCTTTCTTTGTGTCATCTGAGTGACACCCTCATTTAGTGGTGTCAATATTTGAGTTATTCATTGACTAGGAATTGAGTCCTGCAGCACTGCGTGTGCATTCATTCCCTTCAGTAAAAACAACCTCAGTCTCTTAAGATGAGCTGGAAAAAAAAAAACGCTCCTTGTGATATGAATGTATATCAAGATGAAGGTATTTAAAGATAGCGATGAACGCTGACAGCAAATGAAAAGAAACAACAATAAAATGATGGCTGTTTTTATCTGTACCATCATCGACGCGTGGTGTCATAGCGGGCAACAGCGCGCTGCCCATCTTGTGTCAACAGACGTGTATTTACATAAGCTGTTTCCCATCGGCCACGGCTCCTGTCCTGAAAGCACCAGGAATCTCGATGGTGAGGCGGTGTGATTAGATTTACAGATGGAGATTAATGCGAACAGAGGTAATAGCACAAAGGCATAAATCACAAAGAAGAGGCTGCAAGCGCCACGTTTGACCTTTTTTGAATGGTGATAATGATTCTGGAGTCAGATGTGCTCATACTGCGTGCCTGAGTTAAGGCAACCAATCATAAATGCGAAATCTGTGTGTGTGTGTGTGGAGGGGTTAATAGATCCGCCGGTCAACATTGGAGTGCATTTAGATGAAAGTGACATCCTGCGAGAAGCTGTCAGAACACTACACGCTACAAAGTGACTAAATGCACTTAAGAGTACACACACGTAGCGACAGGCTTGATACCTGGTGCTCAGGCTCTTTCTTTAAGTGGGAAGTGAAACCTGTCTGTCTGTTTGTCCATCTCCCTGTTTGTCCTTGCACCGCGGAGCAGCAGCAGCAGCAGCAGGGTTATTAGAGGAGGCCTATGGCTGCCACTGATAAGGCCTGTATGGGCGCCGCCACTGACAGCGCTGCCTGCCTGCGCGGCAAACACAAGTGGCCCGGCCAGGGGATTACTGCCTGCTGCCATTTCTGCTGATGCCTTTCTTTATGTTATCCTCTCCAGTCAGATGTGCTGCATTTGAATAACTTGGCTGATGTTGTAGAAATGGAACTCCTCTAAATCTCCACCTGCATACAAATGAAGGCGAACGGACGAAACGCTGTGATTCGCATAACGCACATTTCGACCTTTTTTTGGGTTTATAAGCCTTCCTGCATCCCTCTTTTATTTCCTCCTGGTAGTGGCCACAACTGGTTATTAACATGCTCTGTCACTTACTGGGAGGAGTGATGCTGATGGGTAAGGAGGCTCACTAATCCACTCTGCCGCTGTCATTAGAGAGAAGCAAACAGACTATTACCACCTCCTCCTCCTCTTTCTGCTCATCATAAGCCTGCCCGAACCCCGCACACACACACTTGTACGTGCACACACACACACACACACACACAGCTATGATGGAGAGTGCCTCTTGTTTCTTTAGCGCTACTGAGTGGAGCCCTGCTTTGGTAATTGATCCTGTTTGGTACATGAAGAGGGAAGAGAGAGAGAGAAAGAGAAGGAGAAGGAGAAGGAGGGAGAGGGAGGCCCTAAGTGTTGTCAGTTTGCTGCATTAATTTTTCAACCGTGGCCAGTGAGGCTGGAGGGACGGAGGAGGGGCCCACCGCAGAGCTCGCTCAGAGGAACCATGCTGTACCTAATGCTGCTTTGTCTGCCTACATTTACGTTGCTGTTCATTGGTGTTCGGTCTAATGCTGCGTTGACACTGCTGCACGGTAACTTGCTGCCTCCAGTCATTTCAATGATGGGAGACGGGGCAAAGGGGAAGCGGTTTAAATCACGGTATAAGGGTATAAAGCGCTTGCCGCCCACGTGAACACGCACATATTCGCAGCAGAGAATTCACTGTGCTGAACTTAGGCCGTAACCGCCTGCCGTTGGCCAAGCTGCTTTTACAAATATTTGCCTTTTTGGGGAACGCTCTCGCAGGTTGGCTGTGTAAGCAGCTTAAAATAAGTTCCTCTCTGTGAGACTCAATTATGATTCAGCTGATCCGTCTACCCAGCCTCCTGCTGATGACATATTTGTTTTCCTCCATCTCTTCTTGCACCACTCAAAAATAGCCTTCTGGTGGTTGTGTGACGTTTGCCTCTTTGTATGGGTGTTGGTGCCTTCTCATTCTGTACAGTATGTGCAGCTGATGATGGACAGACCTCACTCGGTACTTTTTGATCCCCGCTCTGGGCTCTGGTTGCTGACTCACTGATGATGTCTCCCAGCCAGAGGACTGAGCAGAAAAAAAGCACACAGACTTGTTTTGCCTGCTATTCGCTGTGGTAGACAGTGATTAAATAGTGTTCATATAACTTCTCTGTTCTTCACAGTTCTCCCCCGTGTTACGTGTCAAAATAGACCCGTACTATAATTAGTACTCATGTTCTCATAATCCCGGTCACTGGAAGGAAAGTATACTGCCGAGTGATTTCTCTGTCCATCAGAGCCACGTTAGTGAACACTTCCATGAGTCATTTGGAGACGCTCACAGCCACAGAGGACGTCACCGCTGACATTTGTTGAAGATATGAGTCATGATTTCTTGCTTTTATTTAATATTTCCTAAGCAATTTGTTGTTGACACATTTCATTTAGCATCTCTAATGCTTGTTTTGTGCTGGGAGATGTAAAGTAGCTCACAGCTCCTCGCAGATGTCATGCAAAGCATCTAAAAATGCTTTGTGATGATGCAGTATGTAAAGTGCATCACTGTGGGAGAGAACTGCCTGGAGGCTAAGCGGCAGTTAAGTTATGATCACTGGAGTTATAGCACCCACAGTACAGGAAGCTCCTAAGTCCTAAATAGTCAGGATGGGTCACATGCAGAGGACTGATTTTCCCTCTGGGGTTAATAAACTCCAAAGATATCTTTACTTGGCAAGCACCACACTTTGTCACATCTTTCAAAAGATGACTTTAAGACAAAGACCACACTGATGTGATTTGACCTAAAATCTCTCAAAAGCTTTTTTTTTACACTAGCACATAATAGCTTAGTAGTAGTAGTAAAAGTGTACAATAAAAAGAACAATAAAAACATACATAAAGAAGTGTGCAAAATATTTAGTATTGGCCTGCAACACCATTTGACACATCACATAATGTGCAGAATTAATGTCACAGAGAGCCCTAAAAGCAATTTTGAGACCTTATCATGTTGGCTATCCATATGGTCTGACCATTCTTTTTCATTTGCTCATCACACTGCAACATAAGTTAACATTTTTAAGCTTTCAGAAAGATCAGTTTTCTGTGGCATCGAAACATATATAGATCAGCTTCAATGAAACAAATGTTACCCTTTTTTTTTTTAGACATTGGATAAAACACAAGACATACTCTCCTTGTGAGTCTAATGATACCCGCATGTAATTAGTTTGTACCTAGATCTAAACAAAAAGTCTATTTGCACAGATTTTCTGGCAGCTATTCACTGCAAGCTTTTTTTAAATGTAATCTGATTAGCCTATTACTGCAGCATTTTAAACCTATTCATTTGTGGTGTGTGGTAAAGTCAGACGAGGGGTATAAATAAATATCTTAATAATTTAGACGCTTTCTAAAATGTATTATCATTTGAATAGGGAGGAGTGGCGGTTTGAATTTTACGCAACTGAATGCTTTGTTTCACATAATAGGTATCAAATGAATTACTAAAGTAGTATATGTATCACTTTAAGAGTACTACTTTTAAGACTGGTATCGGTGCTTTTCCCCAGCCATATAGAGGACAAAACTTTTCCAAATAACATTTTCTACAAAGTAATGTATTGTAGTTCTGTGTAGTGAGTTGTTTTCTCTCTGAACCAGACCATTTAATCCTTTAACCTGACAGAATACCACACTATGAAAGGCAGGGCTGGGCCAGAGATGAACTGTGTGATTTCCTTTGTACAGTCACACAGGTGAGAGTCCTTTCTTTGCCTCGCTCTGTTTTGTCCCATCCAACAGGTGTGTTTTCTCCACTCCTCTCCACCACCCGCCAGCTTAGCTAGCCAGGACAGGCCTTCTTCCACTCCAAAACCATGATTGCATTCTTGAGCTATTCCGCCCCCTCCTTCAGAACAAGAGCCCTCCGCATCTCTCTCCCTTTCAAGTAGAGGCTGCCGGCCGCGTTTCCCCTTTGAAGATGTAATCTTGGAAAACACAGAGACATCTCTGGGATTATCTTAAATGTCTTCAGTATGTCAACAGCCTAGCCTTGTTGCTGTTGAGGTTGTTGAGCAGCGCTGGCTGTTTAAGGGGTTGGCTGTGATGACAGCAAAGGAAAATGCCTCATCGCAGAGGTAATCACAGGGTCAACTCTGCTGACTCCATTCAAGGCCAACCTCCCACTGTTAAAACTGGATGATAACACACACACACAATGAAATGATGTATTCCCCATGTGGCAATGCTGTGTTTACAATCGAGAATAATAGCTGGCAGTGGGGCGCTCAATAACAGTTGGGAGACTAAGGTGAGGTTCATTTATGTCATGGCATCTTCTGAAATGTTATGGAAATCTGAACGGTGCAGCATCTTAACCAAGCATACGCAATAAGATGAAAAGCATCATTGAGCCGTCACAAGAGGGAGAGTTACTATGCACCAAATTAGAGGCACGTAAGTGGGCGCTCCTTGAAAGGGATCTTGACTTTGTAATCATATCAGATGTTATCGGGAGGAGATTTTAGGAAGGGTAAGTGCTTGGAAACTAAATCAGAGAGAAGCTGCCTAGGGAACATGTTGTTATCATAATTACCTGCTGAGCGATGACTGCAGAACCGGTGTTGATGTTGACGCCGAGCCACCCTCCTCTCTCTCTCTTGTGTGGGCTGCTGCCTGCTTCCACATCTCTTTTGTGCTCTGTTCCATGAGTGTTTTCTTTTTCTTTCTTTCTTTCTTTCTTTCTTTTTTTTCCTCCCCTCTTTTCAGCCAGGAACAAACTGCAGGCGAAAAACGCAAATATTGTTTTGGTGAGATCTGGCTCTGAGATCCAGGACAGTCTTACGTCAGAGTGTACGTGCGGGCGCCGGGGTTGCTCCCGGGAGCCGAGGCGAAACGTAGACCTCATCTTCTCAGTTTTCAAACAACAACCTGCTCCTGCCGGGGCCCGCCTGCATGGGTTTTTTTTTTTATTACAAATGATCTGTTTGAATGAAATGCGGCCCCTGCCTTCTCGCAGTTGGCATTTTAAACGGGAGGAAATAACAGATGATGATATCAGAGCGGAAGATGGTACAGGAGAGAGAGATGAGAAACACTTGACCTGTTTGTTTTGGGAAAATGGTATTCCTCTGCTAATTTCCTCCTGATAAGTATCTGACAGCTCATAGTAAAGTGTTTTATCTTGGCTAGAGGGAAATGACTTCCCTCACTCACGGTGCCAATCGATTTCAGAGACTCTGCTGCTTTAAATTGCATTCTCTGGCCCTCCTATTTGCATAGAGGTAATCAATTACATATATTAGCTTACCGCTTTTAGCTTAACATAGACTTTCTCCTCCCTCCTGCCTGCCTCTCCTTACCTCTCCAGATGCTGCTGCAAATTCTAGCACTTTCCTCTTCCACCTAACATCATTGACTGCTGTTTGCCGTGTTGGGGGGCATTGATTTTTACTGCTCTGCCTCTCTCTGGTTTAACAGTTGATGAGTTGTGTTAAGACGCCCAGGGACAGCCCTGCCTGTTTTAAGGAGATGAGGTTGGCTTTTATAGCGCCTCTGCTTCCTCAGCCTTGGATGATAAGGTGTGTGTGTGTGTGTGTGTGTGTGTCTGTCTGTCTATGTGCTCGTGTGAGTGAGTGTCTGTATGAATTGAGCATCCGTTTGAGACTAGGATTGCCCTCAGGAAGCTAAAGTAAACGTTGCGGTGTTAAGGGCTTTTAACAGGAAAACTTGGGCTTTGTCATCTCCCGCATTTGAACCACTTTAAAGGCTTTGCGCAGAAAATTGGTTTCAGTCAATGAACAGCCACATCATCAGATACGATTACCAGGATTGAACTGTTAAGAGAGTAATACCAAGCACAATTATGAAAATGGAGTCGAGTGGAGAGTTGACACAGAGTTTATATTCAAAGGTGACAGGAGTTTTTAGTCTCTCAGAAGCACCTATAACCCCCAACTGCCAACACACACTCAAAAGTCATGGATACAGACACAAACCTCATTTAACACGATTAGTTTCTTTGAGGATTTTACCGCAGCCTCTTATATCCGGGATGAAAGAGTTCACACTTCTGACAGGAAAAAAAAGGAGTCTGCAAAAGCTAGTACGAAGCACTCGGCTTTTCACTGCAATATTCACCACATTATTAAGGAACACATTGCTTAGTGCTGTGTTGCTCTCAACACCATCTGTAGTGTGCTCCTCAAGTGGTAGCAATTTCCTTGTAGTCTCGTGTCTCTCATGCAGTGAATATTACAAGTGAAACTCGATTGCAGATCTCCGCTCGATGTTCTAGTGCATTTAGTTTCGCATAAACGTTTGCATTCTTCAGTGATTGCTCCCCGGCAGTTTCCGATGTGCAGAAATGCTCTGCCAGCTCAGTTTTTAACTCTCTCTCGCACTCTTTGGCTTTGAAGCCTGATGTAATTTCCGAGTATATGAAAAACGATTTGCCTAGATTTCCTCTTAAACTAGTACTCTGTCCTCTGCTGTGACACACCATGTTGTTGTTTTACTGACATTAAGCCAGCTAGACATCCCTTGTATGGTTGCTCAATGATGAAAACAAATGTAATTGATACAACTAATTAAAAAACAATTTGATTATATAATAATAACATTGATTTGACCAATTTATGGCCAACTTAACAATGTGATATTATAATCTTTTTAAATCCATAACCTCAACACACTCACTGCACAGGCGTTTTTAAGAGGGTCTATCGGTGCGTGTTATAGCTGGGTAATATCAACCTAATAGGCTTACCTGTCAGCACAGTACGGGACACAGACCCTGTAAATCACATTTGTCTGCGACACCTGCTCGCCTCCCCGCGTATTTATGGGTTTTTTCTCCACCCTGTCCTCTTCTTTTTGGCCCGAGTCCAAAATCAACCCCCTCTTCCCACAGTATGTTTTTCAGTATGCTCCCTTCTTCTCATGGATTAAATGAACAAGCAGGTGTTAAGATGTATGAGGGGCCCCATTCCCTCCAAACGCCCCTCCTATTCAAACCATCCATGAACAGTTCAAAATATCAATAGTGTGTTTAAGATTTAGACTTGAGATGAGAAGACTTTTTTTTCTTCACTTTTTGTAAACTTTCATATTTTAGTTCATGTGCATTTATTTCAGATATCACTTGTGAACACTTTAATTTGATCCTAACTTCATTAAACTCCTGCCATGTGGAAATCTACTTAGTGTGGTATACTATTACCCTGATTTGTGTTTTAAATCATGCACTGTACACATGGTGTGTAGACAGACAAAGCTACACTAAAACAACTAACTATATCGTTTGTTTGTTTGTTGATTCTTCCAGCATTACTGATTATTAAATCTCTTCTACTTTCCCATATATTTGTCATTGTATATGGATGTGTCCAACTGGCCAAAATGTCTTTAAATCTGACTAGAAATACCAAGCTATACTGTACCACTTGGAGAATGGCCTTGAGGGCAGCCTGAAGCAGAGGAAGCTTGTTTGCACCAGTGCTAGAGATTGCAAGTGATAAAACAATAGAAAAGAGAATGGTATTTCTTTCTAGGGGACTTTTTTTAAAACTTTTTTTTCAGAAGAATTTAAGTTAAAAACAAAAAATGTTAGTCTCTGATTCTGTTTTCCATCAGAAGTAAGGTTAAGAAAATTAAAACCCTTACTTTTCCCTCAACAGGGTTGTGTCTTTTGTGTTAGTTTGATTGTGTGATTGTGCCTGTTGCTTTAAGAGAGTGCTACATACAGTACAAAGGCTACAAACAGCCTATTATACAAATAGGCTGTTTGTAGCCTTTGTATCATAAGGAATTAAAAACATAGCCACTTCTTAAATGCAAAAAATAAAGGATAAGAGCTGCTAAGCCCAGAAGCACTTAAAAAAATGCTGACCTGTATACATTCAAACATATAGTCATTTGTTTCCTCTAGTTCTACTATGGATGTTAGCTAAATGTGTTTTATTGTATTAGCATTATTGACTCTTTGGCTTCTTGGGGTCAGGGCAGCAATGTGTGAGTACTTTTGTTTTATGATCCATTATGAAGATAAAGTGTATTTCTAAATATGACAATAAATCAAAGAGTGTTGAAATGTAATAATGTAAATGTTTTTAGCCTAAATAGAGTCTACATCCACGCGTAAAAATATAATAGCATCTCCTACTGTACAGCCAAGCTGCTTTGGCACAGCAGGGGCTTTAAGCTAAACGCTAACATCAGCTTGCTAACATGTGACACAGTGATGGTGATAACGTTCTGATACTGACGTGGTTCACCATCTCAGTTAAGCTTGTTGGCATGCCAATCCAAACAACTATTTTATTTTATTATCGCCAAACACAAAGTAAGCCTAAAGCTGATATTGATTGTAATGCTAGGGTTAGGGTTAGGGTTGTTTTTATTTCTAGGAGTTTTGTCATAAAGTATTTGACAAATTGAATTGTTGACCCGATAATGGCACAAGCACAGCTAAACAAGTCTTGCAAAGGGGTGGGGGGGGCGAAGGGGGAGGGATTAGTTTGACATTCAGGGTTGTGTAATATGCAGGCTAATATGGTATTTCATCACCGTTTTCGTAAACAAAAACTCACACCAATCGAATTGAAGTGCATGGCAGATGTCTACAGACACAGTGTGGCTTTGTGCTGGCAGGCTAATCCCGAAACCTGTGTATGTGTGTCGCGGGCCCATGCTGGATTTGTATCAGCCTGTAAAGGGTGCAGCGGAGCAGTGAGGAGAGACTAAGAGAGGTGTATTAAGGCAGTGAATCCAGCCGCTGTGTGTGTAATGGACTCAGGATGAGAGCTGACCAAGCGCCAGGGCTGCTGATAACCTTTAGGAAGGACATTGTTCCTGTGCAGTGGGGGGTGGGGTCGCGTTGGGGGGGGGGGGATATACAGGACTGCTGCAGTATACAGACACGGCACTGTGATAGGTGGTGCAGTCGTTCATTGGTTCATTGGCTCTCCGGCAGGGTTAGGAGGTAGAGTAAATGGGGCAGTATAGCAAACTCCCTCTTGGCGTCCTGCATACATTTTTCAACACCAGGGTGTATTTCTCTGTGATCCATTTGTCCTCTGTCTAAACCAGGTTCTCCCTGGCACTCCATTAAAAGACATTTAACAGCCTTTTTTCTTATGTCTTCCCTCCCCTCAGATCACCGCTTAAGGAGGGGTCAGAAGAGGACCGTGCTTGAGGAATACATGAAGGGCGGGGTGGGGGAGGGGGAGGCCACCTCAGCTGCAGTACAACCAAGGTCAAAGTTCACACACAGGTAAAAAGAGGATTATTTATTTTAAATCCAAAGCTTGGTGATTTTGCACGCTCTCTTGGCTTCTTTTTTTTCGCGATCCGGAGCAGACTTGGCACGCAAAGGCAAAGTGAGGGAGTAATGTGGCTGGATTTGATTGGACCCTCCTGGGCTGGCGGCCGGGGAGGAACTGGGAACTGAGCAGTCTGCAGCTGCTGTTTACGAGGAGCTGTGCAGGATACTGTTTGGCTCCATCTAAAAAACCCAGCCAGTCCCCGTTGAGAAGCCTGTGGCCAGTGGCAGTACTTGGAGAATAGAACAAAACCATGGGGCTATAATTCAAGACATTTATTTTTTCCATATTTTTTTTTTTACAATGGGGAGATGTGGGACTGGAGAATAGGGCAAAAATGCATTGCAGCTTTCTTTGATTATTTTTGATTAATCTATAAGATGATTTAACAGACAGATCTGTACAAATGAGTTTCTCCTCAAAGAATCATGCAAAGTCATTTTCTAACCCAGTCTCAATCCTACATTAACTATAGGCTGCTTTCTCTCAGGCTTTTCTTTTCTTTTTGTAGAGTTAGGTTGCATAAAATAGTAATGTAATTATTTTTTTAACTGAATATAAGCACTTTATTATCCCAATTGTTTAAATTGAAAGCTTTATTCTAGTTCCAATCCAAACGTCTAGTGCACTTGCAATTCAAATTTTTCTCATGGCCCTGAACCAGAAAAGTTTGTCACTTTTTAAAGTAGCTTCAGAGTGGTGAAGAAACTCTGCAGCTCCAGTTGTGCAGTTTTGCCTTTCCTCCTGGATTCTTTGCCACCATGGATTAAGGAGGATTGGGGGCTGGTTTGCAGGGCGAGTGGGGGCAGATCCAGGAAGCAAATAAATAAATAAAGTGCTGGTTAATCTTCCTTAGTGCGGTGTGTGTGAACACTGAGCAATGGCACCGCCCGGGGAACATCTGCCTCGCACACAAACACATGCGCACGTATGTGACGGACAGACAGACAACGATACTGTACTGCACAACTAGCAGGGTTCAGCCAAAGCGATAAGCACACGGACGTCAGAGCACAGAAAGCGACAGGTTTAACACGCATACACACGCGCCGCCCATCGGCAATGTGACAAGTAATGCACAGTGAAATAAAGAGAAAACGCTACCAGCCGACAGAACAGAGCTGCAGAATGTGACAGCGCACAACTGTAGACACATGAAAGTATGGGAAGACAAGTTTTGCTGCGTTTCTCTGCTGCTGTCTCACTGTATTCAGCTCGCCTGGTATCCATGGACTCTGTTTTATCTGTTCTTTTTTTTCTCCTTCTCTCGCTTAACACATACAACAGTTGATCAAACAACTGTGCAATTGAGGCAGAATTTGGCTAGACAGCCAGCCAGGATGAGTAATGCAGAGCTCCTCTGAATTGATCTGTTTAGAAAGCCTATCATCGCTGCAAACATGTTACAGACTGTTGCAGTTTACAGAGGAGTATTTTTCCCTGCAGCTTTAATTGGATGCATTTTTAATGTTAGCACCACATAGTGTGACCACTGTTGACACTGAACACTGTGGCTGTTGTGAGGCAATGGAGTTCAGAGTGAGTAGAGAGGAAGGGTTGTGTGTGAGTACTCGTGTGTGTGTGTGTGTGTTTGTCTGAGGGTGTAATAGTTGGGTGGATTCCTTCAGTGTGTCGTGTCCACACTGAAGGTGAAATTTATAGTCCTGTGTTAAAGGGTTACGACTTGGTTATAGAGTCTAGCTGTTGCACCTCCTCAGATTTGTAACTACACTTTTGGGTACTAATCAGTAACAAGAGCCCTCCAAATGTCGCTCTGTATAAAAAGGGAATAACATAATTAAAAAAAGCTTTCACTGCAGGGAATATTATTAATTTGCAACCTTGCATTAGGAGACCTGACCATGTTAAAAAATATGTCTAGTGCTGTAGGGGTGCAATCAATTTGTGAAATCCGATGCCAAACTACATTTGAAAAACAATGTAGGTTTAAACAGCTGAACATTTTTACACCCAAAAACTGAAAAATATGTTCTCCGGAGTAGATGCATTGTAAATTACCAGCCGTGTTAAAATACTGAGGACCACTAAGATTAAGACAACCACACCATGGTGCCTCTAATCAACTCTCTTGCCACTCATATTGAATTTAGCAGTTCAATTCCATATCATTAGCTAATGTAAAAAGCATTACAAATGAGTGACGTAGTCTGAGTTTGAGGCTCTTTTGGTGTGTTGTCTGCACCTTGTGCCACATGGCATTCCTAGATAGCCCCATGGATGTGACTCACTCCAAGGGAATTATCATCCCATTCCCAGTCTTCTTTTTTTTAATTCTTGACTGTTTTTCCCCTCAATTTTGTGGCCTGTGCACCCTCTTCCTTTTTTCATTGTTCATCTTTTCAATCTCTTTTCTTCTCCTGATTTTTAGTTTCTCTGAGGTAAACTTGTCCATGTGACGGAAAGAGGGCAGTAGACTTTCCGTGACTGTCTTTCTGTGTAACTCGACACACCGTATGTTGGGTGAGACATAAAAGCAAGAGAGAATAAGAGACAGCATGGGTCTAATCAAGACTCTTATTCTCTTAGAAGTCTCACCTTCGGGTGCTTCAGCTTAGGAGACTGTGATGTAATTCAAAAGACAGGAAGGTGTATTTTTATCCTTGCTACTGATATTCATTGTGGTTATCGTCTTATGTCTTCTTCACATGCACAAGCTGGCCTTTTTTGGATTGTGAGCTGCAAGAGGCATTTCACAAACAAGCAGAGGTATAAAGTGGTGAGTGTGGGAGGATGAGAGAGAACATTGTCTTCTCTTTTCCAGCTCAGGGACAGAGCAGAACAGGTTGTGTGAGGATACTTGCTATCCTTAACAACGTCTAACACAGCCTCAGGGCCACATCTACTTCTCTGATGCAGCTGACTGTTGCGTTGTTAAGAGGAGCGCGAATATTTGCAACACATTCCGCAGCGTCAGATGGCATTCCTGCTACACTATAATTACCAGCGTAACACTTGTACTCCGACATGTTTAGACATAATTAATGCAATAACTTAGATTTATGTCTTATTTAAAGGTTTTTTTTCATAGATTTAGATCACTTTTGTTCCTTTGACACAATAATAATATACTCACTTTTAATTAGTGTGCAACAAAGTAGATCAGGACACATCAAGACTAGTTACCCTGACTTAGTTTTCTTGTTTTTTCCCTTTGTGTCTTTTATTTTGCTATATGGCAACAGTATTTCCTATACTAGAAGGTACAAATATGTAAGAAATTCAAGTTACTGCTGGTATCTAAGTGAGATGTGGCAAGAAACAGGAGCGCCTTATCCATCATAGAGGTTGTAAACAAACACCCAGGCTGACCTAACTTTTGAAAGTGAGAACAGAGGTGTAAAGGATAAATCATTACCTGAACTGCCTGGTTCAACTTTGTCTGCAGTGACAGATTATTTACTAATATTTCTGTTTCACTGCCTCATCTGACTTAGTGATTTCATCATGTTCCCACATCTCAGCAATCACTTAGGGCTATCATAACCAATAGAAATGTTGGCCAAGCCTACAATAATAACACCCAAGTTGCAATAAACCTGCATTTTCCTGTAATTATCTCCCAATGTTGATGTAATCTGAAATGACATCAGTAGGCCGCCATCTTTTTTTGCACCACTCGGTCCATAATGTTATCCATCACTGGGTCTCTCTGTCTGCCGTCGTCAATTACCCAGAGGAAAACAACATTAGAGGCCTGAATGGGACACGGAGCCGTGGCAGGCCTGACATGGCTGTGTTATATGATTACACAACCTGTTGGCTGTCCGCCTGTCAAGTGTCTCCCGACCCTGATGAATGGCTGTAATATGCCACGCATCACAACACGGCACGCCACACACTCATTAATGGCTTCTCATAATGCCGGCGACGTTCCTCCAATGCCGCGGCAGCATTCACAGAGAGAGGCAGAGAGGCAGAGAGAGAGAGAGAGGGAGGTGGTAGTTGTAGAGTGAGTGTGAGAAATGGCGGTTATGAATACTCCAACCTTGTTTCCGTGTTGCCATTCAAGCCGGTAAACAAAAGAAACATGGTGTCCTCATTTGAATAATTTCACAAATGGTGTGGCAAGACGCCAGCATCGCACTCACACGTAACTCTTGGTGAATGAATGGAGGATGACAGGAATGGGATGAGAACACAAAGCAAAGGGAGATGTAAGAATGATTATCTTTTAAAAGTGTGCCACATATGTTTCTCAATTAGATACATACTCGTCCATCTGTGTCCTATTTGCATAGATTATCAGAAATGTGTGCAATGCGGCATGCATGGCAGTGTGTGGGAACATTACAATAGGGATGTTTGAAGAACGTAGATTGAATCGGTAGTCTGTCGGATGCCATCTGAAGCTTAGCTGATTGCTCTTTCTCTCAGTGAATAAGGAGACACGCTACCAGAGATCCTCCAAACTACTTGACTCTCAGCTATAACAAACAGATTTGATTCACATAGTGACACTGCTCTCTTCAAACTGAACGGGAGAAAATCGTTTTGAACGAGCTGTTTTCGAAGGAGTCTGTGGGGGAGACACTGTGTAAATGTAGCTTTGTGGCAACCAAGTAAAGTAGTTTTTCACAAACAGGCCACAGAGTGGTTATCTAACACCTACATGACCCTAAGCCACATAAGTTAGTGGTATTTATGGCTCTTTCAGACTTTTAGTGTGTAATGCCTACTGGGAAGCATCAGCCACATTCAAGGAGCCCCATTCTTTCCTTCAAGTACTCTGCTCAATATACCTCAGCTTTGTTTTGTCATATATTTGCATTGTCTCACATAACATTTGATGGAGTCCCAGATGTTAGGAGATTTTTAATTCCACCTTGCTCAGATGTGTTGTGCACCTGCAGTGTGTGTGTGTGTGTGTGTGTACGAGAGGAAGAGACAGTCTGTTTTGTATATTATCTGTGTGTGAGTGTGTGTTCCTTCTCACAGCTTGAGTTTCTCAGTTTGAAATGCAACACCTGCAGATGTGACTTGTAAACTGCAGCCCCAAGCTCCTCTCCCATTCAGAAGGGACCATTGAAACAAAGCAATTAAAGTAGCTCCCCACATGAAGCAATGATGTGTGCGAGGGATTTGACCATAGCATCTTTAAATTGAACACCAAAAAGATTTGCTGCAGGAATGGGGAGCATTAGCTGATTTGTCATATTCATCGTCTGTTTAAACATAGAGGTCAGAGGTCACTGACAACCTGTTGACACGGGGCAGATTTATGCAACATGCACACACACACACACACATGAAAAGACACAGCCCAGATTTTGCCACGGCGAGTTGTAGCGGTGGTTTCTCGTTGCTGCTGATCTTTCGGTCCTTCCAGCTCCAGATACCAGAGCCTGAGTTATTCTCCGCTCCGCTCCCTGACCCTCCTAATTGAGAACGGCTGTAGGCTGAGAAGGAGAGAGCTAAAAGACAGAGAGAGGGAGAGCAAATTCTTGTGTGGAAGAAAGAAAGAACAACTAAATGAAAGGGGCAAAGAGCTGAACCTGTGTAGGCCAACGCTGATCAAGTGCAGGATGGCTGTGGGCTCAACAGTTGGCCTTAAATAAAAGCTGAACCTCCTCCTCTCTGGACACACGCCAAGCACAACCAAGCACCTAAATGTAGTTGTAGCTTTTCAATGCAGTATTTGATAGCTGTAAGAAATCAAATATGAGGGAAACACTGTTCAGAGTTGAGAGCATTGCATAAAGGAAAATCAAACCAGAGGCTCGGGAAGAGGAGTGGTAAGCTCTCTGACAGCTGCATGCATGTTGTAGTGGGTGACGGTCTGTCCGTCTGTCAGAGCAGATATTTCTGTCTGTTTAGTGCTGCCTTACTGGCTGCCAGAGACACTCCTCATGTCATCGCTGGGTGCCTGCTGTCACTGGCTAAAAAGGAGAGAGGGAGCGGAGTGTGTGTTTGCGTGTGTGTGTCAGAGAGAGAGAGTGACAGAGAGAAACTCGAGCAGCTGTCTTGAAAGCTCCTCGACTGTCAGTACATCTCAAATCTGCCTTCCCCTGATATCGCCCTGGTAAGACAGTGTTTCAGTCCGTTGTTTGGGCAGAGCAAAAGTCACCTTTCCACTGTCAACAAAACACAACTTTGGAAACAATCTTGTGTGGCACAGCTTATCTTTTACTTTCATAGCACATAGATACTCATACAGCTGCCGGCATAGTTCAACCTAACTTTCAAACTTTGTTTGAAGGTCTTAACAAGTGTTAACATTTGAAATCAGCTTTTTATCGGGAAAAGACCTGCCTGCTGCAAGTGCAAACACAAATGATCTGATCATTGAATGTACCTCCTGATACAGATTAATATACTTCAATCCACGGTACCTTACAGTATAACTCATTATCAGTGTATACAGTAATCTCTGGAACTAGTTAAGATCTATTTAATCTAAAATAAAACTTGTAACATGAGTTCAAGGATTGCTGTGGTAGCGAACATCTGTGACGATCTGCTCAAGGTCCGAATAAGCACACATAAATGGTTTTAAATGACCACTAAAAGATATTTAGTTTACCAGTTAAAGGTTCGTATTTCCTTAACCCTATTACGATCTGCTGTAAAGACCCTTTCAGTGGAGTTGATGACAAAGTACCAGAATGTAGACGTAGCATACACAGTGTTAGCCGACTTTATCATTTCTGAAAACTTGCAGCAGCTGTAATGAAAAGATATGCTCGTCAGTCAGTTTTGTGTAGGAGGTACAATTTACATGAAATATTAAATAAAAATAGCAGGCTGTTTTTACATATCCTGGGTCAACTGAATGTGAGTGTGGGTGGCAAAGTGAGACAGAGCTGACATTCACTGTGTGCAGCATTTTCTATCTCCAAGTAGTTCTAAGAAATACCCTGGCTAGTCAGTTCAGTGTATATTAAAGATATTTGATGTTGAACAATACAAGCTGTGAATTTGTAGAACAAAATAACAAATACCAATGACAACTGTTTGCCCTCTTACTTTTCTCTTAATACGAGTAATGGCTTCTATCGTTTAACACACTAAAGGGAAATAATTGACATGAAGCACATGGATGATCTCAGTGCCTGCAGTTTTATTACTGGAACAATAGACCAATCTGCTGAAAACATCATTTATTCCTCACAAACCATGGGTTTCTGTTTCTTACTAATATGCCGTATTTTTGCCCTAAGTGCTGGCCATCGACTGTTTGATTGCAATCATCTGTTGTTGGAGGGCTGTCGTTTGATTACTAACACGTGTTTTTCGCCAACCAAGATGGTGTGGAGTGAGGTAATGGAATACTAAGAAAATGTAAAATCCTTAGTGAGGTACAGGGCTGAACAATAGCTCAGTGGTTATAATGAAGGATAAGGGTTTGGACCCACAATGGGAATTATGCCCGAAACTGTGACTTGTTTTCACTCTCCAGGTTTTTTCTCCGTTTTTTCTGCTTTTCATTCGGCTTAGTAGAACTGGGGAATTGCCAAAGGTTGGAATTTGTGCAACCCTGAAAGGTAGCAAGGTGTCACAGTTAAAGTATCACTTCTGATTCAAAGTTTCTCAGATATCTCAACTTCTCTTGACCTTTCTTGAACCGTTTGTTGGATCTCTCAACAAGATCCTTGTATGACTTAATGAATCTAGGAAGCAGGGTCACCTAATTCCTCAAATGTAATTCCCAGGCTGGAAAATCCCAGATTTGAGCAGTGGTATGGGCTTTCAAAGTGACGTTGCCTATAATTTTGCGGCAGCCTCGACAACATAAGTCCAACTTTAGATTGTGTTAGCTTCCTCTGGCTCCTCCGGTGCCCTGACAGCCCTGTAACCACACACCGGTGTTTATGTTCTTTAGGTTAACACGGTTATCTCTGTACGTAACCTGAGCCCTCAACCTACATGGGCACTTGGCATACGTGTGTGCGGTTGCGTGTGTGTGTGTGATCTTGCAGCTGCAGGTCTCTTTCCCCCCGCGTCTCTCTCCAGAAAGAGCTGCAGGGACTTGCCAGTATTTTCATTCCCTCTGGAGGCATTTCCGCACACTAACAAAGCCTGGCCTGCGTGATGAAACGGAGAGGAAGCAGCTTTTGTGAAGGGAGCAGCCGATTTCGGTTTGTGTTTGAGTGTGTGTGTGTGCACTGCTAACCCTGGATAACAGTTAGTTACATGCAAATTTACTTTTGAGCTTGCAATTCAGGTTGCTCCAGGCTGTTGTTTGCAGACGAGCCTACTGTAGCACGAGAACAAGCCTACTCTGTAACCCGTTGAAAAGACAACGTTGACTCTTGTTTGCCTCTAATTAACTGACATAATACCTAGCTTGTTTGATTTGTTAGTGTTTTTTTACAGGGCTTGTTAACAACTGGCCTTTCACAGGCTTCACTTCCTCTGTAGCAATTTGCCAAAAGGAAATGTGTGCTGTAGTCCAGGTCACAACCTCTCCAGGGTGTCTGGCTCATGGAAGGGACTGAAACAATCATAAAAAAAACGTTCTTTCCCAAATATTTGTTTCACATCTTAACCAAATGACAATACTGAAGCCTACAATACATTAATAACTGATTGAAATATGCCACTTTCATGTCATACTGCTTTTTTTTTGGGTTCATTTTTCTCTTGCTGCCGGATACAATCTGTTAAGTTGCTGGTTTCCAGAAATAACTCCTAGGTTTTTGGCAAGAGCTGAGGTCGAGGCTCACACGCAACATTTTTGCTGTCTCACTTGAGGTCATGAAACTGCTACCGAAAAAATCACAAATGTTTTTCTTTTTCAACTGAAATGTGAGCAAAAGAAACTGCAGGGTCTGAAAACCACAGTGTTGCTAAAGCTGAGATTTTCTTCTGGGGTTGTGTACAGAGTCAGCGTCCTGTGGGTTGTTAGCCAGGGCCCTGTGACACACGCTCATGCCCATAAACAGGGATTTGGCTCTCTGGAGAAAATAACCTTGATAATTACTGGGTGCATATGGACCTGCCCATAGCGGGAGGGGGAGGAGGAGGAGGAGACAGGGGTTGACTGAGAAGGAGAAAGAGAGGCAGAGAGCCACATCCGCTGGTGCATTCCTCCATGCTGTGTCATACTGGTGCCGAGTTTCCCCTCAGTTTTGCACGGAGATTTCCACCAGGCGCAGGGTGCAAAGTTCTCCTGACGTATCGCTCGGGGGCTGTGGACACTTGACATTTTAAAGTTTAACAAGGCAACAAGCCACACATTCATCCACTCCCCACGGTAACAAAGAAACAACCCCAAATGTTTAAAGAGTAAACATAAGAGGGGACTGCCAGACAATGGCCAACAATTGGAGACATATGGAGGTGGAGTGACCTAACTGTTGATGCGCTCATGGATTCAAACTTGACTCTCCCACTCTTTTCTCTGCCTGCATCACGTGGCTGCTGGAGTCTGGCTGAATTGGCATCATTACAGCAGTCGGAGCTGAATGTCTGTGGTTGGCTCGCCGCCCGTCTGCTCGCCTGTCATTCAGCTGGTTAAAGAGGCCTTGTTGAACCGCTGCACTGTGCCCGGCTACTACAGGGCCATTCATGCCTGTAACGGCAGAAACAGCCAAGTGCTGTCATCAGTTAGCTAGCACATACCAATTTACTACGGGAGATGACAAAGGGCATTTTGCTTGGTTAACACAATCCCCCCTGAGCAACCTCTTAACCCGCTCTTTTGAAAGTTTGCATTTCAGAGAATGAGAAGCTCTCGAACAGAGTCTTTAGACAAACACAGCGCTCAAGTCTGGAAATGTTCCGTCTCTGTTACATGAACGCCGCCTACGTCGAGTGTAAAGTGAAATAGACGGATCCGTTCCCCAAGGAATCGTACAAACAACAGCACGAAACAACAAAACAGATCCTTTGTTGTGCCTCCGATGCTGCAAATCTCAAACAGATATACAGTTTGTCACTCCGAGGGAGAGTTTTTCTTCCCTTTGCTTGTCAGTCGCTCTGTGTGCCGTTGGCTAATAGCAGCTCCTCCTGTCACAGATGACCTGTGCCTTATTGAAACATTCTTCGGCCTTTTCTCAGTCCCAGTGTGACACACAGAATGAGGACATGCATGAGAGCCATGACTTCATCCTGCGCTCTCACTCTTCCCCTCCACTTTTCCGCTTCCCCTTTGTCATCCCCTACTCCTCCTCTTTCTCTTCTTCTCCCTTCCCTCTCTTGTACGTTTTGCCCCCCCCATCCCTTGCTCTGTGTCTGCAGCCCTAACATCTTCCTGCTATGATTAGTAATAGTGTTTTTTCCCTAGCCAGTGTAATGTCTGGAGCCTCCTGTGTCCTTGGAACGCAGCCTAATAAGCTCAGACACACACTGCCGTCTCTGCGCTCCACGGGCCTATTCTCCAGTGTCACCCAGCACACACTGAGGTAAACAAAGACTGCCACACACACACACACGTACACACACACGTACACACACACACACACTACCCTAGTGTGCTAATAGACCAGCATACCAGCCCACTGAGGACGGCGTCGACGCTAGCTTGCTAACGTTGACCTTCCGTGTGCCAATCACAACAAATCTGCTCCTTGATTTGAATATAGGGAGGAGAACAGTGTAAATTGAAAGCAGAAATCCCCCTGGTGTGAGACAAGATGAGCCTCTGAATAAATTATTCAGATGGCAGCCTCTTTCCTGCATGATTCTCGCCTTCTGCTACGTTTAATGGCATCTGTGATGATGCCCATTGGAGATTAATCCAGATGTAAGACGTTTGTGTGTGTATGTGCATGTGTGCTTACATGCGTATGTGTATTTCTGTGTGTGTGTGTGTGGCCTGCTAACCCTTCTTCTCATGCATCCCGTTGTGTCGTATGATGGGGAAACAAAGCCTCAACAGGGGAATTGATGTCTTCTCCGGAGAGGGCTGTAAATAAACAACTAGTGAATCAATGCCTCCATTTGTTTTTCTCTGATAATTCTGCCTGTGTCGTGAGACGGTGTGACAGAGATTTGCAAGCCGGGGGTAGCTCTCAGCAGACGTATTTCCTCTCAGTGAGAGTGAGAAAACACACCACACCGGCCTCATGTTTCATTACCAGGCATCAGTAAATTATGTGTGCTTCTTTGATTTCATTCACTGCAGCTCATTTAGCACCATGATGTAGCGTTTGTATGAGTGGGAAATAATACCTACATTAGTTATTGTGCGTAAGAGCTACTCAGTCAACTAAAGACACAGCGGCATATCAATTACCAGGTGCAATTGAATAGGAAAACCCACAGCAGGTCCTGTAGGTGAATGTGTTTCAGTATATGTGAGTGTCATTGATTGACTGCTAAAAGATGACCTTCCCTGACACAAGCGCTTACAAATGACTGAATGTGAAATATTCTGTGTTTGTGAATTCACTGTTTGCAAAAGCATGTCTGCATTATAATAAAAGGGTTGTTTTTGTAAGCCATTTTTGGTATTTAGGACAATAAATTCCTAAAATGCTTTTAAAGGCTGTGCTCACCCAAATCACAATAAACCATATTCCTTTTGCTTCTGGCCCTGCATGTATTAGTTTTAGTTGGCTGGCTTTCATCATATCTTTCTCTGACCCTTCTGACTCAACCTCAAAACAGTGAAGGCGAATGCATTTTGTTGAAAAATTGACATGTAAAACATTCAACCTTAACATCTTTTTTGCAGTAAAAGTGTTTTTGTTACTCTGTATAATACATTGAACATGTTTTAGTTTTTTTGTGAACACAACAAATACACTATTTCTCTATTTTTCTTTTATGGCTAAGTGCCACTATAGAGAGTTTTTTTAGGGAGGAGTGAACTGGCCCTTTAAACTGGAGGAATAAACAGTTATTTTCCCTAATTGCACTCGGTAACAACAATGAGCAGAGCGAAGGTCCCAGAAAATATGAGGGGAGTTACTTGTATTAGCCACGGTTCGATGACTAATGGGAGGGGTGAATAATGGTGTTAGCAGAGTGATCCCGCTTCTTTTGGAATAAAGGTAACCTCCCAGTGTGTAAACCATGGTGTAAACCTTGATTAGGAGCAATCATTCAGCTAATGCTGCTGTTGGTAATGCCAACATGACTACACAGAAGAGCCTCTAATGAGCGCTGGTATACCACGGTTTCTTTGTGCTCAAGTACCCTTCTCTGTATCCCATATCCAAGTGTGAAATTACAATATCAGATCATATTTAGTTTAATTAAACTCATATGACTAATTTAATTTGACTCAAATATGGGGGAAAATGAATAAATCATGGAGGCGTATTTAGCTTGCTAGCGCTGGTGTTAACAGTAATTAAATGTGGGGCAATCTGTAGCCTGTGAAGATAGCTCATGTCCGCCTACTGTACGAGGACACATGTGGAATACATTTAAGCCAGACGGTTTTGGGAAGCACTCTATCAGAATATGAAATGATGTGGGAGTTTCAAACACAGAAATAAGTGCGGTAAAGATGCAGTCCTGTAAAGTAAGCGAGTGCATTAATAGAAGGCGAATGGTCGTCCCATTAGGAGATCTGAACATCAGAGCTCGAGAAGAGCCAGTCGCAGGGAAGAAATATTCCTCCATGATTAGAGCCTAGAGAGTTCAAAGACAGCTGCTTCTGCTACTCCATGGGCGCAAAACACTCACGAGGAAGACGAACAATCAACTTGTATTTGTCATTTAAGTATTTCATGTTTCATATTTGGCGGGGATTAGGGATGCACATTGTCTCCAGCTCTGTCAAGTCCTTGTTATGTGCTTCCAATCTGTCAGATGCACGACAGGGTGCTTTATTACATCTCGATAAATGATGCCACCTAAGTCTTGTTTTCCTATCACAAAAAAGCAGATTGTGTTTTGTCACACTCCCTGATGTGCATCGCATTCTGTTTTGTTTCATTTTAGACTCGCTCTGTGATTGATGAGGATTAAAGAACGGATTTTGCCCATTAGGAAACACAGAAACGTCCTCATCCACACTGGTAAGCATCCTGATTTATCACCTATGTGTTCATCCGAGCAATCAGCTCCTACGGTGGAACAGATATGCGTCAGTGTGGTTTTGCGAACAAGAAGATGTGACTACAGTTTTAATGTTATCTTCGGTTGTGTCATACTAGCTATGAAGCACAAAGACATTTTGTACTAGAACAAAACATGGGTGATCATGCAACACCAAAGGCATTTGATATATTTTGAGTCAGAGGAGCCAAAGAAAAAACAGATCTTTCAAACTAAAATCATCTGTGGAGAAAAATGTTAGCTCCTTCTATTTCCCAACAATCCTGAAATTGATACTAAAAAGTGTCGTATTCTCCAAAACACTTCCAGAGACCACATGCACATCAGAACATACATCGCCACGAGAGGTTTACTGCCATTGTTTTGAATGAAAGCATATGTTACGAGTTGATTTATGTGATCAAGAGTTTGTGGTTGATGATGTTTCTTCTTGCATGGTAGACAGCTGGTGCTTGTCAGGTAACAAGCCAGTGAGTCACAATAGCCCAAATCAAGAAATGCCCATTGGATGGATGTTTACACCACCACATTAGAGCATGTATGCCACAAAGGTGATACATTTCTGGCTCTTCTTCAAGCTGTCCCTAGGGTGTGAAACCTGAACAGCAGTGTTAACAGCGTTGAACCAATGGTGAGTTACCATGTATGTCTATTGATCTCGCTATATCAGTATCAGTCTGTGAGAGGATGAAAACTGGTAATCCCCATATCCCCATCCTCCTGTCATCTGCTTTCTTCTGCATGAGCTGCAGGAGTCCCATTTGATGCGAAAACATGCATGAATACTGTGTTCAATTAGCCTTTGAACAGCATGAACATCATGTGTTCAGATATCCCTTAGACCGCATGAATATTAAGTGTTCATTTAAACCTTGACTGAGAAGACACATTCCATCAATCGTCATCACAGTGTCAAATAACCTTTGACTGACGTGATGGATGATGTACTTGGGATAAATGAGGATGTGAGGAAACATCAGACTAAAGGATGTCACATTATGGCCCCAACATGTTTTAGTATACGGAGACTGCGTCCCTCTGCTTTTGTTTAGGAGGCTGCGCAAAATGTCGACGGCGTAGTTTGTGTACATGCAAAACGGCATCAAAGCGCTGGAAGGTGAATACTTTTTGGTGGCATCTGCACATTCTGCAATATGCTAATGAGCAAAGCTGCAAAAGCCAGATTGCCAGGAGAAAGAAGAGGAGATGGAGAGAGGAAAAAGAGGGAGGGAGCGGAGTGGAAAGGAGAGAAACAGACGGAGGCTGGTGTAAATTATGGATGCAACCTGCGATTTCCAAGAGGAATAGAAAGGCAGAGAGAAACCTCAAGTCATGCATATCAGATTACGCATTTACCACATTTTCTTATCATGGTCCGTGAGCAAACTCGTATACAATCTGGCCTGCCTGTGTGTGTGCGTGTGTGAGAAAGAGAGAGGGAACACATTCATCCATGTCGAGTTGTGTGGAGCTGCGTTGTGCTGTCGAGCGTTCTCTGAACTTGATATGACGTGTGTGTCTAAAGCTGTGTTGACTTTCATTGCACTATTGTGTTGCGCTGCTTTGTGTTATGTCTCAGTGTGTGCCTCCAGTCACATGGTCCCAGATAGTTCACACATATTAATTCGGCATTAAGCACGCACTTGAACGCAGTGGCAAGCTGTTTTGATGACTTTACATAGAGCAAATGACACTGTGGATATTGATATATTGTTGAGCTTTACTAATGATACATGAACTGCCGAGCGACCTGTTTTGTTTTCCTAAAGATACTTGTCTCTTGTAATATATTTTGCTTGCTTGAGCATTTCTAAGTTAAGTAAAAGTGAGCGTTCGTGTCCCACTACCACATCCCACCCTCGTGTGCCAGTCCCCTAACAGCCTCTGTGAATAATGGATCCATTCTTGAGTCTAGTCTGTGACGGGGGCCTGTGCAGTGGTGTGGTTTCCCCACCAGAGGTAGAGGTGGAGGAGACGGGGGGGGCTGTCGGTCTGGAAATAGCTCTGCCTGAGTCGGGAGCACCTTAGGTGGGCCTCTGTGCCAACCTCACCTTCCTTTTAACTTAACGACAAAAGCACGATTCTGCTCAAAAACCTGGCATATATTAAGCACCTATTTTCCAGTCAGGTTAAAGGAAATATGGCTTTACTGTACCTGTCTCCATTCAGCTGTGAGTGATCCCCTCAAAGATGTGAAAAATCTGTGTTTTCTAAGAATTGGACGGGAGCCACATCGTACTTAAAGCGAGAAGTGTCTGAGCCGGGGACGGAAACTATAAAGCTGCCCTGAATTTTGCCTCCATGTAAATGGGTGTTAATGTTCAAAGTAGGTCATTTATTTGGAGCAGGGACAGCCGTAGTGTCCTGCTCCGGAGCAATGTCAGAACGCAAAATCATTTCATAAGCAGACATATTGCTGGATTTGGGGATTTAAATGTACCGATATTTTTGTTTATGTGCCAAGCCCTCACCCTGATGTATCACAGGGGGAATGGAGGGGTGTTAAAGGTGAAAATGGCTGTGGTCAATCCAGACACAGCATCAGTAAACACAACCAGAGATAGCAGCCTAAAAATCAGATTAAATCAGATTACCAAACAAACAGCTAAAAGGATTATTTCTGATCTCTCTTTTTTTTCCCTCTATCAGACGGACATTAAATCTGCAATCTATAAAATCCCTTCAAATGATTTTCTATTTGACTTTGCGGACCTGATTTTCTGGTCACATGTTTGGAGTGAATCTCTTTCTGCTCTCACTGACCTCTGCCCTTTTGTTCTGCCTCGAGGCATCTAGAAATTGCTTTACTAAACAGGGTATCATATCGGTCTTTAAAAATATCTTCATGAGGTACAACACGAAACTGACCTCAGATCAGATGCTGTACTGCTGCCTGTTAAGCCCCATAATGTTATAATAACCCGGCACACTTGCTGTCAGGAATAAAGCTGTGTTGAGAGACGCCTGTGGCTCTGTGGCTGTCACTCCGACAAGCAGGGCAGCGTTCACTGGCGCAGACCTAATTAATAGAAAACATGATATATGGAAGGGAATAATTACACCTTGTCCCCGGCTTTCAGAGATCAAAAATGTTGCTGCATTTCTTAGAATTAATCTCAGGGATGATTGTTGCTGAACAGTGAATCAGTTGCAGTACATTATGTGCTCAGGGAAAGAAAAAAAAGACCGTAGATTAATTTGGTTAATATTTCATAAAGCTTACAAAGGCAGAGGGCATTTGAGGCTTTTCAGATTATTTGTTCTCAGCCAATATTACACACCACGGTTGAGCTGCTGCGCCACTGTGCTGCAAAGTCTACAGCTCTCCAGCACAATGCCAAGAGAAGCCACTTGCCGTTAAAAGTGTTTGTCTGCGATAGGGTTGTTTGTGAAATGGGAGCCGTCCAGATGTACTGCTCCTTTTTCCTGTTGCTGTGATGCCATTCAAAGAACCGCAGCATGTGTATGACTCCTCTGAGTGCTGATAACTGCTAAAAGATTTGTATTAATATCCTCACTGGTGCTCTTTCATATCAGCTGATTCATTTTAAATCTCCGCTAGGCTACTCACACACACCTCGCCTAAACACAGAAGTATAATACAGCAGTGCTCCTGACAGCTTGACAAACTGACAGTCCCGCTCACAATCACTCCCTCCCTCCCTCCCTCCCTCCCTCAATGAGCCGTAGATTGTATCCAACAAGACTGTAATCAGCGCAGACCTAATCAAATCATTGCTCTAACAAGCAGCCCTGGCTGGCGGGCTACCACTAAAACACATCTCAGATCAAGAGGCAGGCTGCAGAATGAACCATAACCAGCCTGCCGCATTAAATGTCAGGAGAAGTAGGATTATTTTCTAAAATGTCACTGACAGCATTATAGCTCAGTTAAAGGGTGTCTCATGCTATGTTTGTATATCTCTTGGCAGCAGGTGTGATATGAGACACTGTGTGTGTTTCTGAGTGTGCAGTGATGAAAGCTACTGAACACAAATGTGAAAGTAAGCAGAATGCAGTTGACTCAAACTGCTGTGTGATTGGCAGAGTGTTCAAGCCATCAAGCTAGCCATTAAAGTGTGTGTTTTAGATCTGCACAAACATGCACATCTCCAAACCTCCTCATTATCGGCAGCAGGAAAGCTGCCTGGGCACTGGGACAACTTGCGTGTGTGTGTGTGTGTGTGTGTGCGTGCTTGCATGTGTGTTTGTGGCGTGCGCTGTATTCAGTGGAAGCTCATTCCAAGATTTGGTTAACTGAGTTGTGTTGCCCAATCACTCTGCCACAGAGTGTGCAGTTGCTTTGGCCTCTGTCTCATTTAGTAGCACCCACGCTCTTGTCCTCTCGCCATGAACACACACACACACACACACACACACACACACACACACACACACACACACACACACACACACTCTCTAGTGCTTTTTCTGCACTATGAAAGATATATACACGTGTGCACACACACAGCCCAATGAGAGAGTGACAAAGTTAGAGAGTGAGAAAGAGGAAAAAATGAGAAAGTACCAATTAAGCTCCTCTGACTGTCCTGCCAACAGACATCAGGGGGCTGGAGGCGGAGAGTGTTTGTGTTGGGGAAAAGGATTGGGGGGGGGGGGGGGGGGGGCTTTAACTAGAACAGCGGCCTTTAACTTTGTGTTGTCATATATAAGTGTTTTAAACAACTCATTACAGAGATGTGTCAGTAACCTGCTGTGAAGGCTGGCACTTATCATACACTTGTAGTTGTTGTATTATCATTATTATTTTTGGTTTAATTTAATTGATATATTACTTAGAAGTTAGTTTTGAAATGATCGTGTGTGTTTATTCTTTGTTTTCACTTATAAATATTTAAATAACTGTTCCCACAAATGTTAAACTAAAAATACCTGTCTCTCAAATTGTTTAAATGATATACACAAACACATATATATTTAAAAATGTTAACTGTGTGTGTGTAGATGCAGATTATAACTTCATTTATATTTATTTAGCTGCTATTCATTTGTAAGACATTTCATCTATTAAAAATGTGACTTAGGTTAATGATTTATTAAACAGTGAATTGATTATTATAACAAGTATAGTCAATTCTCTAAGCTATTGCGTATGGATAGTATTACATTTGTTATCTATTTGTATTTGATCTCATCTTATCTTTACACCGCCTTTCGCATTCAGACGTTTATATTAGCAGCCAGTAGCTAATCCCACCCCAAACAATCTAAGAGACAGAAACATTCTTGCTGTTTTGCCAAATGAAGCTTCCTCTTCTGCTCCGTGTTCATGCTGTGAAACAAAAGGCTAGTTTGGCCAAATCAGGACTGACATCATTGGCAACAGCTGCGGGCGGCATGTTGTGTGTGTGTGTGTGTGTGTGTGTGTGTGCGTGTGTGTGTTTACGTCTGTGTGTGCGTGTGTTAGTGTCTGTCAAGATGAGGTGACCTGATTGCTCAGCTGAGCAGTGAGGGAAGACCAAGCCTCGTGTTGTCAGAGTAGCACCAATAGAAAAACACTAGAGATGGACCACAATGCACCCTGGCTGACGGCCCCCTCTCCTCTCTCTGAGTCCCTGCATGTTTTGTGTGAGTGCCATTCTTCCCCTCCCAGCCATACACATACTCACGCACACACACTGCCACTCCTGACCATGCCAAAGCAGATTTGGAGATGAAAAATGATCCGCTGCTGTATCAGCTCCCAGCTACAGAGTGGTGGGTCAGGCCAAATCCTCTTTAAAGAGCCTAGATCCTTATTGCTGTAAAGAGCTAGTTACAACTGGACCTCTCCTCGCCTCAGGTCCATTAAATGCAGCTTTTCTGATCTGATTCCATCCTTAATTCCCCTCTACAGTATATACAGATATTATTTTATTTGAGGAAGGAAACCAAAGAACTCGTACAGCTTGATGTGGGTTTTTTTTTTACTCAACCAGCTACAGGGGCTGACAGTCTGTAAAAACCTGCAGTGAAACATGTCTCTCTCTGCCTCAAGGAGCTGTTAACCCACTTAAATGACTTGAATTTGTTTGGGTTTCTGTGAAGACTTTTGCTATTACATGATGACCATAAATGCTGTTTGAAGAGGCATTTCATTTCTAAGAATACAGTTTAAGCAACCCTTTAGAGTAAGGACCTTTTTTTTTTTTTTTAATGACTGTGTTACCATTTAAAAATATTGACTATAACAGCAGAAAGGACTGCATACTAGCAGCTTGAATTGAATAAAAAACAAGATAGTCTTTGATATGAGAAGTGGCCTTAAGAAAAAAAACACTAGTTTGATAGCGAGAGTAAAAGGTGGGTGGCTTCATCATTCACTCCTCCCAGCATGAACACATAGTGCCATCTCTCAACACACACACACACACACACACACACACACACACACACACACACACACACGGAAATGGCCTAACACCCCCTGGGGCCTCACCTCAGTGGCCCTGTGGCGAACCGTGTGTTTGTGTGCAAGGCTTAATAACCTTACCATGGCCATCCCACCCCATGCTGCTCCGTGTTATTACTCCATGTAGCCTTTCTGTTTTGTCCAGACGAAGAAAAAAGAGATAGGATGGATTTCAAGCAGCACCTTGGGGGGCTGGAGGGACAACAAGGCTGGAATGAGAGCTGAAGGGCGGGAAGGGTTGCGGGTGAGGAGGGCTGGGGGAGGAAACAGAGGAGAAGGAAGCTCAGAGAGAAAGAGTGCATGGTGTGGAAGGTGGGGGTAGTATTGACGTGGTTCAGATAAGTGAAGGATTAGTGGATCCACAATGAGCTCGGAGCTGCTGCTTCTCCTTTTACAACAGCCAGCGGTGAAGTGGCTCCTTTTAATGAACTGTGAAAAGGAAAAGGACACGCTTACATACAAACATGTACACACATGGACATGGCTTTTATAGTGTGGATAGGTACCATATCCACTTCAGTCCATTCATATAATTAATCAAAAAGTTGGATTCCTTTCATTGAGGGAAACCTTTATAATCTTTCAATCCCACCTCCTCGTTTGTGCACAGCCATTTCCGTATGACATCTAACACAATTATCCTTTAAATACCTGTTTTGTAGTTTTATTTAATGGTAGGTCAGGGGCTGATGTTGGATATTTCCAAACTGTCAAGAAATCTCATAAAAAGACACAAAACAACTAAATATTGATCCTACAAACATTGCTTTTAGATTTTTCCTCTGTGCCAAAGACCTCCATTGATGTTTGAAATGTGTGGGTTTTTTTTGTACAAAAGGTTGAATTAAAGACAAAATAGTACAATTTACGAACATTGCTGCAAATTTTCAATACTGGATTTGTTGGACACATTTCCGTTAGTGTTCAAGTATTGATGTTTGAATCCCAGATTTGGGGTGTCTCTCTGCGTGTTTGTTTATCAGAATCAGACAATTTAAGTGGAGGTTTCACCCACATAAAGCCACATACAAATGAACATATGAAAACACAAGCAAACAACAATTTTACTTTTTTTGGAAAGTGGATCAAGAGCTGAAAACAGTCGTCTCACTTCTCGCTCCCCCTCCCCCTCTTTGCTCTACTATCTTTTCGACTCTGTCCGTCCTTTAACAAATACTCGACACGTCTGCTTGAGAAATATGAGCAGTGCATACTTATGGTGTTTCTTTTGTTACCCTCTCCAGACACACACACTCTCTCGCCCACTGCAGCAGCTGCAATAGACAGAGTAATATCTGCTGTGAGTTAAGAAATGCTTGTTTAAAGTGAGAACTGCTTCCGTGTGTGGAGAAAATAATACACGAAACTCACTGGAATACAGATGTAGTGCATCACTGAAACATGTTATGTGCCTGTTGAATCGCGTGTAGACTTTTAGAGTGTGTCTTTGTGGATTTAACAGGTGTTTCTCATTGTGTGTTGTCAAATGTGTCAACGTGTGTGGGTTTTGTGTGTGATCAGCGAGCATCCACAGGGTCAGGTGTCGGTCTGCTTTCACGTTAGAGTGGAAACCTGAAGGATCACATTTCAGCCGGGTCATCTGTCATGATCCGTGGGCCTCCCAGGTTAAAGTTTACTCTGTTGAGGTTTGTGAGGAAGGTCTGACTAGGCCTCACACGCACGCACACGCACGCACGCACGCACGCACGCACACACACACACACACACACAAATTCCAAATGTATTTTTACTTTGTTGGAAGAAAAGAAAAACATTATGATACTCATCAAAATGTTGTTTATCTTTGTTTACTTCCTGGATAAAGTGACATCACTACGCACCACTGGCACTTCTTTTGGACAGGGGCGGGACATTTCTAAGCAGTTAACTAATCATAACAGAGTCGACCAGCCAACCAATCAGAGCAGGCTGAAAAGCACAGTATGAGGAAGATATAGCACCTTTTGAACATTGAAGTATATAAACATGTCACATTAGACACACACAAAACATAATTATGAAATCTGAAAATGATTATAATAGGGCCCTTTTAAGAAAGCGGCAAAAATCCACACTGTTGCATCTTTTGATAATATTTATAATAGTAATCATTTTTTTGCCCATGTATTTAAAAGTATGTGTATGTGTGTAGGTATGTACACACATGTATGTCTATGTGTATATGTGGGTATACATATGTGAGTATATGGGTACATGTATTATTTTTATTATTCTTTATTTCCCTATCTATTAATCTTCTTTTAATATTATCTTTTACATTACTTTATTTCTACCTATATATGTATCTATTTATTTAGTTATTTACTTTACTAGCTAGGACCGGGAGGGGAGGGGGGGAAAGGAAAAAAAAAAAAATGGACTGTATAAATGTAAACTCATTGTGCCTGACTCAATAAAAACAAATACAAAAAAAAAAAAAGGTTCCTTGGGGACTTGAACAAGCGGCGACATGCCAACATTTTTAGTAAAAAACGATTGAAAAATGTCGCTGCTTTTCTTAAAAGACTCGGAGGTTTAAATAATTAGTGGAAACTTTTGAAAATCGGATAGATCTTAAAAACAAGCTACAGTAAGACTGACACTGAAGTTGCATAAGCCATGCTGTCCTTTTCTGTCAGTCTTCCCCCCCCCCTCCTGTTTTCTCCCATTCAACCCCCCTGCCTCCTCTTTCCTTCTCTACCTCTCTTATACAGGAACTGGCCAATTTCCTGAGCCTGTTTTTCCATTTTGCTTCCCAGTGTGTGTATCTTTTACATGCGTGTGTTTCTGCGTACCTCTGAGTGTGCTTGTTTGTCATCCTCTGTCTCTGACTGGCTATCAGCTAACAGTTTAAAACAGCTGGTTTGAGAATAACCTAGCGTGATAAGTGGACTTTGAGTCAGGTTGTGACTTTTTTAGTCTGATGCTCTTACATTAAATTATGTGTTTTTGGACTAGTTTTTTCACAAGATGCGGGCCTCATGCAAGAAACACCTGTACAGATTTGTTTTAAATTGTATATTGTGAGGTTTTAACCACTAGTACTAGAATGCACTAGGAACGCATAGACTTTGTTGCACATGTATGCAGGAGACTCAATAAACATTCCTAGCTATTTGTTTGATACTAATCAACTGATCTACAGGTGGCAATAAACATAAAGCAATAAACACCCCAGGCCGGTAAGAAGAAGAAGAAGCCTTCATTTGAATGACACTTCAGTCAACTAAAGAGTAAATTAAGCTTATAGTATACAATGAATATCCTGATCGTAGTACCATTTATGACGTGCATCATGGCTTGCCAATTTATTGAGTGGTTTAACAACTGTTTCTGCCCAATATTTGATTGCCATATATTGGCAGGGCAATTTAAACTAGTCAGTAGGTGGTAGGAAAATTCTCAAACTCCCAACAGCTGCCTCAGGGTTTTCATTCAAATCTTTTCCAGGGGAGCGTCATCCTTTGAACCCGACAGTGTAACATAACGTTTAATGGATGCATTTTGTCATCTGTCTATGTGTGTCATTTCCCCATGACCGCCTCACATCGAGGTCATGGAGGGGTTTTTTCGTCAAACTTCACGTCCAGCCATTTTATTTTCAGATGTACTAATATTTTCCTAATTTATTTTTCATGCTTTTGGATGGATGGGGACATTTTTTGTGAATGAAAATGTACCACAAATTGAGCGGAAAAGGTAGCTTAAGTGGGACGATTATGGCTTTTATGCATCTACTCATAAACAAGTGTTTTTCAGCAAGCACCAAACACTTCATCACAAGTTACTGCAGTTAAAAGAGTTGTTTTTCACTCTTTGGAGGACTTAACATTTGACTTTATAGATGGGAATATTTTTATATGATACCAATAATAATAAATCATACAAGGGCACAACTATAGAAAAGAAAAGGAAAGAAAACATCAACTGTAGCTGTTCTAGTAAACAGCAGTATTGTTTTTAACTGGTCTCATTACAGATAAACATGAGTTGAGCTGCCATATTTGTCAGTGTGTCCCTCTAATGGTCAGTAGTCCAGCAGAGGCAGTACATCTTTGATCAAAGCTGACCGGTGTTTCCCTCAAGCTTCAAACCGGGCGCACAAAACAAACAGAATAGCCTGGCAAATGTTTTTCCTATTAAGATTTGCAGGCAATTACTATTCTACATAAAGTTCATTTATTGCCTGCTGTCGGTTTGTTTGTGTACTCTTTTGTTGTGTGTGTGAGTGTGTGTGGCCAGCGCTGCCTCTGTTGATGAGGGAGATCCTTATTGCCCCCGGCACAGTGGCTCATGGAAATCAATGTTTGATTTGCCGGCTACTTGATAAAGGATTTAATGCTGAAACATTCCCCCTCCACCCTCTGCTGCCCTTCTCACAGTGGGTAAATTGCCTTATTGAGTCCATTTGTTCATTTTGCCTCCATCAAGGCCTGTGTTTGCAAAGTGGTGGTATTTCCCTCTGATCATGTGTGTGTGTGCGAATGTACAGGCAGGTAATAGGATAGCCGTGATTACCTGACAGACCTTGTGTCCACTCGCTGCTGACTGCCGATATGTGTGTATGTATGCAGTGTCCAGAGTGGTGTATAGCCCCCTCACCCCACCAGTGCTCCCTGCTCTCGGTGTGTGTGTATCGACCGTACTTTGGAATGGAGAAACGCCTGCCCAGCACACAAAATCAATGGCTGCTGTTTTCTCTCCTCCAACGGCCTCCTGTTATCTGGGATGAATACAAAGCACATATTGTAGTACACAAGACATACACCTCATATTTACGTCCGCTCCCCTTCCACTAGTGTGGCAGGGTCACATACAAACCCACAGGAGATGGGGCTAAATTACAAGTCAGTTACACCTAATTGGAAGAAATATGGCTCTCACTGTGTGTTTTATCATTCGGAGCGTGTTTGCAGCCGAGTCTTTTGTCACATAACAAGACTTGAGTAAGACCTACACTGCTGCAGCTTTCATCGGACTCCAAAGTTTATTATTTCTTCTACTATATACACTCTGCTGCGCCAGAAAATCAAACAAGGCAGCAGAGAGCATGAATGAAACATCATCTGTCTTCCATTGTGTTGAGTAGCATTAGCAAAGTGGCCAACAAGTGTTTATTTAGCCAGTGGGCAGTCCATTTTATTCCAGGCGAGGAATTAAGATCAAGCCTACTTTTACAATTATGCAAGCGTCCCTCCTTCCCTCTCTCTCTCTCTCTCTCTCTCTCTATCTCTCTCTCTGTCCCTCTCTCTTTCTTTTCCACTGTTTGTGTCCCTGTCGGGGATTATAGGTGGTGCAGGGAGGAGGAGGTGGCAGATTAGCGGCGGCCGTCCGGCAGGTCCGTCTGTCAGCTGTCAGAAAATAGAATCCATTTGTGTTATCCAGATGCTTATGCTCAGCTTTCTGCGTCTGTATGTGTGCGTGTGTTGCTCAGTCAGAGGAGAGGATTGGCCGCTGGGCCGGGGGAGGGGGGTGTGTGGTAGTAGAGATGGAGGTGGGGGCTAGCTCACATCCGCTTGGCAGCTTTTGTCCTCCCATCAAAGAGAACGGCCACGGCTTGATGACTACAAACCCTGTTTAACCACCCTGACAGAGAACAGCATACATAGAAATATGTACCAACTATATACAGAGCCCATACTATAGGCCCTCCCCCACTGGAGCTCCAGGAAGTGCTTTAGCCAATCAATGTTTTGATTGTATAAGCTGCCATATGTCATGCTAACATTCCTAGAATCTACACAAGTTGACTGTCTAACTACAATGCCAACATAAAGGAAGAAGACAACACATTATGGAATAAATATTTAGTCAATAACGCCATTGGTTTATAGACAGGAAATCAAATTGTGTTAGTTCGATTGTAATTGATCCCGCAGTTCTTGTAGGGTTGCTCGTTAGACACAGATTTGAGAGGTTGAGCTTATTTTGTTGAATCTAAAAATGGTTTTCGCATACAACATGTTTATCTCCTCAAAAAAACATGTAGCAAAACTAATATTGGTACTATTGAAATGACACTAAGATCTACTTAGATAAAAGGTTACCTTATGTTCAATCTCTATTTTTATTGTGGATGAAATTGTTCTTTAATTTGTGACAAAAAAAACGTCATTGTGGCCTTTTTTAAAACTATTTTATAGACTGAATAATTCATTTGTATTTATTGAAAATAATCATTTGTTGTGGCGAGAAGACAGAGGACAGACAGGGGCTGGGTTAGGTTTACTACAGAGGGAAGTGGGCTCCTCTGTTGTGGCTGACTACATCATGCATTCAGGATGGGAGTGGGGTTGATGGATGGACCCCGACTGGAGATCTCACGGAGGGCTTTGGAGCAGGATGCTGGAGGAGGTCTGTGGGGTCCCTGAAGGAAGTACTGTAGGACAGCGGGGGGAGAGAGAGAGAGAGGCAAAAAGGAGCTGCCATTAATCAACCTCCCTCCACCTGCCACCTCTCCTCTCTGCCTCCTGTCCTCTCTTTATTCCTCCTGCCACCCCTCTTCAACCCCCTCTTCTTCCTAACCATTTTTTTTTGTTCCAAGTCCAAGTGCAGTCCTCTATTGTAAGGGCCCCGCTCACAGCCTTTGGGTTTGTTGCCCCTAAACAACACTTCGGGAGGTGTTTAATGCTATTACGAGGTGGCAGCCCAGGCATTACGCCCTCCATCAAGGAGAGATGGACTCCTGCCGGGGCTAAACACGACTTGGTTTTCTTAATTCACTTAAACTCTGCGCTCCTGCCACCAGCCTCTTAACTTCCTGGTTGGCGCAGCCCTGTAAAGCCCGCCTGAGACTGCTGTAAAGCGCGGGGGTTTCACTCTTTGGTGCTTTGAGGTCAGTTAGAACATTAAGAGGTGCTTTGACCGGTCAGAAGTCTTGGCTGGAGCTGGTGTGTGCTTTATTGGCTAACTCTGTACTTCCCCACAGCTCCTGGCTGAGCAGGATTGGCCTTTCTGAGCTTCCGGCTTACAAGCGGTTAGTTTTGATCAGAGTGTGTAGCTCCCGCTTTGCAGAGGGTTGTTAACTAGATGCTGGAGAGCAGCGTGCAACATTTACTTTCTGTTCCTGTGGCCAAAAGACTACTAAATGTTCATATGTAGACAGCCACTCAGTGGATTACCATTCGGTTTTGTTTTGGCATATGAACCTCTTGCATATTTTACCAGAATTTGGCTGGACAATGGTGCTAATTTGGTGCCGTGCTAGTAATACTCAAGTCCATATTGGCTAATCTTCCCTCTCTACAGTATGTCCCTTAAAATAATAATAACATAATGAAAATATGTTTTTATTTAAATAATCTGATATCATCAGCCTCCCTCTGAGAAAAGAAGACTTTTGATGGAAACATTTGATACAATTATTGATTCACTTACTTATTGAGAAAATATCAGCAGAAATAATAGTGAATATTCAGCCCTTATATCAATATCATAATATTTATAAGAATATGTTTGGGATATTGCTAAACAGTATATCAGGGCAATATTTACTTACATCAATTTTGAAATAGTCACACTGAACCTCAAAAATCATTCACATCGACAAACGGAAGAAAGTTGACATTTAAATGATCGCCCTACAGGAGACACACTTATTAAAGTAACAACACAAACATAACAGACATTGCAGTGAAACTCGAAATTCATACAATTGTTTCAGAAAAGTTCTGCTGGCACGATAAGACATTTATAATAAGCAGCAAACTATCAAAATGAACAACAGAAGCCAAACTACAGGAATAATTCAACATGTCTCCCTCAGTCCGCCTGTCTCCTTAAACATCAGCGGTTCTTTCTTATCTGCAATCTCTTGCCTATATATTAAATGAGCAACAGTGTGGGCTCATTAAAAATGCATGCTGCGCATTGAGCTTAGGAGACCAATTATCCCACCTAGCTTCTTTACAATGGTGGATAATAAAAGCCTCTGCAGTTGGCCACTCCCAGATTGCCTCACTCCCTCAACCACTCTCACCCCTCACCTCTTTCTTTCTCTTTCTCTCTCTCTCTCTCTCTCTCCCACTCCCGCCGCCTGTTGTCTTCACACCGGATCATCAGTAAACAGGCTTTTCACTGGATTTGATGGAGTGCAGTGTTTTGATCTGTTGGGATTTGTGTGTGTGTGTGCGTGTGTGAGAGAGGGTTACTAATGTTGCTGTGCTCTGCAGGTGGCAGTGGACAATGGTATTATAGAAAGAGGCAGAGTACAAACACACACAAATGAACACACCTCGTGGCACACACTCTCACATGTGTAAACACGAAGATGAGGCTGTAACAGTCCACATCCAGCCATCATGCTTTTTGACAGGACTGTCTTGAGAAGATCAGAGAGCCTGGAGCTGTTCCCCGCCACATGCTGAACATCAAAAATGGATGCGTGTGGGAAGCAAGTGGAGCACTTTAAATCCCCCATACGGGCAACCCGCTCATCAAAAGGCTGCCATCACTGTACACATATGGAACTATATAATACACAACCCCCACCTTCTTTTCATATATGTGTTTGCATGTGCATCGCTGGCGTTGCACCCTTTGAGGATCAAACACAGGTTGTTTTACCTCGCAGCAGGCATGTGAACAACGCAAGAAAAGAAAGCGACATGATGGCGTTTTTGAAGCTGATGATTAGGTTTTTTTTAAATGTATACAGCAGCACACATGGCGGGTTGTCATCACCTCCCTGCATGTCAAACAACAGAGAGCTGATGGATGATACACCTTCAAACAAACAGCTCAGCTGGTTCTGCAAAGAACTGAAATCAGATATAGTGCTGAAAGGTTTGGTCTTTAAAGTCCGCCAAGAGATGGACAAATAATCAAAGAATTTCATAATTTATTAATAATGAGGTCATTTGTAAAGCAAAATGGAGAAAGATTAGCTCCTGAATGGTGGCCTTTTACTCTTTACTGATATTTCCTCCACGTAACACTTGAATAATTGAAGGGAAATCGTATACTATACAATTGTGATCACAGAAAGAGGCAGAAAATTGTGATTGTGAACCCGGTTGGTTGTTTGAAAATAAAAATAAACTGGTATTGAGTTAGAAAGATATTAGTTCACCAGACCTCTAAAGCCCAGTCTTCTTGAAGCTAGTGGCTTGATGCTACATTTGCCGCACAACACACTTTATTCTTCACCTGAACTTTCAATTGCATTCTGGGTAATGTCAATGTTTGACAAGGGAGAATAATTATTAGAATGAAAAAACCAATGGCTCTGATTCTACCGCAAGTACCACAACGCTCAATCAGTGACGTACTCTTTTTGATTCAACAGTGAAAATAATCATTAGCCTCGCGTTAGTGTGTCAGTTTTAATTGGCCAGAAAAACCTGTCGAGTCCAGGAGCCAGATTTGATTTGATATCAAGGAAAGCCCTCCTTCACTCCCTGTAGGTGTTGTTAAAAGCAGACTGACTTCATTCATAGTCTGATCTGGATGTAATTAAGAATGAGAGGAGGGGGCCGTCAGAGAGAGAGAGACTGCGAGAAGGAGAGTAGGAGAGATTCTCTTCCCTGCTTCCTTTTCAAATCCCTCTGTCACCTGCATTGACAGGCCGGAGAGAGGAACTCGAGAGATGAGTAGGAGGAGGTCAGTGGAGTGGGCTTTAGGTGAAGCTTGACCCTCTTTACACCATCTCCTTGTAACAGCTTCTTCACGAATGAAGTCTATTACAGCTGATCAACTCTGGGAGCGCGGGGGGATCACTGCAATCTGAGATGTTTTGGCTCATTTGTTCGACATTAGTCCTGCCTTTTGTGTTGTGTGTGTGTGTATTATCTGAAACACACCCATGCACACAGTTTTTCTACACATTCGTGTTTACACGGCACTGGGTGGAAAACATAAATTGGAGACAGAGCGTCCCCCGTCTGCGGGGCTTGGAAGAGGGTTTGGGCTTGGAAAACTGGCTTTCCTCTCAGGAAGTGTTGTTCCTCACCACTCTCCATAAACACTGGAAAAGAGACCCAAAGAAAATGTCCCAGACTCACTATTTCCACTGTAAACACCCAGACATACACATGTTATACTGCGCTCGCTCTCTATTTCTCTCATATTAGTCTCCTCAAGAGCAGAGAGCTATATATATTTCTCAAAGAGGTATACAGTATGCCTGAGTGTGCAATCCCAAGTCCTGAACTATGCACATCAGCTTCCCCATATTTAAATGTTGGCATGTCATTTTTAAGACTGCAAAGTCCTAACACTGTATATGAACACAAACAACTGTACATTTAATCAGTATTTCACCTGTAATTTAGACATATAGACCAGTTTTCAAGACTCATTCAAAGTCTACTCTTTCTCTTCCAGCCGAGGCTTTTTATTGCAACACTGCTGTCATTAGAAATAGAGCAATAAAAACCCCCCCAGGATTTTCTTGTTTACGTTGTTGCCTGACTGTTGCAACCGAATTACCTCTCAGAGCCGCGTAAATGTTAGTTTCCAGTCCCTAACAAGTGGTTGGATTGCAGTTCGCCTCGTGTGCCGTGCACTTTAATAAATCCATTCCAGCGAGAGAAAGAAAGCGAGCCCTTTCCATCAATTTCAGTTGTCATGGTGTTTGTTACCACACTGGAGCTGTGAAAATATATTTGAGAAGTTACAAAAACCCAATGGAAGCACTTAAAATGTTCTCAGTTTGTCAATGTCAGAGCTCCGATTTGACGACAGGGTGTGGGACTATGTAATCTATCTCATTTTGCACTGTGTAACATAACAGTTTCTTTTAATCAGCAAAGTCCCAACTCGACCTGTCAATCACTTTTTCTTTTTACATTGATGATGACAGTGCAGAGGCTAACGCTGGAGATGATGTGTTTTGTTGCAACACCAACCAGACATTACCCTTTGCTGTGCTGTGGTACAAATACTGAGCTCACTTTACCACCTTTTTGTGTGTGTGTGTGTGTGTGTGTGTGTGTGTGTGTGTGTGTGTGTGTGTGTGTGTGTGTGTGTGTGTGTGTGTGTGTGTGTGTGTGTGTGTGTGTGTGTGTGTGTGTGTGTGTGTGTGTGTGTGTGTGTGTGTGTGTGTGTGTGTGTGTGTGTGTGTGTGTGTGTGTGTGTGTGTGTGTGTGTGTGTGTGTGTGTGTGTGTGTGTGTGTGTGTGTGTGTGTGTGTGTGTGTGTGTGTGTGTGTGTGTGTGTGTGTGTGTGTGTGTGTGTGTGTGTGTGTGTGTGTGTGTGTGTGTGTGGCTGAGCTAAGCAGTGTCAGAGAGAGAGAGGTTAGAAACCCTTTTTTATTACATTTCCTCCGCAGTGAAAGAGGAGGCAAGATGGACACTCCATATCTCCCTGCTGCGCCAGAAAACTCATCTAAATGGAAAACACATTGTCTTCATTATTTTGCAAGAGCTGAAAGAACAGGGTTGTCATGGTAACAGCCATCTGAGTGAGTGCAAGCGGGCGGCCGAGGGGCTGGTTTTAGGGCCAGAGGAATGAAGAGAGAGACAGAGAGAGAGGGAAAAGAGAAAAGAGGAGGAGGAAGGGAGGGAGGGAGGGAGGGAACAAGGAGTCAGAAGAGAAAGGAGGGGGGGGGGGGTTGGTGGAAAGAGAGGAGAAGAGACTGAGATGAAGAGGGTAGAGAGATGTAAGGAAGACGATAGAGATAGAGGAAAGAAAGATGGGAAATTGTGGGGTGAAACAGACAGAGAGAGAAAAGAGAGCATCGGGTGTGATGGAGAGACGAAAAGAAGAAGAAAAGGAGAAAGGGTCGGTGAGATGAAGCAAGGAGTGCCATTTCCAGTGGAGCCAGACAGTGCAAATGGCCAGTTAGTGGCTCTCAGAGAGCAGTTCAGAGGCCCTTATTAATTTCAATGGGCAGCAACATGGTAGATTTAACATCTTAGGAAATCTCTTCCAACTGTTTCTCACTGGAGCCCCACTGGTGCTCTCCGTGCAAACTGATTTACAGTCAAGGCAAGAGCTATCTTTGCCCCGCTGAGCTAACATTAGAGGACCTGATGCTTTGGTAAACATGTTGGGGGGGTGCGACAGGCTCCACACCGCTCTCCAGCCACTTCTCTGCTCTGCCAGCGCCCCGGTGGTGATCGACAATCTGCCTGCCGCTGTCTTTATTAGTTGCTCCCTTAGAACAGCCCCTGGCAGCAGCAAGCACCAACACCATAACGCCCTTCATCAAATATTTACCCGTCCCGAATCTACAACGTGCACCAAGGCCACATCAAATAAAACCAAAGTGCCAAGGCGATATCTAATCCAGTCCAATCCCTCTCCTTGTCAACTTGATTCTCTCTCTCTGCTGTCAGTTTAGCATCAACTTGAGGATTAGGGCTTCTGCCTGAGAGAAAGAGACCTAGATGATTGTTTATTTACAAGTTGCCTGCTTCTCAGTTATGTAGCCAGTGGCGTTTATGTGACGGAAGCCTGACACGACATGGTTCTGACAGCCATCGGGCGATTAAGGAAATTAAAGTAATTGCTTAAGTCTTTGTCATGTAAATACTCATAACCTCCCCCTGGAGAATTTGACGTGGCTTTGACATCCATCAGGATCTGACATCCAAAAACTTGTGCCTCTTCAAAGGAGCCGTATCGTTATTGTTGTGTTGTGAGGAAGGGTTTGGAATTGAGAAACGGAGACATACTGTCAGATTTAGATTGATGTATCCATCATTTGTGTGAATCTGCATTGCATTGCATCGCATGTTCAGTTTTGGTGTTGGGCTCGATTACACGTTCCCCAACAGCCGCTGTGAAGTCTTCAGAAGAACATCCAGGTCCACTGAAGACGTTCAAAAGCTGTCCGAGCTTCACAGCATCTCTCAGCGCTGTGGGGGGAAATGATGTTTGTTTTTCGTCTCTCGTTCGGTTCCTTCCAGATGTCTGCGATGGCTCTGGCTTTCGTGATTGACCTGCACTTAGGGGAAAGAAACAGCGTGCACTCGGCTCGCTGTTTGGCCGCCCCGGATTGCTGCCTGGCCGGCCGGCATCGTGGCTGCCTGTAGGTCTTAGTGATTCATGTCACACTGTAATTGGTTTACCTGCTCCCTGTGTGTCTGCGCTCTGAGAGGACCAAAACAAATTACCCAGGGATGACCTCTCGCCATCGCTCTCGCCTGCTCTGCAACCATTTCCCCCCCCCCCTATCTCTCCGCGCACGTCTCCCCCTGCCTCCCACTACATGTAATATGTTGTATGAGTGTTTTTCTCTCCCCTCTATTCGTCTGTCTTGTCTTCCTTCTACGTGCCTTGAACCTCACAAGCAGAGTCACAGTAGAATAACATTTGACAGAGAATCAGTTTGCAAATAAACACATTACAGCCTCTTGGGGCTTGGAGATGTGTGTGTCTCTGTTTGCCTGTTATGTCAAACATAATTTCAACATGTTTCGCACACACGCATGCGTTAAGATAAGCTGACAGGACGGACTTTGTGCTAAGATGCTCGAGTTCACAAATAAGCACACTTACACTGGTGGATTGCATTGTGGAAGGGAAAGAGTGTTTTTCTGAAAGCTGCAGTGAAGCACATTAGCCTTTCAAAGCTGTGTTTTTGCGCTCTCTCTGCCAAATAGTACCTGTGTGGATTGTCCCTGCAGTGAATGAAGATGGGGCTCCGCGCACACCATTAGGCATTTTCACAGCAAGCTGATGTTTTGAGTTCTTTGCTACTCATACTGTCACCCTGGCACACGGTGCAAGATGAATGGAAGCATCGCTTTTTCCTTCTATGCTTTTAGGAAGGTCTCGCTAAGGTTATTTTGCTTTTTCAATACACATCCACTTTTGATTTGTTTGCATTTGTGTTGGCATTGCTGGTCCCACAAAAATGCTCTCACAGGACTGGTGCATGTGCTAGCGAACATGGGTGTTATTCTTGAACATGGCTTCTTATCATTTACAACTATGAAGGGGCTCTACTTGGAGAGAAACATTAAGGCCCCTACACACCAGGCCGATATCGGCCGTCTTGCGTTGTTGGGCGAAAACGGGTTCCTTGTCGCCCAAAGTCAATTTGGTGTGTCCCGAACCCTCGGCCGTGACACGCCTTATTTGGCCTTTCACGATCGACACCCGGCCGATTCAACATGTTGAATCGGCCGGGTGTCGGACACAAGCTATCGGGCCAAGAAGCCACTCTGATCAGCTGTTCAGCTAGCAAATGAGAAGCGAAACGGAAGTGAGGGACGTAAACAAACGATTGAAATGTCCTCTCTTACCTCCCACACATAGCAGGGACATCTCTGATATCGGCGGGAGCGTCCCCGGCTGTCCTCTGCTGAGAGCTCCGTGATTTGTTTGGTCAAGTCCGGTTTTTCATCTCATCGTAAATTTAGCAAGAAGTGGCCATTATTACATTGCTGACTCAATAAACTACACACCCGCCAGAACACTGCGATCATCAGATGCAGGTCTATTAACTGTGATTTTATAGTATGTCTGCACTTTATGTGCTCATTTCATCATGCATGTATTTTTATATTCTAAAACATGTTTTCGATGGACGAGAGTGAAAATGGAACGGCACCCGCTATTTGTTTGTATATCAGTCTGTTCTTCTTCTCTGTCTTCCGGTTGTTGCCTATTTTGAATGACGAATACACACTACCGCCGCCTGCTGGTAAGGAGAGTTATTGCCACTCACGCATGCGCAGTTCGTACGTGCTCGGCTGAAGTAAAGCGGTGTATTTCAGTGCGACACACGGCCAATACACAGGAGAACTCGTCGATGGATCTGTCGGTGTCGGATGTCGGCGAGTTCTCTGGTGACTGCCTGGTGTGTCAGGGCCTTTAGACTTAAAACAATGTTGCAAGGATAAACGACAATGGCAGTCTGAGAGCACAGACCTTCACCAAAGCAAATATAGCTCTTCCGACTTCAACTTTTTCATGAAGCTACAAAGAAGATGTGTTGATACAGTATCTGAAGCTGTGTGGTTGCTCCAACCCGAGGGGGCGGTCACTTGAATGATCAGATCCTCTCCAATTGAATGGGTTCTTCCTTGACCCAATACTACACCTTTTATACAAAGTTTACAAATCCTGCTCACAAACAGAGAAACAGACTGACAAATCGAGACGAAAATAAAACCTCCTTGGCGGTGAAAAGTTTCACATCATTACTGAATGGCGTTGAATGCAGGCAGTTATCGAAGTTTAGGAAAACACTTCTCGATAAGTGATTTGATGGCCAGCTTTATTGACAGATCATTACTTCAGTTTAAATTGTCTGTTTGTATGATATATTTATGATACAATAGGTATTTTCCTCAGTTGTTAGATGATGGTAATTCTTCTGAAGATGTCCTTTGTTAACTGAATTGACTCGGCACTGTTGAGTAGTTTTCTCGGGATTTTTATGAGCAAAGCAGCAATTTACCTTCGGTCAGTTGTGCTCTGAAAAAGTTTGGATTTTTAAAGAAGTCCTTGCACAGCATAGTACGGTCCTTTTCATTCTCTCCTTCAACAAATGGCATGTTCTGTGCCGACTGGCCGTACTGTGTGTATGAAATCAGACGGATTTCTAATTGGAACATCTTAGGAATATGTTTTTGTAATGTTTAATTGGATTTGTCTCACAAAAGATCAGTGGGAGACATAAAGGTTGCAGCACTGTAGGACGTTTTGTTCCGCCAAGTGCAGAGAGGCTTGGCTAGTTGCTTTTTTAGCAAAGATTGTGCTTTTGGAGTGTCAAAGACAAGGGGAGTAGAGGGCAGACTGGCACAGATATATTTTTGCTCTCCCTAATGACACCAATACCATTTCATGGCTTACTGAGCAGATTGAATCACACTCGCTCTTTGTAAGTCTCACTCTCTGCTCCTGTCTCTCTGTTTCTCTTTTCTGCACACACTTCATCACCCTCTCCCCGCAAAGACTATCACATGCACATTCATATGCTACCGTACATCGATGTGTTACACTCACCCCAGTGGATGTTGTTTAATTGCATTTGGGTCAGCAGTTTGCCGTTGCTGAAACCGAAGGACATGGAATTTGTCAGTTTACCCATTCAGCAGTCACAGGGGGCGGAGTGTGAGCTAACTGCTCTGCTGGAGTCAGGCCCGTAAGGTTAGCTTTACACAAGCCTGTCACACTGCACTGTCAATCACTCTCCTCTCCTCAGATACACTGTCATCTCCTCATATATTCCTCATGTACCCGACTGCTGTTATTCCACTTAATAAAGCTTCAGAGTTTTATGCACTCTTTCACTGGAAGGACTCAGTATTTCAGGAAGTCTTATGATGTCCTGGTGCAGCGATAAATGCTAGACGATGGCCTCACACACACACACACACACCTTTGCTTCATCCCAAGTGATAGAATCTTGCCTTTCGTGACAGTGGAAAATTGTATTTGGCAGCCAGGACATACAATCTTCTCCAGCTGGTATTTATAGTCCTCAGCAACTGGAAATGTCTATGGAATAAGGAGTTCATTCATTCATCACGTGAGGCTCAAGCTCCGTTCTGCTCATGGATGACCTGATTCCGTATCTCACGAGTGGGTAGATGGACTTTCCCTATTATTGCATCTGAGGCAATCAAAACATAGAAATGTGCACTTGCATGGGCCCACACACACACACAAGGATAACAAAGAAAGTCTACAAATACTTAAAGTTAAATTGTTATTTAATCAAATTACAATGTTTAAGCATTATTTAGGATGTAAGGCATCGTCTTGGGTTTTTGTTTTCATTATAAAATAAAGTCAGCCATCACACAGTGTGCCATATGGTTTAAATATAATGATAAAGGTGCACAATTTCAGACACGATATTTTGCACTCTGTTGTGTCAAGAATAAATAAAAATGGTCACTTTGTCACTTCTGCACAAAAATGGTGTGTGGGGAGTGGGAGTGAATGTCAGAATATCAGTTCCTGAAAGTTACAGAAATGGTCGTACACAGCCCCCAAATGTCAGGAAGGTTCAGAGGAGGTTGTTTCAGAATTGTGTCAACCATCTGACGAGCAGTATTATGGCAGCTTATGCTATAACTGTTTTTTTTTTAATGTTGGAGCATCACGACCTGCTGCAACAAGCACGACAGTGACATAACGCATTTTAAATTGATATTATGAACCTGTTAGCAAACAGTGTCTTATTAGTCATGTCTCTGTTTACAAGGACAATGTTTAATAACCTTTTTGATCTGTTTTTAGCCTTCACGACGTGCTAAGGGGAAATATAAGTTGAGTGACAGAAATAAATTGATTCAAGAAGAAATGCAGTTACTGGCTTTACAAATGTGGTTTTATTTTCCTTCTCGGTTATACTGCAAATTTAATTCGGGGGACTTTTAACAGTTAGACAAAACAAGCAACTAACGACTTTATGTAAGAATTCTCGAAGATGAACGATGACTCAATTAACCGACAAATACAATGTCATTGTTTACAGATACAGTATTATGTGTGCATGTAAGCATCAAAATACTGCTTAAGTACTGTGTAGCCATTACCATTTCTAAAATATATTAGCTAAAGAAGACCCTGTGCTCACTTAGAACATGGTGCTCTTTTTTGATCTCCCACATTGAGTGGTGAAATAATCGTCTGCTCCCGGGGGTATCTGGTGGTGCATACCTGCAATACTCCATAACTGAAGCTCCATATTTATAGACAGCAACAGAGCAGCTCACATATCCCCACATCACAGCTGTTTGCATCGCAGTGTTGGGTGTCACATAGCTGCCCGGTGCTGCTGTGGTTGTCACATTAAAACAGAAGATAAACAAACAGCGACATTTAGAGTTTATTTTTTCCACCCCTGGGACAAGCCATTTCACATTTTTATTGAGGCTGGTGGTTATGATGCTGTTGAGTTTTATAAAGGCCGGAGGGAGCGATGTGGCCAATAGATGGCTTTGCTGGGAGGGGAAAAGGGAGAGGAGGGGGGGAGATTAGAGGAGAGGATTAGCACAGACTGAAACAAGGCAGAGATGTGATGGTGGAAGTAGTTTGTAAAAAGACAGAATGGAGAAAAGAAGGCAATGAGAGCAGAAAGGGACTGTCTGTCAATTGGAGTTTGCAAATAGAGATAATAGTGTGTACATGTGTGTGTGAAAGAGGGCTGGTAGCTTTGTACAGACACACTGAGAGCAGAGATGGTGGGAGGGAGGGGGAGAGGCAGGCCAGCACAGCTGAGTGGTGTTGATTGGTCTGTTTGAAAACACATGAACTGCAGACAGAGAGGGAGAGGAGCTCTGTGCGCTGGGAGAAAGTGTCGCTCTGTGCCGTGCCACGCTGCAGCCCAAACCACATTAGAGCAAATGAATCCATTCCACCTCCTGTTATGGCAGCTCCCGCACGGGGCCCCAGGAAGGAGGAGGGAGGAAGGAGGAGGAGGAGGAGGAGGGAGGAAGAGTGGCAGGAGGGTTGAGATATGAGGGACGGAGAGAGGAAAATGATAGAACGGAAAATAGAAGGTGGTGGAAAGGAGTCGCACGCTGGGTGGCTCTAATGATGTCTGAGGGCTATAGAAAAGGGGACGAAAAGCACAGAGTAGGGAGAGAAAGAAAAGCTGTGGCTGTATAGAAGAAGACTAGGAGGAGGAGGAGGAGGAGAGAAGATCCCCCACTGTGTCCAGAGAGCAGGAGTGATAGTTATGTTCTCCCTTTTCACACTGTTGCTGAATAATGAAGATGATCTCTGGCCAGACTTGCTCCTTTTATATTGTTCAGCACTGCCCTCTACACTTTATAAGAAGATGAACCATTAAGACACCATATTTTCCATAGTATTGCATGCAAAGCCATGATTATTTCACTCAAACAGAACATATTTTATGCAAAGAATATGGTTTTTCCCTCCAGAGGCCTTTGGAGCAAATTCAAACCACAGCATAACTTACAAAATGTACCAGACAAATTTAAGAAAACACTATATTGGCCTCAGGATACAGAGCCTTCGTGTGGCTGAGGGATTTGTACTGCTTCATAGGGCTCATTGTTTGTCAACTTTCAGTAGCAAAATATTCTGATTATATGGTCATTTAATACATTTCACGAATCTAATTAAATCAACCTACTTGTGTTTGCAAACTTGATTGCCTCAAAGTGCCACTTAAGGATTAAATACAGTATTTTTAACTTGACTTCATTTGACTTTTTTTGCACATAGTGGCTTGCCCTGATACTATCTTTATTGATGTTTGAAAATACACATATTACTATCTTGATAACACCCATATTACCCCAAAATGTGCTCTATACAATACACCCTATTTGAGTGCATTATGACATCCTGTAACTGCTTCCATGCAACCCCCACCAGCCGTCACACTCACAGAGCGAGCTGCACTCTAAAAAAAGGTGGTAGTCATTTGTCTGAAATGAGAAATCACTCATGCCGGTGAGTGAGTGATCACACGCAACGCATGTGTATGTTTGAATAAGTGGGTGTGCACTGCTGCTGATAATGAAGAGATAATTTCAACATGTTCTTTTTCCCTCTCCCTGTGTCTTTTCCCCACTGAGCCGGCCCCTCTTGCCCCCTCCCTGCCATACTCCAGTGCTTTTCATTAAACTTTCCTCTTGTTTCGGAGCAGTGTCTTCTTTCCCCTCTCTCCCCCCCCCCCCCCCCCCCCCCCCCCCCCCCCAGCCTGTTTTGCTCTGGAAAGAAAAAAGGAGGGAAACAAGAAGTGATTGTTTTTGCAACAGTCAAGAGAAAAGAACAGAGGCGTACTCAGATGTTGGTATTATTCGTGGTGTGTTACTCTGCTGTGATTCATAGCAGCATCCTCCCACTGCTGTTTAAAGAGGGGTTGTAACAGGCACGGCGTAATTGGATGTGTAATCCTTTGGAGCTGATTAAGATGTTTGGAAGACAATAAAGATTAAACAGGCCCTGTCTTCAGCGTGTGCATGCTCACACAAAAAGTGTCAAAGAAAATAAAAAGCTGGATAAAAGGAGAAATCACTGCCATTCTTACAGTTTTATATTTTCATTTCAGCTGTAATCTGTAGAGAAGTGGAGGCAGAGATGTCAATATTTCACTGTTATGTAAAACATTGGACTTCCTGTGACGACTTGACAGATTACAGTGTTTTATTTAGATAGTAACAAGGAGGGGGGAGGATGTAGGGCAGGAGGAGGGCTTCTGCCACTCATGTGTTGTCTGTTATGCAACACATTTTGGGGGTGTGGTGCTGTGTGGACAGACAGTCAGTCAGGTGGATTGACTTCTTATCTCAGTTGAAACGCCACCGGCCAATCGCATTTCCACCTCACTCATTTTCCTTTCAGAACCCCGAAGGCTCGTCCATTCATCGACTAACAAAAGCTCTGCCCGTTTGTGGGAGATGTGTGTGTTGGACCTTGTGAAAGCTCAACAGAGGGAAGGAGGGGAGATTATTGGGTAAAAAAAAAAAAGCAGATTTCTCCACCCCCCCCTCCGTACTCCCTCCTCCTTCTTCTTGGGTCTTGGCTGCGGGTGTGTTGGGCCAGCTGGACGGAGAGCTGTAGTAGAAACAGTTAATCAATATCCACAAGGTCAGATGGCCAGCGCCGGGCTGGAGCGTGCCCTGTTAGCGGTCCGTGGAGCTGCCTGGCCGCTGAAGGGGATTTGTAGCACTTGTCAGGGCTTAAAGGAGCCCTCTCTGGACCACTTGCTCCGGGTGTAGTGTGTGAGAAAGACACGCTGGTTAGCAGCAGGAGAGGGAGACATCTCCTGGACACTGGGAGACAGCACATGCAGAAGAATTAGGCCACCCAGAGTTATGGTCATAAAATGCGTGTGTTTTTGAGCCCTAAAGAATGTAAAGTCAGCTGTTTTGTAAATACTTTTCACAGAAAAAAACTGCCTGTGTAACCTGACATTTCGCCACCAGACCGTTTGACCACATTTGCTCCCGAAATTCCCCCTTACTCATGCGAGCAAAGTATCCGCTGATGTTTGAGACTTTGTGCGAGTGCACTCCAGGTAATTCTACTCTGCTAATGCTTAAGCTCAGAGGATTAGTAATACACTCTTATTTTCAAAGTGTTCCTTTGAAGTTTTACCTTTACGCTTAATCAAAGTGAAGAATTCAAGCTTTTGTGTTTACATGCTCTTAAGTGTGTGTGTAAGAGTGAAAGAGACAGAAAAAGTGTGCAGTAGTCTTTCTAAGATTAGCTCACCAGACTGAGCATTACACATGAAAACTCCCCGGCTGAGGACTATTCTTTCATCGTATTCGTTCTCTCGCTCTGTTTCTCACAGCGGGGGATCTTGGGGGACCCTTTATCAGTACTGAGCAGCTTTTCTAGAGCCCTGGCTCCCCCCCCCTCCCCACCTGTGGTCTTTCAGTTCCCCTTTTGTGCGGAGGAATGTGAGGCGGACCAACACTGATGTAGATAAACACAGAGGGATGGTGAGGGACGGAGGCCTCGCTGGCAAACCAGCACGATACCTATTAATCCAGGCTTTCTCCGAGATGTAGTGATGAGTGCGGGGCTGAAATTGTTCTTGTAGCAGCTCACTGTTGGATCAGAACAAGATATACGCAGAGAGAAAGGGATGCTGTAAAGCTGAACCTTATCTCCTCTTAGATGTGGGTATAAATCTGTTGTCTCTGCCACGCTGATAACCTTGACTGTGAGGTATGCTTCTTTTAAAGAGAGATAAGACTTGATGTCCTTTTCTCGGTTGCAGTGTGTGTTCGATTTTTCTCCGACGGGTACATAAAAAGCATGGATGTTTTCTTAAGGTTTCATCACTTTATTCTGTTAGGCGTGTAAAGCGCTGCGGTGGAATATCTCTGTTACATGTTTTTTCAAGCCCTTCGATGATTCAGTGCATAAACAAGCAGGTTCCACTGTTGTTAAGCGCCTAAAATGCCGTTTGAACTTCATCGGCTACATCATCATACACCTGTTAAATAAAAACCTGTTTTATTAACAGACGTACCTCTCCTCTTGTGTTTCCTTTTTACAGATTTCCACACTTTTGATGGCGTCCCGGTAAAGACATCAAAATGAACACGTTACCATCAATGGACCGGCACATCCAGCAGACCAATGACAGGCTGCTGTGCATCAAACAGGTGTGTATATAGACCAATCACTCAGTTAGATGCAGACATATACTCATGGAGGCCTGATGCAAGATGCTGCATTTCTTCTCCTTCTCCTTTCTCCTCTCAGAACCTTATATGGACATCAGTTTTTCTGGCCATTAGCTCCAGTCACACAGATCATGTTGCACAGGGTCATAGAGGGAGAGAGGGAGGCAAAAAGAATCTGGCAGTGCACACAAGGAGAGACTTCAAAGAGCAACACAACAGACTTTCCCCCTCCTGGTCCTGCGCTCCCTTACATCACGTTCCTGGCACTCTTGACGTATAGCCGCCCTTGTTGTTTTTTTGTTTTTTTTAAATGCTTTGTTGACTGCCAGGTTTTAGGAGACTCCTCGCAGACTGATACACACTGAAAGACACAGTCAGACATTACCCAGGGCTACCGCCTCTGCCTGTGATTAATAGGCTACAAGGACTGGCTGACTGGCTGGCAGGCTGTGGGCTTATTTGTTTATGCTATGTGGGTGTGATCCTTTATATCTCCCAACATCCATGTGACACAGCGCCTTACAGTGAATCAGTAAATGATAGGGCTTTGAGCTTGCAATTATGAGGTGACATATCCCTTTTCTCTGTGCCTGCTGTTAAACACCCCCCCCCCCCCCCCCCCCCCCTATTGCCCCTCGTAACCTCCTGTACTGCTCCTTTATTAACCTTAACCTAAACAGGCTCTTATTGCCTCAGTGCTTGACGTCAAAAGCCTTATTTCCAAAATGTCAGCTTTTCTTAAATGAGTTGAATTTGTTTGAATTTGACACTACTCATTTCACAAAGCCTTCTCCATTATTTTCTCAGGCGTCACTGATAAGCCCTAAATAGCCTGCACACATCTAGCTTAATAAATGTTGGTTTATATACTCCTCAGCTCAGGGTGTAATAGAATTCGTAGTAAACCAGACTTCAAAGGCGGCGAGTTAGTCGGCGAGTGCTGAGCTTGTGGCGGTCCTGCCAGCAGGGTCTTGTTTTGGTTTGGGGAAAAGCCTCCGCTGGCACAGAGCCAGGTGTTGTGTTGTTTTCCACGCAGCCAGGCCCAGGTAGGCGGCATAAACAGCCTGATCCTTGGCTGGCCTGAAAAAAAGGGGCTAAGTCAGTCCATCATCTGACGGAGGACAGTCTGTCAAACGTCTGGCTCTTTGTCTGCTGAAGCCCTCCCCGTTCTTGTCCTCATCCAACCCTGAACAGCAACAACAACAAGAACAGCTCAGGCCCCCCCATCCTCCTCCCTAAAAAAACTCAGCAGAGCTATTTCACTCCGCCGTCCTCCCCCTCACGCCAGAGTTGAGGTTGTCAGGCAGAGTCGGTGGCGAGCGCTGCAGAGGAGGAGCTGTGAGTTCAGATCCAGACAGACAGCCCCTGCTGTGCCAGTTCTGATTCCTCTCGCGCTGGAGGCTGATACGCCTCCCATCAAGCTGCAATAATGCCAGATTATATCACTCATCTAGAACAGGCTCTCCTCCTCCCTCTCACTCAACAAGAGCATCCCTCACTTTCCCTCACTCTCACTGCTTCACTTCGTCATCAACCCAAACCTCTGTGAGGCCGCAGCGATAGCTCGATAATGGCTAATCTTCACATCAAAACATATGAGTCACTTAAGGCCTCTCTTGGAGCTCATGATATCATTGGAAGTATTCCGAGATTGTCTCTGCAGGCGGGTACCAGGCCTGACATGTTAGGCCACATTTCGCACCCAAGAGCCCTTTTGTCACACGCTGCCCGAAAAGCTGCCCCTTCTGAAAAAACGCTCACCTCTGCTGCCCCCTAAAGACAATAGTTCTACCTTTTCTGCAAGAACACACAAAACAAGACGCTTCAGCCCCAGATGAGAATAATAAATGCTTTCAAGTGGGCTCAATCTCGCCGACTGAACACGCTGCAGCTCCGCGCCATTTCAGAGCTATTAACCTCCTGAGCCATGAAGAAAGGGAGCCCAATTTTAAAACCGCTTATTGTGTCCTGCCAGCCTGAGTAGCCTTCAGACACTGGGAAGAAAAGACTCAACTGTTTCAGGCCTCAGTGAGCAAGCGAGAGAGACAGAGAGAGACTGAAAGAGATTAGACAACACACCAACGGCGCGCATTGAGTCTGCACACATAGCTGCCAGGACCAAGGTTGTTTTTCTTTGTGCACAGCCAAGCCAGCCAGTGGACCTCTGGTGCCGAGGCTCTGTTACGTTCTTTAAAAAAAAAAAAAAGGCAATGAATGAAGGGAAGAGGGAGAAGGAGAGTTGGAGGGAAATATGTGGTTGCTGTGTGGGTCAGGGGGGTGAGGGCTGGGTGTTGCCAAGAGAGATTAACAGGAAACACTGGCATCATTGTTGATATGGGTGTGATCTTCTTCCCACAATGCAGCGGAGCCCTGAGTGGGCGTACATTGGAAGGAGTCAAGGTCCTCACAGGGTTGCGCAGAAACACAAGACATTAAATCAAGGCAGTTTGGAGGGAGGCTGTGGGGCTGCCAAACTATTTGGTTTCAGTGTTTTTCCAATTTGTACTTAATTTGAAAAAAAAATCACGCTCATTATTTTCCATTGTTTCTAATGGCAGTCTCCTCTCTCTGTGTTTGCACAGCACTTACAGAACCCGGCCAACTTCCACTCGGCGGCCACAGAGCTGCTCGACTGGTGTGGAGATCCCCGGGCCTTCCAGCGACCTTTCGAGCAAAGCCTCATGGGATGTCTGACGGTATGCAAACAGTAATTATGGTTTTTCGTGGAGTTTTTCAGGTACTTTTTAGGAGACATGAGCAAAACAATAATTCGATTTTGGACACGAAGGAAAAACAGTCGGGTCGATTTGTCCACTTTTAGCCTACTTTCATGTTTCAGGTTAACCTAGACGATGCAACAGCTAAAACAAGATGAATTATATAGTTATATTGACCTTTTCTATTTGGGTTAAACTATTTTTCGCTTCCGATTTGAGTAAAACAGTCAGTAGCAGGTTATAGTCACACCAGGTTTGTAAGGTTTGTATCCAGCACTTATCCGAGGCAGCTGCCCAGCCCGTCAGGGGCCAGTGACAGAGGTTAAAGTCCTTGTCACCCACTGCTTCGCTCCACTTTGTGCTTAACACTCACATGCACAATAAAAAGAGGTTTGAACAGGACTGTGGGTAGCCAGTCACCCCTGGCTATCGCCTTTCAGTTCACCACCTACCATTCATCGATCTGGGCACTGGGCCAGAGAGCTGGCCTGTACCAGGTGTGTGAACAAACTCACACACACACACAATTACATACACAGTCACAGTGTGACACTGGGAAAGAGGCTTTAGAGCATAGAATTGAAAGTTGTACGCGTCTATCGTTAAGATCAGCCTATGAAGCACTGAAGGAACATTGTCCCCAGCTGAAGTGGTAGCGTGAGTAAACAGATAAATGCTCATTAATGTGTAAATCACAATAAAAGCCTCTTAAAGGCTGATAAAAAGCTATACAATGGAGCCCACCGCTGTGATCCCTCTCAGTATGGGGCTGTTTCCATCAGCTAAATTGTTTCATCAGACTCAGAAAGCGAACGGCTTCTTATCTGGAGAATTATAGCGCGCAACAAGTCTTAGCATTCTTTCAAGGATTTTATCTTCCTGACGTTACTGCGCTGGTAATGTATCAGAGCGCTGAAGTGAAATATAAAGATGACTGTGCATCAATCATAGCCCGTGAGATTTGTAGCTGAAGTGAAAGTGTGCCTCATGTGGAGATGCTTGTTCCCTCTGGCATGTTGCACACGTGGAGGTCATCCTCTGGTCTCTGGCTCCAGAGCCAATAAAAGATGACACAACTGAGCTGTCAGTGCTGCACTGCTAGCTCAGTCTGCTCCACAATTTGTCTTTTTTCTGTCTTTTCTTCTTTGTGCATACTGTATTAAGAGTGTGGATAATGTCAGTGCAGGCAGACTTACAGTATATATTATTCCTGCCTCTTTGATCACAAGGACCTGTCTTGGCAGAAATAAACCACAGAACTGAAGTGTTTCTTTTTCCTCTAGCAAATAGAGAAACAGAAATATCAATGCCAAAGTAACCTTCTGGCACCCCTCTAGCAATGTTCTAATATTGACAGGACTATGGGCCTGGATGTTCATCCTCAGAAGGAGATTAAGCTGAAAAAGGCTTATGAGGTGAAACACTGTTAAATCCTTGTTGAATCTATGCTAGCCTCTGTAGCTGGCTGCCTGCCCTGTGCAAACTGCAGGGCAGACTCACTCACGCAGGAAATTAAACGATTGACAGCAACACGATTGGACTGTTTGTCGGACTCGTCATTGTTTGCATAATATGGTTGGGTTGAATGGATGATGTTGTGAAGCACTTATCCCTAGAATTCTCATTAACAGCTTCAAATAAACCACCATGATTTACTTGAAACTGTAATTGCACATTATTAATTGTCATTATCTTTAAAGCAATCGCATAAACCCTATTTATTACCATCATTTTCAAAGCTTTTCATTCCGTGCTCAAGCAGCCATATAACCTGTGACAAAGGCACTTTACGATCACTGCTCGTTGTTATGTTGGCTCCCTAAAAGGCACCCCGGCTGACCTTATTAACGGTAATGTGTGTTTTGAGGTCAGAGAGAGCGGCGGTGTTGTCATCTGTTAGCAGATAAAAGCAAAGGGGGTTCCCTTCTAATAATGATTTACCCCTGTCGCCTGAGTCCTGTTTAACATCACTCAGCATCCCCTTTAACTTTATATTAGAGTCCGGGAGGCTCCTGCTTCATGTCCCATAAATGTTCAACCTCCGTTTGAAGTCATTATCACAAAAGGATTATTAAAACCTTGGAGCTAGGGACTGGGTATTCTCCAAAAAGTAGCGAAAAAGAGGATTTGAAACCCTTGTTCACTCGGGGGACGCTGGTAAAATATACATTACTAACTTTTTCTACACCACTCTCCAACAAACACACACACTAGTATTGCCACATTTCCCTCTGTGAGTAAACCAGTGACATTCTGTCAGGAGACAAACTCGGTTCACTTTAGGGCCAGAGCAGGCTTGTTAGATTATAACCTTTCCGTGGCTCGGCTGGCTTTGCAGAGTGACCGTGGTTTGGCTCTCTCACCTCTCTTTAAGGTTCATACAGTGATCAGACTCATCCTGACTGAGGATCACTGGAGAAACCCACGCTGCAGACTCCACATTAATCTGTGTGTTTAAAGGTGGGGTATGTCATTTATTTCAGAAACACTTTTTGTTATATTCCATGGAATGCTCTTAACATCCCGATAGCAATGAATATATTAAATGCTTTGACAATAAATACATAAAAAAATGTAATCTGTGGAAGCCGTGGGCGTGGCGCTGTAAAAAGCACGACCAATCATTTTAGCCGGCCCGGCTAAAAATAACTGGATGACCTACCTGATTGTCAGCCTTCCATCTGTGCACAAACTTATCTCGTGCCCTCATTGGTCATGTGCGCGTTCGTGTGTGTTGGAGGAGGGGCTCTGTAAGGAAGTGGCAGATTTTCTCCGGTTGTGTATTTTCAAATTCGAGCGCACTCGAGCTGGTTTCTCCAAATGTACATACCCCACCTTTAAGTGTTTATTGAATGTGTGTCTGAAGAAAAAGGGAATTCAATAATAGCAGCTGTTCAAATATATTAACACAGCTATGTGAGTACAAGGGTTTAAGATGCCTTAGCAACGCCTTAACTGCTTATTTAGCATTCATTGTTCATGTAAAAGATCAATATGGTTATGGTGTTGCATAAGAAAGTGTATAGATAGATAATGATTGAATCCAAATGCTGTAATGATTACAAAACAGTTGATGTAATGCTGATCTGCAGGTGGTGAGTCGCGTCGCTGCTCAGCAGGGGTACGATCTGGACCTGGGCTACAGGGTACTAGCTGTGTGTGCTGCTAACCGGGACAAATTCACTCCCAAGTCTGCAGGTAAGACCCACCCCTTTACTAACATACCAGCAGATGCATGCTCATACATCATCCCATTTGCTGCTGTTGACTTGCAAGACAGCGGTCTACACAGTGCTCATTGTTCTTCATGCTGCTATTACCCACTTTTTCATGCAATAAAACAATTAATACAAAACGCTGTATTGTTTAAAGTCCAGTAGACGGAAGAGTTTCATTTTCAAGCTCAGGCCATGAATGCACAAAGTAGCTGCCTAATACTTAACACAATAATTACACTAACAGTTTAGCTTGTATACTATTTTGTTCCTGTCAATGCTTAAAAACCAAATAAAGTTACCATGAAGTTGTGGTTTGCAAATGTGCGACTGCGACCACAGACATCACACAAAAAGCCCATAGAGCATTACTGTATAATGTCAGATATTTTTAGTCCCCATTAAACATTAATGTGCTATTGAGATGAGCTGTCCGGGTGGTAGCTTCACAAAAACAGTCTACTCAACAGTCCTTCCACTCAGACCCACACCTGCATGCACACACACACATGGATAGTAGAGAGAGAAGGAGTGAGCAGTAATGCTATCCTCAGACATTTATCTATCAAATCCAATTTCCCCTCTCCGATCCATACCTCCCCTCCCCGCCTCCCACAGTCCTGCAGGAGCGGCCCTGTTCTTGTGCATTTGTCAAAGTGAAATGTGCAGAGGGCGGGAGATGGGAGAGAGCGAAAGAGATGGATGGCCGGGGAGGTGTCGCTGATGTTTGCTGGACCACTCACTCTGCCTGACAAATCTGTAGCCAGCCAGTCAGAACACAGATAAACCTCTTGTTTCACCAGTTACATACGTGGCAGGTGTAAGAGTCAAATATTTTGATTAAGCTGTCTGATTCTTTTGTTGTTCTGTCTGGGCGAATATATCACTGTTTTATAACAGGAAGTGCAGTGACAGTAACTGAGACAGTCTGAAATCTTACCCTCTTATTCTTAATATGGGACGTGTTGCATCTGAATATAAGGCTTGATATGTATCAGTTTCTGATGTTTTTTCGCTAACATGATCCCATGATATGTACATTTTGCTCGAGCCGGATATCCTCTTTCAGTTGTGGTGGGAAGCGTCTTGCTGGGAGGAACCTAAGTGGTCAGACAGATGTCAGTGAACAATATTGATTGCTGTGTTTCTCTCTCTGTGTGTTCCTGTGTTGGGGTAATGTGATTGTTGTCCAGGCATGGCTCTGACTGGCTGGCTGTCTGGGCCCGACTGACAGTCAGAATCATCCTCAGGCCTACTGATGGTTCTGGGATCTAATAGAAGACAGCACTGGGTTTCAGGAAGAGCTGTTTATGCACAGCGGACAAATGGGAACTGTAGTGTAATTATGCGGGATGGGGGGGAATTGGAGATATGTCGGGCTAGTCATCAAACAAGGCAGGCAGGCTGTAAGGGTGGGAGGCAGATGTGACTCAGGGCAGATCTTACTCACTTAGCATCCGTCTTACCTCCCTTACAAGGACGTCTGTCTGAAAAAAGCAGATGGGTGGCAGCAGAGGAGACCTGATGCACAGTCTAACTCAGAGACACATACATGCGGTCATACAAATGTAGCAACAAGGATGAAGAGAAGCATTGGCCTGTGTAAAGTCATCATTTTACTGTCTTTGTGTGTGTATCTGTTCATCCACGAATGTGTGTTTTAATTGTGCAAACCCCAGCACAATCTTCTGACAGCCTGCATGGCGACAGAGGGCCGCGGCTCTGACACCTGAGAGCCCAGACGAGAGCCGAGGAGTCTGGGATGCTCTCTGCGGAGCTCCTCTGGGGAGAGAGGCAGACTCTTAAGACTGCAAATCAATCACACAGACGCTTCCCTTCAGAGCATCGGTTAAAGAGGAAATTGATAAAACAATTATTGCTACCCTACTTTTCTGCTAACAGTTTGACAACTTGAGTCGTTGTAAATGTAGGTTGGCGTGTGCTTTTCTCACTCAACTACAAAATGGACTTGCTGCAGGGAGTGTGCAAAAAGCTGAATTTACTAGTGATATATGATTGCCAGTAAGTTATTAGAAAGGCTACTAGAACATTTACACATCTACAGTATAAAGAACATTTTCCATCTTGCATTTATCATTTTCTTTTTGCATGTGCTTGTTTATCCCTGTCTTTACTCAAGTAAAGATACAACCTCAAATGCCTGAAGTCGCACTTAAGTTGCACTTATCCCAATAAAGTGTTGCCCTGTGAGACTTGTCAATCTCATTGGAGAGATTTTCAGCGACAGCAGACTGCAGCTGATGAGCTGTCTTAAGTTTACGACCTTGTGGCGAGGTTTTAGGGATTAGCTTGTTGCTCTAATCTGAATGAGATTAATCTTCTGTTATGTGAGCTAGCATTATCACTGTTTTCTCTCTCCGCCAGCTTTACGCAGTTAGCATACTAGCGGCTAGCATATGTGCGTTTAGTTTACACTCTTGAAAAGAACGACTTTGAAGTTTGTATTTTGTGGAGTCGCACATGATGCTTCTTTTTTGCAAACAGAGTTGTTTATGTTTCCCTGTTATAATCTGCTACTATGCTAGCTGACCTCCAGCAGAGAGGGTCATTAGATAATAGATGTGCTGCTGCCCTACAAACAGACAGAGCTCTAAGAGACTCTGAGCTGTTGGGCTACTGTGAAGTTCAGCAGACTCTAAATCAGATTAGGCACATAATCTATCAAGGCTTTTACTGTTTCCTTCCTCAGTGAGTCTGCCACTCTTGTCACCAACATAGTTGTTTCCTTTCTTTATGAAGCACGAGCTCCGATAATAAACCCATAACATTATCATTATGACACTTTTAAATGTCAATTAACTTGCCTTTTCTCCTCCTGTTAAGTTTTTTATAGATGAAAGTAAATCTGAAGTGTTACTCAGTTGTACTCATTGTTTTTTCAACATGACCTGACAGGCTCCGGATTAAAGGTTGCTGCTCCCTGGAATGATCAGTATGTTCTAAGAAAACTACTTTAATGCTCAAAGTCAGGTTGCTGCTTGTTGTTCCCCTGTCTCGCTCACAGAAATAACAATTTCATAATTTATGTTGGCATCTCATGTTATCAGAAGGTTGAGCTCCAGTAGTGAATGCTTATTATGTTTTGTTAAAGAGCAGGTGATTTGTAAGATCTCTTTTATCTACACATGTGATAATTGTCTTTGTTTTTAGCTGTTTGGAGAAAGAAAAGGGAAAATATGACGAAAAGATCTTCATTTGTTCCTGTTGTGTTTTTAAGTATTCCCTCTGCCTACTCGCGTGTGACATTAAAAAGTAAAATTGTTCCAGCAGAATTGTCAGTGAACAGAGCGTGCTCACAGTTCATCTCAGGAAAACAGCCACTCTGCTGTGTCAACAAGACAGAAAACTTCTAGGGTGTGGCTGTAACTCCATGTCCTGTAAAAACACACCAACCCACACACAGAGCTCACAACAACATTTCACCAACTCATAATCTCCATAATTCAGTAAGCAAGTGCAGCTGAGGGTACTCCCCTTAGCCTTTTTAGAGATTTCATTGCATAGTGTGTAAGTGTCTGTACACACACACACACATCCTCTCTCTCCTGCTCCGGCCTACAACAGTCTTCCACTTATCTGTCTCAATTTACGTTCCCCTGATTGATTTTCTCACCCCGTCTTTCTTTCCATCTTTGAGCTGTGTGTGTAGAACTAGAGGAAGGTGTAGGCATCCTTTTGTTACTGACCCAATCAACCTTACAGACTTTTATATTTAATTACTGCTGAGTAAGAGCAGCGCGCTGAATTATTAACAGGAAACGGGGTTTATTTTTAGCAGGCTAGGCCTCTCCTCTTGACACTCTCCAGTGGCTCGCCTTAGATGATGAAACCCCTTTGCAACCCAAATCTACCTTCAGAACTTCACTATGAAGTGTATAGCAAAAAAGCTCATGGGGAAATACTTATTAGGGTAGCTGCATGTTACTGCCTCTGGCTGATTGGGTCCTCTATCAATTGCTATTTAATTAGTTTGGTTTACACAGTTGCAAGTAAACTCATGTTGGTAATATCCCAGCTGAGCCGGCAGTGCAGAAGCACCCCCCAACACAGAGTACTTTGTTCTTGTACTTTGTTCTTGTCAAAACTAGATGAGCAAATGATTTAAATCCTCCTTTTGTTCAGGGTTGACTGATCTGGCACCCTTACCTCAGGACTTACCCCCCCTCCCCCTCCTTATCATCCCCTAGGGGCCTTTAGCTACACCCTTTTCAAGTTATATTTCTGTCCAACAATGCCTCTGTTGTGTCTGTTTCGATTCTGTGATTGGTGCAACTGTTGATGACTGTGTGTCTGTCACACAAAAAGACAACTTCCCTCTGCGGTCACAAGGCCAGTGTGCGTTCCCGCTCTTCAGCTGCACATCTCAACATTTAGGTGAGGAGAGAGAACAATCATAGTTAATTCAGTCAGTGTGTTTTGTCACCATGTCGGGTTATGGTAGGGGCAGGCGTAGAGAAGCTGAACTCAGATTCACCCTCATCATTCTGCCTCTTCTTTAATTCAGTTGCACTCAGATATTCTGCAAGTCTCTGATGTGTGTTGTTAATGGGATTTAGTGGCCTCCGATGAAGACAAGGGGACGTTGTCAGGTTAAGATGTCCTGCAGGCAGGAATCCCCTCTTTGATCATTCACTATTTGTTTGCCTTTGAGTAGATTGATCTTTACATCTCATGCTGTATCTTCTCCCACTTCCTCTCTCATGTGTTGGCCTGCAGCCAGCCTTGCATAGCATACTTGGCTCCACCCATTTATGCAAGTTTGCAATCTGAGCTTGCAGATTCTTCTCTTGTTGTTTCCTCTTTTTAGCCCTTCCTGACAAATGGCAGTCACATTGTCAGATTATGCATGTGTGTTCCTGTGTGTGCCCGTGTGTCTACGTCTGTGACGGCAGCTTAGAGTAACAGGGAAATGGAGCGCGAGACAGACTAGGCAGAGCACATCAATAACAGCACCTCACGACAGAGGTGAGAAACACTGGAATATCTTCTCTATCTGTTTGTCTGCGACGTCTCGTTGTCTTTATCGCTTCCTCCTTCCTCCTCGACTGTCTCCTCTGCTCTCTCTGTCTATTTCTCTCCCTTTTTTTCCCTCCCTCCCCCCCCTGCAGTCTCGAGAGTGTGTTGGAGCCGGTAGCAGGTACAGCAGGAGCCCATTAGTCCAGAGCCCCGCTCTGATTGGATAAGCCGGAGAAACCGGGAGACTGCCTCTGAATAATTGATGTGCATTGTGCAGACGCTGGACAAGGGGAAAAGACAGATCAGAGAGCAAGGGAGGAGAAGGAGAGTGAGCAAAGGGAAAGAAGACAGGAAGACAGGAGAGGAGAGAGGAAGTGAGAAAGAAAGAGTGAGCAAGTGAGTAAGGGATATGTGCTGGGAGTGATAAGGCGCAGGCAGGAGGCTTGGAAGCAGCAAAAGCTCTGAGAGTTGCCACTGGCCTCTGCGGGAACAGGAGCATTTGTGACACTTGAGTCTTTTCTCTGCACTATGAAGGGAATAAGATGAGATGTGCAGGGACTTTGCTTGGCTCTGGGTAAGTGTGTGTGTTTGTGTCCGCTGTCCACGTGTGTGTCTCTGCACAAAGCTGTTTGGTATATTATTTAAGTATGCGTAGGGCAGGATCAGGAGTTAACTGAGGCCAATTGAGAAGTTGATTTAGGTAAATACTTATGCAAAACTTTTCAATGAAATTGTGCTTTGTCATTGTTGTGTCTAGAGCTGTAACTTAGGCCATATATAAAATGGGCTTCCTCTATCTTGTCTGGTGTTTAGTGTGAGTATAGTCCAAAGCACTGGCTGCTCACACAGGACAGGATCAGGGCAGATCAGCTGACCACAGGTTGACCTACATGCGCTTCTGTCAAAGGGTTACTCTGAGGTTGTTTCTGCCTGTGTGCAATGTGCACAAGAATACATTGACGTGTGTATTGGTTAAGTGTTGTCTTGTTTCTGGGTTTTGTGGTTAAAGGTTACAGTTAAGGTGATGTTTTGTTCTTTCTGTTGAGGGTTAATGGTGGGGTTAAAATTGCTGTGATGTAAGGTCATGCTCAGGGTTAGGAAAATAAAATAGAAATAGAAGGAACAAAAACACATGGTTTTGTCAGTTTGTATTTAGTTGATTTACTTTAGACACCTTAAGGACACAATAATGGCCATTGCTGTCAATTATGTATTGAGGTAAGATTGAGTCCTTGTGAAAATTAAGCAGCATCGTACATTTAACGACCTTTTTTTTTCTCCAAATGATGTCACCATAAGGAGCACATACCCATCTTGATTTGAACAGTTCAAGTGTGCGTGCGTTAGTGTTTTTATGTCAGGAAGAGATGACCTACTTTTCCACGGTGGATTCTTTTTTTAAGTTGTTGACCTCTGCTCGGAGCTGGAGCCTGTCCGCCTGTCCACTCATCAGCAGAGGGAGGAGGGGGGGGGGGGGGGGGGGGGGGGTGTAGAGGAAGGACAATGCAGTTAGATCAGTGCACTCTTTCAGTGATGTTAAAAAGTTGCTGTTCTGGTAAAGTCAGTGTCTCATTAGGTGAAAACACTTACTTTACATGAATGAGTAAAGGGCAGTAAAAGTGTCATGATGTTGCTGGCTATATAATGTTTGACATCATTTTAACACTGACAACTTAATTGCTGTTGCAAACAACAACAAGATTGACTTTATGTCGAAAACTCTTCAACACAATACGACTTCCAGCTAGCTGTCGTTGGCCTGCAGCACTTCCTGTTAACCAGAGCAGGGTGTAAACCGCAGAAACCACCTGCATCCTCACAGGGTCTACAAGAATATCCATACAGTACTCTACTCCAGTATCATGATATCATGCTTTGGTATATTGTATCAATACTCAAAAACTCTCCTGATAAGTGAAGATTATTCACTTTCAACGTTTTTTGGCAGACATAGCTCAGATTGCACAAGATGTTGTTACAGGGTCTTTGATTCATGAATTAATTAACTCATAACTATTGTCATTTTACTCTGATTTGAACATATCATACTATAAATTATATTATAATAAGATAATAAGTACTTTATTAATCCCAATTTGGGACATGTTTGCATTGCAGCAGCATAAAAAGACAAGGCATTGTATATTAGAGACATTAAAAGACTAGAAATAAATAATAATAGTATTTTATTGGATTTAAAAAGTAAATGTATCCCCTTGCTTACAGTACTCTAATATACTGAATCCCCAGTATCTTTGTATGATATGTACAGATTCTTGCCAATACACAACACTACTTCCTCACCCTTAAAGCCACATGCAGCCGCCCTCTCCCTCTGGCCTTCCTCCTTTCTCTCTGGCCCCAAAGCTGTGTTTGTATCTCGTGCTCAACACACTTCTGTGACCTTCTGTGACTGCACTCTCGGTACTTCCCATCAGCCTGTCTGGTGACTCATTCATGACATTTGATTTTAAACTGTATGTTTGTCTGCTTTTTCTGTGAATCATTTCCATACTTGACACCCCCCCCCCCCCCTTCCTCTGACTGAAAGCAAGTGTGAATAGGTAAAGTTGTGTCAGAGTTACTGCTTGAGATATGTGAGAGGAAATTCTGGTTGGACAAACTGATGTCAGGTAGTGATAGTGGAGAGGGTGGAGCTCTCAGGGCTCCAGGCTACATACTGTAGTATTCATGTAGGATGTGTTTCAGGAAGAAATTCTTCAGTCTTGTTAATTGCTTCCTTATCTATTCAGCGCTCCACTCAAGGTGTGTTGACATCCTCCCATTGATACTTCTCAAGACATCCTTGCCTTACTAAAATACCTCAAAAAAGGCCACAGCTGGAATCTCATCACCCTTTTTAATCACTTGTCTTATAATTGAAACAGCAGCTCCAGGAAATCTGAGAATCCTTGTTTGTGTTTTTCACCCTAATGATTTCATTGACGGAACAACAGTGTGAGATGAAATACATATTGTGGAAGAAGTGTGTCTGGTTATAATTAGGAATGTGATATTTACTAGTTCCCCTTCCAGTGGTGAGAAGCTGTGCTTTGCTGATAAGAGCAATTCATTCACAGCTTGCTGTTCTCTGATGCTCTTTCTCACCGTGTGAGGCGCCTTACTCTATAAGCACATCTTCACAAAGCACAGACACCGACTGTGTTTGTTTGCTCACCAACACACACCTCAGTTTCCATATTTACTCGACTTTTTATTTTCTATTTTTGTACGTATGCTTTTGTCCACATACCTGTGCGCCCATGTGCATTTCCCTGCTTTCTTTTACATGCCTATGAGTGAAACTGTGCATATTTACTGCACATTGTGTGTGACTCAGATGTGAATAATAGATGTGAGCGTACGTAGGATCATTGTGAGTGTTGTGACAGTTTTCTGATACAGATGTGGAAGGCCGTGACCCCAGGCTTAACACTGTAAGCAGGACGCGCTGACTCACAGAACACCTGACCGGCCACCTGAATTTCATATTCCAGCGCGGATGTAGGTCAAATCTATAGGACAATGTCATAACAGATGTACCTAAAGCAAACCTGAAGGACTTTGCAACTGACGTGGTTGTACTCATTTGCGACCCAATATTTATAAAGCATCTTAAATAGAGCTGGAACAACTAGTCAGTGAAAATAAACTATTTTGAAATTTGTATTATTAAGAGTAATGCCAAAAATCTTTCATAGTTTTTTTTTCTGCTTTTTTTTTTTTCATTTCATTATGAACTGAGGCTCGTTTGAATTTCCGGAGGGAGACTTTTAGGGTGTAAGTGTGCTGTTCATACATTAATTAGGGAAACAAATTAAACCAGTCATTTATTTTCTTGAAAATAGAGTGTAATATATAAAGAAAATAAGCTTTTGCAACAAAGTGCTTTAACTTATTAGTCCTTGAATCATGTTATAACAGCACATACATTGAGAATGGACATTTAAAGTCACTTTATGTTAAGAAATGTAAATCTGTCTCAATCACACCCTAGTCACACCCCACTGAACATAACATATGTAATTTACTGTATTTGTTGTTTTTTGTGTCAACATGCGACACGGAGATCCCACATTTCCCGCCTGAGCTCCGACATTTTGCACCTTAAGTCCGACCCGGTCGTCATACTGCATTATGTTTGGTGTTCATGCTGATTCTTATAACTCTGCCCCATTTAAAAATGTGTAATTTGAACCCCACAGAAACCAGCACCTGCAGGAGATGTCAGAGTGACTCAGGTAGAGCTACCCTCCCTTTCTGGGCTGCAGCATCTCTTTGGCTTGTGACCCACACACATCCCGGGGAGGAGGGGATCCGCCCACTCCCTCCATCTCCACCTGTCCTCTGTCTAGCATCCTTCCATTCATCTTCTCCCCCCCTCTGTCCTCGTGTCTGGTGTACTGCCAGAGGTCGTGGATGAAATTCTGTCAAACCAGCCAAAAAAGAAAAACTGCATGGTTTTACCAATGCGAATGAAAAAGAAAACAATTCAGGAAAATTTCAGTCTGTCAAAAAAAGCAGAAATAACACATTTGAAGTTAGAGGCTGATTCAGATTTGGAATATTCTGATCTGTGGGAACATTTAGTTACATTAAAGGCCTGGTTTTGGTTGAGTGTGATTCCTGACACAGCGCTGTCTCTCTGCAGGGCATGTTTGAGTTGTTCTGCCTCTAAGCTGTTGAGACTAAAGCCCATTTGATATGCTCTTCTCTTGGAAGAAGTTGGCTGAACAGAGAGGGGGCAGGATGGGGGATATCATTGACTGCTTAAATGGCTTCCATTACACTTTTGCAAAAAGCATGACTTATTTTTTTTTTATTTCGCAGGATTTTATATCCCCTCCATATTCGTCTTTTGCATAATACTTTGTACCCACAAAGCATAGACTTACCTGCCAGTGTTTTACAGACCTCTGCCTATGATATCTTTTTTAAACTGCTTCTTTGTTGTCATCCCACACATTGTCTGAAGGCTTCTCTGTCTAGTGCCGCAGTGTTCATGCTCCAAAAGTGTAATTATTCATGTAGTATTTTCTCCTTTGTCTGTGTTGTTACCAACACAACTACAGAAGAGCTGCATGCACAGTGTTACATGTCTCTATCAAAGCCTGGCGTGTCCAGCGTTGGTGATCAAGATTTGGCATTATTGCCAGATTTTGGGGAATTTTAAGGCCAAGACGTGGTGTTGTATGAGGGAAGGCATGTGAGATTGATTAAGGTGTATTTATATTATAAGAACTAATAATCAGCTACTGCTGATAGTGCCCAAGACCAGGCTCAAAACCCGAGGGCACCGAGCCTTCGCAGCAGCTGGCCCTAGGCTCTGGAACACTCTGCCCCTCCATGTGAGGTCGGCCCAGACCCTAGGGGTTTTTAAATCCACGCTAAAGACTCACTTCTTCTCTCTAGTCTTCTTGTCAGAGCGGAGCACGACTCCTGACATTTCCCTGTGTTTTGTTTTTATTTGTTGCTGTAAATTATTGTCTTCTGTTTGCTATTGTAGTAAAGTGTTTTTATTACATGTACAGCACTTTGGCTCGACCAAAAATCGTTTTTAAATGTGCTATATAAATAAAACCTGATTTGATTGGGGAATAACGTCCTGCATAGTTAGCACAATGCTTGTTAGGAATACAACAATACATTTGAAATGGGCCTTGTGAAAGCCTTACACAGCCACCTTGGTGCCATTGATTGCCACCAATCTTTGCTTTGTAATGTTATCTGACAAATTGCAACAGTCAAATGTAACATCTCCTTTACAAGAAGTTCAGTGGTAAATACAACCAAGGGGTTAAGCCCTCTATCTGGTACATTATGCTGTATCACCAACTCTTGAGTGATGCCATTTCAGTACCTTGATATGGAGGTGTAGATTCATTCTTCAGAGGAGCCAGATGCACTCCTCCTGTGGATAGTGGATTGCAATGTGTCAAAGAAACAACAAAAACTGTAATGTGTTTGTTTAGCCCAAACAAATTCAGGAAAATAGGTGGCACTGGAGCAATTTGAGAAACATTGAACACTTTAAAACCCATAAGGAGTTTTTTCTGTTAAATAGTTGTAAATAAACACACCAAAGTGATCAAGACATAAGCAGTGTATTTTTATGTTAATACCACACAAGTTTTGGCTTTTTCTTGTGTTTGATTGATCTTGTGTAATTGCTTTTGAACAAAATCTGTATCAGCCGTACAGAGAATTCAGTAATTTATTTTCATATTTAAGTTATTTTGTTTCAAACCTGGAGTGCCTGTGCAACTTTACCATAGTCTGCAACACCAGCGTTTACTCTAAGACATAGACATTTACTTTTTTCATCCCAAAATTGCACTACGTCTTTGGTGATCTCTGCTGCCCTTTTAACACAGAGGATGTGACAAGCTCCACAATTACTGATGGGCTGCAGGAGAGAATAAAATCTGTTTGCACCTGCTGAAATTGCCATTTTAGTGTGTGGACTTCACTTCATTGCTGGCATTTAGCACACAATTAGGCCATTGTAGCGAGTTATTCTCTTCTCTATAGGCCAAATGCTCTGTAAAAGTAAAATGATGCTTCCCTATGTAGTCATATAACACGTTTAGTTCAGTAATTCACACCTGGGAACTGTCCGGCACTATGACACTCTGCTGCTGGCCTCAGCATCTCTGTTGAAAGAGTTGAGTGTTAAATGCCTTCCTAAAGGGCACAGCAGTTTGTGTGAAGGCGAGGGTGTCTCGGTCACCTTCCCAGCCATGATATACCCTGATGAAGCTTACATGTGGCGGAACCAGGGCTTCACACTTAAATCATGTCAGGTGTTTATCAACAAAGGGGTGTCACCACCATATTTAACTGAATCATGTCATGTCGGACACATTTAAACCGCCCCTAGAATCAGATAGTGAGCAACCTATCCTGATTTAACTAGCAAATGAAATGCTCAGAGGCTTTGTACCACACACAGATGCTTGCCCACACACTGCACTATCAGAGTTCATTGTAATGAGCATTGGGCTTTCCTTGTACACACACTCTGTCATTAGTTAATGGGCCTTGCAGCCTGTTACCAGGGCTTACTCTCCCTCCCTGCTGCTCCCTGAGGGGCTGAGGTGAGGTTAGAATGACCCAGGGCTTCTGCTATCACTCAGCCATACAGCATTAAACACAGCCTGAGTGAAGAGGGTCCATATGTCTCTTGGTATTACTCAATTAAAAGCCACAGCTTTTACGAAATGGAGCTATTTGCAGAGGATCAGCTCTTGTTTTGCCCTTTGCTGCTAGAGGACACTTGTTAGGGAGAGGTCTCTGGGTTCAGACAGTGCAGAGAATCCTGGGAAAACACCTCAACACCACCCAGCAGCTTTAGACTCACTCGGGTGTCACTGCAGTCTGTAGACATCCATCACCCGGAGCAGTAACTGTGTTATATCCACGTATTTAAAGAGAAAACTTGCGCAGTCATGAGTGCATTTTGATGTCCTTGCTTGCAGTTTAAGTGTATGAATGGTGAGATTAGCCTAGATAAACTCAATTACAGGATTTCTAGGGGATAAGCAGTAGCTTTTTTCAAGGGCAGGGAAATGCACCTTTAAACATTTCCAACGAACAAGGGTATGTCTGAGTACACATGTCATTTCTCTGATTAATTAGATGCAACTAGAATTGTATGGATTGTGAAAGTATCCAGGGAGAAAATGCTGATATCATACTTAATAACACAAACCCTCAGTGTTAGAGAAGGTGGCTTCAGGCAACACAAGCTCCCGATAAGCCTAATGTTTCATACTGTAGCTACAATCTCTCAGCTTCAACGGCCGTCAACACTTCATCAAGTAGCACTGACGTTCTGCAGAGCTACTTGATCCTTTGGATGTCTAGTGTTTGGGGAAAGATTGGCGTTATTAAACATTCAGGCTACATGCATACGCAGAAAGAAAAACATCCACGTTCAATCCACTCTGTGTGAGGAGTAAAACTAATATGATTTCCCCGAAACTGAGCTGTCTCTTTGATCTCGCCTATTGCAGTATTTGCTCATCAAAAACCAAAGTTATTATCTTATGATGTTGTAAATCAATCTTGTGAAAGAAAACCCTTAGTACTTAATTCCTCTACTCTTTATAAGCAACTTTTCTACTGGGACTGGAAACAGATGAGGCTGATCTTGTCTTCAGCATTAAGCATCTGATTACACTGCAAGGCTTTTGTGTAAATAAAATAGTAATAAATAAAAAAAGGAGGGAAAATTGAGTTGCCAAGAGACAGACACCTCTGTACTGTTGACCTCAGCAAAGAGAGGATAACTAGTATCGTAATTAACAATACTGTCAACAAACAGAGAGGAGTGTGTAAGAAGGGTATTTACTGCTGAGTGAAGGTTGAGGAGCGTGGTAGTGTAGTTGCTGGTTTGTGATGGTGTTAACACAGGGGGCTGTGAGGTGAAAACAAGGTCATACACACTGTACTCATCTTGCTAAATATGAACGTTGCCCTGAGCGGACCTTCACTCTATTATGAATGACTGGTAGCCTTGGCAGCTTGTTGGGTTTGGTGGCTCGTAGCCACACTGATGTGATAGCTCGCTGCCTCTCTCTGCCTCTCTTCTACCCTTCTCTGCCTCTCTCTCCCTGTAGCAGCAGCTCCATCACTTGTGCTTGGAGCTGATCTTTAGGTCTAAATGGTGGGTTGCCAGTTGAAGAGACAGTCCCTCGGTGCAGAGGTGGTGATTTAGTGGGGAGATAAGCTCTCCGTAATGGCAGGGTGGAATAATTCCTCTTTAACTAGGAGGCTTGGCTCTCTCCACCCTCCAGAGGAAAATGTTACTGCGCCCGTCTGCTTTGTTCTTCATTCCTTTTCTCTCTTTCTTCTTCCCTCCTTTTCTTTTTTGTTTGTCTTTTATAGGTAGAAACTTGTCTGATCAAATATTATTCATTCAGAAAAGATGATGCATTGTTAGCTCTAGTCTAATCATAATTAGTACAGGTTACGGATGGCACAACTCTCTAACAGCAATTCAATTTCGAAATCACAACAATTGGTTATTTCTTTCATTTAATGCCATGTTTTTTTATTTTCCTTTCACTTACAGGCATTCTCGCAGGCAGTTTATGTGTGTGACTTTGTTAGTCTTATGAATTCAATGCCAATTTCATTGTCATAGATTGTTTAAACCTCAAGATTTCCTAAGGGCGCAAAACACTTTTTAAAAACTCTATTCTACTCAAATCTTCAAACCCCAAACCTGGCAACAGCACTTCATAAAAGCTGGTGTATCTGGGTCTACAGGACTAAAAATAGCTTCTTGAATTATTTAATTAAGTAGTGAACGCTGTAACCTTTCTTTTGTTTGTTTGTCAAGACAACTTTCTACGATCAAGAGGCGGTGTGTTTAAATAATCCGCAGGACTCTGATCGATTCAAGAATGACAAGTTGATTGGCATAGGGGAAAACAATTATAAAATGAAATTGGCAAGATACAAATAAATATCTCTTGTCTTCATGAGGAGGATGAGAAAGCTACACGACTTGATTAGTCCTTAGAGATTTGAAAGGACGTGGAGAAGAAAGAAGTGGTGTTGATGAGTGGAGGAGAGGGAAGATATCACAGTTTCTTACTTCCTACATAGATCATATCTGTAACCCAAATCACTCTGTCTCTGTGCCTCTCACGCTCCATTTCAGCCCCTCCCGCTCTGTGGCTGAAAAACTGGGAGGTCCTTTGTGTTAGTGGAGAGATTTCAGTTTCTATTTTACACTGCAGGTAGAGATGATGTGATGTAACTGTTGTGAAATCCACACAGGCAAATATCAACAGAAGTTTATTGAGTAAGGCTGCCCCCTGGAGGCTCTAGCTATTATGTCAGGTGTTCGACTCAAGCGTATGATTCAGGCCTTTGCATTGTTGGAAGAATCAACATCGTGATTGTTTTCATTTGAAGTTGACTTTTAAAGGTCCCCTATTATACTGTTTATCATTACTTTATTATAGGTCTCAGATATATACAAAACATGTCTCTGAAGTGTTTGGCCTCGAAATACCAAACAGATCACCCATTGTAGCATCCCATAATCCCCTCTGTTTCGGCCCTGTTTCAAAAGTGCTGATTCTCTGTCTGTTACTTTAGATGAAAATAAGGAGCCACTCCCCACGCCCCTCTGAGAGATATTTGGTTAAAAAGAACACAATGGTGTTCTAGGAGGAGATTCAGGTGATAAGGTGGGCAGGGGTTACCTTGGTTGGTTATTGGCTAATGGTTACACAAGCCAACAAATCGTTATGACATCATAAAGTGGCCAAAATCTGATCAGCTGATTTTCAGGCAGGTTTTTATATAAATGGATCAGGACAAAAAGTGAGCGTATCTTTTTTCCTGAAACTTTCAGAATCTCTTTACACAGAGGGGACACATGTTTCTGTATAAAAGACAGGAACAAGTGGATTTTGCATAATAGGTGACCTTTAAAGGTGTAACAATTGAGACAAGAAAATACAATTGTTTTCTATGTGATCATTCTCACATGGACATGCACCTACAGCCACATGAATACACAGTGCAGACCCATGTCCATGAAGGGGAAATGTGTGTGTTTGTTTGTTGATCAGAGACTAACGCATGTGCATGTGTGTTTGTTTGTGTGTTTCCCTTGCAGCCCTGCTGTCGTCGTGGTGCGAGGAGCTGGGTCGTCTCCTCCTGCTGCGTCACCAGAAGAGCCGGCAGAACGAACCGCAGGGGAAAGTCCCCATGCAGCCCAGCATGAACAGCATGAAGCCCGGCCTCACACACAGGTCAGTGGGGAGCCTGTCACAGGAATAAACTCTGTGCTTATCTTCCAGTAAACCCAGATTCTCCATGTACTTCAAGGTTACTGTTTTCCGATTTTATCTGTGTGAAGTTTTTAGTGTATTTAAAATAACTGTAAAAATAGGAGTATCAAGGGCACAATACTATACAGCATACAATCTGTGAAGCACAGTTGTGAATTGGCACCTTGTCACTTGCTTCTGAATAAATTAGGTTAATACTGCTTTTTTTTTTGGCTCTAGTTATTCTATTGAATATGGTACGCCAGACACTCCTGCTACTTTTGATTACATTTATGAAATTCAAATATCTTTGTTTGATTTAATTAGTGTTGAACCTGTTGATATTTAGACTGAGACCAGCCTTAATGTGTGTGTGCCATCTGTCAGTTGTCTGTAGCTCATGTGAGATAAACTCTCAGTCAGCATGAATTAAGCTTAATAGAAGATAATAACACAAACATAGTGCAACAGACAGCTGATATGTAACCGTTGTCTTTTACAACAATCAGTGGGAGTTCTTTAATTGTGAGGAATAACATTGAACAGGTGACATTTCTCGTTTAAAAGAGGAATAAGCCGAGGTTAACATTGTATATTTCAATGACAAAAATAGTCTCTTTTGAGTCTAGATGTTGCAGTGTCTGTGTGGATGGGAGCTGTGGGGAAGTGTGTGTAGATGACAGGGAAGATGTATAATGAGAACGAAAAAAGAATGCAAACAAATAGAGGATAAAGAAAAGGAAAATTTGCCATAAAGTTCCCGAAGCTTTGACAATGTAGCTATTTCTCTGCCTTTTCCCTTCATTTGTTTCATAACACATTCTCCCATATTGTACCAAACTAATTCAAAAAGGCTTAAAAGTTAGACGCTAACTAAGGGGCCCTTTTGTATCTTTAAGAGACAAGGTGCAGAAGTAGGTCGTCCTTCATTAAAGTATTATCTTGAATTCAGTGCTATTTGATACACGCCCAGAAAGATTTTCCATCTTTGAAGAAAAGCTCCGGAATAACTTTTGAGTGGAGCTGAGGTGATTTGGGGTGGGGGGGGGACAAACTGGAGAGCTGTGAAGTAATGTTTTGGGGAACATTGTGTGCTCATAGCTCTCCCGAAGAAAAAAAAGGTGAAGCACGGAGTTGGCCAATAGTCCTATGTGCCTCTGCTAAGGATCTAGGGATAATGTTGTGCCTTTTATGGGGAAATATTGAACAAGTTGTCCATTCCAGGAGCTAACCTCTGAGGGAAAACAAGCTGCGCTCCAAAAACAGCAGTACTTTCCCACTCCACTGGCCACTTGCCTCTCCCCTTGAGGATTTAGCTTGTTTATTATGTGAAACAGAACCACATATTTTGCCCTTATATTTGTTTTAAATCTAAATGTTAAACATTCCAACTCTACTCTCCCCATCCATATCCAAGTACTTTTCAACAGCTCCAAAAAATGAGTTAATCATATTTAGTTTTTTTTCTGGTGTGTGTGTGTGTGGCGATGCAACTCCTCATGGGCTCATTTGGAGCTTTTTACTCTTCTCACTGTGCAGCAGCCATGAGCAGATATCCTGGCTGGAAATGTGTTTTGAAATGATACGCCAAACATTTCAAATTGCTTCACATTCTGGCAAGAAATATTCCCAAATTATTCACATCTCTGGACGGATATGCAACTCTGTTGGCTTTCTATTTATTTTTGTAAGCCAATTGAAACTTAAAATGACATCAGGCTCATGTTTTTGTTTTTGATCTACTTTCCAGTGATGGATCCTTTCCCTATGACTCTGTCCCCTGGCAACAAAACACCAACCAGCCCCCTGGGTCATTGTCTGTGGTTACAACAGTGTGGTCCAACACGTCACAGAGTCAGGTATGTCATGAGCAGCATCCAGCCTGTAATTATATAAATTCTGACAAACATTTAAGGCTTGACTCAGAAGCTTTTGCCTGCTTTCTTTATTTTACAAACCCTAATGTATACTTTGTGTTACTGTATTTGTTGAATCTAGGTGCTAGGTAACCATATGGCAAATAGCAATAACCCCATGAACCCCGGAGGTAACCCAATGGGTTCGGGTATGTCTGCCAGTGCAGGGGGGATGAACTCCCCCCAGTTTAATGCTCAGCAGCAACAGTTTCCCAACAAAGGCGGCTCCAACCAACAGTACATGCAGCAGGGCATGTATGGCAGGCCAGGCTACCCTGGGGGTCCTGGGGGATACAGCGGAAAGTAAGCGACTGCATACGACTCTTAAAAAAAATTATCAAGCAATAAATTCTACCGTAATGATTAAAACGTGTGTTCTGTGTTTTTTTACAGTTACTCTGGAGGCCCAAACCCCCCCCCAAGGAGGAATGGGAATGACCTCCCACTCACGTACTCCTGGTGACTTCACTCAGCCGGCCGCCGCAGCTGCAGCTGCTGCTGTCGCTGCTGCTGCTGCCACGGCAACGGCCACAGCAACAGCCACAGTGGCAGCTATGCAGGAAACCCAGAATAAAGATATGAACCAGTATGGACAGGTACAGTACACACCGATCACAGATGTTTAGAGCTACCAAATAGGCTTTAACATACAAATCTACACAGAAAACGATTATACATCCACCTGTTGGAGCCCCTAAATAATCATAAACACCTTGCCTCCAGATGTGTTCTTCGTTCCAAATGGGCCCCACACAGACCTACAACAGCCAGTTCATGAACCAGCCAGGCCCACGAGGCCCTCCTGGAGGTATGAATCCAGCCAACATGGGATCAGGCATGAACAACCCTAATATGAGCGGGCCTCCCATGGGCATGAACCAGGCTCGGACCCCAGGCATGGTGCCCTTTGGAGCTCACGGCCAAAGGATGCCTCAGCAGGGGTATCCCGGAGGACCCCGACAGGGCATGCCCATGCAGGGGATGAAGAGGCCGTATCCTGGAGAGGTGAGACTGGATGATTGACAACAATTAGGAGATTGTGGGATGTTCTTTCCTGCAGGTGGAAAGTCAACACTAAGGCAAACACCGTTTAAAAAAAAAAACATGAAAAGAAACCTCCAAACCCTAACATCCATTTGTTTGTTGAAAGAAATAAGATCTGTTTATGTAGTTATTTTCCCCTGTTTTAGAAATGAGGTCTGATATCTTTCCATATTTTGTCATATGGCATTATTTTGAATTTTTTTAATTTAACTTTCTTTGTCCAGGCGGGTTACGGGGGTCAGCAGTACGGGCCTAACGGTCAGTTCCCCCCCCAGCAGGCGCAGTACCCTCCATCGAACGCCTCCAGGCCGCTGCCATCTCCAAACTACCCCGGCCAGAGGATGCCAGGGCAGCAGGGGCAAGGACAGTATCCGCCTGGCATGCCCATGGGCCAATACTACAAGGTCTGTTATACCCCACCATTCATCCATCTTAACATTTACTACAACTACTTACTCTTACTCAGGGTCAGACGTGGGGCTGGAGCCTATCCCAGCATGCTCTGTGCCAAATACAGAGACAGACAGATCACGATTCATATTTATAGCCCATGCTGGAACAAACTACATTATTATACTAAATTATACTTTCTCTTTTTTTCATTCACAGCAAGAGCCCTTCAACGGTCAGAGCAACAGCTTCTCTGGGGGCGGTTACTCTTATGGCCAAGGCAATGGGGTATGTTTTTGTTATGTCCCTTGTACTAACTTTCACCCATGTATGTGGAATGAGTTATACAGATGTTTTCATTATTGCTTTTTGTCTGCCTTTTACAGCCCCCAAGGCCTGTTAACTACCCCCACTCCCCGGTCCCTGGAAACCCCACACCCCCTATGACCCCAGGAAGTAGTATTCCTCCATACCTGTCGCCAAACCAGGATGTGAAGCCCCCGTTTCCACCAGACATGAAACCAAATATGACAGCACTTCCGCCCCCTCCATGTGAGTACCAAAGGAAGACTGAAACAGGTGGTTGCTTTTATCCTCGAGCTCTTGTATCTTTTGTCTTGTCACTTTACCAGCGTAAGGTTCAAAGCTGACCCCCCTCTTTTTCTTTTCTCCCAGCTCACCCCAATGAGGAGCTGCGGCTGACGTTCCCGGTCAGAGATGGCGTGGTGCTGGAGCCGTTCCGCTTGGAGCACAACCTGGCTGTCAGTAACCACGTCTTCCACCTTCGGCCCTCGGTCCACCAGACCCTCATGTGGAGGTAGGACCAGCATACACTCCACTTTTATTATATTTGCACATTTGCTCCTTTTACTTCACAGATTCTGTTTGTTTTTCTGAATGATAACGCTGACTCTCTTGTCTGATTCCTCCCCCAGGTCGGACCTTGAGCTCCAGTTTAAGTGCTACCACCATGAAGACAGGCAGATGAACACCAACTGGCCCGCCTCCGTCCAGGTCAGCGTCAACGCCACGCCGCTCACCATCGAGAGGGGAGACAACAAAACCTCCCACAAACCCCTGCACCTAAAGCAAGTTTGCCAACCTGGACGAAACACCATCCAGATAACAGTCACGGCCTGCTGCTGTGTGAGTACACACTCTCAAGACGATATCATTTCTAAGAGTACATAATGCGATAATAGAACGACTGATAAAACGTAGTATATGCGTTGCGCTCATTAGACTTTCTGTTTGATTTCCTGTTTATCTCCTTTTTCTTGTGTTGCTTTGCAGTCCCACCTGTTTGTGCTGCAGCTGGTCCACAGGCCATCTGTGCGATCCGTCCTCCAGGGGCTCCTGAAGAAAAGACTCCTTCCTGCAGAACACTGCATCACCAAGGGTATGTCTCATTTTGTCTCCTCGTGTAGTTTAATATGCATTAGTACATCTTAATTACACAATCCAACACCTGTTCCCTTTTATGTTTGGCTTTAAAGTAGGTATTGAAGTAAATCTGCTACTGTTTACAAGTAAAACACTTTTTCTTTTCAGTTAAGAGGAACTTCAGCAGCGTGGCGGCCTCGACAGGCAGCACCACTCTTAACGGGGAAGACGGCGTGGAGCAGACGGCTATTAAAGTGTCGCTGAAATGTCCCATTACCTTCCGACGTATCCAACTACCCGCGCGGGGGCATGACTGCAAACATGTCCAGGTTTGTTCAGATTCAAACAAGTGTTAAAGGTTAATTGCTGCTTTGAAAATCCTGTTACATGTGGCTGTGAACGGGAGAAGATAATGAGCATTTGTGATGTTTTTCTCCACAGTGCTTTGATCTGGAGTCCTACTTGCAGCTCAACTGTGAGAGGGGGACATGGAGGTGTCCTGTGTGCAAGTAAGCGAAAAGCTGTTCATTTTAGGAAATACATGATATTACTATTAAGTAAGCCCTCTAATGGATTATCATTTTCTTCTCTTTTCAGTAAAACAGCATTATTAGAAGGTCTGGAGGTGGACCAGTACATGTGGGGAGTCCTCAATGCCATCCAAAAGTATGTTTTCCCTTTCTTCTGCTAGATCAACGCATTACTTTTGAATCCATTGTTTGAAAATTAAACAAAGCACTTCTCTCTCGTTTAACAGTTCAGAGTTTGAGGAGGTGACTATAGACCCTACATGTAGCTGGCGACCTGTCCCCATAAAGTCTGATCTACACATCAAAGAGGATCCTGACGGGCCGCTCGCCAAGCGCTTTAAGACCATGAGCCCCAGTCAGATGACCATGCCCAATGTGATGGAGATGATAGCCCAGCTAGGGCCCGGCTCTGGACCTGGACCTGGCCCCTTACTCGGTCCCAGCCCGTACCCCCCACACCCCAGTCAACATCCTAGTGGCAACGGGGGAGATTACCCTGGAGCAGGTAAAGAACAGCAGCCATGGTCCCACTGCGTAGATAAATAACACGATAGTCAGCTCATTTGTTGGAAAAGTGAGCTGTTTTGCACTTTGCAGCAGGAACTACTGATGTGTCTCTAGTGCATTAAACAAAGAAAAAGCCTCAAGGAGAGTGTTCTGCTGAACCTGTTTTAAAAAATATTATCAGCTCATTGCTCTGTTAAATGTTTCATAACAGTAAAAAAAAAAAATGTGTATCCACTTTAAAAAAGCTAACTTTTTGTAACAGCATGGATTCATCAGAGAAGTCAGCAAGGCCAAACTGCAGTTAGCTTTTTGACTAAAGTATTTACATTGTGTGTCCTTCAAGGCCACACTTACCACAGCCAAGTGAGCTTTGACTTCCCTCACGGGAACCCCTCTGGTGTTGGAGGTGGAGGAGGTCCCCCTATGAGTGACTTCATCCATGGCCCCCAGCTCTCACACCCCCCAGATGGGCCTGGTGGTCTCCTCTCCCAGGACAAGCCCCTTAACCACGGCATGAATGATGCAGTAAGTAGATCTACTTCAAGGGCTGCTTTCTTTTCCCCACAGAGAAACAGTCCATCACTATGCAATGCTAGTTGTGTTAAACTAAGAATATGTCTAAGTTTATAGAGTAATATCTCAAGACAACCCTAAAGATGTTCCTGTTTGTTATCTGAACGAGGTGCAGCCTCTGCCTGTAGCCAGCATGTGTGCTCAGTCATGCTCACATGCTCATGTTGCCGTATAATGTTGCAGCTGTATATGTCCGCTGAACACAGCTTCCATTTAAGAGGCCTGTTCCACATTATTCACGCTGGTACTCATTTCGCTTTTCCTGTCTTTCTTCCCACGCAACCCCTCCCCCCCTCTCTTAACACTCTTTGTGTCTACCTTCTTATTTCTCACTCCCCCTCTCTCTTGCTTTCTGTCTCCCTCTTGCACCTGCAGATGTCCCATACCGATCAGTCCCATAACTCCATGCAGCAGAGTTTGCATGCATCTCCCCACCCCGGCAGCCAATCGGGGCTGCCCTTACATCACAGTGGCCAATCAGGGCCACCTTTACATCACAGTGGGCAGTCAGGGCAGCCCTTGCATCACAGTGGCCAACCATCGCAGCCGCCTCGCCAGACGCAGCCTCAGCCCCACCCTCAGCAGCCCCAGCCCCACCCTCAGCAGCCCGGACCCAACTGTCACCCCCACAGCGATCTGAACTTTAACCCCTCCTCAGACGGGCAGGATATGCCTGAACCCTCTCTGGATGTAAGTGTGTCTGCTTCTGGCCACTGCTCTGTTGACACTAACATTGTCTGCTGCAGCTGCTCTCATCTCTTTGCTCTGTTTCTGTCTTTTTTACGCTTGTTTATGTGTACACTGGCTTCAACAGACATTTAATTAAAAGTCGTCCAATGTTAGATAGATAATATGTTTTCAGGGTTATATACCTTCACCGCTCATTGTCTCTTTCTACCTTTTAGCTGCTTCCAGAGCTGGCCAACCCAGAGGAGTTACTATCATACCTAGACCCTCCGGATCTTCCCTCCAACAGCAACGACGACCTTCTCTCCCTTTTCGAGAACAACTAGCCCTTCACCCCCGCTATTAACCCTTATGCACCTAAACAGGAGTCCTGAAGTGTTTGACTGTCCGTCCACAGACACCTCACCGACCTCCTATCGATACTTCAAGCAGCTTCCTATGCTCACGCACGCACATGCATACAGAGTTTATCGAAAGATAATGTGTGGCATAGGGGCACGGCTGAAAAGAGGCGCCTGATTGAGAACTCTAAGGGAGAAAACAGGAACGCCGCTCATCCCCGTACTCCCTATTTTCCTCGTGTAAAGATTCCACGCACCAGTTCCATCGCCTCTGACTCGAAACACACATTTTACAGCCATGTTGGCGGGCACTAAAGTGATATTATATATACATATATGATATTTGTGACTTTTCAACTGAAAACTGTGCAGCTATAATCATCATGTGTAAACAACACGGAGGAGACAGGAGCCTCTGTGAGCTCTAGGAAAAGTGTTGTAGCTTTTTGGTTTTTATTATCATTTTTCCTTTTTGTCTTGTAAGAGTGTTTTCATCCTTTTTGGAATGTGTTCTTCCAAAACGTTGGCACACGCCATGCCCTTCGCCCCCCCGAGATTTTCTCAGTGTGTGTGACAGTTAAAAAGCTGGATCTCATCAGAATCAGAGCACTGAAGGACGAGATTAGATGTCCTCGAGTGTCGACAGAGGAAACGAGCGCACATTGTGCAATGTAGTGTGTGTGTGTGAGTGTGTCAGTGTGTGTATTTACGTATGTGTGTGTGTATGTTTACGTGTTCTCTTTTGTTTGCATGCGAGCGTACATGAAAGACAGCGGGGAGAGAAAGTCCGAGACAGAGGAGGGAAGAAGAATATTGAACGGAGAAAATATAAAACAATCCACTTTATGAACTGTCTGGTACTTCTTCTCCAGCCGGTCTCCAGTCGTTCTTGTGTATTTATTGTAATGTTTCGCTCTTCCTCATCAAAGTCAGTACCATTTTGTTCACAAGTGCATGTGTGCCAATGGCTCCTGTTGTCTTTGTCCAGCCTAAACGTGCTTGATCAAATCATTTTTCTCTCTTGTCTTTATATTTATTATTTTATTTCAAATTCATCAGTTTTCTTTTTTATTGTCATCCTTTTTTTAAGTGTTTTATCTTTGTCCCACATTTGATCAATTAATCAGACACACATCACCAAAGTTGTCCTTTTTGTAAGGGGTTGGCCCTGGATATTTTTGTTGGTGCAAGAGAAGGATTTCAACATCTTACAGACGTCTACAGAAGTTTTTAAATCACTGTGTTTTATAGAAACGTCTGTGTGTTTGTTCTGATCTTCCCTTTTGTTGTTTTGTACTGTTGAATTGCATCTTTTTGGGGGGGGAAATCCTGCATGATCCAACAGTGTTTCCAGAGCTGTTGTATATACCCTTTGTGAATACTTTGTGACTGTACCTATCTATTACTGGCAACTACATGGTACTGTATGTCTGTCAAGGACTACACACGCTCACACACACACACAAACACACACAGAATACCTTCTAACCAGTCCAATATTGTAACAAATTGATCCAAATGCACTCTCACTGGCCTTGTAATGAGTACCTATGTATTGTTCTCCAATATCTTGTAACAATGCATCGGGAGAACGAATATTTGGTCAGCTTTAAATTACTTGTTTACTTTCAAAAAGATGCAGCTTAGAGGTCCAAATTTCTCCAAAAATGATTTTTTAAAATTTCGTTAGTGTGGCTTCGTCCTCTTTTATTTAAAGGTGAGAATGTGCAAAAATGTCCCCCGTATATATTTGAGGCCTGATAATGAGTTTTTGATAACGATACTGAAATTTGTGTATTTTCATCACATTTGATATTAAGTTATTATTTTTGTCCAGTGATTTTAAGTATGATTTGGTTTACACAGTTTTATGCAGTACATTTGAGTTATTTTAAATATGCTGTATGATGTTAGTTTTCCCATTAGAGATTTTTTATCTGATTGAAGAACCAAATATGGCTTTACTGATGTTCAAAAATGTATCAAATGGCCTGCATATAACACAGTTGAAGGATCAGATGTTGTATGTGTTTGTTTATATGTTTGTAAAAGACAATGCACTGCCGCATTGGGATGTTTTATTTCCCTACACAGTGTGTAACTGTAACTGCAACCTTTCACAAAATCACGTCTCGTCATTTGAGCGACACAAATTGTACTGTCTCAATGCGGACATTTGAAATTGAGTTGAGGATATAAAAGAGAATGCAATTAATATTGTAAAATGGAACTTGAGGGAGACCCCCTCCTATTTGCATTACAAGGTGAGGTTGTGGCAGAGGATTGGGGGTGGGGTTGGGGATGTAAGGGATACGTGTATATAATGTAAATGACAAATAGAGACACGTTAACAGAAATGTATTCATTTTCTCCAGGGGGAGTGTGCATAGTGTATTTAGAATTTGTAAAGCTTGCATCCTCCTGTCAGACATTGAATTGGAAAATGGAGTCTGTATTCGATTGTGTCTGTGCAGACCTCTCTAACCACGCCTGTTCATTTTATGGAAGATACTTTATGTACCCCTCCACGTGGGGTTTTCAAGAGAAAATACATTTTTCCTTTGTGTAATATTAAACTTCTGTGTATTTCTCTATTACCCGTGTACTTTATAAAGGTGCTACAAATTATTAAAACATTTTGAGGTATAATTGGGACATGGAGACATAGAGCTTTTAATTAAGCTTTTAAATTTGTTTCCAAATTTACACTTAAAATTAAAAAACATTGGCAAATTTATATATTTTTTGGCAATTTGGAAAAGTATACTTTGAAGGTACAATCTGAAGGGATTTGGCACAACAGGTGGCAGTTGTCTCTTTGGTTTTGTACATCCTCTGTACAATCATTTCATCTTCTAAACTGGTCGGAAAAAACATTGTGTTTTTTAGTCTTGCAAATCTGTATGTAGTTAGATGACGTGACATCCTAATATTTATCTAATAAATATGTATTCAGATGAAACACATTTAATGGCCTTTTGCGTCTTTTGACATACAAAGTGCAACCAGCATTAAACCATAACATAAAACACAAAAAAGATAAAAGGGACTATATCATTTGTGCTACACAATCAATAGAATACTGACCGTATTTTACTATATATATGAACATAGAATTTGGTAATACAGTATTTGAAATATCATTACACATATTGATAGTGGTTTTATTTACAGACTGGTAGCACATAACCAAAAATACTTCTTACTGATAGTTTGACACGTCACATTAGGAAAATCTCAGGGGTAAATAATCAAATTATTAGGCTGCTGGCATCGTTAATTGGTTATTATTTACAACTGTGATGTGTAAATAGTCGGCAGTGCAAAGATCTATTTAACAACTTTAATTGTTTCTTTATTCATAAGCTATTAGTTAAAAAGGGCATCAGCATACATTTTCCAGCAAGTAACAGTTTGAGGTTTAATAGGTATTTTGGCCATTTTGTTATTCATCCAATTAGCTTTAACTGCTCTATGCAGGAAGACTAGTAATCACTGCTCTTTTTTAGTCAAATGACTATTACTATTACATGTTACTTGTTAGACGCTTTTATCCAAAGCGACTTACATACTCAATACTGGACAATCCCCACAGGAGCAATTTGGGGTGAAGTTCAAGGTTCTTTATTGTCAATCTGACATAGCTACAGAGTAATTATGTAGTTGAAAATCTTATGTGTCTTGCCCAGGGACACAACGACATGCTGACAGTGGGGTTTGAACCTGTGACCCCCTGATCCCAACACCAAGGCTCTATCCACTGCACCACATGCCTCCTTGACTATCAAGTCAAGTATGCAAAATTAGATGACGTTCCTTTTCTGCACTTATTTAATCAAATGTAAATATGACTAGCAAAGATTAGCATGGTGAAATATGCAAATGTCATTCTCAATAGGGTTCATTATTATTGTAGAGTGATGTAGCATGTAGTACAATATTATCATTTTTTGTATCACCTATTTAATTCAACAAAACTTAAAAATAATGATTCTGGTTTAGTTGGTATCATGACACCACTAACTACACAATGTTGTTCATATCATAACTGACTCATAACATTTGTCAGACTCCTAAACAACACATGGACCTTGTATTCGTTTCTTACATTGACTGAATGTATATATCTTTTTTTTCAACCTAAATGAAGTTCTTTTACTTCCCGACCGTCCCACGAGGTGTCGCTGTTTGTCACCTCCGCGCGGGTTTTTACAGTCAATCCACGTGACGTCACATGTAAACACCAGCAGCACCCATGGCCTGCAGGTCCTCCTCACCCTGTCAGCTGAGCAACGATGTTACAAATAAAGAACCGCATGAGATACAGCACGCCGGGTGTCGCCGCCGTGAAGCTGTTCTCCTCCCGCCCCGCCAAAAACCCCTCCGTGTTTCTGGACATCGAGGCCGACAGTGAGCCTCTGGGAAGAATAACAATTGAGGTAGCTAGCTAGCATTAGCCTCTCGTATAACTGCGTACTAGGCTAGCATGTCCAACAGCACTTAAACACACACAGATAAGCTCAGTGTAAATATTAGTCCCTGATTTTGAATGGGATATCTTTTATCTTTTATCTTGCAGTTGAATGCAGCTGTAGTGCCAAAGACTGCAGGTATGTTTATTTAAATTTCATTTGCTTAATATTAAGAGTTGCATGTGTTTATTTTCCCCCTTGAATCAAAGAGTTCAACTCCAACTCCTTTAAAAATTAATGTATTGAATAAAACAACTGATGATTCCACAGCAAACTTCAGAGCACTGTGCACTGGGGAACCTGGCTTTGGATTCAAGGGATCTGTGTTTCACAGGATCATACCTGGGTTCATGTGTCAGGTAAGATTAAAAAGTGAAGATGGTGCACAATAAGTGTTGTTTGCCATGTCGTCTGAATCTGTGTTTTCTGTTACAGGGGGGAGATTTCACCGACTACAATGGCACAGGAGGGAAATCTATATATGGGAAGACTTTCAATGATGAAAACTTCAAATTAAAACACACAAGCCCAGGTACAACTCTATCTTTATTTAGAAGAACAAAACAAATATTCCTTCAACCATCCATATAGAGATTAATTCAAACTTCTCAGTGAATTTGATCAGTAACTCCAAGACAAAAACACTGCTAATTTGTTCATTTTCTGGATGGGAAATCTGTGTTTGGTAGGCTCTTGTATAATGAAGACACATTTTAAATTCCTTGAAAAGCAGGTGAACAGAAAGTTAATAAATTGTTTAGCACAAGACATTATTAACACAAAATGTATCAAGCAAAAAATGCCAAACATTGTCTGTCTCAAATAGCTCAAATTGGGGATTTTGAACATTGACATTTTTAGAAAACTATTAGATAAGTCAATATAATATAAACAAAATGATCCAACCAAGAATATTTACTGTTATCTTATATATCCATGCATATAATGACAAACATGTCCCTTCTCTGGCTTCTTAACAGTATCATTTCCCAGATCTTTATAATTGAAAATAGCTTCTGCTCCACTAGATGGCAGTGCCTAACTTTATGCCACAGTAAAAACCACTGGCTATATTCTGGAGATTTTGCAATCCAGAGGCGAATGACCTAGTTTTTAGTGAGTCAACATGCACCTAATTAAATAACTCGTGTTTTTAAATAAATATATTCCACATGCTGATGATTGTGGGCTTGAGTTGCATTGTCACGGTTTGCATTTCAGAGAAGAGAAACAGGCCTAACGCTGTTGGACACACACTCGTGTCGTGCTTCTGTTTACTCCTAAATGTTATTGACTCAGTGGTAAAATGAGGTCAAGATCTTGTTGACTGCATCACGTTTAATTGATTTACTTGTTGTCTTTTTGATCTCTGCAGGAACTCTTTCGATGGCAAATTCAGGGCCAAACACAAACGGCTCCCAGTTCTTCATCTGTACGGCTAAAACTGAATGGTAAATATTTAGGTGGACTTTTTAAACAGTCATCTCATCTTTGCCACTCTGTCCTGTCCCCACATCCAAACCCTTTACCGGTGGCTGAAGTTTCTTTTTGTCTCTTCTTTTGACAGGCTCGATGGTAAACACGTGGTCTTCGGGCAGGTGAGGGACGGTATGGACGTGGTCATCAAGATGGAATCCTTTGGTTTACACGACGGTGGGGTGCTTAAGAAAATTGTCATCACTGACTGTGGGGAGATTAAATAACACTCAAAATCACAAGTGGACTTCTGTTTGATGACTCGCCATGCAACAATTTGGTATTTACTTTATCTTTCGTCCGGGAGAAACTGTCACAGGTGATTTTGCTCTGCTTTAAAGGCCCTGAAACAGCCACTGAGAGCCCAATGTCGGGAATTTTCGCTGCTTTGTTTCATGTTTGTATCCTAACAACGGTTTGTATATCCCAGTCCTCGATTTTCCTTTTTCCACTTTTCATTTGACAAACACAGACTACCACCGTCAGCAGGTATGGATATATTTTTCCTATATGCAGAGTCAGACACAGCACTTACAGTATAGTTAGCCGTTAATTGTTTTTTTTTGCATTGTGTTCTTTTTGGCACAGATGCAAATCTTAAAATCTGATATTTCTCTGTTGATAATGATGTTCAAATATATTGCTTTTATATTGGGACTTGACCCATTTACTTTGTGTACAAGCGCTCAGTCGTCCACCATGTAAAATGTTCTTATTATGCAATTACTCTCCATTTACTGCCAAATAAAATGACTGTTTTCAGATTTTATTAGCTCTAGTATTAGTATAGGACATTTGCTCTCGTGCCATCGAGCCTTCTGGTTTTAGGGCTTCCTGGAAATGATCCAGCTGCTTTTTTTAGACACCGGCTCTCCAGCGCGACCGACTTCCTGTCCATCATAGCAGGATGTGACATCATGTGACATCCACTTACAGTTGAGTTGAAATATCACATGAATGCAGTTGACAGATGATAGAGCTGCAGGCTGTAGCCTCATTGGACACGGAGGAAGCAGATGATTTAATCTGCTGGAACTATTGAGGAACCTGAAAATGTCTTGTATGTGGGCTGCTCTTCCTTCCCTGCTGCTTTATTTGAAACACAGAGCGTCTGGAATAGAGAAAGAGCAAAGGAGGCCAGGACATGTCTGAAAGCCAGAGACTGGGTGGTGCTGCTTATCGAGCTAATACTTTATGAAAGTAAATAATGAAGCGACTTGAAAAAGCAGCTCTTGCCCCTAAATGAAACCATATGCGCACTGACCTTCCACCGTTTGTTTGAATTCTCAGATTACATTGTTGCTATAGAGACCTCTTAGCTCTCACTCTGTTTGAGCAAGAGATGTTGTAACAAACTTGATATAATTTGGGTCCCCACCCTCTGGTTTAGTTTTAGTTATTTGGAATGCATGTCCAATATTGTTCATGGAAACTTGGCTCCACAGACGGCGGTGCTGTGGCCAACATTTAGAACACATGCAACACAATGACATCTTTACAACTGCTACAAGTTGGGTCTTCTGCTGTAAAAGTCTCCACTTATCACACGGCACCCATGTTAGCGGGTGTCCTTTTTTGTGTTTGGGTTTTCCTGTCCACAATTGAACCCAAAGTGTTGAAATCAAGACCTGTCAGCTCGATGTGTCTGTTATCTTTCAGTACTTTCACAGAAAGTGAAAAACAAGTTTTACAAGGCTCCCCGCTTTTCTGCGTTACACAACCGCCATGAATATCCATTAAAAACCTTTTTATCATAATCCATACACTCAGTGTTGTGTAAGTCTACAAACTTGCACTCAAAGACGCTGTAGACTGATGATTAAAACGTATACTTTTAAATTAACATTATACAGACAGGAGCTTATAACAATTGCTTTGGGCTGAGATATCCAATGAACACATTCCAGTTACTTTTAATAACAATTCAGCATAGGACCCAAAAAAAATGAAACTACATAATCCTAATTCAATATGACTTTTATTCAACAAACGCTCAACAGCACTAAAATGTTTTCCCAACTAACAAATAAGGCACATTTTGGAATGCCATTTCATGGACATGAAAAACAGACCTGCGGTCTACTCTTGAAACCATGACCATGTCTTTGTTTCCCAAAAAATCATTTTCTTCCCTACCTCATGCCTGTGTTCTGTCCAATTCAAATATTGCAACAATGCAACACATACATCTCAAGTGATACAGACAGTAAAGAATACAAACATAACTTTCCTAATTGACCACATAAGTGTTAACACATTACATTCAGTAAATATGTATTATTCGTAGAGGCTACACTAGCGGTAAATACTTCAAGACTTATAACAATCAGAAGTTGCTGATAATGTTAAAAACAATATGTACTGTAGCAAACTACTGTAAAGTATTTAAATAAGTATACATTGCACAAAATGATATTTCATTCAAAACCAAACACATGCACATGCAAACTCTAAAATAGTTCTTTGTCACACATGCCTTTTAACAAAAGTATACAATCCCTAAGACTACTAATAACACCATAACATTTTATAATAGTTTCTTGTCATTGCTGCTTTAAGCTTGAACTACATCTCACAGTTTAACGTGCTTATACAGTGGTGAGTATCCATCACTAATTAAGAAAAGAAAAATTCTGCATGTTATCACAATATATATCTTCATAATATTGTTTACAAAATGAATACATGCGACTGTATGGATGTAAATGGCAGCTCATAATTAGTTACACATAACAACCAAATAACTGGGTTATTCACCACTGATAACATCATAAAACAAAACAAAATACAATGGCTTATAATTGAGAAAGGGTATTAATTATGTACCAGCTTTAGTTTAATAATACTCTATGTAGACATCAATATTTTCCTTCTTTAGTGTAACTTTGTTGCATATTCTATACAAAAAGTGTTGTAAAAAATCTTTCCATAAATATTTCTGCAGGATAACCCCTCAGATTATTGTAAAACATAAAGAAAAAACTCCCAGCTTAATTTATTTATTAGCAATAGGCCCTTCTTCACACAAAAAAAAGCTTCAATATTGCATAACATTTTAAAAGAGCTACTATTCTCGATAATGATGGCCATCAAATATATACATAAAACAATCTATCTTTGTCAGGGAAACAACTCTTCAGTCTTTGCAGATTGCTTTACAATTTTCAACATCTATTAAGTGTTCCAAAATACACATCTCATTCATAGAAAATAACAAATTTGAACTGGAAAGGTACTATAAAAGTCAAGTACACGAAATTCAAGAAATCATGTCTGAAAGCAGAGATTTTTTTTCATTTTTTTTTTCATATGTATTGTATGAACTGCTTCCATCGGCTCGTGATTTGCCATTCAAAATGGCCTTTATAACGTTTCTCTGGGCGGAATAGAACTCTAACTTTAGGATTGGTGAATCACATATATTGTTATTTGTTTATGAGGTTAGTTCATAAGGCATCATTGGTATCTATCCCTCTCACTACAGCCACATGGTATGATGTGGACAATAAGGTTCAGTAACGACCTGTTAGGCTAGTGTCATCACACGGAGCAAACGAAAGACGATGTTAACGGTAAGAATAATGGATTGTTCCCAACTAAAAGCAGAATCGTTCATTCATATTAGGTCTCAGCTTTGGGGTCGTATAGATGCACAAATTCTTTCTTTTAAGGGGGCACTCCAGCAATTGTACTCATTAAATTCTGTTTGCTCGTCAGGCAGGACTAATTGGACGGTGACATTTGTTGTGAAACGTCTTCTGTAGCTCTGGAGGAACTTTGTTGAGTCTGAGAGCTATTGCATCACTGTTTTCTCAGCTTGGATTTAGAGACACATTTGAAACAAATGGATTTTTAAAAGATGTGGGCATTTACATCGCAGAAATTGAAAGAAGCTGTCGAGCTGCATTATGGGAAAGGTAGGATTCAGTGTTTTGTAGCCTGAGTCACACTAGGTGTTAAAGATATGCATATCTATGCCTCTGCTGCATTGACCATTCTTAAGTGTCGTGCAACCCAACTTACCTAAACTATAAAGTCACTGGAATGCCCCTTTAACTTAAACTGTAGGCTACCGTTATCAGCCTCTGCAAACTCTCCCACTAAGGCAAGGGACCATGTATATTTTTTGACAAAACCGACAGTTCCTTGGATAAACATTGCCACAATAGATTAAAACAACAAAGAGCGAGGTCCACAGTTTCATGCACGACTCCATTCTGTTGTGAGTATCGACTAAGAAATAACATCTTTGTGGATATTCCATGACAACAGACCACAGTAGGATTTGTTATTGCCAGCTGGAAATGCTGTTTCAGCCCATGCCTGCAACTCAGCAAACTTTGTTGAAGCGAACACCCACCATGCAAGTTCAAACTAATAGAGAAACTGTACAATTCCCTTGTCCTTTTTAACTCCTTTTACCTGCCTTAAACGTAATATGCATCCCAGTTACCACATGCACGTGTACTGTTCCATCTCTGAGCCTATCCCAATTTGTCTTTCCTCATTTCAAATGGCATCCTATAGTCCTGATACTTCAGCATGATTTCAATCTTTTTTTAAGGCACATACAATATGTTACATTATAAAATATAGTCAACCAGTTTTTATAAGGCTAGGAATACAGTACGATATAGAAAAGTTCATAATTTCCTATAAAAAATGTCTTTTAAAGACACTGGTTTAAAATAGTAGGCACTTGTATTCATACAAAAATTGTAAACCTAATTCATCATCACTTTCAATATATCCTTGAATCTTCAACATCTCCACATCACAAATCAGCCCTCCTATTTTACTTCCTATTGTTTCTCTCAACTAATCTGAAAATCATCGCAGTTCTCCAAAACTTCACTTCCTTTTACACAGTCTTTACACTGCAATCAGCTGTTGGACATAGTTTGTAGGTGCAACATCTTCCATTTTGCTTTATTGACTCCACTAAGGTTTGCAGGCATTGGCTGTGAACTCTAAAGTCTATCTTAAACATTTTCAAACTAACATCTCAGTTGTTTTTGTCTAATTTGGCTTTAGTTAACCGTCAAAATAATGTTTCATAATGCTTTATTGTTAATACAACTAGTGTTCTTTTTCTTACAGCTCCTTCTAGTGATTTAAATGTAACTATCTAACATCTATACCTATCTAAAACTATAGATAGCTTAGAATTTGTGTCGCAACAAAAATATTCTGGGGAGGGTGAATGAAACCTTATCCGTTAGCAATGCACTAAATCTAGACAAAGAGCAACTGAACCTACAGTAGTTTCTAAAGACGCGTGGAAGCAGTTACACAATAAAGTGATATACAAACATACAAAAAACATTTAGTTATATCCCAGTTAAAATTCAAATTGCACACTAGACAATAAGGAAATAAATAGGCCAAATGTAAGCTAGGGATGTATGGCACATTGTCCCTCAGTTATTTCACAGTTAATAAGATGTGCTGTTGACCCTAACACGGCAAGTCAAAGGCCTCATACACTTTATACCATTGTGAGTGATAAATGTTCGTCACATTAACACACAGTTCACTTGGCAGGGGAATTGGAAGGCAGATCTCTGTAAACACAAATCCAACAAACCCCAAGGTGAGGTAATCTATTGAGACCAATACTGTCAGTGACACCGATGTAATGCATGCTAATTCATCAATATGCCATGTGCTGTTGTTAATCATTGAGTTGGATCAATGGGGTTGTGTTGTTTCTGATGCATGTGGCACAAGAAAATAAAAGCTTTTGATGAGGAGCACTTGGAGAGATTGATCCTAGGTTACCGTGTTCCTTTCATTCCTCGATGTGGTCTTCAATACTGTCATTGGAAAAAAAAAAAGGATTACAAATCTGTGATCCACCGGTGGTTGAGAAGAGGGACAGAAAAATAAAAACCTATATTTGAGACTTCTGAGAGGATGGGAAGATGTGAGGAGGAAGGGACGCCATGTTGTGTGCAGGGCAGGGATGTAGGAAACCTGGATGTGAAGGGAGGAAGTTAACAGCCTTGATGGAGGATGAGCAATAGGACTTGTTGCTCTGACTCTGAATAAAGATGATTATTGCACACGGCGGCAGTAGTAGCCCAGGACTTTACATTTTTCACACAGGTGTTGCGGGTGCTCCTTACTCTGGTCAGAAACATCCAGGCCATCCGGCTTCTCTAAAGGGCGCTGAGGATACAAACAGAGAAACAATAATGAGTCATAAAAACACAGAAGAAAGAAAAACAAGCAGCACACTCGTAAAAAACTCTGAGTTATGCAAGCAGTTTCTTTGGCAACAGATTCAAGTCAGCTATACGCCTAAAGTTTGGCCTCCAATATTACGCCCAAATTCTTCACAGACCAGACGTGTACTGAACACAATTAGTTGCAGAGATATGGCAACACACCATCAGCTCTGGAAACTTGCAGTACTTTCCCAACCTTATATTACAGAAAAAGATCCAGTATGTATTTGATCATGACCTTTATGGAAATATAAGCAAACAGCAATGGCTTTCCTGGAATCATTATCAAGGACGAAAGGAATTTGTATGAGCAGCACGATAGGAGGTTATTTTAACAATCTGTCTGGAAAAATGTATTTCTCCTCTTTTGTTCTGTTCTTGTTATTTATTCAGTGGTCTAACTAAAGGAAACCAGGTTACCATGGGTCACTACAGGGAGATATTTCAGTTATCCGCTAATGAGTCTGCCTGGAAATGTTGAGACTTTACCATTGGTTCTTGAGAAAAGTTGAAACATCAGATGAATGTTTATGGGGTTCCCTCAAAGAGCAAAGTAACTGAGTTCAAGCCCCTTTGCTGCAGGCATCTTCCCTCTTGAGATGTCCTTGAGCAAGAAACTCAAGCTCAATCAAATCAGCTCTGTAGCTAAAGCTAGAGTCTGAGCTCTTTCCATTTGGAGAAAGTGAAATCGGAGCTTAACCCTGCAGCGGTCAATAACAAGCTAACGGCTAACATGCTAGCAATCCAGGAACATCCAAGCGCACAGTCAAAATAGCTCACTGAGCTCATTTCTATTTTCACTGTTCTGTGATATATATCCCCCATGGCATTTAGTTTCAAGAATATACAACATTGTATGCAAGAAAGAGTAATACAAGAGGACAAAAAATCCACTTGGCTAGCAAGCTTACTTATTGTCATTTAAAGTGGACCTATCATGCTATATTTGAATAATATATTGTAGGGCCATACCTATATACAGGGATGCACATAACTGGTACGCAGGTACGCATGCGCGGCAACAATCTGAAATGCGTACCGTCACTTGTGTCACAAAGCGCATTTGCGTACCGACGTAAATGTGAAGCTTTTCCAGAAGGCGGTTAGTTCACCGGACGACAGAGTCGGTCTCCGTGTGCACAGACAGGGCTGCTGTTAACGTCGGTCTGTACAGCAGCCCTGCGCTAAAACAGCTGATCACAACGTTCACACGCTCCGCGGTCACGAAGCTCTATACTCTACTACCACCCCCCCCCCCCGTTGACAATCGCGAAGCGCTTAACTCCACTGACGCTACCCCCCCCCACCCCCCCCGTTGACAATCGCGAAGCGCTGTACTCCACTGACGCCACCCCCCCCCCGTTGACAATCGTCAGAAGTTGGAGTACCAAACACTGACTCCAGGTACTCATCTGAGTACCTCACTGAGAAAGTTGTGTGCACCCCTGCCAAACAGATCATGCATTTCAGCCATGCCTCATTTTGCTCTATTTGCTCTTTTCCAGCCCTGTTTTTGCAAGGGCTGATTCTGTGAGAAGTCTTCTTCGCTGCTTTTGTGGCAGACTACAGCGCCACTTACAGGCCTGGCATATGTACTACAGCGTCTCCAGCGCTTTCGAGCGGCAATGGCCGTGGCCCAACCCCCGATTCCCCTGATAGGTGGAGAGTTGCCCATATAGGCGGAGCACCCCTTTTCTGACGTCAGAAAAATTCAAATCTGTATCAGCTCCATTGCAGCCCCGTTTTTAGAGATTTGGGTATGGAGGAAAAGAGAGAGGGTTGTGTTTTCTGACACTTGGTGAGTTCCCTGACACACCGGGGACACATATTCATGTATAAAAGACGTACAAAAGTGCATTTTGCATGATAGGTCCCCTTTAAGTAATTTTACTGTCAGTTAGCATGTGTGTTAGCTTAATTGCTTAGGGTGCAATTGATTGAAAATTATAATTTTTCTTTTTTGTTGAAGTTTAAACTCTGATAGAAGACAGTTATAAAAAGATTGATCAAGTAACACAGTTTATAAATGAGGTTTTCTCAATTTTGAACGCCCCCTTCTCTCATACTGTCAGCAGTCACAACGTGCTAAATCAATGGCAAAGTTCAACAAAGTTGAACTCAGCAGACTATGTGCGCAGATTTATTAAACTCGACGGAATCCATTTACATTGCACAGCTTAATAGCTGGTGTGACCAGATGTAGTAAATCAGTGAGTATACCCATCATACCCAATGGAAATAAGGCCCTTGGTTGAAACCAAATTCACTGGGCGTCTGAGAAATATATTTCCCACCTAAGAGGGACAAATATTTAAATGTGTGCAGACGGAATTGGAAAATACATATTCAGGTTATTTATGGGAATCCGCAGGGAGGGAGGGAGCCGTTGAGAGGCTGAACTCTTTGATACTCGAGGACACAGAGGTTAGTGGTCCATTTCAAACGCTGACAGAGGGGAAATATGTTAAGTGGGTGACATTGCAAATGCAGGGAATTTGCTTGCCTGTGTGTAGCTTTGCCACAAGACACAGAGGCAGAAAAGAGTGAGTTTTTCTCACCAGTGAACTCTATGAGGGGGAGAATTTTTTTTTTTAATGCAGTCTTTCCCATGCTTTTAAGAAGTATAGTTAATATTAGTAGAGCATGCTCAGCCCTGGTATCCCAAGGACGAGCAGGGACTTAAATGATAATCCTAACTTTATTTCAGGAAGTGGAATTGAAAGAATGTAGAAAAGCATAAATATTAAAAGATGAATTGTTGAGGATAAATATATCTTGAGCTCAAGCTAAGAACAGAGTGGGTTCTTTCTCAGGCGATTCATCTCTTTAGTCAACAGGCTGTGAGAAAAATTTGAGGTTAAGCCGAACAGACAGCTTACCAGCACTTTAATTCCCTCAGAGCGGTTGCTGTTCTTAAAAACACTCCCCAGCATCTTGGTTGATGTGATTCCACTTTTTTGTAAGATTAAATACGAGAGGAATTTCTGCCGCTGTAAGGCTCAAATACCTCCAAGTTGGTTTGTGTCTGAGAGACATTAATAAAGAAATATTTGTTTTAAGATTGGATGTCATTCAGTAAATAATCTCAGACTTTTATCAGTTTGAAAATCCAATAGTTTATTCAGTGCTGGTTTATTACCAAAGAGGCAAAAGCAACTGTTAGTGGTATGGTTTTTATTTTATTTTAATAACGCCATCTGGAATATCCTCAAGACAAGAGGAAGCCACGCAAACCAGAGTCTGGACTCTGTTAACTTTGGTTGAAAGAAATTCAATCTCCCACTTGAACAAAATTTATGAGTAATGTGTTTTACTTTAAAGACAATACCGCAAATAGTCAGAGTGAAAGTTGTATGTAGGATGAGGTACCTGTTTGTGTGGATAGACGTTGATGTGGCATTTGATACATTCTTGTCCCATGTTGGCCCAGGAGTTGCCACTCATCCACTTCCTCTTACACTTAGGGCACTTGTATTCTCCAAAGCATCTCTTCTTCCCCTGGTAGGGTGTCAGTCCTTCCCCTTTGGGTCTGGCCTGTAAAGATTAAAGCAAGGAGGATAAAATGTATGCACATGTGTGGAAATAATTACTTTTAACATCTTGACCAGATAAATCCAACTTTAGGATGAAGAAAGTGATTTTTCTTCTTGCCAGAATGACATTTTTAAGAGAACCTCTTGGACAATAATGGATGTTGAGCTTTGACAGCAGGGTGTGTCCATCCTTGTCATGCTAATATAATCAACTTCATCGGAGAGCACACTCCTACACACAATTTTGGCACAATATGTGGTTGTGTAATTGACATTTACTTCAATACAGCTGTGTTAAATTACTCTTCTGATTCTCACGAGGTAGATGATTACCAACAGTCAGTCAGCCATAAAAAAAGCACAGGCCTGAGGGTAATATTGTTGGGAGGAGTCGCTCCGATGACTTCATGTTGGCAACTTTATTTAGGCCACTATATAGCATTCGGGGAAAAGACTAGTTTTTCCCCTTTTAAAGCATGCCACAAACAAACGTACTGCTGATGTCATCATAAGGATAAATCACAAACTGTCCTCCATCCTACCAAAATAAAACAACATGTTCAATGGTTATCATGTTTGTCAGGGCTTGTCATTATCAATTTAAAGCTCCATCATAAGAAAAAGAAGAGAAAAATCATCCTACAACTTGCATCTGACAGTCATTATCCATCTCGGAGTGGTTATTTTTGCTTATCACAATCGTATCATTCGGGAGATAAACATTTGAAATGGAGTAGTGTGGAATAGTGTTATTTTATCTTAAAATTCTTTCATGCACAAATGGAAATCTGATATGACAGAAAAAAGTGATCTTAATACACAGCATGAAACTGCTGGCAGCTTTCCAGAAGGTAAGGGAATTCTCTGCTTTGAAAGAAAACCGACCTGTCCACTCAACTCCAGGTTCTCCCGTAGGCCTGCAGATTGTTTCCATAATCACTTTAACATTGCTTGCAGATTTCGGGGTGGATGTAGGGGGCGGTGAGAGTGAGAGTGAGAGTGAGAGTGAGAGGGAGAGGAGGGGTACAATCTGTATCCCTGGTCTTCCCTTATTTTGTCCCAGCCCATGTGTGAGTAATAGGAACTTTAATCAGCAGCATCTGGCACTGTCCTTATAGACGTCAGCAGTTTGCATCAGCACCAGCAAGCCAACGCTAAGTATGAGCGGCTGTGCTTCAATCTGGCCCCTCAACAGCATGACCTCAACCCCACTGTCAGCTTCGCATCTCCCACTGTGACAGCACACTGGCTGGAAAATCTGACTTCTGCTGGCCTGCAGCACACAGTCTATACACACTGACAGGGTTGACTCAATGCAATCAACCAGCAATCTCAAAGAGAGTACCTTGGAAACATTTTTGTTTTTAATGCTCTCCTACCAAAAGATCTAGCCCAACTACATAAATCCTGCCACTGTTACTCTTGAAACCCCAAGTCAAAATACAGCGCTTTCTAGGTTTCTGCAGCAGTAACACTGACCACTATAATATCCAATACAATACATCAGACTAATGATTAGAATACCTTCTGCACTACAGAGGAGGTCTAACCTTTATCCTCATCATTCATTTGGAAATGTGGAGATAGTGAAAATTCTTGTTACAGCTGTTTGTTCGAAAGTGAAAAATCTTTCCCTGATACTGCAGCCAGGACTCAGCAGGACAGAAACAGCACTCATCCTCCTCATGACCATTCCTCTCAGGCTCCATGCTGCTTTTTCACAGTCTGGCCTCGGCCTTTGGCTGGGCAGCATGCTCTGTCTGCATCTGACTGCTTTCAGATTGGATACTACCCTGTTTGCAATCAATCTGAAGATGCTGCCGAAGTACACCCAGCAAATGGATAATCCATGGAGCCCACATAGAGAAGTAAATCCAATGTTGACAATTAGTCTGTGTCCAAAAGAGTTTATTAATAGGGTTTTTCAAATAAAAATACATTAATTATGGAAATTGTTTATGGATAGGTCAATCGTCACATTTGGTTTGGCCAACTGTAAGTAACTATTGTTTGGTCATTTGGAGTTCTAAGTATTATACTGCCATTGTGGTCAGTTGTTTTCAAACTATTGCAACACATTGCCTCTCATGGAGGTCTGAGATGACGAGCAAGTTTCTGTTCTGAAGTCATTAACTTTACAGACGCAGTTGGCTTTCGACATTCCAATGGACACCCAAACATGTGGGAATGTCACAATAACATCTGGACTGTTGTGCCACCACTGCCTTATGACGGAAGATTAGGTTTATTTGAATCACATATATACAAACATAATCTGTCTTTCTGTTTACACTGGTGCAGGAGATAACAAATCAAAACCCTTGGCAGTAAGCACTAGATTGACTGAGCAAATGTTTTAGTTAGGCTTGATTTCCAGGAAAATAACCACGCTTTGCTACCTTTTTAATGCAACATCTACAAACCATTCACAATTCACACGGTACAATGACTAAGCTAATGGAACTGCGTCATCACAACACCAAACACTCTGGAGATGAGCCAGCATGGGAGGATGTGTTTTGTTTTCCTTTGCGCTAAACAAATAAAGCCATTCAAGCTGGTGCCAGGGTAAGAGCTTAATGGACGTAACGGAGCCATTTAGAGCATTTTTGGTGTTTGTTAAGTGGAAGCAAAGCTTTGAAACAGCGAATAGGTCAATGGCGTCCGTGCCAGGAGATGGTGAGCAATGTTTGACATATCACTTTGACAGTGCCGGCTTGCATTGAGTCAATGTTTGTTTATGTCCCCTAGGCTAGAGCCCAGCATGTTGTGTAAGTGTCAGTGTGTGTGTCGAGGACAAGTGTCCACAGAGAAGACGGTGCAACTCCATAACCGCAACTAGTTGACCGCATCCTCCTTCGGTCCAGATCACAGCAGGGACTCATATCATGCACACAGGCACAAAAACTACGGGTCAGTGAACTGTTAAATTAAGCATATACACACATGTGATACAGACATTCACTGATGCAATCTCGACGCAAACCATGGCCACACACAATGCTTCTTTCTCCCCTTTTCCCTTCTAACACCCAAACTCAAATCCACACATGCACACACTCAACAAATTCTACATCCACAAGATTTCTTACACTCTTGAGACACAACTGGAAAGTCTCGCCGCACTGTTTCCTGCACTACTCCCACTCAGTTTAGCCCTGCTGCAAGGACACGGATCATTCTTTGGCTTATATCGCAAGAATAATGAGCTCACAAAATGCAATAAATAGATTAACAAGAGACAATAAAACAAAAAGGGAGACAAATGTGAGACACCAGAGAACAAGATGAACCGAAAAATGAGAAAGCTCATTAAGCGTTTGAAAATATGTACGTGTGCGTTGGATGGGAAACAGCCTCCTATTTTCCAGGATTGTGTTGTGAAAGGGGTTTTAAAACCTGCTTCAGACTGCAACATACACTCAAACAAAAGGAGAAAAGGAAAAAATTGGACAAATACCACAAGCCCCACAGTATCTCGAGCCAACTGTGGAGAGACCCTTCCAATCAGCCTCTCTCAAGAGGGTGGCGAACGGGGAAGGAGAAACTGAGAGAAATAGAGACAAGGAGGAGGAAATCTAAATCCAAAGCAGATGGCCTCCATAGGGGCAGAACACAAAAAAACACAGAGCCGTCGTGAAATCGCTGCTCTGCTTTCAATTAAGCCATACATTTCAGAGAGGGAGAGAGAAAGAGAGGTGGGGGATAACAAAAAAGTGTCAACTAACCACTGTAGCCCTGGCCACAACTCGGTGGATTGGACTCATTATGATGTGGAGGAATGTGCAGACGAATACCTTGTGATGAGATTTAAAGACACTTATGTTGTGCAAACAGAAAGATATTAGGAATGTGAAGTATGCACACTATTGCGTTTGGATTACTGAATTGGAAGAGGTGTCTTAAGTGGAGATCTCGGTCTAGACGTCACCCGCTGTGATGTCTTTACATTTGAGGGTAATATCGTGAGATTGATTACAAAGTATGCAGCCGAGGCATCTGACTTTTCAAATATCAATTTGCCACAAAAACATCTTGAGATTCTGCTCCAGTGTAAATCATAAAAAGATGTTTATTGCTGACCACTGGAAAAGTATGTAGTCCAGACCACTGTCTGAGGCCTAAAGGTGATCTTGCATTTGTGTTGGTCTCACATTCCGAGCTAAGAGTAATGAGCAGTGGACAGACACCAGACACAAACCTGAACCCTTAATCCTCTGTCTCCAGCAACAGGATGGATTAGACTTGGTTTAATATTAGACATCCCTTCAAGCCAAACCTAAGATTGTTCTACAAGACCACTTCTTTCAAGGTTGTTGATATAGGATTTCATACTTGCTCGACATATTAGAGCAGGCATGTACATACAGTTGATTTGGGCTCGAGACACTGTCCACAGTCAGTCTATAGACAACAAATACAAGGAGACAGCGCTAACACTACAATTTGGGTTTTTCATGCAAATGCTGCATGCCATTCAGCGGTTTGTCTGCCTCTATGAGAAAACAAGGGATTTGGTGGGTCAAACAACTTTGAGGCTTTGGTAAAGAGTTGGTAGTAATTGTATGCGACCGCTTTTGTGGTCTGGATTTGGAGAGCAGGGTCTTGTTAAAAAATGCAGCTCAGCTTCATATGAATAATGCAGATACTTGGATTTCTTTATATGAACCTAAACATTTGAAAAGAGAAATTAAGGGTTGGTTGGATTATAGAAGTAGAAACCAAAAGTGTTGAGTGCAACAAAGGAAACAATTGCATCCTTTATCAGTTAATTTACATCAACATAAACCTCAAACAAAGGAAAGCCTCATGTCTAAGCCAATGCTGAGAAGGCTCTTCCCTCCAGTGCATAGACTTGATGTTATTTATGACGAAGCTAGATTCTTCTGCATGATTTGATGTTCCCATCACAGCACTGCAGACTTGCATGATCACTTAAAGCCAGACAGGTCAATAAGTCACAGCATAAGCCTCCCATTCAACAAAGAGAAACACACTGTAAAAAGGAATAGCCCTAAGGGTGTTTGTCAGACCACACCACAAGGAGCACCGAATGTTGGGTCATTGGGGGCGAATAACACTCTTATGATTCTTAATGCAGAGTTCACACATGACATTATCTGATGTGGTATTCCTATCCACAGACAAATAGAAAACACTCTTTGTGACCCTGTTTTTTTTCTATCTGAAAGGTTTCCCGGTAAGACATCAGATCATTTACCGTCTCTACCCGCATTATCTGACATCACAGCAACTAAAGATCTGAGGATGCAGTCATCAGCCTGTCAGTCAGTACTGAGGGCCAAGTGAAGGCATGCAGATGGCCACTGCTTCTCTCACAAGAATGAGACTGTCCCCACCTCAGCTGTGTCTCGCTGCAAACAGAACAAGCATTATTTTATCCGCTGTTTCCGCTGCTGGACTAAACAACCCCAACCCCATGCCAAAACCTCAGCCAGGTGCATTATGTGGACTCATTATCAATCCCACCATGCACTACAAGCTCTAAATACAGCCACTGTTTTCTTTGTGACTCTCCTTTTTGCTGCCATCTTTCTCACCTCTCCCTCCCTTTCTGGACGGCTCCTTTGCTGGTGCAGCTGTCTCTTTTCTAATGCCTGTAAAGAAAAGGGGCTGAGGCTGAAAGTGACGAGAGGAACAGGTGTGCCGTTTAAGTGATAGATTTGCCCTCACTTGTGCACAATGCACCTCAGTCTATAAGAGACATTCCCTTAAACAGGGCTGCTGTCCGTGTGCATTGCATGTTTCAGCCTCATAAATTAGGACAATGTTTGTGAGACTTTTGTATTTGAGTTCACAACTATAATCACTCTCTCAGCCTTTGGAAACAATTGCAGAGTTATTATAAAGCAAGGCCATGTTTTTTAAGTATCCCAGATAGGGCTGCCTTAATCCTGGCTTGTTGGCACTAGCCCCAAACTGCTGGGCTGCTCCCCAGCGTTCCGTAGCGCTCCGATCACTAGCTAGCATCTGGAAACCATCAGTGTAAACAAAAGAGCAGCGGAGGAGCTCAGGCCCCGCTCTGCCTCTCCGCATCCCCCAGGACATCGCTCAGAGAGCAACACAAGAACAGCAAACCAGCCCCGGACCTGGGTGTACTGCATTTGTATTGCAGAGCGTGTCCGTGCACATGTCTCCGTCTGCTCTTTTGTCTTCATCTCAGGATCTGTATTTGTTTTAGCCGCAGTTCAGAAACAGATATATTTACAGATAAAGCGGATGGGGTTCAGTCCACAATGTTAGCTTTGAGGCTTTTTGGAGTTTTTGTTTGGTTTGCTCATTAACCGTAGCATTTCTGATAAGACTTGTAATTGCTTTAATGTGGTTTCAGTTAGTGGGCTAGCATTAGCGGTCTGCCTGATGATTGCTACAAGGGAAACAGGCAGGAACCTGGCTGTGGTTAAAACCAAAGAACTGGTTCTCCTGTGAAACATCAAAAAAGATCAAAGCATTAATCAGGCCTGATCTTTCTCTGAGACACGACAAGGAAATATTTCCAAAGTTTGGAAAGTTTTTCATCTATTAATCCTGTGGTTTTGTATTTTCAGTCGAGCTGAAACCTCCAAAAAGGTGGTTCTCTGAGCTTTTAAACACCGAACCCTACACTTAAAGCAAACTTGTAAACACGCACCACAGATCTGTGTCTGCAACCTGTTCCAGCAGTTATCAGCCTTTATGATCATGGAGGTTTTCACTATTGTGGATTTAACTTTGCTAATGTATTATGGCATTTTTCCTTTTCCTGAGTAAATCTGGTTATCAATATCCTAAGTTTATTTAAGTAGATGTGCACCATGTGTGGTTATGGGACTACATATGTAATGAAATACTTCAGTGACTTAACCATAATGGTGCAGATCACTCTGGCTTGTAACTGCCTCGTATTGCCTCCATTCTCATGTTGTACAGTTGTCTCTAAATATAAACCTCAGCATTACACAATCCATGACACACATTGTTGCATTTATCTACACACAACTTAATGCAAACTTTTACTACACACAGTTTAAAAAAAAAAATCTTACCTACAATCAGATTTCACAAAACAAACAAATAGTCATACAACACAAAATAATAATAATTAAAACCATAGTACTGTTTTTATATTAGAACAAAATAATCTCACTGCTTTTTTTTTACTCTAAAATATAATGTGCCTAGAATTATCCGTCATCCACGTCCATTGATTTCTATTTTACTGAGCTAAATTACCGCAAGAAAAAGGACCTTACTTCAATTAATGAATTAGATAAAGTTGTTTGAATGTACTGGTTACTCAGTCACTTCATTCATTGCAAGTGTGGTGACTCGCATAGAGCTGGCATAACAGTGCTACTTTCAAGAAGCTATTTGTAACACTTTCCTATGGCTGGGTGCTAAATATGTACATGCACATATAAATCTAACACTTAAAAAAACATTGACATGCAAACTGTCAATATATATAAATGTTCAAATGTTTCATGCATTATTAAAATAGACTCAGTCATACATGATGTATTTCTAATATTAGACGGCAAATGGTATGTGAGCTCATTAGATATGACTTTCCATCACTAGTCAACTAGCACTCATTTGAACCTTCACTGCACCCATGTGGGTCAGGCTGCTATTCTTGAAAAAGGTTTCATATTCTAGAAGCTCTTTATTTTAGCTTTTCATACGCGCTTGACATTTCATTACACTATAAAAAGCAGTTTTCTCACAATAGCACATCCAAGTCTAAATATGCCAGTGAGGCTCAATGCTGTATTTTGGGTGCATTTCTCCTCTCTCAGGTGTTACTTGTGAGGAAAGTAGTAGTGGACAGAGAAAAGTAAAGTGTTTTGTGGTAACCATAACTTAGTATAATCGATCCACAGCTACGTAAAAACTTCAATCTTGACGGGCTTCCAAAAGGGATTTAAAAACCCACATGGACCTGACACATCTCACCAGTGAAGTCTATTTCAAGTGAAGAGCAATGCATTTAAAATGTTAAAATAAATATTTTAAATTAAGCAGCAACGCTTGAGGTAAAGGTTTTTCACTCGTGTGTTTATCGGTTTCACAATCGACATCACAAGCATTTATAAATGGCTTTGTTATCTAACTGTGATACATAGAGGAGGATGTCAAGAGGACAAACACTCCAACAGTTTTAAAGAATAACCACAAGTCCATTTCCAGCTCCGTGGAGACGCCAAAATAGTTCATTCTAGGAAATGCTGGCCTCGGCTTGGCTGAGTTAGTGCACCGTACTGTAATCTGTGTTTACTGAGAGAGGCCGTGCCACAGCACACACACAACATGTTTCTGAAATGATCTTAAAACGGAACAAGTGTCTGGGTTGAACATAATTCTATCTATTGAAGTCCCGTAACAGTACTGGGCATATCACTTATGTTTAGTCTGTTCTTTGGCATGCTGAGATATCACACTGGGAAAAGGTAAGTCAAGACAGCTGTACCAAAGATAAAACATCCCACAGCTGTCAGTCATGTAGATAAGTGGAGAGGCTGTGCCAGAAAATATATAAAAAAAGATATTCAGTGCTTTTAAATGTCATCAACTACCCACTGAGAAATTGTTGAAACATTTTGACAAGAACAAGAAGTATTCTGGATCATAAACATGTTATGGTTTCAATTATTTTAATATGTGTCCCATTTAAAAAGGAGGAGCAAAGAAATACAGACAGGATTCTTGGACTACAGTAATCGAAGAAACTCTGACTCAGAATGACATGTTTAATTATTTTATTAAAATCAGCTTTTCTTATCTTCCCTCTTACATCCATGTATTTTTTACTTTGACAGTAGATTTTCTTTACGTGGCTTTGTTTGGTGGAAAAATCATAAAACATTGTTTACTTCTATCAAACAATGCAGGTTTTAATTATTATATTGTGATCTTTTTGGCAATGTTGACAAAATATGGCGATCTGTTGATTTAGATTCAAACAAATCTCTGCTAAGTCATCTTTAATGAGGTTATTGCTTACAAATTCAATTTGGTGACCTGCAATTTCTGGTTGTTTTGATAAACTGAGGGTGGAGGTCTTGTATTATGTGTTGTCGCAAGCAGCTGATGATGACTCAATGCTCTGACAATTAATACGCTCTCTCTCTACAGACCATGCATGCATACAGTTCAGTTAAGTTCAGACTCAATGTTTATTATTACGATTTCTTATTTATATAAATTCTCATCTTATTCCCTAATAATCTGGAAGTGGATTTCTAACCAAGTCATGCAGGCAATATAGACCTGCCATGGTGTGCACATATGTGTGTGCTTGTGTGTGTACGATAACGTTTTTCTCCTCAGTAACAGACCCACGTCATTCGTGTCCAAGACAGCTGCAGAGGCATATCACCATGCCAGCACACTCTTTGCCAAAACCCTATTCCCAGATTCCTAGATTTCCAGAACCCAGCTTTCCTAATCGGCCACGGATCTCAGTGTCATGTTCTTGGATGACTGATGGATACCCCTGAGAGTCAATGATGTGGGTGTTTCACTTCATACCAACGAAAACAATCTTTTGTTTTAAAATTGACGTTTTTTGACAGAATCCTTTCTCCTTCTCTATGCTCCATTCATAGAAAACACACATACAGGCCAACTGGGCCTTGGAATCTGCCCTGGTTGAACCCAGAACCCCAGGTCCGTTTAACACCAGCTTGGAAGCTGCCTGTTTAACGGATATCGGAAAAGTTTGCCATACGCCTTCACTTACAACATTTACAGGGTGCTAAGGGCTAATGCTAAGTGGGGGCGTGGGTGTGAATTTCTTCCCTGCCCTCTCCTAGCCTTGGACCCTCTAAGCCCGACGAGCTGTGCAGCTGCACGGCAGCGTTGGGTTACCAGGACATTGAATGACAAGAGCAGGTTGGGTGTCGGTCTGGGGCATACAGAGGTGCACACAACAGGAAGTTCATACTGCTCTCCATGTTTGCATGTAATGCCTGTAGTTGTGTGGATGTGGTTGGGAGTGTGTATATTTCTGTAAGTCCCTCTGCCAGATATACTGCACACGTGTGTTGCTAATCTCAGTGTACTTGGTGTCAATGCTATATCCGACCTATGGCCCTATATGGTTTCTCAGTGATCTCGCTATAAATGCTCTTTCTCTGTATAAATCCTCAAAAATAAATTGCGTTGACAGGTTTTGGCCGCACAGCGAGGATGGCTGTCTGTCTGCTGTGACACTATGAAAGAGGAAAGCTGTCTGGTACAAGATGTCTCCAGCATCCCTGATAAGTCTTATCTGTTTACAGCGCAGTCTCTGTTCCTCTCTTTGGTGACCTGACTGAGTGAGTGTTGGAGCAGATACAGACGCAGGGCCTTCAGAGTCTCTGCTGCGACTGGAAGGAAGATCAGGGGTCACTCTGTAAAAACATTCCCATGGTGCACCTCCCCCCTACCCTCGTCCCTGCCAGAGACTTCCCGACACACTACAGGGTAGTGAATACAGACAGAGAGGAAACATATCTAAGTGCAATGCAGGTTAGTGCTTTTTACAGTAAGTAAAGGGGCGGTCACCAAAATCTAATTCCACTTGAAAGTTAAAGAAGCACAGCATGAGACCTACAATAAAACTGTAGTTAGAGAAAATGCAATAAAAAAGGAAATCCAATCACCCTGGTTTCCTAAAAATGACTTTCACTTACAACAAAACCGCAATAGAAATTCATTTTTTTGCAGATGACTTTTGTTTTTGGTGTATCACCAATACAATTGCATTAGTCAGCATGGGGTAAGTTTGGGGTAAATGGATGAGTAAAGAAAAAGGGCTTTCACCCGAAACTGAATTGCAAAAAGTTGTTGTGTGGGAACTATTTTTAGAAGATGATCTAATAGTATAAATAGTCAAGAAAACACAATATTGTTTATACTTCCTGAAATGGCACTCCAAGAGCTCCAAAAAATGGCCTCACTACCGCCACAATCTACTGTTGACTCGGGCTCACTTCTGCTAGATACACACACCCCTGTGACTTCACATATCGACCACAACTGTGTTTTAATCTATAGTTAACACATTCCTGATCCCTGCAATGGCTGGAGCTCCGGGGTAGCCTGCCAGAGAAACACTTCAAGATAAGTTAGCATAAAGAGAGGGAGAGAAAGTTACAAAATCAACCACAGGAGAGGCCCCTATAGTCTGTATGTTGACATATATACAAGCAGACTCTATAGGACCGCCTGCATAGTTTGTTGTTGTAATTCTTTTTTTTTTCTCTGTAAGATCCAAGGCTCTACCAAAACATACTTGAGTCTGACGCACCGCTGTAATGCAGTGAAGGACCTGCTGGGTGAACAGTACAGGCCTGCCTTCCTGACCTCTCTGTCTAGCAGATCCTACAGACTTACAATGACTGCCTTAATTACCAGCCTCCATTCCCACCACTTGGGCTTTCCCCAATGGTGCCCATTTAGAACCACAGTCTCTCCCTAAGGTGCCCATTCAAGCCCGACACAAAGCTAGCAGTGTCGGTCCCTGATCTCTTGACACCAAATCCAGTCCTGTGTGCCAGCGCTCGCAGCTTCACAGTGTCTCTGTCTGTCCGTCCGGTTGTCCGTCCTCTCCGTCAGTTTCATATCACTTAAGAATCTCTTATCGTTCACATTTGACAAGAATCGGCGTTGCTACAAGGAGTTTGTTTGACCACATACCGATCAACCGGTGAAGTTAAGTCCAATGTTTAGTTACCGTCTGATTCTGGTGTTTTGGTGTGTGGAACTGCGGCTCGTTCTCAAGTCCTTTCCACTATACACCTTTCTCAGCTCGCTAATTAAAGTTAAAGTAGAGAGAGAGATTTTATGGGAACCGTTGGGTGTAGGAATAATGTAAACACTTCATGTTAAGTGTCTGTAAGTCTATAGAGTAGCTTAATTAGGTAGTTTGAATTCCTTTTAAGCCGTGTTTGTCAGCTGTAAATAAGGCTTGGCTATCAATCCTTCAGTGTGTTTGTTTTAATGGGGAGAATGAGAATAAAGATCCAACCTGAACGGATCTCTTATTAAAAAATAACCGTTGTTAACATTATCAATTAATATGCAAATCATTTTCCAAATTATTCAAATATGTTTGGTGCACAAAAATCACAATTTGCGAAAAAAACAAAATGACATCTGTCCCCTTTCACACCGGCGCTTTTCCAGCTCCTGCTCGGAGCTGGAGCTGGAAAAGCGCCGGTTTTTCCTGTTCACACCGCAGCGGCGGCGCGTCATAGCTCCGGAATGCGGTTCACTTCCAGCTCCAAAAAATTGTCGGTCCAGAGGCAAGAGCTTCGGAGCTATGACGCGGCGTCGCTTACGTCGAGGCGTGCAGGAAACCTTACTTTGACCATCCGTTCGCTGTTATTGATCATTGTGGAGATACATGGGCTGTACAGGTTGTCATGTCCGACTATCACAAGTAGAATCATAATGAAAAATACGCCGGTAAAATGTGCCTGGAGAAAACGGCTTAGCAAGTAGTCAGTTTAGCTTCGGTTGCTATGCTAACATCACCCATGTTATACCAGAGAAACTTTCATAACAGCGTTGTGATGCCAAACAGCGTCAATTCAGACTGACACACATTCACTTAAGGGGAACTGGGGATATGTATCAGCTGCTTGTGTGACAGTCAGACAGTGAATACTTTAGAGCCGTGTGAGCTAACCCGGAGCTAACGGGAGAATAAACTCCCGTGGAAGAGCAGCCAGCACTGCAGCGGTCGGTAAATGCCGCTGAAACACATTAATAAACAATGAACCACGGCACTCTGGAGAAAAGTATATGGTTGGAGAAGTCGTTATTTAATTTAATCTGGCTTCGTATGATTGAAAGCAACACGATCATCGACCCGACGCAGTCCCCGGCCCGTTGTTGTTGTGGGAGAAAATCAGCGACGTAAACTGTGATGTCATGACGCAGCAGCGGCAGCTCTGGGCGGTGTGAACAGAGCGGGAGCTGAAAAGGGAAACCGGAGCTTAACCAGAAAAGCTCTCGCTAGGAGCTAGAAAGGGAAAAGCGCTGGTGTGAAAGCCGCATTATTTTACTGAAAATCAACAGAGACACAATGTACCATGTCGGAAGTCCAGGGTTAGGTCACATCTTATATATACATTTACATTTACATTTACATATACATTTTCTGTCGATCAATTATTTGATTAATAATTGAATCTCCATAAAACAAATGTATTTATTTTTATTTATAACGGCAACATTCTCTAAATCAACATGCTCATATACACAAATAAACTATATATTATACACCATAAATAATGGACACATATCGGGTGTAGACAATACCAATGTGATGATTTAACAAGTGTGTTATACCAAAGGCGGTACATGAGAGAACAAGATAGCATTTAGTATGAGCTAACAAACCCTCTGGCCCCGGTGTGCTAACAGGACATCATGCTGTAGTGAAAATCTGACCTCTGACCCCTCCCTCCTCCCGCTGTGGAAAGTGAGCTATCCCGTTGAGGCTTCAGCGTACGGCTGCTGACCCCAACCACACTGTAGTTGTGTTAATAACACAAGTCAAAGTGTTGTTAATTTATAAGCCTTTTGCTGTCACTATTATTCTTCAGTGTGATCAATATTGTAGAAGTAGTACTTGGGAAGACTACATTCTAAAAGGAGAGGTGACCTGGTTTCTCTCAAGCTGCAGAGACAAGTTGCCCCAAACAAATGATTGTTTATTTATTTGTATTCACTCCAGCTTGCATTTCTGACTCAGCAGTGTGAGGAAAAAGATTCATATAACAAAGTGTTATATAATTAAGAAAGATAGTTCATATTTGGACAGTAAACTCTGAGTCTGAGAGGGAATTTATGATAGGATGATAGGAGAAATAAATAAATTAAGACAGCTGATGGACTTAGTGTCAGCTAAGCCTTACCTTAGAGAAGTTACATTTTATTTCTTGAGGATAAGCTGACACTAAGTCGGTATATTGTGTCTTGATGAGTTTGGATCTCTATTATCATTTTGCAGTGTTTAAACATTTATCCGAGAGCAGCTTGTACGTTTACCTGACTTAGGTAATTGTAACACCTCTGAGCGATGGGTTATTAGGTGTCATGGTTACCAAAACAGGAAGTGGAGTGATTGTTGTCTCAGCAAAAAAGCAGAGAGGAAGAACAGGATTTCTGTATTGAACACAAACCAGCTGGCAGGAAACGGCACTTTTTCTCATTCTCCTAACTTTGATTTCCTTTCAGGGGAAGTGCCCTCTCCCCTCTCTCTGGCTCGCTGGCTCCCAGCTCTTCTGCCCTTCCTCGGCTTTCAAACTATACCCTCTCTGTGTCTCTCTGACGGCGCTCCATGCCATGACAGTGACACATCCAAACGCTCTGCATGCCAAAGTAAAAAACTGCAGCCATGTCTGAAATGGCCCCAGGGTGCAGAGATCATTGGGGTAAAATGTGAAACACTTTCTCGTGACAAATGCTGAAGTGTGACTGCGGTGTTGAAAGATTGTTTATCGACAGCATTAACAAACTGCAGGATGCATAAAGAGAGAGAGAATGAAACAAAGATAAGAAGACAGAAAACAGCTGGTGGAGGCAGATGAAAATGTAAATAAATGAATTCCCTTAAGGTATATTTCTGTAAAGGCAGAAGGTTGCCTTAATAGAGATTGGAAAAACAAAAGGACAGATGTAGAATCTATGTTCTTTCTCCTCCCAGGAACATTAGCCTCAAGGGGACAGCTAACGTCTACAGTTCTGTTAAACCCACATTATCTGTTGAACTATTCAATAATGAGAACCATACTAAAAGCACTATCTATTATAGACAATTAAACGGCATGTTTCCAAAATAAGGCGTGACAAATGTTTTGCCAGAAGGCTTGAGGCAGATCTGGTCTGAATGGCATAAAAGCGGCAAGAAGATATAATAAATTAGACTTTAGATTATGCTGGAATTGTTATGTTGACAGGAACATTTTTATTCTACAGGAAGCTACAGGTTGTGAACCAAATTGTCTGCAGAGAGAGAAAGGCGTTTTGGCTTAAATACCAGGGCCAGCTGGGAATAAAATGGACATTGGTGAAGGGAAAAAGAGTACAAAGTTACCCACTAGCAAAGCACTTAAACTGTTTCTGATTAACTGTGACGACAACAACAATGTCCCAGCATGGGAGCAATCTTCCTTCCAGATGTGAATGTGGTAGCCTACCATCCTTTTGCAAATATTCATTGGGAATTTTATATGAATAACAAATTCCCATACCCTCAAAAACTTTAAATGAAAGTTAAACAGATAATGGAGTTGCTGGTATCCTTTTTTGAATCTTTTTTGAAGATTATTTTCTCAATTGTTTTGGTTTCATTGAAGTCTCTTTGTGCCCCAGAGACTCAAGAAAAGTGTGGTTTATTCCATTTTACAACCCCTAAAGTCTTGCTTTGAATATAATTGATTGAAAAAAGGTAGAGAGCATGCTGAAAAGGTGGAAACTCATCTCAAGAATTCAACCTAATTCAATGAAAAGTGTAATATTAGAGTTAAAAACAGCAGGAAATTAGTTATGCCCATGTAGAGCTAAAATACCTTTATACGAACAGCACTCTGCAGAGATATAACACAAATAATAAACTTGCAATATGTGTTTGATACATCCCCTCGATTCTACCCCAAACACCTAGTACAAAAACACAATTATCTCAGCATGACTGCCAACAAAATTCATAAACATATCACTGGCTCTGTCGCAGACAATCAGTGGAAGATTTACAATAAAAACAACAACTACTGGCGTTTGTTATTGTAGACAAAGTAGAATGCAGTCATGACGAGTCATTAGTTTATCACCATGACCAAAGGAAAAACACATTTTGTCGAGTAACACATTACTCAAAGCGTGATTTGCCTCTGGTGTGAAGAGGCCCTGACTTCACAGCCTGCCTCAGGTCTCCGTGTTGACACTGTTATGGGAGATTATGGTGACCATTTGTCAGAAAGGACAGACTGCTGCTGAAACTACCACTACATGAGGTGTGAGGTCTATCACAGTTATTAGCATATGGTCCCAGTTACAGATCAGATGCAAGAGGCATGACTGACAGGGATGAGAGGAAATGTCAGCAAATGGAATACTTATCAAAGTGATTCAACCCTTATGCAATCAGCGGAGTACAGTCACTTGAAGGATTCAATTACATCAGCATATGTATCACATGGGACACATTTTGCTCCATGTCAACTCACTGTAGACATCAGATTTAACTACAGAGATATGTGGAGGAGAAGTCAGAAGAAAATAAAAGTCTAAAATATTTGCTTTGTGCACGCACATTCAACAAATACCAGATGAACAATAATTACATCATCCTGGTAAAGCTCTCTATGTGGATCAGCTGTGATGCTCTTGGCCCAGATTAAGTCGTTGGCTTGATGCATGATAAATGTTATTTATATCACAGCTGGCAAAAAAAGAACAAATCTGTATATCATCGCCAAATATTTTATCTTTATCGATGTAAACTAAGCAATGAGAAATGTGCAGACGCAGCCTCATTTGACTTTCAAGTTTAATCATTTGGGAAATTTGCTTTGTAGCTTTCTTGCTGAGAGTTAAATGAGATTGATACAGTAAATGGAATAGTCCCGATGAAGCAGATAAACCAAGCTCTTTAACTATAAGTGCTTTGGAAATTGAAATATTATATTATAGATAAATACTTCTAAGAGAAATAAACAAAAGAGTGAACGCAGAAGTAGTTATGGATGTCATGTCAGTTATTTTTGGCTTATAATCTTTTATGGGAACAAGTATTTTACCAGTTTCAACATATATAAAATATCTCAGAAGAATAAAAAAAAACATGTCAATGAAACTATAATTCTGAACTGGGGGAATGCATTGCGACCAGGAATGGGGCACAGTAACTCTCAGAGGCACACATTTAACACACACACACACACACACACCAGCACACACACACAGCAGCAGCGGCCACCCCCACATATCCACAAACCTGCATTCCGGAAAAGACATTTTCCATGAGTTAATCTTTCTACAGGGAGACATAGCAAGAAGATGTCCTTCAATGCATCAATTTAATCACTCAAATACGAGGTGGGGCCAACTGTCGAGAGGCTTAGCCTGCTGAACAGAACCAAATCATGAGTGCAAGTGGAAGACATCTTGGAAGTGGGCCAAAGCGTGGCGGCGAGGGGCATTCTGCTCATAACTGGGGGAGCGACCTCATTTTCCGAATAAAAGCCAGTTTACATAACACGTCTCTCCCCATGACAGGGAGCACTAGGCAGCTGCTGCCAGGCCTGTGGCTTTCACTCAACTACCCAGAGTTCACTGAAAAGTATTCTCTCAGCAGAGCCACAACCCTCTACTGCAAGTTTCCAATATTAACATGTTATAACAAAAAAACGGTCTTAAATTGAAAGTAATGCATAAACACTTTGGTAACCTCAACTATTTAATTGCATAACTCTTATTCCCTGAGATCCAAGCATTGGAAGGAAAAGGGAAACCATCAACCACAGTGACTAAGGTAATGGGTCCACCACTGTCTATATCCTTGACTCTCCTTCAGTTAAAAAAAAGGAAAAAAGTTTGGCAGGGGTAAATTGGGTTGTGGCTTATAATCTTTTATAATAACTATTTTACCAGTTTCAACATGTCTAAACTTTCTCTGAGGAGAAAAAAAACATGTCCAGGAATCTATCATTCTGAACTAGGGGAATTCACCACAACCAGGCAAACATGTTATAATCTTTTGATAATTAAATCATAATTCAGATATATAAAAAAACCTGACTCACAAAACAGTGATTTGACACATTTGAACTATAATATTTTTAAAAGAAGAGTAGTGGTTCATGATGGATGGAGGCTGAACAAGAGCAGGACAAATGGCAAAACAGGTGTACAGTCCTGTCTGAAGAAAAAGATAATCCAGTACGACAGCGTGGCTTTTTACTGTAAATATTTTTTAGAGGTCTGTCATACAGAGAAATACATGATTTCTTAATTGTTGACAATAGGCTACTTGCTTTGGTATTTTAATTCATAGAACTAAGGAAAATACAGTATTTCACTAGTCTTACCTTCTAAATTAATATAAAAGCAAATAAATGTGATGTTAGTCCATTTATAAACTCAACAATAAAAGTCAGCACAAAAACAACACAATAAAACATGTCCAGGTGAAGTACATGAGGAAGACTGTTTATGTAATCAGAATGTGATTCTCCATGCTGGACCAGGATGACATACTTGGAGGCGCTCTGTGAAGCAGGAGCCTCTGTTTTCATTGGCAAAGACACGTTGGACAGTATAAAGTATTAGTAAGAACACATTCATCCTCAATGCATTCCAGTACAGGCATTTACCAAAGACTCCATGCGCACATCATCATTTATCACTGCACCTTATGAAACACAGTAATAATAATTTAGGACAAGGTAGGTTGAAGACTTTTGAGATTTAAAACAATTTCAAGACCTGTGTCACGTCTGTTATTATGGTCTTCAGGTGGTTTAGTAAGAATAGGCACATATTGACGGCCTTGGCAATAGTGTAAGTGATGTAGCACAAATGATAGGTAGATTTACGGAGAGTATAAAGCCCAGGAGAGAGCTAAATATCTGAGATGGTGTTGAACTGTGTAGGTGTGGAGGCCTGTTTGGAGACTTAGCTGCTTTCTGAGTTACTGTTGGCAGTTTAACGAACAGCTGATATATAAACCAGGAGACAGTGCCGAGTGATTTTGAGGTCCAGCCCTGGATGCTTACAACTATAGCATAAGTGATTTCACAGCCTCTACTGTAAAGCTGTATTTAATACCATTTCATTGTTCCATTTCAGAATAGCACAGTGAAGAAATTCAATGTGTTTAAATGTACACAGCATGAGGTTTAATAAAAGGTAATACACACCTTAGATTATGTATTACATGCACATCTGTTCCAATGTTAAACATCAGTATCATTTGATCAATGCTGACATCAACGACTAAAGAATTACATGAAGGCAAAACAAAGTTATGTGTTGCATGATACACTACGACCCAATATTCCTGTTGAATTAGTCAACAGATGATCTAATTCCCTCACACTGCAGCTCGGAGCTGTCCAGGAGATATTTCATCAGGACACAGGTCATTTACACACCTCCGGAGACCAGTCATCATATGTCATAAAGAGAGTCAAAGCATTTTAATCTCACATCTGCTCTTCATTACCATTCCATGCAAAAATAAACACAGGGCTGCAGTTAGGCTATTGCACCTCACCCCAGGAAAAGGGAGAGAAGAAATCGGGAAGAGGCAGAAAGAGACAGCAAGAGAGAGAAAATATTATTAGGCATCATGAGTCCAACAAAACAAAAATTCCACAATTCCTATGGAAAATGACATTGTGTTCCTACTATGAAATCAGACCACTTCCAGGCCTTAGTCCCATCCATGGAGTTTTCCTTTTACGAGGCACTATATAACATCACAGTGACAGATACACCACAGCAATTTCATAGTCCATCCCTTCCCCAACAACTCCTGCACACTCCACAACAAAATATCACTTTACTGATGCTGATGTTACAGTGCACAAAGATTTCCCTAGTTCATATCTAGATGTGTATGCACCTTATCAACCTGTAGCATTTAGTAAGGCTCCAAACCAGGGCCTTATTCTTATAAGACATTTCTGCCCAGACATTTTTACATTTAACTGACTGGGATTGCTCAAAACCCTAAAATATCTTTGTGTTTTGCAAGATTAGTTCATATTCCGGGAGATGACAGCAGCTAAGATCCAATTTGTTCTACAATACTGTGCATGCAACTTCAATGCTAGACCTTGAGATCAATTTACCATGGAGCCTCACAAAAAACCCTCTATCATGACAGACTGAATCAGTGGGAAACTTGGTAAAAGAAGACAGCTGTGATTCTGTACATTAATACATCTTCAGCACCATGTCACAAAAGACACTCTGTATTTGTTTGTGTATTTTGATTTCTTAAAAACGTGCTAACTCGGCTCACATGATGCACCAACGCCAAGCCAGACAGTTTGACCTTTGACCCTGAAACTAACCGGACAAGTTTATTCATCAGTTATAACTTGTAGTATAATTCTGTGGCAGTTAAGATACACATAAGCACACGTACACTCACACACACACACACTCACATGACTACAGAAGACAGAGGCCAGCCTGTTTAACAAGTAGGTCAGATCAGAGAGAGAGAGAGAGAGAGAGACATTGGCTGCAGCAAGCACAGCATTTAGTGCCATCATTGGCTTTTCTAAACCAGCTGAAAAGACACTGAAGAAGTCTAAAGTCACACAGTTATGCAATGTAAGCTATTTGTGTCACATTAAGAATAGATTATTCAAAATGTGTGTGTTTTGAGTCTCACCTGAGGGCAGTCTTTGATGTAATGGCCTTTGTTGAAGCACAGGTGGCATAAGTAGTTAGGTGGGGGTCTTTTGTTTGGTTTCCTTGGCTCTGAAGAAAGGGAAAGGTCTGAGAAATGGTCCGTCAGGGTGTTGAGTCCATCCACGATGTTATTAAGGGAGCCATAGGGTGACACATTCTTATATACGTTGTTGTTTAAGGCCTAGAAAATAAGAAAAATAGCAAAAAAGGTTCAGTTTTAATATTGTATTCTCCATATATTTTTCTCTTTAATTTGCCATGTATAACATATTCTCTCAAGGTATTTTCATAATCAATCCACAAAGAATTCCCTGCTCTCAGTTTCATAGTCTGACTTGTTGACATACATAATACACTGAGAACATTACCACATACATGATAATATCGACATCAAATGTTGCATCTGGTTTCGTATTGGAGTGTTAAAAATGTACACATTAATCCCCAATTTCCTTTGGCATGGTCTCTGTCTTATTTTCTGGTGCACCAAAAAGTGAAGAAAAAAAAAGAGGTCTCTCCAAGATCATTTCTCTCATTAAATTCAGAACATCTGGCGAGAGGCCCAGCTGTGCTCATGAGCTGGAAAAGTACTGAGCATGTCCACAGAGAAAGACAGGACTTTACGGAGGATGACTCATTGTAAACAAGATGGGAGGCATGTTTCCTCGCCAGCCTGTGGAACATCAGCAATGTCACCATGCACTGTTGGCGGTAAACTAGCCATGGTCAGTATTTGTAGTCTACTAGGAGCCACAGGGAGCAGTGTGGCATGCCACAGGGCCCAGTGAATTCATAGAAGATGCCCTCTGAATATTAATAACAAGGAAAGCATTTCCAGCAGTTCCTTATTTCCCTTCTCATTCCTATCCTCCTTTGTTGAAATGTTACCACGAACAACAGGCAGGAATTGACTTCAGTGTGAAATTATGTGGATTTTAGCACATGCATTTTCATTTTTAGATGGTCAGGAAGCTCTAAATGGTCATCTGCCATGACATTTAATAGTTTAAATGCAATAATGACAAATATTTGAAACACCCTCAACAAGTAGAAACATCCCTGAGTACATAAACATGATTAACTGAACTCTTCATCCTCAGCTGACGGATATGTCTTTTTTTCAGTCACAGTTTTATGTCTGGGAAATAATGTTACTGTAGATGTTCAATGTTGCACAGCGCAGAAACCTTAGACTTGGCAACTTGGCCAGGGCTGAACGCCAAATCTTTATCTGCGGGCTGTGAGATTGTGTTGCTAACCAGCTCCAGCTTTAAAACTCATGTTCATTTATTTCGTGTAGTCGTCGTAAATCATGCATAACGGCTCGTAGTTTCCATCCATCTTCCAAGTTTTCCATCTGCCATGTGTTTCAGCTCTGTGTATTACTATGTTATCTCTCCTTGTGGACATGTGCATGTTTTTGTTCTTGCTAAACTTAATTCTTAGTGCAGGTTGTAAAGTTATTTCAACAAATATAAAACAGAACACTTTGCTAACTTTGTCTTCCTCACATTTCTTCAGTTTGGCTTAAAACCTTCTACTGTCAGCCCAGAGGAAACTGATTTCACACACATCTGCTAATGGTGGGTTTGTTTAATTTGTGTGTGTGTGTGTGTGTGTGTGTGTGTGTGTGTGTGTGTGTGTGTGTGTGTGTGTGTGTGTGTGTGTGTGTGTGTGTGTGTGTGTGTGTGTGTGTGTGTGTGTGTGTGTGTGTGTGTGTGTGTGTGTGTGTGTGTGTGTGTGTGTGTGTGTGTGTGTGAAAAAGTGAGTGAATGAGTAAGTGACTTAGTGAGTGAGAGACTCAGCAGGAGGTAGCGTGTGTATATGTGTTTATGTGTGTGGCGATGGATGTGAATGTATGCAGTGGCCTGGACGATGAGGACTTAACTGGTATCATTAGCATTCACTGGGGCTGTGAATTTGTGTATTTACCAAAATAATCTAGCAGCAAAAAATATGGAAACTTTTCAGTCAAACAATATCTGTATTCAATCCCTTTTATATCAAGATGTAGGGAAGAAAAACCTTTTTATACAGTTTTGATCATAGCAAGAAGTTGTGTTGGAAACTGAATGCTTCCATTGACATGATTGGTATCGAATTGGTACCATTGGTATTGGTATCACTTTAAGGACACTGGTACTGAACTGCGGTGTCACACATACACTGGGTAGTGGTGTCTCGTGCTGATTTGAGGTATAATACATTCCACAGGAAATGACTACAGGGTTAGATTAATCCAGAATAAATACACATGTTAATAAGTCACATTTAAGAATGTGTCTTCATAGCCTTGAACTAGGTTACAAAGGAGAAAGAAATGTCTGCTTTGAGACTGTGGTAAGCACAATTGATTTGTGTGAGTTTCAGATCAACAACCAATTATTCTATTATAATTTAAGTGGACTGTTGTGTGATCCTTCACTGCAAAAACAACCATTCTGCATTAGTCATCTCATCATCAAATCTCTGCAGAGGTTTATTTTACTTGGCTTAGCATGTAAAGTAAGTTGCAAAATACCCCCACCCCTTAAACCGTTTCCAGACTGTACGTCTTCCCTCAGTTTGAAACACTTATACTACTCATGCGGATTGAATGGCATTACACAATTGCGTGTAATGTATAATATGCACACCCAATTTTCAGAGGACTGTTTCATGTTAAATAACTTCAAAGGGCCTCTATGGTTACCACCATAATAATGGACACTACTCTAGAAGGTGAATACACCATCCATCTACTTCTTCTGTTTCCTGCAGTTTCCAACACATAGCGTCATAGTAACATAGATCTAAGGAACTGAACTAAAGTCTATTCAACACACTGGGAGGCTTGCTTTAAAGTCTTTACACTGCCATTTGGCCCACAGTATGTGCTTATTTTCCTGTGTGCTGTATGTATGTGTGGGTGTGGCGATGGGGCTCCTTTCTGCACAGTATGGTCTGCAGTATCAGGTTAGCCCGATGCATACATTATCTGCATGTTTGCCCCTAAAATTACACTGCACTACAAAAATAGTCCAAATGTAAACAAGGATGGATTTTGTTTGCACAACCTGGTCTATTTGAAGGAGAGAGGCAGCAGACCTCAGCAGGAGGCTGCAGTGGCCTCCTCTCACCAGACAGAGGCGTGCAGGGCAGTCTATTTCCATCTGTCCCTCTTTACCTCTCTGATCACACACATATCTGATTAAAACATAGTTTTGCTCAACAGCTTTCCCTTAAGGTTCAACTGTAATTCATCTGAATTATTCAATAACATCTTAGGGATAAGGAATTGAATTCTGTATACTTAGAAACCTTGTTGTGATATTTAGCTATTTCACTTTTTATTTATAGATCAAGCTTTAATAAGTTTCAATTGATTCCAAACAATCCTATAACATTCCTGCAATTAAAGTATAACTAATGAATCAGTAAGTTTATAGAGACACTGTGTACTGATAAGGCCAACCTCTTATGGAATCATGATGTTCATATTTCCCTCATTTATAATAATATTACAGTGGGCTCTTAAGCCAAGCTTTTTCTTGTGAAAGAATGACAATACTTATTAAGAATCGAATACATTATTTTATATGTTTAAACAATAAACAAAAGGCCCTGAAATGTTAATTAAATAATATTCATTTAATTGTTGTCTATATTAGAAATGTCATGGCGGTTTAGTGTATCCTACCAGAATAGCCCATACTGTACATGTTAAAATATTTGCTGCACAGTCAACAGATCATGCAGTTGCTTGCGATAGGTTAGTAAATTCAACCAAAATCTCACAAACTTTAATAACTCCAGATATGTATGCATGCATGTTTCACCTCATTGCGCTGCAGCTGAAAGAAGTTGTTGAGATAGTTGGAGTTCAGGGACGAGCTCAGCTCCGCCGCTGCGGGAGTCTTGCTGAAACTGAGATCCGGGTGGGAAGAGTTGGGTTCGGGTCTGAATGCGTCAAAGGCGCTGGTCTGGTGGGGGTCTTGTAAGGAAAGATAGACCCAGTTGAGAAGTTGCGCAGGCTGGTACACGGAGGCACTCGTGTCTATGGCAGACAACAAGCTCATCTTTCAATTCAAATGGCTAAACTGGATTTTCCACCGCTGATTCTTGGACTGGTCTCAACTCTTTTGCCGTCTTTGCTTTTCGTTCCCCGGCAGATGGCAAGTGCTCCTTTTTTATCCCCGTAAAGGGCCCTGTCCTCCTCACGCCGGGAGCCTCGTCCCAGTTAGATGTTACTCAAAAGTCATTGCGCTAACATGTCAGTATAAAAAGTTTTCCCCTGCTCCCCATGGTCCGCTATCTGCCTTTATTGCAGCGGGGCAGAGAGAGGCTGTTTGAATATGTAATGAGGACGGCTCTACGTCACAGAGCACGCAGACCAATCAGCGATTAGTTTGGATGAATATTCACGACCAGCCCACTGGATGAGACAAATGGTTCATCTGGCTCTTCTAGACATTAAATCCATCAGATATTTTCACCAAGGTTAATATACTCTGCCAACTTAGCCAATGAAACTAAACAATTGTAATACATAATTAAACATAATCATAATTTTCAGCCATATGATGCCATGTATTAGTAACCTATTTGGTACTAATAACATTTGTTTGTCGGTGTTAGGTGGGAGGGGAGGGGATGGGATGATAGGTGTTTTGTTTATTTATGGTTAGAAGTGAGTAGACACCTTACTGACTACTATTTGGAGTGTCCCTGTGACTTATGCTAATTTAGTAAAGGCTTAACATTAGGTAAACAGTGTTTCTCCCATATCATTACATTCCAAATTCTGTCAGAAAAGTTGATCAGCCGTCTGCAAAATAATGATTAATGTTTGGAACAAAATAAAGAAATGGATCATTCGTAAGTAAGGCACATTAGAAAATACTAATAATAATTGAACACCAGGCCCCGGCCTCTTTATTGAGCGCCTCGCATACTCCAAGACATCCGCTAGGTGGCAGTTTATACACTTTATTGGTAGAAGCCGAGGTAGTGTGGAGAAAACCTTTAGACTGGCTCCCTCTTGTGTCAAATGTCTTTCACACACACAGACAGTACAGTTGTGTAATTCCTAACAGAAGTGTGTACAGCTTCCTTATTTTTTTACTCAAGACTCAGTTTCCTTCTTATGATCAGTGACAGATAAAGATATCCCTTCCTCATTGGTGTTGATAGGTCATGATCACATCACAGCCACGTCACAATAACCAGTCACAATGCATTTAATAAAATCATTCACGTGTTTTTATCTGCTTTTACTTTCTTTAAAGCGTTTAGTATAATTGTGAATAAAAGGGCTGATACAAATTGAGTTTATTACAACTATGATTATTATTGGTTTAATTTACAGAGCCCCCTCTGTAAATTAAACCAATATATCATATATCCCTTTATATCATCTGATTGTTAATAATTCGTAAATGTGGATCAGTAGACCTAAAGACCGTCATGTTTGTGGTTTGTTTATTTGACAACATGCCTGTGAAATAAAAGACCTATTGAACATATAGGTGAGGTCGGTCTGTCACATTTTCCATCATGCCATTGATGGCCAGGTATGTATGGTTAACAAATATTTGTTATTGTCACATGGTGGTGACAGGACAGCTGTATGTGTCACTGCTGTAGTGTGACGGGCAGACATCTGGGTGGGTTCTTTAAATGGAAACTCTGAGTCCCACCCACAGCAGTCAAGTACAGACAGAACTGAAGCTGCTAAATAGAGATCTACGTCCTCCAGGAAGAGACTGCAAGCAGACTAAAGTAAGTGCTAAAATCCAACAACTATTCAGGCCTAGCTAGAATGGTAAATGATATAGGCCTATTAGCTTACATTACAAGTTATGTGTGGATAAGTGGGAACTATTTTTGTAGTCGTTTTGTGGTCGTTGCTCTGCTGTTCTCGGCGCTGTCGTTAGCCTACCAATGCATAGTTACCAGTGCCTTTAACCATTTAAGGTTACAAAATCCTCGTCTTGCTTTTGCTCCAGTTTGCTGCTTTAATATCGACAGCTTATTTATGCTTAACCAGTTAGCTAGGTTAGCTCAGTTACAGCTCAGAGCACTGCGGATACAGCCACATTATGTAAATAGTTTGAAGATTAGGCTTACAGGCCTGAAGCCCGCGTTGTAAAAGCTAGCGTTCGGTTAAAAACGAAAGTTGTGTTACACACAAGCCAGTTTAATGTCTGTTTTCCATTGACTAATTATTCTATTGACTGTTCAGCATATTGTTAAACTATCTGTGCAGTGTTCTCACTACCCCAGTAAAGTCATTAATGTTTCGCCGATCTAGACATCTTTTTTTTTTAAACTGAGTAAACTTGACACACCCTGCAATAAAACACTTTGGAACAAGATGTTAAGGTTAGCTAAACATAAGCGGAACTGTCTTAACACACATTTGGAAGGTATTATTGCCCCATATTGTGGACTTTGGTTATTTGTAACACATTTTACCCAAAAACTATACAATTCTTTACTCCCTAAGCAAATAACATTATGGCTGTAGCCTACATTGGTGTTAAGATTCGCACGTGCATTGTGTTTCTGCACATGATTTCTCCACAGAAATTTCTGCACATGATTGGCTTTTTAAGCAGGTTATTGACATGAAGTTTAAAAGTAAGACAATCATCAAGCCAGATACCTAGGTATTTATAACAGGCAACCACTTCTAGTACTTGTCCTTGCATATTAACAATATCTAAAACAGGCTCTGGTGTCTTTTTAGCTTTTGAAATAGCTTTTGTGTTTCTGTAAAGCCACAGCTTCTCACAGTTTGAAGCGCTCCGCGCTGTAGTGGAAATGCGCCATAATGCGAAATGTTTTCACCTGAACAGCAAGGAAATGTGTTGTTAAACCTGAACCATCTGACCCTAAAGAAGTCAAACGTTGTGACCAAATGTGTTTCACAAAGGCACTAGACTTAGGGCATATTAGGATGAATGGGTTAAAAACAACACTCAAGCTGTCTCTATATTGACATCTTTTTCCTACAAGAATCTGAAAGTAGGTAATATAATACGTTATTTATTTACTGAACCTTAAAAGCTTTTATCTTATTGAATTGGACATCTGTATTTCATAAGGTAGGTTCCCTGCTCTGTGTGCCTATTCAAACACAGCCATGTCTGTTTCTGTGTCCATAAAATGCAAAGCAGAGAAACTGTTCCATTAAGTCCTGTGAAGTCAGTCTTACCATGGAACAAGTAGGCATACTGGAGCAAGGGCATTTCATGTTAGGCTAAAACCAAAAAGAAAGTTTCCTCACCAACCCACCACTATAATAATAATGTCTCTGACCCAATGGCCCTGGAACAAACTGTTTGCAATTATTTGGATTGCAGTGACACTTCAGAACGTTGCTACATAAAAATAAAAAAAAAGACTGGGAAGTGTCATTGTACTACTAAGGGTGTCATTTTTGGTAAACGCACATGACAGTGTACTGAGAAACGGCTAAGGTTAACAGAATGAATTTACCTGGTCATGAAGTCAGCATTGTTTGACTTAGACATCTAAGGCAAGACACTTTGGAAGTCCTAAAAAGATCAACTCACAGATGCTGAATTTCTAAAGAGAAACTACCAACTAAAAAGGAAATCTTCCCACACATTAACAGCATTGTTCTCTTTCTTTCTGTCCTACCAACAGATAAAAACACATATTATTTGGTCATCTTTGGCAGCCCTTTGATTGACAGTCCACTTTTATTCCTAAAGCCATGAGCTACCCTGGATACCCCCCTCAGGCTGGCGGTTACCCACCACAGCCTGGGGCTTACCCTTCACAACCTGGTGCTTACCCACCTCAGCCTGGAGCTTACCCACCCCAAGCTGGAGGCTACCCACCGCAGGCTGGTGGATACCCTCCTCAACAGCCTGGTGGTTACCCTCCTCAACAACCTGGTGGTTACCCTCCTCAGCAGCCGGGTGGCTATCCTCCTCAGCAGCCTGGTGGCTACCCTCCGCAGGCTGGAGGCTACCCACCACAAGCTGGAGGCTACCCACAGGCCCCCCCTCAAGGTAAGCTATTGTGCTGTTTATGATAAAGTAAGATTTCAAAATTTGGGAAATATGTTAGCCAAAGCTGCCTACTTTCTCATCTAGCAGATAATCACAATAGAGGATTTATATATACTTGCAGAAGAGCGAACATTTGTAAAACAGAGTGTTAAGGTATTTTGTAGCCTATCATAGAAAAGGGCAGTCAGTAATCTCGTGTTTTTAGGCCACAGGCATCATGAGACCTATAGTTAAAAGAGTGGAATTTAGTTTTCACCAAAAACAAACAAATGTCTTCTGTTGCTAGGTGAAGCAATTCCCACAGTCAGTCCCTCACATTGTACTCCCATTCTCCGTCTAGCTCCTTTTCACCTACACGTTAACTAGTTGGGTCGCGAGAAAAAGGAAGTTCCACTCAGAGCAGTCCTTCCTGTCTAACATTCTAAATTATGTCAGGCATGTAGTCGCACAATGCGCCCTAAACTCTTCTGAACAGCTCTGTCTTTGTTGTGTGCTGCAGGCAGCTGGGGCGGGGGCCCTGCTGGTGGATACCCCTCCATTGGTCTTGGCAACTTATCCAACCCTGGATACAACCCTGGCATGGTGAGTTTAGCCTTAAAAAACCTCCTTACAATTTTATTTTGAAATATGTGTATGATGCAACATCATCAGATTATTGCGTTGAATATTCCAGTTATAATTAGTTACACAGCCATTCATGGAATATCACAGACTTTCACTTTGTGGTAAGACTTTTCCAAAACATTGTCTTCTTTAAATCCTCAGCATCGCCATTGTCTCCGTCAGCTTCTCTTTCCGCATGAGAAAAACTGTCATTTACTTAAACCTATCAATCTAATCCAATTTGCATTCCTTTTCTTTTCTGAGTCATTGTCTTGTTATATGTTAACATGAATTTCCATCCTGTTATATAACATGGCCACACTTTTTTTGGATACTTTTATAACTGGAAGAAGTTTCAAACATGAGGACATTATCCACAGTTTTTCCTCTGAAGTAAGAGGCGTTATTATTCGATCAATTGCATAAATATAATAAATGCATCTAAATCTAATCTAAAAAAGGTGTGACCGGCTATCTCTGCTTTGCATTAATGAATCTTCAAACGTCTGTACACATTTTATGGGATGCTAATCTTTCTAAATCACAGGCCCACCAGACCCCTATAGGCATGGGGGGTTTTACTCCAAACCCATCCATGTACGCCCAAGCCCCCGGGGGGTACCCACCTGCTGCTCAGCCCAGCGGGTATGGTGCCCCCGCCCCTAACCAACAGTCATATGGCCTGTACCCACAGCCAGGAGGAGGCATGCAACACCCCCAAAGCCAAGGGATGGGCTACCCTGGTCAGCCTGGCCAGCCTGGCCAGCCTGGCCAGCCAATGCCCGGGTACCCTGGTGCACCCCAACCCAACCAACCCATGCCAGGGTATGGAGGAGCACCAGCACCTTCACCAGGTTACCCAAAGGTCCCTTCACCAAATCCATCCATGCCAGCTTACGGAGGAGGAGGAGGAGGAGTCATGCCAATAGCTCCACCTATCAATGTAAGAAACACTGAAAGTAAAAAAGTAAACATCTATCTTTGTATAGATCTCTGTAAACTCAATGTTATGCCAAAATCCGTTTTTCCTTTTTGTTAAATAACATGTCATTGTGTTGTTACATCAGAGAGGATTCAGGGGAACAATCAAGGATTTCCCTGGAGCTGACCCACTCAGAGACTCAGAGGTGCTGAGGAAGGCCATGAAGGGCTTTGGTGAGTGCTATATCCTCCAGGTTCTGGATGTTGTCCATTTGGGAAGTGGTGTTCTATCTATATTTAACTTTGTGCTGACTTATTTAATTATTTTTGAAAACTGACCAGTAGGAAACTATATATTCACATCTATTACAATTGTAATCACAGTTTTTCTTTTTCTTACATAAACACAATTAAACACTTAACAATTACAGCTCTTTCTGCCTTAATGCACATTTCTGTGAAGGGACAAAGATACTATAGAAACAGTGTGACAGATTTGAAAATGAAATTGGTTAATAAAGTTGTCAAAGCATTCCATTGACTGTTAGCTTACAAAGACTTTCATGAGGCGAGGACAGCCTATATTTCCATTCCCATTGCTTTGGGTATTTATAAAATGTTTGAAATTAGACATTTAGATATGTTTCTTTGTCTGTTTCTGATTTGAAACTGTGGCCCCATCTACCCAGGTACTGATGAGCAAGCCATCATCGAATTACTGGGGAATCGCTCCAACAGGCAGCGCGTGCCTTTGCTCCGATCCTACAAAACTGCCTATGGCAAGGTAACACTCATGTTTATGCCTAATGATACGTCTATATGTTGCTAACGTGATGCCATTTTTCTTCAAGAGTTGATTTACTTTGGAAAAAAACCCAGTTGTTTTCAAAACAAACACATTTCCTCAATACATAATTATATGTGGCTCAGTGTGGATTTCCTAGCAGAGTGAAATGGTGACGAAGAGACAGCAGGTGCTGGGACTGCCAGTAAAACGGACAGAGGATTGGATGTCCTCAGAGCTCATTATAGCTCATAGCTTCTTGCTGTTTTTCACAACAGCAGTTAATGATGGTTTTGAGTTATACTTACCAAGTTTCCATTTTCAGGATCTGATCAAGGACCTGAATTCAGAGCTGTCTGGAGACTTTAGGAAGCTGGTCATGATCACGCTGAAGACCCCCGCTGAGTTGGATGCTTCTGAGCTCCACGATGCCATCAAGGTACATTCTTGGGAACAAAACTCATTTCTCAGCACCTTCTTATCGTCAAAGTTAAATTATTTATATTTCTTGTTATTATGTCATTTGCATTGTAGAGCCTTTTTTTTTTAAAGTATGTATATATGTTACATTCTTATACAGTAAAGTAAAGAAATCTATTAGTAGTAGTTGTATGTAAGGATTTCAATAAAAAGGGCCAAGATGAGGTTTTTAGGTTGTTATTGTTTCCTAACAGGGAGCCGGAACCGATGAAGCCTGTCTGATAGAGATCTTGTCTTCTCGCTCCAACGCTGAAATTAAGGAGATAAACCGCATTTACAAACAAGGTAAGATGCCTCGGGGCTGTTGTGATCTCCTTTATCCCACAGTGCCACAACACTGTTTTGGAAATGTTATTCCTTTCGTAGATAATCTCTGTCTATCTTAATGTGGGTACAAACACAACATTTGTAAACTGTAAATGTTTTAGCAAAGAATCTGTCTCACCTAAAGTCAATAAGGACTAGTTTCTATAGTCTTTTATGAATTCTTCAGTTTTATGATTTTATGTATTTGTTTCATCTGTGTTGTTTGCTGTTATGCTAATGTGCTGTAATGTAATGGTCATTCTATCTTCAGTATTTGCCTGACAAGCTGCTAGCTCTTGTTTTAAATGAATCTTAATTCTTTATTAATCCAGTGTTATAATGGCTGTTTCATATTTGAAGCTATAAAAAATAGATATTTCAGAAAGTTCAGTCAACAAATATAACATTAATGATCAGCCTTCAAAGGTTACTAACTTGAACCAACCGTATGTTTTTGTTTGTTAAATTGTGCCATTTTCTTTTTGCTGCCATTTCAGAAAACAAGAAGACACTGGAGGATTCCATCAGTGGGGATACTTCCGGACACTTCCGCAGACTCCTGATCTCCCTTGCTCAGGTATGGATATTATATATATGATTATATATAGATTACTATTATAAATATCTCTCAGGAACTACTGTCCCATTTGCTTATTACTATGCTTTCCTGAATTTTGCAGGGTAATCGTGACGAACGTGATCATGTCGACATCTCTCTGGCTAAACAAGATGCTCAGGTATGATCCACTTCACTCATTCATATTTTATGTTTGGTGATTTATCTGCGCCTTGGTACTGTAGGTCTCATATTACTTTTACCTTGACAAATTGATTGCTGCGACATATTGATCTGTACACATAATGTCTCCTTATAGTCTCTGTATGCTGCTGGAGAAAACAAGCTGGGAACAGATGAGTCCAAGTTTAATGCCATTTTGTGTGCAAGGAGCAAACCTCATCTCAGAGCAGGTATTCTCTATGGAGACATGTTAATAAGCATAATCTAACATAATAGTCGACATTTAAAACGCATTAAAATATAAATGAGTAACAGGCCACAAATGCAACTGTAGTGCCTTGTAGCAGTTTTACTGATTGTGTGTGTGTGTGTGTGTGTAGTGTTTATGGAGTACCAGAAGATGTGTGGCAGAGATATAGAGAAGAGCATCGAAAGGGAGATGTCCGGAGACCTTGAGAGTGGCATGTTGGCAGTGGGTAAGGATACACGCACACGCACACGCACACACCTTTTCAAGGATAGCCTTAGATGGGTTACACCCAGGTAACGTGAGTCACAATCTGTGCTGCATAATTAGGCAATGACGAGTGTCCACAGTACATGTTTGACGTACAATTCAACCATTAAAACGTTTCCATTGTCATTGTATTACCTGTTGTTGTTGTTGTTGTTCAGTTATGTTAATTCATCTTTGAATAAGGTGTTCTGGCAAATGGATAATCTCCTTTTTCCCCTTGATGTTGCCAACAATTATCAGATATATGGTACAGTAATCTGTTTTAGATGTGAATCTTTCCTATCGTGTGCAATTCCATTTTTCTTACGTTTTCATTTTGAAGTGGTTTGACGTGCAGTGTGGAATGTTTGCCATTGGTTTTGATGCTGTGTTTTGTTTCAGTCCTCTGGACAATGTTTTCATTTCTTATTTGCATTTCTTTCAAAATAAAACGTGCCTTTTTATAGCTGCATTACTCATTTGGCTTTTTGAAGGCATACAAATCCCTTCCAGAAACAAACTGAAAAAAGCAACCCTGACCTAACATCAACTATTTTTGTAGCTAATATTAAGCAGACATAGGGCAACATTATTACCCCTATGTTTACCATATTTCCTTCCACCTGATGAATCATGTATTCACTCTCCTTTTTAGCTCTGTTTTAGTCCCTACCAAAAGAGAAATACCTTGACATTTGAATGCATTCAAATGCAATAAATTTCCTGTTTGCCATTTAGTGTTGGACAGGTAGTGTGTAAGCAGCTGCTGCCTGCTGCTAGCAGTGGAGTAGTGTGTTAATGAGAATGTGTAGACTCAACCAGTAGGTTCATGTGCCTCAAACAGGCTTAAAAGCTCAGTAGATAATCTTCTATAGGTTCGTCCTTGTGAGTGACACACCCTTAAGAGAGTTACAATATATACATTTTCATGAACGCTGCTTTAAATGTCGCCCTCCTGTTATATTTTCATGGTGTGGGCATACGTTTTTCTTCTCATAGTTCACTTTTCCGACAACACATAAATATTTCTGTTTTCATGCTTACCTTGCAGTGATTGTAAGAAGTTGCTCTTTCATAATAATAATTAAGGGATTATTATTAAAAAAGAAGGACACAGAGTATGAATTAATGTGAACACTGCTTGTGTTGATAATAAATAACTATTTGTGTTTCAGTGAAGTGTATTAAGCACACACCTGCCTACTTCGCTGAGAGACTTTACAAGGCCATGAAGGTGAATATCCCTTTTTTGCTAGATAGTAAATATAATAGTAAATATAATTAGATTAGTGTAGCATTATATTTAATTGACCTCGCTCTCATTGTATGTGTGTGTGTGTGTGTGTGTGTGCTTTTTTTCAGGGAGCTGGGACCAAAGACACAACCCTGATCCGGATCATGGTCACCCGTTCTGAGGTTGACATGCTGGATATCCGTCAGGAGTATGTGAAAAACTACGGCAAGTCACTGTACACGCACATCTCTGTAAGTATCTTCATCATTATATATTCTGTTTAGTACAAATAGCCATATAGCCACATGGATGATTTAGAAGCAACATGTGTTTTTTGGGACAGATATCTAAATGATTTACTGACAAATGTGTTTTATTGACAGGGAGACACATCAGGAGACTACAAGAAGCTCCTACTGAAGTTCTGCGGGGGCAGTGACTGAAAAGGAAACAGTGACTACTACATTATAGAAATGCTCTATAAATATCAGTTTCCTGCCTTATCTATATGCACACGCCCCAAACCTGCATGCCATGCCAGTACTCTCAATGCAATGTTTACCTTTTTTCAAGAGCCACATATATATATTGCTACATATTGTTTTTTTACTATATGCAGTATGCCAAAAAGGTCTTTATATTTTTTCACTTGTGATATCTTTGCTGGATATTTGTGTTGAATATGTATGGCCATACGATAGAATTGAAAGAGATTAAATTAGATATTTTAGAGCTATATATTTTAAAGATATTTTATATCAATTTGCCAATATGATCAGATAACTAAATCTGACACGTTTATCAGCTAATTGTCAGGTTCAGCAATGCTGAATTAGGCACCAGACATAGAATATATTGCAGCAAAGTGCCAAAGTTGTCTGTCAATGTTTGCAATTATGTTGTCCCTTCTATATTTGTTATTTTCTTTGTTAATCACAATTGGCTTTATATGCAAATATGTCATGTGTATGGTTTATCTTTTTTTTAAGCATGTAAAACTTAAGCTTTGCATTTCATCAGTTGTTGGTGATTTTATGTTCATGAGTCTCAGAAAATAAATGTTGAGAACCTGCGCCGAAAGTGTTTGAGGTTCATCCATCACATGAAATTCATACAAATGTTTTTATTTAAAAATACAACAAACAACATGGACAGTCCTATATTTATCCTCTGGTTCACAAGCAAACAAATCCTTAAGTGCAATACAAAAAGTTTTTATCAGTTGATTTATTAACCAATTGTAATATCCTCTAAACTGTGACAGCCCGTTTTGTAATGCACTGACATTGTTAGCACTTGGCAATAGACTCGGTTTACCACTAGAGGGCAGTAATGTCCTAATCCAACCCCAACAGCTACACCAAAAGTGGGAATTTCTTTTAAGATTTTTTTGGGCAAGATTAGCCTTTATTGAAGATGGCAGTGTTGAAAGGGGGAGACAGAGGGGATGACATGCGTACATGGTTCCAGGCCGGATTCGAACCTGGGTCCTGCGCATGGGAACTGAGTCCCTATACATGGGCCAGCTCTACCATGGTCTAGTGAGCTATATGGCGGCCCCAAAAGTGGGAATTTCAACAAGAAAAGCTCTTAAATATGCTCAGTGTGAAGAATATTGGTCCTGATAGGATGGCATCAGTTCAATAAGCATGATCACAATTTAGTTTGAATTAGTACAGGCTACATAATACACAATGTCTTCATTCTCCAACATTAAATACAGTGCATTTTACACAATCAATACACATCCATCATTTCTCTTTCCTCGAGGGGTGTGAGGTCAGTATGTATGGCTGCACATGGAGCTCTCCCTGGCTTATTACGTGCTGTTGGCTTCACTTAAAATGCTGTTGACCACTTGACTGTAGAGATGTGGCTCTGCGCTCGGCTGGCTACAGTGGTGTGTGTAAGTCAACTGCACTACGATCAATAACTCTGTGGAGTGAGGAGGGGGAGGCCCGTCCTATTGATGGCTTCCATAAAGCTGCCTTGGCAATATTAAACAAGTCTAGCTTTTCTACAGCCATGCTGGAAGACTCATCTTTGATCACATCATGTTCAAATTGACCATAAATGACTGGAAAGGCTGGAGGACTTCAGATAGATGTTTAGATTACAATAACTAGAATTTTAATGAAGATTAGACGCAATTAAATCGGTTTTGAGAAGATAATTTAGCCATCATTATAAAAGTCTTCTAAGGCAATTTAAAGTGCCTCTGCATGGCTTGTCTCTGCCCACACTGTAGTTATGATATCATTATGATCAGAATCCTCCCATCTGATCCAGCCATGCTGAAGGCTGTGTAATTCTCTGTTAATTAGAAACCATGAATTGCTTAATTTAATGTCTGTTATTACTGATCTAATCATCAGGGAATCCTCACAGGGCCTCGAGGTGTGATGTATCAAGGGGAAATTATGTTTGTCCATTTTAAAATGTCTTTAAAATTATATATTTATATCCTTTGTTTAGCAAGGTAAGTCTTTGAGAAACAAATATATTTTGTAAGTATGATGATAACCAAAATAAACATGTTCTTTTTTCAATATGTTGCCTCCTTTTTGAGGTTCTGCACTGTTCATTCAACACTCATTCACTTGCATCCTTCCAGGGTGGAGGTCAAATAGATAAACTATTGTTGAGAATGCATGATCTAAAAGCAGTAAATAAATGCATGTAAAAAGCGAGTGGCTATAAAGTTGTTCAGTAAAATGCTTTTGCTTCTGTCAGCACTGACAGCTCCCTGTAGAATAACTCTATTCAGATATTGATTAAAAATAACTGCATTATGTTCAGTTTGAGACAATTTCACCAGGATAAATGATGTATTTGCTGACAGTCTCTTGAATAAAAGATAAAGCTATTATCTGCTCTGATACGGGCTGATAAACAAATCATATTTCACTAAATAATCAGACAGCTAGAAACACCAGCCCTGTTGTCTAAATAATAAACTCATTTATACCCCCAAGATAAAAGGCTGTTTTCTTTTTCAAATGTGAGTAGAATACTGACACAAACGTCCAATCTGTGTCAGCAGTGGCGGCCTGATTTCCTTTGATATGAACAATTTGTAATTAATTTTCATCTAAAGGGATAGCACATGGTTGCATGGAGCCAGCTATGGAGCCAGCATGGCAGAGATGGTGAAAGGGGGGGGGGGGGGGGAGTCGTAGATGTCACAATGAGATTCAGTGCATGCATGAATAAGGTCATGGTTTGAGAGGTATGCCTGCAGACGCCTGCCTCTGTGCCAACAATCTTTATTCAGCTGCAGACTGGAAGCAGAGTGCATCCATCACCATCATATTGTCCTTTACAAATCCTTTACAAATACAAATCACATGATGCTTATATGTACACATATGGCTCACTGCCCTCTTTTATTTTATCCAACACAGAGATACAGTAAGCATTGAAATTGGTTGCAAGCTTTGGATATAGAAACGTGGAGTGTTAGCCTGTGTCTACATTGGCATTATTATACAAGGACTATAGATATCCTTATATGTTAATGGCTGCTTAAGCATTCCCCCCCACCCCCTCAAAACAACTCTTAATGTAGTCAATAAAGGTTTTACTGATTCAAGGTATTACTCAAGTAAAGAAGGTAGCACTACTAGTGAAACACATGAATGCCCCTTTATATACAGCTCTGAAAAGAGACCACTCCAAATGTGTCTTAAATCTCAATCTCTGCACATATGGCAGCCATTCCATTACAGTGTCTGTTGAATTCCAACACAGATAAATGTTGTCAGTAGTTTATAGAAATGTTACTCAAACACATACCTTAGTAAAACCAGAGAAATTGATATGCTGCAGTGGTCTCTCTTGTTATATATATATATATATATATATATATATATATATATATATATATATATATATATATAATTCTGAATTATAAATGTATATTAAATATGTTAATAGGCCTACTTATAATGCAGAAATAAATATGTGCCTGTATGTGTTATACAGTAGTATAATATGTTATTGGATAATGTTACTGTTGCACTAGTCTGTAAATATAATTGTACTGTTTTAATGTTCATACACTGTTTATTACGTCTAATCATTATTGTATTCAGCTGAATGTACGTTGTGTATGAAATTATAAATTAAGAAAAACGAATCATAATTTTACCGTCACTATCATTTAGTGAAGGTAAAATTATATTTACTGTAATAAGTGGCAGCAAATGGAAATGCTAAAGTGAAGTAGGCCTATCTCAAAAGTGGACTTAGTGCTCAAGTAAATGTTACATTCCACCACTGCAGACATCAGAAACATTTTTCCGTTTTGTAAAAATAAAAGGTGGCTTTACTCTGAGGATGACTTTGTTGTTTCCCAACCTGCACCACTACGTCGATATATAAAATATATCTCCATATTTTCATGCAAATTCTCTCCATTCTCATTTTTCCGCCTGGGATTTACGACGTACTACGGTTTGATGTTTACGCCCATTGAAGAAATAGGTGTGTTTTTTGCGAAAGCTCCGCCCTATTTCTCCTTATATGGTCACTGAACGGCACGTTGATTGACAGCGGGCAGCAGCTGCTGAGTTGCTCAGACATGGCGGAGGATACAGTGTAACTGAGGCTCATCGGCGGAGTTACGTGAGTTTTCCCAGCAGTCGAGTCGTCCAAGGGCGCCTTAAATGATACATAAGAAGGGGAAAATGTATTCGGCTAAAGCGTGCTTTGCGAGGAAGCAAAAAAGGACCTGAACAGCCACACACGAGTAAGATGGAAAAATGTATCGCTGTTTAGTGCAGTCAACAGCCTTGGGCATTAAATATGGCTTCTTGTGCCTTTTTCAATATGCTATAAAAATTGATCTCCCGTGCAACCTAATGCCGTGGTGGCTCCGGCTAACTTCTGCAAGCCGCGATAAGTTAAGTTCATTAGTCGCTCGGTACTTTTGATCGGTAAGGACATAACATCCACTTGGCTGTCTGGGTTAGCTGGGAAGCTACGGAACTACAGCGGATAGCCATGGAGTCAAAGCACAAAGAGTTGCTAGACCAGTGCCACCAGAACTTATTGGAGTCCATAACAGATGCGGACCGAGTGATCGAGCTGCTGATAGTTTCTGGAACCTTGAGCCAGCTCGATAGGTTCGAACTGGACCAGAATTGTTCGTCCAGCGCCGAGAAAGTAGACCACCTTTTGAAGATGCTGATGAACAAGGAGAGCGACCATTTCCTCGACCTGTGTGTGGCCCTGGAGAAGGCATACCCTGACCTGTATGCTGCCCTGTTCAGCAACAACGGAGGGGGACCTGTGGACCACTCCACGGGTAAGAGCTGAAACACGAACTACACACACACAGGCTTTTAATATAGCCCTAAAACCAGCGTACACAGCCCCTTCCCGTGAGTAGCCTACAATCTGGGTGGTCTGGCGCAAGTAGACCGTGTGTGGATAACTGCACAACAGCAAGGCTTACAGCTTGATTTATTATTAACCACAGTTTGTATACAATGCTAATAAAGCTTCATTTGCAGTTTGCAAGAGAAAGCAACAGTGTTCCTCAACCACACGGTCCCTGAATGCAACACTATTCTCTGTTTAATGCACACAACACTATGCACTAGCTAGCCTGTGTCTTTAAATATTCAGCAGGACCTGCAGATCTAACACACAGCTTGTGGTTCATAGAGCCAAGGACTACCCTGTCATTATTATCAACCATGCTCTCTCCAGTCACTGCAATACACACATTACACATCCATGCTATACGGTTGGTTTACACAGGTATATTACATGTATTCTGTGATATTTGTGCAGCCTTATGAGAAAAAAACAACATAAATGTACCAATATCCAACTCTAACTCCAATTTGTTATCAGTGGCATGATATGGTTATGGTACATTAGGTAGCCTGACTTGTTTCCATGACAACGGTTGTAGTACTGACATGTAGGCCCATATCGACCTGTCCATGGGTATGTGCCTGCACATGCATGCAGACCTAAAGCATGGTTTACTTCAGTCCACCTTCCCTTTTAGAGGGAACCTTGTTAGTATGCTAACTGACAATTTGAACCATATTTTCCCCTTATGGTGCATTAATGCTACATTTATTCATTATATTCATTGATTTGCATTGTGTCCTCACAGCAACTGCCTTCTCTTCTGCGGTTTTGTAGTGTTGTTGTTGCACAGAGACAAAAGGCAACCAAGTGTAAAAGCCTTGTCTAGTTTTGCCTGTTTTGCTTCGGTGTGAATGACTGAAGCCAGTGGCTTACTCACAACCAGCGTCATGCCCCCAGGGTCTGAATGCAGGATGAGCCCTGAGATCCAATAGCTGGGAGGAGATGCAGAACAATGCTTCTATGTGACATAATCCACATAAAAAACAACTACATGGGTTATCTTTCAGATCGTTCTGACATAGCCGGAGCTTTATTTCAAAGCAACGCGCCTGTGTTTTGAAAATCACAATGTGATCTATAGTTTGGAGCTGCCAAGTTGTGGTGTGTCTCTGTCTAAGGCTATGAAGCATAGCAGGTAATGCTGAGTTGGTGTCTTGCTGCTCTGCTGACTGGATCGTTAATGCTTCCTTAAGCTTTATAACTTCCTTGTATTGAGTGTTGCTCCTGCAGAATAACACCTTAACTGAAATACTCTGACATATGCTGACATTTGTTCACTGCAAAACTGGTCCCTTTGTAAGCCCCTTGACTTTGACTGGACCTGACAATGTGGATTTGGGCTTTTTGCTCGCACACCTTTTTATAGACTGTAGCACTGGGCCTCAGAGGTGACCTGTACTACGAGAGAGTGATTTCCACTAGCTAGTCGGCCTGTAGTTATTCAACAGAGGATTAGGCCCTGCTGTCCTCTCTCTGGTGTAAACTCTCCGTGAGACACGCTCTATCGTGCCTGCACAGTCCCCTGTTAGCTGCCACGCTCTTGGCTACTTCTGTTTTGAGTTTAAGTGTTGTCATTTTTTTTTAAGGTGCTTTTTATTATCTTCAGTGTAGTGATTCAGCTGATGCGATTACAGCATTTTAACCACACTTGCGAGGTACCCAAGACGAGCCACTCACAGAGTGCCTCCAGGCAAAGAAGCTGCTGGTAGATGCAGCTCAGAGGGATGAACTCTTCACAGCCCTGGTGTGTGTGTGAAGAGAGGGAATATGCTTGTGTGATGAGTCTTGCTGATGGCAACCTGCTCTCAACTCATCCTCTTCTGATGCTGCCTGCCTGTTCTTGTTCTCAGATGCACTTCCTTTGCCAGACAAGAAGATTCAGAGACAGTTTCTTCCCGCGGGCAGTGAGACTGTTAAAAAATTGAACTGTTGACACAACATCAAACATTCAACTGCTACTCAGTAGTATGTATCTAATACCTAATATATATATATCATTCCAATAACTTGTATATAGACTCATACTGCACTATTCCACATCATAACTTTATTTCATTTTTATAACTATTATTATTTTTGTATTGCTCATGCTCTTATTGTTATTATGTTATGTTATTATGTTGCATTGTTGGAGAAGCCTGTGACATAAGATTTTCAACTGCATAATTACCTTGTAGCTATGTCAGATTGACAATAAAGAACCTTGAGCTGGCCATCTAAACACGCACACATTAGGAAATCATTGAAACTCCAAAGAAACATCTTCACCCCAAAGGAACAGCATACAGATGCTCATTGTTGAAAACTCAGGCTCTATAAATTATTAGGGTTTTTTGGCAAACTCCAAAGCTCTTTCTCCACAGAACATACAAACAAGCCATTCATTATTTAGCCTGTTTTGTGCATCACTATGCGATAATTTTAACAAACTCACGAACCCTGATATAAACTGTAAAGCAGATCATTCATTTAACATATTGAGTATGACTGAAATTATGTGGCAGAGCACATTTCTGCGTTCTTGAAACGGATTGAATACATTTCATAAATCCAAGCTGCTACCATCAAGCTGATGTCACGCCTCGGATTGTGTGCTTTTCCCCCTACGCTATACATGTAACAATATTCACTACCTGAAGAAATAGTGTACTAGAAGTGATGTATCTGCACATCCCCCTACTCTCTTCATCTTAAAGAGCCTGTTACAGTGATTTAAAGTAACACAATTCTCCCTGACAGGATGCAACGTCAACACAATCTTCTTCTTCTGCTGTCTGTTTGGCTTTATTTTCTCGTGGTCTTGTTTTCTCGCTCTCGTGCTTTGTCTTTTTCTCTCAGGCCCACTGTCCATCCTTCTTTAATTCCTCCCTCTCTCTCTTTTCTCTGACTCATTATATTTATTTTCCTCCCATAGAGTGGTTTCGTTTCTCCATGCACTTAAACAGGGGGACACAGCCGATAGACAGAGGAGGGTGATAGAAAAAAGGGAGCAAGAGAGAGGGGGACAACAGGCCTTTTGTTGAGAAGTTGAGCAGGCCCAAAAGTGCCCTGTCGGCAGCTTGCTCTTTCTGTGTGTGTGTGTGTGTGTGTGTGTGTGTGTGTGTGTGTGTGTGTGTGTGTGTGTGTGTGTGTGTGTGTGTGTGTGTGTGTGTGTGTGTGTGGTGTGTGTGTGTGTGTGTGTGTGTGTGTGTGTGTGTGTGTGTGTGTGTGTGTGTGTGTGTGTGTGTGTGTGTGTGTGTGTGTGTGTGTGTGTGTGTGTGTGTGTGTGTGTGTGTGTGTGTGTGTGTGTGTGTGTGTGTGTGTGTGTGTGTGTGTGTGTGTGTGTGTGTGTGTGTGTGTGTGTGTGTGTGTGTGTGTGTGTGTGTGTGTGTGTGTGTGTGTGTGTGTGTGTGTGTGTGTGTGTGTGTGTGTGTGTGTGTGTGTGTGTGTGTGTGTGTGTGTGTGTGTGTCCAACCAACCACAGTGGACAGACAGCATGAGTTGTGACCCTGACGCGCTTGTCAGGACTGCTGCTCTTAAATATCTCCCATGGGCTGGACCTGGCCTCACTTCCTTTCTGTCTCTGTCACCCAGTGACGCACACTGTCGCTCACCTCATCACCCCACTCTCTTTCCCCTTAGCAATCTCTGTACTCCTAGTCCAACTTTCTTCTATTCTCACTGAAGAAGCCATCAGTTTATCTATTGTTAGGGTTTCTGCTCAGGTGCAATTGACAATTCTCATGAGTTACATTAGAGAGCAGTTTTGTAACATCTTTGAACATTGAAAGATCGTTGGTCAGACAAAATAAGCAATATGAAACAATTGAGAACCCAGATAAGGAAATCATCAGTTCCATTACTTTAGTTGTTATTAGCCGTGTTAAAGGTATGGGGTTTCTTGTCAGTACAGTTACTCAATAAATCCATTTAATCGAGGCATGAGATGCAGTCCAATGAGAGGTCGGCCTCTCCATGGATCTTTTGTGTTATTGTTCCAATGTTATCCGCTTGTACACACCATCTTTTTAGTCTTACATGCCTTTGTATATTCTCACTTTATAATTAACGTCTGATGGCATCTAACCTCTGAATATGTGAGCCACAGCCAGGAGGCTTTACTGTGGAACAGGACTTCATTACCATTTTACACATGTTCCTCCACTTTCTACCCCACTTGGTAGAGGAGTTGCCAGCATCTAAATGTTTACCGGTTCTATGAAGTCATGGAAATAAACAGCTTTTCCCTTTGTCTTACCACCCCCACCTCTACCAGGCCTTTTTGTTGTTGCTGTCTTATGCTTTGCCTCCTCTCCTCTCTTTTCCTCCTCTCCTCTCTTTTCCTCCCATCATGGTGTCCTAGCTTGCTCTCCCCCTCTCTGCCTGCCTTGTCTCACCATCTGCTTTATTCTCTCTTTATCGGTCCTTTCCACACCTGCAGTCATTTGTCCTCCAAAAATCTAGAACCGGATGACAGATCAAATAGACAATTTTGAACAATCGCGGTATACATTTGTGATAATTGGCATGAGTGGAGCCAATTGCCGAAATTAGACGGAATGGCATTTTTTTCCCTGGCTGAGCATCTGGGTGATTCACTTGTCAGAAATATGAAGAAAGAGAGCCAAGTGGGCAGATACCTTCCATTTATAAACATACAATTATTTACATTATGTGCTATACACCATAGGATCACGTTGCAACACATTCTTTGTTGCCCGTAATATAGTATACACTAGAAAAGGCCCATCTGTCACATCTGCAGTGTTTGCTCTGAATACTGATCATGTGCACCTTTCTTCTACACTGGATTCCCTTCTCTAGGGGACCTTTTACAAAATGATGGTGCAGTTTCATCACTGAATTATCTCAACACTCTATGAAAATGCTGTCTGAATTAGCATGGCCTCCTCTGTGATAAAACATGAAAGGAATGTCACAAAGATTGCCCAAATTCCAGCAGCAGTGGGTTTTTCCACACAGGCGTTTTTTTTTTTTTTTTCTGGTTATTTTTGTACTGGCTACAGTTATCAGCAGAGCCTTTGGAGGACATGTTGCTGCCATCTTTCACCTTTTTTGTTTTTGACCCAACCCTTGGCACACGCAAGCTGTTTTTAAACAATTATTTCTCGTTTTTTGCTGAGGTAGGGCTCTTTGCAGAGAGATAACCCATTATGGTGTGCTGATACCAGGCTGGGTTAGATTGCACCCATGGGGGGCTTTTTTTGGTCTTTGGTGCTGCTCAGCAGTTCTGAAAATCTGTTTGGCTGAAGGCTAAGGACCTTTTTTTTGTATTTCTATAAAGGTCTTCTTCTACACATGTCCTTGTTTTTCACCTCATGTCCCAGAGTGTTTATGAAGGTCCAACACAGGTCCTACGTGACTACGAGGCGGCATTTGCATCTTGTATTTCAATCAACAGTAGAACAGATCTTATTTTGAGACATGCCACGGGCAGATAAAGGTGGGTGGGTTTGACCATCGGCCTGGGTGAACGTGGAGCTGTGAGTCAGGCGATGTGCGTGCAGCGGATTAATCCTGCCTCATGGAGTCATCATGTTAGATGTCTTCATGTTTATACAATCAGATGATCAATCCTTTACCCCGGCAGCAAGGCTTCACTGGCACACTGCCCAGAATCTTGGCCCGTGGTGTCATTCCCTCCCCAGAATTTAGACCCACTTCATGACTTAAAGTCCCAGATTACACGGACAGAATTGGTCAAGGACATTTATGTTGTGTGTCTTTGCCGATTTGCAGATCCATTCACTTTATTTTACAACCATAGTATAGCACCTTTCAGATGTTCATTTGACATACAAAATATGATGAGTTCATGATGCATCTTTCAGTTTAAACATCCTGAGTGCCATCAAAGCCGTTGAAATGAAGTCAACCTTGACCAACTAGGACATTGGAGTACTGCTTTCATGTTAATGCATCAATAGCAGCAGTGTAACATAATGCTTGAAATATATTAATAGTAAAAGAAAAGTAAAATGTGAAACTTTCACCTGTAATGATATCATATATTTACATTGTTGTGTACTACACTCTCCCTTGTTGGGTGACATTATTTCTCTCTTCCCCCACACCCTGCCACCTCTCCTCTCTCACCTCTCCGTATGTGAACATCCTGAGTTAAGGTATAGAGACAGAGTATGTGGGATGTGTGCATCACTAACTCAAGCTACATCCTCGTACTGTAAGCAGAACCGCAGCCAGGATTTAGTGGTCTGAGATGCCAGAGTAAAATAGATGCTTTCTGCTCTCTGGCTTAATGCTGACACATCCCCCAGCCTCACTTAAGCACTCTGTAATATGAGTGGGTAGTTTTCAACCGTATTATTAGTGTTGCTATTACTTGCGCTTCTGTAGTTTAATGGCTTTGGGGCCGAGGACACAAAAGGAAGAAGACCACAAATGCTATTTAGGCTTTGCTCGCCTCTTAGTCTGTGCCTTATTTATTTCTTTCTTTAATCACTGCGGCTCACTGACAGTTATAGGATCTGACAGCGACTAATAAAGTATAGCACACAGTATTATTTTTGGATTGCTGCTCTTTTACTAAGAAGCCCTGGAAAATGTCTGTCTGTCTTATTTTTTAGAACACAACAGACGCCTTGGCTGCTTGGATAGTTTCAAGGCTTGTCAACATGTTGCGATAAAGGGAGTTTGAAGCAGCGGATGATAATCATACGTGTTTTATGTTTTGGGGGACACTCATTGTCAGATAAGAGAATTCTCTGGAACTGATGAATAATTTAGACTCACCCGACGGTTGAATCCAGACTTTCTTTGACAAGGCTTTCCCTCTAGCAGGCTTCCCAACTCTTATGCTCTTCTTCTTTTACCACGCTGCAGAATTACTATTCCTCTCATCCAGTTTCACCATGGCAACGTGTGTCATCTTGGTTTATGTGCTGGAGAACATAATCTGGTTGTCTGAAGCAACTGTTGGTTGCTGAGCACATTGCATGATTGGGAGGGAAAGCAGAGAGTGGGGGAAGTGGAACCCCTTAGGTAGGGCGAGTAGTCCCCTGACCTATTTAGATCACAGCGTCAGCCCTTTGTTTCTGTGGCCTCTGGTCCTCCACTGGAATATTTCTCACCTTTTTTTTTTTTATGGGAATATCTACTGATTGAAGTCAGAATCAGATGCGTGTTCCAAACTATTACAGAAATATATAATTCCTTCTTATTAAAATGCCATAATGTATATCTCAGTTAGAATTTATCTAGAATGTTTGGCAGGGCTGCACAATTAGTTTTCTTTTTATCGTCATGGCAATTTCAACTTGTGCATTAAAAACACATCATGAAAAACTGCCTTATTGCACTCATGTTTTCTTTTTGGTTATGAGAGAGTAGGTCTGTAGAAAATTACATTTTTATATAATAACTCACTCTAAATCGTAACTTAAATTTGTGTTCAATAAGTAAATAATTTCCTTTTTTAATTGTTTGATTTCCAAAGCAATTTTTGGTATTTCACCAGTATACCAAAAGCAGCAGGAAGGCAGAACTTAGTACACTTTAAACCAAATCTGTTTATTTTTTTAACAAGCAATATTGTCACACCATATTCAACAATGCTAACATGTTTTCCTCATACCGTGCAGCCCTACTGTCAGGGTAAGATTTCTCAGGTCTGATCTATCCTATCTGACTTTTTTTTGGCAAAGACGAGAATTTCCCCACTGTACATCACCAGATCTATGCTACCCTAATGGATGCCTGCTTTATTGATGCAGTGAACCTGTTTACAAATGATCAGCCTCACTGACTGTGGCTGGTGCTAATTGCTATCGATGATTAAAAGCCTGGTATAAGCTAATGCCGCTGAATCCATCGACCGCCAGGAGCTGGCTTGTATCTGACATGCAGATCCATACTGCATTCAGTGGTTTGTTTACGAGGTTAACTAATCAGCACTTGGTGACACTGATCTATATGTGGGAATTTCTGTGCATGTATTTGTCATCGCAGCCAAATCAGATTGTGAGATATTGAAGATTCTCTCACAATTGCCCCCTTTGTGTGGGAGTGTTTTGGTTTCCAAATTGCAAAATACAACATTCAAGATTCTACATTTTGCGGCTTATTCTGGCAGAGAGCTTTACTGACTCTGTGTAGCATTTTTTTTTTTAAATAGTTAATCCTTCAGCTGAGATGGCACAATACCTCCCAGTGGCTCACGTCTTTTCTCTATGAAACCTCGTCAGTCTGATTCCGGGTTCAAGGAGTCGGTTGTTGCTTTTCAAATGCAGGCATGGAAATGAGCCTGAGCCTTTTGCATAGTGTTGATTGTAGAGGACTAATGCTGTGCAGCCTCAGAGTGGTTCTCATCATGTCTGATGGAACAAAATGAAATCAAAGCCGTGTGCTCCGAGCCCCTCGCAGACTAAAAGTGTTGAGCATCAGGGAATGTCAGAACAGATTAAAAGCCTTTCCACCCTGCCCCTCTATCTCTTTATTTAACGGTCTCTCCCTCTTTGTCTCTCAAACACCCTTCCTCCTTATCTCTTTTGCGACTTAGTTAGGCTATCTCCTTTCATCTGTCCTCCTCTGCTCCATGCCTTCCCCTCCTCCTCTCTCCGCTCCTCTGTCTGCGGGGCCTAAGATGGAGTGGCTCAGTCGCACAGAGCTCATAGTTAATTAGGCTTGGCCTTGTCACACATTGAGGGCCGGAGCCAGAGTTGTAGCTAAACCCAGTGGGGAGGCAAGGGTGGAGATGGAGATCTGGAACAGTTGGTTTCAATGTATTGCCTGCTGCTGACAAAGCCTGCTACCATTCTCCTGCTGTCTTAAACCATGTACACAATACACTTGTCCATGTGTTTGTGGTGCATTTAGCCCATTAGAAGTATTACCCAAACCTTTGCTTATTTTTATGCAGGTTTAATTGTATTATTTATTTATACAGGACTCATTCTTATTCTTTATTAGGATCCCCATTAGCACTAGCATGAGCATTGGCTATTCTTCCCGGGGTCCTCACACACACAAAACACATACACATACATAAACCCAAACTAAAACAAAGCAGCTCATAATTTCATGCAATTTGTTTATGAAGTGAAAACTAAAATGGTCATCCAATTTTAGCCATCATAAGGCCAAACTTCTACAAATGTATATGCAGTTGAAATGATTGGTTGATTATTCAGCGGCCACTGCCACATTGACACTTTTGGGACCAAATGCTTGTTTGTTTTGGTCAAAAAAGTACTATAAGTAAATATGCAAAATAATAATGAAAATAAGTGTTTGAAATGTATTATTGTGAATAACACTTTCTTTAAATGTGTGGATATCAGATTGGGCTTCCCATTATCATTGCTAATACTATGTAACCTTAAACGGAGTTTTTTTAGCTTCTTATTATAGCAGCTATCACACCGGGTTTAGAAGTGCGAGATATAACATCCTCAGTAAAACACATTTACTCCTTAAGCTTTGCGTGTACCAAACAATAGATGATGCTCTCTGCAATAAGCATATTCAAATATGTCCTTTTTTAGAAAAACAATTTCCATGTTGTCACCCATGTTTATGTTGCCCTTTGAAGCAGGGACTCTGCATTATAATGGGCATCTGCATAGCCTCTCCTATGGATTGTGGTTGCCAGTGTGAAATATCCCCGAGCTTAACGGTGTGTACAGCTATTCAGATAGAGACCCGTTTTCTCTCTGCCTCTCTCTCTCGCTCTCTCTCTCTCTATGTGCTTGACATAAAAAGAGAAAATCCCATTTCAGCCGTGACATTCTGCCTGTGTAGCAGAAACATACAGGGGCTATACATCAAAGCAAGGCAGAGTGCACAGTGAGGGAAAGGAGGTTTAATGACGACGGCGGTCTGGAGTGATAATATAGAGCCGCTAAGGAGTGTGGAAGTTATTATTCCAAGTTTAAAGCTTGCCCCAAATCTATTTTACAGCTGTGCAGGGAATATGAAGCTGACTGTGTAATATTAATTTATTTCCTCATAGTGCAGGCACTTAATTCAGGCTGCAGTGTAATTGGCTAATCAATCTCAGTGCTTTATGTCTGAATGTATCTCTTGGCCTTTTGTCTCTTGGCAGGTTCCACATACAGCGTCCTCTCCACTATGCCCTCGGACTCAGAAAGCAGCAGCTCCCTCAGTAGTGTTGGTATGTATAACAACCAAACATGCCTATTCTCTTGTGTGTGTCATGCCAGGTTGGAGAAGTTCTATACCATCGGCAAACGCACCATAATAATGCAAAAACAAAGTTAGCATGGCTGCATTATGACTTGAAATGCTGTTTTTGACGATATTAGCGTACTTCCTGATTGTCTCCAACGTTTATTTTTCCTTTTAAATCCCACATTGAGCCAATGTCTTCATCCTTCCTTAAGGAGACCATGCTTGCCTTCCCCTAGTTTTGACAAAGGTCCAAATGACTCAGCAGTGTTGCATAAACCTCCCAAAGGCCCAAAGATTGATATAATCCTCAGATTTCCTGCCGCGTGCACTCTTTTCAATCAAGAAAACAAACCCTGAACATATCTCCTTAATTAGGTATGATGTTTTGTCAGAATCTGTTTGTTTTACAGTGTCAGGACACAGTAAGTCCTTTACAAAGACTTAAGATGCCCTGACATTTCAATAAAAGGTTTAATTAAAGAATTCATGGACACCTTTGTTTAAACCATACAGAGAGTACGGGAGATGCAGCACATCACCAAATCAAAATCCATTCTGCTCTTTCTGCCTTAAATTCTCAAGTCAGAGATTACAGATGCTGTCTTGTAAATCCAAGAACATGCTCTGCAGATGTACAGCAGATTGTCCTGGAAAACCCCGAGCGGATTATATAACAGCCGCCTTGAGCATTGGGAAGAACTCTATTGTTTCCTAATGTCGGAGTCAGTTGCAGGTGTACTCTTTGTCCTCCAAATGAATGATCGTATAAGGGGTGTAATCTTTCGCTATCTCACAAATTGAATACAATTCCTTGGGTATCGATTTAAAATACTATGCATGTTAACTCCAGTTGTGTGCACAGTTTTTAGATTTTAAGTTATATCAAGTGTTTGCAATATTGTTAACATATAAAGGCAAACTGGATCATTTATACATGCCAAACTTAAACATGTGAATACATTTTTTACTAAAAATAATTTCCCGATTCTCAGTGACTTCAAGAATAACAAGTTCAACTAATAAAAAAAAACTCAAAATGCAAACTGTTACATGAATAAAAGGGGTATACTTAAGCTAACTGTATTTGTATTAACACAAATAAATTGGACACAAAGACCACCATCACAGATCACACAACTTCAACCTGTTTTGTAGGATTACTGTCACTAGCAATATTTGTTCATATTTTTGTGGAATTACAATGTTTTTAGAAATACATTTTTAGTTTACCGACAGTTACATGATAAGCACTGCCAGAAAGACTTTTCCAGTGTCTGGATCAGTGGTCCTAGCCTCTTGTAACGTGCTCTCTGTTGCAGGTTCGCCCGTTAACGGTGAAGCCTCCTCCCCCCCCCCGGCTATCAACGACAACCGGCCTTCCGGCGACAACCTGGACACCGTCTTGTTCCAGCTCCGTCAGGTGACCAGGGAGAGGGATGAGCTCCGTAAGCGTCTGGCGTTGGCATCGCCGGGGACCACCTTCGACGACTGCAGGTGAAAATCCTGACCGGCCTGCCAAGTTGTTGATACTGTATTTTACCCTTATGGTCACACTTTGAATTTGGTCTATGAATATGGCGACTGTGATTATAGATTATTTCTTTATGCTTAAATTAAATGCATCCGATCCAGCTATTGACTGACCTGAGATTCATTGCTGACAGAGCAGCAAAGTGTGAAAATGTTATCTGTGTTGTTAAATTCTCTGTGATGTCAGTGTCCTTACTTATGGCCGCCATGTTTTCATCTTCTTAATCTCTGCAGTTTGGAATCAGGTAACTTTAACTTGCAGAGAGAGGATACTGACACTGGCTGCTTAATTACGTTTATAAAGCTCTATTTACCTGATGTTTATTTTGCATCAGATGATATGAAAGCTGCTTTGCTTGGTGAACATTTTTCAATATTGTGTACATTTATTGTCCTATCTTATGAATTCACATCAAAGGGGAAGGTCAACTCTGTCTTTTACGTGCTTCTGTCTGAGCTCTTTTTGGGATAATTGTAGTACGAGGCTGCCTGATAGAGGGTTGATTCCTTGCTGCTTTTCTCCTTAAGGCCAAATTCCAAACCCAGCCACGACTATGAGCGTCTGAAAAGTCAGTGCATGAGGGCCATGGCAGATCTGCAGTCTCTCCAGAACCAGCACACCAAAACACTCAAGAGGTGCGAGGAGGCTGTAAAAGAGGCTGACTTCTACCAGTAAGTGTTGCTAATGAAAATGATGAACTTGTATAATGCAGTATAAATCTAATGCAACTATTCACTTTCGATTTCAATAGGAAAGCCATGCTGAATGTGTGTCTGCAGTCATATTCGGTGCATATGTCGTAAGCGTGGGAGGAACACTCTTGCCACCTGCTGCTTTACAACATAGAAATAATTACATTTATTGCATTGTTTTACTGGAATCGTAGCAAATACTGGCATGGTGTTGCAATTAACCTAATTGAAAGAACATCCCTGCGAGCTACAGCTGCCTCTCATGTTGAAAGGGAATTGGCACTGCAAAAAAAGCCTGGAAATGGAAGCATTTATGTGATTGAATTATTAAGCCTAACAGCTCATAAGCCGAGGCGAAATGTTTGGAGCATAGAAGCTGATCATACAGGGTATTAGCTGTCAAAGCGTTTAGCTAATTCAAATTAATTAAAAAAAAAATGAAACAATCAAGAGATAAGTAAAAAAAAAATCTAATCAGGTGGTATATAGGTAACATGGTTGGTACACTATCGGTTGAAATCCCTCTAAAATACCTATAAATATTCCCACCTACGGTTTTTAATTCTCCTCTAGACGCAGGAAATTGCATTTTGGTAGTCCCACCCTCTTGGATAATGTCTATACATTTTATTACCCCTGAACGACTTTATTTGAATTGCATATCACCTGCTGAATCGCCTGCTTGATTTTAAGGCCCATTTAGCTAATTAACATAACACATTTAGTTTTCTGTATATTTGCATGTAAACTGTAAAAACATATGTTTATTCCTCTTGCTTGTGTGTGTGTGTGTGTGTGTGTGTGTGTGTGTGTGTGTGTTTTTCCTTCCAGCATGCTGCACAGTCGCGTCCTGGGTGAACAGACTCAGTTGAAAGAGGAGATGGAGACACTCAGGAGGGACAACGCCCAACTTGTTCGAGAGCACAACCACCTAAAGCAGAACTGTGAGGAGCTCCAACGACTGCACAGCCAAGACCAGAAAGAGTTAGCAGACCTGCGGCTGCAGCAACAGCAGGTACAGTCCCCTCACACACACACACACACACACACACACACACAGACACACACACAGACATGTGTGAGTGTGTGCTCTGGCTGGCCAGATGTTGAAAGGTCAGGGATTGCCTTCGGGGATGAGCCAATGTAGAAAATCAAAATGCTGCTTTTACACAAATAGTTCCACAGAGTCACATATGCCTTATAGTGCTGAGGTTGTCCCCTTTTTTTACATTTTGAAGCTTTAAACAATACTTCCTCACTTTGTTCTAAACAGCACAAGGATACGGTGACCTGTATTGGACTTTTACGCAGTACTGTCTCCCACAGCTGTCATGGGAACACTGCAGTAGTTAAGAGCACAGAGCAGCCAAGCAGAGGGAAATGCACAGAGAGCACTTCTGGAAAGGGCAAGTGTAGTAGAGAAGGGCTTTGGCTTGGGCAAAGAGCACCCTGACCCAATGTAGCTACAAGATGAGTGTATACGCAGTATATGCTGTGTGGACGAGGTCAATAAAGCCCTTGGGTCACAGCGGTCAGGAATCAGCAGGACCTGCACTGATGACACATGCAGCCTCGCAGAGAATGCATAATGCACTCCGAAGGACACACTCTACACATAAAACTGTTAATTTTACAGGTCAGCCAATTGGTTTTAATGCAGCTCTTGAAATTAACTTTAGAAAAAAAAATAGTTTAAGCTGGCACAGGGTTTGCACTGCATGAATACATCCTGCCACATTGATGCCATCTGCTGCTCAGGTGGGGCACAGCAGATACAGGCTTAGTTGGATTTTATCTGATGACATCTGCATTTCAGACACCAAGTAGTTTTAAAAATGACATAGGCAAGTTTATTTACATAGCACCTTTCAACACAAGACAATTCAAAGTGCTTTACAAAAATGAAAGACATTAAGAACATTAAGAAATAGTGCAGCAGAAACATATTATAAAATGGCATTTAAAAACACTCATTTAAAAGCAAAGATACTAAAACATGAATAACACAGGTACATGAATAAAAGTTATAGTGCAGATATGAATAGTTCAATTAAAAGCAGCAGAAAAAAGAAAAGTCTTCAGCCTGGATTTCAAATGAGTAAGAGTTGCAGCGGACCTGCAGGTTTCTGGTAGTTTGTTCCAGATATTTGGAGCATAATAACTGAAAGCTGTTTCTCGATGTCTAGATCTGACTCTGGGGACAGAAAGCTGACCCGTCCCAGAAGACCTGAGAGATCTGGATGGTTCATAATTTAGCAGTAGATCAGAAATGTGTTTTGGGCCTAAATATATGAATTGTGTTGTCCTAACCAGGTCATGAGAGAGAAGGGCTCATCAGAGGTGTTGAACAAACTCTACGACACGGCTATGGACAAGCTGGAGGGCGTAAAGAAGGAGTACGATGCCCTGAGCAAGCGCTACAGTGAGAAGGTGGCTAACCACAACACAGACCTGAGCCGCCTGGAGCAGGCCGAGGAGGAGAACCGGAGGCTGCAGAAGCAGATGGACGCTTTGCTCAAACAGCGAGACTCGGCCATGCACTACCAGCAGCAGTACTCCACCTCGATGAGGAGGTAAAATGCCTTTATCAGCTTAAAGGCTGGGCAATATATCAATATTATATATATCACGGATACATTTTGTACATTGTAAATACTGCAAGTGTTTTCTCCTGGTTTTTAAAGACAGTAAAGTCATGTTTTTTCATTTTATATCTACATTACAATTGATTATTTATCAATAATCCAATTGTGTAGCTATTCTGCGAAATCACTAATACTCAGCCTAACTATATTGTCGCAATATTCCGGTGTTTATCAGACATATCGTAATATTTATTTTCTCCATATCACGAGTCCTTATCAGCTGCAGACATGAAGAGAACCGAACACATGCGATGAAACCAAGCACTGTTTTATTCCAGGGAAAATAACTTATGATACGTAGTAAATATTTTGAGGCTTGAATCAATGTAGCAGAGGATGTGATGACCCAGCACCTGTACACACACACACACACACACACACACACACACACACACACACACACACACACACACTGGATAGAGCGCTGATATGAGCTACATTCAAGCCGCAGCCAGTACATCATTTTATATTGGCATCTCATAAACGTGTTCACTGTAACGCTCTCCGTCTTCCTCCGCTCTCACAGGTTTGATTCAGTGCAGCAGGAGCTGAACAAGTCCTCAGCGCAGAACAAGGAGCTGCAGAGGGAGATGGAGCGGCTGCAGTCGGAGGTGACACGCTACAAGAACCTGCAGTTGAAGTCGGCCAAAGACTGCGAGAAGTACAAGGAGGAGAGGGACTCCGTGTTCAACGAGTATCGCCTCATCATGAGCGAGAGGGACCAGGTGATCAAGGAGCTGGACAAACTGCAGACAGAGCTGGAGGCAGCAGAGGCACGACTGAAGAACACCTCCTCAGAGAGAGTGGTGGCCAGTGAGGAGTTGGAGGCACTCAGACAGGTATCACGCTCAAGAATCCATCAGATGTACTCGAATGTCATTTATGGCTGAAAATCATCAGGACAATTGTTCTTTTTATATTCTCTCAAACTAAATACACAAACAATATAAATACAAGTTTATTGAGGAAGCCAGTTTTATCTGAGTTCAGTATAATAAAATAACACAAGACATAACATGGGAAATGCAAAAATACTGTAGAAATAGCATCACAATGCTAACCCATACACAAATAAATAACTAAAGGTGAAAAATATAAAACACAGAAGAATAAAAGTGGAACATAAGATCCTTTTTATGTTTTTTGGTCAAAAAACTGACCACATTTGAAATAATATTATAGACCTGTTGAGTAAAAAACATGGAATAATAGCTTATTCCCAGTTGGTTTGGCTTAGCTTTGCAAAAAGACTGGTAGCTGGGTAACACTTCATGAACAAAACGCGTTCAATACATTTGAAATAATTATACGTTTTCAGATATTTGATATAAAGTCTCCTAGAATAAACTTGTTCTTGTCATTACTCATCAATCACAGCTTCCCTAAGAGACTTACTGTCTGACAGTTACTGAGTGAACTATTGCCTCTCTGATGTATGGGTGGAATTTAGCATCAAGCTGTCTGCTTTTTTTTAGTCTGTTCGTGACTCGGGCCACTTATCTTCTTCTTAGTCAGTGGATCAAAGGCCATTTTCTCAAATGACACTGCACAAAAAAATAGTTCAGCCTCCTCTTTATGAAGAATACTCCTGAACACTGGTTGACAGACAAAACAGAATCAAGTGTTGGATCCCTTCCGGATTTGCCCTCAAGTATTTTTTTCATGTTGCATTAATGACTCAGTGTTGAGATGCCCTCATTCTGTTTTGCCCCCACAGGAGTTGAACTCGTCACTGGTTGACCGCGACAGGGCCATCTGCGAGAGGAACGAGCTGCTGGAGAAGTACTGCCACGAGGTCAAGGACAAGGCTGAGGCTCAGAAGGAGCTGAGTCAGGCCTGCAAGGACATCGAGATGGTCCGGGAGGAGAGGGACGTGGCTCGCAAAGAGAGGACGGAGGCCATCATTCAAAGGGATCAGCTGCTGCGAGAGTACTATCAGGCCAGACAGGTAACAAGCTGCACCTTTTTAGAGTTGACCGTAACAAAAGTCAAAGGTTAGACACACGATAAAGAGCTTAGTGCATCCAGGGAGCTCTCAGGTTGTGGATTACAGCATGTCACTCAACTGACCCTGAAGAGGATTTATGTCACACCTCTGTGTAACCCACTAGCTGGCCCTCTTAACAGTCATCATGCAGATCACACGTACTTGACCTTTTAAGACCTTGATGAGCTGTGGTTTGTTTGAAGGTCACTTACCTTAATCGGCTACTTCTTTTTCACACCAGACACGGCGAACTCCAGGATTGAAATGTAGCACATTCGTTTGAAAGGTTAATCTTTTTCATGTATGCTCGGTGTTCGTAGAAACAAGACTCGGCCACCCTGGACATGGAACGAGCCAATAAGGAGATCGAGATGCTGAGGAAACAGTATGAAGCCATGTCCCAGGAACTGAAGGAGGCCACACAGGAGGCGGAGGTGGCCAAATGTCGACGGGACTGGGCCTTCCAAGAGAGGGACAAAATAGTGGCTGAGAGGGAGAGCATAAGGTCAGTGAATGTTAAAGACTCCTGAAAGAGTTTGGAGGGCACATACAATGTTGTGAACAAGTATTAATTCCTGCTTCTCCCAACACCCGCCACCATCATTCTCACCCCTTCTCGACACCTCTCTGCTCTCCCTAAAGGACTCTGTGTGATAACCTGCGGCGGGAGAGAGACCGGGCTGTCAGCGATCTGGCCGATGCCCTGCGTAATCTGGACGATATGAGGAAACAGAAGAACGATGCGTTGCGAGAGCTCAAAGAACTTAAGTGAGTCTCATCGCAATTGAGGTTTCAGAAACATAGGAAAAACTCATGCAGGCAATCCCAAGGAAAATTCTCCCGCTATGCCTGCCTCTACTCAGCCAACTTGGTCTGTCGTTCCGTCTTTGTCTCTATAAGCTGTTGTACTCTTTGTGTGGCGGGGCGTAAACTGTGATATTCTGCCTTCAGAGACAGCATGGAGCTCTGTTGTTTGTCTGGCACCATTTCCACACGCCCGGATTAAAAGTGTAATCCCGAAAAGCGCCAGTGTTTTGGACACACATACACATTTGGTTTCTCACTGGCCCCATCGCCCTGCATATGAATGTGTTTATATTGCATGTAAAAGCTCCCTCTGCTGGCTAAAGTGAATATGACAGCCATTTAAGTCAAAGCATTGATGGAGCATGCAGTGAGTTCCAATGCGGTTTTTTCGTTTATCCTCTATGTACGTTTGGGATTTTAATGTCACAGCTACCCTTAAAGGTGGGGTAGGTGGGGTAAACACTTTTTGTTATATTCCATGGAATGCTCTTAACATCCCGATAGCAATGAATATATTAAATGCTTTGACAATAAATACATTAATAAAAAAAAATCATCTGTGGAAGCCGTGGCGCTGTAAAAAGCACGACCAATCATCTGAACCGGCCCGGCTAAAATAACTGGATGGCCTACCTGCCTGTCAGCCTTCCATCTCGTGCACAAACTTATCTCGTGCCCTCATTGGTCATGTGCGCGTTCATGTGTGTTGGAGGAGGGGCTCTGTAAGGAAGTCTGAAGGAAGGGGCAGATTTTTTTCGGCTGCGTACTTTCAAATTCTAGCGCACTCGAGCTAGTTTCTCCATTCTTACCTACCCTACCTTTTAAGGCATGCCTCAGTAGGACACCATATATCTTACTGACAAATGGCCATTGTTTGCATTCTACTTTTAGTTTTCTCACCAGTAAAAATAGATTTTATTCCCTAAACCACAAAACGGAATGTGTTGCCAGCCCGACAAGGGACACAACTTTTTAAAACTTTTAAGTTTGAGCCCAATTCCACATTAAATAAGGTCAAAACATGTGTGCTTCTGCATATTAAATTCTTCCTTAAGATAATACCCCCTTAATTCAAGTTTGATTCTACATCCAGAGACGCACACTGTCATTGTATTCCAAGCAGAGGAACAGTATGCTTTGACAAATATTGTCCAGTATACAGACTGGTTCTGTGTGATTCATTGTTTCTGTTGTCTCTTCCCATCCACCCTCATGTGACTGACCTCTGACTCTGTGTGCTATGTCTTGGTCTGTTAAGGGAGAAGATGGAGAGCCAGCTGGAGAAGGAGGCCCGGTTCTGTCAGCTAATGGCCCACAGCTCTCACGACTCTGCCATCGACACGGACTCCCTGGAGTGGGAGACAGAGGTGGTGGAGTTTGAAAAGGACAGGGTAAGAGTCTTGTTACTGAGGGTGACGGAGGGTGAGAGCCAGTGGAGCTCTAAAGACTAAAACCACTTGATGACATTTAAATACGTTTGTCAAAATGGAGTATACTGACATTTATATTATTCCGTCTTACAGGACGACATGGATTTGAAGGCACTTGGATTTGATATCGCTGAGGGGGTAAATGATCCGTATTTACCAGGAGATTATGGAATATTTGTTACAAGGGTGGACAAAGGAAGTATCGCAGATGGAAGGTTAAGGTATGAGCTGTCTCACGAAACTCTCCTTTTTTTCATTTTCCGGACCAATCGCTTTTTAAACCCCTTACCATTCATCCTCTTGTGTTTCCAGAGTGAATGATTGGTTGTTGAAGATTAATGACATGGACCTGACCAATAAGGACAGGAAGCAGGTGGTGAAGGCCGTGCTTCATGGCGGCGGGTTGATCAACATGGTGGTACGAAGAAGAAAGTCTCTAGGAGGAAGGCTCGCCACTCCTGTCCACATCAACCTTGTGGGACACAAAGGTATGTTAGAGTGTTATATTCCAGAGCTTGCTTGGTCTTTTTTATTACTATGCCTTGGGAGTGTTAATGCTTCAGTGTTATTTCATATTTTCCATTTTATTACCCCATTTCTAGACAGCGGTATCGGTCTGGAGAGCGGTGTGTTCGTCACAGCACTCGTTCAGGGCAGTCCAGCAGCCAGGGAAGGTTCTCTCACAGTTGGAGACAGACTGATCGCTGTGAGTCTTGGCTTTAATAAAATACTCCATTTTATTATTATTTGTAAACCCCTTCCTTCCACACACACATAGGTACCTTTAGCGTTCTAATTCTGGCCTCGTTCTATTCTATAATCCACACTCCAAACCAGATAAAGTGGGATTTGGGCGAGTATGTGAAGTAGAAAGTCTCCTGCTTTGATTAAATCCTCAAAAACCTGCCGCTCAACAGGGCTAGATGGAGCAATATTACCTCTCCTACACACAGCTGCAACACACTCACACTTTAGGGAACAAGTGACAGAAACTAAAATATGCATCAGTGTCTTATCTTTGAAAAGTGACCATGTCTTTTGAGATTAGCATAACTCCCCTGCTAGTTTAAATGTAAGCATGAAACCTTTGCATAACCTTTAATTCCCGGAGCACTTGGATATCTCTGCTCAACATTTAGCAGTGCAGTCTCGTAAGCCAGGGAAGTGATATGCCAGATGATAGCTCGGCAGCCATTAGCAATGGTAAGTACATATACATGCCTTAAGAGATCTCTATCGTGGAGGAGTATCGTATTTGATCATGCCCTTGTTAATGTTAATCACATCAGTGTATCGGGTTGTAAACAACATATGAAATGCTTAATTGTGTTTGCAAAATGAAGAGTGCTGAATCTGCGATGAAATATGCATGGGATGCAATTAAATGTCAGCAGCTGAACTCAGAGGTGAGCTTAGATGCTCGATGAAATGAATCCAAGTTGGTAAAGGTTTGCGCATTAGCTTATTTTAGTCATATGTATTGCGTCACTTTTTTCTTTAATATATCTGATGGCTTAAGAAAAATCCTCAAATGTAGCCTTTTGTGATGGAAATGTGCAGATTGCAGTGTGAAGGTTCTTCAGACTGAAATAGCAGCCTAGATTTCTCGTGGTTACCTCATTCGCAGTAGTGAGATACATCTCGGGCCCCAGGCAATCTCATGTTCACGAGATATGACACCTGAATGCGTTTGTCCATCTAAATTTAAAGTACTGCCAATAAAGCCTACACACACCTAAGAGGAATCTCAAAAAGGCTAACATAGTTTACTTTAGTGCTCAAGGACCTGTCCTCACTTCCAATGTCTTTTTCTTCTGCCCAGATAAATGGCATTGCTCTGGATAACAAATCTGTGACTGAGTGTGAGGCTCTGCTGAGGAGCTGCAGGGACTCTCTCAGCCTCTCTCTCATGAAGGTGGGCCACATTGTCTTTCTGAGCTACTTTTTCTACTTCACCTTTGCCAAAAATCAATACGTTTCTTTCTACTTTCTTATGCCCTACATGGAAATTCTACAACAATGTTATCACAACATCCCTTCATCTGTCCTCCCCACAGTTTTTCCCTCACAGCACATCGGGCCAGAACATCTTTGAGAGTCTGCGAGAGTCATCGGAGAAATCCAACGGACGCATTCACCTGTCCGAGATCCACTCTCGGAACAGCCGCAACCTCAAACACAACAGCTCGACACAGACCGACATCTTCTGCCCTGATGTCGGGAGCAGCAGCAGCACAAGTAGCATCTCTGGGGAGCGGAGGAAGGTGAGAGGGGAATCTGACGAGGCGTACAGCGATGAGCGCAAGCCCTTCTCCACGGGTTCCCTCCATGCCACTAGCCTTCGGCCGGCCTCTGACCTGGGCACTGGCCGTTATGGGCCCAGTGCTTTCCAAGAGTGCTGTCCCTACACAAAGGCGCCTTCCTCCTTGCCTTTTGACCCCGTCTCTGCCTCGGACTGCATCACAATGGAGACGACCCTGGAGAAGAAGCACAGCGGGGGCACGTGGCCGAAGATGATGGTGGGGGGTATGTCGGTAGCACCAGATAACAGCAGTCCAGTCACAGCAGCAGCAGCAGCCCAGCTCTCCATCTACAAATCCCCCAAACAGAGGAAGTCCATATTCGAGCCGGACACTTTCAAACGCCCCGAAACACCTTCCTCTAAAATGGAGTACATGGCAGCCAATCAGATTGCTGCAGTAGCCGCTGCCGCTGCCGCTGCTGCAGCTTCAAACTTCCCGCAGCCTTTAAAGACAGAGTCCCTCTCCTCCTCATCGACCCCAACCCCCCCAACCCCACCCACTCGCAGTGACTCCTTTAAGTTCAAACACAAACATCAGAGCAGCTCTGCCTCCGACTGCACCATCACCTCAGAGGGTAAGGGGGAGGCGGCCATCGCCATGGTAGCAGGAGAGAGCAGAGAGAGGAGTGAGCGAGAAAGAGACAGGAACGGAAACCACTATTATCTGGACGGCAAGGTCCTGACCTCGAGGAAGTCGTGTGACGAGGACATCGGCCGAACCCGAGGAGAGGAGCCAGAGGTGAAAAGGCCACGCCCTAAATCTGCCCCCGCCCTCAGACGTAGGATGACCCCCCAGACCATCACTCTTCCCTCCTTCCAAGTAAGTCCATTTAAGGATCCTAAATTGGATTGACAATCTTTTTTGTGATCCCTGCACAATTTTAGGGCAGTTAGTCTCTAATAAAGAGATGAGCACATTTGAAAGGTGTTTGAAATTCAAAATGAAACTATTTTAAATCATCCAAGTGGGCCAAAGCATCTACTTTTTTTAATAGAATGTACAGCCCCGTCAGAGTTATGCCTCTGGGACTTGCCTCTTAGCCAGCGTGTCACTGTGATTGATGCTCCTGCACCGGTACGGGACCCAGCCCAGGCGCTGAGTCAGAGCCTGGGGTGCCGGCAACCATGCCTGACTCCAGGCACAAAGGAGAAGGCAGCAGGGATAAATGTTCATTTTTACCGCTGTGGGATGTTCATGCTGTCATTTTCTCATATGGTAGTTGTCTCCAGCAAAGGGTAGAGGACTCCTTCCAAGACATAATGGTGTTTTGTTGCCCCACAGGGAAAAAAGGTAACCGTTTGTTTCTGTCATTCATCACAGAGCTACTCCAACGATGAGCATTCACCGGAGCCCAGAGACATGCTGCGTTCCTCCCCCAGCCGCTCTCACAGGCACAGCGTCGGCTTCGTACCCACAGTCTACAACGGCAGCCTACCTCCCAGTGAGTTGCTCAAAGGTTTACATAAACACATGATTGCATGAACTACAGCAGGGGTGTCCAAACTACGGCCCGGGGGCCAAATGCGACCCGTGGTCCACTTTGAATTAGCTCTCAGACAAAAAAAAGCCCAATAACCTATTTGCATAACAAGCTTGAAATATACCCTTGATATTTCCCCTTTATTATAAGAAATCTGAGCAATGAGCTGCCAACAAATAAATGAAACCCTATGGAAAGCTGTGATGTATTCTGTTGAAGTATATTCAAGTATCAATTATAACATTTACCTACATTTGATTGATTTTGCAAACTTAACTTATGAGGCAATATACCTCTCCTCTAGTGAGGGGCCCCAGCCGTTGGGATGTTTTTCTGTATGTGGCCCTCAGTGAAAAAAGTTTGGACACCCCTGACCTACAGTATACGTAATCCCAGCCTCGCTCTCTAACATGGCGGTGTGTCTGTGTCTTGTCAGATTCAGCCCACCGGGGTCTGTCTCCTTGCCCCGCTGTGACAGCCGTGATGAGGAACCCTGTGTACACGGTGCGCAGTCACCGCGTTCACACCAGCAACTGCCCATCTGTCGCCTCCCAGATCTGTCACCAGCACACCCACACCAGGTTACCTCCCTTTTACATCCACCAGATCCTTGACCACAGTTTTATTTATATTGTCAGCTGATAATTTAAAGGTCCCCTATTATACTGTTTTTCATCAATATATTATAGGTCTCAGATATATACAAAACATGTCTCTGAAGTGTTTGGCTCCAAATACCAAACAGATCATGCATTGTAGCATCCCATAAACCCCTCTGTTTCAGCCCTGTTTCAAAAGTGCTGATTCTCTGTCTGTTACTTTAGATGAAAATAAGGAGCCACTCCCCACACCCCTCTGAGAGATATTTGGTTAAAAAGAACACAATGGTGCTCTAGGAGGAGATTCAGGTTATAAGGTGGGGGGGGTTACCCTGGTTGGTGATTGGCTAATGGTTACACAAGCCTAAAAATCGTTATGACATCATAAAGTGGCCAAAATCTGATCAGCTCATTTTCAGACAGGTTTTTATATAAATGGATCAGGACAAAAAGAGAGTGAATCTTTTTTCCTGAAACTTTCAGAATCTCTTTACACAGAGGGGACACATGTTTATGTAGAAAACACACGAACAACTGGATTTTGCATAATAGGTGACCTTTAATGATAATAATACATGGGATTTATTTTTATAGCGCTTTTCCTAATGCTCAAAGACGCTTGAATGATGACTAATATTTCTTAAATGGCCTGTTTCCTTAAGGCAAAATTAATTAATTTGGGTGAGGGTGCAGAATAATTTCTGACTGTAGTTTGCATTAATGTTGTGCTGTTGTGGTTTCGCTCTGCCCATCATTTTAATTACATCTGAACTGTGAAATACTTTGCATGTTCAAATAAGTGTTTCCTAAGGCTTTTCTTTCTTTTTTTTTTGTAGCCCACAACACCAGGGTCGTCTGAGCCTGGACCTGAGCCAGCAGAAGCGAACGAGTGACTTCTCTGAAACCTTGTCGTCACGCAGCAGCCGAGCTTCACACGGTACAAACTCACTGCCCTCCAGCGCACGACTCGGTCAGTCTGACACTCACGCACGCACTCAAACACACGTAAAGGTCACAGCCTCGGTGCCCTTTCTCTTTTTTGAATGTTGTGTCACAGCGTTTATTTCTGTATCATCTCATCCCTGTTCCAGGTTCTTCCAATAATGTCCAGTACCGCACAGAGAGGATCAAAATCCCTTCCACTCCACGCTACCCCCGCTCCATGCTGGGGTCAGACAGAGGTACGGCGCTCACCCGGGAAAAAAAAACACTTCACTCTCCATATATTATTGATATGAAAAAAATGCTTTTTACTCAAGATCCTTTGATCATAAACTGCACAGCGGCAGCTATAGCTCTGGCCATATTTTATTTTAGTTCAGGCCTGGTTTAACTGTACGATCAATGTATTTTTGAAAGTTTTAAATTGAGTTTTTACAGCATAAAAATGTAAAATGTCATCCTCAGAAGTGGAAATCTTATTCAAACGCCAGTGTTGATCTTCTATGTGGGCAGGAATCCTTCGGTCTCTTTAAGCCTTTGATTCCCACCAAATTATGACATTTTTATTACTACAAACAATGTTACTGTTTTCAGATAGTGTTCAAACTGAAAAATAATGTGTCCCGTTGCACATAGTCTCCAGGCATTTCAAGATTTGATTACCCAAACCTCCACTGCTGGTGTTTCTTTTATTAGGCTAAGCTTTCACACACATACAGTAGTGTAGAAACAAACATGACAGGCAGCTCAGGTTGCAATGTGTCTGTCGATGTCAGGATATATATATACATTGTATGTTTTATACATAAATAAAAAGTGTACATATGTTTACCGTTGAATCACATAATGTTTTTAAGTTGCATTTGTATTCACATATTGAATCCACATGTGTATCTTTGTGAAATCTCTGACTTGTTCTGTCCCTTGTTACTCCTCTTCCCCTGAATCCAGGCTCCCTGTCGCACTCTGAGTGCAGCAGTCCCAGTCTCATCACACCTCCACAATCACCACTCAATCTGGAGACTTCTTCATTTGCCAGCAGCCAATCACAAGGCTCCATTTCCACTTTGCCTCGCATCTCAGTCAGCCCTTTGCCGATGGGGGAGCGCAGGAAAGACAGGTATGACGAAAACGAATACACCTAGATAGATTTTTTTTAAAGAAGTACACTAAGAAAAGGATTTTCCCAGTTAGGATGACATTTCTGCGCTAGTGTTATGTTGTCACACATTGGAAAATTGTAGGTTAAATATAAAAGCTGACTAGAATATTAATCAAATGATTGTTACTGGTGCAATCGTTGTGATAGGACAGGTATTCTGGGAAGAAATGGTTCTACAAATGGTGTAGCTGGTGGCTGAACGACGCAGAGTATTATTATAAAGATAACTTCTGAAGCTGTTACAATATGGCCTACGTCTGCCCTTAGGGATCCTCTCAGGCTGATTCAAAAGGCGTTGCCAGGCAACAGGTCAGAGCTGTGCAATCCCTCATTGAAATTCAGAATGAAAATCCTATTAAAACTCCTAATAATTTCATAAAGCCCCCTGGCTGTTTCAGGAAAAGAAGCAGCTGCTGCTATGTTAGGATTTGTTTTTATTCGTTCCTCTAAAATATCTGTCCCATTTTGTCTCCTCAACACCTCTCAGTCTCTTTTTACTGTCTCTATATGATATCTGTCCTCCATTCTGCTCTTTATCTTCCTCCCGCCTCTCTGCAACCTTCAACTTCCAGATCTCTTTACCGTAACCGATCTTTTCTAAGGATTCCTCTGGCTGCAAGGCCGAGGTTCTCCTCTCTCAGGAGCCTCAGGTTCGTGCTTCATCACAGTGCTACAAACCAGGGAATGCCCACCTTTCCCCAAATTCAAGTCGTTGACATTCTTCACTGCAGTTGGCTGGATAATATGGAGGAGCAGAATCATTTTGTGCACTCTATATGCACTATACGTTATGCAAAAGCAAAATGGGATGTTTTTCACCCTTCACAAGAATGCCACTTAATTTTCAGATAGCTAGTTCTTTGCATGCCACAATTTTAGCGCCTTAGGAAACCAAAATAAATTATACCTGATTATCTACACTCGCAGAACTTCAAAGGTTCAATGTTATGTTTTATATGTCTGCACTTGTCTCCCTACATGTCGGAACTCCCACTTCTATCCCAGATTTTGCATGCAATGTCCATGCCCCATGATGACGACATGGTCAACATGCATGTTTGTTTTTTGGCCTCAAGTCAACTCACCTCTCAGTCCGCAGTATGTATGTTATGCAATGGTAATATAATTCAGCCTCAAGCTTCTGGCATTTGTTTGTACACCACCACTCTGTTTTACCCCCGTGTCTGGCTGCTGATCCATTCCTCTTATCCGCCCTCATGGAAGTGTATGCCCTGTCTGGAGCCAACTTGTAACCGAGACACACAAAGTTCATGCAAATCTTCTTCACGTGAAGGGATTTCACTTGACTCGGTGTCTCTGTACTGTAAACCTGTCCTGGTTCTTCTGTTAGCCAGGCATAAAGACTTTGGTGGAGATCAATTTACAGGCCTGGAGGGAAATGTTACGTATCGCAAACATTCTTTTATCACTAATCAGACTTTCCATTGATAGTTTTTTTATATGAAAGGTCCCCTATTATACTGTTTTTCATCAATATATTATAGCTCTCAGATATATACAAAACATGTCTCTGAAGTGTTTGGCTCGAAATACCAAACAGATCATGCATTGTAGCATCCCATAAACCCCTCTGTTTCAGCCCTGTTTCAAAAGTGCTGATTCTCTGTCTGTTACTTTAGATGAAAATAAGGAGCCACTCCCCACGCCCCTCTGAGAGACATTTGGTTAAAAAGAACACAATGGTGCTCTAGGGGGAGATTCAGGTGATCAGGTGGGCGGGTGTTACCTTGGTTGGTGATTGGCTAAAGGTTACACAAGCCAACACAAATCGTTATGACATCATAAAGTGGCCAAAATCTGATCAGCTCATTTTCAGACCGTTTTTTATATAAATGGACGAGGACAAAAAGTGAGCAAATCTTTTTTCCGGAAACTTTCAGAATCTCTTTACACAGAGGGGACGCATGTTTATGTATAAAAGACAAGAAAACGTGGATTTTGCATAATAGGTGACCTTTAACATATATGTGTATATATATATGTATATTATATTTGGACAAGATAGGATTTTGATAAGTAAAGCTAAAGCCTATGTAGTAAGCGTCTCTCCAGAGCTGTAACAAAATTGGTCCGTTCAACTGTGACGTCCCCTCACCCTGTCCATATGCTCCTTGGGGTCACCCTGTAACTGCTTTTCTTGGCTGATATTTATTAATACGTTAACCTCCTTCCCACCAGGCCATACTTGGAAGAACCCCGCAATGTCGTGGTGCAGAAAGGCGCAGAGCCTCTAGGCATCTCCATCGTCAGCGGGGAGAACGGAGGTATCTTTGTCTCTAAAGTAACTGGAGGAAGCATTGCCCACCAGGCGGGGTTGGAGTATGGAGACCAATTACTGGAGGTATGAACAACCTACTGTCGGTCAAAAAGGTTACCGCTTCAAAATGCATAAATAAGAATGCATTGTAAAAAAGCAGAACCATACAGCAGCAGTAATAATTATGCTCAAACTAGTTTAAGTTAACTTCAAAGGCTCAGTAATTTTGCTGTCTTCCATACATTTATTCTGTATGACATAATGTCCTTAATGCAAGACTGTATTCATTAGTGTTGTCACGGTTCCCAGTATTTTAATACTTGCTGAAATGCATTTGCCGAATACGTGTTTTTACTTAATGTAAAATGGCTGACAGAGCTGAAATTCTGTTGAGGACATGCACTGTCCTTGTGGATGCTACACAGTCGGTAAAGGAAGTTTACCGACTTAAATAAAAAAAAATGTAAGTTAAATATATAATTAATTGTTGGATAAATAGATTAAGTTGGAGCAGTTTAGTAATTTTGCCTTTCACTACCCCTTCAATAAACTGGTCATTATCTAAGAAGCACACTTCAAAACTATTTACACTTTTCATATATTAGAAAGGTTGGTAAAGATGTTTTAATTGAGTTTCAATTCAAATAATTGTTTTTAAACACATCTGTTTTTAAGTAAGACATTAATGGACATTTTAAAGAGTTAAGATTTTCCCTGTCATTAATAGTTAAATGTCTCAAAGACGGATCTCAAACTCAGTGGTGGCTACAAGATGAAATCCCCTTTATCTGTATAATATAATAATGTTGTGTGCTTACAACTAAGCATGGTTGTTGTGCACTTTAGAATTGCAAGTATGACTACAGATGTTACCTGGCCAATAATGTTAAAATAATGGCTGCCTGTTTATCAAGACTTTGATAATGGCTGTAAAAGTAATGCCCTTTAAATTCTCTTGAGTATCTTCCCCACCAAGTACTACTAATGACTAAAACCCTTAATAGACTCGGAACATACTGTGTATCATTACCCCCACCTCAGCTAAAACGTTCTCCCTAACCACACTTTTCTGTCTTTGTCAGTATAATGGGATCAACCTGCGTAACGCTACGGAGCAGCAGGCCCGCCTCATCATCGGCCAGCAGTGTGACACCATCACCATCATGGCCCAGTACAACCCGCACATGTACCAGCTGGGAAACCACTCGCGCTCCAGGTAACAGGATGTTTCTTGTAGAATGCTCTGTTCATATTCCCTGTAGGGTTAGACCCGTGTGTGCTGCCCGGCTGCTTCCTGAATCATCCAGTTAGTGTTTCAGTTTAAGAATGACATCAGCATTTATATTGTGATTTTTATGCCCAGGTGCTCTTTAAATGCATTTGTAGTTTTTGTTGAGCACAGAAGCAAGATGATACATTTTTCACACTTTTTTTTCTGCTGAATGAACATAAAGGAATTCTCTGAACAAGCAGTTGTTCACCCATATGCAGAATATTAAGATGTAATTAACTATGTAGCTGTTCACAATATGCACAAATGAGTCCATTTCATAGCTGAACATGGAGTCTAATACTGAAGTATAATACATTCATATTAAACCTAGTAAAAAAACAAATGTAATTTTAGAAAAACAAATGAGAAACTACAATTTTATATAGACATTTAAGTTTTTGGGTGAAAATATGTTTATAGATATTTGACCGTGTAAAAACAATGAACCTGTCCGTGATCTCTGGTGGACAAAGTATGTAATAGTGACATTACCTTTACTGGGAAGTTCAGTACACAAGGTCTTTTGCAATGTCATTTTATTTGATTCTCTTCCGGTGCAGCTCCCGTCTGGAGCCAGTCAGCTCTCAGTCGACCCCCCAGGGGAGCGGAGCCGCCACCCCCGACAATCACTCCACCATCGACACACTCAGCGAACAGGACGAAGGGACGCTCACTCCCTCCTCCAAGCAGACCACACCCAATACCAGTCCCCACAATTTCATCAGGTAAACCTCTGAACAAACATTAATAAGAGTGAGGACAACAAACACACCGTATTGGAAAGTTGATTGTGAGGAAATGATTGCTCCATGCTACACCCCTACACTCCAATAACTCTCTAATCGACCGCTTGTTGTCCCGCAGAATGCCGTCTGAGGGCAGCAGGAAGGCGGTGGAGCCACGGTTGGTGACGGTGCGGCGGTCCGGGGTGGAGGTGGGGGTCACACTCTGCGGAGGGAACCTACGGGGCGTTTACATAGAGAGCCTGGATGAGGACAGTCCTGCCAGGGGCCCCGACGGGCTGCTTCCTGGGGACCTCATTCTGGAGGTGGGGACCTTTCTGACTTTTATTCAAACACACATGCACAGACATAGACGTAGGAATTTTGTAAAAATGTACGTATATTATAAACGCAAAATCCACTTTTTCATGTCTTTTTTACATAAACATGTGTCCCCTCTGTGTAAAGAGATTCTGAAAGTTTCAGGAACAAAGATCCCCTCTCTTTTTGTCCTGATCCATTTCTATAAAAACCTGTCTGAAAATGAGCTGATCAGATTTCGGCCACTTTATGATGTCATAATGTTTTTTTGGCTTGTGTAACCATTAGCCAATCACCAACCAAGGTAACACCCCCCACCTTATCACCTGAATCTCCTCCTAGAGCAACATTGTGTTCTTTTTAACCAAATATCTCTCAGAGGGGCGTGGGGAGTGGCTCCTTATTTTCATCTAAAGTAACAGACAGAGAATCAGCACTTTTGAAACAGGGCTGAAACAGAGGGGTTTATGGGACGCTACAATGATCTGTTTGGTGTTTGGAGCCAAACACTTCAGAGTCATGTTTTGTATATATCTGAGACGTATAATACATTGATGAAAAACAGTATAATAGGGGACCTTTAATGCACAACCCCCTCAGAAACTAACCAATATACCTTGCAAAACATTTATATATATTTAGCATATTTACAATTATTCAAGTACATCAAGTTTTCTATGTGTAGTGTTTTCTGTATAGCTTTGTAAGACAGTGAATAGTTGTAGCTGTAATTAGTTTCTTGAAGTGATCCCAGGACTAAACTTTTATAATAAGATGTTGCAGAGCTTTGTGTGCTTTTGTTACTTTAGTCTCAAGCACTGCCAGAAGGCGGGCAGGCATTTCTTTATTCCCTTCCCCTCATTGTTCCTCATTGATCCTCTCCTCGGCTGCGTTCTCTCTCACTCCACGTTCATGATCCATTTAGAGCACAGCAAACTCATAACAAGACAATCCGTGACATGCTCCCACTTACTTAGCTCTCTGCCACAAAGAATTCTGAATTGCCATGCGGCTTTGTCATCAGGCTGCACAGCATCACTCTGTCCTTCAATCTCCCTTCTTGTTTGTTTTTTCTTCCCCCAAACATGGCACAAATCAATACTGCGACACTTTAATACAGCTGAAAGCTTGGAGGAAATGTAGCTATTTACCCTTCACAGGCACTGCAAATGAATACACAGATACATTTCTCTGCTACTTCTTTCATTTTAGGATGTGAAGTTCCCTTTTTTCCATTCTCATCCACTCTTCTCTTTCAGTACAACTCGGTGAATATGAAGAATAAGACGGCAGAAGAGGTGTACGTGGAGATGCTGAAGCCTGCAGAGACGGTCACTTTGAAGGTGCAGCATCGGCCAGATGACTTCAGCGCACTCAAAGACACTCCAGGAGATGGCTTTTATATTAGGTACATGCACGTGTATACACAGCGCACATGCACACAGCTCAATGTCAGGCGTTAATGTGTAACCGCTCTGTAAGAGGACGACAATCATTCTCCCTAAGCAGCCTCCTCTCTGCTATATATAGAGTCACCACTGCAGCCCCTTTGGACAAGATGGAATCTATCTCATCTAACCAATTACGTCCCAGATCCAGCGTGTGACTGCGATGCTGCTAATCGCACCCCGCATTTAGGTTATCTATTTAGGTGTTCCATGTTTTAGAGCTCAGGGTTTTTCCAGGCCATTAGAAATGCACTGTATATGAATGGAAAAAGGAGCTCTAAAATAGTTTTATTGTTGGGAGTCTGTCAGGGCGTGTTGCCTCAGCTGCCGCAGTCACTTGTCATATAGGCAAGTGGGCTTGTGTCGTCATCTGCAGTAAATACACTCAGCCTTACAGCTTGTCACTGATAGGCTGTTGGGGAATGACTTACGAGGCTCCAACAAGAGGCGAGCAAGGCTTCTGCTGTCAATAGATACACTTTCTCCACACTTCCTTTCTCGTCTTCTCTGATTCAGGATCTTGTTCTCTCCACACCTGCTCTCTCTCACTTCCTCAACTGTGTTCTCTCCACACCTGCTCTCTCTCACTTCCTCAACTGTATTCTCCTCCACTCTCTGGTTCTGCGCTGCTCTTCATAACGCCCCATATATCTTTGTCTCTCCCTCTCAACAGAGCACTTTACGACCGTACGGGGGAGGCGGAGGGGGACCTCAGTTTTAAGAAGGATGACATCCTGTACGTGGATGAGTCTTTACCAAAGGGCAGCTTTGGGACGTGGATGGCCTGGCAGCTAGATGAGAACGCACAGCAGATCCAGAGGGGGCAGATCCCCAGCAAGTACATGTGGGTGGAGAAATCAACGCACGCTTACACACATACATTTTTGAGCTGGAGGACAGTTTGACAACAATCTGTGCCATACTGCTGCGATGTCCCTTCTCTTCCATATGTTTTGATGCTGTCCTTTTTGCACTCACGGCAAAGTCATGTTGTCCGCTTATTGTATGTCTCGGCCGGCATGCATTGATGTTACTTTACAAAATATACTTTTTTTTATGATTTTGTACTTCTACTGGGCCTGAAGGGACAGTTTCAAGTTGCAATCAATTCTTAAAAATAATAAATCAACAAAGATGTATTATGTCATCAACATTGACCCTTAACAACTATGCTTAACCTTAATCATCTTAGTATACAAAAATAGTTAAACAATTGAAACGGTTATGTTTCAGAAACTTGGGCTTTTAATGTTTCTACTACTTTTATACATAAATGCAAGGCAAGTTTATTTATATAGCACCTTTCAGCACACGGCAATTCAAAGTGCTTTACAAATTAAAATAAAAAGACAATTAAGAATAAATACAGCAGAAACACATTATAAAATGGCATTTAAAAACAGGCACACAAAACCTTTTTTCTTAGAGGATTATCTTCAATGAAATCTGTGTTTCTCTGTGTGTGTGTGTGTGTGTGTGGTGTAGGATGGACCAAGAGTTTTACCGCAGACACAGTGTGACAGAAATGAAGGAAGACTCCGGTAAGACGCTCTCAGCTGCGGCCCGCAGATCCTTCTTCAGGAGGAAACAGAAACACAAACGAAGCAGCTCCAAAGACAGCAAAGAGATGGTGGCTATCGACACAATCAGCACGGACTCCATCCCCTTCCTAGATGGTGAGACAAAAACAGCAGGAAGCACAACAATGGCACCATGTCACTCTTTTTCCAGAACCATTTTCGATTTATTTGTATGGTTTTTTTTTTTGTGTCAGATTGCGTGAGCCTGGCATACCAGCGGGTCCAGAAGGTGGAGTGCGCTTCTCCGCGACCCGTACTCATCCTTGGGCCGCTCACTGACGCTGTCAAGGAGATGCTGGTCAAAGAGTCTCCTGGGAAGTTCTGCAGGTGTATACTGGGTGAGTTCACCTTATTCAGATGTTTGTCAGTCCAAAAAATAAGGGAAATTAATTGAGCATCTACATTTGTATTAACTGTAATATCAAGAAATGTGAGGTTTGGTTCGTACAGTAGCCTGAAAATGTTTCCTTCTTCAGCTCATTTTCTCTTTCTGTCTTGTCTGCAGAGGTGATGAAGGCATCCCAGCAAGCCATCGAGCGTGGCGTCAAAGACTTCCTCTTCATCGACTACAAGCGCAGAAGTGGCCATTTTGACGTGACCACCGTTGCTTCAATAAAGGAGATAACAGAGAAGGTATTAGCCAGCCTGTCCTTTCTTTTATCATTTGATTTTATCAGGAAAGATATAGGCTTCAATGCGTCTTTAATCTCTGCTCAAGATAAGCTATCACTACGGCTGTGCTTTCATCTGAGGCCCCGGCTCCACGAGGACAAATACGGGTTGAATCCGCATATTTCTCATGCGTATAGCCCTCTAAGCTCGACGACGCCGTAAGGGAAACGTAGAAACAGACCCCGCAAACGACAACGGGTCCAAAGGTGGATAGATCTGGGAACGGAGCGCTCTGGGGGGTCCAACGGGGCCGTGGAGTCGCCTATACGGTCATTCGTTTTCATAGCCCCGCCTCTCCCCACCAGATTCAGATTCAGATTATTTATCTTTATCTCGATATGAACATAAACGCGAGTGAAGTCTAATCTGACAGGACGGAGACACGCAGCTCCTCCGGCTGTGAAGCAGCGGGAGCAAAACACACACTTCAAATCAGATCACCACCCTTAGCTATTTTAATTACCTCTCAAACTACCTAAACTAGTTATAAATATGTTTATTTTTACTGTCGGGTTTACTTACTGGATCAGCTGCTGCATGAGGAAGCATGAAGATTTAAACTTTAACACACATTGACCGGCGAAAAACTCTGCGCGGTTCCCTCCGCCCCCACCGCGGAGAAAAAACAGAAGTGCAGCCATGACAACCATTCTTCTTCGCTGCTTTTGTGGAGGAAGTTGCTGCTTTTGTGGAGGAAGTTACAGCGCCACGTACAGGTTCGGCATATGTACTGCAGCTTTTCCAGCGGTTGGATGTAAACGGAGCCGTCTCGTGGAGCTTGACACAATCCGGTGTATATTGCGTGTGGTCGGAAGGTTTTTTGCGGTTGCGTTACTCCGATGCGTTTTGCCGTATTTGTCCTCGTGGAGCCGGGGCCTTAGATATCCATGAATGAAAGCAGGATTCCTGTCATTGTCGCACCTTTTTATAACCGTGTTAAAAAAGTTTCTGCTTTTTTCTTCTTTTGTTGGATACAGGGCTGTCACTGTTTGCTCGACATCGCCTCGCACGCCATTGAAAGGCTCCACAGCGTTCACATTTATCCAATTGTTGTATTCGTCCGCTACAAAAACGCAAAGCAGATCAAGTAAGTACCATTTCTTTGAAACGCATACAATGTCATGGTAGAGTGCGTGAGTGTGTGGATGATGGGCCCAGCAGGATAAGCCTTCACACTCTCCACCCCACCATGAACCGTTTAGTCTGTGAAAGCCCCCCACCCCACCGCAAACTCTTGCCTAATCCCAAACAGCTGCTGAAACATCCTGTTGTTATTTTTGGTATTTATTTTTCAGATAAAATCTCTCATTCCAAGTGATGTATTCCTACTTCACTTCAAATGGGGTGAACGTTATAAATGTTATGCCAGGATTCATTAGAACTTCTTGGCACATTTTTTAAATATATACTGCAAAACCTATAAACTATAGACATAGTAATGGATTACCTAATTTTTGACTGATTTTCAGAAAAGATTTCTCTCCAAAGACCCTCACTGGCAAAATAATTAACAGGTGAATTCTAAATTTCAGCATAAACTGTCATCAGTTTATGCTTACTGTATCAGTATTAGACACTGAGTGATCGAACGCTTCATTTGACACAATGAAAATAACAGGAAGATAAGTGGTGAAGGGTTAATACCTCACATGCGCTGACCTAAAAGTCTTTCCCGTTTCCCCCCCCCATAGGGAGCAGAAAGATCCGGTTTATCTGCGGGACAAAGTATCTCAAAAACATTCCAAGGAGCAATTTGAAAGTGCGCAGAAGATAGAGCAAGAGTACAGCAAATTCTTCACAGGTATCCACTCGTAACATTTAATACAGATGATATCACCGTTATGTGTCAGTCGACTTTCTGTATGTAACATTATCTTTTTGTTTTCAGGTATCGTCCAAGGCGGCACCCTCCCCTACATTTGCACTCAGATCATGACTATAGTTGATCAAGAACAAAGTAAAGTCCTGTGGACTCCACTCGGCTGCCCCTAGAGGAGACTGGCTGCGACTACAGCGACCTGCGACCCTCATCTCCATTCCCCAAACACTAATTAACTCTTTCACACTATACCAATAGGTACACTACAGTAAGCAAGTTATGTAAATTATTGATATTTTTTTATTTTGTCTTTGTCTTGATTTATAATCAGAGCCTCCATTTATTTCTGACGTGCTTCGGAGCAGGTTGGTAGCACTGGAACCTCCACGTTTAAAGTTCAGTCAGTCTTCCCTAAGGGTTTCTGCTGGTGTATTTGTAATGCTGCATTGTAAGCGTCTGTTTACAGTCAAAAGATGAGTCCGACTATAGGTGTTCAATATTTGCTTGAATGCGTGTCTCTCCCCCTGTACCCTAACCTCAACACTAATGAAGTTCACCCTTCCCCTTGTACCAAATGACATTTGTGGTTTCCCTACAATTATGCACCCGTTTAACGACGACTGACAACTAATTGTGTGTGTGTGTGTGTTTGTGATTTGTGAGTGTGTGTGTGTGTGTAAGAGAGAGAGAGAACATATTGAGACTGTTGTACACAATTGTATTGACAATGTCAGTTTAATCAAGGTCGTGTATTAGCATAAATATGATGCTATAGAAATGGAATGCCAGGATCAGACATCACATTCCTTGTGATGTTTGTCACAAAATGCAAAAAGCATCACACCTCTTTTAATTATGTAGCTGTGGTTTTACCGAACCTGAGCGCCAGCAGTGACGGCCATGTTGACTCCAAACACTTCGATGTTTGCTCTATGCATTGTGTTTCTATAGTAGCTGGGTGTGTGAACAGTTTAGGGTTTGGAAGTGCCTTCGGAGAAGAAGCCTGATCTGAAACCAGCCCCTGGTCACGGAGCAAGAGTTTATCTTTCAAGATCCATTGCATCACTTCACACACCATGGACGAGATGATTTAGAGGCTGATTTGAGACCAGTAAAGTGTAGCGCGCATGACAATGGTGAGGTTTTGAGGGTTGGCTGAAGCAGCAGCCAACAGGTTAACTCCTCAGAGTGCACTCCAGGGCTAGACAGACCACTGTGTAACTATCATTCTTTCTCTTTAACAAATATTTAACAACAATATATAGAGTATAACATATACAGTATGCAGATACAACTGAAAAAAAGAAACATATATATATAAATATATATTACATGTATTTTCACTAGGTCATACGCCTAGGAACGTCTGGCTGTCAAGTCATGTCTTAGCAGGTATTAGCATGTTTTTAAAAAAGAATTTATTTTTGTTTCTCTGTGGTTGGTTGTCGGTCACTTATCAATGTACTCGTTAAAAGAGACACTATGAAGCAAAATGTGCAGGGTAATTTCAAAAGGATTTTACTCTGCTCTGTTTAAATGTTAGTGACTTTTCATTGTTATTTAATTGTATTTTTTATTAAGAAAGGTAAAAGATATTGACTAAAATATTGTGCCCTTCCTCGAAACCATATCCTGTATCTTATTGTGCCAAAATCCACTAAGGCAACTTTATCCTTTTATTTCTGTTTTGCACTTGTTTATCTGTTAACCTTAAACATGTAACTGTTCCTAGGTTTCCAGTAGACTACCAATAGGTACTATAATTTCTACTGTAACTAATACACGTTTTTATCTATCACATCAGTTCCTTACATTTCATTGATGGCCTTTTATTCTTAATTAGAAAAAATGGTTCTTATTTGAATTATTAAAAAGGGATCTATTCTTGCACAATTTTTCAAAGGAAAATTGGTCCACAAGTTTGACTATTGGGCTAAAATACTAAGCAGAAGCAAACTGTATTGTTACTATTTTTCTGAGTAGATAGTATACGATAGAGAGGTACAACGTGAAATGGTTGTATTCTTAGGAAGAGTCTAGATGCCAGGTACTGATTGAATTTTCTTTTATTAAGAAGAATGATTTGTATGTTGAGACATTAACATGAGAATAAAACTCATTTTCTGTATCACGCTAAGGACTTGGTCTGAATTTTTGTCTACAGTGTTATATTGTTCTAAAAAACACTCATTAGGAAATAGTTTAGTGTTTGTAATGGTACCTAAACAAAAAGGTCACAATTGGAACATTTTGAGGAAAGAATAATAATGTATACTGCATTGAAGTGTATATATAATTAAGTTAGAGCTGTACTAAGGATATTTTAGAGGAAAGGGTAAAGTTAACAATATGCTGCCTCATCTTATTCTTTTTCCAAGAAGAGGATGAAAGCAGAGCACAGAGCAAATGTTTTTCTGTAAATGTCTCACTGAAATGTGACGGTGTCCTTCAGTGATGTAAAAAGATCAAAAGTGTTTTTCTTTCTGAAAGAAGCAGCAAATGAAACAGTGGCAGATAAAATAGCCATCCATTTCTGAGTTGAGATAAGGTAGTGTGACAATATCTGCCAGGATCTCAGCGAGCAGGAGCGATAAAGATGTGGCCTTGCAGCATTAAAGAAGCGCCGCTCTCTCTGGTTTATATACACTTTATAAGACGCCGGGGCTCTATTTGTTCTTCAGCGGCGCTGCAATCATACATCATGTTCTGCTGTTTATGGTGACAGGTCAACGTGTGCTGTCTACAGATTAGAACATTGAGTCAAACATGCACAAATAGGAATTTAATCTTGAAAATAATGCTGACGTACTGTATGTATGAGTCATTTAAGGAACTTTTTTGAATCAGGTTTCTTATTGAGATCTTAAGCTGTACACATCTGAAGTACATAAACTGATAAGCATCACCTTCTGAGAGTGATTGTACAAAATCTAATGGGTGATGAATAATGTTGTCTAATTTAATAGGTGTAATTCAACAGAGCAGTTCTAATCCCTATTTGGTTTTAAAATTTGATAGCATGTTATACTGCTTTTTCTGTCTTTTTTCTGTCATTGTTAATGCTTTCTAAATTGTCTGCACTTGTCAATGTCCATCAAATAATCTCCCAGATGTACCTTGTCTAACATGCTCCAGTTCTGTTTCAACTTCAGCCAATTCCCTACTATTTAACAAATATTTATATATTGTAAATAAGATTTCGGCACATTTCAAGTGTCTTGCAATGTAATTCACACATTTACAATCAACTTTTTTTGTCATGAATGGGTGTATCCTTTCTGGTTAGTTATTCCCGCTCTGTACATGCATGCTATTATGATCACTTGAAATTCACTTTAGAAGAATAATGTGTCTTAAAAAAAAAATCTTTTTTTCACTAAATATATAACTTTTTTACTCCTAAACTGACACGGTCACTGGCAACAAGTCCAATGAATGTGTGCCCGGGCATAGGAACATGATGTACATATATTCTGTCTGCACTCCAAGAAAAACTATTTCTGTGAGAGTAACATCCCATGCAGTTGGCCAGCCTGTAGCTACACTCCATCTTGCTGGTTGATTGGGTGCCTTTAGCTCGAGGTTGTTTCCTCTGAGCACCGCATCACTGGTCACAAGGTCCTAAAGCACATGATGTCACAGTGGATGACTACCCTCCAGCTGCCTGTTGGGCTCATCGGGGCACGAGAGGACCCAGTGTCTTCAAAACATCCATTAGTGGCTCAAACTGCCTAAAAAAACCTCAGGCCTGATAACTGTTCGTTGGTGAAAAGGTCAGGGATGTTCACTTGAGGTTTTGGTCACTGATTACATCACACTACATCTGAATTGTGTATGTTCAGGTCTGCTGTCTTGTGTCCCAATTCTTAACGTCCTCCAAGTACCCTCTCGCCTGTTTTAGAAAAGGGTAGGGTCTCCAGCTCTCCTGCTGACGTGTCTGTTTCAGGACAGCTGCTGACAGCTCAACTGAACTTGAGAAGTCTCACAGCTAGGGATCTTTGTAGTCCACTCTGGCAAGCCACATGGCCTTTCCGGTGCATGGAGGGATGGATTTGGCCGGTTTGGCCTTCTGCTTGTTCTCCAGCACGTTAACTCCAGCATCTCCAAATGTCCTGCGGGATTACCACCGGACTGCTCTCGTGTTAATCTCTTCATCTGTCAGCACTGACACCCTCTGGTTAAAGTTCTGCTGTCCTATAGGAACCACTCGACCAACAGCTGGCCTTTCGTTGGGGGTGATCAATTCAAGTCCCTTCTTCTGCGGTTGGCAATAAATGCCAGCAAGATTTATTAGGACACTGAATGTATGTAGCATGTGCTGCTGATGCTTTTACTTTCTGTAACCTCTTCTTGTGGTGTTTTGTTGCTCAGAACTTTGATGGATTGCACACAGAGCATGGAGTAAAATTCCCTTTTGTTTTCTCTTCTTGTAGTTGTACATTTAACAGATAATGTACAGCATAACTTATTTGCAATTATATTTATAAATCTGTGTGAATCACCATAAATGTTACTGTTCTCAAGAGAAGATCTTTGTTAATCCAACCTTTATGTGATATAACATCTCGCTTGTTATCTTGATAAAGATGAGCATTAATAAAACATTCATTGTCATGAGGCATGGGAAATTCCCGCTTTAAAATGTAGCTGCCTAAATTCTAGGAATAATGTTATTCCTTTTTTTAAATGTCGCAGTGTTTGAGGAAAAAATATAGTGGTGCAATATCTCATTATGCTGCTGTAGAAGCAACATTTTCCTAAAATGTTCATCATGTGACCAGCAGGAGGACAACCTCAGAGCTGCTCTTCAAGGCCATCCTAATACTTGGCTGCCTGAGACTAGCTGTTCAGCTGCTGTTCACTGATGCCTCTACCCATAAATCAACATTTCAATAAATATTTTACTATAGCTATATGTTATACTTTAAAACATAGTTTTAACTGTCAGATTTTTATCTTGGTGATTTGCTGCAGGTTCATTCTTAAAAGTCTTGATGATGTGAAGGAAATAAAGGGGAAATAATCTGCAAGAATTTCAATTATGTGAAACGTGCTGCATTCCTTACACAATAAATAACCCTCAGATAACACACATCACATATCTTCACATTTCAGGCATGTTTACTTTTCAAATGACCTGTGCTTAAGAGGTCTCATAATTTCAAACGTCATAAATATTATATAGATATATTATTGTTGATATTTGTTATCATGTTGCATCAACATCAAGTCATACAACTGCAGAAGGCCTTTAATATCACTCTCACTCAATTGAAGAACTCAAGGACTTGGGGGGGGGGGGTGGGGGGCAGATTAGTGGGGTTTTTTTTAATCACCAAGATGTCTGGAGCCTTGGGACACAGGTGGCTGTGTGCACCTGGCTGCTCTGGTGCACAGGGGTCACTGGTTATTCAGGGACCCCATGCCAGCTGTTTCCCCATTTCCATTGGTGTGGCTGACTACTTAAGGGGCATCTGTGTGTAGCCATAAACTACTTGTAGTCATGCCTCTCCGTCATCACCAATCCACACCTGTTTTTGACCTAATATGTGTGCTAAAAGTGTAAGCATATTACAGTAATTGACCGGGAAGGACATTCATAACACTCCCTGTGTCTGCATGTTTGTGTGTGGTTGTGTGTGTGAGTGTGAGGCATTTTATCAACTTCTTTTCTCAAAATGAAAACAGTGACGCCCATTTGCGTTGGATGACAAGCCACAGACTCGGCAATTGAAAAGGGGGAGCACTATCTTTAATGAAAAGTCAGTCCAATAACATCCATGTTGTAGTCAAAGATAAGTAACCTCACTTTACCGTCGTTTTATATCCACTGTCACCACGACAATTCCTATGGGGACTCGTCATTTCCTGTAGTTTTTATATCATCTATAACTCTTGAATTTATCACTGATCGATATAGCTTGCTTTTTAAAGCCTCCTCGTTTTTTTTGCGACGTGCGTCATTGACGCGCATCAGAGACGCAGAGGCGCAACTGTAGCCTACCTCTTCACCCAGCAGCGCAGACCCCATGCGCAGACCCCGGTCGGCACTGGGAATAAACATCGTCGCTGTATTACTGCCCTCTGTCCATCTTTATTATTAGCGCTTCGCTCCGCCTCCTACCTGTAAATCTCCCCGCTCTCTCCTCTGGAGCGGATCTGACAGGCGCTTTCAGCTGGCCGCTCTGTGCCAGGGCTGCAGGGGATCCAATGGAGACAGTGACATCCAACCGAGCGCTTGTCCTCTTTACGCAGAACTGACATCGAAAACACCCGCAAGAATATGTAGTCTTCAACGCTGCCGAGCCCACTCACCAACCGTAGATTCAAACAATCTCTCGCTTTGTGTTTTTTAACAGTCGACTGACGCTCAAAGAAAGTGAAATCGATCGATCGAATCCTCCGCCTGCTGATCGACAGAATCCCTGAATGGAAGACGGCTAGAGAGGTCGCCTCGCCGAGAACAGTCTGCTAACATTTTCACTGTCGCTGTGTTTACCATTACCCGACAAAGCATTGGCAGCCTCGACGGCTGCACACGACGCCGTCTTCGCCATGGCTTTTGGCGTGAAAGAGCCAGAAAACCCCTCCGACTAAGAAGCGGTTCACATTCGTCAATATTGCGGATTTAAATGCCTCTCTCCAAGGGCCACCGACCCGCTTTTTTGGATAGGTTCGCGTGTGGGGTGTCTCACGCTGTTACGAATAAACAATTCATAGGCTGCTAAAATACTGAAAGAGACTCCATCGGGTGGGTGAACATAATCTACAGCGAAGAGGGGGATTTTTTTTTTTCAAGCAATATGGCTGGTGAGTGGGGCTGGGGACGCTGGCACAGGCTCTCCAAGGCTCCTAAATGCTAGCTGAGGCAGGTGGCTCCGTTCCCCATGGAAGCGACAGCTATATGAGGAGAAGCAATATCAATAATAATATAAATCAGGACTCTTCAATCTTAATATCCAAGATGGAAGACGTTGTCATCCCGTTCTCGTCTGAGGTGCCCTGCGACAATAATGGGCAGCGTATGTGGTGGGCATTCCTCGCCTCCTCCATGGTGACGTTTTTTGGGGGTCTCTTCATCATCCTGCTGTGGAGGACAATGCAATATATGTGGACGGTTTGTTGCCACTGCAACGTCAAACCGAAGGTATGTTTGTCCACAATCAATTAGTAGATGTAAAATCTATTTATACGCCACATACACAGCTATTGATGCACATATTGTATGTTTGTGTAACACTGGCATGAGTTGTTCTTCTGTATGGCCTTCATCGTGCAAGTGACATGCCACTGAGCTACTTTGATGGCTTCCTCCTCCTCCTCACTCGCACCCACCAAACAGATATCAAGTGCCAGTTGCAGTGCCTTTTATAATGAATGCATCTCTTGAAGATTGTTATTATCCTTTGGCTGTGTTTACCAACTCCCAGTCTTGAATCATGGGGGTGGTGTTGCCTGCCAGATATGGGTGGGATCAGAGGAGAGCAGTTCCTTCATTTGATTTTGCTTGAACATACATTATCCTTATAATAATAATACACCAGCTCTTGACTTGTAGGGTGCAAGTAAACGTTACAGGGGGCCATACACAAGTTTCATGTAACTCAACATATAATCCTGCACATTCTTCCAGTGAGTCCTAATGAAGCCCAATTGGACTCCTCATACAGACCTAAAAACACCTAGGTCCCTTTCATAGTACAACTCTGTGAAATTAAGTATTAAAAATAGCTTTCTCCAATTTGATTCTTAATTTTTTACACTCTGTTTACTGGAATGTGTTTTTTTTTGCAAATGAAATGCTTTGTGGAATGATGAAAGTAACCTGTTTGCAGTACTGATATAGAAGTAGGATTTAAAAATAATAATAATTTAGCTTGGGGTGGCCTGCTTTACAATGAATCATGGCTGATTCAAAGCCATTATCAAAGCCTGCTTCATATGACTCACACTTGTGCATGGTGCAAGTGGTCCCCCTGCTGAACAGAGGGGCATTGGAAATGTAATGTTTGCAAAACATGGCCTAAAACGTATTTTTCTTTCTTGGAATTAATGATATTTAGATCTATATTATGAAAATAATTAGCTTATTGCAAGTGCTGTCTGTCTTAACGTTGAGTACAAAGAGGCGGAAAAGAGGATGTGCCTGATGGAAGGAAGAGAGCTCGATCCGCGTCCTTGATATGTTTGGGTTGTGTCCAATTCAAATGTGTCCCTCCTGCTGCTCTTTTGCCGTGTCCTTTTGGTGGCCTTGGCCCTTTTCTGTTTGGTATTATGACAGGTGGGAGACAGGGCACAGAGTCATCATCCCTAACTGGCACAACAGCAGAAAATAGCCTCTATTGCTCTGCAACGCTGAATGCTGTAAGATGCAATTCTCTGTGTTTGGTTTGTTTTTTTAGTGCGTCTTTACATTTTACAAAATAATAGTGACGGTTTTGTTTTACGTTTGTGAAGAATTGAACATCAATCTGATTTCCATTGCAATGTTTTTTCCATTTTTCCCACATAAATTGATATTGTCGGTAATGTTTATGTTGTCAATGATATTGACTTGATTCATAACTCCCAGTCTCACCAATATAATATATGTTCTATTTTGGACAGAACATGACATTTCAAAAATGAAGACTTTCTTTATTGCCTTTGAATAGTCCAGCCAGCGTATTGACTGCATAATGAAAAACACAAGTAGACGTTTACATGATATCAGAGTTAAAATACTATCAAGCCTCTGGTGATTAAGACTATTTTCAAGTCTGCTTACAAGAAATGTTCCAATCTAAACATCTCTTATTGACAGTGAGGGATAATTGTGCACACTATGCTATTTAGGCTATTACTTGGCTGTCTGCCTCCTGTCATTTTGTTATGCTCATGGATCTCAGAATGTCATCCTTCATACTTGCTTCCATCTTGCTAGGAAAGCCATGAAAGTAAACCGTGCAAATATAATGAGGTATCCATCTTGTGACTGCTGGTGAGTATCTAGTTGCATATCATCTCTTGTAATAAACAAAAATTGAAAAGGTAAAAAGGAAAGCATGTTTCTGTGTGTGCTCCCGCTCTGTGTGACTGTGTGAGGGAGGCAGAGCTGTCCCGTTAGGTGACTTTGGAAGGCTTGACACTTAGCTGCAGAGGGAGAAGGCTTGTTAGGAGTATTAAGAAGGGGGAAACGGGATCTGTGTTCAGCTGACTGGTGCGGCCGGCTAAGTTGGCATGTGTCAGAAACAGGATGCATAGTTGGCTGTAGGGGGGGGGTTGTCGGCTTTCTCTCCAATACCGAGAACCTGGAATCAGAGGCAAGGAAATAGAGGTGGAAACTCTGAGAGTGATACAAGAGGAAGTGGAAACAGGGGGTGTCAGGGTTATGAAGGGTTTGAGGGGTGTTGCATTGCAAAGTGTCCTCCTGTACTCTGCCATTGGCACACAGCTGTATCCTTATTCGTCTAAATGGCCCTCTTCTCTGTCAGGATTGTAAGGTAGAGGTCATAAGGGAATAAGGAAATAGATAACTTAAATGCAGCACAATTAAATGTACTGTGCAACGTTCTGATTCTTTGGTATCTGGACAGTTCACAGACAGCAGTCTAATGGTGACCTGTAAGGTTTTATCACTGTGAAGCCAGAAAGTCCAAGGATCACCTTTTTAATTCTATCTTCCTAAAACAGGACAGGGCAATAGTACGGCAGACAACAAAACAAGGTTTTATCGTATGGTGCCATCTCCCTGGACTAAAAAGGCAACATAAAACACAAAATAAAACAAACCCATATTGATTTTTCTAACCCTGTGCCAGTAATGGCAACATTTATGGCATCATTTATCTGCTGGGTGCTCAGATGGCATTTTAAAACCACATATCAACCACATTTGTAATTTGATTATCCCAACGGTGCATCCCTCTGCAAACACCAGCTCTCCGGCTGTCTGCATGAGATTCGTTATATCACTCTCTCCTCACAGTGCAGCTAGAAGACTTCACACATAAGGGGTTTCCTACTGAGGGAAAGTCTCACTCTACACAAAGCTAATGTGTATGCATGACTGAAAGAAATGGAAGCAAAACCACTCAGTGCTGAAGTGGAGAGAACCACTGCTATATTGCATGTTAGTCTTGTTGGCATATAAACCTGCTCTATTATCTCTTCCCTATGGTCTTGTATTTTTGAATGTGTAGAGTTTGTATGCTGTTTTCTGTGCTATGCTGTTCCTCTGCTGTTCCTCTGCTGTATGGTTATCTAATGGTCTAGTTATCTGCTCTGCGTCATGCCACCTCCAGGATTTCTTATATGATGCCTCTGTTATTTGGGATGCGTGGGGAGGAGGAGTAAAGAGGCTGTGCGTTTGTGGCACCAATCTCTATTCAAATATGATTGTCAACATCGTCTTGTGGAGAAAATGGCTTTATTAAAACATTGGACATTTCTAAAATTATTAAAATAAACTGTTATGTGTTTATGGAAGAACCAAATTATTCAAACTACTGAAAGCATGAGCGTCATGTAAAACTAAACCCACTCATTTTGCAGTTTAGAATACATGTTTGTATATCTACTGTACAACAAACAATCAAATCTCACAGCCAACAGCCCTTATCTTTAAATTAGCATACTGGAATTAATATTGCTTAAAGGTCCCATGTCATGGCCATTTCTACTGATCATAATTCCATTGTTGAGGTATACTAGAACAGATTTATACTGTGCAATTTTCCAAAATCGCATTGGTTTCTCATACAGCATCTCTGTATAGTATGTGTATTCACTCTCTGTCCTAAACGGCTTGTTGGAGCTCCTGCCCCCCCCTCCCTATGAGCCCAGTGGCTGTCTGCGAGACAGCGAGACACAGCGAAACCCAGCCCGAACACACACACACACCCGCAGCCTAGCTGGGAGTTTGTGTGTGTGCTCACTCACAGCCTCGCCGCGTCCCACCGTCTCAGGCGGAGAAATCGGCGGAGCTGCAGCTGAGAAAAGATTGTGTGTTTGTGTGTGTGTGTGTGTGAGGAAGTCCGCGGATTGGTCAATTTGGAACAAAGAGAACATCTGGTTTTAAAAATACAGCCTCACGTTGAGGTGTAATCGAGTCAGCCGCTCTGCATCATTAAAAGATGAGCTGGTAGTGGACTTGTGAAGGAGCACTTACTGACTCCTGTCATAAGCTGGGAGAAGGTTTGCTCTGAAACGGCACTATAGTAGTTATAGTTGACATCCTCTGAAACTGCTCTGAAAATACAAAGACAGTGTACAGGGCGAGGGTTGAGTGGACTGTCATGTATTTCATTCCAAACCCTAAACTACACTGTGTTGTAGTGAGATATAAATGAGGCCTACCAAAATCACCTCCCACTTCACCTCGGAACAACAGCCTCCCCCTCACCCCCCGAAGGTGCAACATGGAGTGTTTTATGTGCACTTTGGTGCCAACAGCCGTCAGGATTGTCCAATTGTTTCTGTCCAAACGGCTCAACAAGAGGGCTGATGGAGCTACAGAAGCTGCTCCGCCTCTACAATCTCTCATTGCTCCCTCCTCTGCAACAGTCTTACTGTTCAAACTATAATGTTTTGGCATTTTGGCCTAAACAAGTCTATTTAACACATATAAATATTGCAACCGCTATTTTTTCTCTTTTATCCACGATCATTTAAATTTAGCTTGTGTTGTATCCCATGTTTGCTTGCTGCTGAACCAGCCCAGTGTCCCCATGGCAATCATGGGATCATTAAAGTTTCATCCTATCTAATGAGAGTTTGATGTGCTGTGCCGTGGTTCCCCTCACTGGGCTAGACTCTGCTCCTGTGATGCGACTAGTGCGGAGGTGGGATGAGGACACATTAGGCTCCATTTTCTCTGACCCTTACCATTCTGCAGTTAGAGGGTGCGAGATAAAGCACACCTATTATTACTTAACACTTCATAGCTTAAAGGTTGAGAGGTTTAAACCACAAAAGCGAAATCCATCTTATGATCAGCAATCTAATGAGATATGGCAGCCTTGGTGAATTTTAAATCATCACAAAGCATTTCCATAATTGGAGATTGATTTTTATGCACGACACCTTGGCTTTTAGTGCAGAGCAATTAATCAAACATGAGTTTTAAAGCCCACCTGAGTGCTTCCATGAGGCTCAGTCTGACTTTGTGTCCATCTATGTGACAAGGAAAAGCCAAATGCGGGGCAGAGTGAGTGAGGTATGCTGGGACCTGCGATTACCTTTAAGTGGAGAGGATTGCGGAGGTGCCTGCAGAGAGGAACTGTTGTGAGCCCGTGTATTCTGTTTTGCTTGGCAACAGACCAGCTGCATTTCGCCAGAACAGCATAGAGCACACACCCCGACATCAGCTGTCGCTCTCACTACCCTCAGCCTTACTTGGCCCAGCTCGACCCGCGCTAGCTTATTAAAACCCATAGCTAATCGAAGAAAAAAACAAAACACATGACAAAATCAGTATTTACTGGATGGCACAAAACACTTGATAAAGATTTGTGTTTCAAACGGCTGTATTTATGTACGCTTCCTTATTTTCCCCCCTGTCATCCCAGGAATGTGTACAGTACACAGGGGGCCAACTATGTTCTTGTGGCCAGTGGTTGAGTTACATGTGTCTTGTCATGTGTTGTTGACACTTGCTAGGAGTGAGCATGCCTCACAGCTGTCCCAGGACAAAGTGTGACCAGTTTCCACCACATCAAGCATGCCTGTCCCCAGCCCCTCCTATCACACCACAACTTAAGATATTTTCACTATCATTAGTTTCTTCATTATTCTTTTTATTTATGGGTACATTGTTCGAATGACGGCGACATATTGAAATGCTTTTATCCTATCGAACACGGGTCCGAAATTCAAAGACTTCTTTTAACAATGATATAAAACCGCAGCAACACACATTTGATTCACTCTAAGTTTGAACAAAGTTGCTTTATCTACTGTAGCATCGCTGATTAACTTTCTTTTCTCATACTCCTCTAATAATGAATGTGTGACTCATGAGTTATTCCCTAGTGGAGATCCTCCCTTTCCACAGCTCTAATCCCTAATTCTCTGGGCCTGATTTGATGGCCATCTAGGGACAACTGTAGTGTGCCATTGCTATGGTAATCCACAGACAAGAAGAGGCTATATATCAAGCCAGACTATGTATATCATGAGGCAGACACAGAGGTCAACCCCCCTGTACCCAAACCATGCTGCCCTGCTGTCATGCTGTTATGTCTTCTTTGGCCAGTCACCAGACTATTAAAAGGACTTCCACGCCCCAGGAACTATTCAGAGGTTAAAGGTTAAAGGGGAAGGATATACCTGGCTCCACATGGGGGAAGAGTGCTAGACTGGCATTCCCATCATGTGAAATGTGTGTGAGGATCTAAGCTACCTGATCCTTGCATAGTCAAACTGGCAGTGGAAAACCATTTGCATATAGATCTGCTGGTTGAGAGCGGCTAGGCTAAGCTGGCATGGGAGGCCTGCAGGAGGGAGATAGCTAGGCCCCTTGCTAGCCAGCAGGATCATGGCTTATGATTTCTAGCCTACCAGATTTCTTCCTCAGCTGTTGTTGTCCTTAAACTGCTTAACATCAGAGGATGTGTGTGATGAGTGTGATGTGAAGCTTGGGTGCTCGCTCTACCGACACATTCATTGTATTTCAGCAACTTAGAGAGAAGAGTTAATATGGTATTTTAAAGGTGTTGATAATCACGCATTGATATGTCTTAGTTTGTTTGTTTGATTTGAGCTTTATTTTAAGAAGGATAGCACAGCAATGGTATCACTGCATAACAGTCTGTAGTGTACATATTGTCTATTGCGTCTTCATACCAGCCTATGCTTCCTTAATTCTGTAGTTTTTTGTTGTGTGATGTACAAACTAGTATTCTTATCTGACCGACTTTTTCAAATATTTCTTACAGTTTACATGCACTGAAATTGTTAATCTTGTACAACTTCGACTCTCTTACAATGTTTTAGAAGTGCTGAAACCAACAATTATTTGATTGATTAATCATTTTTGGTCTATAAAGAAAATTGTGAGAAAGGTCCATCCTAGTTCCTCAAAGCTCGAGCTGATGCCTTTTAAATCTCCTGTTTTGTCTGTCCAAATCCCAAAGATGTTCAGTTTAATATGATATAAAACAGAGGAGAGCAAGAAAGATCCAAACTGACTTTTGACAAATTACTTTGTTGACTAATTATTGCTGCTCATTTTCTACAAAATAGTATAAATATTCCAAAATAAAGAGATTTTCTTTAGGTTTTCCATACCAAAGTGTTAACGTACTAGATATTTCCCAACCTTCTATTCCACTGCGAGGGAAGCACAGCGATCAGACGGGCCAGCACGTGCACAGCCCTGGGACTAGTTCTTTCTGGTGTGGATTATCAGGCAGAGCCAGCCATCTCCTATTCTCTCCCTCATCTTTGCTTTCCTCCCCTCAGCCCACCACCCACCCTCAGAAATCAGGGAAGGCAGTGGAGCTCTGATTTGTGGTAATCAAAACATGGTTAACGTTATAATTGTTGCTTTGAGCTGTGTGCACTGCTGCACACAGAGCGAGATGGAGACACAGAGTGAGGGAGTGTGTAGAGGACAAGGCAGTGACCTTCAAAGATCTCAACAGGCGGTGTATCTGCTTCCTATAGAGTTTCAGCTCTCTCTTGCTCTCTTAACAACATAAATGTCTCTGTTAGGCCAGCCCTTTGGGTAAACTATGAACTCTCAGAGACAGATAGGAAAGTGTTAGTATAACACGGCACCACCACAGCCACTGCCCTCAGCGACCTGTCTCAATTAACCTCAAAGGGGGCTAGACTAATATGCTAATTGTTATTCTCCTAGCAGGCTAACAGTGGGCTCAGGTTTCTCTCTGCATGCTAGCAATGTGCCTGCATTGCCACCATGTTACAATGCTAAGTTTGCAGCCCATTTGGCAGCATTTCAGTCAGTTTCTTATTCGTTAAGTGAGACACTCATACAATTGTTTTTAATGGGAAAATACAAGTTCAGCTGACAATGAGGGACGGCCTACAAGCTGAACCCTGTTTAGCTACAACGAACGGGCCTGCTACTCAATGGTTTTACCTCTTGAATTGTTCTGACATTTTCCAGAGTGGTTGAGCAGAATTAATAGCCCAGCTGTCAATTAGAGCCTTGTATGATGCGTGCAAAAGTGAAATCCCAGAAGGTGCTGTCTCACCCGGGATTGCTCTGAAAGCTGTGAAATGTATCCAGACATGAACCAAGTGAGGCAATTTCAGAGTGACAGGAGCTTTGTAAGATGATGCGCCTTGTGTTGAGACCTGCATGACAGCATGTGTAGACATCATGTACAGATGATGCACAGAGTGTAGGGTTCATTTCTGAATGCCTCCATTAAAGATGGATGATAATGAAGAGCTGCTGGCTAACAGCCTACACCATTGAGAGGAAGCAACGCTATGATTGGTCAGTAGTTGGAAGACCATTAAGTTGCCTTGCTTCTCCTGGGTAGGTATGTCATGAAACCAGACATTTTTATTAAACATCTTGATATCTAAATTGAAAAACAAAACAATAAATCCCATTAACTTCCACAAATAGATTTATACTGCTGTGAGAATATTAATGTTAAAAAATGTAGGCTACTTACTGCTCATCAAAAACTACATTTTAAAACATTACGTTTGAAGACTTCACGATAACGTTCAAAATAATCTTTCCCAATATTGATTTTTTTCTGAATAGAGGTTGCGAGCATCAACATGTTACATATTGGCGTTAGCTACGTTAAACAGGACCGCGTTGCCAGCAGTTGCCACAACCTGGTATCTGGTATATTACGTCATCCCTACTGATGGGGGACATTTTGCTGTAGATATTTTAATCTGCCACACACACAGAGATAGGAAATGTATGCATAATTGTATTAACTAATTGGTGCGGTTGTTATTTCTATGATTGGCATCTTTAGAGAAAACCACTTGTTATGGCTTCAGAGCCAGATGTGATTTCTCCTTTTTCTTCCTGCCTTGTCAGAAGGACACGCATAATGCCTGGAAGTGCTGTCAATTAACACATTCCTCCTTTTCCGTTTTCATAACTTTAATTGCAGTGCCATTTTCCTGCTCTACAATGTAAATTGTGTGGTAATATCATTTTAGTGGAGGTCAAGTTACAAAAATGTGGCTCCCTGGTAGTTATCGAAACAGAATAATTCAAACTAGATTACAACATTGTTGGCATTCAGCTTTTAAATGTGTAAAACACAATGGATTCTGAAGGGCAGGCAGATGAATACAATTTTGAAAGATTTCAAGATTCACTCTCTGGGTGCTTCTGGGTAGTTTTATTTAGTCTCTATGAAATGTTTGGTTCAATAATGATGTTGACCAGGGGAGCAGCATAGATTATTTCATATAGTCAGAGAGTTTGGTGCTGTTCAAGTTGCTCATCTGAGACGTGGGATTCATTTGCGATGGCGGCTCTAAGCAGTTGTGCCTCATTTCATTGTTTTGGCAGGATATCTCAAACATAATGGACACAGGCCTCAGCTATTCTGCACAAGTGAAGCTTTTCAGCACCACGGAGAGCGCAAGAAGGGAGACTGAGCGATGCTTCTCATACACATGTGCAGTGTGTGGCGCTACATACTGTGCTGTAGTTGCTGGTTCGTAAACAATGGTTCCCTTACAGTTCCTATAAAAAACATAGATGGCACTACAGAAAGAAGCATTTCATCCAGTTATATGTATCATTCAATTCCTTCCTTTACTTTAATTAAAATGTGACTCGACCCAACTCCGACCAATGTCATTTTAGAGAGCCTCTCTTAGCTCTTTAACTAATGCACAGGGAATAAACAACGAGTTGGAGTCATCTCAACAGCAGGGTTTAATTGGTTGCATTAAAACTGAGCAGGGATGTGAACAGGTTGCTAATAAAGCAGCAGTGGAGGGGTGGTGGTGCATGGTCAGCTTACTATCTAAATATCCCTTTATTTAGTGAATGTTGCACGGACAGTGGTAAAGCATGGTGAAAATCAAAGTAAGGTTTTTCTTTTTGCCTTGCACACCAAGTAAAAGTGTTGCACGATACAAAGATACTGACCATAGTGCAATTCATGCTTACCAGCAGTGTGGCTAAAAGGTAAAGTTTGTAATAAGAATGGGGCTCAAGGAAATAGTTTATCCACTTGGGAACATTTGCTCAGCACATTTCATTGCAAACGGCTTATTAGATTATGCATATTACATGACATTTTGTGCAAAGATGACATTTTACCCTTAGGGGCGCCAATGGGAGGAAGATCATGAGTGTTCAGAATCTACAAGATTAATTCTTTGGGGATAATAAATGCATGCTGCAAATGTCATGGATATACTTTTTCTTATTTGACTAGAACGTTTGGCTTGCAGTAAACCATGTGACCAAAACACATGATGTACCGGAAACTACTTAAGCTTTTGAGCCTATTGAATAATAGAGATACAATCTTTCCCTCTTTTGTGACTGCCATGCTAGCCCAAGATACAAAAACACAATTACAGTGGGAAAGGCTCCAAGAAAGAGGATACATATCCAGACTCCTAGTATAAAGACAGAAGTAGAGCCGAACTGATACTGGAGTTAATTAAATGGTTATTCAAGATTTATTTGAAAAATCTTTTTTATATTTTCTTAACACAAACAGAACTTAAAAAAACATAATCCCTTCAATTCTGGTAGTAAAGATTTTAAAATGGAACTTTGACAACATTTTACAGCTAAAAAAACCTGTCAGTGTTTTTTGATTAATTAAAATTAGTAAAGGCAACACTGTTTTATTATATATGCCATAAAAATATATCTTTGATCAATTGATATCAGCTGATAATATTGACTCAGTCTGGATAGACAGTATTAACCTGCCGCAATAAGGCATGGGGCCAGTTCTGAGCCGCCAGCTGAAAGCTTTGGCAGTAGGGCTTCTCCATAGCAGACATTTTGACATGTCATATCAGGAAAAACACAGGTGTAATTAATTACATTAGTAATGGCTGCATACCGTTTAAATGTACTAGTCCCAGATCGCTGTACATGCTGGCTCTGTTGGCTTACTGGGACAGAACTGTAATTAATGTTGTTGGTTCCACCTGAGCTCCTCCTGACATGTCAAGTCCAATTTTCTGCTGTGGAAGAGCCAAACCAGAAAACAGGTGGTGGGACTGTAGATAGTGAAATGGAAAAATGTGATTTATTTTTTAATACATTTGTTTTTACTACTTTGTACTTCTTTAACCCTTAGATGCATAAGTGGGTCTTTTTTGACCCGGTGAGGTGGTTTTCTTAGAGTATCTTTGTAATTACATTTTTTTATCATTTCATATTCCAGCTATTCCTCAAAAAAAATGTTTTGGATATCATGCCATTCAAATTTATATTGACATTTTATACCTTTTAAGAAATTGTAGTTTTCGTATTACTACCCCAAGCTTCCATAAGTGAGTCAAAAATGACCCGCATGCATTTTCTATGGAATTTCGTTTTTTTTTCAAAATGACAAAAATGGCATAACAACACATATTATTCTAATACGGGTCCTTTTTGACCCACTTATGGAAGAGTGTAGGTTCCAGTCACTCGTGCATCTAAGGGTTAAGAAAAACTGGTGCTGCACAGGAGGACTTATAATTGAGGTCATCCTATGTTTGGTTAATACAGGCTTATTAGCTCTACAAATGTTTAAAGGTAATATTAATGAATGTGATTTGTAAATAATAACTTCATCACTACTGAAGCCTGCCAGCAAGGCTTACTTTTTTCTCTAAATGTGAGTAACTATAAGAGTGACATTAAAAGAACCAATTTGTGCTAATGTGTTTTATTTACCAGTGGGACAGGCCTAAGAGATTTGATTTAAAAACGTTTTTGCCGGCAGGAGTGGTCAGCTCTCAGGAGCAGGCAGCAGGAGTGGGTTATCACATCTGCAGGAACAGGCAGTAATGGTCTGAAGTCTGGAGGGAGTGGGCGATTGAAAGAAATATCCCACGCAGACATTTCATTTAGCCTGTAAAGGGGCATTAGGACTCAGAAACTCACCCTGAGTACTGCCCTTTGTCGTGAGCAAAAAATGAGAATTTAAAAGCAGGAACTTAGAAATCCTTTTCTACCCTCTAAAATCTTTAAGGCTTAGAAATCCTGAATGCAAATAACAGATTTGGTGAAATAATTGGATTTCTGGATAAGCTTAGAAAGAAAAATGTATGAGGGGAAAGTTACGACTCTGTTTGTTTTTACATTACATGTACATTACAAACACAATTATATAGGCCATGTTGACGGACAGAGGCTCGGTATTGTTCTGATTAGTTTTGCTGCTCTGAGCCCTGAAAGGGGCTGGAACATGAAACCGCTTAGCTTAGCAGCTGCTCTGCTGCATTTTGTCTCAAGTGAACACGAGCAACAGAAGTATGCTGGCACAGGCTCTCCGCATGTTCATCTCCATCCATCTTTTCCCTTTAATTCCCCCTTTTGTTGATTTTATATGATTTATTTATGTGTGTTTGTATTGATCTCCATATGTTGGTGTTTTCCCATGTACAGGAATTCTTCTCTTTTCTCCTCTCATTGCCCGCCCATTCTTTTCCTTATCTTTCTCTCTCCCTTTCCCCCGACCAAAAGCATCCTCATCTGTCACTGTCCTGCCTTTGTGTTCCCCCAAAGGAGCCACGGTCTAACAATTTGGTAGCCACACAAAACTGGTCTCTGCTGGGAAGTCTTTTCTTGTTCATTTTGCCCTCCACCCGGGATGTAAACAAGGGTACAGATTATATGTGATATCACAGATGCCATGTGGAAACATAGCTTCCTTATCACTTATCCTTCATGAGTCATTCAGAATAACAGAGCGTGGTTGAAGAGGAGAAAGATGCACAGCAGGAAGGAAATAATAGATACAATCTTCTGCTCTGAGAACATAAACGGCTCTTTATTCCATTGGTGATTCACCCTTTCTCGGTTAGGGAGTTGACCCCTGCTTAGGTGATCTGAAATTGAAAACTGCGACTTAAGCATGACCTCGGAAGAAGCCTTTCACCTGTCTCGTAAGGGGTTCAGGGTCTTAGTTGAAAAGGGTCGCAGGAGAAATTAGGCGTTTGTATGTTCTCACATTCCAGTGAACAGAACAAAGGCGGGTTTTCTTCTGAGGTGAAACCCTACCTAAGCACCGCACTGCTGCCGTTTCCTGTTCCTGTGGGGCTAGCCCTGGCCTGCTAACATGGCTGCTCTGTAATTACCCTGACACACAGCCTCTGACCATCGCTGCCATGCTCCCTGTCCATCAAAGCAAACCATTCTTGGCGAGGCATGCGTGTGGGTGTGAGAAATACAGGGTTTATGCGATTTAAAAATGCATGCTAAGCGATAAGAACTAAGACACACGAGTCAGGAAATACATCTCCTTGGTATAAATAGATAAAGGGCATCTTTCGTGGCCTTGTTCAGCCTCCCAGAGTCTAGTCATTACGTCCATTTCCACACTCCGCTCCAACAACACAAAGAAAGAGAGCATCTTTGTTACACGCTGCTACTTTTTTAAGTACATTTTGCACACAAAATATTCAATTACGCAAACATGATAAATGAATCGATAATTTCCTGCGATGTCTCGAGTTCCCGTCAGACTTTTTGAAGCGGTGAGATATGGCAAATTGACTTGGAACAGCAGTGGGAAGCCAGTGCCAGTGGCTGTGATGTACAGAGATTGCAATGCATAATGTGATTTACTGCAGTCTCAGAGCCAGCCTGCTGTTTTTATTCACACATACTGCACACACCCACCCACCCACCCACCCACACCCCCCCCACACACACACACACACCATTAAAAGCATTAGGAGTCTGACATTTAGGCTGCGCATGGCACCACCCCGGTGGTGGTGGTTTGCATTTCCGTGCAACCTCTGTGTCGCAGTATGCAGGGAGGCAAGACGGTTTGAAGGAACTGGTGCTGGAAGTCTAAAGGCTCCAGGAAGTATTCAGAAGGGCAGTTAGAAGGACAAGTTTGACTTTTCATAAAAAAAAAATCATTTATTGTGACACAGTTGAAGCAATTTCTCTGCTATGTTTGAAGTCTTACCCAATATGACTGTGATTTGTGGGTCAAGCAATCCAAATGATTTTGATTTGAAAGGTTTTGAGTTCAAATTTCCAAAGTGCTGTTATTACGTGCCGGAAAGAGATAGAATTCTATTTTCACACTCAATTTAAGATTCATATATAGCCCCTAAATGCAGCTTGCCATCAGGGACTTGAAGGAGAAGCGAGGCAATTACATTTTTCTTTTGGTGCTCAGAAGTCTTCACGGTCTGTGTCAACAGTGTTCAGACACAAATTGCATTTTTTTGTTTTACAATTCCAATTACTGCCGGGGAAAGATGCTTTCCGCCCGCCTCTCTCTTCTGGGAAAACAAAACAACTCGGAACAGCTGGGAGCTCTCTTTTGGTTTTAAAAGGTGACTCTCCTTGTTTGTACCAGATGGTGTTTAAACCAGGAATAGGCAGAAAATTACATTCTTTGTCTAGCTTGTTATTTTGTTGAAATGCTATTACAGGCTTTGTTATTGTACGCCATTATGCTGCATCAGTGGTAATCATTTAGTCTTTAAACAGATATTGCCATTACTTACAGAGTTATCTCCATTGCTGGAACATCATATTTTCTATGCAGTACCACTTTAACTACAGAATGTAATGGCTTGCACAGGGCCGTCCCAAACTTTCCTATGGGACATATTTAACACAGCTGAGGCGCTACAGGTGGAACCCGTCATGAATAATGAAGGCACCAGTGTGTTTTTTATTTGTTGTGTGGACACGGATACTGTAGCTGAATAATTGATGGGACCAAGTCTGAGCTGGGAGGTGGCATTCTTTACCCTGATATTCATAAATCAATAACAAACAATCCCTCTAGCTGTTTTTCACAATCTACTGCACATGATACATTAGCAGTGCTTTTGATCCTGGTGCCGCAGTATTTACTCTTTCCGAACATGCTGATTTGTGTATCTCCGAGGGGAATTAGGCAGAAGATTGTCTAAAGGAAATACTCCGACCTGTAATGACTGCAATTAGTCATACTCGTCTCTCCTTGTGACGGCCTTTCTTGTCTTGTGGTTAGAAAGCAGAGGAGGAGAGGGCCTCTGTCCCCAATAGGTTGACACAGGAAATGATTTGAAAGACTCAGGCATTCGTGGAACGAGTATGCGATCAGTGCTGTCTCCTAGAACTACCCCGCAAATCCTGCTTTAATAGTAAACAACAGCTGTAGGGCTCCAGTGCGCACTGATTAAGAAGGAAAATAAATCAGTCACCAACACCGAAATCACAGTGTTACTTTTTACAGTCTTAATCAAATATGTCTCCTATCTCTTTCATACATGTCCACTAGTAGGAAGATAAGAATATATCGTGAGCTTATTTTGTTGTTGGGGTGATCAGAGTGGGTAAAAATAACTTTGCTATTTCCTTTTATCTATAATGTCCACTGCATGCAGGGGAATAAACCATTTATACTGTAACTACATCATATAAACAATCTCTGTGTAGCATCACATTCTGTTTTGCCTACATCTCTTTCTGATGGACTACAGCTATATGTAATAGGACAAGCACAACATGAGTCTCACTGAGGTTACACAGAGGTATGTACCCTGCACATACATGCACACACAGATACACATTTGCACATGCTAGACAGAGAGACCTGGGTGTTCGGTTTCTTTCCTTTTGCGTAATGTTTTTTCAGGCATACTGGAGTCTTTGCGGTCTGTCATTGTTGAACAGGGTTTTTAATAGACGGGGGGTATTTGGAGGCAGCTTAGTTGCAACTGCAACACACGTGATTGAATTAGAGTGCTGTCAGTTGGGTCCATTATAGAGATCCCTTGGATATTTTCCATCAGCAACTTGGTCTAGAGAGTGCCTCCTGTTACGCTATTTTTCTTGGAGTGTTCAGCCGCGCTATGGTGATCGATAGGCACATGCGACATCACTATCTACTTAAGTAGGCTATTTAAAAGTCACAATTAATGGGTTTGATGAAATGCAACTGGAGACCACAGTTATTGTATATCTCGTGTACAGTGTTCACAATACTGTTTGCTTGTGCCCTACGGGAGAATTTAGAAACAGGTCATGTTGTGTGAAAAGCTCGGGACTAAAGTTTGACTGACAGCACATTAAAGAGACAGAGAGAGCCTAAGACTGAATGACGCAGCATGTGAAGCATGCGGTGGGTCCACATTGGCTCAAGTGGTAGGACACTCACCGTGGCACGCTCAACTATGATCACGTTAAAGCTCAATACGAATTGTGACATTCTTAAGTTACCCTAGCACAGCGATGTCCTTGTCATTGAGATTTCCTTGAGACTTGGCTGCTGTTTGTGACATCAGGCCGATGCAGGAGAATATATGTCTTGTAAAGCTCAGGCCGCGAGGATTGAGTGTGTACCAAGGTTGCACTTGGAATATTTTTCCCCCTCCACAGAGCTAAAAATAACGTGACGGTATTTTGGTATTTTGTCACCTGCATTATTAGAACGCCCTTCCTTTGCGCACCGCAGCACCTTTTAATATGGGAATAAAAGATTAGATATCTTTAACCTTGACATTTTCAATTGTGATAAAAATATATGTAAACTATTATTTCTGTCGGAAACGGGTATCTATTCTTAGATTTGTTGTAGTTTAACTGTATATGAAAGTACGTAATTAGCCCAGATCTGTCCTCTTGTGTTCCTGAGTTGAATTTTCTTCAATCAGTTTCCAGCTATTTGCCGCGGTATGTGGCAGAGTTTCTGCACTAAGCTAATTTCTGCAGCCATTTTCACCCGTTAGTTTCTTGAGCAGCAAATTGCTTGTAATTGTATGTGTTGATGAGCTTATAAGAATATTTGAGAAACACTGGCTGTGGTTCCAATTAACACAATTGTAACCAATCAAATCCAGATGTTCTACCAACACGTTTAAGGAAATGAATGGAGACCGTTTCATTTTGATGTGGTACATTTCTTATACTGAAACGGCAGCAGAAATGTTAATATACTAGGTCATAATGGAAACCAAAAGGATCAGGTGTAACAGTAGCTGTGCACGGGCTCATGCAGAGGTGTATGTTTAAATAGCACATTGTCAAGTGGCCTTTTAAAAAGTTGTGCTTTACAGTTTCATTTTACATATCTGCTTCTTTCTAGGGATTCATGGCTCTGGAGATTGTATTACTGTAGGTGGGAGGTGGACACTGTGGACATACAACACATATTGATAATAAAAGGATTACAGTATTGTGGTGATAATATCTTACCTTCATTTCTGTCAGTGCTTTGATTCTGTGCATGCACGAGGAAAACAACAGTAAGAACTGACTATAAGTAGCAGAATTTCCTGCAGTGAAAACAATGTATATTTTGAGGCGCCAACAAAACAGCTTTCTTGTTGCAACTCAACAGGGAGAAACATCACTTTTCTTAAGATGGGCTGAAAATACATTAACAGACAATGTAAATGAACCCACATTTGCATCGACTGCCTTGATGTTGGGGATTTTCCCTATTATTTACACTCTTATTGTTTATTTAATGTGTTTGAGACATACACCAATGTTTCCATCCTCTACTTTTCAACCTTCAGAATAATCAGTTTCACCACACTATCATGTATTGACTCTGGCCCAAGGCGTTTAAATCTCCTCCCAGCCTGCCTCTGTGTCGTTTTCTCCCTGTTGCTCTGCCTCTGTCCCTCTCTCTACCCCCCTCCTCCAAACCTCCCCTTCCCACACACTCCGTCTCACACACCTACTGTCTGCCCGCCAGGTCTCTGTTGCTTAGCGACAAGCTATGAGCGATGGACTGCTCTTCTGAGAGCACCGTTGGTCCGTCATGATCTCATCCATGCCTGTGCCCCATGCACATTCAAGGGATTTCTCTGAATGGAGTTGTAGCAGATTTCTCAGGAAAGAGATTAGTGCATTTAAATTACATACGCATATATTCTTCAGGCTTGTATTGAACCCATTAAAAAACAACTTGAATTTCCAATTATTATTGATTACATTTGCTAAGCCTTCATTTTAAAATGGGTGCAGTGGCTTGCGACTGTAATAACTATTGAACCAAACATACTGTAAAATCATGTTGCAATTAAAGCCTGTGTGTGAAGATTGTGTTGTGCCGGACAAATTCATTAATTTTATCTCGGAGTGGTTTAGTATAAATAGCCGTGGATTTGAATTGCAGTATTTGTTGGTGTTACCCTTCGTCATAATATTAATAGTTTAATAACAATATGTCCTGAACACATTGTATGGTTATTCTCCTAAGGTCTGAGGGAATTTAATCAAATATTTTTGTAATGAATTGCAGAAATATAACCTAACTTTGTCGCAAAATTGAAAATGTCGTGCTCTGAGGGTGTTGGGTCATTGTGCACAGTAGCTGTTATAATATTAAAATGTCCACAGTATGCTGTAATATGAAGCTTCTGCTGAACATGCTTGAACCTCTGCTGCGTCCCCCCCACGCCTTCACTGACTCCTTCTTATGTTACCAAGCTGCACATTTCCCTGTTGCCTTATTCCTTTTGATTAGTCCCTCGGGCTCTTACGGCTTTTATTTTGACAAATGAGCTCGGTGCTGGCGGCTAAAAAGCACTTACAGTATTGATTAACAGTGGCTATTAGCTCGTGAAGACCAAAGGAAGACGTTCCTACAGTAAACCTTTGCTGGCTGTCCGGCGCCTGTTAAACAAACGCACTAAGGCTGTGGATTAGTGATGTGGATTTCCTCACCCCTGTATGAGGAGAAGCTCATGAGCTGGAGGTTACTTAACAGCAACAGGCATAATGCATCCAGATGAGTGGATTACCGAGGCTCTCTCCTACTGTAGCTGTAGTCCAGATGAAGTGGAAGCTGTCTTCATTATGATGTAACACACATTCTGTAACTCGCATTAAAAACCCTTGCATAGATGTTCACATCACAGGAAAGAATAAACACTTTATGTATTTGCCACCACTTTGTATGTTGTCAGCTTTTTTTAAGTGAAGCCTTGTGATGAACGCCCTTCCTTGTCCCCACACATCAAAACAGAGCCGAGGAGTACGTCATTGTAGTTGTCATCTGCAAGGACAGCAAGTGATCATCTCAAAATGAATAATCACTCTCACACACACGCACATACACTCCTCCATGGTTGCCTGTATTGTTGCTCCAGTATAATTTCATAAAGTAAATCCCCAACTCATCCAAATGTGCCACATTGTGTGTGTCACCCCTAGTGACTTGTCCTTGGGTTGGTACAGTGTTGCCCACTGTGTGGACAGTAGAGGAGAGCTGATTCAGTCTTCACATCATCCCATGTTGCCAGATCCCTCCCTAACGCACCCTGACAACACTTTTTATTTTTGTGCTGAATTTTCAGTGTTGTTTATTTGAGCTCAACAGTGCAGCCTGCTGCGAGGGTCAAAATGCTGACTCTCTGGAGGTGGTGTACGCCACCTCTACCAGCATAAACAACCCCAATAACACGCCGCCATGGCAGGGAACACCTCCCTCAGCCTCGGACGAAATGCAATCACACAAAACCTTCAGTCAGCTCCTTAACTCCCAACCCATTTCCAAACACAATAACAACCCCACTGAATGGAACTGACAAATTACAACTCTCGTCTTGCACCAAAGACAAACAACCATGGTCTGTCTTGGATACAGAGTGCTTCCTCTGAGCTTTGTGTGCCTTGTCTGTGGATGTTTTATTCCACAGTTAAAACCCTTTGATGTGGTAAAGTTGAGCAGATAGGATGCCTCAGTCCTCCCCAGCAGTCCACTTTACACTTCACATCACATAGGGGCTGCTTAATGCTCTGCAATACGGCCCAGTGTTCCTCCGAAGGCAATGACCTTTCCTATAAACACAGATTGGTTTGCTGCGCTGCCATCTTGCATAATTACACGGTAACTCTGTAGGCTTCAGACCGTGTATACGCACTTGCTGCAATGTTTTGTCTCGACTCCAGTCGCTCCTAATGGATCTTGTTAGCTGAGGTCATAGTCCTCTCTGTCTAGGGGTCACAGTAAGAAACACAACTCTCCTCGTGGAACCCATTGATGGGTGAACAGAAGCCAGCAGAACAACCCCTGCGTGTCTTCTCTGCGTTTCTACTTCCTTTCTCCAGGGTTAAAACATGCAAATTCTGTATGAAGGAAGTTGATTTATTTTCCCCAGGCGTGAGATCTAAATTTAAAATTATGAAATGAGCCTACAGTTAGAAAATCATTTGCACTTTCATTGTTAGCCTCAGAGCTGTTCTCAAATCAAGGGCAAGTCTCTGAATCATTAGGCTCAGATGACTGCGTTTATTTGTACTGCCTTTAACAAGAACACTTTCCAAAATAACATAGTTGACCCTTGTATTGTGTTATGCAATTTGATTACCTTAGGGGACACATTCATTTAAAGAATTAAAATCCTGCTTCCTTCAATCCTCCTCATCAGCCCATTTTTGTGTTGCTATTTTCTAATTACAAAACAATTAACCAGGGGAACTGTTCACTAAAATAGACAGTTGAGTTAAGAAGCCCATACTTCTTTTGCCACTGTTCAACATCAAACATGTGACTTAAGCTTGCCATAATAATTTCATGCATAGTCCTGTGCACCAGCTGGCGTCATCGAGATTTTTGAGAGTATTATTGCATCAGGAAAAGATAAAGGTAATGAGACCTGTCTCTCAGGCAGAGAGAGACTAATCTCCTTGGTCTCTTCAGACTTCTCTTAAGCCGCTGGAGTGGCATGGAGTGGAAAGAAAGAAAGAGAGGAACGGTAGAGAAAGTAAAGGGAAAAAAAGATGGAAATGGGTGTAGAAGAGAATAAATGGATGATTGGGAAGATAGCTGGATTTGAGGTTACAGTATAACAGTTTATCTGAAGCTCTATCTCAGGGCTGATATATAGTCAGCCAACTGTGACAGGGTTTAATAGTGGTTTTGATTGGATGATGGGTAAGGGGGAGAGGACAAATCGAAAGAGAAGTTAACCAGTTTCAGAGCTCTGAAGGTATAGCAGTGGAAGATGAAGGCTCCTTCCCTGTTAGATGTGAGGATTCGTCACACAGTTATCCAGAGTACGGTTTCAACATTTGAAATTGATTCTGTTATTGTGAACCAAAGGCTATAAGGAAAACGTAGGACTTGCTCCTACATTTGTTAGCTCGGTGTGTTGAAAGACTCCTAGTTATGCATGGACTGCAATGCTCAGAAACTCCCATCATGCAACATCACCTACCCATCTGTTGTTCTGTGGTTACACATTTTCTGGAGGCACTGATTCATTAAATAACAGAGTTGTTTTTCAGGTCTAATCCAAAAGCACAAAACAAATAAATAGCCATAACAATATTTCTGTAGCGCTCCAAAGCACAACGCGGAAAAATCATGAACTCTTTCTCCCATGAGATAAATTGGTTCCACCAGTTAAGAAATTCGGAATCCACTCTGCTTGCTGATAAATAAACAACACATACTTCTTTGTTCTGCACTTGTTGGTTCATGTGCAGATTTAAGTGCATCGTCTGTACTTATTGTATTTCTGGTATATTCTGTAAAGGGTTGGACACTTCCTAAATTGTTTTTATTTATTTAATATATCTACATCACAAACTATTACCTTAACAATCAGGGAATCAAAACTCAATTTCACCATCTCATCAAAAATGTATAATCAGTTTAAGACAGGTTAATACATATTGAATATGATTGCATTCCAGTGCAACACCAACAGGTTTGCTGTTATAAATAATCAGTCATGCCTCGATGTTGCTCTTTATGGAGCGGGGTCATTGATCATACCCAGTGAGACAGCAGGGATCCAATTAGGGCTTCCATCTAGTTTGTTTTCTACTCCTTGAAAACTCCTAAATGGCTCGTTCTGCAGAAGGTAATGGGCCCTCCATTTCATCCGTCCATTGTTCGCTGTGGTGCTTATTGACAGACAGCTCTGTCTGTCTGTGTTCAGGAGGAAAGCTCATTAAAGTGTTCAGAGGGAAATGGGGGATCAGAGCTAAGACAGGTGACTGTTGATAAGACTGTTGTTGTAACTGTTGCTGTTGTTTTGTTGTCCTTTAAATACACGGAGGGGCGTGAAAGAAATCTGCAGAGAAGAAATACACATACTCACAGTTCATTAACAGGGTGTACAAAACCCTATTTATAGAACATAATGAAATTGTGTCTGGTAATAAAAATACTTCTATTTGGTTCTATAACCAACCAATACCAAATCTTAACATTGTTCACAGATGTTTATCAATCAAATTGAACATCTATCCATCTTTAATTGTTTTACGATCAATCAATGTAACTAATACCATTAGTATGTGTATACATACAGTAGTTCATTTATTCTTGTATTAAACAGTGGTATTAATAACAATGCAATTTTAGAAATAATGTTTGGAATAGGATTTCAAATGCCTTTGGAAGTGTATGATGAGGGAAACCTTTGATAGTATGCGATGACATTACATTCGTTATGTCATGTTTTTAAATATGCAAACTCCAGGGTAGGAGTAATGTCAGGCTTTTTTTCTCCTTTTAGTCTACTAGACATGTATTTTTGTCTGGATATTTGTCTGTTGATGTTGGACATGGAGCTGCTGTGACGCAAGTCAAATTTCAGACTTGATCTGACAAATAAAGTAATATCGTATCGTATCGTAGCCAACATCATAAATAATACTAAGGCAAGCAACAGTATCAGAAGGTTTTCCGTTTTCAAAAGCTTTTCACTCTCATAAGAAAGTGATAGAATAACTAATATTAAACCTGCCTTCTGAAAGCGTCGTGCTGCTGATAGAGCTCTGTTAGTGCAGATATGAGGCTTCATGGTCAGAAGGTCCAGACGGGCTGCGAGCTCAGAGCCACACTATTACCTCCTGATTCATAGGCGTGGTAAGCAATGCCGACACACACCGAGCCCCAGTTGGAATAGAAATCAATCTTTTCCCTTAACACACATATACTGTATATACACACAGGCACACACGCAACATTGTCCAGCCCTCTCGAATGAATGAAAGTCCAGTTTCTTAGAGCAATAATGAAAAATAGAGTCAACCTTCAGGGTATACCCGAAGAGATTGATGTTGGTGGTTTGAATCGTCAAGAACATTCCAAGGACAAGAAAGTCATTTTGACGGACGTCACCGTAACATTTAGTGCTAACATGACATACAATTACTCCAAAGAATTGGCAAACTATGGCAGAAGGCTTATTTTGTATATATATATATATATGTAGAATATTGGACGTAGATATTTTGTGATCTCATAAAGCTTCAGGAATTGCTTTACATATTTGAAATGTGCATGTCTTGAATGCTCTACATGCATATTAACCCGTTGAAACCCATTGACATGTACATTGACTGTAGGTTCAAAATGGTGGAAATCAGCCTCAGGTGATTGTGCCACAAACGGCTACACAGGCTGTTGCCATTCAAGCATATGTTTTTTTTTTATTCCACCTACTTTCTGATTGGATACAATTGTATGCAACCCCCCCCGCCCTGGGAAAACAGTGTAGTAGGCTGTAGTTTGGGTCAGAATACATTGTATGTAGAATGAACTCATTATTCAGGGAATCAAACACTGTGATTTCCGTCCTTGGTGCGATAACCTCTGCCTTAGATTCTTCCTGTGTCAGCAATGACATTGAAGGGCATTTGTCTGCTTTATTAAATGGACCAATTTGAAGCGTTTCCTCATCTGCATAGAACACAAGAATGTGTGACTGACAGCCTGCGTCATCACCATAGTCACAAGCTCCCTCTAGTTTGGTTAAAAAAAGAAGAAGAAAAAAACAATATCAATTATAACTGTCAACAATTAAATGACTAATTATTGCATGTGCACATATGGGGGAGAATACGATTTGCATGTGTGGTATGTAAGGACTTGAATACTGCCTCCCCCCTACACAGTCATTTGTTAAATTAGCACTTCTCCATCTTCATTGAAGTAATTATTCTGTGTTTATTATCGTTCACTTTGTGTCCGAGGCCATAAATCGTTTTAATGTCTGGTTTCCGTTGTGATTACAGGGTCAATTATCTGTACTTGCAATCAGATACAGGAGAAGCAAAGATCAGCAGTAGAGGAGAGGCACTTCCTGTCTGATTTACAGCTGCTTACCTTGTTTAGGAATAATTATTAGGCTTCACCGACAGGAGCAGAGGCGATTGCTTGGTACAAACTCCAATTATGTGGTTTCAACCATCCTCTGGGTTTCCAAGAGTATTGGAAGTGCACAACAAAATATATGATATTGATTTGTTTAGGTCTGAAAACCGCTGTGGTGCCATTTATTGCTCAGCCACATGGTAAACTAAGTTATTTAGTTTACCAAGTGTTATTTAGTTGGTTCTCCCGACTGTTAAAGCTCTTTCAGCTTTCCGCTGCCAAACAACTACATAGACATACATTGGTTCATTTTCTTCACGCTTTAGTCAGGCTTATAACAAGAGAAATGTTCTGATAAAACTTTAATTCAGGATCTTTTATTATATAACCTACATTTTATGCCCTCATTTAAGTCCCTGAGTTTAATCATCTTAATGTCAGCAGATAAAAGATGTTACGGATGACGAGCTCAGACCTTTCAATGTCCCACGATTCACTTCCTCGTCTCTTATTATGCTGGACCACTGGGGCTTGAAATGTTGTATCAATGGAAGAGACACAGTACAGCATTATGAATTCAACGCAGGAGAGTAACAGTTATACAGACGTGTCTTTATTCTGTCCTCTTTTGTCCGAGCAGAGGGACATTAAAGAATGTATGGACGTCCTAGACAGATGCTCAGACAAGCTTACATTGTTCTTATTCATATCGCTGTCTTATTATTTCCTTTTGCTAGCTCATTTGATGTCACAATTGGGCATAAAGCGTACTTGGATTGCAGCCATTTTGAGTAATGTGTTGTGCAGACGGGTGTGCAGTCCAGTTGTGATGCAGAGAAATGTAAACTGTTTGGCTTGTCTTGCTGTTTGCCGACATTGTTGATTTCATCTATTTAGTACAGTGTCCACAAATCGTCTAATCCCACTCTGGCCTGCAGTGCTCAGTAGGCTTTGCACAGAGGGGCAGCACAGAGCTGATGTGATTCTTGACATGGACCAACTTTTCACTGACACTCGCATTATAATCGCTTTGGTATTCTGGGTTAGAGCGATGATGACTCTGTGATGTCGCTTCACCCCCCTGAGCTTAATCTGTGTTGCTATTATCTTCAATACCACATGTGCAGATTTGCTCTGCAGCTTTCCAGCCTCTGAAAATCACATTAGTGTGGTGATAGTCAAAATTGTGTTGATAGTGGTGACATGTATGCATGCCATCTGGAGCAGATTGCATTCTAGGCTGTACTTGTGTAATCCCTAAATCAAACACATGGCAGCCTAGGTAAACCCTTAACCACTGGATCAGCAGCCTTGGCCTGTAAACGACCATGGTAAGAAATCAGAATATTCCAGTAAGTAAATATTTCTTTATGACCAATAAAAGAAAATTCAGTTGAAATAATTGCCCATTCAATCCTAACAAGTTGGCACCAGCAAACAGATAATACATTTTATATACTGTATGTTAATCCAAAAAAATGGCAACAAGCATCCCCTTGTTGACGGTTGGTTGACAGGTCTCTCTTTTGATTTTCATGTTAATCTGATTGTTTTGCAGTTATATATTATAAATTAACATGAAGTTGTTGTTGCAGAGATACGCCAATCAAGTAACATTTAATTTCCCACGGCCTGATTGTAAACCGAACAATTTTCCCTAGCTTTATATGGTTCAGCACGTCACATTCTAAACACAGAAATAACAGCTTTTTATCCACATGGAGATGCAGCCTTGCACCTGTGTGTGTGTGTTTGTGTGTGTGCATTAGTGTGTGAAGAGGCTTCTGATTCTTCCTCCCTCTTCCCCTTTTTTGCTGTGACCCAGTGTAGATCTGTAACCTAGGGACACTGGGTAACTGTACCGGCATTAAAATAGCAAACAGGGGGAACAAAGCATGTTATGAGATTCACTAGTTTCACGTCTCCCTGGGTGCGCCTATAAATAGCTTCTCACACTGGAATAGAGTTTTCCCCAGCGATGCGGACGAAAGCCAGAGGAACAGCTGCGCTTAAGCCAAGTCCTGTTAGATCAGCGGAGTCACATGGGCATACTCCTGTCTCTCTCCCTTGTCTTTTCTTTCTGTCTCACTCTCTGTCTCACTTCCCATTTTTCGTGTTCCCAATCTGTCCCACTGTCCGTCTTTCACCCGTGTGTTTACCACCCTGTCTTGCAGTATCTTGTCTCTCTGTCAATGTCTCCCCCCTGTCTGTCTGTCCTGTTTGCTCAATTTTCCATCTCTCTTGATGTCCTGTAATTTGTGTCTATGTCATTATCTCTGCCCCCTTGCTTTATCGCACTGTCAGTCTATCTTCTTTTGCTCCCGCTGACTTGTTGTTTGAGTGGGTGTCCTTCTTTGTCTCCCATAGCCTCTGTCTGTTTGTCCCCGTCCTGTAGATTTCTCCCTGTCACTCTCTCTCTTTGTCATGTTTTATCTGTCTTTCTCATTATTACCAGACCTCCCCTGTGTGCTCTGTTAATTAGTACAAACCTAATATTAACAGAATTAATCTGTGTTATTAATAGGTTTCTTGAAGTAGGAGTTTGAACTACATACAGTTTTTAAATAGACATTTTATCAGATGTTTAATTGTCCACATTTATAACTTCTATAAAGTGTTTATAATTCACTGAATGCAGCATGTAATGAAAAAGAGTTCTGCATAGCAATTCTGATATCATTCTTGTATTAATAGTAATTTAATATAGCTGTGGATAGCATTTGAAGACTGAAATGAAAGATATCAATGAGACAAAATTGAAAAGGGTAAAGCTCATTTACAGTACATGCATGCATCGTTTCTGGACAATTCATCGTGTCAGGATAGGCACTTTGGATCCAGAGTGCTCAACCATTTACAATCAATATCAGTATTGAGAAAGGTAATTACCTAATGTTTAAACATTAGTCGCAAGTGCTAAAAAGGTAAAACAGATATGGGTTATTCACTCTCCTATACATACCTGTCTGGTGTGCATCAACACACCATTGACTTTGATACATTTATTTCAAAAATCTTTGTTTCCTGGATAATATCCCTTTTTCCCCTTTTCAATTCTTAACATATCTACCGACCCCTGCTGCTCCCTTTCCCCCTCTCTCTCTGCCTGTCCCTCTCTCAGTTTGACATCATAGGTGTGTATATATAGCCAACAGATGGATTCTCCCATAGCAGGCTGCTTCAGTGCTTCTCCCTCCCTCCGCTCAGGCCTACCGCCGACCACTCAAATGAACTAGAAGCAATTACTTGTTTACATTGTCTCTTCCGATCTGCCCAACCATCAGTTTGTGACTGCATCCATTATTCATGTGTTCCCCTCCACCCCATGCACACACAGTAAACCATTACTGCAGCTCAATGTGTTCCTACATCCTCTATGTTCAGGGGTATACCAGAGAGAATTGCTGCTCCCATTTTAGCCTGACATCCATGGACGTCTAGACACAGAGTACACATTTTAAATGAAAACATGAAATCCGAGCAGGAAACATGTCTAGCTTCACTTTAGCTTGTCTAAAGGAATCTTATTCACGAAAACATTGTTTTTTTGTTTTTTCATGGTAGCACAAGCGAACCTGTCACTCAGTTGGCAGCATTAACCACAAAATGCTTGTGACAGCGCTAACGTCTGAAGGCGTAATTTCGAGGAAACGGTAGCAAGGAGAGCTATAGGGACAGGTAGAGTTTCTATGAGACGTGACTTACGTGACATACGGTAGTTCCAGTGTTATGTGGCGTGTTCCCAGTGAGGCATACGTGTGTGGAGTGTGAAGTTGTTGGGGCCCCTCTGGCTAAGAAGTAACTGCTGAGCACAGACAAGCACACACTACGCCACCACGACATGCCTGGAGTGCCATCGAGCAGACATGTAGCCAATCAGAGTGACATCCCTGTGCACTGTGACCCTTCTGCATACACACTTTGCTGAGTATTTGCAGCATGTGACAGGCGAAACACATGCTGGCTATAGTAGTCAGGGGAGTACTGGAGAAGTTGGGACAGAGGGTCGTTGATGGCTGAGAGTTTGAGAGAAGACAGAATCTTGCTCATGCAGCCTGCGTATTCAATTAGATATGTCTATTTATCTGTTAATGTAACACTATAACCCTTAGCTTTCAGGCAACATTGATCTTTTTGAAGAAATTGTTAGAGCGGAAGTTAATTGACACAACTAATGAGTTTGTGTCTTATACACACACTAATTAATTATTTACCTACATTTCAGAAGAAAAGTCTGCATCACTTTCATTGAACCTGGCATTTATAATCAGGCCCTGATTTTGTGTGACTTTCAAAGACAAAACTAAATGTTTCAAATAACACCCATCATAGGTACTTAAACAGTTTGTGAGTCTCGTAACACTAAGCCGTTTAATGAGTATATAAAGCATAAGTAACTGAATTATCCACCGCAGTACTGAGAGGCCTGACGGCAGGAGCGGATAATGATCTTATGACTAAGTCAGGCTTTTTTAGGGCCAGTTTATTGCCATTGTTATGGGGTTGGAATCAAATTAGGAAAATGGCAGCTGTGTCCATGCCATATCATTATGAAATATAATCCAATTTGACCAGCCAATCCTCTTGAAATGGACACAGCCATTTCTTGGGCTCATCTGTTATAGCACTGCTCTTTAGCCCTTCAGAGATATTTAAGTTGCAGTCTGTTTTGTTTTCGTGTTGCATGTGGGCACATATTCCACAGTATTGGTCACCCCAGTGGTTACTTTGCCTTTGGTTGCCTACTTGTCCTGGAACATTGTGCGTCTTGTGTAACAACACAAACGAATATGCTGTAAACACATTTCTTTTTTTACTTGCATCATCCTTTTCAAATGTGATGGGTCCGGGTCATCCAAACAAACGGTAGCAATGTGACATGTTCAGTGCTGGGAAACAAATGTCACTTTGTTGACGTGGCATAATAATCTGCTTTGATGGCTACTTGTCGGATGTCACTTTGAGGAGGAACATTGTAAAATGCGTTCCAAGTGCTGTATGTGTACCCTGCTGTAATACGAGCCTGCCTTCTTGGAAAGGAGCAATGGGGCCGCCATCAAGAGGGTCGAAAGTTATTGCAATTCCAGGGATTCTCTGTGGGCGCCATTTGCTGGGATTAATGTGTGGTTTTATGAGGCTGAGGGTGACACACAAACCTTTACTCTGAGTTTAATTGTAGCATTGGGATGCCTTGAAAGCTGTAAAACACAGGGACATCTTCTCATTCCATTTTCATGCCAGAAGGAGAGGGAAGCTGAGTGCCTACTTGTGTCAAATCAGGAGTGAGTGAATGGCTGGAGAGGAACAGCTGCATGCAGTGACTGTGCCAAGCAAAGCATCTCAATGAACTGCCATGCAACTCTGTTCACTCGGTCGGACACAAGAAGGAACGTTGAAAGGTCTGCATGTGAACAGCTTTACTCTCTCAACCCTGCGGAACAATGAACTTTTAAAGAGCTGTGTGTGTGTGTGGGGAGCGACTGCACATACATTATGTCGTTATCTAACACACACACGCATGCAAGGGCTACAGTACAATAGGGCTTATACCAGTAATTAGCTTCTTGGTTGATTTATATTCAGGCTGTTCTTAGCGTTGTTGATGCCTGCAAATTAATTCATTTTGAGATAACTCACCTTAAAGATATATTTGAGATTTTCCCATTCAATTCTCAAGACACAAAAGGAACATAGGATATACATGTTAAAATACAGTATATAAATATGCAAATAAGATAGTATCACATGTTTGGGGGCGTGTGGCGTAGTGGGTTGTCCGTAGGTGTTCGGATCAGGTGGTCACAGGTTCAAACCCCACTGCAGTCAGCATGTCGTTGTGTCCCTGGGCAAGACACTTCACCCCGAATTGCTCCTGTGGGGATTACCCACAGTATTGAGTATGTAAGACGCTTTGGATAAAAGCGTCTAACAAGTAACATGTAATGTTTGCTCTTGGTAAATGGAAAAATCTACAGATACTAATATACAAATTGTAGTAAAATATTTTTCGAAATGAGTTTAGTTTGGATATATTCCTTCCCTTATTTTGAAAGCAGACAACACTCTTGAAATGTACCAGTTCATAAAAAAACAATGTTTGTGCCTGTAGTGTATTGCCTAAATGCCATTTGATATGTGTGCCTTTTTTATTTTACCCTGTAGATTTAGCTTTTTCCATGTGCTTGACTTATCTTTATTGTGCTCCATTTCCTCACACAGATTATTGTTTTTCTTTCAGGAGGTGAAGGTGATCCAGCCCGTAGCCACAGACAAACCGAAGGGTGAAGGTGTGAAGGAGGAGGTCCCCATGAGCGAAGTGGGATGGATGACTTCAGTCAAAGACTGGGCCGGTGTCATGATCTCCGCTCAGACGCTCACTGGCAGAGTTCTGGTAAGTTCTCCCTCTTGTAGTGGATATAAATGTCTCAAACACCAGTAGCAGTTCATTAATCATTTGCCCAACCCACAATTAGACAAGTGCCTGTGGCCAACAGACTGCAACTGGTTTTCACACCCAAATGGGCTTTCAGATTAATCTGCTGTAAAATCCACTGCATGTCATGTACTCACCTGTGTTATACAGGTCCCACTGGAGACATTCTGTAGGGCAATTAATTTAATCCCTACAGAATTCTGGGGATGCTTAGTCCTCGCTGAACTCAGTCGGATATTTGGCTGGCCTGCCTTCTTTCTGCTTAATGGCCTATGTGTGGCACGCTGTAACTCACTCAGGTGTGTGTGTGTGTGTGTGTGTGTGTGTGTGTGTGTGTGTGTGTGTGTGTGTGTGTGTGTGTGTGTGTGTGTGTGTGTGTGTGTGTGTGTGTGTGTGTGTGTGTGTGTGTGTGTGTGTGTGTGTGTGTGTGTGTGTGTGTGTGTGTGTGTGTGTGTGTGTGTGTGTGTGTGTGTGTGTGTGTGTGTGTGTGTGTGTGTGTGTGTGTGTGTGTGTGTGTGTGTGTGTGTGTGTGTGTGTGTGTGTGTGTGTGTGTGTGTGTGTTTTAAGGGGCTGTCACTATGGCTTTTCTCATTGTATGAATTACAGTCCCTTTCCCCTGCTGACCGCCCTTTCTTTAGCTTCATCCCTCACTCTTCTGGCCCCAGATTCTCTCCTGCACTTTACGGCTCTTTGCCAAATCCTGATGTATCTGCAACCGTCTAACTCTTATATATGACGCTCTGCTTCTATTCAGCCTGTTCCCATTTCGCTTGAGTGTTCGTATTTCAACCATAATGACAGTTAACTCTGTCCCTTGATGGTCACAAGGAAATTGTTGCAGCAATAGAATTAGCTGAGATGTGTAATACCAGGTGATTTTGATGTCTTTAGGGATACGTACCTCAAAAGCACTGCCTGTCATAATGACATGGTCTAAGGGGGTACAAACACATTGTGAAAATGTGATGGTACAGCTCTCATCTACCTCTTAGCTACACTGAGCGACAGACAGTTAGCTTGATTATACATTTCAAAATGTTTGAATAAAGCCCATTCAAGTTAATCTTGTCATTTCCAATGCTGGACAATACACTTGGGTGATTTGACCCCAACAATCACTTTAGGAATTTTATAATTGTGATATGATAATGTGGGTTTATTCATCAGCTGCTCTAAAAAAGCAGCTTTTTACTTAAAAAATATCCTCTAAGCTTCATCTGATCTTACTTTAGTTCCCATCTTAACTTGCATTAGACGATTAACAGAAGTTTCTTCTGTGGACTGACTGAAGCAGCAGTGGGAGTTTGGAGAGAGTTGGATCCCAACTAAAATACTGACTCTGTCATTGTAAATGTTTGCTGGAATGTGACAGTTTCTTCACGCCTGGTGAGAATAGCTGGGCGTTTAGAAGGATTCAGGCCTTTCATGGTGAAGAAGATGTAGAATCCTGAAGGGAGCTGTCAATTGACTAAATGAGCTTCTCTTTCATCACTTCCCCACTCACACAGCTCCTCTGGCATGGACACATCTTCCTCTCGCTTTCATCTTCTGCTCTGACTGAGCCCTCCCTATCTGCCCTGTATGTTTGTATGTGTGTGTGTGAGAGAGTATAAAAACGTCACACCAACCAAGAGACAGACGTGCAGATAGAGAAGGAAACAAAGAGCGGTTGTGATAGTCGGGGTAGAAATATGGCAGCGTTTGCTTTTAAGGGGTTTCTACGCCTGGAGATACCCCAGTGTATCACCTACTGTGATTTGTTCTACTTCTGGTGGGGCTGATCATTTTACCCAGCAGGCTGTGTTTGCTCACGTGCTCGGGCTAATGATATGCAGCACAATATGTACAAAACTGATGAGCGCTCTGTGTAGGTGAATGAGTATCTCTTCATGTGGGTGGAACGTGTACATTTGTGGATGCATGTATGCTAGTATTTCTCCACATAAACAGTACATGCACGACAGCTTGTGTATTTGTCAAAGTAAGTGTGTACGGTGTGTGTGTGTGTGTGTGTGTGTGTGTGTAGGTGGGTGATTCTGTGGGACTCTTGCTCTACCATCAGTGCTTCACTGCAGATCAACATTGCAATGAGTATCCTTGTACACAGGACCTGGCTGGTAACCATGGCAACTGCTGTGTAGTGGCGCTCAGTCATCTGACATTAGGGGGGTGTCTGCCTGGGAAGAGCAGAGCACACACACACACATATACACAGGTAGGATTAAAGCTAGATACAGGCTCTACTCTTTCCAGGTAGAAGTGCCAAAGCAGATTGAGACAGATCACCTCTGGTAGGCAGAAATGCAGAGCCCTCCAACTCTATTCATTCATTTGCCTTGATGACTTCACTGCCAGGGAAAGATCAAGAACACCTGCAGGCTTATTGAATCACCAGACATATCTAAATCCACCCGTGGCAGCAGCTTGGCCCAGGTGTCCTCCATGTTGTTTCCCCATGCTACGATGAATCGCTGGAGTGCGAAGAACAAGGCCTGCTTGTATTGATGGCTCATGTGACCTTGCCAAACTGCTTTGCTCTGATGAGAAAGGAATTAAATGAACACACATCCACCCACGCTGCATAACCATTAAGAGCAGACATGTGCTGCATGGGAATCACTGAGGTCATTAAAGCCCTGTTCTAAAGGAGTCCCATTGCTGAGCCATAGCCTGCAAGAGGCGAAAGCTATTATGGCTCACGGAATTGCCTAGAGCATGTAATAACCGTAAACAAAGAGCAGCAGGTGCACACAGTGTGTACATCTTTCTGCCTTATGTGCTTTCAAGAGACATAGGTGCTGATAATATGTTGTTTCCTCAGACTGGTCGTATGTCAAAGTCCCCTGTTGTTGTGTGATCATAGCCTCTGTAACTTACATGCATGAGCCTCTCCAACCACCATCACACACACACAGAGCCATATATCCAATTTCGATTAGGGTCCGTGTCACCTTATGTGCCGTATAAAATACCGGGGGGGAAGTGATTGATGCTAGCATGTGCCTATGTTGCTCCTCTGTGTGGGGCTTTAGCTTTGTGTATCCCACATCACTTTTACAATATCACCGTATCAAATATTTATCACCTCACTTACAAATGACCTGCCTCCGTTGAGGCTGTCAGCTGACACTAAGCTCGGTCAAAGGGAAAAACATGGAGGGTAATGAATGAGGACATTACAGAACACGATCCTCTGCTGGTAAAGCAGGCATCAAAACTAAAACACACATTTCTATCAATATTTTCACTTCCAAATATAATTTTTTTGTTTTGAAAGATCTGCTGGAAATTGATTGACAGGTGAGGAAGTCAGTGTGTGGGGACTTATTCAGAGCAGGAAGCAACTAAGCGACTAATAAGTCAATAATTAGTGCCAGCTGCAGCTTAAGGAGGAAGTGTCTTTTTCGAGCCCTGCGAGACAGCTGTCCACACAAATGCAGTGCATGCAGAGGATAGGTGGAAGGCAGAGCACCTCTGGTCTGATAGTGGATGGCTCATTGGTCTCTCTTGACAACCGTATCACCCCAGTTGCTCTGTAGAAAGACCTCATTAAGCACTCAAGGGCACAATGTCCGAGCAAATAACAGCTGGAAAATATGAGTGGGCGGAATTCTTGTGCTGCATTGCTACAGCATCTGAATCAATTGATTCCTGCATTAACGCTACAGTAACAACATATGTAATCTCATGATGTCCAACGAAAACAGCGAGGATTATAACCTTTGAATGTAGATATTCTCGCTATCTCTCTGTGCAGTAGATTTGCGCGGCATGGTGGGTCCGGAAATAGGTCAGGCCTTCCATCTTTCTTAATGGGATCTTGGGTGGCAACCAGGGACCATCTGTTCACAACATCCACTCCCTAAACCCCGTGGTCATCCCTCTGCCTAGCCATCCACCCACACACTGCATGACACTCTGCATATTGACCCCTGTCATCTGCCAATACAACACATCTGTCTGTCCCTGCCGTAGAGTGACAGCAAATGCATTCTAACTGCAATTGTAACCGATCCAGCACAGTCCAGATGTTGGGAAAACTGATTCTGCACTAGAGCCTCTGACAGGAAGAATACTTTCTCACACTTCCTACTACTGTACTCATTTCCCTGCGATTACACCGCTCTTATCTCATTCTTTCCATTTTCTAACTTATGTGTGCCGACAGCACTGTGTGTGTGTGTGTGTGTGTTTGTCTTGGCCGAAGACAAGGTTAGATTGTGCAAAAGAAACCGTGGGTGCATTCAATTATTTTTCAATGCGTCCTCAAACATCCTGTTGTGGAGAAAATAAGTGTGAATGCAATCTCTCACCCCCCCTCTGTGACTGCTGGCATGGACAACAGCTGTCATTCACACTGTTCTACTTCTCAGACTGGCATTGTTTATGTTTGTGCAGTGTGAATTTACCCCCTATGTATACAGTGCATGTATGTACTGACAGTCCTTTGGGATTGCATAAGCATCTTTTTTTCTCACAGCAGCCGTTGGGTACCATCAGTCTGTTTGCAGAGTTTACCCATGAACGTATGTGTGTGCGTTGAATGCGTGTTTGAGTGAGTCCATACAGTATGTTGATCGATGCTGTGGATGTGTGCATTCATGAATGTGTAAATGTGTCTGTTTTTGGCTGGCTGATTAGGTTTTCCCGTAGTGTGCGTGAAACTAATTTATTGCTGTCAGTAAACTTCTCAGCATGGATACAGCTGTCAGCACGGCACCATCTCCCGCATCACGCTCTCAGTCACAATAGTCTCAACCATTTGCATACAAGTAATAGGCAGCCAATGTTTCTTCATAAGCATTAAGTAGGATAAGAAATCCTGTTCCATGTCGAGTGATCGCAAGAGGGAGGATTTTACTATGCAATGTTTTATATAATGTATCTATCCAATGGGATTAGTGTGTGTTACTGATGAATGAGGAATCGACAAACACATCCACCCACACACATTCTGACGCAAGTTCCCCCTGCACTAGGACTTGGCCGTGTTTGGCTGAAATCATTATCACAATATTAATAATTGTATTTTAAAACATCCCTTTACAGTCTACCATCATTTGCAAAAGTAATGTAACACATGTGACCAAACTATTTATGTATACGGTAGAAATGTAAAAAGCATAACATCCTATGGTCAAATGTTCATGATATGATTTTACTGAATAAATATCAAATTATCACTCAGCTCTACTCTGAACATATGGACAGATATTCTTACACGAATGCACAAAAAACACATTAAATTCCCATAGTGTGTGTCAAAAGCATCTGTCTTAGAAAGCGCCTGTCAAGTTGACGTGAGAAATCAACAATCAATAGCCGCAGAGACCATCTCCCCAGGAATCCTTAGGCTTGCTGCACAACCCAATTTCTCTGTAAATGAATAGCTGTTGACTCTTGACAAATCTATCATTTTTTCACCTCTGTGTTCAGCATTCAGGGACATGACTCTTTGCTCCTGCAGTGTGTACCTCCATAATGAAACTCAATCTCAGAGGCACTTTGCTCCTATTCCCTCACCTTAAACTCGGTGCCCTCTGAAACCCTCAGGCTGTCTCCTGGCTTCCCTCCCATTCCTCCCAGTGGTTCAGTTTGGCTAGTTTCACAGCTTATTCATTTTGTCATTGGCCGTCATTTATCAGTTCAGTCGATGGAAATTCAATTGGCATTGACTTACATCCTCTGAACGGTGATGAATAGCTGTTTATGCTGGAGGGACCACGGGGGACAAGCACTGCAGCAGAAGAAGTAAGATGGAGGGAGCAGGAGGAGAGAGAAGGGTGTGGTGCCAGCCGAAGTGTCTTATGACTACACAGGCATGTCGGAGTAAAACAATAAACTAAGCACTTTGAGGATAAGGCGTTAGCAAAAATGTTTTGCAGATATAAATATATTTTATTTATTTTCCTTTGATCAAATTAAAGTGTTGGATCAGAATGACACAAACAATAGAGTTGGTGAAGTCCACCATACACATATTTATTGTCAATGGTTTGTTTAGTTTTTTGCCCAAATTTAAGGATAGCTATTTAAAATGTTTCCGGTCTTTTGGTTGGTCAATCACTTTTATCCAGACTGAATTATCTCAACAGGTAGTCATGATACACACATTTTCTTCAGGGAAATCTTTTAATAACCTTGATTGTAAGATTTGAATCGGCATACATTTGGTACTTTCCTGGCTCCTCTAGTGTTAACGTTTCAATTTTGCAAATATTTATGACCAAATACATGCGAAACTAATGACGTGCCATTAACCTTGGCTGTCCTTAATAGAGCAAATAAACGCACGTCACTTTGCAGACATGCTTAACTAAAATGGTGAACATGGTAACACCTGCTACATGTTAGCACTGTCACTGCGAGCTTGCTAGCATGACTAAGTTGCCATTTAACCAGAAGCAAAGCTGTGCCTAAGTACAGCCTTGTAGCATGGCTGTTGACTCCCAGTCCTGTGTTATAAAGGTATTCTATTTTAAGTAGAGTTTTGCTATGTTTTTTAATTAAACTCTGAATGTTCAGGCTTGTTCATGCAGTTCAAACAGTAAGGCATAACTGAACATTTGATATTCCTTGAGCACGGTAGTTTTAAAATGTATTTTTGTACATATTATAGTCAATTAATCATGTTTAGTATGTATGTACATTAATCTATAATGATAAACGGCTGTTTATACATTTTTATTGGTTTCAGTTTTTGATTTAGTGCTACATGAATGTGTTCTCATACCCTGGCCACACGTCAGCTGTGTGAAGGCAGCCCTGCTGGCTTGGTTTTATTTTCTGGTCTGCTGCCACATAAGAAACATAAGTCGTGCACTGAGCGTTGGAGGAGTGAAGAGGGAGGAGGAGGAGGAGGGGATGAGAGGGAAAGCAGGGTGTCATAGGAGGAAAGAAGAGCAACAGGGAGTCTTGCCATCAAGCTGCATCGTTTCGGCTGGTAGAAATTCACACACTGCTTTCTCACTTTGCAAACAGGCATAGTGCGGAACATCTGAGCATGCATATATAATTACAGACACAGCGCACAGTATTATGATATCCAGAAAACATTCCTTTTCAAATTCTGTCACGTACTGTAAGAGTTGAAGAAGAAGAGTGTGTGAAACAACTACAGCTGCAGGTCTTATAAACCAGAGAAGACATTTTCAATAATTAGTATTTGAAATTGTAGTTTATACAATATGTATGTATTTCTCCCTTTGTTACATTTGATCAATAAGCATCCCAATGCTTTTGAATTTGCAGCACACAAGGGAGGCTTTTTACAACTCTGAAATCATTGGTCTCAATTTGTCCTCATGAATGATTTTCCCTGCAGCCCCGCTTTAGGCCCGTCATAACTCTGAGCCGTTCTGCGGGATGACTCATCATTGCTTGTTCTTTTTATCCCCCCCATCTATTAAACCATCCATTTGCCACCTGGGCCTCTATCGCTAAAGAGCCAATGACCCACACCCATCTTCTCTCCCGGCAGCCTCAGTGCCCTTGTCTGTCCCACCCTGCCTCAAAGTGTTCTGCAGAGGGAAAGGTCAAGAGAGGAGACACAAGAGTGATGTTTCACTTAGCTGGCTACCCAGACTTCTCCTTATTAGATCAAAGTCACCTGCGACTTACAAGGCAATGTGACCGAGACACTGTGACGTCAATACATGTTCATGTTTCCTTTAAGTCTGGGCTTAGAGAAACGACTCGGCACACTCATTCTAAAAATACTCGCATTTCGAAATCAAGCCTGTGTAACTAAAAAAAAATGAAGTAAACAGTTCAAGTTTCATAATTCAAAATGTTGTTTATCTGGTATCGCTCTTGGATAAGGAAATCCAACATCACTTAGTTAATTACTACAAACCTTGCTAAAGGTTTTAATAAATCGTCAAATGCTATTTGATCATTAAAATATTCCCTTCCATGAATTCCAGCAAGTAGCTGCACATTTTCTTGTTTACTTTACAATATGATTATTTATGCTCTGCTCTGCGGAAACCTCAGGGCTAGGAGTGACATGGTAGTCAAAAATGAGATTACATTTAGATTCACAAGCACATTACACTGCAGGCTAGTGAAAGACAGAGAAGCAGACACAGATTTTTGCGGCACACGGTCTCGACAGGCTTAAAAATTGAGATTGAGAGAGACCTAAAGTAGGCAGTCATGGAGGATGGAGACATTCTTGTGTTTGTCATCTGGAGCTCCCTGTCCCCTTCAAGACAGCGCTCTCCCCGTCTCCTTTCTGTCATGGCTGCCTGGTATGTTTCTGGGGAGGAGTGTTCGGTGACTCAGTGCCTCTGGGATGACGCACACCTAATGGATCAGAACTTGCAGTATCACATTGATCCAACCACATCTAACACCGCAGCCACCGCCTGACACATTTCTTAAAGCTTTCCAAAAATAGGATCAGGGACAGATGACATTACAAAAATAAGCAAATGTTCCTTTGGTGGCAATATTACTGATCAAACAAGGAGTTTTCTTTTCCTCCTGATGCAAAAGTGCATTATTGTAGAGCTCAAAAAGAGCAACCTCCCGTTTCATGAAAGCTGTGAAAACCATTTGCATATTTCATACTGCATTTGCATAAAGCCCCATTCTGTCATAGGCTGACAACTACATTCAGTTTGTTGTTTTGCACAAAAGTAATCCAGTTACACCTAGCTTTCTCCAGTAGGATGATTTCCTTATTGTCGTGTCAACAAGAACCTGGTTAACTGGAAACCGGGGAAGGTAATATACTGTAGGAGCCAGTGTATAGGAGGTGAGATAATTACACTGGGGCTTAATAAGTTGTTTATGTAATGTTTTATCGCTGTCCACAAACACGTCTTTTCATCCACATTTCCGTGCTAACACCCACCCTAAGAAGTGCACCGCTAGATATCTAATTAACTCAACAAACAAATGATAACATAGATCTCTTTAGACTATATATTGAATGGTTCTTATTTTACAATGACTGCTTATGAAATCCAATGTCTTTGACTTGTAAACACACTTTATATTGTGCCTCAACACCCTTGCTGCTCAGCTGTCAATCAAGTTTCTGCACCAGCTCACAAACTCAGAGGCTTGAAGGTAAAGAAGCATTTCTCACACATCCTCAAAGATCCTTTTCTCTCTCCTCAACGTGATTTCTGACTGCAAAAATAGAATACTAAATGTGATTTCAGGTAGAAATTCCCTAGCACGAGCAAAAGATAAATCAGCATCTGCTTCTGAATGATGATAAAATGACCTGGAGGCTCCTGGAGGAAGAATCAGAGCAGCGCCATACTGTAGGTGCTGCTCTCTAACTCACTCTGAGCTTCCCGGGGGGGGGGCCTGAGCATTAAGATAATTTCCCAGCGGGGACTGATGAAGCACCAAATTATTAACATTTTCTTGGTGCAGTCTCTCTGTGAAGCAGGAACTGCCTCCTCTTCTCAGTCTGTCTCACCATCTATACATCAGCAGGTCTGAGTCACGCAGTGTGGGAGTGAAAGGATCATTGGAGATGTGGCTGGCTGCATCCCTACCTCTGCTTTATAGGGTGGACCGGTTATTATTGCAGTAACATCGCTGGTGGAAGATAGATGATGTGGTTCTACTCCTCCTGAAACTGACCTAAGAGGCAACAAAAAGCAACTGTCACATAAGGTTTTTTTATTGATGGCAAACACCTCGCTATACTGTGCTGTGCAGAGCCTTACAAAGGGAATGATCGAATGCCAGCTTTCCATGTGTGGGCATCGCTGTATTATATGCTGCATAATTCAATCTTTTTTGACCGTCCTATGACTCCTGTGACAGTATCAGACCCGGGTCGCAGATATGGTCTCGGGTTCGTTCTGAATATGCTGTTGTCACTCGTGTCATGTTTGCGCTTCTAATTGCTCATCAGAGGATTCAGCACAGTGGGGACCATCTGCTAAGCCAGGTTTCCGATCCGTTTACCCCCACTGGGATTCTGTTTCCTGGGATGGGACAGCCACGCCATGTCCCTAAAACACTTCACCTCCACCAACCCGGCGCTCACTGCTCAGAGTTTCCATGAGCTCATTTGGGGATAATCACAGGTGATGTAAGAGGCACAGGATGGGAGGGAGAAAGATTATTCTATGAGAGGGCAAGGGAAAGTGTCATATGGAGGGATATGAATTGAGAAAAAATGAAAGCAGGGTGACAATTGACATTACACTGTTATCGATCTGGATATAGATTTCAGTTAGATTTCTGGTATGCAAATTTGCACTGTTTTAAAATGTTGTGTACAGTTTAATCATCTTGAGTTTAACCATCTATACGTCTAGCTTGCTTGTGTAAATTGTAAAAGTGGAGACATGTTACATGAAGTGGCTTGTTACTGAGGCTCTCTGATATAAGAGCCATGGCAAGGTGATAATTAAATGGTTTGTATGGCCTCAGGCCATAAATTGCATCAGTATTGACTTCAAAGCCTCAATGCATCAAAGAAGGACCAGAATAAGTACAACTTTGCTCCTTTCCTTTCCTCTCCTCTCCTCTCTCCTCCTCTCCTTTGCATGCTAGAATGCAGCTGTATTTGAGTGCATGCACATAAGCTTGCATGAGTAATGCATACCGTATGTAGGCTATATGAGGTTTCTGTGCACATTCTGATTATTATAGGATATGCACATGGCTGTGCTTTATTATGGCCAGGCACAGTCAATGTAAAGGTAGGGACAAGTTACCTTTCAGGTTAAATCAATACTAAGGAAAAAATAAATACCCTGACTGGTAAACGGCTGCCACTAAGCTGAAAATGACACAATCTGTTTACTTTATTGTCATTTGAAATAGTCCCATAGATAGATTTAGTACAAACCAGAAGCAGGAGAGAGCTCCATCATGGGGCTACTTAGCTGAAGTAATGAAAGCATAAAACTTCCTCTGACAGCAGGGCTGAAAGGGCCAGACGATGCTAGCCTCTGAAGACTGAATGATGTCTTGTTTCCTGAGCCCTTTTTATTACTTTTCTGCTGCTGTATGTGTCCCTGGCCGATTGTATTCTCAGTTATTCCCACAAGTGGCCTATCACCGTGGCAACATCACATCTCCCTTTCTCAGGTATTAGCGTTGTGCCCCCTGTCAGTCTCTGTTTTTTTCTCTCTCACTCTCCACTATCCATGGGTGCTTCTCTACAGTATGTCTTACCTACCATTTTAATGAACTTGAAATACCAACTTTAATAATGAATTATATTTTGTGTTTTGAGGATGTAGCCGATATCTCAGAGACATTGAGATATTCTCAAGTTAAAAGTACAACCAATTGGAGGAATATGAATTTGGTAATATGAAACTTTTCTCACAAGCAAAGTAACATGAGTGTGTCGTTTTAGTAAATTCTGAACTTTCAAGATAACAAGCCTACTAGTGATTACAGTATGACTGAAACAATAATGGTGTCTACTGTAGTTGATAATGCTGTCAGATCAGATGGTTCAAAACTAATATGTGTTTTTCTAATGTCATGGACCAACAGTGTATTTTGTCTATTTATTTTGTGGTTAATTTGGGGGAATCCTAGGATTGGCTCTTTAAACCCTTTTAACTCTCTGGAGTTAATCAAGAAAGACTCAGAATAAGTCTAAATTATAGGAGTACACATTTGATGAAACATAACAAATAGTATCATGTTCTCTCAACTATGCTGTATATGTACTCCTGTTATACAATAACTATGTTGTTGCAGTGACATTTAATTCCAAAAATGATCTATAGATAAAGAATTCTGAGCCCCTTCCTTATCCGTAGTCAGACTGCTGCTTAAGGCCAGAAAAATGTAAAGCATAGACTGGGTTTTGCAGTTATAGCTCCTATTTGAATTGATGGACACTTACAACAGCTCTGCCCCAGGCCCCATTTCAATTTAAGAATGTATGTATGCAGGTGCTTGAGATATGAGTGTATTCAGCAGCTTTATGTGGCACTTTCAGTCATTCATCAGAATGGAGAGGTGGATTGTAAAAGGCTTGTGACTGATATTTAAACCTATAAAATCCTCAGTCTCAGGGGGAGCCGACTGGCCTCCAGGCAGCAGCCGGCTGAACTTTTCTCTGACAAGTGTTGGGTATTGAATATTGATACGGGTGTCAACAATCAATCAACCCAGCAGACTATAATCAGATGAAAGGTGAGAGGTGGAACTGATGGACACTGAAGAGGAGTTTGGCTCAATGTCTTCTGAATAAAGGTTAGGTCTCAGAGAGAAGCTAGAGGTTTATTGATTGATGTTAATTGCACATGTACAATTGTATTTAAATGGACCTTCTGAAACGGAGCGTGTAAAATCCATAACTTTTAGTTCCTGTTGGATTTTTATTATCTTTAGCCAAGGAGACTATTAATTATCCACCAAATGAATAACTGCATGACTTAAGTGGAATTAATAATGTATAGCCCAAAAGGCAAAGGAACAGAAACCATTAGCAAATTGCCCTTGTGTTGCTTTCCTCTGCCATATCTCAAAATACAGAAGCATATTAAGGGCTCTGAATAAGACTGAAATTAAATATAAGATAATTTGGCTTTGTTCTCAATATTATAAGAGAGACTTAAACTCCTCACTCTGGACTGAAAGCCTTATTGTGACACCTCACCCCTCCTGCTGATAGGCGGAGGTATTGTGTTAAGGTCATTCATCCGCCCACTTTATTGACTGAGCTGGACAGCTGTGTGTAGGGTTTGATCTGAGAGCAAACGGAGGAGGGATACACTGAGATGCTGCTGCTCTCCACTTAACACATAGCCTGCCAACAAAAACACGTTACTATTACAGCCTTTCCTTCTCTGTAGATCCTTGTCTCATCTGTCACCTTGCTGTGAGCGAATTCTCTACCTTATCAGGACCCATTACAGTGTCAGCGAGCGAAAGTGGGCTTCGGTGCGGATGATAAACTTCTCATTAACCTTCAGGAAATTAAACGAAACCTTGATTTAATTAGATAAAGATCATGTCACCGCTGTGTCTCCTCCGAGATGAAACCTATGCGCTGTCAGGGGAGGATCTCGTGGTGATATAAGAGGATGGTTTAAAGAAAGCAAAGAGAAAACACGATGTGGTGCAGCTATATTGTTTCATCATTTAGATGCTAGTCGATCCATTTGCTTTATTGGGAAGGAAGATGAAGTTTTTTAATTCCATATTTGGCAGCGCCTGGATCTTCCCTTTGGCTGCCAAATGCAGAATGACATTATTTGTAGAAGGATGAAAGGGTTTGCTGAATTTGGCAATATGCATCAGACAAAGTAATTGCTCTGCATGCATTGTAATAGAAATGGCATTGGTGTGATAAAGTTTTGATATTATTAACTATGGCAGGGATGGTTTATGCTATGATTAAAGGCACGTAATGGAATTGTGTGGCAGTAACAAGGTCTGGAAAGCAGTGTAGTGACCTGAATACATTATGTCCAGCAAAGCAGATAGAGAATACGCCACTTCCACACAACCTTTTGGTATTCTCACAGAAAACTTCCCTTTCTGCTCAGTTTCTTACTGCAGATAAAGTGATCATTTGTCATTGTTCGGATGGGAAATGATCCCAGTTATGTAAATGTCAAGGCGGATATTGGTTGATACATGGCACAATTTCATTCGTAACAATAGTGAGATAAAACAAAATCGAGGGACAAAATACATTTGACAAAAGTGTCCAAGCAAATTGAAAGAGTCTGGGTATGAATCATTACAAACAGTGTGATTATGAATCTGACGCAGATGATGCATTTACAGTATTTAAGTACATTACATTCCACATTCACCTCCTGTTCTTTCAGACCACCCACACGTTTCTTTAAAATCTGAATTTTTCCGTGCTGTCTATCAAACACTGCATGTACTACATTTATGCTGTCTTAGTTTGAATAAAACAGCCTTTAAGGCATGAATCCATACAAGCATGGGCTGTGGTATCAAGTCACAGTATTCCTCACATAAAACCAGGAAAATCCCTGCCTATATTTTTCAGTTATGGCTCGGTTTGTGAACAAACACCCGAGAGTAACAGCCCCACTCAGTGTCACGTTTTCAGGCTAAACATATTCCCGCCAGACGTCTGAGAAGACGTCTTGTGGGAGACCAAGTATTTTATTTTTTATTGAAGCTTAATGGGATTCCAGGAGGAAGAGAGTATAGGACATTTTGAGGAGGGATGCATGAATCACCAGAAGTGGGCTCTTTATTTAGCTGTAATGCAAATATTGTTACTGAAGTGTATTGATAAATTAGTAGCTACTAACGTCATTTGTGTCACCTGGTTCTATTGTAAAACTCACTTAAGTTAAAATTCTTCTTCATCATTGACACACACTACATCATACTGTATCACACAAACAACTGTTACCTAGCCCTTACTAGAAAAAATAAGTGCAGCAAAAGGACTATGCACATTTTTTTTTAAATAGCAACACAATTATCAAATTAGAATAGAAGGAAGATAGTGGTTGGTACTTATAATAGTTAAAGGAAAAGTGTGCATAGTTCACTTGAACTCAGCTAGAAAATGATCAAGTAATGGTAATGATGATTCTGGCAAATCAAGCTGGTTCATTCTTAAGGTCCCTGAGAACTGCAAAAGCACATTTACTGCCTTAAACAAAAGTGTGGTGGACCTTTGTTTGGAAAATAGTACCTTACACCCCCTCATCAGGTTGATTAGTATATTGGAAAGTTGGCTCAATGGCAAGACTCAATAGCCTTACACATTTTGAAAATTACATTACTTGCACAAGTCGGTTCAAATACAATAAATGCAACAAGGATAAACATATATTTAGAAGAGTATCATATTTGTAAATGTATCAGTTGTTCTTCCCTGTCCCAAACATTTCCAGTATTTCATCCACTGTGAACATTTTTGTCTTTTACAATTTTACTGACATGCAGTAAAACCAAGTATTTGGCCTGGTTGCTGTCCTTGTCATGTTTGCCCTCCACTCACAGTGGCAATAACACTGACACTTTAGACACCCTGAGGCAAGGGAACAATTTTGTGGACCCATGATATTCAGCAGTAAAAAGCCACACTTTCCCCAGAGGTCATCAGTTTGTGGTGTTATGTCACATAGAGCCTCCACTGAACTCCCATGTTAAAACCTTCATTCATGTCTATCCTACCACTGAATAAGCATTGCTAGTAAAGCACACTTTGCTAAAATAATGTGTCCCTCTAGTCACCATATATATCCATAATGAGCATTTATGTCACTCAGAGGCAGCAGCTTTCTATATCCCAATTTGATATTCTGCATATATATTGCACCATTTATAGGCTCATGTTTTGGATGGTTGGTTGGTGAATGGAAATGGATGGATACGAGTTGAATAATTTCCCCTCTTTGCAGGCTGGTCACATGCATCCTCTCCTCTCCTCTTCTCTGCACTGGCATAATCTTAGTAGGGGGTCCTCCTTTCTGTCTCAGGGACAAACACACACGCACAACGGTTGAAGAAATACACACATGATACACGCACAATCTCACACATAGAGGTGAAGTCACGAGCACGGACGCGTCCACGCTGTGGCATTTAAGCTCTTGCTGTGCCTTAGAGGACATGCTCTAATATTCTCCATCCCTCCTCTCCTCCTTCTCTTCAACTTCTCTCTCTCTCTCGCTCTCGCTCTCAATCTGTCTCAGCCACAAGCCATTTTCTGCCACCTCTTAACGCTCTTCATGTCCCACGAGGGGGGGGCTATCTCTAATAGTCTCTCATCCCTCCATCTCCTGCCATCGCCATCTTTTTATCTCCTCTACCTCTTTCTCTCCTCTTTTGTCCTTTTTCTGAATCCTCTGCGAATATTCAAGGTCATGGTCACATTGGCGTTCTCGTGGGAAGCCTGCCACTACAGACAGGATGCTGTAGAGGAAGTGTGACCTGCCTTTAGTATCCAGAGAACACTGTTCATCTCACAAGGTTCACCTCTGCTAGGATGGTTTAATTTGGCAGTGACACATCCCTCATAGTGCACAAGTGGCACAAAATATCCTGTTTTTATGAAATAATGATGCCATAGGAAATACTTTTAGAGGGGATTTTTTAGACAGGTTGTGCTGTTCGTCTATAACAGATGCCTACGGGCCCGTTCTTCATCTCCCATGGACAGATGCTCATTTTATTAGCTGTCATCCTGTCAGACCTGAGAGGCTTTCCTTCATACCGACCCCCTCACCACCCTCTGCCCCGTCAATCACTGTTGCTGTTGCCTAGGTACCACAACATGCGGCTGTCTCATAAAGGCCACTAGGGTTAAGTGGAGCCAATTCCAGGGGTATCAGTGGTTGTATTTATGATTTATGTAATTGCATTGTTTCACAGATTAAAAAACACTGTTGGACTTTGCCAGTTTTTTTTACAATAATATGGTGTTATGTAAGAAGAAAAAAAAGTCTGCAGTCTGAACAGTAAGGCTGGGTATCGTTGTAGCTATTACATTAAGATCACTTTGGCAACGATTGGTAGCTCTGCAAACAGACTTATGATTTGTTTATATACTGAGCTGCAACTTATTACAGTTATATTAATTATTTATCAATCTCATTATCATTTTCACAACCAATGATACATGTATAAAATGTCAGAACATTGTGAAATAACCTAAGACAGAAGGAGACTTCTTTAAATATATTCTAGCAATATTAAGTGTACAATTGAATCTAAGTACACAAGATGATAATGAAGTTTAAGAATCTGGAGCTTAAGGATTTTGGCATAAAAAACGACTCTAAACAATTAATTGATTATCAAAATAGTTGGTTACTTAAGACTTGTCAATTAATTGTGTGATCATTGTTTATTATAGTTTTGTCCGCATTAACCACGGTTGTCTGCTTGTTCTGGCTTGTCGGTTTGCACCTGTCCTGCTGATGATGCAAAAGTTCATTTTAAGTTGAGTCAGTGCTCTTAGAGTGTTACATTTCACACTATGTCACACACGTCTTCTCACTGGCCATAAAAAGCGTGACCACATCACCCCAATTCTGGCCTCACTGCACTGGCTTCCAATTCGGTTCCGAATTGATTTGAAACTCCTTTTATTTGTTTTTAAAGCACTAAATGGGCTGGCTCCGGCTTATTTAATAGAACTCCTCCATCGCTACACCCCAGCCAGAGCTTTAAGGTCGGCTGACCAGCTGCTGCTGATAGTGCCCAAGACCAGGCTCAAAACCCGAGGGCACCGAGCCTTCGCAGCAGCTGGCCCTAGGCTCTGGAACACTCTGCCCCTCCATGTGAGGTCGGCCCAGACCCTAGGGGTTTTTAAATCCACGCTGAAGACTCACTTCTTCTCTCTGGCCTTCTAGTCAGAGCGGAGCACGACTCCTGACATTTCCCTGTGTGTGATTTTTATTTTTGCTGTTATAATTTGTTGTCTTCTGTTTGCTATTGTAGTAAAGTGTTTTTCTTGAGTGTACAGCACTTTGGCTCGACCAAAAATCGTTTTAAAAATGTGCTATATAAATAAAACTTGATTTGATTTGATTGGATGTTTGTGTTTTCAGACTTCAAACTTAGTTTAATATGCCTGATATTAAACTAATCTTTCAACATAGTTTAATACAAAAATAAATATTAGGACAAAGCTCTATAAATAACAACAATAAACATAATAATAAAACAATTAAAATGTTGTATTCAGCCCTGATTAAAACAGCGGGCCCAAATCCTGGATGGGCGGGCCCGGCCCCGGCCCCATGACGCCGGGTCTGAGTCCCAGTAGTATCGCCTTTCAGATGTCTGCAGTGTCTGATTTAAAAAAAAAATAAAAATAAAAATGACAAGCTTTCACAACGTTTTCTCTATTGACAGTGTACATTTTTTAAAGATTTGTTCGTAGATTTGTGATTGGCTCAAGGCAATCTCTGAAGCATTGTCCTCACCTAAACATTGAATAATAAAAATGTGGATTCAAAACAAAATGGGATTTTTAGAGGACAAGGTAATGTCCTTCTACTGATCCTCTGTTTACTGATGTCCTTTCCTCTGTTGTCATTGCATGACCTTCGACAGTAACACAAAAGGAACCGACTGAGGGAGGGCCAGGCAGTAGAAGTAGAAGAGTAGAAAGACTTTGTTAAACTCTGGAGCTTATTTTTCCGTCATCCTTTCCCACAAGACAAATCTGAAATTGAAATATAAACATGTTTTTTCTCAACAACAGGCCAGCATGCTTAGCAGCTGCTGAAAAGAAATAAAGTCAGATTATACGTAGGACTTTTCTAATCGTCCAGCATTACAGAAATACTACTATACCAGTGAGAGATTTCAGAATAATTCATGTAGTAATATGTCCGACATCTTATTTCCCCTTTCTTTGTCAGTGCGTCGTGTCCCCATTAGATTTTGCTAACAGAGAGGGAGTGATGAAAACAGCTCCGACACACACACCAGTGCGCAACATACTCAGGCTTCAGCGTGTATCCTGCCTGTTTATGTCTTTTGCCCCTCTCGTCATTTATGAATTGTATATTGGAAGTCTGGGGATAATTGGCCTTGCTCTGTTGATAGTCAAACATGCTAAACGATTGTGGGTGTCTATTTCTATTTACAAAAAAGGGACTATTAATCAGGAGAGTGCAATTAACATTTATATCACCGCAAAGTCTGTTCAGAGCCTCCTATCAGCAGAGGGAGACTCAGAAGGATGTATTTCCAGTACTTTTTTCAGTAGGCTCGGACTGGATGGTCTTTGAGCTAAGATATCTTTGGGAAAAAAGCTTGGAAAATGTGTCTCTAAAAAGAAAATGTATTTTTGTCTTTGTTCATTTATATTAATAAAGGCACAGCTTTTGTTAATATGTAGGAAAAAACAAACATATACAGAGTTTGTTATGCTATAAAAATTATTATTCACCAATGACGAATGCAGCACATGTTTGGTCATTCTTGTCCACCTGGTGAGGTTGGTCTTGTATGAATTTGTATGCCTGTGGTACATCTCTTCAGTCACACAGTGGGAATCAGTAGTCTGTGTTGGGTTATGCAGTGTGTGACTGGAATACAGAGCGTGCTTTTCTGACGGAATGTCAGATCATACCTACACTTGCAGAACCTGACTTGAGCCCCCTGCCATTTGAAGCGGAGTGAAAGAGGAGATCACGATGTGTGCGGATATATGGATGTGAACCATCAAAGTTTAATGAAGGTTTCTTGTGTATTCCCCCAGTGAGGGCTCAGTCTCTCACCTCCTGCACTGACACGTGATTCTGATTCCTATTGTGGCATCGCAATAGCAAACAGAATCGACATTCATGCTACACATGAAAATGTAGGAATATTTGATATGAAAATAAACACTTGGAATGGAAGTACATGTTTTTCTCTGCAGTGCAAACATTGTCATAATGTGTAGGTGTGACATGGAGTTGAATTTTCTGGTCATATGATTTAATGCACACTGACTGCAGCACTTCTAATTTGTTTGAAACCTGCAAATGTATGTTTAGGGATTAAAGCCAAAGGAAGGCAGGAACGGTACAGCTTTTTGGCCGGATCTTTACTTGGCTCTGGACCTGAAATCCTTTCTGGCTGAGGCATCAATCGGACATTTTGGAACTCCTCTTGCTGGCTAACACAGCAAGCCAGGCCAGATTAATGATAAGCTTATCCTGATGCCACACAGTACCGACGGGCATTCTTGACTCCCCACCGAGGATTCCCGCTCATGTAATCTTGGGGAACCCGTTAGGATTCTTAGAAAGTATTTATTTCAGTGTTTGACAGAAATATTGTAGTTAAGATTCCCTATCATTTCTACACTAACTACACTCCCCTCAAGGATATTTGTTTTCCTGCCTTTGATGTCGACCTCCCGATGCACTGTAATAATAACATGCAAATCAGCTCACAATTGTGCTACCTTATAAGCCCCAGGCTTTAGATTTTATTAAGTAGGTTTTTCATTTTGTATATTAGCTTAAAATTGGCATATTAAAATTCCAACTTTCTTACATATCCTGTGGGGTAAGGCTTTAATGGAAACGGCGAACAGTCAACCTGTGAGGCTTTTCTAGATGAATGATTATAGCAACATGGACCATGATTTTGCAGGTGTTTTTGTTCACAGGAATTAGCCCCAAAACGTTCCCATGCGTTAACTATTTAATAACAGTTATCCTAAATGAATTTACATACATGATAATATAATATATTATTTCTAACCCTATCCACTTGATCCAGGTGTGTATACTCAACAAAGAGACCGGTCTGACTGAAATGCCGAGGAAGCAGGAGGCTTTGAGTCACCGCTCGTTGACCTGAGTAGTTGGCCCTAATGTGAAGCGATTATGCCGTACGTTGTCAGCCCCCATCACCTGTCTGTAAGACTCTGCTCTGTCCCTGTCACATGCCACTTAAGAGTCAAAGGAAGTCATTAGACAGAATCCCTGTTGCAGGAATAAATCTCGTGTGAAATCGTGCCTCAGTCTTAGGGCACTTCATATTTCTTCAACGGGTAAGCCGTAATGAGCACTAGAAAAATCTTTAGACTGCCAAATACACTGAGAACGTAAGACTCGCACGTGTGTTTATACATTTTAGTTACTGTTATTATGTGTTAACGGTGTCATGTGAGCGCTGCTACATTTAGCCTTCTTGCAATACTAGAACTTGAAACCAGCACACATTGAAGTGCAACACACACAAACACACACATGGTAGATAGTCTTACAGTAAAGCCAGTGAAGTGCACCTCGGAAAACATCTGACATATTTAGCTTTGCACTTTAAATTTAGAAAGGAATACACTGATGAAAACCTACACGACTATTAACGACAAAACAAAGACATCATGTCTGATCGCTGCTCCTCTGACTTGATACCGGCCACTTTGTTTTATGTGACATCATCTAATCACATGTGAAATCATCACATCTGCATATTAATTTAGTCAGATTAAGTCGTTAGTGACTACTACAGATGCAGTGTCAGCTATACTTAGCAATCCTTTTTTAAATGTATTGCTTTATTTTGTAGGCGGAGGGAATGCCCCTTCCATTCCTATTCTCGTAGGTTCCCCCTGAGTGTTAGTACATTGGTCCTGATTTGCACTGGCAGTGGCTCGGTTGGTTGTCTTTGGTAGATTGTGTGTTTGAGGTCGACAGCTAGCCCTCGTAGACATTGTGTGTGTGAAAAAGGGTTGGGGGATGGATTGGCTTTTACAGCTGAATAACTGGGTCAGTTTAAGATCAACTCAGCTCATCGCTGGGTGTTCACTGTTCAGCTTTCCAGCAACCAACCACTGCTCAGCCATACTTCTCCACCCCTCTTTATCATCCTCTCTGTCTCCCTTTCCCTTCTTAATCCTTATGACCATGCAACTTCTGTAAACAGAAGAAGCAGAATCTATCTCCGCTTCTCAGTGTTTCACATAAAGAGCCATCTTTTCATTTTTTGTCTTTTTAAGTCTCCTGATACGATTTGGTATGGAATTAGGTAATGTTTTTAGTTATTTATTTCTACTCTTTCTGCAGCACTTAATAGAGGATGCCAATCTGTTTTGCATTCCACTCTTAACATTGTCGACTTAAATTAATAAATTGTCATTACGGTTGCAGCACAATCAGATATATTGTCTTTTGAATTCCATGAATTCTTGTCAAAAGCTGTTTTTTTACCATTACCCAAAATGCTAAATGAACCCTTATCAGGTTGTTTAAAGATTTGAGTTTGCTATGCTAGTTGTTTCTAATATAACCCCCACGCGCTAGTCTCACGCAGAGGTTAATAGTGGGCTACAAAGGTTAAGCAACTCCACCCACACTCCTGAATACATTTAATACTTGAAGACTTTAACCAGTTTGGCATTCACCTTGCACCTGCTAAATACTAACTAATCATACCATGCCACTTTTGGATGAGATGAGGCCTTTTATCAGTGCTTTCTATTTCAAAAAACCCGATGTTATTATAGAGTTTTAGCTAAAGTGATCTCCCCATCTCCTCTGTGAATCACGGATGTCTTTGAATTGTAAGGTCTGGGCAACTCTGTGGCCAGGATCGCCATCATGTTCCATTCAAGCAGCAAATCATTAAAAATGCATGGTGATCGGGGGTGTTAGCTTAATACCTCAGCCACAATGCAAAGGATCAATCCAAAGGACCATCACATGAAAGTAATCAAGCTTCCATCATCAATAATGAATGGCACAATCAGCAGGGATATTGGGCTCCTATTGTGAGACGGCTGAATGGGAGAGGAGACCGGAGGGGAGAATCCATTGTGCATGGCTACGTTGGTCAGCTGTTGCGAAGATGATGATTATGATAACAGTAGTGATGGTGAATAGAGCTGCGGCTAAAGATTATTTCCACTATTGATTAATCTGCAGATTTCTTTCTAGAATATGAATTTAAGGTCTATAAAATGTACATCCAATTTTTAGGCTCTAAGGTGATGCTTTTACATGTTTGGTTTTATAGTCCAAGACCCAACGATTTACAGTTTCATGAGATATAAAATGGAAAAAGGCAAGACATCTCCACATTTGATTGGCTGAATATGCCATTCTGCCATTATTGCATGATCATTTAGATGAATCAAAATAAAAAAATTCCAATTCTGTTTCTATTGATAGACTAATCCATGTACTCTTCTAAGCAGCTCTAATATTGATGACAACTCTAATAAGTGCAGTTTAATGAAGAATTTTTTGACGCAGCATTATCCATCAACAAAGCTGATTTTTTTTTTTGTATTGACTTCTAATTTAAAATGTTTAATTTATTTGTTTTACACAAAATAAAAGTTGTGTAATACTTGTGCAATTTTCTTAAAACAAGTGGCATTCATAGCCTGGTCTGATTTACATTAATCAAAATACATTCACAAACCAGTGTAATAATTGCACACATTTCTAAATAATTTAAACACTATAGGGTGTTAGTCTCTTTACAAGATTAAATAACCTTTAGATGAAAGGCTCAGGTGTTGCTTACAGGACCGCAAGGTGCCCCATCTTCCTGATCATAGATAGTCCATGAAACATTATACAGACCACAGTTCAGCAGGGCCACAATCTCCCACAATGCAAACACTGACTCACTGTAGTGGTTGAGGAGTGCATGTCAACACCTGATAACTGTGGTCCTGTCTAAGCACTTCCTCTCATCACCCCGACACATTGTTACTACTCTTCTGTGCACTCGAGCTTACACATGTATATCCTTTCTTTACTTCCTGTGATTGTACAGGCTTGACTCTGCGTGTATTTAATAAGCTGTACTGACATGAGGTAGAGCATTCATTATTCAGCGCATGTTTTTTTAAATGTTCTGCAACCCACAGGAGGCAAGTCACTGTATAATTACAGATACTCAACCTAGTGTTGCATATTGTGTTCGCCCCAACTGAATACTTTGTTTACTATACAGTACATAAATGAGCAGAGTTATATGAGCTTTTCCACTCAATGCATGAAAGTAATTTCCCTTTCGTCTGTGCTTTTCTCTCCTCAGGTGGTGTTGGTCTTTGCGCTCAGCATTGGGGCCCTCGGAATATACTTCATAGACTCATCAGAGTAAGTATCGGTTTCATAAAACATTTCCTAAAATAAGTTTACATTTCACACATGCTCCAGCAGTATGCAATATTGATAAAGATAAACGTATTTGTTGGAAGCATTAATGTTACCCCACATACAGTTTCTGAGTGATATGAGCACATGTGTCCTTACTCACTTCCAAACTCTGCAATCTCTGAAATGCAAATGAACATAATCACACAAACCGTGGTGCACACACAGAGTACACACACACCCACACACTCACATCTGCATCTGAGGATATTTCAATGGAAGGCCTGTCAGTTTCCATGGTAACAGAGACAGGCAGATAGTGTATGTGTTGGGCAGTGGTTCTGTGTGTAAGTAAGTCAGTGTGTGTGTTGTCAGTTTATGCGTATTCCTGGTTGGCAGCCACCCAGAGACCGATTGCAGGCCTGGTATCTTTCCGATAACCACTGCAGCTACTTTCACTTTCTCCAGACCCAAACTGTACCTTTTGAAAAGGAGAGTTTTAAATGTATGAATATTTTATTGTCTGGTCTGTTTCTGTCTGGTAGAGATATTGACTAATTCGCCCTGGCACTAAGTACCGTTGTCAAACCATACTGGCGAGATGTCTGGTAAAGAAAAACAGCAGCAAAAAAACCAACCTAATTCACTTTGATTGATGGTGTAATATGGTGAGTGCTTCATGTGAACAGGAATGATATTTAACTCTTATATGTACTCTGAAATATACAAGTTCTATATATTATTTGGTTTATTTTCTCAAAACAAACACATGTGTTAACTCTCCCAGTCTCAGTTAGTTTATGGGGCTAATGTATAATAATATTTGACAGAAATTCTACACTTCCTGCCTTCAGTAAGCAGTGAAGGCAGTGTCAGTAGTCAACAGTTCTTTTAGTTTTTGGATCACCATAATTCAAAGTTCAATGATTTTAAATCAAAGCAAAAGCGGCAATTTACTGATTCCAATTATGTATAATGTGTTGAATGGGCCTCTGGTAATGAAATAACTGATGTTGTTTCACTATGCCAGACAAAGGAACTCTCCGTGCCTTAGACTAATCAATATTTCATGCAAAACTTAACTAAAATAAAACTTAAAGTGGTCTGTGGCCCCTGAGGTTGTGGATGGTTGACTAGAAAGGGACCAGAACATATTGACCATGTTACTGTATCATTCTTTTTCTAATATTCATTCTCTGTTAACTGTCGTGCAGGATGTTATCTTTGAGTAAAAGCTATCTTTGAACCTTGAAATTATGTCCCAGAGCTAATGCAGAGTCTAAGAGAGGGTTATAAAATTCTCAAAATAGGTAAATCCAAAATGCAATCCATTTTATACAGTCTTATCTTGGCAGCAGTCGGAAATTATTCCTGGCATGAATCTGGTTTCCCATTTATACCTCAGGAGAAAAATATTTACTTACCTCTACATATTTATTTATATTTTCATATCCGTCTATCTTTCCCCCTTTTTTCCCCCCTCTCTTCCCCCTCTCTACCTATTTTTTGCAAAAAAAGTAGATCAGAAGACACATTTATAAGCTCCTATAATAACCAGATTATGACTAAGCATGCACATTAAGCGATATATGGTCAGTAAATCTTTAACATACACAAAAAGCAGCCACAGAGAATGGATGGGGTTCAGGCAACATGCATTTATTCAGTCAGGGTGAAATTAAACCTCCAATATGTCATCAAAAGAAATGAGCTTGCAGCATGCTTTCACATGTGTAATGTTCTGGTTAGTGACTTATACAACAAATCACTCAAGTTACCTGACTGAAAGGCATTGAAACATTGGACCTAGATTGGATATAAATATTTTAAATTCTGCACTGCATTGATCTCTTCCCCTATGTGAAGGTTAAAATGCATCCGTAACAGATCCCCTGAGATGAGGTCTAGTATTACTTTGGCATTATCTCCAGGCTAACATGACTCTTGAGCATGCTTTCATTGACAGACATGAAAACATCAATCAACTAGAAACACACACCGTGGTTAGGAAGGTAGAAAGCACAAGGTTTCAGAGATCATGCCATAACATCAAACCTGCAGGGCACAAAAGGAGAAGAATGAAAGCACTGACTGCAGAGCTTTAGTTTCTCCCACTGTATATCCTCCTTTCATCCGGTATGTTATGCTTTTTACGTGTATTCCTATGAAAATCGGCTTCCCTAAGGCATTGCCCTGATCTCCCCGTGCTCCCATTAAGCCGAGGCCTTCTCTACTCATCATCGTGATTAGCTCAAGCTTGTCACTTGAGTGTGCCATCCTCTCAGGGGGGCTGCTGATCAACCCAGAGAAGGTTGACACAAATCAGGGGGCTTCAGCATCCTTAACAGGGCCAGGCTAGTGTTATACATTTACTACAACAGCTGTAACCTCTTATGTGCTCTACACCCATTGTTACATGTCATAGAGCCGACATGACACTATATCTGTCGCCTGAGAAATACCTGTATTTATGTCTGCCACAATGTGTTTTACGTACTGTAAAATGTAATGCGAAAAAATGTCTGATGTTGCAAAAAAAGTCAAGATGTTTCATATGGGCCATCAAATGGTTTTCAATTATCATGTTTCGTCCACACCAGCTGTCAAAAGTAAACACTGATTTAGTGTAACAACAAGGGTCCAGTAAAGCAAAGGGTTAGATCTTAAATATGTTTCAAAAGTTAAATTTTTTTAGGTCAATTTTCTTTAAAAACATTTTGCACAAGGACACACATCTTGACAAACGCTCTTTCTCTGACTATCACCTTGTGTGTAAAAGGGGCTGCATACATCTCGATTTATATTCATACCCCCCATTCACAGGTACTAAAAATGATCTACAGTTGTACAGATCTAAATGTTAATGACTGAAAAAAATCGACGAGCGCAGATTTATATAATTTTAATGGTAATAATTACCCTACCAAATATTTACAGTCTTGTGGTACAGACTCATTAACTATTCAGGCTCAATGGTTTATGGTCGAATTGACATTTTTGGCCATTGGATGAAGAGAACGTCTTTCAGAAATTGTCTGTTAAAAAAGGCAACATTAATGGGAAGGATTCTGGTGGAGACTCTGTCGTGACAGATAAAAGAGTCATGCGGTGGACTAAGTGCATGTGGGTTGGACCCGGGGAGGCTGGAGCTGCACGATGTGCTTTTATGTCTTCTTCAGTGAAGCAGGGTAGGCCCCTGGGGCAAGGACACAAAAACATGCACACACAAAATCCTGAAGAACAGCGTACCTATCTAGTCGCCAGTCTCCCAGGAACTGTTTCATTCCTACAGCTGCAGTTATGTAGGGCTTTCCTAGCAGGCACTCTGTTGGCCAGTATCCTGCAGCAAAGACCCACAGAAAGACACTGCAGAGCCTTTTGTGGAAGCAGGTAGAAAGAGTTTTAAAAGAGAAAACTGATCATTTGCTTCCCTAGTTGAGCACAAAGATATGTAGTCATTGACTTGGCAACGGTGATGTCGTCAAGAGGCCTGTTTTTGGAATGAATTGGATTTAGTATGTGGCTTTGCTGAGAATGACCGTCCATCTGTTTGTTTTGAGAAAGTAGTTGTTTACCACAGTCCTGCGCATCAAATAATGTATGATAAGCCTCTGCCTTTGCTGTTCCTCTGCAGTAGACTTCACTTGCCAAACAGATGCTATTTTTGTGAAATGTTCAATGGGAGGATACTGCGTCCTCTCCCGCCCACATCTGAATCTGCTTTAATACCTTGGCTCATCCTTCATCCTTTCTTTTTCCTCCTCTGTGCTCCTATGCAAAACATATAGAGGAATGTAGGACAAAGTCTCTGCAGGCTGTTCTTTAAGGGATGCCCTTGTTCCTGCTCCAATTCTGTTTCTATGTCTCTCCTCTCTCGACCCCTCCCTGTCACACGATCTATTACAGGCACCAATTGCATAGTCACGTTAACTTGCAGATATGCACTCGCGTATAGACACACACAAACTTTGTCTGAGAGGCCTCTTAAGCCTCGGCCTGTAACTCTATCATTAGTGAGCGATCAATGACAGCTCTGAAAAAAGAAACAGTGCCTAATGACTAATTAATTGGGTAAGGTGAGAAATATGGCTTAGCACTGAGACAAGCTTGGCAGACTATGTGGTGATGAAGGGTGACCTATATAAGGACCTCTCCTTGATCCGAAGGGAGGGGGTCTCCACATGGGTCAGAGAGGCCCATGTACCCATGAAAAGTCTTAAGTTGTTCCAAAGTGGCTTCAGATATAAATACACCATTGGTGGCAGAAAGTAACTGATTTTAAAATTGTTTTTATTTAGAAAAACCTACTGTCTTCAGATTTCTTACACTTTTAGGGACATTTTGGTAATGAGTAATCAATGTCAACATCACAGTCATAGATAATGAGCTTTTGAGAGCGTTATGAAACACAATGCGACTGAAAAAATAAAAACGTTTTAATTGCTTTTGATATCTGAGCATAAGCGAAGCGATTTGGAGTCCTGCAGCTCACATGTGGGGATCAGAACATGAAGTAAATGCAGATTCAGGGTGTGAAACACTGATTGAAGTCTAATTTAAAACACATACCCAATTAGCCAAGTTGCTCTGCAATCTGATATTTGTTTCTGGTGTTGGTTAACGCTGAATGGTCCAATCTCTTTGTTTATTAACATCACCATGGCAATATTAGGGGCCATTTGCAGTTGCCTGATATCCCTCAATGCAGAGTGGAAGGATTTGATTTCAGGCCACAGCAGGAACACAGCATGAGTTACTCAGAAATCCAGTAAGATTAATTAAAGAAATTGAGATTATTTAATTGCCTTTTTGGTTCAAATGTTTAGCTACGTGTTTAATTAATATTAATTATGTAAGCTTCAATATATGTAATAAGTTAAGCATAAGCTTCTGTGAGTTTAATTTCTTTCTTGCAAAAAAAATGCTGTCTCATTTCAAATGTCATGTAGTGTTGCTACTACTCCTTTTGACTCTAAAATAAATAACCTCTTTGTAGAGGAAATGCTTGAAGCAGGATGAAAGTCATTTATATTCAGATGAAACAATTGAGTGAGCTATTTTTAGCCTCCCTGGGGAAGTTTTATTTTCCCATTACCCTTGTAGGTGTTGAAGTATTTCTTATTTTAGTAATGGTGCCTTGGCCTAAATCAATCATTTAAGTTCCAACCTGCCCTTCTTTCAGCTTCACAGACACTTCAGTTATTGTGCTCAATCACTCTCTAAATGCATTAATTCTTTTGTTTGGGTTCTATTGTATGCGGTGAACACTAACAAATAAGACTATGAATCTAACTACGTTCCAAGATGCTTATGAGCCTACTAGAGCAGAATGCATTTATGAGATGTGAAGAATGACTCAGATTTGGTGCTCTGAACTGTTGTGAGCATTATTCAAGCCGGGAGCAAAGTGTATAGTTATTGTTTTCTCAGGGGGCAACCTTGCTGTTGCTCCTGCAGCCAGCCAAGGTCATGGGTGGGCTAACAAAGGGCTCGCTCCTGCTGACGGACTGAAGGTGTTTAAGACTATTTTAAGAACATCATCAGCAACAACCAAATGAGTTTTACATCTCTGATTTGGGTTTTTCCAAAGCAGAGTTACCCATCAGATGAGATTCATGTCATGAAATACTATACAATAGAATAATACTTTATTGTGAGAAAATGGTGTTCTTGGATCACATACTGGGCCATATGTACCTGTATGTCTGCTACTTCTAGCTTTTTCTTATGAGCAGAATGGGGTTAGAGAATAACTTATTTGGTGCAGGTGTTCACAAAGTCAAATATAAAGAGACCAGAGTTTATTATGGAGCTCTGGAATCTCCAGGCAATTCCAATGTGGCCTAAAACAAGCATTATGTGCTATATATGTGAGAAAAACTGTCTCCTCTGGGAGCTCAATCCCCCTCCCTTTTTACTTTCACATTCTCTGCTCTTCCTCACCCTCTCTCTGTCACGGCCTCTCTTCACTCAGTGTCTCTGTTATCTCTCTGTGTCTTGCTGCTGTCTTCCTTTCTCTTTCATCCATCTCTTTCTCTCTCTTTCCTCTCTCGCCTTCCTGTCAGGTGGGATGTTGTTACCAACCTCTGTGATAGGATAACAAGAACATTGGTGGGCTGATCTATTTTTTGCAGGACACTGGCAGCATGAGGCCAGGAATCCCTTGTGAATGTGGAGTGTCCCTCCTGCACCGACACTGAGTGTTGTCCCCGGACACGTGGCGCAGTACCATCCAAGATTAACCCAATTCCCAGGGACGCTGGACTGAATTTGTCGGGCCATAGTTGATTTTGATGTATTGCATGTTATATATGCACCAAAATCCTAATTTTGTCCCTGCTATTGTAAGATTTAAACGTGCAGTTAGGGGCAGCAGATCCAGCTGTAAAACACATATACATACAGTATTATCAACTTTAACAGTTTTATTGTTTTGTTCTGATTTGTTCCCCACCTCCTTATGGAAATGTCAGAGTATTTAGCTGCTAAATGCTCAACCGCATATACCAGTGAGTTAATGAGAACAATGAGACTGAACTAAAACAGTAATCTAAACAATCATCTGAGATTTTAAAATGCTTGTTAGAGATGAGAAACAAGAGGAATAATTCCCAAGAAACACCTTGTTACACGTTATTTACAACTATTTATCCATTCAAATGAGATGAAATTAAACAAATTCTTTGGAAATATTGCTTTAATGTTAGCAGAAAAAGGATGGCTCACTATTAAGCTGTGTGTGTTAGTTGATGAGTCACATCTCTGCTCAAACAACACATCTAATTATCTCTATTTGCTTTTCTCTTGCTCCATCTACCCTGTATGCAGATTTGTGTTTAAGAAGTGTTCATCCTGACAGATGATACAGTTAAACATTATGACTTGCCATATACTGTATAGTAACTACTGAATTAATTTGTTGTGCTTTTCAGTCTGCATTGCCATTTGGGAAGTTTATTTATGTGCTGTTATTCGAAACACATTCAGCAGCTCCACAATTACAGAACCTCTCCCAGCCTGCACTGATGCACTCTTAATTTCCTATTGTGCCTCCAAGCCTAAGAGAAAAACCATAGGTCTGCCTGATGCATCTTCCCACTACTTCAGTTAATGATAGTTTTACTTTCGAATAATGAATGTAAAAATGACTAAATTAAAGCTCTTAGAGTGTAGCCTTTGTTCTGCCTTACAATGCTCAAATCGAGACAAATTCAATGCACCACTCAGCCGTTCTGTGTGCCGCCATGCTCTCTCCGTGTTACGGAGAATGCTTTGGGTCATGTGACTGTAGATGAGCCGTTATACAGAATTAGGCCAGAGCTGGGCCCGAAGGGAAACGCCAGTGACCACTCCAAATGGTGTCTTCAGCGTGCACCATCTGTGAGTGTGTATGTGCACTAAAGTGCTTGTAAGTGTATTATTAGCATGTATGTGTGGGCACTCTCTTGCACAAAGGTCTCTAAGGTTATCTTAGGTTGTGGTTTCAGATCCATTTTCGCGAGTGAGGTTACATGAGCTTCATTGGGTAGTGCGTAGATGGACATGAGGAATATTGTGTCTGTTTAGGTTGTAAGTGTGATTCATGACAGGATTGTTTTAGCTATCATGATTGTTGCCTAAAAAAGACACACATGGAGATGCCGGTGGGGTTTTGTTAATTGATTATTTAGGCCAGATCAATGTTAACTCCTCCAAGCGGTCAACAACGAATAAACCTCCGTCCATATTCTGATAGCATTATATGAGAAAATGCCTTTTAACCAAAACAAGTCACTTTAGTTTTAAACAATTGCTGCATAAATCAGACTCTTTCTAATCATCTTGGCCATGAGCCCGAGCTTTACATCATCGTAAAGATCACATCAGTCCTTAGGATATGTTCCAGACAGACCACACACACTCATGAATTAGAAGTTGGATCATCCTCTTGGAGCAATACGTCCTTTCTGGCATGTCTGTACTCAGTCATCCATTATAATGCATCATCGTGAGATAAAATGTTTGATGTTAACTGGAAGATGATTAAGCTTCACTCTTCTCTGGAGGTTCGCATTTTTTTAGTAAGCTCTGCTCTCAATCTCATCCTGTGCCCCTGTGGGCTCCATGCATACAAACGTATACTTTAATGTTTGAATGTGAACATATGGGACTTGTAACTGTGTACTCACGTAAAGGCCATGTGTGTGTTCCCTTGCCAGTCTATACATTCCCAAAGGTCGCCTATAGCCAGCCGTATCATGATGCATATTCATATTTTCCGCTGTGGGATTTCCTCATTACGCAGGAGCAAAATGCTATAGCCATGAACAAGTGAAAAATAGCCTGGGCACACAGCCTATTATTGCTTTTGTAGAGAGCACCCACTAGCTAATGGTTAATCACCACAAGAAGCATGAACATAAACATGAAGGTGGATTACGTGACATGCCAGAAAGATTACGACTCGTATATCATCTTCTGCCTTTTTAAGCAACACCAAGCATGCTATTGCACACCATTAAATAGAGAGAGCTATGCAGCATATTTTATTTGTGCAAGTCTCTGTCATCAAAGAGAATATCTGCTGGAATATATTTTTTTTTTACAGATGCTGATTTATTTATGCATCTGGATTGTACTGTCACATCAAAGCACCTACCTATTTGAGTTGTATCTATACTGTACTGTATGTGGTTGAATCTACATATACATTTTTCTTTGTACATGACCCCCTAGGAGGAATTGCGGGACGTAATAACACTATGGAACCTCACTATGGGGTTTTATATCACATATTTGTATCTATTCTTTTTACATTAACAGCCAGAGGTTTTACAGTTAATGTGAAAATATATACACTACGGGAAAAAGATTGGGTAGAGTCAGTTTAAATGGCAAGCATTGGTCAGCACCATTTGACCTTGACAGCTTCAGACAGGCTTTTGTTACCAGAGAGCGCTTTCTTATCAGTCCTGTGAGCTGAACTGAGGAAAGGTGAGCAAAGAGAGATCAGGACATACAGTATATGCACCTCTTAAAAATAAAGGAGGAAATAAATCCATTATTATCCTGAAATGTTGGAGCAAGGACATCGCCTCTTGGTGGGATTGTATTGTGATAATATCTTATTGTTGCAACAACTTATGTTGGCTAAATTGATCATTCCAAAGTAACTGATTAAAAATGAACAAAATGTGGAATACAGTAGAATATTCATTTAGCATATAATATATATATAGTACACTATAATTGTAATGATGTGATATTGAATCCACCATGTTACCTAGTCATACTGCTATGCAAAGCTCATTGTAAATAACGAATAAAGTAACAGAATCTGAAGAAAAACATTTGTTTACAGTGTCAGTTCATGAATCCATAACCTTGTAATAATGTGTGTTTTTCCTCCTCTCATCCTCTGTCTCTTTCTCTTTGTTTTCTAGTCCGATAGAATCCTGCCAGAATTTCTGGAAAGATTTCACGTTACAGATCGATATGGCCTTCAATGTCTTCTTCCTACTTTACTTTGGACTGCGCGTAAGTTGTGCATGCACAGTACACATTAACAGGCATACTGTTTAACAAGCTGGCACAAACAATAAGCACAGCCATGCAGGCAGGCATTGTTTTACATGCAGCAGAATAAACAGAATCTTACACAAATATATTTAATATTTCCACTCCAATCACAGTATATTTAATGTATTCATATTTATCTTTTCTATATATATTTTTGTAAAAGATAATAAATATAAACACAACATCTTTCCGGAGACAACCAACAATGCTTTCAAACAAGCAGACCCAACTTTCTAAATACGCACACAGGATGCCTTTATTTTAAACTCTGTTGTCATAATGTTGCTATGGCATGTTTGTCATGCCAGAGCAGCATTCCAATTGTGCAACGCAAGCCTGCCATCCTGAATGAATGAATAAATAAACTCATAAGCAGCTTACCCCACCAACCATTTGCATGACTCAGCAAGTGGGGTGAAGCTTTTGTCATTCTATACAATATGTCAGCATGCAGTTTTATGGTGGGCTGTGGAGGAGAGTTGCTGTTTTGTATAACATTAGAATTCATTTGTCATTTTCTTTGCCATCTCTCTTTCTTTTCACAGTTTATAGCGGCCAATGATAAACTATGGTTCTGGCTGGAGGTCAACTCAGTGGTAGACTTCTTTACTGTTCCTCCCGTGTTTGTTTCTGTCTACTTGAACAGAAGCTGGCTCGGTAAGTCTGTATATATTTTCCGCTGTTCCTATGTGTTATTAATCCACTTTTTCTTGTATGTGATGTATACCCTTGCGTTTCTTGATTTCTTTCACCATTTTCAAATGTCTTTCTCAACGCCGCCGTCCAAACACTCCCCATTTATTATTTTGCCCTCTATCTTCACATGTCACCCCTCCTTTTATCACTCTGTGTCTCTCCCTCTGCCTCCTAGTCCTCCTTCTGTCTCCCCATTACTGGGAGTGTGTCTCTGAGGCTCTCTCGCTCAGGGCTGCAGTCAACTTTTCCTGATCATTGAAAGTGACAGGGCTGGGTTCCTCTGATGTTTCAGGAAACACAGACACAGCAGAGTGGATTGGCCAATGGGAGTGAGAGTGACTCACAAACACACTGTGGTTTTGTGTGTGTGTGTGTGTGTGTGCGCGCATTCGACTCATTCGTAATTGCAGTGTTGAGGCGGTGCACCTGAAATTCCTCACTGCAGTCCGTAACTGCCATCTAATGGGTTAATTCACAATCACCCAAAAAAGATGCCAACACAAAAGTTTGTGTTATTCCCGTACACACACATGCACACACTCTTGCATGAGCAGGCTGGAAAACACCCTAACCTGCATTACATAACGACCTACTTTTCTCAGTGCGTTCAGAGTGTTGTGGCCTAAATTACACTGCAGTGAAAAGAGTTTCTTTTTAGCTGTATTCTTCTTCAGGTTCTCTGGCACTCTTCTTTTGAAACCATGTCATTTTTATACATGGTTGCTTTACTTTATTTATAACTTAGGTGAATGCTAATCCAATGTTTATCTGAGCGTAACACTGTTAGTTCAGAATGAGAGGCAACTGTATTCAATTACAGTGAAATTATTTAAGGTTCTCAGTGCAAAAAAATATTTGCTGAAAGACAGACCAATACAGCTAAAAAGTGATATACAAATTAACCTCAGAAAGACATATTTTATATATAGAGGCATTTCTGTTTATTTGTATTTATGTTTTTGCCCAAACTTTTTTTCCCTTCTGTAACACATCACAGGGTCCTGGTGTTGTAAATACTTGATACACCCTTAAATAACACCGAGGCATCGCTCATGTTATAAGTAACACCTGAGCTTTTCTTGCTATGACATTTCAAAAATATCTACTGTAAAAAAGGCCTACACTGATAACTAGCAATAATTCAAATGTCTTGGATAGAAGAACTATATAGCCTTGAAAAGAAGTCTAACTTTTTCAAGAACCATGAGCGATTATTAGATCATACAGGTTTAAACCAGTGTCTACATATTTCCTGGTTTAACAACCATGCTTACCATGGTTATGCGCACACATGTTTTAATTGAACAGAAGAATTATTACCAATCCTATTAGCTTTGTTTATTTTAGTTTTACTATATAGTGAGATTTAAATGAACAATCTGATATAAATAAGAGCTGTGAGGGAGTAAATAAGGTAACTATTTTATTAATCAATTCATTGTTTTAGATTATTTCAAGCAAATAGTCAAATGTCCACTGATTTCAACTTCTCAGATGTAAGATCAGTGTTTTATTGAATCATCTTTGGTTAATTAGGTTTTGGGTTACAGTATTTTGAATGCATTACTTTGAGCAAATTACAAATCAATCAATTCTGGGAATTTTCAGCAGATTATTTATATTGGGAGCAGTCAACATCCAAGTTTGGTTATAAACAAAATATTATTAAATCTGACAGAAACTATTAAAATAACACCCAAGTCAACTTTAATTATTTATAGTATCCATGATATAGAAGACTATGCTATCAGGAATATGCAGTCTACCTTTCATCCTAATGTGTATGCTGTTATTTTAGTCTTTTAAATCTAATCTTTGAGATGATGAAGGTTTCTTAAGAGGCTCCCTGTGGCCCATGCATTTCACAGAGAACAAGCTGTGTACTGAATAAAATATGGCCAAGTCAAGTAATCTGGTTTCTGGTATTCATGATGTAAGGTGTCCTCGGCTCATCTCCAGAAAGCCGTTGGTGTTGGGGTGTTGATTGAAATGATGGTCTGGCTGCTGCCCCACATTCTGCATTGAATAATTACCTATGATTATTAAATATCCTGCACCCTGGGGTTCATATAGGCTAAGAGGCCTTTTATATACAGTGCGTGTGCAGTGTGAGTTATAATGTATATATTGTTTTTGAGAGATGCCCTAGATTCCAGAGCTATTAATATACATTTTATTTTTAGTACTATTATTTCAAAAAGGGAATGATCTGGACGAATATTTATTTAGCTATGACAATATATCATGTGGCATGTCCTTCAAACCTTAGAGCATGTTTATTTTTGCAGTGTTGGGTACATATAACCACAGTGTGTCATGGTAACAGAACTCCCTGTGGCATGGCTTAGGTGTATGTTTCCTGGTGGTGTGCTTGTCCATGTTAAATGCTTCAGACAGAGTTGCAAAGCCTAAGTTATAAAAATGAAGAGTGGGTAGTTCTGCAGTGATATGGGGTGCACCTAACACGCTGGTGATAGCTTCCAGAATACTAATAGGCTGCTGAAAGTGTCTGGTAATATTCAGGCTCTAAGGAGTCAGGACAGGAATCATGGTTAGCTGCTTCTATCCTGTATTAATATGGAAATTAGGACATACACGGTACACTGTTATAATATCAACACAACCGATGCCTGATCTGCTTTCATATGGTAACCTTTGATATTCATGGTTAAATAAATGTAATTGCTACTTCCCTGAAGACTATCGCCCTCTACATACGTCTTAATGCTTGACAGGGTCATAATGGTTTTCCTTAAAATCAATACAATAATCCATAGTTGGCGATACTATCATTAAGTGTATATTGTGTCCCTTAATAGGCTTTGTTAAACTAGCCCAGGGTGGTTATTAGGAACTTGTGTTGTGCTCCTTAGTCCCAAAGGATTAGTTGATCTTTTCTTTCCATTCACTGCTGGCGAATACACACCTAAGCCAGAGTAATGCATCATAATTACAGTACCTTTCGCTTCACTCTTTCAGCTACAGTTCTGCATGAGAACACTGCTAGAGATCCAGTGGAGGTGCATAATAAAAAGAGAGCGCTAATAGGGGTTCTGCCCTGTTCTGTGTGATAGTGTTCCTGCCCACTCTGCACAGGAAGAAGTATCTGCTCTATGCATTTCAAGTTATGTTCTCTCTGCCTCTGCAAATTGGACATTGATTAAGAGGAGGGGAACGATCCGCGGCTAATGTAAGAGGGCATGGAGAGTTCTTCCTTGCAAAATTAATTAATTTCCTTTAAATACTTAAACTGAGCATTGCTCTCAAGAGAGTCCTGCTAGTTTAGGATTAGCATATGGCGCTTTATGCAAGTAGCTCAATTGGCTACTGAGCCCCAACTCTTTCATCTCGCTAGTTAAATTCAGGCTTTACTCCAAAGTTATTAAAACAAGGGAACAGTAATGTCTGTTTGGATTATTCCCCCAATAGAACGATTTGGCAATACATGGCATCAGTAGCTCTTTAAATAATGCATTTACAAACCAAATTAACACGTTATCGAATGTGTTGTGTATTAGTTTCAGTTTTTATGGGAGTAACCTCAGTGTTGTTGAGCTCTGGCTCTGAGGATGTACAGAACTGTAGAAGCTTCAGGCATGGCTTTAAATGTAACCTGCTACTGCCTCCTGGTGGTGCTTTAGTATACTGTTGGTTGATCCTTGTGTTTTTATGCTGAAAGAGGCTTCCAGCACCTGACATGGGCATGAGTGCATCTGCCTCATATGGCCTTTTAGTCACTGGCAGGAAGCCTCCATGTACATTCAGAGGAGGGAAGCTAATTTATGTTTTCTGTAGCAAGGCTGCTTACACAATAGTACAATTGCACTGCAATAAACAGTGCTAAACTAGCTCCCAGTGTGCATTATGCTTGTGTGTGCGCCATGTGTAGCATTATATGATCTAATCCTGGCAGGGTTGACTGTCAGTATTATCCAGATCAACCGTCCGAGAGTGCTGATTGATAAACGGTCCCAGTAGGCTGCTCTGTCAGGACATTTGACAGACAGGCCGTTCTCTCAAAGCCTCAATGAACTAAGAGTGGGCACAGAGCTGAACAACCTTTTTGAATGAGCATCTGGCCAGCTGACACTTGTGTGTGTGCAAGGGACTTTTGCATGTGTTGCAAAGGGATTTTCTCATACATGCACACGGGTTAAAGGGAGCAGAATTGAGTTTTTAACACATGCACGCACACACATACACAGATGTGCAATACATTAGTTATGAGGACATTGACATACTGTACACACACACACACACACACACACACACACACACACACACACACACACACACACACACAGAGTTTACTGTCATTATTGTTGTCATTTTACTGATGTTGTGGAAGAAGCAGGTTTTACCTTAAGGGCAGGGAATGCTTTATACAAACAAAAGAGCATGTTGTTTTGTCGGAAGATTAAAGGGTTTAGATGTGTTCCAAATGGCCAAACTTGAAGAGTGGGGGGAAAAAAAATACTGTAGTAATAGAAAGGGCAAGCCTTACAAATGTGGATTATGCTTTTGGACAGTCTCTCGTCAAAGGCATTCAAATTAAACACAATTAGTTGTATAGAGATGTTGTGTGTCCTTGTATGACCATGAAGTAGGTGTGTTGTTGTTGAATTGTCTGAAATGACCCCGCCTTGAACTGTCCATTACATTTTAGTATCAACAAATTGTTGTAGAGTTGTTTGCCCTTGTACCTTTGGGGACAGGTCAGTCAGATTTAAGCCAGGATTATTTGTTCTTTATCACTTTAGTATTACCTTTTATCTCTGATAATCCCTGGAAGGGTTTAAATTTAGAAAATAGGTTTGACACAGCTGTCTGTTGATGGAGACAAAGCCTTACAGTGGTAAGGTAAATACCAAAAATGGGCATTAGAAGGTTACATCTGTTTGGGCTGTGGGGATTAAAGGCACTTTAACAAAAAAGGGAAAAAAAATAACCTACAGTATTAGGACTGAGATTTTGCTCCCGGAGGCACAGTCCCTGGCAAAGCTGATATGATTGAACAAGCAATTCAATTCTAGCTGTCGGTTTTCGATTGTTTGTTTGCAGCAGTGACCATCGATTTCACATTATTTTTAAGTTCTCTTTTTAACTGTCGTCTAATATTGGGGATGCTGAATCGGGAAATATTAGTTTTTTTAGGAATAAGCTAAATCTGGGAAAGGATCGTTGGATTTTGTTTTCTGAAGGTGCTTTGGAACGCAAAGAATATATTTGGGGATTTTTAACACCCGTTTTGGCAAGACGAAAAAGGACTTCCTTTGGCGGGATAACGTGTAAACATGATTTCTTCAAAGCTGCTCTTCCGTCGTACCGTCAGTGATTCTGATTTGAGGGCTATAAAAGAGACTCGAAGGCGAAAGAAGTCCGGTGGCGAGCTTTTTCAGAAGGGGTACAGGGTGAGGCAGGGTCATCGTCAACAGGAGGAAAGGCAGACAGGATTCTATCATTCAGTGCAGACTTATATGCGCGTCATCTCATACTGGGGTAAGGGTTTAAGTGTCAGTGTGTATGTCCATAAAATGTATCTATAAGTTATTTATCCAGATGATGTAGTTGTTTCTTGTTTGGAGCTGGATGGTCTTTGAAAGATATTTGGCATATGGTGTATGGCCACTGTTTTATATTTATATTTGCAGGTTGTATACTGATTGTAGAGGAATATAGATCACCTTTTTTCACATGAACTAGATACAGATGCGACACGCACGTTACATGGCATCATTCGTGTTATGTAAAAAGACAATGAGGCAGGTGTCGCATTGTTCTATAATCCCTAAGCGAGCTGCTTTTGAATGTGACGGAGGCTCATATAAACTAGGCCACAAGATGTTCCTCCTAACTTGTTTATGTGCATTAATAATTCCAACACATCATCTAGAATAAAGTTTCTACTTTTTTGTGTCATCTCCTTGTGTCTCACTGAATACATGTTGCAAGTGGTGTAGAAAAACATTTAAGGCATACTATCTGTATGTAAAACTATTTTACAAAACACCCAACTCATGGATACATGAATATTAATCTAATGTGAGAATATCATTAGTTGTACTGCATCCATTAAATGTGCTAATCTTCCTCTCTTTGTGTCTATGTCGTTCTCTCTTTCTTACAGGCTTAAGATTTCTAAGAGCACTACGATTGATACAGTTTTCGGAAATACTTCAGTTTTTGAACATCTTGAAAACAAGGTAATAATAAACCTTTCCTTATTCATTCACAAGAAACATATTCACCTAGTATCCTTACTGTGAAGCAGAAGCTACATTATGTTTGTAACAGTGAGTCCCGGAAATGTTAAATACTGTTTATAATGTGGCATTTTCAGAATACAGTATGTCTGAGTCAGAACTTAAATGTGTATTAAACTACATGTCTCATGCATATTTCATGCGGTATCATAATTATTTGTTAAGGTTAATAATAAATACATGTATTGTGATACTTTGTCACACTGTATGAAATATACCGTATTAAGCATTTTGTCCCATTCTATAATTCATTGAGCTTATGTTAGCATTAATCCTTCATCAATTTGATCAAATATCTCAACTGTCCTGGCTGTAGGTTATTTTTAGTCACAACAGCTTAGCTCATGAATCTCTGTTTTTCTGTCCTTATGATCTGACGTTTTTGAGAGTTTTGTGTTTCTTCCTCTTCTACCCAGCAATTCCATCAAGCTGGTAAACCTGTGTTCCATCTTCATCAGCACATGGCTCACAGCGGCAGGATTCATACATTTGGTAAGGGGATGGATGTGAGGTTTAGTTATTAGGGAGCCAGTAAGGGAGGTAACTAAACATTTGCTAAACAACTATATGACATAGAGACCTTTTCAAAATATTATAGTATATCGTGTTTAAGAATTGGCCAATTTCAAACTGAATTTAAATAAATTATATTGTGATTACTTTTTTCACATCTTGCTATTAGGGATATTCACATTTTGTCCCTCAATATCCCTTCCAAGAAAATAGTTAACGTTTTCTGCCAATAGCTAGGAATGATCCAATGCCAGTGTTCTGTTTTCACAAATAAATTAAAAATATGTTCACCTCACCAGAATCATTGGCTTTGCTCATTTTTATGTAAAGTAACACATGGCTAGAAATGGCTTTGGCACTGAGACTTTATAGACTGTTTGCAATGACTAAATAACTCATAGTAGAATCACTACATTTTATAATGACTTTGATGAGGGGAGTGTATTTCTGTGGGTTAGCCCGTTATGCTTGATAAGGTAAGTATAGATGCTGATGCTGATCGATGCATCCCAAGAATTAAGTACAAAATAAAGGAAGGTTAATTATGGCCATCTGTCTGAAGGTAAACAACTACCAATTCATGCGTAAATAATTCAAGAGTGGAAGGTACCACAATACTTTTATAACACAGATATAGTAAGAGAAGTATTAGGAATATAATTACATGTGTTTTCTTGGTGATTTAAGACTCAAGGAACTGCAATTTCCAAATGTTTAGTTTGACTTTGATTGTCCCCCCGCTCCCCCTGTTTTCTGTAACTATCCACTGTCAAACTTCACATTTAGGCAACATACCATGAGAATAATCATAAAAGCAACACATATTGTGTGTAGTGTCACATATTTTTTCAAGATTCTATGGTATACATTGTGTATTTGTAGCTCTGCTCAACGACTCAGTAAAGCATCACACTGTTTGACCACTAGATGGTAGTCTTTGCCCAATATATAACAAATATACTGTGTGACTCTTGGAGCTGGATTTAATCAGACTTGATTAAAGAGTTTTGCTGTGTAAAACACTGTTTACAAATGAGTGGTTAGAGTCATGTCTAATCATCATTCCCTCCCTTTCCTGTCTACATTTTAGGTTGAAAACTCAGGGGATCCCTGGGAAAACTTCCAGAATTCTCAAGTACTTTCCTATTGGGAATGTGTCTATTTGCTGATGGTGACGATGTCTACAGTGGGCTATGGGGACGTCTATGCAAAAACCACCTTGGGGCGCCTGTTTATGGTCTTCTTCATCCTGGGTGGTTTGGTAAAATCACGCTTTTCTTTCTCCTTTACCCCCTTTTGCTCCTTCAAAATCCTGCCTGTCCCCATCACTAGACTGTTCAAAAACTGTTGATGAATGATGAAAATTATATATTAATGAAACATTTCTATGGAATACTTTTTATTACTTATGATATGATGTATGTTATGATATTTTAGCAGTGCTGTTTTAAAAAACTGTTAGAACTATGTTGCCTGAACCATTAAATGTAATTTTGTATCCTTCGTATAGCCTACTGTATCTCGTCTACTGTAGTTACAGTACTATGTGCTCCTACGTCCCTCCCCTTATGTGTCACTCCTGTATTTGTTTGATAAGAGTGTATGTTTTTGTCTGATAATGTTGTTACTGTTCTCTTAAAAGCAGTTGCGGTATCAGGACACCCCTCCTCCTGTGTCTCTTCCCAAAATTCCAACAAACACAGGGGCAGGGAGATGAGGCTTAGGCCAACCTGACTGTTACCATAGCAACAGCAGCTTTAAAATCCCCCCCTCGCTCACCTTCCTCTTATCTAGCATCCTATTGGATTACAACTAGTGCAGTGACTTAAAAACAATAAGCATTCATGGGTGTACACACCTGTAAGCACTCACACACGCATACTGTAGACCCCGCCTCCTCTTCCTTCTCTTAGAAAATGGAGGATCTAACTAAATCACAGTTACTGTGCTATGCATTTAGACAGCTGTCGCTATGCACTGATGACCTGCAGCTGTGTGGATGTGTACCGTGCTGTGGCCATGGTAATAGGTTGTGTGTTTTTCTCAGTGCTGAGAGCTCTGGAAGTCTTTAGGCTAGTACCTCAGCCTGCTCCCTATCAGCAGCAGTGGCTAAATAATGACTTCAGGCTGGAGATCTTTTAAAGCCAGGGATCATATTAAACTCACGTCATTTTACTTATTCCGGCTGATGTAGAGATTCAGTTTCCTAGCATGAGTTAAGTATGTATTTACAGGTAAAGGGCAACTATTTGATTCTTATTGTAGATTTTAGCATAGTGCTAGTGAGGACTCCCATTGTTAGTCGGTGAACTTAAACACCACTCTGTGCTAGGATAACCGGCTGTGGAACTTTGCAAAATGCATCCAGCTCATTTTCCAGCCCAACAAATGAGTCTTAATGTGTTTTGCAGCTGTGGACCATCAGGTGGGCCTATTCAAATCAACCTGCCAAATAATCTGTGTTTGTTGGACAAAACATGGCACATAGGTTTAAATTCTCCCTTTTTAAAACTCTGCTATTCAGAAAAGTATTGGGTATCACAGACTGACTATTGAAAAGCTGTGACAAAATTCAAACTAATCAAGCCTGTTACTAAACATTTACCTTTAAAATGGGGGCTATTTTTTTTAAATAACAGGAAAGTTTAGCAAGTCTCTACAAGCAAGAGAGCTTTTAACTTAATTGTAATAGCAAAGCAGTATTTAACCCCCTTCAGAAATCTGGATTAATTCACCAGTTTCCCCACAACCCAACCTGCGGCGTAAAAGTCTCTTTTTTAGTCTCTTCTTCTTTCTTTTATCTTCTCCTTAGGCCATGTTTGCCAGCTACGTCCCTGAAATCATAGAGTTAATAGGAAACCGAAAGAAATATGGTGGTTCCTATAGTGCGGTTAATGGGAGAAAGTAAGTATTCCAGATGGTTCTGCTGTTTTTTCTGTGTGCGGTAGAACCCTCTCTGCATGCCTTTTTCTTTTTTCTGTTCCATGCATGTAGGCCATGTTTGCTCGCTACGTGCCAGAAATTGCTGCTCTCATCCTTAATCGGAAGAAATACGGAGGGAGTTATAACTCAACACGAGGCAGAAAGTAAGTTGAAATGCAGACAAGGTGTGGTTGTGTGACTTAAGTGCACCCCCTCAAAGTTTATAGTTACAGGGGATTATATTTTTTTTGAACAACAGTAAACTTAGTTTAAAACGTTAAGTCACACTGCGTGACTGGAGACCTTGGCCATTAGGACTCACATGTCCATGCCCCCTTATTCTGTCTCTTTTAATCTCTCTCTGTCTCCTTCTTTCTCTCTCTACCTTGCTCTATAACTCTTCCTCTATCTCTCCTTTACTCAGAGCTCTCCTGAATTCATTTGTGTGCTGTTCATTTTCTTTCGTTTTCCTCCTTGACACATCCTCTATTTTGGAAAATAGAGCTTTCATGACTACTTTAGACCTTGAGTATACTAACCTGTGGTTCTTCTATATAGCATATCGGCTCACTCTGTGTTGTTCATTAATGAAACAGTCTTGCCTATAGTGAATAATTAGTATACAATACATCAAATTGGAAAAAAATAGTCATGAAACCCCTACTATCCACTTCCAAAGGATTTTTTTTAAGATTTAAGAAAATAGAAAAATGTAAACATCTGCAAGTGCATTATTATTGGTGGTCTTTTTAAGCATCATCAATCTCAATGGCCATTGCAGGATATTATTTATTCTCTTGTTTCATTTTGCTTGAGTTTTGTTTTTGCATTTTTTCCGTCAAATAATTTTCTTTATTTGCATCATTTCTGGCATGTTCTCTACGACCTGCAGTCATGTGGCTTTTTTCATTACTGAAAACTCCATGAAAAAGCCTCTTCATGTTGTCTGTCACCGCTATCCCATCGCATCATCAATGCTTGACATGACTCTGGCCCTGATCTTCAGTCAGCTCCCACACCCTGAATGCTGGAAGCCTCGCTCCCAGTGGAGGCTCTCAATTGCTTTTGGCTTGCTTTTCCTGCTTGGTTATTGGTGCTCGCCTGGTTCTCGTGTTTGTGTGGTGGTGGAGTTTGTCTCCAAAAGCTTTTGTAATTTATGTATATGTCTAATTGGCCTCTCACTGCAGAGGTTCGAGTGCACTGTGATATATGTTTGACACTGTGGTCATTGCACCAAAGGGCTTATCGTCCAGTACTGTTCTCCTCCCATTGTGGCTCAAACCTTACTAATTTCAGCAAACAGATATATTTAATCCAAAAGTGTCTAGAACAGGGAGGGTGGACTTCTTCGTTTTCCTTCTTCTCTTCTCATCTCATTTTCTTTTATGGCACTTTTCTTTCTTACTGTTTCTCTTTTTCAATCTTACTCTGATTGGTTCCAGTCACTCTATTCAGCGGGGCATATTCTAGCAAGTCAGCAGTTGGAAAAAAAGGCCTTTGTTCGTTAATGTTTGCCTGTCATTGAGATAAGATTGATGAAATGTTATGTTTGGCCAGTGACCTCAGCCCAGACTCACAGATGGGTGTTGAGAGAAGCCCTTGTCAAAGCTGAGGATAGTTTCTCCCACACACTTTATTTTCTCTTTCCGCACCCCTTTCAAATTCTCTCTCAGCTTGGACATACAGTGCAAACATATGGTAACAATCAGAAGATACCCACCAAACACACAGGCTAAGAGTGCCACAAGGCTCTTTGCATAATCATTTAGATATGTATGCTTTTGGTGTTTACACGATAGGACCTGACAGATAGACAGAACTGCTTTGTCATGTGGCTTTAGGATTGCCATCGGGGTTCAGTTATTTAGCAGCTGTCAGCCCAAAGAAAAAGTCTATCATGGAAATGAGATTAGGAGATTACAAGTATCCGACTGATTACAGAGCTCACAAACAATGAGGTCATTACACATTGCGAACTATTTTAAATGTAACCCTTATTTCATCTCACTGCCTGGCCGCTGTCATTTGAAGCAGGCCTTTAAGGGTATTTGGAAGTGAGAGAGACTCGCATTGGATCCATGCTAAATGTCTGTTTCTCGTAGTGTTGCTTATATAACTCTGTGCAGTGTAGCATACACCAGTGACAGCACTCAGCCTGCTTATGCTGATACAATAATGACAAGTGTTGCATACTGTTGGCGCCCACTGCAATCGGGACTCTGTGGTTTCCATTATGGCTCTATGGTTTCCATTAGCATCGACTTCAATAGAGGGGTTGGCATGGAAACTAGCTTCAACCCTGGCTGAACTCTGACATCTACTTTTGAATGTCCTCTGTAAGGGATAGCAACTTAAGGCCAGCAGGCCTAGAGACTCTGACACTATCGGGCTTGAACACACGCTCGCTTAAGGCTGATATCTGCATACTATTACACTGTAAAGTCAGAGTGCATTTATATATATACATGCACACTTCTTGAAGAGGAATAATTGTATACATTGAAACACTTTGACGATGTTTCTTTCAGTGTCTTTCATCACTTACCTAAGGATTAGAGCAGTACCACTTGAGTGACCTCTGTTGCTGATGTTTGAGCTCTCTGTTTGTTCGTTCTGTATTCAGTGTTTCCCCAATGACATCCTGGGATGTTACCCGACTGCATGTTTTATGTGCACGCTCTGAAAAGCCCTTTGCATTTAATGTGATTGTGTGTAAAACTGATGTTAAGTTTTTGGGTTGATGTGCTTGGTTTTCCTTGGTTTTGTTATTTAAAGTATGTCTATAGTTTTAAAAAGACCAATACAATCAGTTGAACCAGATGGGAGGTATTTTTTAGGGGTGTCAGCAAATACCGATATAATTTAGTATTCCAATATTATATTTTTATAAAGAAATTAATTATTGGCAAAAATGTATGGCAGACAGTTGTTCATTTTGTGTTGCGTTACACACATACAGTACATATACTTTAATAGGAGGTCGCAAAAGTAAACTTATTTTTCTCAGATTTTACGCATATGGTGGTGTGTCCCAAAATTGAAATGAGTGCTTATAGTATCACAAAATATTGCATATATTGAATCATAATCCCCTGTGTTTATATATATATATATATATTGGACAGCTATAGCTTTGCCAATACAGCCCTAGTAGTTTGTTCATGAAGCAATTATTAATAGTTAAATCGTATTATATATCCTTTTCTTATATCCTAATAAACTGTGATGTCATTGTCCTATTTTATGCAACTATTGGCTAGTTGAAAGAAGGAAACTTGGCCAACCTAAATTATGTCTTTCAAGTGATGCATGATATCACAAGAATATTTTTTGTCTTAAACTACTGAGCCTCAAATACGTGGCTTGATCATGGAAAGAAAAAAAAGGATCAGAGAAAGAAACAATGGTAATTACACGAGGAAGAAAGTTTTGCTTTGCTGATAAACCACCAACTAAAACTAGTGTGTATTAGTGTGTATGTGTTTGAAGTTCATCACTTAATGCTGAGCCCACACAAACCAAATAATACGCCACATAACTATGTGTATCCCCACTACCCTTGTGGTAGGGCATCTGGATGATGCGAGTAGGAAAACGTGACTGAGGTTTTTTCATTTTCCGAAATGAGAAACATCTTGTGCCAAGTACTGTCGGCTGCCAACAGACATCTCAGCTCATCAGCTTGTGAGACCACACGGGCCTTTGCTCAATTCTGGCCAAGCGTGCAATCACGGCTGCTCATTAGATTCTCTTAAAGGACAGAGGCGACATCTGCGAAGACCATTATGTCCTGCAACATCCACAAGCTGCCATTCTCTGAATATGTCTGCCATTTTACTTTGCCAATTACACTTTAGTTAGGCCCTATTGGTCCATCTGGTACAGGATAGGGGAACACTGATCTGGACTGTGGCATCTCATAAATATCTGTTTCCTTTAAACCTGCCAAACTAAGTCAGATTTAATAATGTTCTGCAACTTTACACGTCAACTTTTAAAGGCTAATGTGGTAGCCAGAGCCTCCTTATTGTGTAGAATATATCTACTCAGGGAGTATAATAATGGAATTGAAGGAGACAAATCCAGTTTGATCATACGAACTTGAACAAATATGACCACAGTGATTTTTATTTTAGGAAAGAGTAACCAAATACTCTTAGTGTTAACTGCAAAGCTGCCGGGCCTCCAGGCACTCAAAACTAAAGTGGTTCATTTGTCTCCTGGCACATCCTGTTAAGTAGTGGATAAGGCCATTGTCATTACACAGATTGCCATACAGGTCTCCACAGGGTAATTAGGGTGTCTGCCGAGTGTCCACACTACTCCATGTCAATATAAGGCTTTGATTCTACTGAGCGTGTTTGGATTTCTCATTTAAAGGTTTTCCAATAAGATTTTGTGACATTTAACATTAAATCCAAAAGGGTAGCTCAGTTTACCACAGTGAAAATGAAACAGTAAAGTGTTTTAAATCCACTGGCTTAGCAAGATTAAATACTGTTAGATTATAACAATATCTTGGTTGAGTTCAAACCATTTTTAATTCCAATAACTTTTAAAAACTGTGCTACAATAAGATTACCAAAAGCCCTAAGAGGATTAAGAAGGAAAAAAATATATCAAGCAAAACTAATATCTTCATGAACAATGACTAATACATGATGTAGGAATACTACAACGTATTCGTTTTTTCTAGCACTCCAACACATTGTCTGTGATAGGATAAGGGGCGGGACTTCTTTAAGCTTTTTACTGAGCCGACCAGCGAACAAATCAGAGCAAACTGAGTTCTCCTTTCAGACAGAGGGTGAAAAGAAAAGAAAAATAAAGCACATTTTTAACATTAAAGCATGTCACAGTAGATGCACGAAATATGAACCTGAAATTTGCCATAATAGGGCCCCTTTAATACAGTTAGGAATTCAAAGTGAAGACTAAGATGGTGTCCATTCAAACGACCAAAATGAATCTCATATACTGTGATATAACTGTGGAGCTGACCTTTTAAAGTTGATCACTCTGGTCTACGGTGCAGTTAGAGGACACAAAGGGACACAACCTCAACTCCAACATACTTCTAATGTAACTTCCTTACTGCTGGAATCAGCCATGTGCACCGTCTGACAGATCCCTCTGTAATGTGCCACAGTTTTGCCAGGGGACCCGTCAGAAACCCAGTGGTCCTGTTTAGAATTTGTGTCATCCACAGGCCTCCAAATCACTTTGAAAGTTCTAAGTAATGTTCTGAATAAAAGCAAAAACATATTGATGTACATGTCTTTGTCAACATTCATTCAGCTCACAAAGCGGTGGTTTGGCCTAAGGGGCAGTTTTTATATTGAGAACGGATGAGAAGCCAACCACTGTGGGCTGTGTGATTATATCTTAGATTTTCTAAAGTGGCTCAGAGTTGAGTGTTTGATTGCACTTGTTGTGCAGAATATAACCACTTGCCTTACAAGAGGGAAAATATTCACTTTTATGGCAAAAAATATATAATTCAGTTACAGTACTTGTTTGCTTTGAAATGACATTTCTTGACATGTATATAGACTTTTTCAGTCTATATTTGAGTAAGATGTTGGAGTGCTTTGATTTGACTGATGATCTTTGGGAGTCATGCCAGTGTCTGCAGTGATTTATGTTGCCCACTCAAGATGATTTCTTCCCCCCTTCCAGGCATATTGTGGTCTGTGGTCATATTACCCTCGAAAGTGTCTCCAACTTCCTCAAAGACTTCCTACACAAGGACAGGGATGATGTCAATGTTGAAATTGTTTTTCTCCATAAGTAAGTTTCTTATTGCTAACCCTGTGTAGATCAGTGGAACACAATGTCTGAAACAATGCACAGTATGTATTTAAGGTGCACTAACCCCTCTTCTCTATTCTCTGTGTGCTAGTATTTCCCCTAATCTTGAGCTGGAAGCCTTATTCAAACGACATTTTACGCAAGTAGAATTCTACCAAGGATCTGTTCTCAACCCTCACGACCTCGCCAGAGTGAAGGTACAATTGGTGACGGGACTCTTGGAGAGTTGAAATCACAAACAATTATTGTCAAGGAGGTTCAGCTAAAGTGTAGACTACATTTAAATGATTAGGATCCAAATTCCATTAGTCATTTTGCGTTCTTGTTTTAAAGTTTCAGTGGGTAAAGAGAGTGAAGGAAATCAGTGCATGATGGCATTGCAGGGTTTTCAAATGTGTATTTCTTAAATGAATAGAGTCAGAAGAGAATTTAATATTAGTATGAGGCCCTTTGATCAGTATTATGACTAAATAAAACTATAACATATTACGTTAAGTATTGACTGTACTGTTAACATCTGTTTCTTTGGTTCTCCACACAAAGATCGAGTCAGCAGATGCCTGCTTAATCCTAGCCAATAAATACTGTGCAGATCCTGATGCTGAAGATGCCTCCAACATCATGAGGTATTGTTTCCTCTGAACTTGGATATCAGTGGAAAATATGAAGATTGTTTTACATTTTGTCTGTTTTTCTTGCAGGGTTATTTCGATCAAGAACTACCATCCCAAGATCAGAATAATCACACAAATGCTACAGTATCACAATAAGGTAAGACGTTTTGTGACCCTGTGATGTGTTCGGTTCCTTCACCTCATCCTCAACATTTAGATAATTCATTTGGTTAAATCATGTGACATACAAGTGACCACTCACTCAATTGCTCTCTAATCCCTGTACTCCACTAGGACATATAAGATCGAACAATTTTCTATGGACTTTTTTGTTGCTAGTTTTTAAAACAACATATACATGAGTACATCAGACATTGATAGAAAATTGTTTTTGAAATGTTTTTATTTAGAAATGTTGCCAACACAAAATACAGTGAACATGTACTCAGACGAATATTCAATTTGTATTATTAGATATATTTATAGATGATTAGCCGTTACCCCATGATTCCAGTCTTTGTGCTAAGCTAAGCTAATCGGCTATTGGCTATAAGCAGTATATTTGCCATTTCAACATGAGAGTGGTCTGGATCTTTTAATTTAACGCTAACATTCAGCCAGGGAGCAATTCTTTTTTATAAAATATGAGTCATTTACTTGGTTTTCTGTGTCTGTCATGTGATCAGGCCCATCTGCTTAACATTCCGAGCTGGAACTGGAGAGAGGGTGACGATGCGATCTGCCTGGCGGAGCTGAAGGCAGGCTTCATAGCCCAGAGCTGTCTGGCCCAGGGCCTGTCCACCATGCTCGCCAACCTCTTCTCTATGAGGTCCTTCATTGAGGTAACACAGAGGACAAGATTAACTTGCCTTGTCTCAGTCACTTCTTCTGAACAGACCAAAGTAATATGGATGAATGAATTCTGACATTGGGTTTTTGTATATTAGATGATTTATTCAGGAAATGAAGGCAAGGTTATAAGTGGATACTGTAGGTTATTTGCTGACAGATGGACTAGATCTATCAAACACAGATCATTCCCTAGACATTTTTTGACATCTTTGTCCAGAGACAAGACTTCCATTTGAGAGTTTTCAGTCGTTGTGGCACATCATATTTTACTGTGACATTTCATATGGAATCTGTTCAGAGTTTCTGTGGCTCAAAATTGAAGAGGTGCTTGTCTCTATCAAAGAACTGTTCTCTTGTCATAAAGATGATGGATCAGCTTATAATGACCAGGCTGATGTTGTGCGGTGGAACATGTGCAGACCATATTGGGCCGCTATTGGAAGAAAACTGTGTTGCTTTTTTTCCTCCTTTTTTGTATCTTCACATGTGACATTTCCATGCTTGTTTTTTTGTCAGATTGAGGAGGACACATGGCAGAAGTATTACCTAGAAGGGGTGGCTAATGAGATGTACACCGAGTATTTGTCCAGTGCCTTTGTCGGCCTCACCTTCCCAACTATCTGTGAGTAAGTATCACTCTTTCCTCTCTCAGCAAGCCCACTGTCAGTGGTAGGTATAATTCTAAAGTGAAGAAAAAAAGACAGGATGTGAATTTCGAAGGCGTTTGAACACATCAGTCTTTTGCCTGTATACTGCTGTCCTCTACTGTAATTACTGCACTTGTTTTCCAGGCTGTGTTACGTGAAGCTGAAGCTGTTGCTTATTGCCATCGAATACAAGTCGGAGCAGAGAGAGAGCAGGTTTGTTTCTTGCATCTTTCTTCCAATAACATCAGTTATAACTGTGGTAAAAGTGAGCTTGTGTGTGACTCACTTCAAGTGGATTTTCTTATACAATATCTTGTTATTTTCCTCAAATCTTCTTTTTGCCTTAAAAAAACAGTTGATATTCATATTACATTTGATGACATGAAGTTGGTGAATGTCATTTGAATGATAGCATGCCAATATGAGCATCAGCACACGCAAAAACACAAAATAACATTTTAAAATCACTCAGCGAGCACAAGGCACATACCTTTGTGCCGCAAGTCTGATGCCTTTACCCAACCTTGCAGGTATGGAAGAATACATCTAAAATAAACTTGGTTGATATGTAAACTTGGTTACAGAAGTAACCGCTCTGCAACAGCCTTTCTTCGTTTCATTTCGATTACATTGTGTTGTCAATTTAGAGATACATTTGCGCTGCACATTCTAATCATGTCATGTTTTCCCCTTGATGATTAAACTTGATTCTACTGTGTCCCTATTAAGTCTGTATGATAACTACTAACTCTGCATCAGTGTCAGTGTTATCACCAACAACAACAACATGAAGTACTGTTCAGTGATCTCTATTGCCAAATCTCACCCACCCTATCCCATTCGCCTTTGTCAAATGTTTTTTTCTGTGTATTGACAGGTTCCCATGGCAAAAACATGGACATTTTGACATTCTAAGCTAAACACAAACATTAGTCATTTTGAAATAATAGATATTCTAGTTGTGTGCATATTTGAACCTTATTATATTTGAGTGCTTTTTTGTCTTCGGTCTTAATTATTTTTAGCTAGTTAAGTTATTTTAATAGTCTTTTTTTCTTCTTCTGATGACACCAAAATGTGTTATTTTACTACAACATATATTTTCTAGAAAATGTACAGCCACAAAGTTAGATGCCATTTGGTATTACTCACGCCCTTGTAAAAAAAAATCATTGATCTATTTCGAACATGACATAATTAAATTGTGTATCTGTACAGAGTTGTGCTCCATGCCGCTATATTAGGTGTCCCTACTTAAAAGGAAGAGAAACTTTAAAGAAAGTAATTTATCCTACTCTTTTATGTTCATGATAACTGTTTGATTTGAGATGTTTCTTGTTGTTTGCAGAAGCCGAAAGCGGTATGCCCTCTACCTTATCTTACTTCCCAAAGTTCCACCCAATCTCCACCACTTTAAAGCTTCTGACTTTGGAAGTTTCCCCAAGGATATTTTTCCAAACACTATCTCACAGGCTTCTTTTCTTACTCTTTTTTATGGTGTCCTTTGTGCATAATGCACTAACTTCTTTGCAGGCAGAGAGAGGATAGATAAATTGGACATGTTTGTAGAAGTGCCGTTTCTTTGTCTTTGCTGTTGTCGCTGGACCAAGGCCAAACGCTCACCCTCTCCATATGTACCTCTTATTTAATCTTTTCAGTTTTGTCCTTTTCCTAGTTTATTTCTCTCACTTTCAGTTCTTTTTCAATGTTGCTCAGTTTTTTCCCTACTGTATGTTTGCTTTGCCAATATATTTATTCCACTCATGGTGTTCTATAATCAGCACTTTATGGTTGTTAGACCTCAGACGTGGTGTCGATAATCACTGATAATCTTGTTCTCTACATTATGGATTTGATCTTTAAAACATTGGCTAATTATCAGCCATTGCTGTAGGCAGTGGCTGGTATATATCATGTCTGTTTCTTCATGGTTTTAATACACCAGCAACACCTTGCCTTGATGATTTCACACTCCAGGAAGATCATGGAGCTGTACAATTTAGATATCATTGAGTTTATCTAAGATGATATTTAATAATTTCAGGTTAACGTTTTAAAAAGTGCTCTACATTTTCACTTTTGCATTCCATCACCCACTCATGTGTCAGTGCTAAATGTATATCCATCTGTGCATGTCTGTACGTCTGGTTTATATGTGCTAACCTCGAGAGGGAGAGTGTGTGTGAATGTGCATTTCTGTGCGTCTCAGCCACTATGTACAGTCAAGTTGTGCGTCTCTCGAGTAGATGTTCTTAAGTGAGGTCACTTCCTGTCAGTTTGGTGTTTGAGAAACAATCCAACTGCACAGAAGTTACTGCAGCCGTCTGCATCTACGTACCTGTCCTTTTACCTGTAATTATTGTCTTCTTCATGCTGTATGGTAACTGCATGCTATGACACACACATAAGATGTTTGATGCTTGCTTTGTTGCTCACAATATGAGGTTTTGATGTGTTTTAAGCTTTTATTCACTAGTTTGCATCTGAATGTAGAAACATTTCTTGGATAGATACTCCTGTAAAATCTCAGATTGGGGCAGCAATGTTTGTGGAACTATCTTTATATGATCTGTTTCTTTACATTTATTTTCACTAAAAAGCATGCCAGGCCTAATGCCTGTTTACTTCTATGGGGGCCATTCAATCTGAGTGAATGTTGGATGCAATTTTACTTATTTGAAGGAAAAATCTGATCTGCATGCGAGTTGGTCACAACCTGATATGCGTATGGATTCAATTGCTCCCTACATTTTTTATTTTCTCCAATGCAGCCTTTTTCTAGAGCTCAAAGGAAAGATGTATTAAGAGATTTATTTTTTCTCCATGCACTACACAGATAACATACCTATTCAAAATGATTTGCTATAATGTAACAAAATAGTTATTGCAAATAGAGAAAAAGGTTATAATCAAGTTGATAAGAAACACTTTAATCCAGCACTGACAAACATTTTGAGCAATAAGAAGTGTTATTTGCACAAATTGGAAATACGAGACCGTAAGAGTAGATGATAAAAATAATCAATTGTTAATCATCTTTCATCTGGGATTGTCGTATTTTGACTTCTGTCCCCTAACGGTTTGTGGGTTCAGTGTTATGATTTCTTAGTTCACACTCACATCATTGATGATTGTTGCCCACAGGTAACCATTAATGACCAAGGTGTGTGTGTGTGTGTGTGTGTGTGTGTGAGCATACAGTATGTGTGTGGTGTCTACTCTCTGTCTCAGTCTAATTAATGGGGAATGATACAGCCAGTCGTTTAAAGTGCTTCTATATATTTTATTTTTTTGTCCAGCTGTTAGGCATGCCATAATATATGTTGTATTATATAAGGGCTTAAGATATAAATATGATACATATCATATTTAATTAGAAGTCATTAACTTCCTTTTTGAATTGCATTGTAATTATTTGCCCACTACATTACAATGGAGCAAATTCACTTATTTTTTAATGTGAGTTAATCTGCCTTTACAGTCCTATATGGACTACAGCAGAGCTACTGGGTAGAATATGCTTAGCTTTGAAAGGAAAAAGAGCTGTTCATTCCCTTGCATCCCACTGTCAATTACTAACACGAAAACAACACGCAGCCATGTCTCAGTGGCCACCATAACATTTGTTTTCACTAAATGACTGTACATCTAACAAGTAACATGTAATGTATATATGAGTGTTGACACTAAATCCACTCCATAGACAAAATTGTAATTCTTAAAATGCAATGTGCGATCATACTGTTGTACATTCTGTCTATCCATGTGAGTATCACATCATGAAATTGCCCAAAATCAGAGATGTGTTTTAATGGTATCACAAAATAAATTATGAAAAGTAAACCGTGTGTTGAGAATGAAAAAAGGAAAAAGCAGGTCCGATTAGCGGCTTCAACAAAGGCTGTGTACCATTCCTCTTGATTAGCATGTTGTGTGCATGAGTTGCGTGTTTTCCAGAAGTTAATGAGCATGATGTGTCTTTTTCTCTGATTACCCAGCATCCTCATTAACCCGGGAAACAATGTGAAGATGCAGGAGGGAACTCTTGGGTTCTTTATTGCCAGTGATGCCAAAGAAGTGAAGAGGTAATTTGGATTAAAGCTTATCATTTATTATGTAAAAAGGACATGTTGATTATTCTAAGTGGTGAACATTTGTACTGTGTCACTTTTAGGGCATTTTTCTACTGCAAAGCTTGTCATGACGACATCACAGACCCTAAGCGGATAAAGAAATGTGGCTGCAAACGACGTGAGTAGCTGCACCTTTATTTTGTCCTTTTGACCGCCCTCTTTCCTTTCCTCTCACTCCAAAACCTCCCAGTGGGGTCTGTCTGTGTCATTATGCTTAGGTTTTACCAGTCTGAACACTAATAATATACCTCTCATCTTGTTGTTGTTTCTTCTGTACTGTGGCACTGTGTTTTTAAAGGTTATATATGTTGTCAAACCATTATACCCTTAGGAAAGTGTTTATTTATATGGGTCCTATTTTGAACTTCCATTACACTCATTACAGTAAGATTATCATTTAATATCTGATTTATTTTCTTGTGAAATGCAGTTCTTGTCATCTTTGAGTGTTTTGTGTTTGGTTGAAATGGCTGAAAATGTATTTTAGTAAATTGAATACAAAAATGAGGAACATACAGTAGATATAATTTAAATGGTATTAGTTGACAGAGAAAGAACAAGAAATAAGAAAACATTACAGAACCCTTATCCATCTCCTGCATGAGAAAATAAAATGACCTATGCAGTATAAGCCTGTATACTGAGCATTATACCATGCATAGCTTTTTTGTATGAGACAATAAGCTTTTCTCTGCAACCTTTAACGTTTTTTAAGGAAATTACCCATTGTATTATAATTTTCACACCCTCCTAATAAGAGCTTTTCAGAGTATTGAGCTTAGTCACCGTGCTCTTATTTAAGACTTCACAATACACAAATGTCCCTGTCAAATAGATATCCCCCCCCCTTTATTTATGCAGACATAACATTACCATTAGGCAGGCGCAGAACATGAATATAACCTGACCTATGTACGGCAGTCACTTGTCAGGACATGTTAGCCACCGGATAAATAATTCAGGTGAATATCCCATATTTCCAGAAAAGGTTACAGACAATTAAAGTAAGCAGCCTTTCACAGACAAAGCTTGGTTTTAAAATAGATACCCATTTCCTTCTTTTGTCTGTGTCATTTCAATTATTCAGACAATCTTTTGCTTTCAAAGCTCAATAGAATCAACAGGTCTTTCACACTCCAGTTACATTCAGCTAAAACTGTTTACTTCTGTTTGCTTCCTTAATATATTCATGTCTCAGAGCCAGGTGATGGACATGGCATTATGTTTTAACCAATTAGTTTCTAACAGGAGAGTTGCATTTAGAAATACAACAGTTCCATTACCGCTATGGAAGTCTATCTTACAGTGTATTCTGTTCTATCATGTTTTATTCTCTTGTGTTATTTTTCCCATGTTTCTTTATGACCAGTGACACACTTTTGATGTATTTCCTTCCCTGCTGCCATTGGAAAACACCACTTTATTTTATCTACTCACTGGTAGTGATTTATTGTGAGTAAAAAGAAAATGGTTGTACTGTTACTTGCGTGCAGTGCAAGTGTTTTTTTTTCCTCTTCAGCAAAAAGTATACTGTATCGATGTTGCATGTACCAGTGTAGCTTCTGCATCCCTCTCCTTGCCTTTCATTTCTACACTGTGCTCAGACCAGACCAAAACCAAAACAGCTGAAATCAAACTCAAACCAGCATCAGGCCTCCTCATCATAGGCCCAGTCATCTGATGCTTTTACTAGTTGGAAATGACAATTGAATAAAGTGTGACTTAATCGGATGTGGCCGATGAGCTCTGCCGTTTTTCCTAACTATTTGATCATCAACTTCTAACCACTATTTAGCATTTGGAAGCCTATCTGCTGCAAGTCTTATGTCATTACCCTTGATTAACCTCCTTATAGAGTCACGCTCCGACAAAGTACAGAAGGAACGTAATAAAAATCTGAGATGTCGTACAGTAATCACAGATGTAGAGGAGCTAACACAAGGGAAGAAAAAAATTACAAGAACCACTGAGGTTTAAATTGATCTGCTTTCTGTCAAAGGAGGTTTTGTGTGTGGCTGTGCTTTCAGAGAGCAGAAAATGTCCTTGTGGGAAGTTCTGCAAATCTTAATGAGCAAGGTTGCCAAAACACAATCAAAACAATCTGTTCTCCCTCCACTGCTCTGTGATCTCAGCCGCTTTCTAAACTCTGGGTCCTCGCCCTACTCTTGTCGAGGTTTCAGAAATCATCAATTCCTCTCAGAATTGAAATGTCACCTCACCAGTGTTGTGCATTTCAAATCTGGACAGTTGTTAGGCCGTTTCTTCAGTTTTTAAAAAATATTTTCAAGATTGTATTCAACTCGTTGCACTGGATGAAGTCCACAAGCAATACAGTAGTAATTGTCATAGCATTAGGTTGCCACTAGATGGTGGTGCCATGCCAGCGTCATGTCCAATAATACAATATTTCAATTGTGATGTCTGTAGAGGAAACCTAAACCCCCCTCGAAACCTGTTCAGCAAAAATGCAAGGATCAACTCAAATGTATTTCTGTGCATTTGCATCATATATTCAAACTTTGTCATCCGGAGATGGCTTCATCAATATTTTGTTTATATGATATAGTGTAGTTAAACATTTGTCTTCTGTTCCCTTTTCGTCTCCACAGGAAAAAGCTAATGTTTACTCTTCAGCTACTTTAACAATATCATTTATCCTTGCACTCTTGCTGAATATGGATGCTTTTATGGGGATAGATCAGGACGGTGCTTTCTTTGGGACATCCTTTGTATTCAACATATTGCCCTGATAGCTTCTGTTTTCATATGTTGTGCTTTGGTGGATAATAGGAGTTGGTTGACTGATCAAACCCATGCAGATAGTTTATCAGGGCAGCCGTCATGTTGAATCTTCCTTTAGGAATGCCCTGAAATGGACACCTTATCATTCTAGGCCAGAATCTAGGTATTTGTGAAGTCAGAAGTCAAAAACATTGTCGATATGTGTGTGTGTGTCTTGTGTTGACCATTACAACCCTTCCACGTGTCAATATTGTACATTGTAAACATACATTACTGTACTGTGGTCTTTCTGCTTAAGCAAAACCTCTGAAGTTAGGACATTTCAGCATGAAGTGATAGCCTCGCTGCACCTTTTCTGCCATACCTGCAAACTGTTTCGATACTGTGAACAGTTTTCTCTCTGCCTCCCTTTGTTGCTAAGAACAGAACTGTGTTTGCTGCATGCTTATTTCATGCTCATAAGGCAAATGTGCATGCCGCAGGATACAACAGTCCCTGATGCAGTCATCCCATGGGTTATGTTCTGCGTTTCCCATTCTCTCCTTGGCCAGAATCTGAAACCTATTACTTCATCCGAGATCTTATTTTCCGATATGGCTCAGAGTCAAAGATGCTGAAAGTGTCTCTGTAAAGATACCAGACAGTATTAGTGTGCTGTCTGTTTGCACCTTGGTAATGAGAGAATGGGGACCAGGGACTGTTTCTGCCCAGAGTCACAGCAATCTAGATGTGCTACTCTGGGGGCTTTCACTCCTGCTTCCCTCGGGGCTCAGAGCTTCAAACACACACATTTACACACAGCAACACACGTATACAAACAACAAAGACAGGAAGTGGCCATATTTTTGGCTACAGGTTAGCTAGTAGTTAAAACGTTTTTTATTGTGTTATTATACTACTTTCACATACCCAAAGAGTGCACTACTTGCATTTTTTGTTTTTAAACAATACAATCATAGCGGCATTCATGTATATCCTTATGAATATACATTTACTAAAAACACTAGGAGCTGGTATTCAGACACTTTGCATATATGCAGCAAAGCAACACAAATATACCACTTTCCTAGTATAAATCCAATTCTGAAACGCAATAGTGAAACACATTTTTACCGTATTCATTTCCATTGATAGTGAATTTGGTACGAAAAAAGGAGAGCCATCATTACCCCACTTATTTGCAAGTTATAAACCCTGAATTTACACAATTTAAAAATATATAGTGCAATACTTATAAACTAATATTTTTAAGAATTATGTTTTCTCTTTCAAAAGTTATATGAAGAATCACAGCAAAATTACAAACATCATTATTCTCTTTAGATTATTTTTGCACTCATACACATAAAAGTGGAGCTGGCCTTGGGGAGTGGAGCAGTGAAGGGTTTGAATAAACAGTAGCATGAATTGGCCCATCTAGCCAGTAGAATAGTGCGATGCCTTGGACAGAGCCGCTACAGCTGCATGCTGGGATACAGGTACGTGATCCACTCCTTTAGCCAAATGGATAGAGGATGTACAAATGTGTGAAACATGATATGAGTTTTGCTGCTGAAGACATTGCTCATGCCTCTCTTCCCTGAATGCCTCCCGCCCACTATCCTTTCTCCTCACCCCTCTTTCCCACTGTTATAGTTTTGCCTTTTGACCTGTTACAGCCTTAGCACACAGCTTGACCTCTGCAGACTATGTCAATATGACGAGAAATAATGAGCTGGCTTTTGACCATTTAATTACAAATATAGTGTCCAAATTGTATTTTTTCAGTCAAAAGAAAATGTTATTGGATGACTTGTTTAGTTAAAGTAATTGTTGTAATGTCAGCGCTTAAATGTTTACAGTAAGTTAAATGTGTGGCTTTAGTCTGTCAGAGCACGTGGCTAAGGCTTGCACTTTCTGATGAAGATACCTTCCGACTTCCCCTGGATGAATATTTCTCCTTTTGCCATTAACCTGCTGCTTTTCCTCTCCTCTCATCCCAAAACATGACTGTAGCCAGGATGTCCGTCTACAAAAGAATGAAACTGGCATGTTGTTTTGATTGCGGCCGTTCAGAGCAAGACTGCTCTTGCATGTCAGGCAGTGTACATAGTAACATGGACACCCTTCAGAGGGCCTACCCACTTTCCTCTGTCTCTGTTCATGATTGCGCAACCACTTTACGTGCCTGTAAGTTACACCGCCCAACACATGCTGTTACATGTCTGTGGTGTGTGCTCCATGTGTATTGTACCTCGCAGAGGTGCTGTACGTGTACCTGTGTGTCTGTGGCGTCTACTATGTGTGTAATCCGTTAACCGTGACTCCATAGAATGTATTCATTTTTGTTTATGAACAGATTTTACTTAGCTGTTTTCCTTCTTTCAAATGCTATCTATCTACCTATCTACCTATCTACTTATCTACTTATCTACCTATCTACCTATCTACCTATCTATGTTATGTTGTTAGTTATTTACAGTTGCATTTTTATCATATTCTGTTTATGTTTTCCATCATTATCATTTGGCACTTTTAGTTTGTGAGTGTATTATGTGTGGTGGGTCAGTGGTGGTGTGGCTCTGTGGTGCTGCTATACTGTACAGTACTGTAGTTTTTTTATATGTGGCTACCGCATGCTGCATCAGTCATGCAGTTCTGTGATAATATCATTATTTGATTTAATGTGTTTAAAACTGTTGGAGGTAAGGTATCTGTGTATTCAATAATGGCACGTATTTCTGAAGGTTTCACCCTACAATTTAATGATAATGTCTGTTAAATTATTGTCTTGTATATTTACTTTGAAAGTCCTTAACAACCTTAGTTAACATTGTTTTCAGTTTGTACACTTTTCAGTTAATCAGCTTTGCTTCTGTTCCTTTTTTTCTTTTACCTTTTGAAACAACTTTGTAGAGATTTTAGTTTCCCCTTAATGACGAAGATAAGAGAAAATCACACATGAAACAGTTTTTGGAAGATTTCTAACAGTCTTGCAGATCATTGTAAATGAGGCGCAGATGTTAAAACACGTTTTTTATCGGTAACACTTCTATCTCAAGCAGCTGAAATGCCGTTTTACTCTTTTAGGAAATTAAAACAATACTAGAGCAGGAAAAACACAACAATTACCCAGCATTGTTTTTGGAACAATAGTCAAATTTAACATTTGACCTATAAAATGTTCTGCTTAGCCTCTGCTCGCATATTGTTTGAAATGGTCTTAAGAAAGGTCTAACAGTCTTAGACACATACACTGAGAGAAGGAAGGAGAATTAGGAGGAAGGAGAAGAAAAACAAAATGGGGGGAGAGAGGGGTTTTGTATCGCACAGTAAGAAAGAGGAAAGATAAATAGATAAGTAAAACCAGAAAAGGCAAAAAGGAGCTACAAATAGTGATAGTTTGATTGATAAGAAAAGGTAGGAGGATGATGGCAGATCACCCTCCTTTTCGATTTTCCTTTTGAGTGGATAGGAAATACTAAATTGTTCATCAATTACACATGGCAGCAGTCGGCCTAGCTATCAAAGCCTTCGGTTTAGACGTACAGATCTGATTTCCTCCTCAACATTCTCTCACCGTCTGCCGACTCAGCCTAGATTAGTGTCAAACACGCCATGATGAGTTTGGCTTGGCCTCTTGTAGTTCGGCCTGCGCGGATATCCCTCGGTACCAATTACTGGCCATTACATGGTTACTGATCTCACTTCTCCCTCAACCCCTTGTAGGATTTCAGAAAAGCCTCCTCCGTCTTAGATTTCTTTCCCTTTTTAACTCTGACTTTGTCTGAACAACGTGAGTTTAGTAAAGGAGTGCATTGGGCTTTGTCAGTCAGGGATTGGTGGATTTCCCCTCCCCATTCCACCTCTTTTCCCCCCCCACCAGACTGACAGGATAAGACGTCTTTATCCATGATGACTCCATGCTCTTGTACATCTGAACCAGATTTAGTGCTTGGATAATTGATTTCTTAAATAGGCCTCTTTCACTTAAATGCACCCTGTGTACTGATACACGTTCGGACCACACATACACAGTGCGACACAGAACCCTTCATTATGGTGATTTCAACATAAACCTCTGTGTTGCTTTATGGACTTTAATGATGACATTAATAACCTTTTTTAATGTGCACTCATTCAAGGGGTTTTATTATCTAAAAAGTGAAATAGATAAACCTTTTGTGCACAAATAAGCAAAATAGTTGAATGCAGAATACTGTTATGATAGATCTTTCATATATTTAATTACTTTAATGATCATAGAATGGATTATTTGAAGTGCAAATAAGATGATACATGAGCATGAGTTGATCTTTTGCATAAAAATATACTGTGTGAAACATTTGACAGAAGCTGAGCTATTTCTACCCCTTGTGAATAGTTAAACATAACGTTCAAAGCACAAATTGTGTATTTAGGTATAGCAGAATATGAAGTAGAATTCCCCCTTGTATGGTTGTGTATACTGGTTCTTGCCTTCTACGTCAGAGTCGTTCCGGCTGAAATAGCTGTTTATTTTGGTGGTGTTTCCTACTTGCATATCTTCTTTTGTCACTTCATCATCGCAGTTGGCAAGTAGAGATGTGACAGGTTTATACAATTGAGAGACTAAAGCTAAAACTGGGCTATGGACAAGGGTTTGGGACTCAGGAGATGCTTTCGGCTATTCCTCGGCCTTCTGGGCTCTGTGCGCGTGCATGTGTGCATCTGTGTGTGTAGCCACATGCACTTTTATCTCATTGCTGGGGACCTTATCTATCCTGACACAGAAATTATGTTTGCATTTTCATTTTCCCAGCCCTGCTGGTCCGTCACCAAACCTGCCCTGACAGCTCCTGTCCACCAGGCAGGCTTGGTCCCCCCCCCCCTTACCCTCTGTCCTATGCCGCCTCGCTACGCCCCAGATGCTAGCCAGTTAGTCTGCCGCCTCTGCGGTGCGGGCAGATTGCTACAGACAGATGCCAGGGCCACTGTGGGTCCCTGTTTGAGGATCTGTGTCATAGGCCAGCCCTAGGCCCTCGCTGTGACCTTTACTGCTGGAAGAGACTCTGGGAAAGAGAGGGGAGTGTCAGCAGCTCAGAGCTCAGTTCAAGTGCCCGCTGTACCAGTACTTCTATTGGTACCAGTCTTCAGTGCCTCCTCAGTCAAGGTCATACACTCTAATTCCCAGATAATTAATAGTTCTGGCATAAGTGGAGACCTTGGTCAAGCATTTTCAAAGAATAACCCAGGAGATTTGAAAGTGTAGCATTGTACCCATCTTTGGCATCGTCCTTTAAAAAAAAGTCAATTTGTGCAAGAGATGTTTACTGCACCCGAAGATCAAGTCTCTTTGCATTGGTGCTCTGTAAGCGCAGCTGTTTTGACTAGCGAGTGTCTGCTGTCTGTGTTTTGGACGTCTACATGCCCTCATATGTGAAGTTGATGTCTTTGTTCCCCATGGTGGCTTTATTTGTTCTATTTACAGACATCACAATGTCCATCACAATTAAATCAACATGTAATACTTCAAAGTATTAAATGAGAAAAACATTAAGTTGTTGAATCTACCATTGAAACTGTTTACCATCAAAATAGTTTTTAGATTTTTTTTTTAAACAACCATTAGTCTGCCATTACATTTCATTAGAGGTTAAGTACACTTTCCTAAAAGCATGGCTCACTCTGAGAATGGATAGTTCTTTTCACTCAGCCGTCTGCACCATCATGCCGTTCTTTAATCGTTACCACTATAAGGTTTTTACAAAATCTCCATTATTTGTACCTTTTAATATCTGGTTCATCCTCTTCACTAAAACTCTACGTCATCATAGTTACATTTGATTTTATTTCCATGTCTCTATTTCCTAATGTGCCTGTTTCATTACATCATTTATCCCCCTGTGTGACCTGCCACTTGTCTTTGCATTCTCCTCAGCCAAATATAAGTATAATGGATATGTCAGATCACGTAAGTGTGTTTCTCTGTCCTTCTCCATTCTGCTCCAGCTCTGTGTTTAGACTGTAGACCCCTCACAATGTCATGTAACATAAATAATACTGATGCTTTGCTTTAGTATTTGCCTTGTTCTCCCTTGTTCCTTTAGAATAAACTGATGTTGTCTTATACAGAGACAAAGTAAACGTACCGTTTAATAAGTGTTAAATACAATGTTTGACTCAGACATATTGTTTATTATAACTTAAATAATTTCAATATATGTTGACCGTAAACTAATAATTTAATTAATAAGTTCCTGTTATTGATAGCAACTGAAAATAAATTATTTTGTGTTTGATAATACCATGTAGTTCCATAAAATACTCTTTTTGTATTGTGCTGCATGTAGCAGCAGATGGCGCTACAACACCAGGGAACAGTGGAAGTCAAAAAGAGGCTGGCGTTCGATTCAAAGCTGATTGCAATTTAGGTAAATCTTAAATTATTGTTAAATGCATTACTTTTTTACCCTACTGGTTAAAAGTACATTTAGCTTTGCTATGCTTTTGTCACCTCAAAAGCAACATTTTCCATGTTTTATTCAATGTATTTGTTCTTTTAAAGCATACTGATTTCTTTTTTCCTCTTTGAAATAGTGGCTACCTCTAAGCAGAATCAAAAATAATTGCAGCTGTCGTATATCAGTTTAAGTTTGATCTTTAGAAACCGCAATGCATGGCATAAACGCTTTTGCATGCAGTTGTAATGCAGATAAAGAACAAAGCTCGCTCATGCAGCAAACCCCGTAAAGGCAAAGCCAGCTTCGCTCACATACAAAAGTAAACATTTGTAGTTGTTATTCCTCTGCCTCATCATCCAGTTTACATTGGGTCACGGCGATCTGATAAAGCTTGCATGGTGGACAGTACCGTCATGTGATTAGCATTTCAGGAAGGGACAGTTGCCGTCTGGGTTGTTCAGGATGCACAGTGGACCTGCCAGGGCGGGTGAGCGCTCTCTAACGCTGCACGTGTTTGACAAGGGCCAGATGAATCCAGGAGCTATCGGTGGCGCCCCGTAAATCAAGGAGGCAGCTGACGGCTGGGATAAACGTCTGTTTATCGCCCGGGGCCACCCAAGCATGCTCTCTCCTCCAAACAACCAACCAACCACCCTTCCACCAAAGGGAAAACAGGGCTCCTCCTTTCCCATTCAACTTAACAACCACTTCAATACATGCAAACATACGGTTTGACTCTGCAGCCTCAGTCACAATGTGTGTATGTGTCTGTGTGTGTTTGTTTGGTATGACTGCTGGGTGAACATCAGGCTTCTACATGCAGTAGAAAGTATTTATTCTCATATTAGACACAGCAGGTTGTCACTGGACAACTGTAACTTACTGCTAAGTTACAGTTAAATTCAGCATGTTTGAGAAAAGATGCATTTTTGGTCTGGACTCAAACCTCATTTCTATGCACAATCCTAAATGAATTTTTAATGATACAAAGTTTTTGAATTAGTAATATTATAAATTATTAGTCGTAGCTTTATATTGTTGAAGTGAAAGTACTGTGGTACACATTATGCTTGAAATGACACAATGTCTGATTGGATTTGACTGGCTTAAGCCAAGCCGTGTCTCTGCTTTGTTCTACCACAAATTGTAGCACAAGTAAGAAATACAAACGGAGAGACTTTTTATTAATTCATGTTTGTCACTAATGCAAAGTAAATGTCACTGTGAACATTTCAGTCAGGGCGTGTGCCAAGTAGATTGGAGATGTTAACATTTCAGAAAATAAATGATAAATGATTCCTGCTTTTATGGCAGGATTTTTTGACTTTCAGAAATCACTTCTTTAAAAATACAATTAAATGTGTGTGTTTGATTCTTATGCAGATTTTTTTTAATACTAATCACTCTTGTATTTCAAATAACATAAATTAATTCCATTTGTTTAAGGAGATTTTCCTTTAAAAGAATAATCTATATAACAAATATAGCAACAAATAAAGCTAGTGTTTTCCACAGTTAAACACTATAATTTAAATACTAACAAATTAATTAAATTAAAACAGGCTTTCTCACACTTTCTATTCTCCATTGTTTTAACAGTAATGGATGAAGGTAGACCTTCTTTTCCAAAGCGATCTGTTAAAACCACCGGCTGCAACTCCACCTCCATCACCTCAAATGCATTCCTTTCCAACAACTTGCACGCCAACAAGGAGCCCCTGTTCAACCCGGGCAAACCCAACATCCCCCTTGTTAATAACCGTAAAGGAAGCCTGCTCCCCCTGGGGCCGGGGGCTAGGGCTGACCCCTCGCTACTGCGCCTCAGTGTCTCAGGTCCAGGAGACGTGGCGGCCAGAACCCTGGCTGAGAGTCGTCTGAACCGGGCCCGCAGTCTGCCGGTGAAATACCGCTACCACCCCAGTAATGCCATGCTGCTCAGTCACAGTAGGCACTGTAGGTTGCCCCCTTAGCGGGATGCATCAGTCAGTAACACCGCCTGCTCCGTCCCTTCATATTGTCTTGTTTGCTGCATGACGGTTCACTCTGCTGCTCGTGCTGCTTTACACAGATGTGCCTGCTAGTGGCTGCTACTGTCTACATAGGGTGACTTCCAAACTGAGGAGTGCTACATTATGTGAACTTAGAATATTCAGAATAAACACAAAATATTTGCTTATTAGTTTTTATTTTCAGAAATGCTGCGGCACTTCTGAACTCTGAGGATACTGAGCTTACGGTTTATTCATTACTGTAACAGCTTTTACTACCCAAAGGCTGCAAAGCATTTCATTGAATTGTTGTGGGTATAAATTATAAGTGATTTTACAAACATTTTAAGTTTAAACCAGGAAGGAATGTATTGTTTCTAATGGGATATTTGTTGGAGTACATAGAGAGAATTATGTGTTAAGTGGAAATTGCTTGTTCTATTAGCTACTCCAAATGCCCAATTGCATAAAGGAAATGTCAGAGAATGACATTTTATTAGAAGGCAAAGTCATATTTCTTATCTTTTATTAGCAGAATTAGGTGACAGCCTTGGACGGGGGCTCAGACAATAATGAATTTCCACATGCTTGGAATAGTCACGGCTTGCAGCGTGCACATGGATTCGCTCTAATATCATGCTGTGTTATTGATTTCTAACCAAAAGACTAATATGGGTTTGAAGTGACGGTGCACTTGGCATTTGCGCTGGGAGAGTGCACAGTGGATAAGAGTTTCTCGGTGCTTGTCTAAAAGCTCTTGAAACTCACAGACAGTAGTGAAGATCAGACTGCTGTTAGTTTGCCTGAAATCTTCAGACGCCTGGGCCTGGCCTCAATCTGGCTGCTCTTTCTCGTCCTCTCTGTCTGTCTGCGAGTTGAGCAAAGTATGAAAAATAGAGTGTTTTTTGCACAGAAAAGCATATTTGGCAAGAAGGTGAAGTTGAATCTGATAAAAATAATCCTTAAAAAACATTGTGGCTATTGATCAGCGTCTTGCAAATGCTTAACACCAAAGCGTCAAACACCAAATGGTTCATCTAATATAAATAGTTAATTTTTCATTTGAACTTAGACCTGACTGTCTTCTAGTGGATGATGATGTGTTTGTCTTAGCTGCTTTAATAATCCACTAATTTGTGCCCTGTCCCTAGTGATGTGTGTTGAGTGCTAAGTGTTCTCTTGGCATGGAGGTAGACCTGTAGAAGAGCCATTGTGCGCTTTAGTTAGAACTGGAATGACAGGGTGCGGTATAGATAGTTTTGTTAAAAACCAAACAAAAAACTATCCTCTCAAAATTCATCTTCATAACCTTTATCTCATTGTCATTGCTTTTGCCCGCGCCCCACTGACAATGACAGTCTGTACCATCACATGGCAAATAATGGCGTAGGTACTGTAAGCATGGTCACTCTGATGCAGACTGCTAGAGGTCCAACCATTTGCACAATTGAGCAAGTGTACTGAAAAAATGCAGTAGTGTATTTCTGAAAGCCCTGTTAAAGTAGACCGTAGAAGAGCCAAAATCTAGGGGGTTTTGGGATGTGAGCCTTCCGTAACATTTTCAGGTCGTAAATTGGTTCTTTCTCCGTGGTTTTCTCCTGCCTTTCTCAGATTTACCATTGTCCGTTACTAATGCTTTCTCTATATTTTCTCAATTTGACACTGAATTATTAATTTCCTTTTTCTTCTGTTGTTTTTTTTGTTTGCAATGATTGATTGAGTGTTGGCTATTCTTTTTCATGTCAGGTCCAGCACACTTTCCCAACCATCTGTCTCTATTCTGACATTCTGTGCATGTGTTTGCAGTCGAAGACGAGCATCCATCAACTCTCTCGCCCAAAAAAAAGCAGCGCAATGGAGGGATGCGAAACTCACCCAACAACTCGCCCAAAATGATGAGGTAAGAGAAGCTGATTTTATTCTCCTTCCAGCACTTCAAATGGGGAGTGAGAGGAAGTCAGAAACAGGGAATAGGGGAGGGAGGACGGGAGGAAAGGATGGAGGGATGCGTGTGAGAGATACTTCAGAGGCGGATGGTGAGATGGTGGGAGTTTGGATGGATGGGAGGGGGCAAATTAGGGGTGGCAGAAGAAGGAGGTAAGAAACTCTATGAGAGAAAGAGAGCGGAGAAGTGCCCTGTTTGGCACTGGCTGTTTAGGATGGCATGCTGTCAGCTGTTAATGACAGAGCTGAAATAATATTTCTGTCATGAAAAGCATCTGTGAGGAGCCGTTTGAAAACTCCTCTGGCTTTAAAGTCCCAGCTGTCACCTCCTCCGGTCTGGTCCACATGTGCTCCTTAAACAATGCTGGCACTAATGACACTAGCAACCAATCAGAGGGACCTGCATGGTTACTTTGCCCTCAGGCTACTCCTCTATTGTGGGAACCCCTGTGAGTACTGTTTCTGGTACTTAAGGCCATATGTGCGATGTATCATCACAATCAAATATGAATTCAAATATTACCTTCCTTTTATCCTGTCCTGTGGAATTAAATTGCTGTTAATTGATTTTGAAAGATAAAAGGGGTAGGTTTTTGTGCTCCCCCGGCTGCGAGGCGGGGTTAGCAACACGGCAGCGTGGAGAATACAGGGAGGCCGAGCTGTGCGCATTGGGAAGGCAGGATAAAGGCATGGTGGAGAAGATCTAAGAGGACAGGAACACTCATAGCTACGCTGCCCTACTCTTAATTAGGGAAAGTGTTTGGGTTGTCATCTCTACGAATGTACTGTAATTTAAAGAGAAAGCTGCGTGGTTTTTGTCAGTGTAAGCTACATTGCATTAGAAACTCTTGTATCTGATTTGTGTGGGTACAACATAAATCTTAATGGATTTTACATCTTGAAAAACTACAAAAAACCAACATATTTTAATATCTGCAAATACAAATATCACTTAAAATAGACTTCATTTCTATCTATTAACTCTTCTTTTGCTTTTGGTTATTATTTGACTGTGGTGTATTTTCCTTATAGTTTAGTAGAGTTCTTTGTATGTTGGTCCTGCTTGCTTCCCTTAGGCAGAGTTATCCGTGTGCGTTGGCATGCCTATGTGATGTCGTCCAGTATTTTGTCGGCCTCCCCCTCAGTTCTCCACAAAACAAGCACTTAATAAGCCTTCACGCTTGCCGAATCATTAGCCCAACACAGAGTCATACCCTTCAGTCTGGTTTGCAACAGAGAATCTTTTTAGTTGCCCTTGCTCAGAGGGAGAATGCTTTTTTTGTAGAACTGCTAGACATTGGCACATTTCCAGCTAACTGCTTGTTTAAAAGGCTGTTTAGTTTGCCTAACTTAAAGCACAAAACCCTTTCTTCTCTTCCTTTTTTTGCTTAGGAGATGGTCCCTGTTTGCCATGTAATATATGCATCTTTGCTTTGATCTCGCAGTGATAATAATTCTTGCGAGTTATTTACTCAGTTTTGAAAACGCTTCAAAGCGGTGTCAAAGTTTTCTCAGCTTTAGGGGTGCTTCTGTATTCTGCTGGCTCTTGGGTACTGGGATGACAGGTCCTCTGTTATAGGTGTAGATTTTTTTCCTTGTCTTAGCCCTCAGCAAAACATCAAATTACCCATCACAGTCCTCAGCCCCCCTTCACAGCTGCCCCCGTCAACGTATAACACCATATATATTAAACAGTTGCGCTTTACAAGGTGGATTTTATGCACAATGAAAAGTGATTGTTTGAGGTAGCCTTAGGGATACTTTATTCTACAAGCAAGGAGGGGGAAAACACAGTAGAGAGCTTGCATACGTATCAAGTATGGTTTTTACAGGACTTGCAGCCTGAAGGCCTTTGTAAATAAATAATGATCAACAGATTGGCTGTGGGCTTTTGAAAAGCATGCCTTTGTCAGTTTGCATGATGGGGAAAATTTTCAAAGCAAGAGGCTGCCTTCGTAGTCTGGCAGAGAGGGATTGGGGGAGCACGCCCATCCCCAGTTTGTGACTGCAGAGTGATACACTGGAATAACTCAACTCTGTTTGAAATATATAGTGAGGAAGGCAGGGAGGGAGGTAGAAAGAAAGGAAGAGGGTGAGAAACTGAAGGGAGACATGCTGTAAGGGAAATATTTGTCCTATATAAAAGTGCATCAGATAAAATATTGTTTCTCATCAAGGAAATATGTTTACTTTGCAATCCTAACTTAGAATTTATACAATTTTGAAATGTAGAGAATGTTTTATGGGGCGTAAACTTCCCGGTGGTGAAAGAAAAATGTATTTAGAAATGAATATTTGTATAGGGTAATGACACCTTGCGTCCTCTTATCCTCAACATGCCTTAATTGTCAAGTTGCCAATGTCACGTGTCACCGTGCTAACAAGCTGCAGTGACACCATGGCATTAACACCATTCTCACAAACCTTTTTGACGGGTCAGGCATCCAATCGCAGAAGATGTCACAGTATTATCTGCAGCTGATATCCCTTGGGCGTGGCACTGTGGCACACACGTCATGTCTGCTCTCCCCGAGTCTTGTGCTAGGTTCATCCTGAGGCAGGGAGAAGGCAGAGGGAGAAGGAGGTGTGTGGAGCCCGTGACAGCCTGCCAGTCACACCGCTGACAGCTCTGTGAAAGATAGCTGTCTTGGCAGAGAGAGCTGGAGCGGCAGCCCGCCTGCATGCGCCAGTCAGCCCCTGTGTGGAGGCGAGCAGAGCTGAGCAGATTGAAGTGACGGGGGCTCTGTGGAGTTGATTGGCGCAACACGCGGCTCTGGATGAAAGATTCAGGCTGAGTGTAAAAACACTAAATGCTGTCAGTGTTATTATCACCTGCACTAACTGATAGAGGGGAGAGAGGTGGAGAGAGAAGGTGGCTAATTGACAGCTTTTTTTTTGTTACTCTTACTTTTACTGCATTGGTATGCAACCCAAATGCTGGCTGAAGGAATAGGCAACATCAAAGCGTTGTCAGTGAATGACAGTGTTGATAGAGGAAAGAGAGAATAAAACTGAGAGAGATGTATGTCAAACTCTTGAGATATTCTCTCCCACATTACTGAAATGTCTGTCTCTCTGCACTTCCCTGTTTTTGCTGTTTTAACCTAGGGTTTTATTATTTTGGTTGAATTGCAAATAAATGACATTTGCATTGCTGTAAAACAAGCATTTATTCTGGAACAACGCTACATTTCTTCAGTTTATCCTGACTCAGTGTTTTGGATGAAATGTTATGGATTGCCTGAAAGACTGTGAGAACCCATCTTGTAGGATAAATGCAAGAACAAGAGAGGCGGTCTAACAGGACTGACAGGAGCCCTTTCATGGTCAGTGTTACACCGGATAAAACTCAGCAGCCCAGTGCTGTGGATTAGCCTGTTTGGTTGTGACATGCTGCTGAAACATTAATGGCCATCAGCTGGGAAAGCAAAATGTGATTGGGCAAATTCCTGAAATATTTAAAGTGTGAGCCTGTTGGAGCTTTTACGATTTGCACCGCGTGGAGTCAGGAGCTGGGAGAGAGGGTAAAAGCTGGTAATTGGCCTTGTGTTGTCATGCCATTCAGTCAGTAGCACTCAAGTCTTGCTGTTCTCTGCACTGCTGCAAGCACCAGGGTCTTTGAGTTTTTCTGATGACTTGACAACAAGGAATGAATGAATGATATGATAGTTATGGGACATACAGTATGTAGTGCAGTAGAAAGTCCAACACTCTGAGAATGTGATGGACTTTTGATACGTTGTATGAATAGACTGTGAACATCTCAAGAAACCCTGGTGGTCTTTTGCCTTTTTTACGTTACAGCTCCCTTCTCCACAAGTTCAATTCACAAAATGGTCTAACATAAATAAATCGTACTGTTTTCTCAGTCGACACGACCCCCTTCTTATTCCTGGAAATGAACAAATCGAGAGCATGGACATGAACGTGAAGAGGTATGACTCGACAGGGATGTTTCACTGGTGCCCGTCAAAGGAGATCGAAAAAGTCATCCTGGTGAGTGAGGCAAAAACCTTGTAACTGCATAACCCCTAAAATATTATAGAATATGCGGTAACAAAAGTTAAAGTAAGTATGCTCAGGAGCCAACGTTTCCCCTCGATATTGTAGCAAAACAATCACATACTAATGTATATTGACATTTTTCTCACCGCCTCTCTGTTGTTTCAAGGTGAGTTTATTGTTTTTTATATATCCACCAAGGATCTGTGAACAGCATTTCAATACTCCACGCATGGGTTTGCTCGGATGTTTCAACAAGGCAGTTTGTAAGCATTTATGTTAGTGCACAATTTGTTTGGACGAGGTAAACACTGTTCAAATGAAATCAAAACCTTAAAACACAGTAAGCTATATAGTTTACATTAGGGCATATTTGTTGATTTAATTACAGTAGTTAAAGGGGGGGTAAAGGATCAGTTGGGTCATCCATTTTTTTTTTAAACCAATAAATAATGCAGAACAAAATGTATAATGCATCAGATCACTAACTGACAGTATGGGAAAACTTAAAATAGTGGTCCCTTGTTTTTTCTATATGTCTCCAGTGAACAAAGATACAGTTTTAGTTTCAAATACACTGGGATCATAGTAGCGTTTAGTTTACTCAGCGTACACTCAAACTTGCAATCAAATGCACATCAAGCTGCTGCGACAGGCGACAGATCTTGAAAGCAGGGCATCACATTGATCTTTTCGTCATACAATAGAGAAGCTTTGTTTATTTATACCTCGCTGATTTATGACAGGGTCCTACTCATACATACTGTTCGTGCCTAAAATCTTACAAACTGCATTTCTCTGCCCTTTGAAAAAATACCACATGTTGTGTTTTTGATGTGTAAACTTCCTATATCTTATTCAATAAACTGCTTATAAACAGAATAGTGGTTAACCAAACTTTGTTTATGTGTTAATAGTAAGGCTTGTTGATAGAATGTTTTTTTATTGTGGATACATAATTCAGCTAAATACTTGGTTAACAAACTATTTTATATTAGTTTATAACAGTTTATAACAGACTTTTAAACATAGTTAAAACTAGAATGTGTCACTTCATGCACATTAATCCGTTCTTTTTCTCTGTAATTCTGTGTTTGTCTCTGTGTGTCTTCCTCTCTTCTATGTCTGCACTCCTCCTCATCCTCCTCTCTCTCTGCTCTTCTCTCCCTATCCCTCCCCTGTTCCCTGCAGACCCGGAGTGAAGCCTCCATGACAGTACTGAGCGGCCATGTGGTGGTCTGTATATTTGGGGATGTCACGTCCGCTTTGGTGGGGCTGCGAAACTTGGTGATGCCTTTAAGAGCCAGTAACTTCCATTACCACGAACTAAAGCCAATAGTTTTTGTGGGCTCGCTGGAATACCTGCGAAGAGAGTGGGAGACTTTACACAACTTCCCTAAGGTCTCCATCTTACCTGTGAGTATACCGTACTGCCACGCAAGATACATTTAAACCAGAATTTCTGTTCAACTAACAACGCACTGACATTTTGAGTTGCATGCACATTGAAATCCTGAGAGGGATTGTCAGTTTGATTTGATCACACATTACTCAATTGAATGATCACTCAATGAGAGAGTAGTAAGCCCCCCTCATCCAGAGCAGTGACACATCCTCCACATCGAAAATGAAGTTTATGTGTGTTGCAGTGCCCATCACAGATGGCGTGGCTTGTTGCCTGAGAGCTTGTTAGGCCTGGCTTGACTGATGATCAGAGGAGAATCCCAAACACAGCCCTCAGCACAGGCTAGCCTTTAGATTAGTCCGTGTCTCTGATTCTCCAATGCCCAGTTAGATCAGTGGAATGTCATCGCCTCAAAACAAGAATACTTGTTAACTAATTTCCCAAAGCTCCACTCTGCTCACTCCTTACATTTGTTTTTCTCTCCCCTCTGTCTGGCTGTTCTCTCTCTCTCTCTCTTTGTTGCTCTTTCTCTCTGTTCTCCTCACCCTGAAGGGTACGCCATTAAGTCGGGCAGATTTAAGGGCTGTCAACATCAACCTCTGCGACATGTGCGTAATACTGTCAGCCAATCAGAACAATATCGAAGATGCCTCACTGCAGGATAAGGAATGCATCTTGGCATCACTCAACATCAAATCTATGCAGTTTGATGACAGCATTGGGGTCTTACAGGCTAATTCCCAAGGTAAGGAGCGTCCTATTACACTCCATCTGCACTACAGCCCAAAGGGGACAGGTTATGGCAGGGGGGAAAGGCAGTTGTCAAAGATGGGGGGAAAAAAGAGAGGAAAAGATTGGGAGGGGATGAGAAGGCCACACAGGGGGAATAGATGTAGTTTGTCAAGCACAGTCTGCTAAGTGCCGCTCATTGAAATACTGTTCAAGTTTGTGGTAAGTGGCAGCTATGAACTGACTTTACTGTACTCCTGAAGAAGTGCACACACTAAACATTTTGTTGATTGCCTCATCGAACCTTTGAAGAGTGTTTACTACACATCGTTTTCGGATGATTTCAGTCGTGTTCCTGGTAATAACATGCTGTTAAAACTCCTTGATAATACTTTGTTTTAATGATGTAATCAACATGACTGTGTCATTTGATGTTGTTCCCCCTGATCTGGTGTCTGGCAGATCGTCTGGAACAGATTGTTGATGTTTGCAGACAAACACACGAACCTGGCATCCCATCAGGCCTCATCATCATTAAGCAGCTAGTACAAATCACCAGGCAGGCCAATTCAGCTGCTCCTCATTAGTCACAACAAAACAGCGTTACAAGCGTGCACACATAGTCGAGTTTCAAATCGCGTGCACGTGTTTCTGCGCACGTATCATACACACATAGATGCCAACAAAATCGTTACCTACAAACAGGTAATCCTCAGTTTATGATTAGCCCGAAAGGCATGACATCCCTTGAGCTCGATGCTATTTAGTGCCACGGCAGAGAGTGTTGTAAATACAAATCAAAGTTGAAGGTCCAAGAGGCCATTATTTTTTAGTGCTGAGCACTTCCACATGTTTTAGGAGAATGCCAATGCTGTTATTTCTCCAGCCTTGAGTGAATGATGTGCTGTCGATAGCAGTGCCACCGAGGAACAATAATCAGGGGTAAATCTTAGAGCATGCCGCTCAGGGGAGCAGTATTCACCGAGAGCCACCCTCAATATGGAAGCACACTAGCCTATATCCTCTCCCAGGGTCGATGGATGGAGCCTATTGTCATCAATAATTGGGTCTTACATCAACCACCCATTTCAGTGATAAATACTTCACTTTAGAAAACACATACACACACACCACAGTGAAATGCAATCATGCATACACAAGGACACACATATCCAGACACCAGTATTGTATCATAGGTATTGCTTTGGGGATTCCTTCCTTCTAGCGATGCTTCCATTCAGACACTGTCTGTGGAATTTAAAACAAGAAGGTGCAAATGAATAAGTAAACATGCACTTTCCTGGGGGAGAGCTTCTCACGGCTGCTGTAGCATGTAGTCAACCGCAAAGCATAGCTGTGCCCGGGGGGCTACAGGGGTAAGGGGGTATGTAACCCAGATCTCACTTGTCTATTGTGTATTTTAGCTGAACAGACAAGGTTACAGCCTCACAGTAGCAACATCCTGCCAGTAGAGGAGACATAGTGTGTGATCCGGCTACTGTTCAAACCCTGGCTTCTAAATTGTAATTTCTCAATAAGATAATTATATTTGATAAAGTACAGGATGACTAAAACAGCCAATTACTGTAGAAAATAAGTATAATGTATATTGATCAATTGTAACTCTTTTTGCCTTCAGGTTTAGTTGCATAAAGAGATAGACATACATTTTTGAATTCATTCTGATTTAGAGGACAACTATGATTAGGCAAATAGACACATTTTAGCTTTAGCACATGTTTGCAGTACTCTGACTCCATCTGAGGAAGACATACAGCTCTCTGTTTGGAGCTCACCAGTTCACATCACAACTTCTGAGCTGTTTGTAAGCTAACAGGTTTTGAACGCAGCTCAGCAGCAGGCCTCGTGTATTGCTGTTCTCACCAACAGTCACTTTGCACACTGTGCAAAACAGAAGCTGTTCTCCTACAGTTCCGTGCTGTCTGCATGTTCACTATGATACAATAAGAGCAGTGTTTAAGAGGCCGTATCCCAAAAACTTGCTGTCACTCTCCAGTGGAGTAAACATCAACCTTTATGGACATCGACAAAATGATATTTCGCACTGTCTGAGCTTGTGCTCCCTGGTTGACTCAAAGTGTCAAACCTCTGCTTTTTCCAAGTTCAATAATTGGTATAACAAGAGCTATGATTATCTATGCTTCAGTACAGTGTGTGCTTCCTACTGTGTACTAAACTATTTGTTGTCGTTTCTGTTGGAAAGGGCGGGAAGATCTCTTTTGTAATGTAAGCAGCTCATTGAGTTTCTTGACAGGAAAGGCACACACACACACACACACTCGCATGCATAGCGAATTTGCAATCCTTTTAAAACTTTGTGACCTGAATATATTCCCTGCATTATCTTTCCTTGGTGGTGGCACTATAAACTGGCATTTTGCTGTAGTCAGCACTAAATGATGGATGTCAAAACACAGTTGATGCATTATGCATATAGCATTACAGATTTAAGGTGTTTACTTGTCACTTTGAGGAAATGCAAAAATGTGAAGTCATGTGAATTCACACTCCTGTCACTTGCACTTGTATTTCATGGTCCCTGCCACACCATTTCCGATAAAAGGTTTTCAGGATCCACTTCACCAATTTTATTGTAACAAAATGAACAACATCTAACATTTATGTTTCCTCGTTGATGGAAGGATGTGAATGCTAAATATGTCTTAGCTGACCCCTAAAAGCACAGTATCCGTATTGCAACTTTTAGGCAGGTGCCTTGTTTACTTAGCCTTCCCATCCTTCATTTTTTCTGTCAATTCGCACAATTGAATGACACAGAAAACACACATCAACAACCTTATGCTGACTGAGCTGACATGCACTATGGATAATGGTACTGATACAGAGTTCCAGGTCACATCCTTTTGTTTATGATACTTCTTCAGTAAAACACTTATCAGACTGGTTTTTGCTTGGATTGTTCTTTTTTTTTTATCTAAAAAGAATGCAACAGACCATACTGCCTGCTGACCAGAATATTACATTTCAAGTGTTTCATCTATTATTCTGCCATAAACTGCATCATTTCACTTCAGATTTGCCAAAGGCTATCAACAAAACAACAAGAGAGCTATATCAAGCTAGCTCATGAGACTTGCTTGATTTTCCCCCAGTTGTTCTATTGAGAAATATCCATTTTGATGAACTCACATCTTTGTAATTCAGTTACTAAATGTAATCCAAAGAATGACATGAGGCAGTAGCTAAATCCAATTATAATAGAGAGCAAAAACAGCTTAACTCATAATAAAGCAACTAACTTTGCACATCAGTAACTGCCATTCCAGATTTGGACTCAATTGGATTTATATATAATAAATTGTAAATGTATTGCTTATTGATTTTGACATAAATATTAATAGTACGACGAGAAACAGAGATTCATTCAATCCTATCAATCTAAGTTGATTGTTTTTTTGTTTTTTTAGAAAACGTAATCGTAATGACCTTTTTGGTGGGTAGGTTGTATTTCCTTTCCACATTCTCTGAAGGCATAGTGAAAGGTATCATGTGGGTTTCAGTGGCAATGTAGTAATTCCATGTTGGTATATACAAATATTTAAGAAGTTATTACAAACCTTGTATCTCTCTTACTGCCAGCCTCTTATATATTTGCTAAATTCTATAAATCTATGTGTAATTTTTCAGGTTTCACGCCTCCTGGAATGGACCGGTCATCTCCAGACAGCAGTCCAGTACATGGCTTTGTGCGTCAGGCTTCCGTCACCACCGGAGCCAACATCCCCATCATCACAGAACTAGGTAAAGCCGTTTATAAACACACATCTCAAATGCAAACATTACCCTTACCCATACCCAATAACCTCAGATCAACTCAGATCAACTCCCAATTCACTGGCAGACACATAAAGCTGATTATACAAGACTCGTCACGCTGCTTCCAAAAGTTCCAACTCATTCAAGGTCAAATGGGCTTGAGGAATGTGTGGTGTGGAATTTGTTCACTCTCATGGTGCTGGTTCACTCTCATGGTGCTGGTAGCTTTGCCCAAATCAAGTTCATTTTCACAAGTGAATCATTTGATCTGGCTAGCTTTTTGTCAAGTGGTGATAATGTTAGCTGCAAGGCCTGTATGATATCTCTCCTCTGAGGACACTGTGGACAGCTGTAACTTGAGGATGTCACACAGGCATTTGAAGGATTATAGTTACATCTCCTGCCATTTGTCCACTAATGCACAAGAGATGGTAAAAGGGAAAGAGAGTGAAAAGGTGGAGGGTAAAAAAAAAAACTGCCTTGGTTGCAAAATGGGTCCATTTATTAATAACAATGGCAGTGGCTGTATTCCCACTGGTGGTGGGGACTCATGAAACTTTCAGATCTCTGAGGGGCCTTCTAAAGCACCAGAGACTGGCTACTCTGTCTCCCCTGACCCAATTAGGGAGCAATGGAGCATGAGGCCAGCTAAGAAAAGGCCAGAAAGAGAAAGGAGCTACCTAATGTTACTTGTAACCGGGCTAGCCATTACCTGCAGAGAGGCGCTTGCCATTAGACTGCTGACCGCATACGTACTTATCAGAAGTAGATGCTATCCATGTAGAAGACATTGGTTGCCATCCTGGGCTTGAAAGCTTCAGTATTATGTGCAAAGGAGGGAGCAGTTGCATGTCTTTTTGGAACGGTACTGTAATTACATTGTCATATGTTCAGTCTACAGCGCCAGGAGCAGATTAAAGTGTAGTTGGAACATAAAAACACGAGTTGCATGATCTATTTTGTGTGCGTGGCATATAGTAGGTGTGTTTATGGATAAGACCCTCTTTATCCCTTTCACTGTCTTGCCGTGAAATAATGTATTGTTGTTGTAGTGGTATAGAGGCCTGACAGCTCTGGCTTTGTATCCACTGCACTCTAATCCAGGGTGCTTTACTCTTAGATACCGGACAACCATGAATGTCTCGGAGTAAATCCCAGGGTTGACACGAGTGGTCTGAGACAGCAAAAGGCATTTATTGCAGTCTTTGAAACTGTTTCAGTAACGACACCATGTCTTCCCTTCCCTGCGCTGTCTCATCACCATTAGCTAAACCTGGCAAACTACTGCCATTGGTTTCACTCAGTCAGTGGAACCAACATTCAAATGATAACAGAGCTGGGTAAGCCGGGCCTTTGTCCTCTGCTGCCGTTCGTTCTCTCGCTTCGCCGCTCTGCTCCTCATCAGCTTGTCTTGATTTATCTGGCTGCAGTCAAGGCCCTCGCTGCTCCCATGGCTTCATTTTGAACACATTTCTATTCTCCGTTCTGGTTGAAATTGACTGTCTTGTTTTGGCCCCCTTTTAAAAAAAAAAGTTTCTTCCTCCAGTTGCTTTTGCAGCGCCTAGCTAGGCTTTTGATCATGCTCAGTCTGTCCTTGTGGCTGTTTTCATAGCAACAACCCCCCTGCCCCTCACCCCCCTTCTTCCTCCACAAACACTCACACACACACACACACACACACACACACACACACACACACACACACACACACACACACACACACACACACACACACACACACACACAAGCAGACACACACACATTTTCAATCCTTTGGCCCAGGCCCGTTTGCGTCAGCCTCTTGTCTCTTTGACTGACATTTCTGTTCCATAGCGCACTGGAAGCCTGAGCAGAAATCAGATTTCAAAAACAACAAACTCAAGATCAAACCATCTTTTAGGCTGTTTATTTATTTTTTAAATGTATTTTCCAGTTTCTTTTTTCCCTCCCAGACCATATCTCTAAAGCTCAGATAACAGAGGAGTCAAACAAAACTTGTGTGATGCTTTTTTTTCAAGTTCATACACCCTGCCCGCTGCTGACAGAAACACAATCTAAGAGAAAAGGCTCACACTGGGGAACACTTTGTGTTTTTTAGTGCACCAATTATGCCATATATATGCCATACTTGAGAGACAAAACATATCTTTGTTATTTTGGTTTGGGTTTATTTTCATTTTAAATGTTCCTTTAGTCCATGTAGCAGATCCTGGCTATTATTAGTCATGAGATACAGTAGGAAGTGTGTTTTGTTACCAGACTTTAATTTGAATTTCAGGGCAAAGGTAAATATTTGAGATGATTTTTTTCTGAAGGTGATGATGTGAAAAAACACATTTATCAAGGAAAACTCTGAAAAGCATGAATTTACAAGTGCATGATTTTCTCAAGTGACATATTAGCCATTGTTGAAGTCTCGCTTTTTTATATACTGGATACAACGAGAAATAGTTTTGTGACGTTTTTCTGAGAAAAGATAATGTCCTTTATATTAGCTGGCTACTCAACCCACCGACTGGACATTGTGTCTTGACTGAGAATTGGTGTGTTTACAATATATCAAGATACAGTGGCTACTAATGTACTAATGCAGGATAAATGTATGAATTATTCAGAATTATGGACTTCGACAATGGTTATCACTTTGTATGCAAAAAAAGACTCTTCTCTTTTATGTGTGGTTTGTCTTAATGTATAAAATGCACCCTGCATGTGATATACAATAGATTTAATATTCAATATTTGGAAGTATTCCACAAAAAATCCAAACAAACGTATAGTTCATGAACATAAACAAAACTATTAAAAAATTGTTGACAAAAAATTACAAATTATAGATAACATATTTAGTTAATTTTTAAACAGACTATTAGACAAAAAATAAGATATTATAAATAAAATATAGTTGAATTTTAAACTGATTATCGGTAAATCAGTTCATAGGTCAAAAACCTGTCAATTTTTTTAAGAAAAATTTAAGTTTTAATCTTTTAATAAAGAAATATGTGCACAGGTGTGTTAGCAAAATATAATGTGCATCTGTTGTTACATTATATTGCCAGCCTTGATCAATACCAATATACCTGAGATGGTTTTGTTACATTACTTATATACTACAATATATCAAAATATGTTCAAATGTAACTCTCAATAAACCCTCAGGTGTGTTAGTGTCTGGGTGTGTGTTTGGCTAATGCCTCTTCACAGCGCCCGTCCCTAACTCTCCCCCTCCCGTCTCTCAGTGAACGACTCCAACGTTCAGTTCCTGGACCAAGACGATGATGACGACCCAGACACGGAGCTGTACCTCACTCAGCCCTTTGCCTGCGGCACTGCCTTCGCTGTCAGTGTACTCGACTCCCTGATGAGCGCGGTGAGTTCTCAAACACACTTTACACTCGTGTGGAGTGCTTTTCAAGACCATTTTTTTTAAATGACAAATTGTGTGTTTGGATGCTCTTACTGAGTCTTCACAATAATAGAAGGTAGAGAGAGGTTTCATGCAAAGTACATAGCTGCGTCTACCGGGTAACAATTGCATGTTGTTGCATTTGTAGAAACTTTAGGATGCGGGAAAAAGATGAGCAGAACTGAGTCGGACCCCAGAAACCCAGAATCTAGTGAATTTCTCAGTTTTCTTTTGCCTTTTTTGGTGTTTATACGGCTATTTTTCTGTTATTTCACATTCAATTAGAAACCTGTTTTCAAATACTCAAGTTTATTGTTAGATAAAACTATTATTGCGAGACATATCAGTAGTTCACTTTAAAGGAAAGCTAATGGCCGTCTGTGAGATTGAATGCTTACCCAGTAGAGAAAAAGGAGGATAGTGGATGCACGATTTTGGCATTTTAAGTTGGCAGAAGTTGGTAAATGAAATGTATACTACATTCATCGCCCATGCCTGCCAGCTCCATTGACATTAACATTATGAATTCAACTTTCAAGAGCCTTATTAGATCCTTTAACAAAGAAAGTGTTGAAGGTTAGTGTAATGGTGATGGCACAAGCTTGGAAGTAACAAGCCAGAGGAACACTCTCTCATCTTTTGACAATGTCATTGCTGCACTGGAGATATGATAAAGGGGGAGCTTGGGAGATAAAAGAAATCCTCCTCTACACCTCATTTTTCCACTCCCCTCTTTCATGCCCAACTGTGGTTTTCCCCTCGGTGCTGTGATGGCTTAATTCCAGCAGCTTTCTCTGTGAGTGAGGGGTTAGAGGGGCGTTCAGAGCGGAGCTGAGCGGGGAGTAGAGCAGGCGTCAGCTGTAGTCTGGCACTGGTCAGAGGTGAAGCCAGCTAATGGACAGTGCTCATCCATCATGAGGCTCTGCAGGCCTGTCAGGGGCCCGGGGAGAGGAGCTGCCACTCTGGCCCCGCTGCGGAGTGACATCGGCTGTCTTCACACGCCGAAAAGCAGTTCCTGATCGGCTTGAAGGACAAGAGAACCTGACACCCGCAGAGCGCAGTCAAATCGCTGTTTCAGAAGCAGACACCATACAGCGTGTAGATCAGTGATGCTAGAGGAACGAATAGTAACTGTTTTTTATTTAACGGAATGATCCTACAATACTGTGATTATCAAAATATCATGTCTCTCTTAAATTTGATTGATTTATGGACATTCTACCTTAACCTTATAAAATACTTTTTACAATGAATAACTTAAGGGGTGTTATTTAAAATAAATAATACCTCACTGAGCTCTGATATTCATGCATCAGGCATTGAGATGTTTTAAAGAATCTGATCCAATAAAACCGTCTCAAGATTGCTGCCTCATCCACCCTGAAAGGGGAATAACATTTATAGAATTCAGCAGCGAAATGTCTTGCTTTGATTTAGTGAAATGGTCTGGTGTTAAAATAATTGCTTCTTAGAAATGTGCTCTAATTAAAACAGTACAGAGAGGTCTTACTATTTTCAAAAGTAACAGAAATGCTGATCCTTCAAATGCAATGTAAAAAAAAAATGTAATTTTAGTCTGTTGTATCTTGTGGGTGGGAAGGGGTCTCGAAGACATATTTCCAAAACCCTGAGCAGATAAAACCAGAGCTATTTGCAAAGCCTCATACCAATAGAGGTAAATGCAAATATATATATATATATATTTTTTTAAAACAAGACATTAGAAGCTACTACCAGAGCCCTCTATAGTCTTTCTATAGTCTTCTCCTCCCCTCACAGTCATCACTATGTGAAAAGATTAGGGTCTGAGGGTCACTATATGGGCTTTGCTTTTCTCCCTCATCTACCACCTCCCTACTTGTGACTCTACCGGCATCTGCTCACTGATATCCCTCTCTCTTCTCCCCAGACATACTTCAATGATAACATCCTCACACTGATTCGGACGCTGGTCACAGGGGGTGCCACACCAGAGCTGGAGGCCCTGTTGGCTGAGGAGAACGCTCTCAGAGGAGGATACAGCACACCGCAGACACTGGCCAACAGAGACAGGTGTCGCGTTGCCCAGCTAGCCCTCTACGACGGGCCTTTTGCAGACTTGGGGGTAAGTGGATGTTTAAGCGAAGATGACACGTTTTGGCAGTACCCAGCAGCACACATCGGGCCGCCTCCGCTCCTCACGTCTCTTAATCCAATGTGAAGGACAGTGATCACGGAAAGCAGGCCTTAGTGGGTGGAGAAGGAAGATGGCTTTAGAGAAAACAATAACACCATCAAAGAAATTCCAAATTCGATTGGTTCCAACTTTGTATTGTAGGTTTTTGTTATTTGTACTCACAACTTTCAATGCTGTGTTTATTTGTTTCTTGGATGAATTATAGCATAATTTGTATTGAATTAGCAAATAACCTTGCATATTGTTGCAGTCTACATTGCCAACAGTTTGCATTTGCTCACAAGATTCCCTCAGCAATACATGAACTACCACCAATGCAGTTTCTCACACAGACCTCACTGATGGTGTCTTTGTTCTGTTGTTCATCAGGATGGCGGCTGCTATGGGGACTTATTCTGTAAAGCGCTGAAGACGTACAACATGCTGTGCTTTGGAATCTACAGATTAAGAGACGCTCACATCAATGGACCGAGCCCGTGCACAAAACGGTACAAACACTGCCTTTCATCTGTGTCAAAATATTCTTTTAACTAATTCAATCTAAAATGTTTGTCTTAGATATTCAATAATAAAAAATACAAACTTAAAAAAGAGACTAATGATAATACTTTGACATTGACCTGGACATGTATTGAATATATATTACCCAATGATAATCATATACTATAATAAAAACATTTAGATAACTGCAAGTCAAGTACAAATTGCTCAAAACGTATCAGTATGCTCCTTAATTGTTAAACTAAATAAATAACGTACTGTTCAACAGACATAGATGTTTCCATTCAAACCCATTATTCAAATGATATATGGCATTGCCTCATGATTATTATAATAGTATTATGTTGTATTGTAATGCATACATCTATGAAATGTAATTAAAATGTTTTTCCTTATTGACAAAACATGTATTAAATATAATGAATATTGCAGTACTTTTTCTCTTTATTGTATACAAGTAATTGCTTTATAATTTCCACATGCATATACAGTGTTTTTAGTTACAAACGAAATTCTAAAAAGTCTCTGAACGTCCTTAAGTAAATACTGTGCAATACTGAGCTCCTTAGTTTTGATCCATTTGTTCTCATACATCTATTCATATTCCTCCTTTTAATGTTTTAGGGATTAAGCGTACTCGATATACAGTATACCTTTCTGTCTTTGATGTATCCTTCTCTGTTTGCAGCTTCCCCTCAAGTATTATACACATTTAATCGTCCCTATCATTTGTTTTCTGGGCAGATATGTGATCACGAACCCACCGTATGAGTTTGAGCTGGTGCCCTCAGACCTGATCTTCTGCCTGATGCAGTTCGACCACAACGCAGGCCAGTCCCGAACAAACTTGTCCCACTCTTCCCACTCCTCCCATTCCTCCAGCAAAAAGAGCTCCTCCGTCCACTCCATCCCGGCCTCCAACCGGCAGAACCGCAGCAGTAAGACCAGGGAGCCCCGCGACAAACAGAAGTACGTACACTAAAGTGGCCTGTAGAGTATTAGCCTGCATGTTAAGTGTGTTATACCTGACCTGGTGTGTGTGTGTGTTTGTGTGCAGACTGTGGTGACACATGCACTGATAAATAATACTGTGTAGTGTGTGTTTGTTTGTGAGATTTGTGCTCTGCGTCGATGCTCGTGTGTACGTTTCCTTCATAATCATCTGCATGTGGTATTCACTCTCGCATCACAGCAATCATAACATGACATGAACAAAATGGTAAACCCGCTTTGTGGAAAGTTCATTTATCATAGTCAAAGACGGTAGAGAGTCTTTTCTTACTAATTAAGTCTGTGGCATTGTAAACAGTAAAACCACTTGTTTAGATGGCACAGCCTTTGTGGTTGGAAACAAGCTTTCAGTTAAGGCCTCAACCACAGACAGATATATTGACATCACACAACACACATTCAGTTTGTTGTTCAGTCTACCTGTTGTATCTGTCGTAATATTTAGTGTTTGTTTCTCACTCTTTTTAATGTGTAGTGATTTATGAATTGTTGTGCGTTGGATATTTGTGCCTATTTAACAAACGTGATCAGTACGCCTTGATCATGGATGTAATGTTTTGTGATTTACCTACTGTAGTTACTATAAAGCACATTTGGCTTACATTACTTATAAGCTGTTACTCATGAAACCATTCCTCATTAGCAGTGTTGATATTTTGTTGGTGCTTTTGTACTGCTTTATTGCATGTCCATGTTGGTAGCCTTCTTTCCTGTTCTGTTTATTATAAAATAATAGGATAGTTTGAAATATGATTACCTACATGTTATATACTTCTTATTCTCCCCCCAAAAATATAAACTTTGAATTCTATTTATGGGAGAATGAAGTATTTTGGAATTGTGACATTATTTAAAAGCATGCAGATTTGTTATGCACGTACTCAGGAATCTTTCAATGGTAGATAATTATTCCTCAATACATCTTCAAATAAAGATGTATGATCTAGCCTAAATACTATAGTAGAAATAATATGTAAGCCTTAGTTAGACTGGTAGTCATTTGTCAGTTGTGTATTGACTGTAAATACTACTTACTTACAGTAGATTACTTACCTCTTTTTCTGAAGTGCAACAAGGATGAATAGAATGGGCCAAGGTATGCAAGTTAACGATTCTGCATGACTTAGCAACCTTTACCTGGGGTCCTGGTCATAACTATTTCCTCTGTGGATGTTGTTATGACGAGGGGAGTTTGTTTTATTTATTATGTTCTTCAGATGTTAAGTAAACCATGCCTCAGTTTAAGTTTTGCTTTCATCTGGAAAGCAAAATGTCTGCTGCTGCTCTTGCCTCCTCCCTGCCATGATCAGGACCATCTCCACATTGCATGAGGTTGAGACCAAACCCCCCCTTTTCTTTATGCCTTTACCTCAGTCATGCACTTGATGATATGAGTTATTTTCTCCTCCACACCAATCCTTTTTTTCACTTTTTCTTTTCATCATTTATCATGCCTCTTTATGATTTATTTCAACTTGAGATGGTTTGCATTGTGTGAGAGATCTGTGTGTTTGCACATCTTCCTATTGAATGCTATTAGATGACTGTAGCATACCTTGAAATGTCATATTTGTTCTCTATTTGAGTAAAGTAGGTTATAATTGTACCAGCATCAGAATAAATGCACCACTTGTTGCCTGACTGAACATACTCAGATCATAGCTCACATGTAGGTCAGACTGATTCAAATCCCCCTGATGCAGCCAATTGCTGACTACTACTTTTTCACAGAACTTTATGAAAGTGTGTCCAGCCCTGTGCCATCAGTCACACCAAGAAAGTGGGAGGTGTGACCAATCTAAAGTTTAAATTGAAGGGGGATATGAGTCTATAAGTTCCCTCCCACCCTGTGCACCTGATGTGATGGTTTAAGTTCACCGTATCAGCAGCAGACTCTGGAGAGAGATGGCAGACATCTTGCTTAACCTCGGGCACAATTCTTCACATCAAATGCCTGTGCTGTACCACATGGCCCCCCAGCCTAAAGCTTGCTAACACACACACACACACACGTACATTCTCACACACATGGTCTGCTCCACATAGCAAAGTTACAATTTGAACTTCACCCAACAGAAGTGACATCTTGAATGGCATTACAGATACCTGTGAAGAGGTTACAAACTTCTGACACCTGGCATACACCGTTCTCTTTGCTCAAAAATAGTGTTTTCATAGCCTACTTAAACATGACATGAAAATTACATATTCAAATATTCCAAAGCTCTTCCATACAATATTTAACTTTAAGCATGAGTGTACACATTTAAGATATAGTATCATGTGTAAGGCAGCTAAAAGGGCCAGCTCCAAAAAATGCAATATTCAAAACATATTTTTTGTGTATAAACACTGTGTGATAAATAGGTTTATATTTATTTCTTAGATTTCTGCCTCCACCTCAACAATATTGAATATTGATTGTGGTGCTCAAAGTATGGGAAATTAATCGTAAAATATCTACAATAACATTACTTCCCAGCAACATGGTCTCCCTTCAAATTAAGTCAAATAAAATCCAGTGATTGCACACATTTGAAAAACAAGACAAAAACGAAAAGGTTATTCGCAGACTTTAAAGATGTTAGCTGTAGTTAGCTAGCGACATACTCGTTTCAGAACAGAAACTCAAGCCCTTCAGATAATTCTCCTCCAGTCTTTTTCCTTTGTCTGTATACATGCGCCAAATGGAGTCAGAAAGCCTCAAGATAAGCTTCTTTTTTTGAAATGATGGGGATTTTGAAACGCATTTTGTGCATCCCAATGCAAACTCACGTCTGTTTCTGCCCTGCTCTCGCATCTTTGCATTGACTTAATAGTCAAATTAAATGTCACTTTACACCTCGAAGATAAACTAGTTTGGATAATCCATTGAACCAGCTTAAGAGCTAAAGAGTAGAAAGCAGTTCCATTGAAAACGGGAGACACTGTTGCTATGAGCAACACAATCTAAATGAAATTATCCTACATTGTATTGAGATGGCATCAGAAATCTCAAAACCTGTACACATTTGAGTGTCTGCTTAGCTAGAATGGAAGAGGAAGTGAGTTTTTTGTTATGTGGGAGACATGACCCAATAATAATAAAGATCTAAAAAAATACCCATATGATGAAGTTATTTAAAATGGAATACTTCAGAAATTAATCTATCAATCAATTTACACAAATGTATTTGATTACACAATCCCACCATAAATGTCAAAATGGCTCAGTGCTCCAGAAAACCGACTAAACCTGGACCTCCCAGTTTGATGCTAATCACAAAGAATGCCATGCAAATGTACCACTTAAACTGAGGCAGTATGGTTTTTAAGTCATCCAAAGTTCCTTACTTTTCAAACTAACTCTGTTTTCTCTTCTTCCTCCCTCGCCTCCAGAAAAGAAATGGTTTACAGATGAACCAGAAAATGCATACCCACGGAACATTCAGATCAAGCCCATGAGCACTCACATGGCCAACCAAGTCAACCAATACAAATCCACTAGTAGTCTGATTCCACCGATCAGAGAAGTTGAAGATGAATGCTGAACACAGGGTTTTCTTGCTGACCCACCAGACATCTGTACGCTCTTTCAAAGGAGATAGAAGATCACCCATGGAGGATTGATGGTGATGATGATGATGATGGTGACAGGGATGTTGAAGACTGACACATTTCTCTTCACTCATTGTTAAAATCAGGGGTTGGACAGAAACCCAAACCGGAAAGGGACCTCCTATGTGTATACCTTTTAATGTTACTTCCATGATCTTGGACTTTGTTTTATTTATTAATGTATCCATAGTGATGTACATAATGACAATCAAATAAGGATTGTACAGCCCCTTCCCCCTAGCACTTTTTGGAATTATTTTAAGAGTTGACAAAAAAAAGAGAGTACTTCCTGTAATTCTTTGCAATAGTTCACCTCTTCGTGTGACCAGACTCCATTGCTAAGGTGACTGGTTCTTGGAGGATGAGGGTTGCGGCGATAAACTGATCATATCATCTCCCAAAGATCCGCCCAGATGCATTACGTCTAACCAGCTGGGTTCACCGACTTCATGTCTCCTGTCTGCTTCTGTTCTATTTGCACTAAAACTGAACAAGTTTCTTTTGTCGGAACAACTGGAACCACCAGATTCCCCCTCAATAAAATGTCGCTGAGGAGATGACGGAAGGAAAGAAGAGGGAGGAGGGCTGCTTGGCTTTCAAGGCATACTAATCTTCTTAGGTTGTTATACATCATGTCATTGCTTAAGGTTTGCTACTTCACCGTTGACTTGTCATGTTAAGTGAGAGCATTCCAGTCCTGCAGAAGAAAACCGTCTTGCAAAACAGTAGTCTAAAAACTCGAAGTGCGGTGTTGGTGTGTGCCGACTAAGGAGAACCCTGTACCTAAATGTCTTCTGCTGATATGTCCGATCATGAAGCCTGTGACTCTGTTTTAAGCTCCTATCGCATGATATGTGCCTGAGCCCCCTCTATAACGGATACAGTGCAGTTGATCAACCTGAAAACATGGGAAGGATTTGAAACAACCTACCCTTAGCTTCATGCGTTCAGAAGCATTTACATTATATGCACGCTGTGTGTGAGTGTGTGTGTGTGTGCGTGTGTGTGTGTGTGTGTGTGTGTGTGTGTGTGTGTGTCTGCGCGTGTGCATCACAGCCACTCGTCGTGATCATCTGTTCCATCGCTTTGTATGTGTTGGTGCACCTTTTAGAGGAGCAGCATGTGGGATCTTTGCTCTAAAATGAAAGTCATGGTAGAAAAACAAACAGTAGAGAGTCAGATGGGTTTGGATCTAAAACTAAAATGATATTGTTGCATCAAAAACAAACCAAATTCCCCAACTATCCTTGAGCTAACGCGGACAGCAGCTGCGTGCCCACCGTTAACGCTTTGCCGTGAAAACTGCGGCAGAATTTGGGATCACAAAGAAGAGTGGTGTATTTTCTGAATGTTATGTCTGTTACAAAAAGTCAATGTCTGAGGAAGGAAATGCCACATCGCATACAGTGGGCATCAATGGGTCCTCCTTTGATCAATGCTGCCTGGCACAGGGTTGGCACAGAGGCAGTAAAGAGCTTGGATGTTCTCTGTAGCCAATCCAGATGTCACACGCCTCAAAACTCCCAGGAGTTTAGCTGCTATGTCCGTTCCTCTAACATGGGGAAATGCTCAAAAATAGTTGGGGTGAAATGCAACAATACCACAGACTGCCAATAAGGATACTGACGAGGAACCAGTGTTCTTTATGCTAGCCTGTGACAACATGAGCGTGCATTTTGCACTTGTTTAGGCCCTACGGATCCAAACCCAGATGTGATAGAGATGGAGGATGGAGGCTTGAGCCTTGTACTCCTGATACATAAATGTCATGCAAATATGTAGGTGGACTTATACATTTAAACATTATTTTGTATCCATAAACATAATCGATTTATACTTATTTTTCTATAGAATAACCATGTAAGAGTACTATGGGAGAGAAAAAAAGACTCAAATAATATCTTTATTACAATTACATATCAAAGAATGTTGTGTTTGACTATATCACCATTTTTTCACATCATACTAAAACAAAATGTTTATTTTATCGTCCTGCCCCTCGATAACAAACTGCATCACTCTGGAGCCAATAAAGCTTAGACTAGCTTGCATTGTGAAACCACCATCTTCAGCCTGGCAGCTCAGCTCTGTTGAGTCCTTGCAGACATAGATTAAGTCTCATCTGGAACCTCTTTTAGTCGCAACAGATGAGTCGTATCTACAAAATAATGTGTCTGATACTAGGCATCCCTTGCTGCGAACACGCAGAAAGAAAGAAAAAGGTGAAAAGTAATGATGTGTTGGGGGGTAAATGTTGTAGTGTAGCTGAAGAGCAGATCAGAGTGGTAATAATAACAAGAAGATAATAGATAATAGCTCCCTCTGTGCGCAGGCCAGAACTGAATGACCTTCATTGTTTGACCTAAATTAGGTCCCTCGTGATGAGGAAGAGTGTTCACTAAAGCACAGTGTGTTTTCCACAAAATATCATTTTAAATATGACAGTGAGAAGCTGTCTGTTTAATGTGGTGATTCTCCTCTAGATGCTGTAAAGTTAAAGTAAATCTAAAAAAACATTTGGAAAAAGAACATAATATTGTGCTAAATATGTTTGTGTAAATTGAATTCACCCATTATATAAACCACATTTATTTTTCAAACAAAAATGATCTGAGCTTCAATATCCGTCTTTTGGGTGTGGTGCAACTATACTGAAGCCTCATACACATCGTCCTAAAGTGAACTTTTGAACTGTGATTACATCGTTGTCACACTTTGTAGCATATAGATTTCTTTTCAAAAGATATGTGAGTAAAATGTATGTTTAATTGGGTTCTTAATGGCATAATTGCTAGCCTGAACAGTAAGGAACTATTAACATTTGATAATGGCAATGACTTATACATAGAATCGACAAACTGATTGTTATGTTAACAAAAAAAGACAAATGTGTATTTTGAAAATGAAAGATCCTGGATTTTTCTGGGAAAGTACTCTAGTAGGAAACATATAAATTTGATCTGATTAATCAGCCATCACTAAGACGTAAGGTAGCACCAATTCAGCAGAGGTTTTAAAAGAGAGAGCATCCTTAATTTTCTTAGTTTTTATTACTTTGCATTTTTAAAGGGTTTACATTCCATTTTTTCAGCATGTCATCTGTCACAACTGCTTCTTTTTTGTTTACAGAGTATTTTATGAGTTACTTAAACATAGCATTGTTCAGAAATAAAACAGTACATGCTGCAAACTGGCATTAACAAGAAACTCACAAAGTAATGCACCATTTGTTTTCATAACACTTGATTACTGTGCTTTTTCTACCTGAACCATCATCGTGCGACTCATTCAGACTGGCATTATTCATAACACTGGACTGAGATGTCTCTCCTTCCTAAACCTTGTCATATGTCTAGATGTTTTAGGTTTTTTGCATTGTATGTATACCTCTAAAGTTTTTTAGAGTGTTTTTTGAAGTGCCATGAAGAGTTTAGTTTAGCAAGCATCCTTCAGTCATTCAGGGACAAAAGCTCACTCTGAGGGAGCTGAGTCCAAGTGTTTTCCACTGTGAGAACGGTCTCTTATACTGGCATGGAGAACATCCAAGCCATCAATGCCTCCATGCCAGTATAGTGCCAGGCAGCGCAAAAGGTCATGAGGAGGGCCCATTTAAAGTCCCACTATAGCGAAAAGTGGCATTCAGGAAGCCCGAGAGGCAGCTGGGGCGCACAGATAGCAGCCCCAGTTGTCAAACCACACATATTGTCTCCACTGTGTGCTGGTTTTATCAGGTTGTGTTATGTAGTGTAGTTAGATATGGATGACTGAAAGATGCACATAGGGGCACATGCCTGTAACATCACATGTGTTGTGTCCACTGAACAAATCAAAGACTATGATGCGTCATACGTTACTGTTACAGTATGTTGCATTATTTTTGTTAATCTATTTTTTGCTGTAAAGGATGGATATAATAACTTATTTGCTGGGAATTGTACTAGATATAATAGAACATATACTACTTATTGGGATGGGACGTGGGTCTCAAGTCTTAACAATACATTAAAATTGCATTCAGCAATTTTTTTGTTGTTTTTTTTAAAGAAAAGTTGCAATTTTTGTTTATTTTTTTGGTTGCCTATCAGTTCAGGAAAAAAATTCAGGACATTGCTTTTGCGTAAATACACAGATCATCATCGCAGCAAATAGGAGTTTGACATAGCAGTCTAATTAGTTTGGATGTGTTCTGAATATGACGGATAAAAGGATTATTTGATGGTGCTGAGTTGATCTACCTGACTCTGTCAAATATCATCTGCTGATAAATATACTGTCGTGTACAAAAAGTTTGTACATAGATTGTACATGGTTTCTTTTTGTATTTTCTCAAATTAAAATGGATGTATTTGTGTTCTAAACCTGGAAACTCTCCTGTTTGTTTTATTTCAATCACAAAGAAATGTTTTCTTCTGTTATTGTGCTCCCTCAGTAACGTTCCAATCGTCAGAGTAACAACATCTATAATACATGTATTTAGGATAAACACGTAGGTCATTTTACTTCATATTTAAAAAAAGGAATAGTATTGTATACCATAACCTTTTATTAATAATCTCATCATAATATATTTGTCCATAGAAAAGTCATATGAAATGTCATACACTAGTAATAAGTCATATTATTGTCCATCTTAAAAGTTCCATGGAAAAGTCATAGTATAGTATATAAAAAAACTTAATGAAAAAATGTCATTGTATAGTTTGTAAAAAAGAAATGAAAGAAAAAAGTAATATGATATTTTGTTGTGAAAAAGTCATGAATAAAGTCATAGTATAGAAATTAATAAAAATACTTAATGAAATGTATGTCTTCAAAAATGTAATAAAGTATAGGATGTCAAAGTTTTATGAAAAAATGCATAGTATAGTATGTCCAAAAAGCTCATAGAGTATGTCAAACATATTTTTATAAAGAATGTCTAGTATATTGTGTTTAAAAAAATGTAATTAAAAACTATTATATGTGATACGCTTTATAATGATTAAGACAACAAGTCATCCCATTTATAAATGTATCTTCATCCCGATGTTTATGACATCACTTTTTGCTTACAGAGCCCTGCCCTCTTTAAACCAGTTGGAAGAGCACAAACATACGTAAATCACTCGATAGAAAAAATAAAAACAAAAACTTACTAAAAACTATTACTTACTACATTACTGGCTAAAAAATGTTCATAAAGGGCCTCATGGCTCATTTAAAAAAGCTGATGTTTGTGATGGCTGATGCCTATACGCCTCAGATCTGAGAACTTCCAGTTAAAACGGATAATAGCTATCAATTCATCTCCTTTTTTCTTATATACTGTACAACCACATCAAAAAGCATGAGAAGGATCAGTGGTATGCATGTCACTTCTCCACTTTACAGTGTATATACAATAGACAGGTACTGTGAAATTGCAGGAGACCCAGTGCCTGACCTTGACTATCACCATGGGGACCCTGAGATAAATGTTTATTGTATTTTACCAATCCCCACCCTGCGGAGGGGTCGGTGACCCCACGGTCCAAGTCACACCGCCAATCCGCTTATCCTTTGAGGCTGGCATTAGTCTTGATTTACGTTAACTGACATGCTATTAGCTGCTCCATCACTTTCACCTGTCAGACTGTCAATCAACAGGGATCCACCGTGATGGGTAGGAATAGCATTGGAATCGCATTGGCTCATATATCTCCATGGACACGATGACAGTGGATGAGCGAAGGACATCATATCAGGTATCTCTCTTTGCCGTCGTGTCAGGGATATGTGAATGTTTCGCCATAAAATCGAGATGCTTGGCAACCTAATGTGGATAACAGATACAGTTATATTAAGAAAGTCATCTTTTGCATGTTGGAGCTTTAACATCTCCAATGGCCTGAACTGCCGTAAGCATGCCAATAAACAAACCCAAATATATTTAACCTTTATGTACTGCAGCAATTTTCCAACTGAAATAATCGGCTTCTAGATACACTGCTCTAAACACTGTCTCTGGTGTCAAGGGTACTGAGATATATCTCTGGAGAATCCTTCAAACATCATAAGCAGCACCAATTCTGAGGTGTTATGATGAGGCAGGATGACTTCTCAGACACTGACCCACTCCTCTCTCATAGCTAGAAATCAGTGGACATCTCATGAGTCTCTGGGCCCTGCCCACTCCTCCTCCTCCTCTTCCTCCTCAGCTGAAGTGTGCAATTTCACACTCCAACGTCAAACAGCCGGTCAGAAGGGGAATGTATGACCCACCCTGGCATTTGTCCTCATTTCTCTCTCAAATGTGCAAACACTATTACCCTTGGGTTATCTTAAGTGGTGTGGTGAAGATTTGCAGCGTCTCCTCTCTTCTCCCCGCTAGACACACCATCAAAACACGACAAGCGGCGGGGACAGAGCGGGGGTAAAAGACAGAGCGAGGCAGAGGGGGAAAGCGATGGAAATGGAGCAGATGTTTGTGTGGCGTTTGATTTGTGGCCTGATAAGGGTGCTACACAGGCAGCTGGAATTGATGGCTTGTTAGTGAGGACGGGCCCCTCTGTGAGTTGTTTTCAAAATGATTGATTTACAATAAAGTGGCTCCGGGTGTGTGCATGCAGGCAGAACTGATGCAGATCGATCCCGCTGAAATTGATTGATCAGCCATTTAACTTGGCAGTGTGTTTACCGAACAACACAGAGCAGGACTCTCCTCTCGGCATCTCTCCCCCCATAAAGCAAAGGAGAAATGCCACCTCTGGGCCTGTCTCATTGCGTTGACACTGGCAGCAAAAACAAGCCATATCAGAATATGAACCATAAAAATGTAATCATACAGTGAGAAACACTGGCATGAACGTTTACGATTGTGTACTTTATTCTGCTATCAACGTGTCCTTCTGCGACTTGGAGATACTATGCCTTTAAAAGTAATGACTAACGTGCTATATGCAAGGGGAGGAATACTGTGTGCCTTATCGCAGTGTCACATTGAGACTTTCAGGGGGACGCATAGAAATAACTAATAACAGTGGAATTCAGTAAACAAGCAGCTCGTTCTCTGCCATACTTAACACTGACACACCAACAACCTTTACTTGCTTTAGTACTGTTAAGATGACTATCATATATAATGTAGAATAGCCCTCAAGTGTTGAAGTGCCTCGTCTCTGGACAGTGTCTTCAGCAATTTTTCCAAACAGTGCATACAAGGGGTCTCTGTACATTTTATAAGGAGTTATATTGATGGATATAGCACAAGGACAATGTTTACCATGTGACCTCTGTGACTTTTCCTCACTTCCTGCCTGCCAAAACAAACCTCTCCACCACTCTGCTAAGGACTTAAATCACCTGTCCTCATCCTGTTATTTGGATAATTGCCAACAAGAGCAAGCTTTTCCATTCTCACGACAGCATGCAGAGGCCCCATCATGCTCCTTATTAACAATTTTACACACTTGGTCGCAGCGAGAGGGTGTCAGAATGCCAATAATATTTACCGTCTGCTGTGCGGGCTATTCAGGGGAGGCTGAGTGTTGCTGATTGCCCTGACAGAAGCTGACAGCACCCTGAACCTGAGATCCCTGCAAATCGACTCAGCAGAGTGTCTTCTTCGTCAGGCAGCAGGGTGTGCCTGTGGCCATGAACCAGGTGATGGAGCACAACACCGTCCATGAGTTAGAGCATGAACACAGACAAAGGCAATCTTTCTCTTCATCTTTAAACAGGTGCTGGCTGATAGAAGGTCATAATTCATATGAAAACAAATCTATGTCATATAGCCTCTAATATAAGGCCTGGCATCAGATCAAGGAGGAGAGTGATAGAAAATGTAATGCTTAGAAAAACATTATAATTTTTTTTTTTTTGTGTGTGTCTTTTTAATTTCCCTTTGAGAATAAACTATCCATTTTAGATGTCATTATGGGTCACTTAGTAAATCAATGAGCTACAACGTTTAAAATAATTTTCCCAAAGAGCTTGGAGGCAGGTAAATGAAACGGCTGTCTTGGGATTATTGAGCCTTCTCAGTCTCAGTCAATCCATCAGTCTGTAATGATTTCCATAACATTGATGTAAAAAGATGTTGACACCAATTATAGCCTTTCCCTTTGACCCCTGACGATTTAGGCTGGGGGTGTTATACCTCACATTCAAGCACAAACACAAACATGGACAGTTCACGTACCAAACATATCAATATGTGTGGCCACATGTGTGCATTAGAGACAGTGTGCTTGTGACAGAGAGAGAAATAAAGCGATCCGCAGAGTGAGCCCCTTCCCAATTCAGCCGTGATAATAGTTTCCATGACAATGAGGCATGCTCAGCACATCAGTTGTGGCCCAGATAAACAGTGATCCTTTACGCAAACAAGAAGGTCATTACAGCAGCTTGTCAAATCAATGCCCAGTGTGTCCAAGTTGATTAAGACATCTCCCCTCAGCTCTGACACTCCGTCAATAGCAGTAGGCGCGCAATGCTGTGGTGGTTGGTTGGGGGGTTGGGGGGGGGGGGGGGGGGGATGTGTGTGTCTATGTGTGTGTGTGTGGAAATAGCGGGAGTACACCACGCTCGTACACACATACACACACCTACGCAAACACACGCACGGTACTCAGATGATTGGAGTGAAATAGCCATCAGTCAGGGAGCCGAGGTGGACTAATGATTCCCTGTGCTGCCTATTAGAACTACATGACAACTCAATCCTGCTCAAGGAAAGAGAAATGGAGGAGAGGGAGATGGGATGGGAGGGGGGGTTGGGCAAGGAGGGGGTGGATAAAGACACAGAGGAAGAGAGGAAGAAAAGAAAAAGTGACCTTGTAGCAGCATCATTTGAGGCTGAATTAAATTGGCAAGAGCAGCTAATCTTTACCTGGGGGCGATTAACAGAATTAAAGGAGAACAACAAAGGCACAGAGGTTGGTGTTCTCTTTTTTTCTGCCTGACACTGCCATTTGAAATTTGTTTTCTTCTGGAAAAGTTGGCTAATCTTCGTCTCAGCCCGTCACTGATGTCGGATTTTCTATCTGACACACAAACACTATCAAGCTGTTATTGTACCTGGCGCTTTAACACGGAATCAAAATTATGTTATCATATCAGGCAGCTTGGGTTGCCATGTTGCAAATCATCTTTCTGATATTCCCAACCATTTTGACTATTTGTTCAAAGCCAGATCATTTTCCTCTGCCATCTTCAGATGCAATTAATGCTTCAAAAAACTTTTGTCAAACAATGGGATGCTATTAGTAGGAAGTGTATTGCTTCAAGTATAGCCTCTCTCTTCTCACAGGCTAATCAATATGTTTGGAGAGACAGACAAGGTTAGGCCTATCAGCCTGTCTGAGAGAGAGAAAGAAAACATTGCTAATACCCAAATGCGAAGGTTCACGGCTGAATTTTACCCACACATTGAGAGGAAGAAGCATAACAACCAATACACCTTTAGCTCAGGGACATCCAAACTAACTCTAGTGAGAAACTCAATATTTTGTGCTGTTGGCATTGAATCAACATATGCATATTTTAAATGATTTGTATAGTTTGTTGTGAGAACTCTACTTTCAAACAACTTCCAGCACAATTCTGGTTTAGATCCAAAGTCAAATAAATCATGCCAAGCAATTTTGTACAGACATTATCATGGTGGAAATAGACCATGTATATCATGAGGTTTGAATAATATTTTGCTTTATGACCACAAATACCTTCAAAACTAATATCGTTCTAATTGGACTTAAGTTGTTTCTTTGTGTTGTTGCTAGTCACCAAATGTTAAACTATGACTATGATATTATAGATGCTAAACTTCAGCATATAAGCTATTTTGTACATGTCTTTGTAGCATGTTGTTGCAAGCACTTAGAAAGCTGCTACCAGTTAATCCTGTTTGTAATATCAAAAGACTGATTTTCATGTTTTTAATTCTTGAAACCAAATCTATAAATGTAATGCAATATTGATTTTGCGCCTTTTCTTTTTCTTTGGAAGCTTCAAATAATGTCAAGCTATATCCACTAGACTTTGATTTTTACAATTTGTATTAGGTTTTGAAACAAGCTTTTTCCCAATGATATTTATGTGCATTACATACATTTCACACATTGCAAATAGCCAAGTTGCTACACTACAGAAGACAAATGAAAGCCAATAAGCTTCCTTTAAATACATGCTATCCACAGAGAGGGAAAACATACTTAAAACATGAGCTCCCTACCACTGACCGCCAATATTGCTCTCATAAAAGCAAGATTGGCTGCAGTAAATAGCTGCTCACCTTCAGAGTATTCATGATCTAAGGATTTCATTTGTGCTAAGCCATACCCCGGGGAGGTGGGCAGGATCTCCATGTCCTTAAAAATGGCCCCAGAACAAATCTCCCTCACCTTTTCCTCACAATTAGTCAGAGCTGTGATTCAAAAATGGACTGCCTCGCTATGTCACTGTCATCGTCCAAGGCCAAGTCGAGCAGTTTGAGTGGCTGCCCTCCGGAGGACCCCCCCCCCCCCAGATAGGATCTAAGAGCCTCAGGAAATACCACCAAGTCTCATACGCAACAGAACACACTCCTCCCCGGGTCAAACCGCTGTGGGGCCCATAAAGTGTGTATTCATATGTAATGCATGTACATTGTTTACAGTTCAAAGACATTCATGAGAGATATTTGTTTCAAAGTGTAATATCCTGCAAGCTCTAGGCTTCCCATGGTGATCTAGAACGGCAGTCACATACAGTATACTGCAGCAGCCAGCTACACAAGAGAGTGTGATATCATCGATAGGTACACATCACTTAGCTAAATGTACAGTACACTGTTTGTTCAAGTATTCTCTTGTGCCTCAATGGAGTCGTACAGGATTGCCCAGAAAATCACCCGACTCTCTAGAGGGCTTTTTCAGATTCTTGTTCACGTCCATGTGTCGGATAAACACACACACACACACACACACACACACACACACACATCAAATACACATCTTCACCCTCAGGACCTGGTAGAAAAAAAAAAGTAAATGCCAATATTTCCGGCTATTTTTTTTCAAATGTTTGATTGTTCAAGTCAAGCGTGTAAAATCAGTGGCTGATGATTTGTGTCATGTTAAGTATTAGCTGTAGGGCCCCTAGGGTGCGAGCATTAAAATGCCAAGATTGCATGTCCTTTGCCATACAGTACCATTCTGTATAATTACAGTATGTTGTCTGCCAAAAATAATATAGCTGTTGTTTTAATGATGTAGCTGAAGCAAAAAATGGTCTCTTTTTAATATTCATCTCGTAACATGCAACCATTTGAAAGTATTGTATTTCACATGTTTCTTATGTGTAAATGTGCTATTGTTAAAAGAACATTTTGGAACAAAGAGTCAACATTTCACTCAAAAATTGCATCAAACAATGTTTCACTTCAAAACAGAAACAAAACAAAAACATGTTGCATTGTTGTTGTACAATATTTAGCACTGACACTGACAATAATTAATATTCATGAGACTGCGACTTTTCAGCCCCTCAGGATGGTTAAATTAATTATGCTAACAGGGTCATTTAACGGCTTTATTCAAAGCAAGCAATTCTCATGCAATAAATGACACAATAATTACGCACACAATCTAACAAGAGGACAGTGACAAGTGGAGGAGTGACACACTCATCTCCATAAAGTACAAAGAACACATTTACACACACGCACAGACACAAAAAAAAAGAGAAGTAAAATCCATACAGGCAAGATGAAAGAATAACAAAACCCAGCTAACGGTTTTACATCCGCTGCAGCTTCTCTCTCTGAGTAGTAAATATGATTTGTTACCACGTGTTATTATTTAGCGTTATTCATCTTCTCTGTCAGTGCACACAGAGGGGTAATAGAAATGCCAGCAAGGTGGCTGATTTACTTAGTAAAATTTTCATCTCAAGGCTTGCGCGGCATGATTGGAGTCTGTAAGAGTAACGGGAAATCATGCATTATGTAGGCGAATTTGACACGACCTTGAGACTTCTCAGCACAGGCCATATATTACCATCAGAGCGACCTTCCCATCTCGAAGATACATCTGATGTGTTTAAGGCTGTTTTACAATGCATTAGGAGGGCTTTACATGTGCTGAGCTCACTTTATTTGCTCATACATTTCACAGGAAGAGTTTAGTGTCAGGCTGATGGGGGACCATTCACAGTGACTGAGTCACTTGTCGAGACAAATGGCCCCATGGATACAGGCCCAGGCGGCGGATAATAAGCATTTCAAAGCAAATTCCCACTTTTCCCTTTTTATTTCCCTTCAATATACAGCACATTTACTATTCAGTGAGCCCTTTCTGATTCCTGCTCATAGCCCATTCTGTTGCGATTGATTGACCTGCATCTTGAAGACAGAGATTGGATATAATTTTTCCCACCGAGTGATGGGGCGTCAGGATCAATATTCCCACTGTTGGTTAAGCTTTTGCAACCTTTAGAATATCAGCTTCAATTGATCTCTCTCACATAATTGTCTGTATTTTCAAATCATGTGCTGTCTTCTTTCTTTTGCACATGCCAATGTCATTTAGAAAGCCTCAAGGTCCTGTTATATGACCCGTTGAAATACCCAAGGTAAAGGGCACAAAACACGGATTCATTAGCATGTTACATTTATTGTCCATGTCTCCCTCTGTCTACTTTTCACCCCTGTGCAATAAACATGTGGCGAGAGTAAGGCCATTTGGTATTTCCATATAAAAAGCCCCATAATTATAGGGGGGATGAAGACGGTTGTTCCCCTTATCAGAGGAAATGATAAGGGAGTAGCAGGCCCTGTGAAAGAACAGAGTCCATTTTGATATAATTGGCAGTGGAATTATTTATGACATTAATTGCCACATTATCGACTGGCTGTCAGCTCCTGTGTCAGTCTGTCCATCTTTCTTAGCAGAAAGAGCCAACTCAGCCTAGTGCCCACTGACAAGCTAATTACTACAGCACAACCCTGAATGACAAATGTTACTCATCTAAGACCGGGCCCGGAAATAAGGGCCACTTTCCCCCCCCTTCGGCTTCTCTGGATCAAGTGAGACAGCAGTGTGCTGCCAAATGACTTCAGGTGCAGGAGGGAAAGAGTTTGTATGTCAGAGGGTGTGAGGGGAAAATAGCTTTCTAAAGCCATGGGGACAGTTAAATCTAAATCTCACCCCATCCTGTTTTCTGTTCTGCTATCAATGGCCAGTTGTCACTCATGAAGACAAGTCCCTTTTTTCTCCTTGTAAATTTGCATTAGCTCATGCCAATCCGTCATCAGGCTATGGGATGATATGTAGTGACAGAGTGATTGGTCCTCAGTCCCTTTGACAGTGAGTCACCCACTACTGTGCCTTTTGGGGAGGTGAATGAGCTGTGCCACCAATGCAATATATAGCTCAGAGATTATACAGTATCTAGATACATTTTAACATACCAAAAATCTGGAAAATATTGTCTTGCAATGTAATTAAAAAAATACAATATGCACTATATACAATAAATTCCATGTTTCATATGCATTGCATTGTGGTATAACCGTGTCCATTAACCCTCCTGTTGTGTTCCGGTCAAATCTGACCGATTTACTACTTTCATCACTCATTACTTTTGTGTTTTACATTTGATTACATCGAGGCTCGATGATATCTTCCACAGTAGACATTTGAACATACGAAATTGCTGATCACCACATTCATTGAATTTTGGGTGTTTTAGTCAACTTTGTAACACCCATGGTGTTCCCGGTCGAACAAACAAACACACCATGCACACACACCAATTTGATGCGTTTCCCGCTCTTATGTGCTCTTTTTTGATCCCTTATAAAAAAAGTTAGTTCTGAACTAAGTTCCAAACAAACTTTTCCTATAAGGGTCTTACATTTGATAAAGACTAAAATAATTGACCAAATACAACATTTATTAACAAATAATCTTCAACATTGCATCAACACTTTATGGATCACAACCACTTACCAAAAATATACAGATAATTTATATTTCTAAATCACAGAACATTCAACAATATTCAATTTTAATGTCTTTTTTGCAGGATATAATCTACACAGTATTAACTCAGTTAACCTTCCTGTTTAGCAATCATGTTACCTGCTGGTAAAACATTTCATTACATGTTACTTAAACGCTTTTATCCAAAGCGACTTACATACATTCAGTTCTGTGGACAATCCCCACAGGAGAAATTTGGGGAGAAAGTGTCTTACCCAGGGACACAACGACATGCTGACTGCAGTGGGGTTTGAACCTGAGACCCTCTGATCCAAACACCTACGCACAACCCACTGCGCCACACGCCTCCTAAAACTACTGTATCACAACTGTAAACAATATCATGATGAGTGCATACCAGTGTCATGAGTTATACCAGAGTCACTGCTGCTTAAAAGCACATCCAACATCTTTCTCACAAATGTGAATGCACTGGATACTCCAAACATTATTTTATATTTAGGATTAAATCAAACTTCAATTTAGACTTTTACAAAATGCAAGTTTCAAATGTTTAGTTTTTGGTGTTATGTTTTCAATGCCACATAATAAATAAAAATACATTAAAGGTATTCGAAATTCAATACAGATATTATACACAGGCATCCAGCAGTTGCTCACTCAAGTATGGATACACAGGAAATATACAGGCATATAGGTATGCCTGCCTTTCGAGTGCACACATGTGGCAGAGCAGCCTGCAGGGCTACTATAGAATGTCACTGATCTGCTCTGATAAAGTGGCGTGCCATTTGTTCAGCCAGGAAGTTCCCAAGGAGCAGCAGCAGCGACAGAGGTAGGGGTCATGGAGGGCATCGCCTACAGGTAGAAAGCCGCGGCTCACACCTTAATTAATCTACTGTCCGTGATGCCAGGCCTCGTGTTCATTCCCTTACAAGAACAAAGGCGCACGTCAAGCATATGTCAACCTACTCTGGCACTCTCCGCCCATCCCATAATACAGTTTGTGTTGGTATGGCAGCTTAGGATACGTCCCTGACGAGGATAGGAAGTGACACACACCAAACTCGGTGTGTCCCCCAGCCAGCTCCGGTGGCTCGGGGCCTGTCAATTCGAGCTCTGTCAGTGGCACTGGCTCAATGGCAGTGCCTGTGACACATGTCACAAAGTTTTAAATGTCTGCTCTTTTCAGCAGGATGGCTGGGCGCGCGCCGCAGCCAGGGGAAGGATGACATTTTGTGTCGTGCGGGGGGGGAAACTTGTTGTGGCTCCCCTCTTCCTACCTCCTCCGGCTGTCAGCCCAAGTTTCCTCTGAGCATGTCAAAACACAGACAAATAAATCTTGTCATTTTGAAACGCTGGCACTAGTGACCAGGCTCCTGAATGGCATGTCAGCTGGAATATGGTCACACAAAAGTGGCGTATAAGCTCAGGCCAGCGAGCATGTATACTCTTACAAGCACAACATTGTTAAACTAATAGAAATAAGAAATAAACAGACACAAATTGCATTAGGCCATCTCTGACCTTTCCTTCGTGTCTGTGGATGATTGACACACAGGATTGAAGTTCCACATAAATCCCATAAACAGCAAGTCCCTTCCCTCAAATTCATCACAATGGTTTGTTCAGCTACTTCACCTCTAAGTATATAATCAGTCCATTCGGCTAGACCTGAGAAGTCAGTCTGGGATATATTTGTAGCTTTTTTTATGGTTGTAATGATGAATAAACACAGGACTATTCAAATGCTGATTGACTCTTTTGGCAGGAACATATTATTAATGTGATGCATATGAATTTGTGAAAACAACTTTTTCACATGCCTCCCTAATAGAGGAATGTTTAACAACATCATAAAAAAACAATTTACAAACTCTCATACATCTTGTGCAGTGTAAAGTCTTATTTATCCAATTGTATGCTCCTTTGTTAGTATACTGTAGTATAAGGTTTAAGAGAAAATGTACCTGTTTGCCAATGGGTCAAGCTTATAACAGCGATTTGACAACAGACACCTTAGTTGAACCCTTTTAATCACTTGAAGACATCCAGCAAAGGCAATTTCATATCAGATCATCCAAATCACATTATACATGTGCAAGTTTCAGAATGGAAGGTTGCCTGTAGAACGGTAACTAGATGGTAACATATCACAGCAGTTACCTCAGGTTGTTGCACATTAAACATTATAATAAACACATGAACAGTGCACCGTAAACCATAGTGATCATACAATAATTCTAAAATATATATATATATTTAAAGTGGACCTATCATGCTATATTTAAATGATATATTGTAGGGCCATACCTATATAAGGTATATTTATACGTTTCTGTTTTCAAAATACCAAACAGATCATGCATTTTAGCCATGCCTCATTTCGCTCTATTTGCTGTTTGCTGTCTACGGGGCTGATTCTGTGAGCTGCAGCTGACCACGCCCCCTGCAGGAGAGGGGAGCCGTGCTCTGATCAAGTCAAGAGGGGGAGAAAAATAGATCTCCGTCCTCCGTGTTTTATTATATAGAGTCGTTATTCATTTGTTTTAAAGCTCAATAAATAACAAAGAAGACCTTTGACCGGCACTTTTCTAATTTTGTTCGGAAGATTTAAACTTTAACGGACATCTTGACCGGCGAAAGAAAACCGAAAACTGAAACTCTGCCGCACGGTCCCCTCGTTCCTTGGAAGAGGCGGAGAGGTGGGTGTTTGTCATCTGCTGGTGGACTACCGGAGAGAATTACAGTGCTTGCCTCGACGGGGAGGGATTGCATTGAATTAAAGCAGCGGGAGCAAACGCTTGCCTCGGGGAGGGAGAAAAAAAGCCACAGCGGAGAATAAACAGAAGGGTAACCATGGTAACTATGGGCGGGAAGTCTTCTTCGCTGCTTTTGTGGCATATGTACTACAGCGTCTCCAGCGCTTTCGAGCGGCAATAGCCGGCCGTGGCCCAACCCCACATTCCCCTGATAGGTGGAGAGTTGGCCCAATAGCCGTAGCGCCACTTCTGTGACGACATAGAAGTGTTCAAATCTGGATCAGTTTTTATCAGATCCGTTGCAGCCCCTTTTTTAGAGATTTGGGTATGGAGGAAAATAGAGAGGGTTGTGTTTTCTGACACTTGGTGAGTTCCCTGGAACACCGGGGACACATATTCATGTATAAAAGATGTACAAAAGTGCATTTTGCATGATAGGTCCCCTTTAAAATAGTGCATTTGGACACTACAATTGTAGAGAAAATATGACAGTGGTTACAATTTTCTGAAGAGTAAGCCTTTTGCTTTGTTAGTGAAGGGACCATTTCAGTATGAAGTAGTTCATAGCACAGAGTCGGGAACAATTAAAACAAGGAGAACATGACACCATACTGTAATACATAACACCATACCTGGAATGCATACTAGGTTACAACTCTGTTCTTCTTTGAAGCTGGTATTGGAATGTGTATACATTCAAAGCTGCATTAAATACCTCTTTACACATGTGCTTTAACATACAGTACACACCTGCAACAGAAACTGACCAAATCATGGCTTATATTCTCTAAGAGAGACAGATCAAATTCATTCAAACAAAAGAGGGAAAAGCATTCTTCAGTTTGACACAAACTTAAGAAGATAGACTGAGCTTGCCTTAAGTTTGGACTAAAACGCTTAGAAAAGTTTAACAAGGCTTTATAAACATGTTTATGCCTTAAATGTTTTAAACAGCAGTTATATGTGTGTGTGTGTGTGTGTGTGTGTGTGTGTGTGTGTGAGAAATGGAGACAGAGGGGGAGAGAGAAAGAGAGCACAAGAGAGATGAGTCCATGTCAAGCCCCAGGTGTGTGACCGTCACCCCTTTCACCCTTGATTAGTGGCATCGTGGACGGGTGATCCATCATGGCTGTCAAAGAAAAGGATGCAATTGTTTGGGTGTGTTTGTCACTGAAGAGAATAGAGAAGAAAGAAAGAGAGATGCTGTCTTTGCGTGCTTGTGTGTGTTGTGTGTGTCTGTAGTTGTGCGGATGCTGATGCTTAGAGGCAATCATTTCAGTGGGAGTGTCATCTCTGACTCTGAGCTGGAAGCAGGAAAGCAGAATCAGACCCAGCTCAGCAGACAGGGCCGTAACTATAGGGCTGGAATGCAAACTTAAAAAAAAAAACTAAAACCTTCCACTTGAATAACTAAATATTATTTGTGAACTTTAAATCTGTTTTTCCAGCGGGAGATCAGGTAACTCAAATATCACCAGTCTTTAATAAATAGGAGATTGATTTTCTTCTCTTTCCTTCTGGTAACATCTCTTGTCACTCTTTTTTCTTCAGCGGCTGTCCATCAGAGTTGGTCGTTTCGGATGAATCTGTTGCCTTCTGAGTGCTTGCCGTAGTAGACGTAGCGACACTTGGCGAATATCCCTAAAAACAGAGGGAGACAGTCAATTGAGCTTGTAGCTTGAAAAACAACTGAGAAATTGACAAAAGAAATGCATTTGAATGAATTAACCTCCTTTTCTATCAGGATTAGCACTGTAACTCTTGGTATAGTTTAGAAACAAACTGAAAAAACACCAACTAGACTAGTCCCTTGTTTCTTGCCATATTCACATATATAATAGCAGTGTATAATTTATAGATGAGCAGCAATGTTCCCGAACCTGTAGGGCGAGACCTCTCAAGGGATCTATAAACAATATACCAATGTAGAGACATTCAAAACAACATTTTAGGATGTATTACCTGCATTTAATTCGTTGGACCTTAAGGACAAACACGATGAATTTCAGTAAAACACGTCCAAAGCAAACAAAGACATGTTTTTTTAACACATCCAAAGGGTCTAGCTTCAAATGGCAGGCATGAACTGTAGGCTGGGAGGTACTGCTGGGAAATAAGAGCATCTTGTTCTAAAGAGAGACCAGTGTGGCCTCGGGGCAGGGACTGACAGTAACAAGCTCCCAGCCACCCACACACACCCACACAGACACACACACACACACACACGCTGACCCATCACAGCTACAATTATTCAATAATTAGCAGGCATGGTATTTTCATTTATCCATATTAGACCTCTAAAATATGCTTGATAATACAGATACATTTTGGAGTTCAGAACTTTCTTCAGTGCACCAATTATGCAATATATTTTATGGTGCCGGAGCTACTGAGAAGTTGCATGTATCTCATAGTGAAAGTTGAGCAAATGTTTGCTCATACATACACAAGTTAAAATTCTTAAAAAGAAGCAACATCCCAGAGCAGGGATTCAAGATGGCCGTCCGTGTTTTCTTTTCGTAATGAGAGGTGTTGCTGTCCAGAGAGGGGGCTGCCCTGCGCTCTGTGGCTGCTCTGCTCAGATGTCACAGTCCTGCCACTTGATGAATGTGGCCGGGCTGCAGCTAGGTGTCACCTCTCACCAAATGAGGCAAGGACAAGTGGCATTAGTGCTGTCAATGATCCTCTGACAGCAGAACAGATACAGCTTTCGCCAGGCTTTTTAAATAGACATCAAGTGTATTAGGGGAGGAGGAGGGGGCCGGGACGAAGACAGGGCAGAAAAGGAGAGACTTATGGGAGAGGCGGTGTCGCAGAGGGATGAGGGGTGCTCCGAGCACTAAGTCCAATCACATAATCCAAAGAGACATTGTCAAGGGCGGGAAGAGAATGGCAACTAAGTGACAGAAAGCAGAGACGGGGACAGAGATACTGGTGCCATATTAGTGCCAAGCATATTCTGATGCCACCCTCAATTCTAACCAAACCTGACACATCGCTCTCGTTCCCCCACTCTCTCTGACTCTTCAAAGTAGGCTCCCCCAAGTCCCACACACACATGTGCACATATACATAACGCAGACGTACACACAAACATACACACACCAGTCCCTCGCAGCAGTAGTGGGTGTTCTGTCAGGCGGAGGAGCAGTACAGCAGCAGCAGCAGCAGCAGCAGCAGCAGCCCACAGGCCCGGGGACAAGCTCAGTCAATCTAAATCTGGACTTTGTAGTGGAGCAGTGCTCATTTCCCCTCATAGCCCAGCTACTTGAGGTGATCCAAACACTGAAGTGTGAGGAGCTGTCACCTCCGATAAAATCCGAGACCAGCTCCATGCCTGCCTGCTCCCCCGGTGTGTCAGGGGAACATATACGTGTGTGCGCATGTGTGTATGCGCTCCTGTGACAAGGAGGAGGTTGGCGTGGGGGAGGTGAATTCCAGCTGCCGTGATTTGCCTGGGGATATAGGTGCCACGGCTGGAGACTGGGCTTGACACCACAGGACTCGGGGTGTCTCACAGCACTCTGATCACATGGGCGTCAGGGGCCTTTCACATATTCACAGCTTACCCGGCGAGAAACTCACTCTCTCCAGGAGTGGGGCCCTTAAAGAGATTACCCACTGAGGTACAAGAACCAAGACGCCTATATGACTTTACCTGGAGGGGATATATTTGTAGGTTGCAACCAAAGCCTTTCAGAGATAACCTTCACAGATGAAGGAACTAAAGCTAAAGGACCCTCAAGACTCTACACTCTGCTGAGCTCGTCACTAACCCGTGGGGACTGAGAAGGATCGGAGGGAACACATTCTGAGAATCTCCTGCACCGATCCGAAAACTCCGGCAGTGTGTGACCTGTAACTCTCCAACAGCGCTTTAAACCAAAAGCTATAACTGTGATTAAAGGAGAAGAGGACGAGTATATTAAGGGAAAGAACAGAACAAGTACCAAGGATGAGGTCTGTTTCCCAGTGGGTGAAAAGTACCTTGAAAAAGTGCCTCTTCATTTTCTGTGCAACCTGGCTCAAGCTCTGGGTGCAATTCAGCAGTACATTAAGCAGTATGTTTCTGCATAAACACATTCCAGTTCGCTGCATTCCCTTCACAGCGAGAGCTTGCTCCTATTACGGGAGAAATAAGGAGAAATATGGGCTGGATGGAGACACAGAAGGGAATAACTAAGCCAAACTCACTCTTATATAACGCCTTCTGAGGCCCCGCTCACGCCTGTGGGGTTCCGCCTGATGAACGGATACTTAATAACAAGTGGTTCAGAGCCAAACCCAGTAGTCTACAATATCCTCTGTGTATCCTAAGCCATGGATGAGCAAACTTGAATCAACACCCACGCACTCTACCATATACACATTATCCCTGTACACTTTTATCTCATGCACACAACCATTGCACACAGTGAGAACAGTGGGAGCAGCCATTAAAGGGACAGATTTACAAAGTGATGTGGCGGCTACTGTTTCCATCATGCCCTGGTGGAGGAACAATCAGGTCTTTGTTCTGCATATGTCACGCGGCACCTTGTTGTTTTTAAGGGGAGTAGCTAACCCTCTTGTCTTTATTAAAAGGTCGTACAGTCTGTATCTTCTATCTTCCTCTTGGATAATGCTGCAGTGTAAGTTCATCGTCAGACAGTCTGGTCTTTTCCAGAGCTGATTACCCAAAGCATGTGTCCTCTCTACGGGGGCTTGATGGGCCATTCTGCCACAGTGTGAATAAGCCAGCTGTACAAAGCCTCCTATGAACAGTGCTCAAACACCAAATCAACACATATGGTAACAAAAGTTTTTTCTTCTTTTGAAGACAACATTTTTCTACATGAAGTATAGGGCCATTAACTTATTCCTGCAGACATTTGAGGATTTTAATGGAATTCTGACAGGGGTACATGTGTTATACCTGATTTCCTTGCATAAGATGACCATGAGGATATAAACAATGGTTGATTAATTCAGTTAAGATCAGTTCAAATCTGGTGATAAATCAAGTCTTAATAACTATAGACCCATTTCTTTACTACCACAATTTTCAAAAATCATGGAAAAACTCTTCAACAACCGTCTGGAGTCATTCCTCAGCAAATGTAATATACTATGCCCCAGCCAATATGGATTTCAGAAAAATCACTCTACTTCTTCAGCACTAATTGAACTGGTTGAAGAAATTACCAACAACATTGAGAAAAAAATGATTACAGCTGGTATATTCATTTACCTTAAAAAGGCTTTTGATACTGTGAACCATACTATACTGCTACACAAATTAGAACATTATGGCATAAGGGGTCAAGCAAAAGAATGGGTTAAGAGTTATCTGATAAATAGGCTACAATATGTGGATATAGACGAGGCAAAATCAAACAAGCTTCCTATAACATGTGGAGTCCCTCAAGGATCAATTTTAGGTCCAAAACTGTTTCTGATTTATATTAATGACATTATCAACACCTCAGACCTGTTCAAATTAATTCTGTTTGCCGATGTTTTGTTCTCTGCTCCCATCATAATCTTGGCGATCTTGTTAAAGGTCCCATGTCATGCTTTTCTGGTTATTACCCGTCCCCTTGTGTGTTATGTAGGTTTTTCTGCATGTAAACGGTGTGCAGAGTCACAAACCCTCAAAGTACACCCTATAGCGAGTAAAACTCTAACACAGAAAATCCCTGTCTATGCTGCCCCAGAACGCCTCGTTGGAGATTTCTCTTTTTCCATTGTTTACTTCTTGGGTATAGTGACGTATTTGGGTAAAGTGACGTAACGTAACGGCTCCGCAGATTGGTCCAAATGGAGCCGTTACGTTTGGACCAATCCGACATCCCAAAAAAAAGTATTACGAATAGTGTTGGTGTTGGTAAATATGAACACACAACTCCCATATTTAAAAAACTCAATCTATTAAAAAGTGTTGACATAGTAAAGCTTAAAACAGTACTGATTATGCACAACATTTTCCATAACAAAATGCCTAATAACATTCAAAAGCAGTTCCAAACTACAGTCAGGAAATACCCAACTAGGCATCCAACTGGTTGTGTAGCAAACCCTGTAGAACGACCATCAAATCACACAGCTTATCCATAATCTGAGTTAGAACGTGGAATGGACTTCACCCAGACCTTTCAAGTATCACTTGTCATCAACAATTCAAAACTAAATTAAAAAAAATTCTATTTGCAGATTACTCCAGCTAACAAATATTGGATATTCCCAGAATCCTTTTTAAAAAAAATGTATTTAATATGGTCTACATTACTTTTAATTGATGTTGTCCTTCTTATTTCTTTTCATTGTTATGGGGTTGAATTATTATTTCAGCCCTGGAAATTGCCTTGCAATATTTGTATTGGGGTATATGAGTGCATTTGCGCACTTATACACTTGAACATATGGTGTTTATGTATATTTTGTGTATGTGTGAACGTATGAATGTAAAAAAGTCACTTGAAAATAAGTGTTCATAATGTTTATATACATATATTATTATTATCATTATTTGTTTTTTATACATGTGTACATATGTATATATTTATATATAGTATTTTCATTTTCTAAAAGGGTAGTTGAAACTGCTATTGACATGTGCAGAAAATTACCCTATATCTAGTTTGTCCTATATATATATATGCATTTATTTTGTATCTAGTCCTATAGATATATCCATATATATATATATGCATTTATTTTGTATCTAGTCCTATAGATATATCCATATATAATATATATATGGATTTTTCTTTTTCTTGCCCTAACTTTTATTTATTTATTTTTCTCCAGTTTTCTTTATTTCTTTGTACTCCTTAATTTCTATACGTTTTTGACGCAATAATGCCAATGTTATATTGATGCCAATGATGATTCACGGGAGGGCTACTTCCCATAAGCTATGCTTCAGCCCTCCCGCTTCTACTAATTTTGTTCATTTTGTGTGTACGAATTATACTTCTTCGTTTTTGTATGAATTTAGTAGAATAAATTATAATAACATTTTTTTTTTTAAAGTGTGAGTTAATTGTTTCCGAGATTTCTGGCTGAAGTGAATCTGACTATTTGAAAGACTGTCTGATTTTGTCTTGCTGAGTAGATAGTATGTACCATCTATTTCTAGCCTGTTCCAGTGATCTCAGAATTATGCAATTCTAGTTCTAATTCTAATTTGTGTCAATGTTCATTATTTAGATTTCACAGTCAATTTTACATTTACATATACCATCATTTGTAAATATTTTGAGGCTTGTTGTGAGCGGCCATGGGCCACTTCGGGAGTTCTGACACAGCCTAGCTCCCTGCTAATCTAAAATGGGCAAAAAGGTTGACAATCACTAGAGTTGGTAGAGATTCTGGTGATGTAGCAGAACAGGCTGCTAGCAACAAGCAACCTGAGAGGATATCCTCAACCTCTCAGCCCTTAATTATACATACATTTAGGTCCTTATTTTATTTGAACCAAACGGTTCTCCACAACAGGGAAATCAGTTACAGCGACCAAACGCCTTTGTTTTCTGGGCTGTAAACATGTCAATTCTGCTGTAAAGTTGGACATTTTAACCCGGGGGACTGGTGATTGACTCACTTCAGGAGCCAGCCTCAAGTGGCCATTAGAGGAAATGCATTTTTTCGCACTTCTGCATACTTTATTTTGTACCTGCAGAGGCTGCTGCTTGACATGTTCAGCACCTCTAAAAACAACTGACAAAATGATTTAACAGAGAATACATTGTCAATACTGATTTTTTTCTAAATTCAGATCAAGCACTAGAACTAGGGCGTCTGTTCGTAATTTATAGCCACATTAATTCATATAGCCTGCTTCAAAACCCTGCATTGAATCAGCACACACACACCTTTGTGAATGCTTGGTATACACACACACTTACAAGGGAGAAAGAGAGAGAGAGAGAGAGTCAGAGAGAGGAAGGAGATGGAGTGGGTTTAATGATTGTTCCTGCATAAAATCAGCTTGACTCTTTTCAAGGGCCATCAATATGTCACAGAAAGACACATCCAACGAATGTAGCTTTTAACATCAAGGTTATCTATTCTCGGCATGAACCCACTCCCTCCGCTTCTCGTACTACCTCCTTTTCATATCAAACCTCTCCTCTCCTCTCAACTGCTTCCACTTTGTCTTTCTCCTTCACCACACTCTTTACTCTCTTATTTACTCTCTTTGATTCCTCTCTTTTGCTCTCTGTATTATTTTGCATCCTCTCCTTTTTAGTCCGACCCTCTAGTTCGGCACTTAGTCGAAATTCCATCAGTGCTGCCATTTCTCAGGGAAAAAAAGCAATGAGAAAAAAAGCCAATTAACAAGGCAATTACACTTTCTGTATTATCTCCAAGGACTGAAATAACACTGCTGGGTAGACAGGGGGGAGGGGGTCAGGTGGAGCTGGGGGCAAGCATCCATAAGAGTTGGTGTGAGAGTGACTTATGAGCTTGGGGCGTAGGCTGCTGTGAGCCAGGGCCATTATTGTGGACACAATCCATCTCCGGCTGTCCTTTTATCAGTTCAGTCCAACGTCATGAGATGGAGTCGCCACCTCCTCTCTATAGGGAGGCCTGCAGATAGATAACTCCCCTGCGTCCCATAAACCAACAGCCAGTGGACTGTGATTCAGCCTACTGAGACGCGGGCTGGCACACACAGCACATTGCCACAGACAGAAATGATATTGTTCTGCTCAGTATTGGTATGCTGAATATGTTTGTCAGTGTGTGTATTTTCAAAGCCTCACATTGAATATGGGAATAGGTATTTGCTCTTGTGACAAAATGTGACTAAAGTTGGGCTCAATTTGGCCAAAAGGTGCCAGTAAAAATTAAATGTGAGGTTATACTCCCCCCTCTCCCACTGGACTACAGTATAACACCCCACCCTCACTCAGACACTCAATTCCAGCACCAGACACTTTTTACGCTGCTATAATGTACATTCCCAAAGATATTGAAGTGACTGTTATTTTGTATATATTGATTGTTGTGTTTGTATCTTGATGTGTGCATATGTATAAATGTGTATGTTGATTGTGTATATATATACATATTTATAAATATTTTAATATATATTTGTATTTTTGTATTTGGGATTGTGGGAAACGGTATTTCGATCTCTCTGCCTGTACACACAAACTGAAAGATTGACAATAAAGTTGACTTTGACTTTGATATTCATACAGGACATTTTACCTCCAGGAGTATTCTTCCACACATCAACCAGCTATTTTCAACCATAACATATGATAAACATATAAAATAAATGTATGTCACCTCTTGTGGTGTGGTCATTGTAAAACGTGTGTGTGTATGTGGTATTAAAGGTGAGCATAGTAAAAAAAAGAGCACTGGGAAAAGTCACTTTAGCAGAACATTTGGATGCCCCCGACATTTCTCACAAAATAAATGAAGGCTTAAGACGACATGTTGAAACTAAATCCATCCTGCTCCATATTTTCTCTACAAAGAGACTCTTTTGCCAATTAATTACCCATCTACCATCTGATATGTCAACCACCTCTCTTGGGACTCAAACAAAACTCCTGTGTGTAACTTTGAAAATTAAAGTGACATTTGTCCTCTCCCAATACAAAATATTTAGTCCATTAAACATAAATAGCTGTCATTATGATGCATGCCCTGTGCTCAGGCCTTCCCTGTTCGCCTCCTGGCTGTTTACTGCGGCCAAACAACTGCAGCGCCTGCATGTTCTCAACTTCAGCGTATTGATTACACTTTTAAATAGCTGCCATATAACCCTGGGACATCAGGAAGATTAATTTGCGTCAATGTTCATCTGTAATTCATTAGCCATTTATACTCTCCACATCCACACAGGCTATGAGGGAAATGCGCCCCATTTTTCACCCAGGCAGAGAGAAAGAGGGATGGAAGGAGGGGATTATACTGCCTACAACAGGAGGAGTACTCTAACCATACTCCAACCTTGCTATGCACCCTTGGACAGTAAAACCTCCAGCATGAACAGATATTAAAAAGATATATCATGAAGTATTGAGAAAAGTACCAACTTTTCGCTATTAGGCTTAATTCATTATAATTTGCACTGATATTCTTGCCTGATCACAAAATGATATACTTGTCAGTTACACTGGAGAAAGACAGCATTACTGTTGATTTTTGTTTGACGTCAGACTTTCCCATATTTGCCATTTTGTATACTTCCTGTCAGTCAGTCAGCAGTTCGTCTGTCATGTTTTCACCACAGTGTATATAAACTAACACACAATGTAAACAAACACATTCTTGAGCTTTAATTCAATATGATGAATAGTGTTTTTGCTTCCACTGTAGCAGCGCACACTTTTATTTCATTTCCCTTCAGAGATCGAGTGAAATAGGAGGGAGATTTAGGAACTGTGTCCATGACTCAGGTAAAAACCTCACACACACAGAGGGCCAACAAAGGATAAAAAAGACAGAGAGAGTGTGTGAGTGGGAGATGGAGATGGAGAGTTGAAAGATTTGCTATAGCCACAGGCTGATAGGCTGTCAGGAGGAGGTTGCTGGGTCGTGGCTCAACCAGCTCTGATCAATAACAGGTTGATTTTGCCTCATGATTCTCCTTAAAGTGTAACAATAACACATTCTGTATGGTTTCATACGCTTCAGAAACTGAGAGCTACTGCTATAGAGGAGGCTAGTCACATTATTAGGGTCAATATTGACACATTTAACAGAGGGATTTAATTAAAATACAGAATAAAGCAGTTAATTAATAATCAAACATGTATTGGGTATGTTTGATGTTATCTGCAACATTGGTTCAAGACTGAAAAATGACACTCCATCACTGTCAGTTCACTAAATGGCTATAATCAAACACTTTAAATTGAGGATGGCATTATTCATTGATGGGTGAGTAACAGTTATAACCAGATAAATGCCTATCAGTCGTTGTACTTCCAACTTATGAGGATGAGAAGGAAATTGAATTCCAGGGCACATCAATTTTGACTGAAGAAAGAGATTACGGTAGTGGGGGGTCTAATGAAAAAAAAAAAGATGAAATTAATTTCACTGACATTTATCCCACATGGAGTCAGGAGAGAACACTGGTTACAGTAGCTCTGGAGTCGGGAGATAAGAGGAAGGTTGTTTAAGGCGGGGGATTGAGACAGTTTACAAAGTCCTAAATCCCCTTGGAGCACCTCTCTCAAGGCATCCATATAGCCGGCTCACTGACAACACCTTGCATACAAAAAAGAAAATCTTTCCTGTAATGACACGTTAGGTTTTGAAAGGGTTCGTCTACCCTTAAGGGCACATGAAACCTCTAATGACGCCAGTAATCATAAGCGCTCATTTGCCCGTCAACATGTGGATCACAAATCACCCCTCTCGCACAGCACACGGCCTGACACTGATCGATTGTGTTCTTCATTACACCCAGGATTTCTAATTAAAAGAAAAGCACAGATAAGTGGTTCAAACCCCTGACCAAAATAGAAAGAAAAAGTGAAAATCGCAATTAGAGGTTTGGCTGTGTTCGGTAATGGTGCCGTTAATAAGAGCGGCTGGTGAGTCACTCAATGAAGGTTTAATCACTGGGACAGGATTCAATAACAAAAGAGCATAATATTAATCACCAGAGAGTGATAACTTCACTGTTCATCTCTTTGACATTGGAGGAAGGGATGAATTAATGATGCTCTCCATCCGAACACATTAAATAATAATTATCAGGCAAAACAGCATGAAAGGGACTGCATAATGAACCCCATTGTCAGGTCAATTACAAGCACATAAAACTGTTCAAAGGGAAGTAGCTTGTTACCAGATAGCTGTATTAGAAAGGACAGCAGTGGCTTTATCGGAGGAAGGTGCTCGGCGACCTTTTCCCTCTGATATCTGGACTTTAAATGCGTTGAGGGGTTGAAATACACTTTAAACTTAGAGGGCACTGAAACTCTGTCAAGCTGAACAAGCCTACTGCAAAAAGCGGGAAGAGTTCAGCGAGGCACTCACCGAGGAACACATCGGAAATTGGTAAGCAAAAGATAAATGACATGACAATGACAGTGTTTTGCCTGCTCTAAAGCAATGTCAGTTGCTAAGTGCCATGTTAACTAAACTCAACAACACAGACAATGATGGACTTAACGCATCAGCGGACAAAATGGCACCTCACTACCTGTCAGTGGCAATTTCCATCAAATCAAACATGGCCAGACAATTTAGCCAAGAGAGGAACTGCTGCTTGAGTTTAACAGATGCATAAAAACATGCACACATGGCGCGCATTGTGCAGAATTGTGTTCCTGCATCACATCATAACATAGTTGTTTCACAAAGCTCTTGTCTTTCACTCTGCACCTAGGTTTTCCTGTAGCTTCATGAGCTAGACATCAATTACCGCATGGCTTCTACCACTCTCTTAAACAAACAGCCTGGCAACCTCCAGCGTGACACATATCAATACTAATCTGACATCTTGTTCAACAGTCGATCCCCTCAGACCCTGGCTGGCTGCACCTGCCTGACTGGCGTGTCCAGAGTTGGCTGTACTCCTTCACACTTCCTTCCCCTGCAGACATCAAACACTTATTACTCCCCATCCTGGCCCTGCTAACTGACTGGCCTGTCTGGGCCACACGGGGACCCCATTATTAGAGTCATTTCAGTGCCCATCCTGACGCCTGCTAGGCAGTTCTCTACCTGGGGCTCCTGCTCCCTGCCTGCCCGACTGAGTGCCTGGCCAGCCACACAGTGATTGGACATGACATGGTGACAGAAAACAGGGGAGAAGGGCAATAGAAATAAAAGAACAGAGATGGCAGAGTGAGCCGGACAGAGACGGGGAGAGAGGGAAGGTGGGTATGTTAGCCGGGGCCCTTGTGGCGTAGGGTGGGCCCATCAACACGGATGAGCGTTAGCCAAGAGCCGCATGTCACAATGATGGAGGGGCTGGATCACTCACATCAGAGCTTCATCTGACTGGAAGATATCAATCTCCAGGCCTAATACAAGAGGACATGGTAAAATATCCTTTAACATTGCTCTCCCACCCTGGCTTTGTGTCCCCTGCTTCTGTCGCTGTCACAGCTGAGAATGGGTGTAACCTTCATTGTTGGACCTCAATCGACCATACTCATTTTCACATCCCATTTCCTCTGTCTCTAGCACTGACAGTCAAATTATGATGGACAAAACAGTTCCTTGACATGTGGCATTTAGCACAATGTGTCACTATATCTGGGAAGAAAAAAGAAAAGAAAAAAGATCAGCACACATGTGCAGTGTCAAAATCAGGGATTCTATCATTTATATTTCAACAGGGTTTTTACAAACATTAACCAAATTGTGGTTTCTAATTTTTTTGTTTTATTGACAGTTAAGCGTTTGGAAGTCAATACAATGAGAACGACTGCATATGCATATGAGAATATACTTAAACTTAATAAATGTAATTTCTACCCACTTGGGTCTTTATTTTGCCAATACTTTAATTCATTCAATGTCTTATTTAATTCATAATAACTGTATATACAGCATGTTTATACTGGCTTTAGAAATATTGCCAAAGGACTACAGTTTTAAGATATTTATTGGCATATTTAAAGAATGTTGATTTATGTATGTGATTATTATAAATATCGACTAAGACTTAATATTTTCAAACATTTCAAAATTATTTACAGGAAACAAGTATGCATGGCAGCCAGTCAATATGAATGAAGAATAACAAATACTGTAATTGTTCTTAGTGTAAGCTTGAAGCGGTGAAAAATGTATATAGTTGTGTCAAATGACATGCTGTCGCTTCTTGCAGGAATTTAAACAAATGAACCCACAGTAGCCAATCAGGTGTGAGGCAGAGGTGATGATAGGTTTGTGTTGTGTGGAATATTTCATACTCCTCTGGCCTCCCTGGGCCCCATTCAGACGGATGGCTCCACTGTAACTCTACTTCTCTTAATTAATATGACATATCCCCAGTTCATATGCAGAGAGTGAGGGAGGGGACAGAGAGATGGAGGTATGAGGGAATGATTAACTGTGGATCGGTCCCTCCTCGTGAGAAATGAGCTTGCCTCTTCTGCTCTCCCCAGTCCTCCCTCCTCTCTTCATTTCCGTCTCCCTCACTCTCCCTTCTCCCCGTCTCTCTTTGGCTCACCTCATGTCTTTCTGCGCCCTCCCCTCTTGTTCTATTTTGCCTTATCTCTGTCTCCCTCTCTCTTCTCCTTTCCCCCCTGACACTCTCGGACTGTCCCCAGCCCCCTGCACATCTCCTGACAGGTAGAATAATAACGCTCGTACATCACTGCCCCGAAAAGTCCAATAACCTAAATCTTCACTTGCCACACACCCCGGGACTCAATTACTTTATTGACATGTAATCTTCATAAGGGGAGAAATATTGAGCATGTAAGGTCAGCTGGTTATGAAGACATATTATCATATTATCTGCATGAGGGTTGTAGGGGCTAGGACCTGACAAAGCTAATTATAATGGTACATGTTTCAGAGCTCAGAGCGTATTATCTGCTTGGCTGCTTGGTTGAGCCACAGCTGAGGTATAGAGGAGAAGGGGATGAGATTTCAAACCTAATAGGGGCTGGATGTCATCTCAGGGCATGGGAATTAATGAAGCCAAATATTATCGACTGCACATCACAGCACTAATATCCTTGATTTGTTCATTGTGTTTGTCAGGATTATCTCGCCATAGTGTAATGGCTAACAGTATATCACAATACAAGCTGACCAAGGAGGACATTTACAAAAAACTGTACAATAGCAAAAATAAAAAATCTCTTCAAGTATCGAAAGAAACTATAAGTCGTTAGTCCTATAGTTTGAGCCGTTCCTCAGCCAAAATGTCACAGTGGGTTAGTGATGGCAGGAAGGACAGATGCCCATGGCTGTGTTATCGTTTCCTCCCAAGGTTATCTTAATATCATCCTTTCAGTTAGGCTATTACAATATACTGCCTGCAACATAAAGCAAAAACAATAACACTGGTACAACACATTCTACAATAGATCTACCCTGTAAAATTCTCTTTACCATAAGGGTTCAATGCTAAGAAGGAAGCTCGTTATTTTTACCAGAAACACATGGACATGGATCAGAGGGCAATAAACAAACAGTAGGCTAGCCCTGAGACATTGCATCTCAGGGTCACAGTATGCAAACAAAGAATCCCACCGCGAGACATGTGAACATGTTCATTTCACTTAATCCAATATCTTGCCCTCTTTCCCCATCTCTGTTATCCGGCTGTCCAAATCTTTCGCTCAGAACTGCTGCTGCAGAGGATGCCTAAAATGGTGTAGAGCGGTTGGCCAGCGCTGCCAAAGGTTATGTGTTAACACTTGCTAATGGTGTCAAATGGAAAGACATATTTTAGCTTTCTTTAGAAGGTCTTCAGGCACTCAAAACCCCAAAGAATGGAAATCTTCTATTTATTTACACTGTAATAATCACTTTTCAAAGTTTTTATTCCTTACATACATTTCTCACTGAGGCTTTATTGTCTCTCTTTTTTTATATATATTTCAAAACAGTAAAAAAAACTGAAGCTTGTTCTCTCAATAAAAACAACATCCTGTATACAACTCCATACTTAAAGAATTACATATTTCAAAACTCATTTGATAAGGTTTGATGGATATGATTTCTGAAGTTTTGTTTTCAGTACGTTGTTCAGAGGAAGTAAACAGCCTTTAAATCACAACAATCTGGGATAAACTCATGTGTTTAACTAAAACGACTCAGTCAATCCAATCATCTTGCTCTGCAGCCACATAATGTGCCAGAAACTATTTGTAGATCAAATTATGATGGTAACATAAATTGTCCGCTCATATCATCATGACAGAGAAACCTGCTCAGTCTGTTTAAAGAGACTTCAGTAAATCAAAGGGACAGATTAAAAGGTTGTTTTGGACTTCCTGGCATTTCGGTGACCTCGCTCTTTTCATTTGTTGAGTTGGAATGTTGATGCCAGTACAAACCATAAAAGACCTGCTACTTCCTGTTACCCAGGCTCGCCTTTATATTCTAAGAGAGATAAAATGCATGTCAGTTCAACAAAATAGCTCATATCCAGTTGACCCTATGGACTCTAAGGCAGGACAAGCTGACCCAAAGATCTGAAACACTGTGTCTCTGTTTGGTGCCACGCAGATGTTGTTCATTCAGTCGGACAGCGAATGTAAGTACATAGAAGCTCAGATCCATAGCACTGGAATCCCAGCAATAATGGCCTTCTCTTCTTTATACAAGCAGAACATCCAAACAAGGCTTTCACACAGCCCGATGCAATGAATAATCGAAATGGCACTTAATGTGAGCTATGCTGATACTCCGACAATAGTTTGTGTTCAGACATCACAGCTTAGTGTCTCCCAATTGTATATTGATGCTGAGGCAGTTGACAATAAATCACTGGATTCACCAGTGAGTGAGAAAACAGTTTAGACAATGGCCCAATGGAGCTTACCGTAATTGACAGATGAGTTCAGCTCTTTCTGCCACAATAGCTTTAGAGCATTGAGGGTACCTGGGAATTATGGTGTGTGTGTGTGTGTGTGTGTGTGTGTGTGTGTGTGTGTGTGTGTGTGTGTGTGTGTGTGTGTGTGTGTGTGTGTGTGTGTGTGTGTGTGTGTGTGTGTGTGTGTGTGTGTGTGTGTGTGTGTGTGTGTGTGTAACATTTCATGAACCACAATACTCCAGAGAAACAGTGGTTTCTCAACTTCGAATGATTACATTACACACTTGACATGTTTAGGCATTAGTAAATAACATCCGTTTTCAATAATTCAGGAACATCTGCACATCATCATACTGTATATTGTTGCCTTGGAGAAAACAACAATGTTTGGCTAAATACTAAGTAATGTCAGAATCACTTGAGAAGTTCCATAGAGCTTTTCAAGTTCCACATGAAATAAACAAAAATCCTAATTTCAACAGTACTATATAACCTGAGAAAGTGCAGCAGCATGAAAGGAAAGTTGGAGCCAATGAGCAGTGTCCATTTTGCTCCATTTTTCGGAAAAATGTCATCATCAACATATCTATCCCAAAACAAACCTGAACAAATATAAAAATGTATTAAGGTCTAGAGGACAATTTTAGTTTTTAAGATTAAGATTTGGGTCAATTTTTTTATTTTTCGCTATTGTACAGGTTCTGACTAGTTCAACTTTTTTGGAGGAAGATTATGAAGCAAACTGTTTGTTGTAAACATCCATCACAGTTTATAGACCTCATTTTTAAAGTTCTAGGCAAAGCAATGTCCATGATCCATGATGATTGGGTGTATGTTTTCCCAAAACATATGTGTGCTTTCATGACCTCGGAGATAGTTATGAAACGTCTGATCTTCTTATTTTAAATACTAAAAGGTGTATAAGATAAGTCTATGTAAAGACACTAGATTGGAGTTTGTCACCTTCCTAGCTTTGCACATTCATCTTGCGCCTCCATGTTTAAGGTTATATACTGTAGCACATGGCTAACTAGCTAACATTTTTTCGTGTGATTTCCACTCGGAGCCTGTCCTCTAACAGGACATCACATTTTGTAGCTCTTTAAATTATCCCTGGAGGCCCCTTTTCTCACTACAAAGTTAATCTATGGCATGTATAGCTCCGTTACGATCATGTCTGACAAAAAAAATGCAATGATGTAGCACAGCTGTTAAGCCATAGAGAATATGCTGTCACCCAGCATGATAAACTATCCACTGAGTGAATTGGAATCTAATTTGTTGAAGCCATTAACCAGACTAGCATTAGGTATGTTTTCATCTTGAATGATTACTGGGTGATATCAGTTACCCTGGAATCACAATCTACAGTCTACTCAATATATAATTTATTAAAAACACCCTGACTAAAATATACAGTATGTATGAACCTAAATTAACCAACACGATAAATATATCTAACAACTGCTGTATATCATTGTGTTAACTTGCTGTATCATACCATCTTAAATATGAGACCTTGTATGTCTATGTGTAAACACCCCTGGTAATACACTATAATTACAATCTACAAGGACTTATTGAGGTCCAAGCCTGTCCCTGTTAGCATGACAAGTTGTCCAGCATCTGCCAGCATGTTAGTAGCTATTCATCAGAATGAAGGGTAGCGCACACAGACAGCCTCCGCCTGCTCACCGAGCTATTTGTTTCAAAGGGTACTGACACAGAAGACAATTGGTGAACCCAACATCCATCCTGCTGTAAAAATATCCAAACCCATCTGGCAGCTAAACCCTCTCTGAAATTCTTGATAGACTCCTACCTTTGCAAACCATAAAGGCTACACAAATCTGCCCAAACTTCTGACTGAAAGTAGTGATGGGAAGCACAGGCCACCTCCCAGTTGACCCAAATCGTAGCAACAAATCATGGTTGAAAATAAAAAATAGCATAGCTACATTAGCTATACAAGACTTTCATAGTAAGACCTATCTATTTTGGGTGATTCATGTTCTGCTACTTTCCTGAGAATGACCAGTATAACTGGGAAGTTGACCAAGGTCCAAAGCACCAGCAGTGTGTTTTTCGGCACTTAGTACCTCCATGAAACTAAGTACAGATCGCGTTCACACCGGAATAAGTTCCCTGAGGGAAGATTACGCAAATGAGCCGCTGACGTCACTTCGTCTTCTTCTGCTTTGGGTTTACTGGCAGGCCGCAAACCACTTCACGGCGTATACTGCCACCCGAAGTCCCCGGCCGGAAGTCCCCGGAGTTGGGGACTGGCTTCAGTAGAAGCTGCTGGGACTCCCAGCAGCTTCTACTGAAGCCAGTCCCCAAATCCGAGTAAATCGCCAGAACGCCGACACCTCCTCATCTCCACCGCTCCCATGTTTTTTTTTGTGTTGCCATAAGTTATTCTCTCTCCGTTTGTGCACGGGGCTAATGCTAATGCTAATGATGCTAATGCCAGCAAATACAATGGCCGCTTCACAAAACTTTTCAGAGTTTTACGGGGCGTGGTTTGCAATTCGCCCAGCCAATAGAAATTGGTACTTTTTTCTCCCAAGGATAGTACCACCTCTCTAGCAGGCACTAAAAATGGGGGTAAAAGTTCCCGGCACTAAGTACTCTTTTTGGTGTGAACGCAAAATAAGGGGTGCGAACGGAACTAAATGGGAAAGATACGGGGAAAAGTACTCCGGTGTGAACGCGCCTCTTGTCTATCAGTCGGAGGCGTTTGGAGTAAAAGCCAACATATTGGCTCAAATGTGTGTCTGTTTTTTGGCTGAGCAAGCTTTAACGAGTAGGTGCAGTTGGGTTTGTATCATCGTAAATAAGAAAGGTTTGTCTGCAATGGTCACAGACGGTTAAGATTTAGAAGGCTACATATGGTTTGTAATCATATTTCACGGGAGATGGATGCAGAAATTCAAAAGTAGCTTTCAGGATTAGTGTTAAAAATGATTTATTTTCTTTATGAAGTAATATTGTGTTTGGATGTAGATTAACAACATATACTGTAGATAGGAAATATCTAATTTGATCTGTGAACTCCTTGTGGCATCGTAATTAAATTGCTTGGATCACTTAAGTCAAAACAAATCCTTTTAAACTTGACTATGACACTCCTTATTAAGGCAGAATATCAGAGAGAGAAATATTTACTTTCATACCACTAGGAAGACGAAGTAACAAATATCTTGAAATGGCTCAGAAGCTGACAGTCCTATCTTTCCCTTTAAGTTTCTGCTGTATACGTCCAACATCACTTTAAGAACTCAAGGCACTCAGAAGACTCTCTCAGCTACATCAAACGGCAAGGTAAAAACAATAGTGTCACTGACATTTTCCCAAACCCAGCACAAACAGAATTATTCACACACTGTGAGCGGAGTGCCATCCGATAACGGAGAGATAATGACACTTGGTGGAAGGAAGCTTTCTCAAAGCAGTTTAGAGCTGACACGTCAGAGTTCGGCAGTTAAGCCTGTCAGGGAAGTTGAGGAGGTTATACTGGCATTTTAATCTAGCCTGCTTCTGAAGGAGAAAACGTAGAGGTGATTTCCAGGGTAGTAATAACAAGGACAGGCTTGCCTCCAAAAATGAGCTCTCATCACTTTGGATGCGGACAGTGCAGTGTTATGTGAAGCCGCGATGAAGGATTGCAGGCCCAGTTCGCCTCGTCCCCTCTCCCCTCATCCATCTCCATAGACCGGCTTTAATGGATATTCATGTTGCCGAGCCAATCCACTCCTGGGAGGAATAATATCACATCATCTGACTCGCATAAAGGAAATAGAGCCTGTCCTCATATACGGGGAGTATATGGCACTGTGATATTCAGCAGGACCTGACACGCTAAAGAATATATTGATGTGATTTTGACTAAACTTTCAGGTTCTTGTTCACTCAATACAAGTCTTGGTCAGAAATATGAATTATATGGCAGGTTTAACTGTTAGTGTCCTATTTGTGTCTGCTCGAGTAGATCACACACACCACACATACCTGCATACGCACAGAGTAACACAATACTTTATTACATTATTCACCTAAACATTGATGGATTAAAAAAAATCTTGGAACAGAAAGAGTAGAAAACAACTTACTTAATGTTTATTTTATTATATCTGCATATATCTGTATCCTATTCATTTGTATTTGTTTATTTTTAATTACAAGTAAAAGTCAAGCATTACGTTTTACATTTTTAATGAAAATACAAAAGGTTTGAGAGGGTTGTAATAATGATATTGTTGTGTCTCGTCAAATGTGTTAGTTATGTTTATGTATTTTGTCTGTCATTTCCTGTTTTATTTTGTACTTACCTCTTTCATTTCAGGCCCTGTTTCTTCGTCCCCTTGTGTGTTTTTCCCGCCATCATCAGTGTCTGCCCCGCCCCTGATTGTTTCCACCTGTTCCCACTCACCTCATGTTTAAATAGTCCTGTCTCTCCCCTGTCCTGTGTCAGTTTGTCTTGTTTGTTTCCCCGAATGGTCGTGCCAAGCCTCAGCTAAGAAAGGATCGCTTTTACTCATGTCAGGTTTTGTTGTTTTGTTTATTTTGTAGGCTTAAGTTTCTTTCTTAAAGGGGACCTATCATGCAAAATGCACTTTTGTACGTCTTTTAAACATGAATATGTGTCCCCGGTGTTCCAGGGAACTCACCAAGTGTCAGAAAACACAACCCTCTCTATTTTCCTCCATACCCAAATCTCTAAAAAAGGGGCTGCAACGGATCTGATAAAAACTGATCCAGATTTGAACACTGTCCTGACGTCAGGACGGTGGCGCTACGGCTATTGGGCCAACTCCACCAATCAGGAGGAGACAGCCACGGCCATTGCCGTTCGAAAGCGCTGGAGACGCTGTAGTACATATGCCAGGCCTGTAGATGGTGCTGTTCTCACAGAATCGGCCCTTGCTAAAGAGCTAAAAAATGTCAAATTGAGCAAAATGAGGCATGGCTAAAATGTATGATCTGTTTGGTATTTTGAAAAAAAAAAAAGTATAAATATGCCTTATATAGGTATGGTCCTACACTATATTATTCAAATATAGCATGATAGGTCCACTTTAAGTTCTCTTTTCATAGTTTTTTCCTCCTTGTGAGCGCTTTTTGTTAATTCCAGTACCTACTCTGTTAAAAGGAATTACCTGATCTTTGAAATAAAAGATACATTTTTGTTACATTCAAGACTTTGTCTCTGGGTCGTGCATTTGGGTCCATCAGTTTGTGTCGAGGTCCTGACAGATATATTTTATTAGAATATCATTATTGATGCATTTCAATATTGTCATATCATTTTTGTTAGTTATATCCAGAAGAATGTTTGCTATGAGTTTGATTACATGATTATGTTTAAAAATATTAACCTTAATAAAAAAACAGCTGTTCAATAAATGTATCTATAAAACAGGAGAAATATAGTAAGGTAGTACAATACTTCAGTAAAGGTACTTTACTTTCAAACACTGGAGTACTTATTATTGTTTTTGAAATATTTAAGTATAGCCTGTGGGGCACGTTTTTATGTTCATACTAACAAATAAGACCATCTGTTGTGGTTTTAATTTTTATGGCTTTATGTGGAGGAAAAGCTTACACTGTCATTAAAAGTTAATCATAAACACCTCATAAGCTTGCAAACTGGCAAACATTGCAAAGAAATAAAACGTTGATGCCGTGACGAGTGTTTGGGAAACATTTTTATGGTCTCTTTACCCGGGAAGAAGGCCATGTCTTTACTTTGTCAATTCACCTCGTAGACTTTGGAGCAGAGGCTCACTCAACACATGCTCAGTGTGCACGGCTGGCAGGGAGATCTGTATATATCATTCTCTATGCAACGTTTCATCATCTGTCATTTCTCAATGTTGAATGCACGCATGTAGTTTATCATAAAAAAGTTTATAAAACGCAAATCTGAAACGGATAACTACTCTGGACCATTGTGGAGGAAAAGCTTACACTTTGTTCTTTCCACATGCCTCATTTTAGTTGTGTGGGGGCCAGTCTCTGTGCTTAAGAGTGATGTTTATCAGGGGACAGATCCTGCTGGTATAATCATTACGAGGCTGAGTGAAATGTCTTGCAGAGCACGTACATGTGTCTAATGGGAAACGTCAAAAGGTGCTCTGTCTTTTCTCTCAGCGTTCCAGAGAGAACATTTCCATACTCATGGAACATGCCAAGGCGATCTAAACCAGAACAGGAAGATTATCATCAGGAAGATGATCTTCATTTAAACTACAGCGTGACATCAAACAGAAAAGAACAAAATCCCTCAAGATAAGCACGGAAAACAGATGTATGAGGGAATGTATTAATTAAAAGATTCCGTTACTAGTACTATGTGTTTACTTAAAATAACAGCGCTTTATGGAAAGTTAATATTTGTATTCACAACGCCATATGACCCATGCAGTTATAAACACAATAATCAGCTCTGGTTATTAAGCAAGTGACAATAAACCAACATTAGGGAGCTGTTTATCTGTTTGATACATTAACATTTTTAAAGCTATCAAACTTGCTTTTAGTTTTTCTAAGTGTGTTGTGCAAAGACCATTAAGTCATCAGTCAAACCAACAACCTTCCCCTTCATAATGACAACAGCTAAGTTTCAACACTAGCAGTTTAGTCATCCATTAGTCATGTATCCCATCCAGATGTCTGGTGGAGGAAAGGAGGGGAGGAGGAGATAGCAGCAGGTGTAGATCTATCTGAGCCCAGCTGAGCTCTAAAAGGCAGTGCTTAGCACCCACAGCTCCGTCATCTGGCCTCTCCCCTGTCTCCGCCAGCCTTTCGACAGCCCATTCCTCATCATTTACCCCTTTTTGGCAAAGCCCAGAGCCCTTCTAATGGGCCGCTCTGAATGCTTCCAGATGTTTGTTTATTTGTTGTGCAGCAACTATAAAACAGTTTACTCTTAGTTTGGATCTGTTCCCGTTGTTCAATTTTTTGGGGGGCGTTGAGGGAGCGAGGGGGAGTTTAGCAGGAGTTGCGGGGGCAGATCACCCCAACATGTAATGAAAGTAAACCGGCAAACAAATGCGAGACCCCCCATGGGTGTCGTCAAGAAGGTGTTTTTTTTTTTTGCTTTGAAGGCTGCCTTTCTCCCGGGATTTTAATAACAGTTGTGCACCATTTAAGATACATACATACAAAGTAGCTGGAAGCGGGCCCAGAACAACAAGATTAAAAGGGCCCGGGGCTCATACTGTAAGGCGGGTTTCAGGCATTTTTCCTCGTCTGTTTACTCTGCTTGTACAAATATATCCCCTTTCATTTACCGCTGTCACTGCTGAGGGATGGCCTACTCACATCTAATCTGATACCTGTAAAATAGCAGTTTCCAATCTGCGTATTTATTGAAATATACAGACGAAATGAAAAATATTTCATTAAAATCTTCTCTGTGTACATGGATCTATCAATCAAGTCAGAAGTATTTCTTTTATATTCTTGCGAACTACAGTTATAATTAGATCTATGAAATAAACTTGAGAATTGCACTTCAAAATGTGTCACCCTAAGAAAATGACAAGGTGGTAATAAATAACCCAGCACATTGTTTTGCAATATTGAAATGATAATTCCTCATGGTAAGGCACAGGAACACAACATGTCATTGGCTGTGGCTAATAGTACAGTGTAGGCCAGTGAAGACACACAGTACTTTAGGCTGGGACTCCATTTCGGAAGGTTAGATTTAGAGTTGTGTTGACAGTTGGACCAGTACTGAGAGTTAGAGCCAAGGTGACAGTAGTGGAGGATCCTCAGGCCCCTCTGCTAGACTATATACTCCACTCTGTGTCACGCCTTCACCAAGACACACTGGAGCCCCCACCATCCTCCTTCACTTTGTCTTTTTGTCTAGCTCTCTCATTTTTAAGTCTCTACACTGTTTAACGCTGGTCCTCTTACTGTCATTTCCTCTCTTATTTAACTTTCCCTCTTGTTCGGTCTAATAATCTCTTGTCAGATCTGGTCTATGAAATCCTAATTTAGATTTCACTACCACATGTTTTCTTTCCTCCCTCACCTTTCACTCCCTCTGCTCTTCTGCTCGCTGCCTTGTTTTGCTTTGCCTACTCCAGGTTGACTCCTCCACCAAATAAGACAGGAGCTTATCCTGGAGTTCTGTCCTTGGTTTCCACCCCTCTCTCCCCGGGCAGTGACCTGCCAGCGCTGCCCTCCTCTGGGAGCTTCTAGTCGCTGTAATTACCTCTGGCACCCAGGCTCTGGGGCTCGCACACAGGTGACACGCTGGAGGGGTGGGTGCAGAGGGTTGGAAGGAGGAAAGGGAGGTTCTCTCTGAGCAGCCGACAGGGCGATGTGAGAAGTGCTGCTGATCTGTCTGCTACTCTAGCAGTCATGATACAACTATATAACCTTCCTTGTACCGGAACAACTTTAAAATAACCACTTTCACTAACATATTTGTGTGTACTAACAAACTCTTAAGCTGCTTACCAAGCATGTAATGTAATTCTCCAAATCATGGTTTGATTCTATAAATCTCATTAAATTACATAATACAAAATATTTTCAAAACAGCAGAGTGCCTCTACTTGCTGAATTATATCTACCAAACAAAATCAATTCAACAGCATGAACAGGACTTACAATACAAAAACACAATATCACTTTTTCAACAAAGTCATGTAGCGTATTGTTTCATTCTCTATTCATATTGAAATGAGAGTGTTGCATTTAACTACATCAAATTGTTCCGCACATTGTTTTAGCCCTATTGTTTCTACCCTGAATTTAACACGGTAAATGCTTTCAAATTACTGTCTGAAAAACGTTGTTTGTTGTAGCGCTGCTTTGCCACAGCTTTGTTCTCTTTGAATGAGGAGTTACTGTGACCGTCTTCAACAAATAAAGAGAACTCAAGTATGTTTAAGAAGTGTAAATAAAAGGAAAAAGCATAACAAAGAGCTGGGGTAGGGGCTGGAGGCAGGGACATGAAGAGGAGGTGAAGGGCGAAGATGAGGGCTGTGTTATCTAAGACTGCAGCACTGCATCATAAAAATAACAAATGGAGACTGTCACTGCTGCTCAGATCTTAGACGGAGGGGAAAATATTTCATGTCAGATCCCCTCACCTTTAAATGGACTGTTCCCAACCAGGTCGGATTTTGACAAAGCACGGGCTCTTCCTGTCCTTACATCCGGTGCGAGCTGCCACCGTCCCCACTTTTATGACATAGATCTGTCCTTGGCACCATAAACGGGGGGTAGATATGTTCACTGCTGACATGTTGGCCTACCATACTGGTGGTCAACCCATCAAAGGTGATGTGCTTAGTGACGACACTGATAAATGTCTCAGGCTTAAGAAAGATCTGAGAAAAGTGGGGCGTATTTGAAAAGTAGCTCCTGACTCTGGATGAACTGTTGCATCTGGTCACGACACACCAATCTCAGTTATGTAGTCTTGCCAGCTGAACTCCTGGTTATGTGTACATTTGAGACCTTGAACAATTTACAATGGAGAATACCTGCTTAATATTTTTTGTTTTGCAAGAATATATGTTAAAATGCCCTACCTTTAAGTCCTATTGAAACTTTTTACGTCACCTTTTGTTAAATGGTTACAATGTAGCTACAGTGTGGTGATATCTACGGTGTGAAATAATCTTTAATATACAAAGAAATGCATGTTTGTAGTCCAAGGACACAGGAACTGACTACATGCTATACATGGTTTTGAAACTGATACAGTTCGGAGGATCCAAGTTGAAGTAAACACATTTTTCATAGAATCTGATGTATGGGTATGATATAATAAAATGGACGGCCAGGGCCTGCACAATGGATGTAGGACATAGTGCCTTTTTATCTAATGTGATGCAGTCTTCCTATAGTGCAGTGTTTGATGTTAAGCAGTTGCTACACAGTTTCATCAACCGAACACACCGGGTCAATATGGGGCCTAATCAATGTCTAGTATCAACAGATCAAGGATGCTTCATCTTGTATATGTGCTGTGTGCTCCCACGCATACATTCAGATCAGAGTTAACCTGGATTACTCAGATTTATTCCCTCTATCAACGAATCACACAGATGAAATTAGATCAATAAGAATAGATAACATATATTCAGCTCAGTCGCAAGGTCAACAGATTCCCACTCACTGTAGCCGTTGGGGTTAGGACTTTTATTTACATAATCTGTGGGCTGAAATATAATAATATATCGTGTTGCTTCTTCTTCACTTTGAAGAATATCTGTACAAATGTATGTACAAACCGCCTAAGTGAAAAGGTTATGAAGTCCAAAGGCTTTTCTTTTTTTCCCTTACCTCTGTGGTTCTTGGCATCTCTGGATCCTTGGGGTAGAGGAGTGTAGGGCAGAGGGTGACTCTCAGATCCAGCTTCATTTGGTGGCTATAGGGGAAAGGAGATATACAAACAGGATTAATAATAAAATAATAAAAAAAGGTTTGACAAGTTTTAAAATATCAAATAACACTGTAGCTGACTGAGTGTCATACATCCTTTGGGGTTCGTGCAGGACACGTTGGAAACACTGCTCCTTTTTTATGACATAATGTGGCAGGTCATGTTTTATTACTTCTCACGTGTTGTGGAGCTTCACTCCTGTCTTTGATGATCTGATCTACGACCTGGTTTGGGAGGAGAGGTCCTAACCTTCATTCAGCCATGACCTCCTTCAGTGGTCAACTAAAGGGTAAACGTCACTCACTCTGAGCAGCCAAATGTAGCGTGGTCATGTGAGAGCAGTCCCCTCGACAGAGAGGAAATGCAATTTTCACTTTGAATAAAGCTCATCTTAACCTTATTTAATGTCAAATACTTGAGATGTGAGGTAAATATGTGCATAGATTCCTGGCTGCAAAACTGGAAAGAGCTATTCATTGTGAGCAAAGTCAGAGGTTAAGGATAAACAAGTGTGACAAATGCTGCTTTGAGACAAAGAGAAAACAGAGGCTGAATCTCAGAGCGTGTTCCCAAACAGGTCAAGAGTTTCTTGTGTTGTTGTTTTTTCGTGCACTTTTCAAGGTCCAAAACATCCTCTTCCTTTCCTTAGCCTTTTAGGTAGTGGAGCAGGCAGTTTATCATGACACAGCGATATCCGATGCCTTTGTAGAAAATACTTTCCTTTCCTGCAGGAAGGAATTCACTGGGTCTTTAATCATAACAAGAGACTCAACTGACAAATACATATTAGAGATGGTTTGGAGCTGCATTTTTCCCACTTTTGTTGTTGTTCCTCTACAGTACATGCATAACCTTGAGAAATGGAATGGTCTTCACTGTTAAATGGAACCATATTCTTCATGGGCAAAGAGAGCAATGTGAATTGAAAACGATCACATAATGTGCTTTCAGATCGCATCTCTGAAAGGCATTAAGGTCTGGCCAGCATGTGTGTCACATTACACCAAAGAGAAACATGGCTAAATAAGCTTATTATGAGACCTTACCACATATATAGTGGTGGACTATGCTTTTAAAAGAAGCAGCTTGAAATAGAAATATGATTGTGACAGCAGACCTGCTGCCTCTGGAGTGGTTGAAACATCCCAGATCACTCCTTGCTTGCATGCTGTGCTTGAATGTAATATGTAATATAAGCTGTAAAACAACCCAAAACAAAAACATGCTGTCCTGAGAAAAAAATGCTAAAATCCTCATTTGTGAATACAACAATTAGGTATTCATGTTATTCCTACACAATAAATAAATCATTTTGGAATGGGAACCACACTTACACACATTGTATCTTAAAAAGGCTCTTGATGCCCTAATTTAGCCTTTTACCATTTGAGGGTTAAATTGCTAATGGCTCTCATGATGAACACAGAAGAGTCTGTCTATGACAATCATTATGGCCTAACAGAGCGACTCAGGCATTAATACATGAATTGTGAGCTGATTTTATTTGATGTATACCTCCATGCTCTTCTGAGCCACCGTGAAGCTGCGCCCCTGCTTGCCTCATTTCCTGGACCGCTTGAAAGATCACAAGCCTGGGCCTCTTCTGGCCTGCTTGCCCCCCAAAAGCCCCTCCTAATCCTGCTGCTTGCTTACAATTAATCATCCTAGTTGCCACATTATTAACGGCACCACCCACAGACTATGTTAGGGGGGTGTTGGAGAGGAGAAGGAGAGGGAGGACTGCTTGCGTTAGCTTGATACTGGATAAAGCCTTGGGCTGGTTTTGGTCCTATGGGACGTCAGTCACCTTGCTTTCAGTATCACCGCCCACCCAGTCCCCGTGCTATGCATGACACCACCACTTCACCTCCTCAGTATCGTGCCTGCTGATCAAACACCCAACCCATTCAACAATCTGTGGTTGTCACTTCCCGTCCTATCCAGCACAACCATTTTAACCCACCCACAGAACATCAATCAGCCAGCTTTCCTGTGTCCCGATCCTCCCTTTTCTCCTCGCAGACCTTCCTCTCTATCCCTCCACAACTCTTTCACTTTAGTCAATGACTTGTCCAGAGGATGTCAAAGGCGCAATGCTTTTAATGAGGAAGCATGCAGAATAAATGAAGAAAATATTTCTCTCTTGTACTTGCTTCAAAAAGGAGCTGATGGAGTGAACAGTGATTATTTTAATATACTATATATACAAATGGGTTACACCACTAGTCTTTGCCTACTTACATTTACACTGAACTGTTAAAATAAACAAAGAGTGCTACACGGCAAATTATAAAAAATACAAAGATTCACATTATTTTAGTTTTGACTATTAAATTACATAAATATGACTTTGTTTGATTACACCTGTAGGACAAAATATAAAAAATAAAAGACATTGATGGTCGCTTCATCTATGTTTTGAATGCCCTTATTCCCCCTTTCCTTTATCCTTCATTCCTGTCCCTTTCTCCCCGTTGTTTTCTCCAGTTGTACCTACACTGAACAGAGGGAGGTGCTGCTGTGTCGTGTATTTAAGACGCTCCTGAACCCCCTTTTCCTCTCTCCCTCTTTCCCAGTCTCTCTGCTGTCCAGATTAGTCTGCTCATCAAGCTGAGCATTGTTTTAATTTGCTGGGCCCGGGGCATATGCTGAGTGTTCACATCATTATTGTCTCTGTGCAATGTGAGTTATCACCACAGCTTATGATAATGCGGCACAAATTTACAGGCTGGGGAGCACCATGGATTCTGCGATAATAAAGGGTGGACAGAGGGGAGTGGAAATAGGGAAAAAGAAATGAAGAAAGTGCGTGTGTGTGAGAGAGAAAAGGGCGGTGGCAGTGTGGGGAAGCTCTGTTGGATGTCATTATGAAAGATGATTCCCGTACTGGATCATACATCACACCAATGCTGTCTGTCTTCTCCTTGTCGGTGTTGTTATGTGAATAAATGCTGATAAAGTTGAAACCCAGAGGCAAAAGTGATTATTACTTCCAACATATCACCGTGAGAGGGGAGCAGGAAGAGAGAGAGAGAGAGACAGGGGAGGGATGGAAAGACAAGAAAAGCAAAACACAAAGAGAGCCACATGGAACACATAACCATCTCCACAGCAGGGTTTCCTGAAAAATACGAGATACCAAAAAGTGAGTTGGGGAAGGCTGACGCATATCGAGGTGTTTTTCAGATTCAACTGCAACAAAGTTTACAAAGTTTTTGCAAGCTTGGCTGTCGATTTCAAATCTTGATGGATGTTATATTACAGAAAATAACACTGACAACTGATCTGGGAAGATTTCCCTAGAATGTGATTATGATGCTGGCTGCCACAGCGCTATGTACAGAGTCAGTATTTTTGCTCCGTGTTACACACATTGCTTTTCAGAACACTGATCTGAGGTCTCACCCTGACCAGCTCATCCTGACACAGGTGGTTCCTGCCTGGCCTCACCTCACCTCCCTCCTTAAGACTGACCAGCAATACAATCTAATTACAGCCGCGCTACAGAGGGAGACCAGTGTAAACACCAGGCCTTTTTATCTCCTTATACATCTGGACAAGTAGACAAAGTGCTAAAAGGAAATAAATGTGGCCTGACAGCCACATCAAAGAGTTCAGCCAGAGGCTTACTGCTACTTAGGGCACAGGAATGTTGTTGCTAAGCATCAGCCCGCAACCTATCAGGGTGCAAAGAGGGCCCTGTCCTGCCTTAGAGAGGGAAAAGGGGAAAAGAGAGAAACGAAAGAGAAGAGAGAGGGAGGGCGGGCGAGGGGAGGGGAGGGGAGGGGGGGCTGACATTGAGGGGAGGCTAGGGACTCAAGGAGATTTTTGTAGCTTAAAGCAATTGTTGGAAGAAACAAGCCTTCTGTTTTGTTTTCTCTTGACACCATTTCTGCTTTTTGTGCTTGCAAAAGACATGTATAAAAATGTCTTTTGATATGTTTTCTCTTTGGCTCTATATCAAAATATTTCTTTTGTGTCTGTGCATGGAACTTTTTTCTCGTCTTGTCTCTGTAAACTGGTGCTGCTTTCTGATCATGTTAGAGATCAGAGGAGACACAACTTGAGAACTTATTTGAGTCAACATTTAATGCTGGCATGACACGTTTATTTCTTCACTAGATAGAATTTTTTATGATCCATGTGTCATACTTCTTAAGTTGGGGGTTAGGAACAAGACAACACTTTCAGAAATAAACAACAAAGGAACAAATAAGTAGCACTAGCTTGCAGTGTCTTACAGCATGTTATGATGAAATGAGAAATGCTATAATTCACTACAAGGGATTGAATCGAGCCGTAATATACATGCACATACAGGACTCCTGTGCATAATTCAGCGTTCTGAACCGAAGCCTAATATTATTGTGTACTAATACAAACATTATTATATTTAAATGTTATTATATAAGCTGGAAAAAAACATATATGTGCTGGGGGAAAATCATTTAAATGCATATTTTGCCAGCAACAGCCTCAACCGGCATGAAAGGTAGAGCAGTAGTTTATTAATTCAAATGTTTTTTATATCTGACCTTAATGATCGTGGCTTAGGAGGGAAGAGAATAACGTGTTTTAAATTGCTGTTGTGCGCATGAAACACATTAATCCTGTTTTCTTAGGTAATAGCATGGGGAAGAACATTTGAAGTAATGGTGTCTGCACTTATGTGTAGTGTAGCAGTCTTTTGCTCAGCAGGAAGACTGCTGAGCGTGTGTTTAATGATTTACCAGTTCTACTCCAATGATCTTGCTCCGAGTAAATGTATCATATGATCACTGATCACAAGAGCAACCGCTCCGATGTTTCGCTCGGGGCACGGGGCACACAGAGCGAACCAGCAACAGTGAACATTGTCGTTTTGTGTACGGCTAAGCATCAAATGGGCAAAGGTTGAGTGCTGCTGGACGTTAATCATGCATAGCGAAGACTCATGGTAATAAGATGGTGGATGGTAATAAGCTTGTATTTGTTTTTAGGTTGAAACTTAAAAAGCCATTCGACCTTTACTTTGAGTGTCTTGCAGAATCAGTGTAGGTGATTTAAAGCAGAAATGTAAGCCTACATTACAGGTACACGTACAATTAGCTTGAGGCTATTTCTTATTTTTGTCTAGCATGACCTTTGAAGTTAGTAAGACAAAAAAAGAAACCCAAAATGTTGTATTTATTACTTAAAAGAACAATTACATACAAACTTTTAAACAAAACATAACTGATTGTTTCATATGTACAAACTATTTATTTTATCTCAGGAGAAACAGGAGAAAAAAGGTGAATGTGAATGTTCTGATCTACCCACAACAAATATCATCTTTGTCAGAGTTTTGCCTTCTTTAACTGGTGCGAAAAGAAATATGTTCATCTTTCACACACACACACACACACACACACACACACACACACACACACACACACACACACACACACACACACACACACACACACACACACACACACACACACACACACACACACACACACACACACACACACACACACACACACACACACACACACACACACACACACACACACACACAAAAAAAAACACAGTAAGTAAGGAGTGTGACATATCATGAGGCTTTCTGTTCTGATTAGGGGCTGTATCTAACGTCAGGGCTGTTTTCTAGAGTGTAGGATGTTTAATAATTGAAGACTCAGGGAGCGGGCCTGTCACACCGGCTTGTCTAGAATGTTTCCTATGCAATTAGACGCCGAGAGACATTTGAAGAGGACCCACAAAAAGAGGCACAAAAAGTGACATGTGAACTTAAAGGAAATTAGCTCTTCACACGAGTGAAATGTGAAGGTTACTTAGCAATGCTTAACTCAGACTGCGGCTGTGTGAAGTGTGTGTTTGACTCAGCCTCGCTACGAAGACTGCGATTTTCTTTACTTTGAGCCGGCTTCAGTCAGTAAGATCACAGAGGGAATGAAAACTAATTTTGACTCAAGGCATACGGGTAGAAGAAAAAGAGTAAAAAAAAACTGAGATATGTCGAAATAATGAGATCTCTTGATGTGTTCTGGGAAGATATGGGATGATGCAGACAGATGCACAACTCACATCTTCACCCAAGGACACAGACACACACACACAACCGTGGAACATTTAACCATAACTTCAAAACACATGGATTTGCATGTGTGATGCACTCACATTAAAAAGCTCACACACAGCCTTTCACATTATTTGGATGCATGCAACACTAATGCACATGTACTTACATGCTCACTAACATTCACGCACAAACACAAACTGATTTGTTGATCAGTACAGATGCAGACTTGTATGATGTAAATACAGCACAACCACAGTTATCTAAAAGTAAATAGTCTGACCTCGACTCAATGTTACAAATATTTAGTGGCATAAAATACAAATCATTTGGCTTGTTTTTGTGTTTTTTTAATCCTATTTATTTGAGTAAGATCACTCAAATCTACATAAAAACAAAAAAGCTATTGAAAATTCCTCTTTATTTCCATTTCAAAATATGACATGACAAACTGTAAGCACAAATGATTAATATGCTCAAGATCCATCTCTGCTTGCCTCCTATTCCTGACAACCTTTCGAAAAAAATGTCCCCCATCCACATCTCTGAGTTCCACGTCACTATGATAACACTGTCATCTTCCACACCTATCATAAGTCACAGGCAAACGACCCAGATCCTCCGTTGCGAGACAGAAGCCTCTGCGGGCCTGTAAGCTGTATCATTACACCATGTCATCTTTATGGCGTGGAGCAAAGCTTGGCTCTCTAATTACACTCTGCCTACTCCATTTACCCAGACAGGGACAGAGCAGCAGGCAAACAATGCATTAAAAATGGAGTGCTTCCCCCTGCTCTATGGATGCCCGAGTTGTTCTGCTGGTAGCCGTTGTTGTCCCCTGGTTGTTGTTGTTGTTGCTCTAAAAGCTGTGGAGGAGAGATAGCAGCGGGCCCACGCCACTGTGCCTTGCTCTCTACCCCTCCTCGACTTCCCCACCTCCTCTCATCTTCAACCCTTCCCTCAGAAGGACTTATGAAGGTGAGTGGCTATATGACAGGCCAGGAATAAAAGAGACAAACCAGGGATAAAAATTAAATAAAAAGTAGCTGTCTTAAACAGTAATTGCACTCCTTTGCTGAGCATGCTTTCAGATATATAAACCTGATTTACTGTCGGCGTTGCTGCCACAAATCAGAGGGCCCTCTGAGAAACACTCGTGCTATGAAATTGTTTAATCTCATCAAGTTCTGCTTTCACAGCAGGCCATAAATCACATAGTCTTTGTTATCATAGACCTCCATGAGCGCCTCTGAGGCAGGCAATGGATCGTGGGTATATATAATCTTGACTGCGCAAACAGCAGGGTCTGAGCAGCCTGAAATACTTTCATATTAGCCGCGGTGCAGCTGGCGGAACACAAGCACCCTGATGTATATCTCATTTCCTGCGCTCTGCATCTATTTCGAGCAAATTATTACTGCATACATTTCTTGTCAACAGAAACGGCCAATTCATTAAGTTAAAAATGCACTCGTGATCACATCTACACACCAAACAGGAGAGCCAGGGCAATTTTCCACTGAGTGAATTTACCGCAGGGGTCACTGTAATGAATGATTTTAAACTTTGTCATAAAGTCGCAGACAGGCCAATATCTACAGGAGCTGCGGTGCAGGCTAACCCGCGACATATTTGCATAAAGTATATTTATGTGAACATGCTAGAGGATGACAGCGGGTGAGGTAATAAAGTTCACAACTACAAAACAAAATGTCCGACAACCTTCGCGTCGCAAGTATTTCATCAAATACGTGCACAGAGGATTGGATAGAGATCACAGAAGCACCTTTGCCATTTAAGATACAAAATATACACATTTAACAGAGCTCGCAATCTGAATGAATAATTCATAACGTATGAGGGGTTGGGTGTTTGTGGGGGTGGGGGGGTTGGTGGTTGTTTATTCAGCTTGGGCCGTTTATCAGACAGTGAGGATCCCATGGCGGGGATGAGCTCGGAGATTTATCTGTGTTTGGGCTCCAAAGCAGATAAATCAGGGGGTGTAATCATGCTGCGAGTGGCCCCTGTGTAACCCCGTAGTGAACTAATGACACAGGGATATCTAAGCCCCTTTTCCTGTTCCTGGGTTAGGCCCTTAGGTTAGTCCCCTGTCAGACACGGAGCTAACGAAAGGCACGGCTGCACACAATAGGAAACTCCAGGCCCTTCATGTCTCTTCGTCCTGTTTACACAACACCGTTAAGCAGGATTGTTCACCCACTACTAAAAATACCAGCAGGAGGCTACTGTATAACAATGTTTGTCTAAACAATAGCAATGAGGATCGATTGCAAGAATACACATAGCGAGTTCACAGGCTGCTATTCACAACAGTGCATGTAAAAGATACTGCAGTTTGGCTGAGGATGTCTCCCATTCCCTCCCAGAGCAAAGGCTTTCTCCTGTACTGAGCCTGCTCTGATTTATCATGTCTTCTGCTAGCAGGCTGTCCGCTGATTAAGCCAGTGGAACTTTGTTTCACTCTCCTCTCTCTTTAATCTGTCTCTCAGCGAGATAAATTAGCCAGTGCCATGCCAGCTCCTGCTCTCTTTACCTCCCTCCCTTGGTCTCTTCCTCTCTCCCTGTTTATCTTTTCTGTCTGTCACACATTGAGGAGAGAGCAGACACATCTGCTCCTACGCTGCTGCAGGAGATAGGACTGGGCTACATCCCCGGTCAGATTTAGCTAAGAGTGTCTTTGAGTGAGAACGAGAGCATGAGTGTGTTTTTCCTCTCTTTTTCTCTCCTTGACAACATTCTGTCAAACAATCTCCCTTCTCCTTGGCCGGGCTCATGCTCTTTGTTGTAAGATAATAAATCAGAGAATATTTATGATCTGCAATCCCTATTCTTAGTCTCTTAATGGCGACAACTTTGTGGGTGAATTAAAGCAGGGTTTTATTCACTAGGCTGTGGGCCAAAGTGAGGCCTGGGTGCCTCAGCCTGTGAATGTTTTCCCTTCTCCACTCTCGCCCGGGTGGTAAATCACACTCATTGTCAGCCAGTGCTAAGTTAGTGTGCGTCATTGGGGAGAGCAGGAAGCACTGAGCATAATTCTGTCCATCAGTTTAATTTATTGTATCGGTAGCTTTGTAATCTACGCCCCATAAATTATAGGGGCTGACAGACAAGAATTTGTTTTTAAAGGCAGTGTTCATCAGGATTTTGGCTTGCTTTGGACCAAGTTTCTCTTTTGCTCTCATATTTAGCCTGCAAGAATATCAAAACCTCTCAGAGTAAGGGTTAGGACACTATGCTATTTCCTATGCTATTTTTCCAATTCAAGTACATACCTCATATTTTTTGTCAGGTTATCATTACTATAGAGTAAAAAAAAAAGACAAAGAGAGAAATAAAAAAAGATGGAAGAGGGAGTTCAAGGACATGACCTTGTTTGCCGGTTATATTTCAGTAAAAAATATAAAGCCCAATACAAGGGCACTGCTGCAGCATCTGCTTTGCAGATAGTGCACTTGGCTCCCCTTCCATGCCAGTGAATATAAATCAGACGAGGCATCTCAATGCTAGGCCCGACTTCTAGAGGCCAACAAATCTTTAACATGAGATTAAGGCCTCAGTGGAGTCATCTATCTTGGGGTGATGGAGGAAAATATCAGAGCACTCTATGGGCAATATGGTTTCACTGAGTCAGGACTGATGTGTACTAGGATGTACAGAATGCCTTGTGTGATGGTCTAACAATTCATTACCCGCACACAGTGAATTGCTTCGTACAGTGATGATGACTATACGGTTACAAACAGAATAGGCTGCTCGATCAAAAACCATTAGAATGCTAGAAAAAAAGAGATTTAATAACATAAAAAATGGGTATAGAAATATAATACATTTTCTTCACAAAAAATCTGAATAATACTCCCAAAAATATAATTACCCTCTTTTATTTTATACAGTAGACAAGAACACTAGAACAAAAGACATGTGTTAAGGGTATTTTCATTTAATTGTCGTAAATGTAAACAGTGTCAGCTGCTACGTGTAGACAACAAAGAAAGCAGACCAAAGCAAAGCTGCCAATTACCCTATAAAACATGCATATCTTCCAAAGCATGGGTCTCCTTTGTGGGTTTAACCTACCAAAGGCAACGGGTGTTTTACAAGATGCTCGCTCAGTGGATACAATTGTGCTTAGCATAAAAGGGAACACAGACTGTGAAGACCTAACAATGAACCATATCTCCCTGTAGCCTTTTCAACGCGCTGCATTTACATATCAAGCCACTAGCCTGATATGTAAACACATTCCATCAGATGCCACCATCGCAGCCAATGAGAGCCATTTCAAACGTCCTATAGCTCGCACACTGTGTAGCATTAGACAAAGGGAAAGAGGCTGAAAGAGACATCTCATGTCATCACCCAAGAGAGATAATGGAATTGTTATACACCCTTGATCACAGACACTCTCACGGCATCTTGCTCTCTTTTTTACTCATTCTTTGTCTCAGTGCTCTTAAATTCTCTCTATCGCTCTCCCTCTCTTCTATATGTACGCACACACTCACACACACACGAGTGAAAATTCCAGCACACTTCAGTGCGATAGCTCCTCTTCTCTTTCAGGGTTTCATCTCAATAGGTTTTTTATCTGAGGACTTCAATTTGCAAGCCTAGCTGGAAGGCAGCTCCTCCTGATATGTTAATTGTAGGGTACTTAAGCGCTAAAAGATTAACATAAAACCCTTTGGAAACAAGCTAATAGTTTATGATAATTTGTGCATGGCCTTTGTCTGTCTATCATTACATTGCCTCTAGCGGTAATTTTATCAAGGGGCTGTAAAATATCATTTAAGCAAGTTCACTTTCAGATAATTAATAGTAGAAACTGTATTATTCAATTGAGCCACACTGGCACCATTAACAATATGGCAACTAAGCTATAATTAAAGTATTTTATTTTATTAACCTATTCATAACTTTGTGCAAATGATGACACAGAGAGGCCTTTCTCTCTCTCGCCGAAGCACTGTCACTAGGGCAATTACTGCAACCCAGGGTTGTCTCCTCAGTTAGCTGAGCTGATTGAAGCTTTTGAATTAGCAGCTGGCTGCATGGCTAGCATACCACCCGTACAGAGAGACGGCACACATGCAGGAGAGATGCACACCAGCACAGGGAATCTGCTGAGCTAACGGATCAGAATTTTTGCAGTTAGCCAAGACTGAAAGATATAGATTGAGACAAGGATTTAAACCTGGATTTGAAGCTGTGCTGGGTGAGATGAAAAAGAGTCCAAGTGAAAAGAGCAGAACATATCACAAAGGATAGATGTCACTTGGAAACACCTAGCAGCTCAGAGAATAAAATAATGCCAGTCTGTAGGGGTGTTCAGTGTCAGTGGGTTCATTGGTTTATTTATACAAATCTATCATAAGCTTAATATATTTTGCATTCAGCCATTAGTTGAGGATTTAAAAAGTTAACTACTAATGGAAAGCAGTGACTTCCCTCATGGGCACATTTATCTGAAATGTTTTTAGCACCACTGTGTAGGGTGAATGTAACGGTTGATTCAGGCATGCTTGTACAATGCATGTACACTGTGCTTGTGTGTGAATGCGTGTTTGATAGAGACACATTTGCCCATTTACACACATGCACGTGAACACACACACTTACACACTTTCTCTTTCAGACACACCATCCCTCTCATGAATAATACAAAAACTCCTTTCACCAAACAGCTCAAATAGCTATTCATTCATCTGCATACCTGGAGCCTTGCAAAATGATTGGCCCACCATTACCACTGGAAAAAGAAAGACAGAAATGTTCCCCAAACAATTTGCTTCAAAATGAGACAGGAATGATTCTGTTCTTTTCAACGGCAGAGACAGGCCCCTATGCATAATGATGTTAGCGTAATGGGGTGACAGATAGACTGGGAGACCATGACATTAGCATGAGAAACGCACCAGTGAGCAGCCGCTCAACTGTGGTCTCAGAGGGCCCTCAGACATACACTCTGAACATCGTTTGTCTCACAGCTCTACGAGCCTGACAAATGAAGACACGCCATGTTTTATGCCAGGCAATATACCATTCCACTTTAGCAAACACATGACTTAATGACAGAGGGAAACCTGTCTCTGCATTACACCAACCCATCTCTTGTCTTATTAGTGATGAATAACCGCATTCAAGGTTGGATGGAGAGCAGGGACACAGTCTCCGCCTCAAGGAGATGTGATGACAAGACTTACAATTAAAAGATACAGAGGTTAGCCAAATTAAATGATGGGAAGAAATAACCAATTAAGTATTATGCTTTTAGACTGAGCCTTTTTCAACAGGTTACCAGCTGAGAGTAAACGGAAACCACAGTTTAACTCTGTAAAGATTTGACCTACAGTAAAAGCTATTTCCAGGCATAATAAACTTAAGGCAAGCATGACAGTCAGACAGAGAACCCCACTGCAACATTTTATATCTTCATGAGTGTGACAAATTCACAATCTCACCTTTAGGGAACTAAAATTACATCCGCACAATTGTTTTACAGAGTGTGAAGAGAAATTGGAAGGCCAGTCACAAATAACAAACTACTTTAAAATCTAATCTCAGAAACCAGAGCATGCTAACATGTTTTTCACATGGCCTTTACCAGTGTAGCTATCAGTCAGAGTTTGCTAAGGCTAACGATCATTTTGTACTTTGGACGTATCTGAGAGCTTGGGAAATATAATCACATGTTTATAGGAAACGATACGCAACATATAAAAAGGTTGTCAAAATCTAAATGCTGCAGGCATGAGCCACAGCCTAAAAATGGTAGAGCTCTGACAGCCCTACCGTCCACAGCCCGACACTGTGGAAGGGTGAATGCCTCCTGTAAACATTTATCTTCCTTGTGAGTGTGTGTCTGTGTGTGGTAGGGCCTGGCGACAGGAGCTTCTCTGAGGCTTTATCTGTGGCATGACAAGACAACCTGTAATATACGAGCATCTGGAGCTCCTCTTCAAACACAGCCTTATCTAACGCCAAACATTCCCCGAGGCCAGAGCAGAGCAAGAGTGGCCCAGACCAGACCAGAGCAGACAAGACCTCACACCGTCTCAACGTCTCCCACCCAACCCGTGAGCCGAGCACCGGGCGCACAAGCTGGGAACAGTCCGTCAAAGTGCATTGGTGTGTGTTTACAGGGAGTGTTCTGAGCGCGCCCTCGACAGCTGAGAACAACAGTGTGACATTACAGTGACGGAAATCATCTGCTTAGAGTTTTTCTTTCGCCTGCTAATCGGGCTAGAGGTTAATGGCATTGCACTCAACACAAATGGACACGATCCCTCTTCATCCACTGACATAAACATAAATGTTGAGACTAGGACTAAACACCCATCACTCATGGTTCTGTTTAGGGGAATTTATTTTACATCAATCTCAAGATAAATAGTGAAGGCCATTGCAGATCTTTCAGAGGGCAACATGAATGAGCTCCATGCTATCACTTCAGAGTGACTGATAGCAGCGTTCGTAGGTTGCTAAACAGTCTTTACACCATCCTTATCAAGACCACAGGGTTGTAAACGAGTAGTAAAATCACAGAGAACCACTCTCTCAAATTGTATCTTATATCCTAAAACATTCACAGACAATACATCAAGTATGGCAGGTTGCACTGCCCTTAACAATCTTTCTCTCAGGAAAATCCCTGTAGTGTGAGCAGAGAAAGCAGCTCAGTTAGGACTCTGCATTCTTTTCTCTGTGTTGTGTGCCCCGCTCGGACCGCTGCCTTCAGCCTGCCTATGGGGGGGATGTAGACATGCCCCTCTCTGGGGCCTGTACATACGGCCTGTGCCTCACTTCAAAGAGAGGGCATAAGGGCAGTGTACTCCCCTCTAACACAGATCCATTCAGCTCACAGCTGATTCCTCTGTGTGTGAATGTTTATGTGTGTCTCACTTTGACTCTCTCTAGGCCCCTCTAGCTTTCATTTCAGACCGCTTTCTATCCTCTTGTCTTCTTTTTTGTTTTCTTCTGGAAGATGGATAAAGGAAGACATGGGAGTACAACCCATGGCTTGTGTGTGGGTGAGCGCATTTGTGTGTCTTTCTTTGATGTCTGATAATGAAGGGCAATACTGTGCAATCTCTAAACATCCTGTCACAAAAGCACACATCATGATTCACAGCTTCATGCAAAGCAGACTGATAGAAGGGGCAACAATCACAACAGAGGGCTGTATGATGACCTCTACATACCTTGTGAGCAGTGAAAACATTAGTGCGAAAAAGACAAAAAGAAACATAGGGAGTAACAAAAGTGAGCGAGAAGGAGGAAGTGCGTTTAAAAAGGAGAGTGAATACCGGAGAGAAGAGCTGAGTTCAGTGGCTGCGGCACAGGGAGGTCTGGCCTTTACAAATCCCTTCTTTTTTGATCTCTTCATCCAGATGAAGGAACAGCGACAGGCAGGATTATGTGGGACAATTCTGCTTTTCCCTAAACCCTGACTTGATCGGCTTTTACGAGAGCCTTAATCATTTTCAATTAACTATATTTTCTGACATCCCGTGATAGCTACAGTGCTGGTCTTAAACTCTCTGCTGCAGCCCCGTTGCTTTGCTAAGCCTCTGATTCTCACACAGCGTGCCTGTAATGTTTGCTGACAATCTGAATGGGCCTAAACTGCAACTTGTTGTTAAGATGCCAAATAACCCATTTCCTACATGCTTGATTTTGTTTGGTGCTTTGATTGAATGTGAGTGAAGCGTTGAATTAGTCTTGTTTTATTGCTTTTTGTATGATAATCAATATTAACTCCAACTATTATAAGCATACAAGGAATTACTGCAGTCTTTTCCACATATCAACTGCTTCGACAAAATGATTATCCCAACATTCATCATGGTAAGACTGCATGACATCTTCAAATATGACATCTTCAAATATGGCCTCTTAAGACGTGAACTGTATTTGTAATGTCACAATGATTTCATCCATGACAGCCTAGTTGCCCTCTGTTCATTCACCAGGTGCTTAATCCCAGTCAAACTTTGGAGCGTGATGTCTCTTGAGGGACTCGAGGTCTCAAGGACTTGACTGAGACAGACAGCACCATTAACAGGCCCTGGACCAGCCCCAACCCTGACAACCACTCTCAGTTGGCAATGGCAGGCAGAGGAATGGAGTTCCTTCTCTTCAGTTTAGCCACATAGAAGTGAAACAAATGTCCATCACTCACTCACTCAGTACCCAGCAAGACGGCTGGCTTTTTTTGAGGCCAAACAAGTAGGGAAGGAGGGACAGAGGAAAAAAGACTTTCAGTCAGAAGTGAGGTGAACCAGATTTGACAGTGAGGAAGCTGATGGCTTCAGATGTTATAGGATGATATGAGAAGTTAACAGACTTAAGTAGATGAAACATTGATTCAGATGAAAGTTAAGATAAAAGGCAAACCCAAAGTAATTTGAATAAAATCTGTATATAAATATCCTTGTATTAGTGTGGTGAAAATGGGAGCATGCCCAAGCTGGCTTCCTGAAGTTGCAAAGGAGTGGGAAACAGCAGCCAAGGTCACCCCTGTAACAACAGATAGTACTCGCTATATGATAATGCCAGATGCTTTAGCAAAGTGTCAAAATATGTTAATGCCAATAACTCAGAAATAACGTTACCAAGAGTAAAAAACCCTATGATTTCTGACCACCTGTTTCATTTCCCCCTATAATACAAGTCAATATTATTTTAAACGTGTGATTAACTGGCTTAATCACAGAATATTATTGGGATTAATGCAATTATGTTTATTTACACCACTCATTTTTATGTATCATTATTATTCAGACCAAGTTTGAAATGTAGCAAGCCTAAACACAGACATACAAACACATTGATCTAGTATAGCTTGGAGTCATGTCTTTCTGCCAGTGGCTGTCTGTCATTATCAGCTTTGATATTGTCTAATAGTGCCTTCAATAGAGCGCCTTAGCAGGATGAGTTTGTTTCCCCAGCTTTCTGCAGCTCATTGGCTGGGGCCTCTTCCTCTAATCACCTTTCATTACAGCCTTCTGATCCCCAGCTTTCCTTTGTACATCGCACTTCATCGTCTTGATTTCCCGCTCTAATTGCATGTGAAAGATGCCCCCTTTGATTCTGCCTGCATGCCAAAGTGCTATCAGGGGGAGAGTGTCGAAAAGTGTCATGTGTGTCTGTCTACTCGGAAGATGGGGGAGCCACGTATTCACCTGCTGAGGACAAACCCGTTTCCCCCCCCAATATATGACGTATCTATCAACAGCTCACAAGATATCAGTGCTGTCTGTCAACATAATAGCAAAGGGTAGGGGGTAACAGGATTGGAGAGGGGAGGGGTGAAAGGAAAAACATGGAAATAGGTACTTTGAAATGCGCACTTATAGCACTCAGTTGTGTGTGTGTGTTTTATTTCCTGAGCAATGTGACCCTGATGCACCAGCCTTGTCAAGTGAGGCTTGTTTTTACCTGTTCTCTTTTGATTCTTGTCTAAAATTAAAATAAAAAAAAACACTGACTTTTTCTCCTGTACCTGTTCTTTCTTTTTTTCAAATGCCATCATTTGTTGCTGTTCAGTGGAGGTTGTGTACCCACCATGTTAGGCTTGTTCACTGTCAGTGTTTAACCTTTTCAATATGATGTCTCTAAGACCTTTGGTGGCCACTGTACGGTTATAGAAAGGCTTATTGTCGGCAGGTTTTTATAGCCTGGTTCTTTTGCAAGAACTCATTACATGCATGACCCCTTCAGAAGAGGAAGATAAACTGCACACGGGGCACAATTAGATAATTTTGTTGCTCACCCTTTGAAGAAGTATCGCTCTAACAAGGGACCTATTTTTGTAACACATTTATGGAAGGGCTTTTCAGTGGCCTGATATCTGTTCGTTGTTCAGCTAGTGGTCCAGGATGGGGAGGCAGGAGGAGCAGAGACACAGAAAGACCTCGCTCTGACAGAATCTAATCAAGAGTTGTCCTAACATATTACAACTGACTTAAGCTCTATCTTTCCTCCCAGTTAAGTCTCACTCGCTCAGAATCAAAATAACCAGGGAGACAGAGACAAGGAGAGAAAAGCGATACCGAGACCGAGGAGAGATTAGAAGATGGTGAGAGAAAAACCACACGTCCCTTTCTGACTGAAATAGAAGACTACTTCCGGCTCCAATTTCGGCATATGCCAGGGCGAGCTGAAGAAAGATAAATGAGCTCTTCAGAACCAAGAGGAAAATGATTCTTTATCTGGCATGGCACTATTTACTGACATTAAGAATGATAATATCAATCAGCAAGCTGTCAGCAACCCAAGTGGGCTGCGAGGAGAACAAAGGTGCCACAGTCTTTCCTTTGATACGTTTACAAGGAGATGTTGATGTACCTGCCATTCAGGTGCAAATAATGTCATCACCACACACCCAGATCAGGGCCTGCTGCTCCACCTTAGTGATGAGTAAAAATGCCCAGGGCCCTTTCCCAGAGCTAGTGTTCATAGTTAGGAAAAAAGTTGACAGGTTAATGAGCTAGCAATCAACACAACAAGAACAGCAGCAGAGCACCAACATGTCTGCACTCCTCTTCCCCCTGTGAAATATAGCTGTGGGTAACAGATTTGTTCTACCTTTAGTGGTGATGAGCAGGAGAAAACACATGGCAACAGCATCAGGGAAGCGTCTGTGTAATTACTTTTGGCCATCTTTCAAACCTTTCTCTCTCAGGAGAGAGATGTGTGACAACATATGACAAGAAAGCCAACAGGCTTTCCATACAGAATAGTGGAATCCATCATCACTGAGGCAGACACACCTGTCTGGCTTTGAGAACAATGCCACACTGCCTATTTATTAGGTGCCAGAAAAGTTTATGTTTGTTCGGTGACAGTGACAGCAACTTGATCCTTTTCATTTTTGGAAGGGGGATCTCAAGCTTTGGGGAAAGGAGGGAGGAGGGGAAAGTCTGACTCACATGTTTTCTTTTCTCGGTGGTGCACAGTGACTTCTCTTTCTTCCTGATAGCTGTCTGCTAAGGAGTCAGAAGACAAATAACAAAGACTGTCATTCTCCAGGAGGCTTTAACTAATTCTTTTTTTTTCCCCGCCACAAAAAAAGATACATATATCCTTCTGACATTTCAAGTCCAGTGCCATCTCAGGCTTCCTTAGATTCGCAAGATATGTAAAGCTTTGCAAGGGGAGTGATTCAATTATCCATGATAGTTTGATATCTGTTTCCAGCAGGAACACAACTGATTAATAATAAGAAAACAGACTACATGAATGGCATCCTCTGCCAGAACCATTTCATATAAGATGAGAAATTCTACCACATTTTGACAGCTGCAATTTTCTTGGAAAGATATTATAATCAAATAATTACCGTATTAAACAGGTGTGTATGTTTACTGGAAACAAATACTTCTGAAAGTTCATGCATATTTATGACATCCTCTAACAATATTGTTTTTTCAACAGGGAATTTTCATACAGTGGATTCGGATTAGTTTAAATATGAAACCTTAAATCAAATATATTTTTTCAGCTGGGAATTTACAAAATATATAATTCAAAGCATCATTATATACCTTTCAGATGAAGACAAAAGACGTTGAGGCGTATAGTATAACAGCTTCAGGTCTAACACTTCAGTCTAACTGTCTGCCAGCCATGTTGACGGGACAGTACAGGCTGTCATCTTAACAGTTAATAATTAGGCTTCCTCCTGCCACAAAACACGGTGCCACGGTGACAAAAGCCAATGGCAACGGAGGTGGCGGCTTGGCTGCCGCATTATAAATAGTCTGACCGGATGATTAATGAGGGGGGCCACTGAGTTAAAGTAGCAATCTCGCACACAGACAAAGGATGCCTGCACAGCTGCCTGCACACAAAAAAATTAAACAAAACAGAACAAGACAAGCCCTGTCCCTCGATAGGAACAAGAATTGAGGCAGAGTGGCAGGGAAAGTGGAAACATGCCAAGAAAATAGATTATTGAATTTCGACCGACAGCTTATGAAGACTTTATTTAACCTCGAAGCGCTTTTGGGGGGATTCTCATTAACATTTTGACACTTTCAGTTAAATGGAGGGGTCAGGTTCCAAGTTGAAGAGGGGACAGGGAAATTATTTTGAGATCATTGGGAAGTAGACATGGGAGCCTTGGGTAATTCAATAATTTAAGAAGCTGAAATAAGAAAGCTATGCCAAAATCTAATTTGTTTAGAGGAGATATTTTAGTTGCCAAACAAAGGTTGGCGGAGGATGGTTTCAATAGCACCACAGGGGCCTCATTACTAATGTCTAAGATACACACACACATATCAGGAAGAGGCTTCTTCTTATTAAAAGCATCCGATAAAAGCTTAAACACTTCACATATGAATAGTGGTTAAATTAAACACTGTTCAGAATAAACGTATGTAATGAAATAGTTGCAGTTAAGTGTTTTTGGTATACTCAAATGGTTCCTAAAGAATAAACCAATCTATCTGTTTATATGAAATTATTATTATGAAATTGTGTCAGCTTGTTTTCCTCTCACATTTTAGCTCTGAGTTTTGACAGTCAGTCATATTTCTCTCCCTGTTTCCATCACATACCTTTATGTCACTCCAGCACAGTAATAAGGACACTTCTACTGTTAATGTTACCCTTTACTATTTTCAAATTATACTCATCAAAGCCGACACGTCAAATCAATCAGAGGCTGTCAGCGAATGGGTAGCAACGATGACAATAGTGACAAATATCTGTTTTCCTCTTGAAGGAAAGTTCCACAAACAAACACAGATGCTCTGTTCCACCAACAATTATCTTACATATTTGGATGCACGGTTTCTTCAAGCAGTTTCAATTTGAAGGGCCTTATTCTTCCCCTCCACTTTGCTGTGCTCAGCTGGCAGGGCTCTCAGTCGTCACAACATCTCCTTTTAATGCCCCTGACAGGGGGTTATTTGCTCCCATATATGTTTTCTCTCCAATTACACCATGGCAGGCTGGAGGCTGCCTTGCCTCGCTGCTGAGATGCTGATGGTCACCTCTTTGACTAGTCCTTCCTGCCTCCTGCACTATATTTTTCATCTTTTTAGAATCTATTAGAGAGGAGGACTCTCTCATTTGTCTGTCCTTGGTCCAAAGTGTTGTTTAACACCTGACAAGCATCAGTACCACAATGCCAACAACCTTTCGGTGAGAACAGTAATATTGGCTTCTATTCTCAATTTCTGTGAGTGTGTCTGAACATTTTAAAATAATAGTACATACATATTCTCAAGAAACATTCAGTTCATTGATTTGGTGCGTGTGTGTGTCAAATTGTAAGAGCACTTTATGCACAAAATAATTGCCCAAACAGACAAAGCAGCTGGAGTAGCAGCAGCAGTCACGCACACTTTCCTAATCATGTCGAAATGTTTCAACTTGAATATTTAAAGCAGAGCACAATGTTTATCTTCACAACAACAAAAAAACATTAATTAGAATAATTGTCTTTATTCTTTGTGGCTGTTTACAGCAATCAGGCTGTTCAAAGACAAAGTAAAATGATACCAAGGGACTGATATCTCAAATATATAAGATGCAAACCCTCTGAATCAATAGAGCAAAACAGACAGCATTTGTGAGTATAGCTTTAAGCTAAGTGGGTTGCCAAATGCAAAGGCTGCCATTGATACCACTATGAAAAATGCATGATTTCAGAGAGAGTACTCTTTTATCTACGAGGCTAGATCAATAGTGGGAAGGGGTTATGGAATCAAAGTTGTTTTGCTGATGCGGTAGTTAACTGACACTCTTAAAAACATCTGAATACAATTTGCGAGAACAAAGCGTGCTAAAAAAGACAATTGGAGGAGAGTAAGGTGAAGTTATGTGGGTTGATAAACTTTCTTTTCACATTTAGGAAGGCAATATCAAACACTGAGTGTACAGGGCAGCAGAAGTCAGATTAATTTACCACTGACAAGCTCTATGAAGGATCAGTGATACGTTCCTTTGTTTTTTTACTTGAACCGGAGTAAAATAAAAATAAAAATCACAAGAGCCACAAACACAAATACTAACTCAATGAGTCGCAGCATTTGTTTTTATCAGATAGAAGGTTTGCGCTTCTTCTGATCTTCCGAAACACTGAACCTCTAATCATCAATAGTTACAAACTACTGTAGTGCTGACAAAGAAATTATCTATTTAAAACAATACCAAAAAAGGACCACAATGCAACATGACATTTGCTAGTTGTCGCTTGTGCCCTAATATCAGTACATATGGATCTTTGAAATACATCAAACACAAATGAACTCTCAGAATGTTACAAAATAAATCCTCTGGCCCACCCTCACACAACATCTGATCATTGATTTCAACATGACGCTGACAGATCTAACTACTCTGTAACTCAAGCCTGGCCTCTGTCCTGACCTTCGCCCTGTGTGTGGACTGAGGAAGAGCCAGCAGCTTTCAGCAGAGGCTTGGGCCTGTCTGGCCTGAGAATGTGACAGGAGATAGACGGAGAACAGAAAGAAAGAGCGAAAGAGAGGGTCACAGAAGGGAGAAAGGAAGACACAAAGAGAGAAGGAAACATGAGAGAGAGGCAATGAAAGTGAGTGAGAATGACTGGCAGACAGAGGATTCGTCACAGGCAAAGAGTGAAGGCTGTGGCCACAGAGGGACCTGGTGAGAAAGCTAACAGATAGCAATCTGAGTTATCACTCTGCGCCACGGCTAACAGCTAGCAGCTACCCTGTCACCGCTGCCTAAACAAGCCCAGTGTTTTCATCTCCATACACACAACGCGGCACTCTGTCTTTTCTTCTGATGGAGATAAGATGTATAAATTATGAGCAGCTGACAAAGTCTACTCCAGCGCCCCCGGCGTCTCATCAATCACTAGCCTGTGTGTCAGCAGGTAACTGACGTGGCCCCCGGAGGCACAGCCCCCGCTTTAGGTGTGTGAGTTTTTTTGTGTGCACATTTTTTTTGTTTGCTACTGTGCAATTGGGCTTTTGTACATCTCCAAGTATTGTGTGTGTGTCTGTGTGTATATGCTATGTGAGAGGGTTGTGTAAACAGCTGATTCAGTCCTAACTCTAAGCTAGGAGAGAGAAAAGAGAGAAAAAGAAGAAGTACACACAACTTGCACACATCAGCCAGACAAAAACAACTTCTCAGTTTATGCGTGTGAACTCAAGGTTTAACTGTTATACCTTGAGGTTATCATTGTGCTGAATATTCAAAAGAGAAACCTAGAAACTAGAAAGAAGGAGACATGCGAAAGCCTGAAAAGGGCTTCACAAATTGGTGACGTTGTGTGGAGTCCTGCAGGCCTTAGAGGGCCAGTGGTAGACCACCCAGTATGATTATTGGTATTAACAATTTTCCATGAACCTCAGTTTCCGCTGTCAGCAAACCAAACATGGTCTGGGCCTTTAGTAGAGATGGTAGCCATGACAGACATCCAAAAAACACACTGCAATACGCTGCATTTTCAGGGTACTAGATTCCTATTTAATTTAGAGACATTATAAATGGCAACACTTGAGTTTTAAACACATCATTGCTTAAGAAAGCAACATAATTACACTGTGTGTCAGCAAAATAGCATAATTACAAGTTACAAGTTGTCAGTGTCTGATTTCACTTTGTTCCCATTTACAGGCCAATCATAGTCTTTTTACCGCTCATGTTTACTAGGATTGAGGCCTAATTTTATTGCAATAATTACAGGCTGTAGTGTCCAAACAGTGCAGATTACATGGGCATTATACAGTGTTAAATAATAGAAAATGATTTGGAGATTTTGCACTTTAAAACCACAGCTTTGCTTTTATAGCCGTTAGTACATTTTTGCCTCTGGCACACATATGATAATTCCAAAACTGCCTGTTTTAGTTTTAACTGAATTTCCATTCAAGGACGGTTTATTTGTTAAAAAAAAAAAAAAGTACAGTAGATATAAGCTCATTCAATGAAACATTAATTCCTCCTCGACTGAACCTGGTATACAACCTCGAACCACATCGCTGCAATATTACACAATGTTTGTGTACACAGCCCAAAGCAGGTAGCGTTTGCTTGCGCACACATTATCGATCTGCTGTCTTGAAGTGAAGTTCAAGAGAAAGCGCAGCAGAAAATGTTGACTCCCCATGGGGAAAAGGAGAAGCAGCTCATCTCAGCACCAAAGAGAGGGAGGGCTGTCATGTTCCGTGTGATGAGCTGAAAGACTGGAGGCGGCCTGGAGCAGCGGGGTATTCCTTCCCCCAAAAAACAAACCTCCAAAAACAAACAGTTCCACCCCACAGAGAAGGAGATGGGACAGTGAGACAAGAGGGAAGAGCAGACAGGTGTCAGGAAAGAATGACATCTGTGACAGAGGGCACTGAGAGAGAAGCTGGAGGAGATGAGAGGATGAGCATCAGACTTGTTATCTACCTCCTTTTCTGGCCTGCTGGTTCGGTTTCTAGTCTTGTCCTTCATTTCTTGATCAAACTCATGAATAATGTACCATTAGCATTAGTTAGAGTCATCGCAGTATCAATGATACTATTGTTACGAGGGGGGTCAAGTCCTAAGACACATTATCTTTGAAACCCTTCTAGAGAGAAAGGGAGAAGATGTCTGGAATTCAGCTGACAAAAGCACTCAGTCCTCTTGAAATCTGATGAGTCTGACAGGATGTGAGCCCATCTGATCCACTGCCGTCTCAACATTCCCCTACAGGGGGTGGGGGGGGGAAATGGGACGGACAGGCTGCTCTTCACCGTGCTTTTAGCACAGGTGTGATGAAAGTCGGAGCCACCGCAGCTCGGCCCACCTCTCGGATTACCCCGAACACGTCTATTGACGGACGTTGCCAGTTGGCAGGCAAATTGGCAGGGGAAGTGATGCCCGTTGTGCTGTACCCATCTGCCTGCTGCATGGAAACAGCATATCAGGTGTTCCTGGGGGATACCTATTATCATATCATATTAAATGTCTGGGCTATGGGTTACAGTTGTATGTCTTAACAAAGTCAAAGACAGATGTAATGATAGATTGTACAGAAAGGGACACTGTGTTTTGTTCTACAAGGTCAGATCTGTCACGCTGACTGTGGACACCTTTGAGAGTGGTTTATTAACACAGACAGACAAACAGTAATAAAGACAAATAGAGATCCATTGTGTGTCCAAATGGCTTTGCTTGCCAGACACTACCGCAGTACTGTACTTTATGTACTTTCACTTAATCAGACTTGATGAAATGACAAACCTTTGTGCCACACTGCCTAGAGAAGTTATCCGTGAAATAAAATATGTTTTAATCATGACTTACAGTACATGTCACAGGATATCGTAATACAGACCTTTACAGTACAGTGCATACAAGTCAGACCTATTCCGGGAAGAGGCCCTATGAACCTGTCAGCTTGCAACTGAACACCAACTGCAAATAGAAACTGTCAGAGGTTATAACGCCTTTGATAACTAATGAAAGTTGCAAATAATTTGACACTGAAAATTCAAAAACATGCCTTGCTCATACAAAAAGGATGAGCTTAATACTCTTTGTTTTAGCCTGTAAAGGATTCAGATGCAGTTCTTTAATCGCGCGTTTCAAAAGAATGAAGCTTCACCTTCACTAAGCTCTCATCACAACCACACAAGCTAACAAAGAGGAAACATTCTTTGCAGAATGGTGACACTGAAACAGTGTGGCATTAAGGATCTTGACCCACTTCACTGCCCATCTGTGCCCTGTAGGTGTATGCCAATCCTTCACAGCCCTCTCCAACACTCCCGCGAATGACAGAAGAATGTGGTTTGAGTGTCACTTGACCCCTCTGCCCCCGCAATGACCTCCAGTGCACCCTGGGCAGCCCTCAAGTCTTTCACATATTTCCACTGCTAAACAATAATGTCTCCCTCCTCCTCCTTCGTCTCAACTTAATTTCCTCTTTATCGCTGTCCAATTCTCCCGTCGCCCTGTTCATCACCCTGCTGCTCTCATCCCCTTTTCTGCCTCTATTCAAAACTCAGATACAAAAAAAAAGAGTCTTTCCACCAGTAGAAACCCATAGGGATGAGTGGCTATTCAGAGTGTGATTGTAGGGGGGAAAAGGGCTGCTGTGTTTGTGAAAATTGGACGAGTGTGTGGATTTTGGACAGATGCATATGAGAAGTGCACAGTGTAAGGGCACACTTCAAATGTATATAGGAACAAAACAGCTAAAGAGTCTCTAAAGTCGAGAGGCAGCACCCCTTCAAAGCGTGAGAATTAATTCACATCCACCATGCCGCTGTGCAAACTTTTGTTGAACATTTGGACCAGATGAAATAAAGCCTTTATTTGTTTGCCAGTGTACTTGCAAACTCACAATCTGCCATCCTTAAATTATTTTCCGACTCACTTAAAATGCCTTTCTCAGGCTAATTGATGTGTGGTGCAGATATGATTGAAAATGAATGTTCTCTCTGTCACTCAAATGTGAAGCTCTGGGCAGGCTAAGCCCTTAATGCACCAGATTTAACTGGTTAATCCTGTGAAAAACTATTCAGTTTGACTCCCAGGTGGAAAGGTCGCACAGCAAGGCCCGCCTTCCTTCAACCTACACTATTCCCTCAGTCTTAGCCTCCAACCTAAACATGCTCTCGCCCTCATCATTGGCCTCTCTCACCCCTCCGCAGCCGTCTACCCACCCGCATGCATAAGCTACAAAGCTGGAGGTGTCAAGACTACCTGTCTCAACAGCACCCCCCTTGCTTGACCTGCGGATAGCCCTCGGGGACATTAATTATAGAGTAGTCTGACTTGTTGAGAGGAAAGAGACAGACAGAGAGAGAGAGACAGAGAGGGAGAGACACAGAGGGTGAACGGTAGAGAGCAGGAGAAGATAAATGTAGAGATGTTGTTACAGAAGCTGTCACCTCCTAATCATGTCATCCTGCTGTACAGAGGTGATGCTGAGGCTTCACTCGATCAGGTTTCCCATTCGTCATCGGTGCTGGTTGGTGGTGGACGTGGTGATGGTTTTGGAGAGGATATGGGGGGTATAATGATTACTCTAATTTTCCCACAAAGGTCACATTTTAAACTGTTTCTCTATGTCAACTGGCCTAAAAATGTTATCAAAATATTGTAACAATGTTATTTTCTGATGTAATTGTCACTAAAATATCCATTTGTTAGCCCTTTGTATGTCAGTGTTAAATCATTAAATGCGGTGCAATGGATCTGGCTGTTTACACAAAGCGTAGACAGCATATTGCATAGCTAGTGTTTCTGTTCAAGGGAAATTTAAAAAGAACACAACATAAAACCGCTGCATCCATTTCTGAGTGTTCAATACTTTGCTTGTGGGCAAAAACATGGATCTAATATGACATTTCTGTATGTGCTTTAAAGACAATGTGTACTCGGCAAGCGTGGATAGACACTGAACTGCCACCGAGTGATCAGAGCAATCTGTCCAAACAAATGGAGGCTCCTCTTGCGCATTACCGCGTTAGATTATACGACTCTCGGTCATTTGATTCCCCACCGTCTCGACAGATTCTGTTTCTAATGGGCCGAGTGGGATTGCACAAAACGCAAAATAGGGAGAGGTCAACGTGTTTGAAGGTTATCCCTGTCGGGGAATCAAAATAAATAACTTTCAGGTGTGCTATTCTCTGTCAGGTGAGTGTCTTAATGATGCCAAGTTAACACATACTAAATAACAGTGTCTCCCTACGCACTGACAGCCTCAGAAATAATTGACCAGCATGCTCCAAACTGAGACGCAGTAGGCAGAAAATTCAATCCTGCAGCTGACAGAACCCATTGAGCATGTCACCAGATTTTGCATTATACACAAAGCAATGTCAGGTCAGGGATGCGGCCTCCTGCTAGTTATTTGCGATTGCATCTCTGAGGGTAAATTACCTGGCGCTCAAAAATATGGTCAAGTTAACTAATTTCCTGACAGCACGCTGTCGCATAAGAGAAGTCTCAGATTTACTGCCTGTCAAAAACATGATGAAATGTTTTTCTGTTTCTCATTTCTTTGTGAAAATGCTTGGCAGCCTCTCAACTAAGAGCTCATATTCAATATCCTCTCTCGGTGTGCCGAGGACATCTCTAATTCCAGACAAAGACGCACGGCTGAAAAAGAACAAAAAAGAAACATAACCTTATTATGTTTGAAGGCTACCAGCAGTGTGTCATTTCATCCACAAGTTCCCATGCAAAAGGTGACTGCTTGGGGGGTTGTCAAGTGATGTAACATAGTTCTAAAGCCCTTAGTAAGGAAGCAGGGAAATCCATTATCCCGTCGACCCCTGTACTCTGACAACTACCCACATACAGTATATGGTGTCGTGTCATTTTGTTGTTATACATGTGTAAATCATTCACTTTCTGACAGAACAGAGGTATTAACAACAATACCTCACCTCACAGATGGGGTCACGGAGAAACCGAATCCCACCGCAGACAAAGCATAGTTGTACCTGCGAGAGCACGGCCTGCCACTGATAGCGACAAAGATGACAATAGCCCAGTGATGGTGTGAAAACTGCCTTTAAGCTATACCATGCAGGGGGAACAATACAGACAGGCTCCCCCACCACGGCGCTCAACAGTGTCCGTTTTAAAGTTCACAAAGCGGCTCCAAGGTCTGCCTACCCTTTCTTTTTCTCCCTGTCTCTTTTTTATGTGTTCTCATTCAGCTGGACGGTTTGGCCTATCATCGTCCCCACAATGACAGTAGGTGGAAACGCTAGCTTTCATTACACAAAGTATAAATAGTGTAATCTATCAGCCCTGCCAATCAGGATGATTGATTATGGGCTGTCAGGGAGGAGAGTGACACATTAGAAAAGTTTGGTTAACAATGCCTGTAGCTGGTGCGGGGCTGCTGCCACCCAGCCCAGTGATTAATGTGTTGTCAGCCTGTAATCCCACACCCACGCTTAATGAGGCAAGAATTTATCATCTCGGCAGAGTGGCAGATGTCAGGGGGAAAGGAATCCAAGTGGCTGGAAACAATATACTTTTTCTAGCCTGTGCTTGACATGTCTGACAAGCTCTAAAAACCACAAAGAAGGTCTGTGTAAGCACAAACTTCAGTGGAGGGACTTTCAGCTCTAGCGCCGTCCTCGGCTGCAAGCTTGTGAAAGTCGCTGCTGAAAGAAGACTCATTAACAATTCACTGAGGAAAACTGGTATAATGGATGTAAGGAAAAGTCTTATGCCACCGTGTGCATATTAAAGGAGACAAACTGTTATTGTTTCACACTAATAAACTTTTACTATGGACACTATGGTGAATCATAAATAAAAGTGTCACTTTCGCACAGACTATCCACCTTATCTAACACAGATTTTAAGCTCGAACATTCATTAACTTTCTTAATAGCATATCAACATCTGCATGTCATAAACAACAACAATTTACTTGAATTATCTGATTAAAATCTGAATGTGAATTAAAGCAAAGCTGCCTCGAGAGGATGCACATGACAATCAACTTCAAAGTAAACTATAAATGCGAGTGCTGAAATAGTGATTAATGTGCACTGTCAACATCAACTAAAATAGACAGTCAAAGAAATAACTGATCTCTTTCAGAGATTTAAAGTTTGGCACATTTCTCTGGAAACACCCGGTGGGTAGTGGGTAAGAATGAAAGATGGATTTTTTTTTTTTGTGCTCAGAAAACAGTAAGCCAGCTGTCTCTCATTAGGCTAGCAGCATCTTCCTGTCACCAAGAGACCAACAGGGAGGATTAGCTCTGATTGGACTGATAGGCCAACGCACTGGGACGCTGCACTGTGTAATAGCTAAAAGCATCATTTGATAAGAAGTGTAATTTAAGAGTTGCCTTAGTGGCTATAATATTGTTGCTATAAGTACGTGTACAGAGATGGTGGAGTTTTTTAACCCCTTGGCAAGCAATGAAAGAAGGCTCAGTTTCATAAACAAACATAATAACAGTGAGATTTAGATCTGCGTGCAGAATTTGCTTTACATTTGTTTAAAGCATTAAGAGTTCAATAATACTGGAAGGCGGAAGCGAGTTATTTCCCTGAAGGTGTTTTTGTCTTAAAGGAACTTTGAAAAATCACTATAAAAAACACGGCCCTTCCCAAAGCCTTATAAATGATCTAGTTGGAACAGTTTGTGTAAAAAGCAAAGGCTTCGTAGCTTGCCAATCCTAGGCACTCAATATTATTGCACTAATAAAACTTAACAAAGACTTACATTATACAGATACAAAAAGAGAAAAGTTACGTGAGCGATCACATGATTTGCAAAGTTTATGAAAACTTTATATCAAAATGGGAGAGGGAGACATCTCATTATTGCTGGCCAGCCTTGGCCTGTTTTCTGACAGGCCTCAAACTCCACCGCTAAACACAAGAGACGTCGAGACAACAAATACTTCGCCACAGAGGCGTTCCTCCTCTGTATTGGATGCCAGCAGAAGGAGAGGAAAATCAGTTAATGCAACGCGGCCACTTCAGTGTCTCATAAAAGCCCTCACAAAAACACATGTTTGTTTTTATGCTGTGCGTTTAGCCAAAAATGAGTAATACATCCATCATTTTTCCTCGCAAGAGTGACGTGACACTCAGGTCATGCACCCCATGTCTCCAGGCTTTGAAAGAGGCAATAAATCAATCTTGGCGCTATTACTTACAATTAATTGTGCTTTAAAGTTTTACAGTGTGTTTATGATATGCAGGGCCCGGATGATTTATGTGAAGAGTTTGAGTCACTCCCTCTAATGGCTGTTGTTTTCCTGGTTTATAACCCCCGCATGACCTCGCAGATTAAGCTGCCAGAATGCTTGAAACGGGGCCTGTTGCACTGATCCAAACACGGGACAGGCAAACCACTCACAGAAAATGACAAACACACATACCTGAGAGAACACACATGGGCTCCCTGGAATAATCTGACACAAACCACGCCGTGTATTTTGTCTAATATACAAACTAAACACGTCCAAACAATTATAAACAGCTGTTTTAACACTTAGGATATGTTGTCATTAAAAGACGGAGAACAGCCGTGTCTCAAGTGATGCTATTAAGAGATAACAAGACATTATCTAAGATGGGAAAGAGAACATCATTTGAAAACAAGCAGAACACAATATGTCAGCAAGTATTTTTTGTCTGTACATAAAGCAGACCGGCACTCAGTATGGTTTGCCCACAACGCCTACCCAATCCGCAGTGCTGTCCTTAATCAACCTTTTGTATATAGTACACATTGATTCAGGAATGTGTCATGAAGGAAAAGTAACAAATCAGGTTCTGTATGTATAATAGCTGGTGCAAATACAGAACCGAGCAGAAAGCAAAGAGTGGTAATAAACCTGCTTCCACAGCAATGTGTTGGGTTATATTGCCTTCCCCTGTTGAGAACCATATTCTTTGAGTTTTCTCTGAGGACACATTTGTTCAGTAAAATGATTCAGCAAACCCACTGAAGGCACATTCACAAAGCGCTATATTGCATGCTGTTTGTTATGTTTGAGAGCTTCGGGGAACTCATAACTCTCGAGCACAGATGAACGTGGCAACATACTTTACGGGGTACATTTGAGACTTGAAAAGAAAGCAAAACAACCAACCTATAGCCAAATGCCTTCTCTTTTTCCAGTGTTGCTTTTCAAAAACGCCACAATCATGCATCGGCATAATGCGAAGTCATGGGTCTTAAACCATGCTGTCGATCTTAGATTTGGACTGTTTCCTTCAGTGCAAACTTAAAATGAACTGCCGTCTGCTGCAGAGTAAAACAGGTTAGTGTCTGGGGAAGAAAAAACAGAACTGAAAAGATCCACTTGAGGACTTTCCTGGCTGTGTCACTGTCAATTCTGCTGAAGAACCGTTACCCTGTGTGCAGAGACTCATGGGACCCGGGAGCTGGCTCGAGCCACCCTGCAATGCAGTCTGCTTTACATTATACGCAGAAGGATGTGGGGAAAAACTTGTGTTCATGCTAGAAAATCAAGTCAAATACTCCATCCAGACAAAATCTAAGTGACATCCGAGGAACATTTATACCCGCTGACGTAGCTACCAAGCCGTGCCTAGTAAGGGGGGAACCAAGGACCTACTTCATTCACTGTGAAACACTCTTAAACATGTGGCAAGGAGTAAATGTTATTCTACTAGTTAAATTTGCTACGCACCTTTTTTTAGCAGGGCCTGGGATCTGAAAAACAGAATGTACTGTCATAGTGTTTTGATAGACATGGCCAGTTTAACCCAAGGGTTCGACAGCATAATGTGGGCTCCGTGGCAGGGTGGAAGGAGGTGGAGGAACCGAGCCAAAACGTACCACATGTATTTTCCGAAAGCTGCTCAACACAGTCCAAATGGCTCTACGTGGTTTAACGCCATTTCATTCCATGACCTCTAAATCCTCAAAGAGAATTATCACATTATAGCATTCCAACACGCCCAATTTCCCAAAATACAGCTCAAGGCTTTTCCACTCTGACTCTGCTTAGTGTTGTGGTTTTGGGAAAACACTTCAATCGTGCCCGCTGCATTTTTTGTTGTTGTTTACTTCAGGTATTTATATATATTTTTCCTTTTTCTACTCTCTTTTCTTCGCCATTTTGCCTCTAATTCTATCCGGCTATTTGTCTTTTCTACTGAGAGATGCAAAATACTGTAACATTAACCCAAAAAGAGAAAATGACCAACTTCTGAGTTTGATGCAAGTCAGAGAAAGCTCAGCACCCACTAATGGTGTCATGCCCACTAGTGCATGAAGGCACAATTAAAGGAGTGACACAATTATCTTCAGTGTATGAGCATGGCTAATCTACTATATTCCTTGTCCAAATGTTTGACTTTGTAGTAAAGTTTTACCTCGAAGATATACACAATTAAAAAAACGTTTTGGTAAATTCTGCCCTCACAAATCTCATCACTTGTGTGCGTCTGCCTTTTTCCTGCAAACAACCGGCCTGTGACTGTCTGGTTGTGATTTAGTCAACATGGAAAACATTGGGAATGTATGAAAAGTTATGGTGTTCAGGTTGTGCTGAAGACTATAACTGCTTTATCAGAACCATATGGCGGCGCTCAGTGCCATGCCACAATGGCATGATTGAAAAGGAGTTAAAACTGTGGTCACAATCCACTCCGATATGACTCAAGAGAGGGTCTCCAAAGTTCAGCACTGTCTCTTTCATAGCGAGTCCATTAACTGTTCCAATACCCACATCATGCAATGGGAATGATCTGATAGAGCTGGGGCTCTTTCTTCAGATTAATGCTGTCATGAATGGGCATGTATAACTGTGACCCTGCTACAGTTGCTGCTGTTTCTATGGTTTCAATTTATCTACTGTAAACATCGGAAAGGAGATTTGTCATATGAGGTCCTAAAGGAAAAATAACTATAAGCGGAGCAAAAAAACTTTTTACAGTATAAATAAACCTTTTAAATCATGGCTGTAGCCCGTATTTCTTTCCTTTAATACTTGCGCTAATTGAGACTCAAATGGTAGCGCAAGCGACAGCGAGACAGCTAATTACCATCCTTTGTAATGAAGCAAATGTCAGACACTGTACCCTGAGCCACTGTTATGAGCAACACCCCGCTGTACCAGACATAAAAGCAAACACAAATATCTAATTATGCCGTCATCTCTCCTCGCTTTCCTCTTCTGTTGCAGACGTTGCATTAATTGGTGGCCCGCACTATTGGTCAGCTTACAATCACTCTGATGATGTGGACAATTAGAGCCGGGAGGTGCTCATGGCTCATCAAGTCTGTGATAGTTGACACATCACGTCTCATCTAACTCAAAACAAATGTTATGGAAATGCTGCTGCGGCAGTCCAGGGCCCAGACACGGGATATGTCCTGGCAAAAATATCTTCAATGTGTAGACTCTGATAAAAAGGAACTGCTGAAAGTAAGATCGTAAGTACTGTATGTTCAAGCACACACAATACAGTAAGGTAGACGTGTATTTATCAAAGCTGTAACATTTTAGTTTGCATAGGGAATAAATAATCATATACAGCAGGTTCAAAGACACAAAGACAGAAAAACACACACATCATGTCAGCTAGAATCAGTGATTATCTCTCCTTTCATCTAAGGCTGTGGCGACAAAAGCAAACATTTATTTTTTACTGACAAGCTATGTAAATAAAATCTCATGAAGTGACTTTATCCTGCCAAAAAGCCTTGTAGAGGTCCTTAGTTTCTTTTTCATATAAAGTGGATGAACAGTGTTTTCATTCCACTTTTCTCTATCTACCAAACATGCCAGACTGAGGTTAAATTATTTCAATGTTTTGCTTTCCCGCTTGCCACTTGTATCAAGAATCAAGAACAAAGCATAGCATGAACTGACACTAAAAGAGTACACTATCTTAGCTGATTGTCTCAAACAATAAATATTTTGTTTTCCTCGTGCACTTTTAAACTCGACAGACTCACATGCTTCTGATTTGTCATTTGATGCCTTTGCTCTTGCTACTCTGGATCCATTTGTACCTCCCGGGCTCACTGACAGAGCCCCAGAGACCTTGAAACGACAAAGATTAGCTGATCCAAAGAGTAAATATTTCATGACCTTACAATTACATGAAATCAAATCTAGGCAAAAGCCGTTCATTTATATTGCATTATCAAAGGGGTGGAAGACGGAGGGAAAAAGGGGGTGGAAAGGGGTGAAGTGGGTATATCTATGAACCTCCCGAACTCTAATTAGTCTGTGTGGCCCAAAACAAGAGAGCGAGGAATAAGTGCACGGGCTAGGGATAATTAAGCGATTGTGAGCGGCATGTACGTGAGCTGTCACTCCAATCGGCAGCCATGTCACACTTGGTAACACAACCGCGACCGGACAGCCGGCCGTCGTCTTTGATCTGGGCTCATGCATACGGAATCAGGTCAGGCTGTGGTCACACACAGTTACACACTCACACACACGCTCACTCAGAGATAACACACACACACATATACACTTTAAGCGATAGTAGAGAGAGCCTCTTTACAAAGGGCCACAGTGTTAGGACCTTTGTAAAGAGAGACTGACAGTCAAGTATGCACAAGAAAAAAAGGAAGGATAAAGGAAAATAATGGAAAAGGGAAGAAGGGGATGAATGTGACAAATCCACTCAAGACTTCAGAGGGACTACTTTTTTAAACGGGGTTTACACACAAAAAACAGAGCTTAACTTACAGCTTCCGACTTGGGTTTGACCACTTTCATGAATGCTCCTCTTGCCTGCGCCTCCATCACCTCTTTTATGGTTACTTTCCTGGTATCCAGGAACTTCAGCTGGGGTAACTTGTGCAGAACAAAGTATCTGTGAGAAAACAACAATTCAACTTAAAACTGTACCGTACAGCTGCCATAAAAGGTCTCCTTGTAGGCCTGTTCTTGACAATGACACAAACAGAGAATCTGAGGAAGTGTGTGAACCGTGACACACTAATCAAACTGACACACATTCTAATATGTAAATGCAAGCATCAACAAAACTTGAAAAGAAGCCATGTTTACTGAGATTTAATGGTGGTGCTGATTTAATGGTGATATTTTCTTGTATGTAATAACCTTCAAAGCTGATAAGAATAAGTACGACATATAAATAGCACGAAAGGAGATACAACCCGTCTGCCAGAGCTGTCATTCTGGCAGCATCACAGATATCTCTCTAAGCTTTCAGACACACTCTGTCTTTCATTGGGAGGGAGAGAAACGTCAAAAGATAATGGTTGGAATACATAGATGACAACAGATCCTTTCACAGGCAGGCAGGGATAGAGGAACCAGTATGTCAGGGCTGAGCTAGTAGCCAAAAAGGACATGCATGCAGCACCTAAGTGGAGGGTGAGAAAGGACGGGGGATATGGGCACAGAAAAGACCTGTGCGCAAAGAGCCGTGACAAATTGATGATGGCGATGGCGATGAGGGGAGATGGCAAAGCCCGTGTCAAGTTTTCATCACCTGAGGATTATAAGGAGGGGATGCTGGGAGAACGTTTAGACTGACACGGAACAGAAAATATCTCTGTGCGAATTTAAGAATGATCTGATTTTAAATGAAAACATAAAGAGTGCTTATCTACAACAAAAATGATTAAACGCTATGACATGGCTCTGAATGTATTCTTATAGGAATATTATTACAAGGTAAAATGACCTGCTCCTAACCCCTTATACGAGCATTTTTTCCTATGAGAGCAGTAGCACTCAAATACAAGAGGCCCAAATCGCATCCTGTGTCTCCCTGCCTGTAAAAGGACTTTGTTCAGGGCATTTCCATGATGAAATGTGAAGATGCCCTTGGGAGACATGCAGGGAGGTTATTCTCCATAGGTAACCTACCATCACAGGGTCAGAGCAGATGACAAGGCTCTGTCAGCCAGTAGGGATATTAATGATTCAACCCAACCAAAGAGGGAGGATAAGAGAGCACAGGGGGGTAGGGGGAGGAAAGATGCCTGGAAAAAAAACTCAGACTCATACCCTTTATTTAGCCATTTTCGAAAAATGTGATAATAATATGTGCTGTTTGGAAGCGGTTGTGTTAAAGGCAACTAAATGATGCTAATTGATAATACTTTTTTTAATAATTGAATTGATATGGAAAATGATCAGGTACCCAATTATATATTTTTTTAAACGTTTTATTAATTTAATTTGTAATGGAAAATGTAATGTATTTATTTGAGTATTTGTATTGAATAGTAACATAGTTTCTCAGTTTTCTACTGTAATTTTGTCTGTAAATGCTAAATACAATGACATTTGTAATTCTGGTTAAGGTTTAACTAATAGTTAATTAGAAATGAAGACACTAGGAAACAATGGAACCTGCTAAGAAAATTAAGTCATTATACTTAGTATAACATCTAAGAAAAGAAAAAGTAAAAACATAATAGTTATAGCCTTTTTAAATAACAATTCTGCGGCTGCATTTAAAGCATTTAGAAAAGAAGGTTGAGTGAGCACAAAGTGCAGCTGCTGGTGAGGCGCCGCAGGGAAAAACTCTTTGATCTGCCACAAAAGGAGATTGAACAAACTGATAATTTTCCTCAAGATAAGAGGTTAAAATGTCACATTAAAATATGTTAATCTTTAAACATCACAGAAACAGAGAGAATGAGATGAGACGTTTTGTGAGGAGACAGCTTCCTGTAAGCACAATGCCACATCATCAGTAACCATTGTGGTATAATATAATATAACAGCCTTAAACTCATGTGTTATTGTAGTACTGTAAATGGCCACTGATCGTACGCATGGTCGGCTCAGAACAGGACAACATTTAACCTCGGCGCACACTACACAATACTGTGTGAACGAATACTCTGTTTCTATGTCATTGCACTAATTGGGGCACCGATGCAACGCACCAGGGTATTTCACTTGAGAGACCAAAAGCTCCCGAGGCATTGGGCTGGGTATTTATTGCCCAAGGCCAGTGCTGTCACGACCTGCATACAGCCTAACCTTGTCAGACATGAAATCTGCATCACGCTCAAATTGATGTTTTACTATGTGACACATTATGAATATTACATTACAGGACCCTAGACGTTGTCAGTCAAAACAGAACAGCTTTCCTCACCAGCAAGATAAGCATGCGAGGAGAGGGGAACGGGGGAGGAGGGGAGGGGAAAGTGAGAGAGGGGGCTGGGGGGGAAAAAAGGTAGACAAAAAGAGAGAAGAAAGATTATTCAAGAAAGGCATGGGTGGTAAATGATTAATAAGCATTGCAGAGTCAGAAACAAGCACTTAGGGCTAAAACAGACAAAAGAGAGTATGCTTTTCGCCTTTTATCGCATTTCATGTAAAGGACCCTGACAAATGGTGGTCATATTGCATGGCTTGAGGCCTCGCTTGATGTTTAATGCATCATCTGCTCTGGTAAGGCAGGGTAGTAAACACTCATTTGTGGTGGTGACTAGTCACACATGAAATCCATTTTGCAAAATGCAGTGTAGAGGGGCCAGTTGACAAAGCTTTTAGAGTGATGTGGTTAAATCCACAGTCTGCCTGTGAAATGTAGGGGGCTGGATGTTAAAAAAAGGAACATCTCCAAATCCATTACTTACAAAAAGCTATCACTCTGAATAGCTTAGCATCAAAACTGTCTGACTGAAAGTATAAACACAGAGACACGGAACGGTATCTATCCATCTATCTAAACGGGTCACAGTAGTTTCTTTTTCTTATTTATGTGTTACATCAGCACAGTGGATGTTGTTACTGACCTGTATCTCTGGTAGTCGTCCTCGTCCTTATCCGGGCTGACCAGCTGGTTGGGGCAGGCCTCATTTCCCAGCAGGCTTAGGTACTTCAGTGACGGGGTCACATCAGCCAAGTGTTCCAGCAGGGCCTCGATATCAGTCAGGTGTCAAAGGGCGGATGTCAAGGACCTAGCACTGTTAATTACATTAGCATTTACTACCCGCACCGCCCCTCCCGGGCCTGTCTGCACTAAAACACGTCACTGTCAAATTTACCGAGGTGCTCAAAGGGGCTAGTCACTGGCTTTGTGAGACTGGGCAGACAGAGGGGCAATTTAAGGTGCAGGCTTTGGCATATAGTAGTGACACAATTTGGCTGCTGCTCTCTCTCCCTTTCTCTCGATCTCTTTCATTTCCTAGGTGGCCGGGTGCAGAACAGTGACAAAATGATGGATGCCCTGTGGTTCAAACAGTCCGTGCTTCCCAGAGCCTTGCTGTGGAAAACTTTTGCGAAACGTGGAAAAAACAAACAGCCCCTAAGCAGGCACATTCATCACTAATACATTCACTTGGAAAATTGAGCCCCAAAGTGTCAAAATACAACTGCACTAATGCAGTGCTCGAGCTTTAAAATGGCACTGTGCCACGACAGGATGTACATAATTGGCCTATTAGCATGTGCCGACCACTTCACAACCAAACTCAGCACACAGTCCCAGACGCACACTTCAAGGAGCCCCAGTTTTAATGTTGACTCTGGAAGTGTGTGTGTGTGTGTAGTGTGCGGGAGTGAACATCGTTACCCAGTAGGATCTGCATAACCAGAGGAAAACAGGACACATTGCTAAACCTGTTCTGAAGCGTAGAGGGGAAGTTCACACATTTTTGACTGATCATAAACAGCCTTGCATGTCTTGAATTTAGGGTGGCTGTGCCGAGTTCTGGTTTATAGTGTTCGCTTTGGGTGGGAGGTAGAACACACAGCATCGTTGTAATCAATGAGCCTGAATGAGAAAATGTGCATTTAGTCACATAATAAATAACTTATTCATTTTAATTTTAGCGAGGTAACGCATAGTATAAAGAATGAAGCAACTGATGAAAAATAAAATCCTTACTTGATTCACTATAATTTATAATAACTGATATTACCAGACAAACAAATCACACAACATCGTGTGTCATTTTTTTAATGTAGTTTTAATCTAACACTTGATCTTCTTTCAAAATAAAACACATCTGTTATGTTGACTCTAAAATCTGATTCCACTAGAGGTCCCTGTGGTTCAAAAACTCGTCCTGTGTGGAGCTCGGTGACAGCGAGTTCCTCTACTCTCTTTTGCAACACACAGTGCTCCCTGCAAAAGCACAACATGAAAAAACTGGTTCTCTGAGACAAAGGCGGGCTGTATTGACATATGAATGTTAACAAAACACACTATTGATTTTGATACTGATCCCTGTGATATATGCCTGCGTAGTCGGCTGCAAATCAAAATGAGAAATGGACTAAGTGATTAGTTTGAAAGGATATTTGGTTCTTATTGAGTGTAAGGGTGTGGAGGTTGGGTAACCTGGGCAACAGGAGGTCATTTCCAAGCAGATTGTTGTCAACGATCAGCTCTTCCAGCTCAGTGAACGTTCCGAGGCCCGCCAGTGACCTGCAATGATAAGGCAACAGGAACAACTGTTATGGTTCTAAATCTGGTCAGCCGTTATTGTGCAGAAATAAATATTTCAGCCTCTTTCATACGCCGGGAAAGTATGGGTCTGGGCCTGTCAGGGAAGTGAATGACAAGAATTAGTGGTGCTGAGCTCCCCTGGCATGGTGAGGCATCCTTCAGCAGCTGGCAGGATGAGGGATGGGGGTCACTTGTGAGTAGCCAGGATTCAAAACAAAAGGCTTCAGAAATGCGGCGGGCAGGATGAATTTGTCAATGTCTTGTGCCTTGAGGCGCCCAGTTTCGCCTGACCCTAACCCTCCATTCCCAAGACAAATCACTCTGTCACAGTTCACCTTCACTCCCCAGACACAAATTTAACTTGTCATCCATCATTTTCACAGAGGAACCGGAATACACATGCAATCACAGATGGAATGGAAGGGAAACTTTTTTGCAACTCTACCGCGATAGGGGTTAGTGTTGGGATTTTAAGATCAAAGGATGGTTTTTTTTAAAGGAAGAATTTTGCCTTTCCGCTTATTTTTTATGACAAATTGCAACGAGGGCTGTAGGGTCATCTCAACTGTTTCCCTCTCTTTCTCTCTCTCACACATACACATTCACACAGGCATAAAAATGATGGAGGGTGGTTTTAGGAGTAATGTTAGGGCCCTGCAAAGTTCAAGTCATGGAAGGTGCACGAAAGCAATGTGTGTGTTGTCTAATCCTTCACACTGTCAGAATGCCATGGTAAAGTGTCCTGGGTGACTTAATTGACATTTAAATCTGCCAAAACTTGACACATACTGAACATATACTTCAAGAATTATTCCTCACGGTTCACACAATAGGTATTTTTAATATTACACAACATTTTTAATTATTTCATAATTTCCATATAGTCAATATTTACTCCAAGCTACATTTCAAAATGCTACATTATAAGTATAGTATGTTTATAGTTTTAAAAAGCAGACATATCTTGGACATTAGGTTACGTCAATATAAATTCCAGTCAACAGGGTCACATTGCAACATGACAAACTCAAGGTACTGTGAGGTCTTAACATGTGCAGCATGAAATATTACTCCTCTATGGATCTGACTTGTGTGAACAGCTGCCTTAATACACATCAACTTTAAGAAATATCACTTTATCACGACAATCTGCAAATGAATAGCAAGGAGCAGTTAAGTGCAGATGGGGATGGCGTAATTTACAGTCACAATTATAATGGAAACATAACAATATGCTGCCAAATGAAGGAAACAGATGATGAGTAATTGTGATATAATGTAGTGTACAAAAATACACCTTGATCTATTACGTTGTCAAACTTATTGGTCAGTGACGAGCATTTATTCCGCACTTTTAGCTAGCCAGACAAACTGTTTTCATGCTCCATCTGCTGTTACTTGTGTGCTTTCTCAACTTGTACTCCACCTAGACTTCGACCCTTCCCTAAAAACACAGACTGATGCACGGAGTGGACACACTGGCAACAACTTTGAACTACAAAGCAAAATGTTGCAGCTTTTGTAGCAGTGTAGAAAACGACAAATAAGCAATTTACTGTGGATGGGGAACGACGCAGAGTGAGCTGCCTCGTTTCAGAAGACATCAACATTTTGCAAACACGCACACTTGATATCAACCACAACCGTTGACAGCACCTAGCCAGTGTGCTGGCAAAGCCGCTAGCTGACAACCGCTTATCAGGTCTGATTAATGCGCTGGCAAAATGGATGAACAAAGAGATGTGCCAGTTTTATGAAATCCTACTCTGTTTGCCTGTTTTTCCCCATGTTGCCTCTCATTTATAAAAGGCAAAAAGGCCCATTAGGCAGGGAAAGCTATACTTAAAACTAAAGAATATTCATTATCATTTTTGCCTTTTTAGTTATTCTTTGGTCATTATACTGTTGTTTGTCTTGGATTTAAAAATAAATGCTAGCTAAAGTAATGCACAATCTATAATTGTTAGTATCATCTTATGCTACTATACTTCTTCTGTTTTTTGACAGGGCTGTTTTCTCAAACTAGCTATTTAAAAAACAAACTTTATTTTTCAGCACAGTGATTGTTTTTGCATTGATAGGGGATTCGGTACAACATCCAATTAATCTGCAAATATAATCTATGGCAATCTGTAGTTGGGCACAAACATTATTGCATTTTCTGTTAACAGAGATTGCTAACTAACTATTGCCACCTGCGTGTGTGTGTGTGTGTGTGTACGTGTGTGTGTGTGTGTGTGTGTGTGTGTGTGTACGTGTGTGTACGTGTGTGTGTGTGTGTGTGTGTGTGTGTGTGTGTGTGTGTGTGTGTGTGTGTGTGTGTGTGTGTGTGTGTGTGTGTGTGTGTGTGTGTGTGTGTGTGTGTGTGTGTGTGTGTGTGTGTGTGTGTGTGTGTGTGTGTGTGTGTACGAGGGGCTGCAGTCCTGTGGGTTATGTTATTAGCTGCTCGGTTAAAGGGAGCCGCATGGCACAGGAGGGAGCCTTATTAATTGTTGTTTTCATGTCACCACTGCTGCGTGCACTGGCTGATTTAATCAGTTAAATTCACAGCCAGGGGAGAGCCACTGATTCCCATCCAGCATTAACTACAGTGCCGGGATTGAACTTCTAATACTCTCCAGCTTTCTGTGCTCCCTCTGCAGATTTCCTTAGCTGGTTTCATTACTTTTTATAAGCTTTCTTGTTTTAATGTGTAGGCTTGGAAAACTAACAAAGTTTAAGCACTGCAGTAAAAGTACTTTACTTAAAAAAATAAAAGGAAAAATAGCTGCTTATGCTTTTAACAAAACTAATGGACATAATTGACTTGAGGCCAAATTCTGTAGAGATTTGATAAATGGCAAATATTGTATGTTTTTATAATGGTAGCTTAATTTGTTGTTATTCACCTAAAGAAAATAGGGAAACTATTCAGTAATATATCTTAAACTCCACTGCGATACTACTGATATTACAAACATCTAATGTTATGTTCCTTTATGAAACTGGAAGTCATTTATGTTTATGTATATCGCAAGCAATAACAAATTATGAGCATTATATTTTTAACTAAACAAATAGACAGAATCGTACAAATACTATATGAAAAATAATTGACCCTCTGCTCAAATTGCATTGCCGTATTGCACAAATTTAGAAAATAATCATTTCACATGTAACGTGTGATCAAATGCATTTTTCCTAACCCTCTAACCAGAAAGAGAGAGACAGAGACAGGCGGTAGCCTTAACGAGGTGAGGCGATGAATCCTCTCCTTGTTAAGATAATTATGATCAGCCTCATTGTCAGAGCTAATACGTCACACGTCTTTACGCTTTGACTACCACTTAGCCTGTGTAAGCTCAACATCATACGGTCCTGTGTGCATCACTGTGTGCTTTTGAGCTTACATAAGTAGTGCATGTATGTGTTAAAATCTCCATTATCTGCTAAGATCATGTCTACTGAGCACACACAGTACATATACCAATATTTAGCTGGAGCAGAAACTCGGCACAGGAAGCCGGGAAGGATGTGAGACAGCAGACAAGGACACTGGAGAGGAGACACTGACCCAGAGAGCAGCCCTGCCAGATCAATACACTAATACTAATGCAGACATCGTGATTGATGAACCACTGCTGACAACAGAGGGAAGAAAACTCTCGACTATTATTGGCTGAAATGTCAGTCACTCCTGCCAATGGTTTGCGCTAGTGTCATGTCATATATCCTCATGCAGCAGATGAATAATGGAGAACGGCAGCCTTGGCTCTTTTACATGTGTCACAAAGTCTCTCCCATCCTATGTCTGCTGCTTTTGAAACTGTTGCTTAAATGAATTATAGTTGGTCATTTCTGGAAACTCCGAATAACAAAGGTCAAATGGAGTTTGTCTTGGGCGTACATAACAGAGCTTTAATGTAAAACAACCTCAAAGTTCACCCCTTTACTAAAATGTTGATATAGATCACAGAGGAAACAGCCTTTCATCTAGCACTGCAATACTGAAAAAGTTACTGAGTCCAATGTACTTAGGAAAAAACACAAACACTTTTAAAAGCCGAAGAGCCCTTGCAGCTGCAGTCCACAGTTAAAGGCTGATGTTCTCTAAAGGGTCGCAGCGGTGCAAAAAAGCAATGCACTGTTATTCTAAACTGGGGGCCAGAGCTACAGAGTGACAGGCATAATGACGTCCTGTTCAGAAGGCAACAGATAAATGTTTGATGAATTGACCAATACTGGAGCCATGATGGCCTTCATATGTGCATAATGGACTATTCAGAGCACCCTTCAGATTGCCTGCCAGGATAAGGTACTGTAATGAATGGGAATAGGAACTGGACCTGGGAAACACAGTATGTGGACTGGCTTTAATAAACTTAATAAGAAAGGTGAATGGAGGAGGGCTGCTTAGAGAGAGAAGAGGAGGACAGTCAAGAAATATTCGGATGGCTTTTGCCACACTGCACACTGCGAATCAGCTCTCAATCTTAATCAGTAACTCAGCAAATTGGCCATATACCCAAATTATTTCCTCTTAAGACAATCAAGGTATTTATCTGACAGTTTCCAATAGGAATATACTAAACCTATTTGTTTTTGTAGTAGAATAAAGCGATCGTGAGTGTGGAAAATGCAGAATGATAGCACATATTCAGCTTTGTGTGGCAGAAATTGAGGAAAAAAGATATCCTATTACGTCAGTAGGTCTTCATTAGTGTAACACGGCTGTACTTCATCACTCTAACCCACAACAAAAACACAAATAAACATCCAAAAATACAGCATCAAAACACTATCAGGATTAGCTTGCGGTAAATAAGATGACATTATCTCTAACGCATATTAATGCCATGCAACGCCTCAAGTCCTTCAACATCCCTCCTACCACCTCCACACAGCGCTGATCAGGTCTGTTCCAGCACTCTTGCCTGCAGCTACACTTTATGGCCTATACGCGCCTCTGTACATGCATCTCGATGGCGATGGTGAATTAGACTGTCATTATCTGTCTCTATCTCCCCCACAGCTCTCCCTTTCTCACCCTCACATGTAGACAGTCAGTGCTCAGTGTGGCACTCCTCTCTCTGTATTTCCAGGCCTCAGGTGGCAGTCATTTAAAGATCACACGTCCAGGACACACATAGCCTTCCCTGAATGCATGTCAATTCACACATGGGAAGGGGATTACACGTCTCCTCCTAGGCAGCTGCAAATTACTATTAATGGCAATGCAAATCATTAGAGTACGTTCGGCGCCGGCAGCAAATCTCTTCTTTATTTGGGTTCACTCTTAATCTGTTCTGAATATTGCGCTATGCGTGCTCCTGATAGCCTGTTTGTAAAAGCATCACTAGCTACAAAGCTGTCAATTGGAGGTGGCATGTCAGATTGAACTTTACACAGGGTTACATCATTTGCAAAACAAAAATATATTTTTAGAGAGCATAAACAAATTCAAGCAAGAGGAAATCTGTAAAACATATTTAGCTAACTTCTTTGTTGATGAAGAAGTAAAATATCACCGCTCATTACTCCATGCGCTATGAGGTTATTATGGAAGAAGTGCGGATTAAATTGTTGAAAATGTCTACACCATGGTGCGTCTGTCGAATGTTTAAAGCAGCTTCGGTGTGTTTGAATGATAATACCACTGTGGATCATGCAGTGTCTGAGTTATAGACTACCCCTGTGGATATTTCCTGCTGAGTGTGTGAGGTTAATATTCTCTCTCAATGTCATTAGCGCTGGCAGAGGGGCTGAGAGCACTGTGAATCAAACAGGGGCTGATCCTGTCAATGCGCACACACACACACACACACACACACACACACACACACACACACACACACACACACACACACACACACACACACACACACACACACACACACACACACACACACACACACACACACACACACACACACACACACACACACACACACACACACACACACACACACACACACAAAGAGCCTGGGCTAGACAAAATCAAAGCCACTGTACTGAGGTCAGCATCAGCTGGCCTCATGCTTCCCCTTGCATCTCCAATCCCTGTCTGATTAATGACCCTGGATTCACCCTGGCCAAGGGATAAGGACTTGACAGACATTCCTGTCAGGTCCAACCTCATAAGCCTTGCTTGACCCGGGTTTGGCCTGGGATGAAATCTAAGCTTCAACAATGACCCGATTGAGAGATAGGAGCGAGTTGCCTTTTTCCCAGTGAAGAAGGAAATGGAGAGACAACTGCAGAAAGGTGGACGTCCTTCGTAATGTTTCAGGAGGTGTTGTTTGTTACATGGCCAGCCAGAATGACAGCTGCTTTCCATGAACAACACTAAATTGTACACTGTGAAATACATCATCAGACAAGGGAGGCGAGGCCAGTGAAGCCGAGCCCCTTCAGAGCCTATACAACACTTCCCTGCTCATAGTGCCTGGACTGTGCTCACAGTATGGCCATGCGTCTTGAGAATGTTTGTATTGAAAGATTAGTTGTCTATCCACATGACAAACACCCTCCTCTCTCAGTGAGCCGGAGCTGAAAATCAATTCACTGATGGCATCTCAGTCAGTGAGGACATCAATGCGGCACAAACAAGCACACACAAGCTTTCATGCATGCAACACAGCCTCACACATCTTAAGGTGTATATAACACTATAACATTACAGTGACAGGGTCAATCAGCCGAGGCCTATTGCTATGAGTACACGCCACATAAAACAATGAGTTTTTCATGAATAAAACAATACACAGATATAAAGTATATGTATACAGAATATGTAACTGGATATGAACTCATGTACTCTTGTAATAAAATAAAGGAACCATTAAATAATAGATGCTGCGATCTGTGAGCAAGAATCCCTCAGTGCCCTGTCTGTCTGTACGCTCCGTCATTACAGTGTTCAGGCTCAGTGCTCGTCAACATTTCCCTGAGAGGGTGAGCCATCCCGCATTACGTTTGAGTGAGTTCAACTGTCAACTGCCAGCCATTTGTATGCCTCAGCATCCACCTAATAGCAAATAATCACTACCCCGCGCTCTCTTCATGGCAAATGATCGATGTTGTCTTGAAGTCTGATGGATGACCCTGCCACAGTGATGTCCAGGCATGCATTAAAAACCACCTCTATGAAATGCCTGTCAGTCTGATGAAGCGGCACACACAACATCACAGGCGTGTGCACATACTGACACGGAGGAATGCATGCACGCAGATAGAAGAGAAAATCAACAAAAAGTGAATTAAAGCAAACGATTAAATTAAACAATAAAATGTTAATTCGTGGGAAATGTTATAATGTGACAGGACCTGTGGGGTGATTGGTAGACAGCATTACAGGTAGAATTCTCAAGTACCACCTGGGATGCTTCCTTTCCTCCTCTCTGCCTCCTCCCCGCTCTCTAACACACAAACAGCTCCCTATTACCCCTCGGTGTTCAGATTAAAATGCACAGCACCACAATCTTTGATCTCCCACTTGCTGACACAAATCCTTTCAAGCCTCAACATTTTCTTGCAAAGGTAATTAGTGGCAATTAAAAAGTTTCGAAAGCAGTCTACGGCTGCTGTTGATGCTGGTGCTCTCTCCGTCAGATTACCCATCTACCCCCCTCCGCAGGTTCTACGGATGTGTGTGTCAGCTGTGTTCCTGCCTCTTTTCTGCAAAGGATCCCATAACCAGACGACACACTAGTCAGCCTAGAACGTTTGTAGAAGCAGGATGAAGCCCAGTAAGGGGTCTTACTGGTGGTTCTTCCCCCCTGACAAACCTGTGCTCCGCAGGAGAGCATGTAATGACATATGTAACAAATACAAATCCCACAAATAGAACAGGTGTAGTCTTTAATTGGGATACCCTATCTTGGGGGGCTTGTTAGCATGGAGTAATTAACTTGATAAGGGATTCAATTTGCTGAAAATATCATTGCGGAGAAACATATAATTTAGTATGAACAGCGATTTGCATAATGACAACAAACGCACCGACTCCCCATTCTTATGGCATAATAAATAAACACATTAGTAATTAAAGGTCTTCCTGTATAGTGTGATTACAGTCATTTGAGATAAATATATAACTTGAGCAGTCTAACAGTGCTATCATTCATTCACCGTCCATCCTTTTTTGCTTTCATCAAGCCATTATGATGATATAATTAGCTGCCTTTCTAGCATGTTATTAAGTGGCTTGCTGAGTGTCAGGTACAGAGGCGTCTCAGAAATGACACACACAAAAGCATTATCGTTCCACAATGTTTCAAAAAGATAATTACATAATCTCAGCATGGAGAGCAAACAGAAAAGTGATAATTAGACAAGTATTCCTGCCAATTAAAAATATCAAGCCTTGTGTGCCTTGTGTAATTTAGAGCTTGCTGCACATCCATGTACAACATAATACAATGCTATTGCTCCTGTAACATTTCCATAGAGAAAATAATGTAGTGACATTATATCAACAAGGACCTACCATTTGTTTTCAGTACAGCAAGCACTAGACATTTGAAGGGCCTTCTAACTCTGTAAAAGGTAATAAGTATACTAACACTTTCCAAGATGACAACGAAGGAGTATGTCTTGTCTCTAACAAGCCTATTAATAGGCTTAATGATTGACATGAAGGAGTGACAAAACAATAAAAGCAAATGAACAACAAAGTTATTGATTTGACCTTTGGGATAGTTCCTTTGTTCATCGTTGTTGTTTTTGCCTCGGAAGGAGATAATAGAACATGTCGTAGCGCAAGGCAGTTTGATATTGAATGCCATCATTTTAATTTAAATGTTACATTCTCTGTGACATCTCTGTCAATGCATAATTGGCACTGGATCCCAGTTTGGATGTACATATTTATCATTCAGCGTGAGACACTCAAAGACAGCGACAGATATGTTACTTTGATGGGATGACAGTCAGATGTGGAAAAAAATAGAACTGCAAATCGACAGTCGGTCGCGCTGTCAGTTAAGCTTTTTGTCACAAACTTGCACATAAACATGCATGATTAGAAACAGCAAGCGAGCTGTGGGCTGTCCTTAAGCTCCTGAAGTGTGTAAAAAGGCTTACTTGATACAAGTAGAGCAAATAAGAAAGACACATTTAGAAGAAAATCATAATAAATGATTGACACTTATTGGGAAAACTCCCTATACATTATGAAAGACTGCACTTGGAAAGCTGCATTGCATATTAGTTGAATGTAAGGTAAACACTTTCAAAAAGTGACTTATATAGTGTATACATCGGTCATATTACATAGCATGTTGGGTATTGATTATAACAGTCTATGAATACATAAAAAAGCTATAACACGAGATTTAGTGATCCATATGCACACATCTCTACAAATAAATCTATAGAAATGGAGATCAGACAACCTTATTGCATAGGCAGTCGAAAACCTAAGGGAGTGATAGCCTATCATCCCAGTGTAAACCACAGACAGCAGTGCAGCTCCCTGAGAAAAAAAAGAAAGAATAACTCCCATAACTCCCCTTCTCTTCCCATGTCTTACCGCTGGCCCATTACCTTTACAGAGTGAGGCTCATTAAAGAAGGCAAGTTGAGTCAAATCTTTCTGTAATTCAGCAGAGGTGAATTGCCGTCAACATCATTAACCGTCATTTCTCTAACTCACTTCAGTACTTATGAAGTGTTCTTTATTGTGTAATGATCCAAATCTCTTCTCTAAATCGGCCCTCTTCAAAGGCCCTGGAGGACATACCACCCATGCAGCCGCCTGACATGCTAAAGGGCCAGATTAAAGGTGGCTCCATCATTACGTTCCTCTCTGTGCTTAAACAGATCCAGCATTTCATCCTGCGCTTCAGCTAGCAGGCAGCGTTCCTCAGAAGGAACAGAGTGGAAGAGAGATCAGCAGACCAAAAGAGATCAGTAGAGAAAGGGATATTGGTTTCTTCAAACATGGCTGTGTTATATATGTAGGGTCATACTTTCTACCTATTATTTGCATTTGGTTTGCTGCATCACAGGACATACATTGTGTCAATAACCTTCTCCCCATTCCATTCAGTTTGATACAAAATAAATACTGTTTACTGATAGTTCATTGATCTCATAGGGCCATTGGTCAGGCTGGCTCCATGGCTAATTACAGTGAGAGCTGCCCTGCTTGTCATGCTAGATGTCCTCCAAGTCCTGTCTTAAGAGAAGCCTTCTTTGTGCCTCTGCCATTGTGTGTCCCCTAGTGCTCAGTATCATGCTATGAGGTGTCCTCCAGGCCTTGTGTTGAGGAAAGCCTCCTTTGTGAGGCCACCATTGTGTCCCCAGTGCTGAACCCCCTGCTAGGTAGGAACATAGACAAAGTGCAGCAGGGGGATGCTTCTCAGGGCCCTAAGACCTACAGTAAATCTTCAAACAATTTAGACAAACAAAAACGGCTGCTGTGCTGCGGTGAGAGTAGACAAGGGAAAGCAGATGAATAAGCAACATCAATTACTGGGGCTTTGACCTGCAAGCCCCCACACCATGGCACACATTTCACACCAAATCGCCCCAGATTGAAGTTGACACTGCTGGAGTGGAAACACTGACCCCTCACAAGGCTAGCGCTTCAAACTTAAGAGCACAGAAAGGCAGGGGGGACTGACAAACTACATAGACCAAGGCCAACGTGGAAGAGATACAAGGAGGAGGGGTATGAATAAAAAAACACACGCATAATAGGTCCTAGTTTGTTTCAAAGTGAGACAAAATGGCTCAATTTGAGCACTTAGGCCAACGAATTGGCCCAGCTGAGGTACAAGAGGAACATGCAAGGGGACAACCGCATCAGGCCACTGATAAGGAGCCTATAAGAAGAACAAAGCCAGATGTCCAACAGGCTTACCAGTGAACCTGAGTGGGACTGGACCCTCTTTAAAGCTTGTTTTAGCCTCCCAGCTTTACTAAAAGTGTCGCTTCCCCTGAAACCTTTTTACTCAGGCACAGAAAGCCTCCTTCTACTTTGTAAGCTTGGACAAAGGCAAAATAAACACATGGGTCACATTTGTTCAACACACAGTACACTGCTCAAATAAAAAAGTTTCTCAAAGACCCATTTCAAGGAAAGATACCACTTTGGTGTTATCGCTTACTTCCCAATAGCACACTTTGAAAAAGAGCCTACTTTCATTCTAGCTTTGATTGAAAACCCAAGAAAAGAGTGTATGCAAAGGTGAGAGAAGATCACACCACCCTATCACAGTTTGTCAATACAGTGTTAATGAATCTAATAACAAACTGCTCTGAAAAACAAGCCCCATTCTGACTAGAAGACATGTAGTCTAGCAGCAGCATAGCAGCACATTGACACATTGTGAGGCATCATGCTCTGGATAGAGACAGTCCTTACAATCTCCCAATTAGCAGGGGGAAAGCAGAAAATATGTCTCTGGTTCACGGAGCAAGCGTGAAACTTAATAATATGACATGGCATACAACAACAGAGCATGTCTTTTTATAGCCACAAGTGAAAATGAAGCAAAAAGAATAGAAAAGGAACAAGAAGGAAAAGGTCCCTACTTTTACTAGAAACAAATATATTTTCAGGGTCTTTTTTTCACTGTTGATTAAAGTCACATGATAAATGTGATACACTAGACACACTCGAGTAATAAACAACTATTAAGGAATTATAAAACATAGGAAAGGGGATCTAGCATTACGTTTGTGGGAACAATACCTTATGTGAGTTTGAAACCATGTATATAAAAACACCCAGTATATATTATTTATTTTAAATCTAATTATCAGACCAAAATGCATTCTACTTCGCTCATACAGCACATTAATGATACAGACCAAAGAAAACTGCCTGTTTGAAATGCGTAATACCGCTGTGATGGCAGTACTCAAAGGTTAAAAAGTACATTAGATTTCAACCCTTGATAATTTCCAGTTTAATAATATGAACATTATGGAGGTCATTAGTAACATTTAATGAAAGCCTAAAACCAATTTTGCCGTCATGAAACCATGACACATTGACAGGGAGACAAGGAGGTCTGTGAGGCAGGGTAAAGCATTATTCACAAAAAAAACCTTATCAGAAAACTATTTAACCTATACAGCTCTGTATGCTTCACTAATGTATAGGACTTAAGTGTGAGCATCCGTTTCAAACAATGGATCCATTCGCATCCTTCCCTCCGATCACAGACGTTCACACAGAATGATAATGGAACCTGCGGCAGCCGTCTTGCAAATGGAAATCCAGAGAAAGGTAGAGATGGGAATCATTTTATCTAGTTGACACACATTACAACAGAGAATTTCAAAAGAGTAAGATGGAAGCTCTCAGGTCAATTATGGTGTCAAGTCTGTCATCTTGCAATGAAATATATACCTTTGAAGAACACTTTACTCGAGGGATGGGGTAAAAAGGATGGGAAAATGTACTGTTTAACCCAGAGACCACAGAAGAATATCACAGATGATGGAATAAAACGTGGTATGATAATGGACCGTTTTCACTGAGCACACTTTGTCAAGAGGGACAGACTACACCCACTTCCTGAAGGGTAGTATCTAGGAATACTAATTTGATGGCTAAAGCTAATTAACGGCACCAGCTGAAATGGATACATGGTCATTAACAAAATCATGAAGATAATTGGAAAAGGTTGTTTTCTATACACTATGTATTTTTAAGTTACACTGTAAGCTCAACCAAACAATATTCTGTATTTTACGGTTTTATTTGTAGAAAATCAAGCTTGCTAAATAACCAAACTATGCCATTGAAACAACTTTAAGTGGGGAAATAGTTTAAAACACACACACACACGGCCACGCACACGTATTCACACACAACTTTGTGTTTCTCCAGCCTCTTTTAAATTCTAGCCTCCAAATGTAAATGTCCTCACCCTCTGTTTGAGATATAAAATACTAACCTTGAGACAGTGAATGACAGAGGGAATTATGGGTAATTGTAGTGTCAGAAAGGGAGACAGCTGTATGATGAGATTCTGTGTCATTTAGAAAATCAGAAACTTAAGAGGCAGTGTGACACATTTCTCCCCCTCCATCCGACAGGGCTCCTGACATGGCTGGTGATAATTTCCAGGAGAGGGAAAAAGAGAGACAGAAAATAGTGAGTGGAGAAAGCACAAATGAAAATGGAAGTCGCAGAAAGAAAGGTGTGATTTCTCCTCTTCCATATGCAGCGTGGGCCAAGTGATAGCCTGTGTGCTGCTTTCATTGCTGGAATCAAGACGAAATATCCCCTTACATGTCAACCTGCCACCCAGATAAGAGGTGTCTGAAGCTCTGTATGAGATTAATACCTCCCAGCTAGAAATGACACAGGATGTGAAGGGGGACTTTTGATCTCTGTGTGGTGAAGCAACTTCAGCAACAGTACAAGAATTGCCTACGAAGACGCATACTTCCCACTGAGGTCAGACATGTGCACGGACAAGCACCGGCACACAAAATAAACACGCCTTACATTATATCTAAACCATAAATAGAGAAAAACAACATTAAGCGCAGTTGTCAGTTTACACACGTTCACTCAGGACTTTAACGAATAGGAGATAAATGAAAGGATGAAGTGCCTGTCAACATAATGAATTCAATAAAAGCAACATTGTCTGCTTTGACACATTTCAAAAAGCGGTGACATGTAATTACTGTTATTTGTAGAAATAGCCTTCATTATCATCGGTGAGGGCCCTTTCGTTTTAACGGCAAAGAAGCTCGACAACCTTCTAATGGAATTACACTATGATATTGTAGTCTTGTGAAAGAGGAATTTATTTAGGTCTTATAATGTTGCATCTCACAATTATGTGGAAACAAAGTAAGACAGATTACTATACTATGTACTGTATTAAAAATAAATACATATATTAGTGGTTTCAATGGCAAATCAGTTAAACAAATTGGTACCACAAGGACTAGTTAAAGCAGTGGAAAAAAAAGGAAAACTAAGTTACACTAAATACAAAAACAGAAATATCAGCAATAGTTTTGAACCTGTGTCAACTATGAGAGGTTAAAGCAAGGCAAAATAGTATGTTATGTCTGGTAGCTATGTTGGGTATGTCTGTTTTTATTAATGTTATCAAGTAACTAATTGACCCAATAGAATAATGTAGTTAAGGTCGTTTAGCCGGATTAAAGGAAAACATGATAAGATACCTTGCCCAATCTTTGCATCTATCAGTGTGTTGCAAAATCTACAGAGACAAAACTATGAGACACTCCTAATGTTATACAAATAGGCTACAGAAGTCCCCAGGAGGTACAGTAAATACATTTACAATAGCATCACATCCAACCAATGTGGAATATCTGAAACACTGGGTCGCTACAACAGGAGTTGCTTGCATTTAATTACTCTGACAGTCAAAACAACCGGAACTATGTTTAAAGCAAAGTAATGGTCCCCGACTCAGACTTTACAAATGTGTTGTTATCTAGCAAAGTATTTTGCAGATCAAATATTTTCTGTAAAATCATTGCCCTCCATGATGCCACTAAATCAAGCTGTCTACTTTACAACATCTATGTACTGAAGATAGTAGGTAAGTATACTTGCTAGCAGAATAATTGCCAGTTATAACTTTTCCTTAGTCTCTCAAAGATGAAACACAATTGATTTGAACAAATAATAAATCCAGAACATTCACTGTATGGCCTAATAATCTACTGTATTAATGACGCAACAAAAATCAACAAGTTATATCCTACACTGAACTACAATCAGTTCCAATGCCGAAGCAGGACACCCAGGAAAACTATAAATGTGGCTCTACTTTGATCCGTATGACGCCTTTTGCCTTCAGATGGCCTTGGTGGCCTTTCAGGCAAATACATGTTTCCTCAATTGAACAGACAGTTCGACCTGATTCCCAACTACAGCCAAAGCCCTAAAGAGAGAAAGTTGAGGTTGTGTGAGAGGCTTAGGCCCCATTTACATGGGAACGCAAACGAAAACGAACCGAATTCGATATCAAAAAAGTCTTCCGTTCACACACAATCGGCTCAATTAACGTGTCCGTTCACACGAGACCACTCAACCCGCTGGAGACGCTGTAGTACATATGCCGGGCCTGTAAGTGGCGCTGTACTTCCGCCACAAAATACACCAAAAGCAGCGAAGAAGACTTCCCGAGCATGGTTGCCATGGTTGCCCTTCTGTTTATTCTCCGCGGTGGATTTAGCAGCAGAGGTGGGGAGAGGCAGGGCTCTGGCTGTTTCTCTTTTTCACCCTCCCGAGGCAAGCGTTCGCTCTTGCTGTAAATCTCTCCGGTAGTCCACCAGCAGATGAAAAACACCCACCTCTCCGCCTCTTCCAAGGGACGAGGGAACCGTGCTGCAGAGTTTGCGTTAGAATTTTTTTACGCCGGTCAACATGTCCGTTAAAGTTTAAATCTTCCGGACAAAATTAGAAAAGTGCCGGTCAAAGGTCTTCTTTGTTATTTATTGAGCTTTAAAACAAATTAATAACGACTCTATATAATAATATAAGAATAATACATGGAGCCTCTCTTTTCCTCCCCCTCTCCTGCTCACCTCCACGGGGGTGAGCAGGAGAGGTGGGGAGAGGCGGGGATATGGCGTATAGTGCGTACACACGGAGCCGTTTGACCCCCCAGAGTGTTCCGTCCGCAGATCTATCCACCTTGGGACCCGTTATCGTTTGAGGGGTCCGTTTCCGCGGTTCCGTTACGGCCTCGTGTGAACGAACGGGCTATACGAAAGAGAAAAGTAGCAGATACAACCCGTTTCGTTCCCGTGTAAACAGCGCCTTAATGTGAGACCATTTTAATTTAATTGTATTAGAATTAACTGTGTATACAGGACACACTGGTGGACTCACGTCTTATACATGTGCTGGTGGTAGGCTATTGTATCTACAAGTATCAAACCACAGGTGGATAGCAATACTAGTCAGATGGTGTAACATTTGCATATTAACAGTTTAATCAAGGTTAACAAGAACTTAATAATTATATGATGCCAGCATGATCTTTTACTAGACAATAGTGTGTAGCACCATTCAATGTTATAATCATCAACATTGTTATAAAAATTATCAAAGAATCTCTATAAGGACAATCCACTTTCATAACCAAAATGTCTGAATCCCAACACAAAGAACTGCCGTGGTGAGAAGACAAATGATGCTCTGAGTAGAGAGAAAGAGAGAGAGAGTCCCCCTTTCTTCTGTTCCCGTTTCATTCCCTGCTATTTTTTCTTCCCTCCGTTCTGCAGTTGTGTGTCCTGACCTTGCAGCTTCTATGGCCCATCCATCTTGGGCTGCTTAGCCATTTCGCTGGCTTCATACTGCGCAGATTAACACAATTCATCACCACAATCATCCTCCATTCATCACCCTTTCCAATGAATGTTTTGACATCCAGTTAATTTTCTGCTGATGATTTATCAAATTATAATTACCATGCTCTGAAGGGCTCATTTATTATGTTGATACATGATAATGATGCCAAAGTGGATTGAATTTTAAGTAAGTTCTCCCTGCGATTATAACATATGCGTTATTGTGAATAATGCTTTGCGATTTGATTCTTTACAGCCTGGAAATTCCTGAGACACTCCTAATGTTATAAAAATCAATGCAAAAAAATGAGACAAAGTGAGACTGTTAATTCAATTTTTTTACAGAACAAATTGTTTGGCTTGGGTGCAGTAAGCATGAAAAAGTTCAATTAGATTCAGAGCTCCCATCTTGGATGCTCAGTAATTAAAGAGCGCACTAATTCAATCAGGGGGTAGGACTGAGGCAGAGGGAGTTAGGCTGTTTCTTAATAGGTTATAGGTTATTTCTCACATACTGCCCTCATAGGCACTTCATTAGCCTTCTGCCGTACGATTCACTCAGCTTTTCAGCCTCATTATTATCCAGGTTTATTAAAATCCAATGGCTGCCTATCTGTTTCTATTATTGAGGAGATGACCGGCCTAATGCACTAGGTCACAGTTAAGGGCAAACACACCAACGGCTGTTTATGAGAAGTTAAAGAGGAATAGTAATGGCTATTGAAAACATATTATTTTCTATCTGTAATAAGTTGTGGGTGCATAACTAAGCCATTGTAAGAGTAAAGCTCAAACGCATATGCATTTGCCCTCAACAATGACCTTGCTAAATATGATAGATGATTAAATCTTTTTAACAGAGCACTGAATTCACCAAGGCCAAATTGGATTTCATTTGGTCCGATTTGTTTCCCCTTTGTCATTGCTACTGTTTATTTTCTCCAAGTTTTGTACAGGCGCTGGCATCTGATCCCGCGACCCAAGCTTAGACACCGTGCTAAATCACCGGTCAAAAGATGGAGGCGGTTTGTGCGGCGCTGCAGTGCATTCTGGGGCACGGGCAACCAGCTCAGGGAGATGAGGGCTTAGGAGGTGTTAAAGGTTATTGAATGCTGGAGAATTCTCCTGGCGGCGGAAGCATTGTTTACAGCTATCTATTTTTTTGACTCTTTGCCCTTGGGCTGCGGCCCATAAACAGAGCTGCTATCCCCCACACCCCGGCTAGTGGAGAGTGCAGAGCATAATTGTGAGTCCCCCTTGGATGTCCCAAAAGTGAAAGATGTGTCTGGTAAGGGAGAGAGGTCAAACACGAGCATGGATATTTATTACATGCACTGCAACCAGATGGAGGCGGCCCATCCATCAAGCAGAGCTGTCACGCTGGTCACAAACGTTTCCCATAAAGACAACCCCCCCCCCCCCCCACACACACCACCCCTCGCTGCTTCTCGCTCTTGCTCTGTGAAAGCAGGAGGTCCATCCGCATGGGAAGAAAGAGAGTGTGAAAGAGTGAGGAAATTTGTTTTGCACAGTTATGAACTTTAAGACCGGCCCACCACATTCCCAGTTTGACAAGCCTTTCCATGACTCCATTGGCTTCACCATTTTTCTCTCATTAGTGCTTTCTCTCACTTTCTATGAACTGGACCTGGCCTATTTTTAGCAATAACTTTTATCAATACAGCAGTGACCGGCTGGGTGGACGGTCAGAAAGGGCACGAAAGGAAGGCATGCAGCGAGACAGCTTAGGGAGATGGGAAAGCAGTAGAAGTGGGAGCAGTGGAAGGGCGTTTCTGACACTTGCTCCCTCATTCATCAGGCCCTCATAGGCCCGTCGGTGACAATGAAAAGATTTCACAATACAGCCGCGGCAGAAACTCATTCTGGCCCTCATCCATCATGCTCAGCCCGCTAGCCGTTCCACTGACCTAATCTGTGATGCCTCGCTGCCTGCACCCGGTTCCTTAAAGGCAGGCTTCATTACTGTGAGGGAGAGCAGGAGATAGAGGCCAGGGGCAAAGGGCTTGGAGAAAAGCGCTGTGATAGTCAGATACACACAGAAACTTAAGGCACATAAAACACTGAGACAGCCAACTGTCACAATCGCACACTTCCTACAGCAAACAAAACTGCAGTACAAAGTAGAGAAGTAGGGTGGAACTGCCGGTCAAATTAGTCTGATTACCTTGAGAACTGTCTAACTGTCATGGAAATATCCATCCAACAATCTAACAGCCTTCCTCCCATCCATCAATCAATTCATTAGGCAGCTTGTTACTGTCACAAACAATTTCCTATTCAATGACTGAAATAACTAGAATCAGATATGCAAAACTCACAAATGCAGTTAAGCAAAGTTTGCTTGAGATGCAATCTCTGCCTTAACCTGAATTGAAAACAGACATCTATTTGTATTTCCCTTACTTACCCTTGTCTACATCCTTTCCAAAAATAAACCCACAGTCTGTTGTGCCCCCTGCACTGGACTGCTGAATGTTACTTAACCAAAAAGGGGTTGGACAGAGGGAGGCTGTCTACCTGACCCTGAACCAGCTATTATGGTGCCTTATTCCCTAAACCACTGCTCTGGGTCTGAGGCCAGACTGCACTGGCAGCTCCCCCTCTTATCTCTTTAACTGGTCTGTTCCAATACCCTGTTGCCCGCTGCTTAATGGAGCCTGTCCCTGCGCCGAGGGACAAATTCAATCAGGCTCCTCGCTAAACATCTTCAAATAACATTGTTTCACCTCTGAGGGAAAGTGAACATTGTTGCTATTGAAATCAAGGCAACTGTACATGCTATAAATGCTCAGCCATCTCCAGAAATGGGAGCAATACTTGTACTGTAGGCCCTTTTTACAGTTCTTTATTGTATTACTTTGTGGACAAAATTGCCACCAAGTCCAAAAGGTAAAGAAAACTAAACAAAGCTGGTATATTGGTGTGTTATTTTTAAAGCATACCAGTAATTGCCATACTGCAATACCAACAGTCCAAACCAAAAGCTGATCTGCTTGATGGTGCCTGGCAGGTGTTTATCCAAGCTAGGTTAGCTCTTTCACCAGAGACACTCAAATAGTAAACAGCTTAGTGTTTGATAACCAGCTTCACAGCCACTATAACAAGTACTTTGAAGTAATGTAACAGTTAGCTTGGTCTGTACACTAAATCGTTGTTTACAAAGCTGTAAAATGTGATGCATTCCTCATTAAAATACAATAAACACATAAATGAACTACTTACATCAGTACATTCCTGCTGTTGTGTATTTCTTTACACCAGTAACAACTCAGTCTTACATGTCTAATAAACAGTGTAACATAAGGCATGCTGTCCAACATAATCCTAATGGAAAAGTAATCTTCAACCCATCCTAAATTGCTATCAACGTAGGCTCGATGATCATTTTACCATCAGACCATTCATTGCATCATACATCCTCCCATGTGGGGGGCTGGAGATTAAGTAGACAGCTAATTGACAGGCCGGGCTGCCCAGGACACACCAACAAGACAGATCAAACTAATGGGAAGTGTTTACAAGCCTTACATCAGCACAGATATCATCTGAGGAGAGATTTTCTTTAAAGCTCCCATAAATCACAAACATATCAAAATGTATACCATTGTGTATTTTTAAAAACACATCCAAACAAAGTTGCAGTATGTAATAGTTGTTTACACTGTGTATACAAAGCATTACAATTAAATATTATATAAATGCTTGATAATTCAATATTCAATATTTGTACTATATACATTATAAATGATTACCCTTTGTATTGTTGTCAAATATAATCCTGTTTTGTACAACTATTACTGATTTTAAACAATCTTCATGTCAATATTCCACATTTTTGTTGTTGTTGTTGTTGCTTTGTGCTGTTCATGTGTGTGCGATAATTAAAGGAAACAGCAATAGTGTCAGAGTAGAATCTATAGTACAGAATGTCCACCCAAATGCAGAACAAGAAGTCAATAAAGAGCACTGTATTCAGTAAGGATGAGAGCCTTTCCTGTCTGAGAGAGATGCTTTTATAGAAAGCCGTTAAGGAAGAGCAGAGTCCTCAAGTGATTTTTTGACAATTTAACTGGTTCTCCTGACACATTAAATGACTATGCTGACAACTTAACTGCACTGCCAATCAATATTTCCTATTACTGTCATTGTCAGAGAGAAAATAAAAATATGATGTTAAGGTCAAGCCGGGAGTGACAAGACATTAAGGCCCTATCAGAGCTGCTTATTAATGCAGATAGCCCATCAAAAAAGAGACGTTTTAAGCCCAATGATGCCTATTCAAGGTTTTTATTTAGAAATACTCAATTATATCAACAAATATTAAAATGCCATGAGATAAAGATGACATTTTTACATAGTTTACATAAATTAGGAATATTGAAAGATTATTATTACTCACTTTACATTTGTACACAGTGATTTCTTGAAGCAAGATATGGACTGGCCGACTGTTTTCCTGTTCACAGCACAGTGAACCTGCCTCGTAAAAAACAAATGACGTTAAATGCAACAACCCCATCCTTAGCAAGCCGCTTAACTCCACCCACAGCATTACAACCCAGCAGATTCCACATCAATGTGAGGAGGAGACAATTAACCAGGGGTTTAACCTGTCAATCATGTCCTGTCAACCTATCACACTTGCACTCTCAGGTCCGCCTCCTACTTAACTCCCTCTGTGATATGCTGCTGGCAGTTTGGATGGCTTGACTGACGGCAGGCCTGATCTCGGCACTGGGAGGCGCCTCTGTGGATGTCTTGGACATGAGAGATGGAGATTGGGGCGGACATGAGAGGGTGAAGCGAATGGCCGAAAAAGGATATGGTGTGCCCGAAATGAGCTGTTCTGTCCTAATTAGATGTGCAAAGCAGCAAAGGGGCTCTGCTACTATCATGATGAGAGTGAGGGGAGGGCTAAACGGGCAGATAGACAGACAGTTTCAAAGATTCACCTCCTTTTATTGATCGGGAAAGTGCACCGATGTTGAATGCACTTGTGCACAAAGTTCAGTTCTCCATCAGTCAAGTGCTGAATTTAACATAACTAATCACACACATTCTGTATGCAGTACAACACCATCAAAATATGCAAAATCAAACTAAAATATCCATGATAATCTCAAACCATCACCTATTACGTGTCTACAAAATGCAAATATATCCAAACCTTGTAAAGTTGAAAGTAGAAAAATGTAATTTAAAATATAATTGGTAGGCAATTATCCACCATTATTCTAACTTAATGGGACTACCTAACATATTTAACTGTAGTTTAGAAAGAAAGGGTAAATGGAAAGAGACAGAGTGTGTGTTATATCAGGTTCATGTAGGCAGAAATATGGGCTGAACCCACTGGCTGTGTATCCCATTACTTTGCTCTTTGCTTCCAACCCTTTGGATTCCATACCGTTCTGTTAACCATCAGCAATTATCTCCCTGTCAGAGCTAAAGGTAACAAATTTCCCCCCATCCAGCCAGCCGCTATCATCCTCTGGACACCAGCATCAACTGACAGCAGCTAAATCACGCCAGCCAGCCAAGACTCCTGACAGACAAATACACTACCTTGGAAAACCTGGGCCCATCACTCTAAGAGGGGAGGGGTGGAGGAGAGGAAGAGGGAGTCTTTCCCTGCTGACCTTATACTTCTTCCCTTTTTTCCTGCAACCCCCCCTTCTCGCTGTAAGAGATGGACTGCCCTGTGTTCTGTAAGCACAGGGCCCCGTTCCCAAATAAGAGAATTATTAATGGAGCTTTCCTTGGTGCTGGTTTATCTTGTGCCATCACACCAGGTCCAAGTTTCTCCCTTTTACAGATGGACACAGAGAGCTGGGGCTATGAGTTATCCACACAGCACCCAGCAACAGCAAAACAATACGGAGGCTCCAACTAAAAACACCATATTTCTACTACCTGGGAAACTTTCTAACACCTGCCTTGAGAAGAGGAATCCACAAATTAGGTTATGTGTCCCCTGAATAATCAGCATGTTAATCAACATATTTATGTGAATGACTGGATCAAATAAAACAGCATTAGTAAAGAAGAAAATATTATTTACAGCCAATTCATATTGTTGCTTTAACCCATAAATCATGTATTAAAGCTATTACAACTTTTTGTTGTGAGTCATCAACCTTTCTTTGGTTGAAATCAGATCAAGACACCATTTTATAGTCTGAAATGATTCGTTAGTCAAAACAATAGTGATGACAAAAAATGAATATGCGACTATTTGATTGTTGATATACAGTATTGGATTGAGTCAAAATGCAGTACATTCTCTGTTTCTTGCCTCTCAACTTTGACACATTTTCCTGCTTCTTCCTGTTTCATATTATACATTTAATTATTTTGGTATTGAGCTGTTGGTCAAACAAAGCTAAACCAAAAATGTAAAGATGTCTTCTCGGCTTCGGAAATTGTCATAGGTTTTGTCACATTATTTTGACAAAATATTAAATGGTAATGAACACAAGGAATGCCCACTGATATGATATAACTGTTAATGATGCCTGTAAGTGTTATCTTAAACTCACCACAAAATAACAGCAGTAAACAGGTTGACGACCAAAACATCAATAATCCAAGGTGAGGCAGTGGTATGCATACTTGTGCAGATTACTGTGATTAATGTAACAGAGTGACAGTGAGGTTCGGGCGACAATATGATTCCTATTCTAAATGACATGACCTTTCTTGTGTGTCAAACATATTCACCATACAAGTCACTGGCACGTCGTTGCTCATCAGCATATTACCTTTCCTATCCCTGCTGCCATTGATGACATTATTTTTAATTCTATTAAAGAATTTCGCACTTTGAATGTTCCAGGTATCCCATATTGCAGACAAGGTCAAATCACATGGGCTAGAAGGTGTAAATCAAGTTTTCTTTGCATTACATTAAGTGGTTCACAGCTTTAACAGCTCTTACATTCAGATCACATTAGCATACTCATGCAGGTAGATTTCTGTGTGTGACACCCTGTATCAGTAGGGGTGAGAGAGGAGGGGAGCTGTACCTGACAGTGACCTGTCAAGCCAGATAGGGTGTGTTTAACGATAAGCTGTCTGCCTGGATCACACACACACACACACACACACACACACACACACACACACACACACACACACACACACACACACACACACACACACACACACACACACACACACACACACACACACACACACACACACACACACACACACACACACACACACACACACACACACACACACACACAGGATACTATATATATATTTGTATTCTATAATCTATGTCCTTTTTATATTCTATAATACATATTGTGATTAATTAAGTATTAAAAACCAAATCAGCAGCACAAACATATAACAACAATTATCACACACTCACTTGTGAAATAGGTGTGCTTCAACTAAAGATTCCTTTAACTATCACAACAATATGTCCCCTTTTTAAAAAATGTTGTTTTTTATTGATTCATTGTTAAGTCTATAAAACATGAACACATATTTAGGTTCCCAGGCTCATGGTGAGGTTGTCAAAAATTAAGCAGCAGCCTAAAACCTAAAAATATTACTTATAATGGCAAAAACCTAAACTTCATCACAGTTGTTGACAAATTATTTTCCATAGATTGAATAAGCAATAGTTACTTCAGCATTCAGATGTTTTATGCTAAGTATTAATAGAGATAAATGTAAAATAAGTAGTAGCAGTATTATGACGTTATTTTCAAATGTCATGTATTGTAAACATCATTGTAAAAGTTAATTAATAAAGTACAAACTAAATATTCATACAGGTCATGTGGTAATATTCATAAATAATGTAACAACTAAATCCATCACAGGTCATTGAGGTATGATAAGTAACTGTTCAACTAAACACTCAATGTCAAAAACGACTGACTCACAAAGACACAGCTGGTGAGACAGCGTCAATTTCGCTCCAAAACAAGCTCTGCAGTTTAACAACAGGGCAAAGTAACGACATACTGTAGACTGTAGAACAAGCCTACCAGGGTGTCCTGGTTTGACTATAGTAATTGGAGGACTACAAACACAAAGACACACAAACAGACACACTCACACACACACACACACGGCCCCTAGGCAGGATCAATATTTGTTGGGATTGCACCTTGTTCCAACAATGTAAGATTTACGGCAGGCGTGGGGGATTTACACTTTGTCTTCGAAGCAACTCATCAGCGCAACCCAATTACTAACCCCAGACAGACAGCATTAACATGGGCCCCGCTGCTGCTTTATGGCCCCTCAGCCCGTCTCATTCCAGCCTCTTCAGGCGCTGCCACCATAACGGATACTACACTTAAAATGTGCTCACAGGAATGAATTCTCAGTCTTTCATTACTCCTACCTTGATTTACTTCATATCATTTCACAGCTATAGACAAAGATAACACATTGTAAATTACCCCCATCCTGTCTGCTTGTTTCAGCACCGGGGAGAGGGGGGGTTGGGGGAGTAGCAGGGGCGACCGGGGGAAAACAGAGGGGGGGCAGTGGCTGCACGAGGGGGCTCAGGTGTGCATCTGCCCCAACAGAGCTGTATCTTTGACACAGAAAATTGGTTTGTCCTTGGAAAACTTCCTACATGGTCTTAACTGTACAGTGGCCTATATAAACACATATGAAATCCTACTTTGGAGGAGAGCCTAATGGTTTCCACTGCAGCGCGGAGCCCCGTTTAAGAGAGCTGTGATGTCAGCGGCCCGTCTTTGGTTGCGTTTCCACTTGGCCTAGTACCGGCTAGCGGGTCCTAATTCAGTTTTTCTGGCCCCATAAAATCGTGGTTCTAGGGCCAGGAACAACCAGGCTGAGTCGGGCTGAGTATGCTAAACTAGAGAGAGAATCGCTGGCAAGGGGGCTACAACTACAACAAGATGAACATAATTGACCGTGATTTAATTGTAATACACGTTTCAAAATGATGCCGAAGTAACAACATACTGTAAAAACCATGAATTAATGCTTTGACAAGTCTGCAGACAGACGGCAGGCGAAAAACCTTATTAAAATGCGTGTTTTCTAAATGGAGATTGGCTAAGCTAACGCAATATATGCTCCGACCGTCCACACTCACAACAACGGCCTATACAGACATAAATAAACCAGCGACTGTATTCGCCATGACACAGACAGTCTGTGGTTTGTACTTGTTTAACATTTGTCTAGTTTCTGAACAGATATGAGGAGCTGTGAGCTCTGAGTGCTAACAGCTAACGGCTGTGTTGTTTTTCTGGGGTTCTCATTAAAGATGACGTCACGGCTCCGCCTACACTGCGTTACTATAGATACTACCCCAGTTCCTAAACTGTAATGGAAATGCGCCATAAAGTGAGCCAGTCCTAACGAGGCCTAGCCATACCGAGCGAGGCCGAGCGAGGCCGTGTAGTAGAAATGCGCCATAAGAGTATAAAAAAAATTAAATTAAATTCACAGAAAATGTAATATTATTTTTTAACTTGAACTCTTAAGTGATTGACAGTTGTATGAAGAAATACAAAAATAAAGTAAAAGTGGTGAACATATGGAAACCATTTGAATTTTTTTTCTGTTGAGCAGGTGTCATTTTGAGCCCTCAGGCCATTGGCAGAGCCTTGCAAGTCGCTAGACTCCTCTGGCTACTTCTGTCGCTACTGTCTGAATTTAGGGAAGACCATGTCACTGGCCCCAATTCCCCCTCAAACACAAACTGCTACAGCCACAGGGGCACAAATTCTACAAAAAACACTTTACAGCCTGTCAATCACAGTGGACAGCAAGATAAACTGCTACATCATCCACTTTCACAACACACTACATTATTGACAATGAAGGGTATCTCTCCCAAAAATGTTTTCATAAATAAAAATACCATTTACCATCCATGACTAGTCATCTGTGATGTCTGACAATCTGGCAATTATTGTGCAAAAATCGGTGCAGGAGGGAATTAGTAACACATTTGTAAGCTATGAAAAATATAATAATAATATCAAAAATAATTATAATAATAATAATAACCAAAACAAGTTTGTAAAGAAAATCTATTCATAATGTAGGCAAATAGCATAATGACTACAAATGTTACCACTCCATCTGTTCTTCAGTAACACACATCTGTGTGTAGTGTCACTGAGAAAACACACTGATGTGGGCTGTAGGAAACCCCCTTTGTCCTCTCTGTAATTTCCTCCACCCTCCATCCTATTTTAGTGGTTGATAACTAAGAACATTAGTTTTATGCCACTTGCCAAGCTCAAATGAAAAGAGAGCTAACTTTAATGACACCGCAATTAATCGGCCCAATAGACAGACAGCTAAAAGACGAGATATTGACTTCATTAAGGATAATGTATTATGTCATTAAGTCAGTAGGGTCACCTTGTGTATCATACAAGCCCGTTAATATATTGGCATTTGCCATGTATAAGATAAATTCAGACGTGAGAGATAAAGATGATTAGAAAATGTTTCATCCCGGAAGGTGGGGATGCCTGTTAGTCAGGGCTGGCATCGGAGGCTAAGAGACCTCCAGAGGGAAAGAAACGGGATAATGTGCCACCAATCATACTTTATCAGAACCCAGATTGATTGGCTGCAGCAATTTAATCATTATTGTTTAGCTCTAATCTACAAAGAGGAACACTCCAGGCGTGAATGTCTTTATGGGAGCATGTCATCAGCCTCATTCATTTTACAAGCCTACCGTTGTTTTAAGGATTCAAAAACAACACATTACAAAGATTGATATAACTTTAAGTTATTGACCTTGTAATGCATGAAAATGGTATTTCCACATTTCACTATATATTCCTCACATAAAATATATGCTACCTTTGTAATATTTAAAATAAATCAGCAACATTGTGAGAATAAGTATTAAGACCACTTGTCCATAGAGGCACTGGACAATAACTTTGTATTAAGTTCCTGTCCAATACAATGATATTAGAGTCTCCCTCTCTGTTGTATCCGTCTCTTTTCCCAGAACATCTCCCTCCGGAGCATTGAGAGGTATTGGAGTTCCACCGCTCTATACTGCGACCTTGCTAGTTTCTTTTTTGGGGGTCTGTGTGATTATTGGCAGTTTCTCATCTGGTGGAGGCGCCGCTCATTTGTCATGATTATTGCTGAGTTCTGGCCTGTCATTGGTTGAAGGAGATCAATGGCTTTGGACTCTCCCCCTGTTGTATGGCCAGACCAAACATCCTTTTCCTCGCTAAATGAGGCTTTCCCTCTATCCATCCATCCATTCTATCCATACAGCCTCCTTTCTCTCTACGTCTTTCTCTCTTTGCCTCCAGAGGCAGTTCATCAATTTGGTAGTCTATAAATCTTTTTTTTTCCAATCAGCACTGACATTGCATCTCTCTTTCAGGTATTGAAAATACCAAGCTGTGGAGTCACAGCAATGCAATCTTGATTTGTAGAGATTTTCTAATTTTCTTCTTGTTTTTCTTCAACTTGACAAACTTAATGTGAAATAGTCAGCAAGCGAACATCTTTTCTTAAATGTAAACACAATACGTTCTGAATGTACTTGGTGAATGGCTAGTTATTCTATTACTTCTAACCAAACAGGAAAACTCTGCAGCTCTTTGGAAATACCACTCAGTCTGAAATGTATGTGAAATAGGTAAGAATGGATGAATTAATCTCATAAGGAAAGGTCCTCTAAAAGAACAGTTTCATATTTTGGGAATTCCCTTGCTCATTTTCTAGTGTGATTGATACCACTCTCATGGCGATATGAAGTCAGGAGTTTATCATTGTAAAATAGAAACAGCTAATCTAGGATGACGTCACTGTGAAGTTGCCAGGCAACCGTGGGGGACTCCAGGAAGTCACAACCTCAGTTCAATAAATAGTCCATGGCACATTTTTCCACTAACATATTTGTACACATGATATTTAGCATGTTTATTTGTAAGCTATTGAGGTGCTAGTAGTAGTCTTTGTATTAATATAAACTAACCTTCGGCTAGTTCTTACATTGTCAAACTATTTATTTTATTGTTAAAGGTGTGCAATTATATATTATTTGATTTGAACAGATTTAATAAATGAGTATCAATTCTCTTCAAATGTACCATGGGCTGGATAAGAAACCTTTCATATTTGGTGGTAGGTTTCCAGCCACCAAACATTTTGAAAATAATTAGGAATGTACCAAATAAAGGGTTAGGATAGTTTGCTGGAAAAATAATATATGCAGTGAAACATGTTTCTAAGCCAGGAGCTAAACACGCCATAACTTGAATCAAATATCGTATAAATGTCACACACCCCTGTTAAATACTTAAAACTCTCTGGATGATTTTAAACCAGTACAAGAACACGCCTCTAACGTCCTCATTAAAGTCCATACACAGTCTCTCAATCAATTGCTACTTCTGTATGCTGCATGGGTTGGACAAAGTATAAAGTTCACAAGTAAACGTATCATTATATCATGATTTGAAACGATAAGTTCTCAGAATAACTTTTTTTATTATGTGAGTTAGTGGTTAGTGGCCCTTTAAATATCACAGTTTATATTTGTAGAAAATGAGAGTGTAATTTAATGTTCAAAGAAGCTACAGAGAACTTTAATTATGTGCCCTTAATGAGGAATACATTATGGCAAGACTAATTGCTTATGAATGTGAAGACACAGATCATGGCTCCTGCTGTACCACACATACTGCAGCTGCGGCAAAACCAAGAGCTGATTTTACGACATGATTTCAACTGTAGATTATGTCTCTGCTGCTTTGTTGCCCAGTGTGCATTTACCAATCATTATGTACGCTTATAAAATACAGCACCCTGTGAATGTATGAATAAACGCACACCATGAAAATGTCATTAAAATCGGTGTTCATAAAATGAGGCCAAAATCATAATGTACCGTCGAGACAATGTTAGAAAAGTGACATTGTCATTATTGAATCTTGACATGCTGCATCAATCATGCACAGGCCTGTAAAAAAAAAAAAACAGGAGCAATTGCTGCAGTGTGAAAAGCCATTGAGCATACATTCATGTCAGTAATCAACACGCAGGCCTCTCAGCTTCTCCTCATGGGTCACAGAATTGAAGTGCCTCTCACACAAGGTCAAGACAGAGCAGCCTTATTAAATATATTCCACCACTTCATGGAACATGTAAATGACAAAGGACGCTCCACTATAATAATAATAATAATTATCAGCCTGCCTTTGTCTTTGTTCCAGTCGCATCAATACGCTCCAAAACATATTTTTGATGTCCCTCTCTTTGCAAACTTCTTAGTTAGTGGGTGTAGAGATCTGAATGGTTGATGGAGAAGTTGCAATACATGGAGTTTGGTTTATAGAGTCGTACTGACTATATGCAGAAGCAGCTCTGCAGACTGTTAACAGCACTGCAGAGCTAGTCCAGTGCCACCTGGAGAATGAGTAGGAGAGCTGATGAGTTTTATCACCTCGCCAAAGCCTTTCTCAGGAACTTCTAATTGACGGCTGGGCCTGTTCCTCTGTCCCACACAATTTCCCATCATGCCTCTCCTGCTGCCACACAGCTCTTACTACTCGTACCCTGTTCTCCACCTCCCTCCTCCTCCAGTCTACCTTTGTTTTCACCCGTATCCGTACCCCATCTCCTTTCTCCCGTTGCCGCCGTGCCTTGGCTTGGCTGAGCAGGCCTGACAGGCGGATTCCTTTGCTTTTCGCCGTATTAAAGCCACTTTCTTGCTCTGACAGCCTGCTCTCTCCTGCCACCTCATAGCTCTGGCTTCACACTTCTCTGGGCAGCCACTGCCTCTTGACAGACCACTGTCACTTCCCATCATGCTCTCTGCTGATCGCACCTCCCTCCTCCGCCACTCTGACACCCCCCATACCCACCCATCCCCTTCGCGGCAAGCTCGTACGAGCGCACTTCCATACCAGTGCAATTATTTTTTTGACAAGCCATCCATCAGCCTTAACTTTAAAAGCACTCTCCACTGATATCCATTGTTAAGCCCCCCTTTGCAGCTCCTGCCTTCTCCCTCCAGATAGAGCTTGCATGAGAGAGTATGATATCAGACATCACCAAACCTACCAAACCATGTAAATTTACTTTGTTCTCGGCTATGTTTCCAATTTCACGTCCAATTTTTCGGTACATTATGCGTAGTTGTTGTGCCTAATACAATGTTGTCAAAACCCATTAGAGTTTGCTCCCTTAGTCGCCTCTGAAAACAGGTTACAATTGGTATTCTAAATGTGTAAGGCACCATCTGCAGTTGAATCTTATTAAAATTATCTGTTCAATCCTCACGTTCTTCGGTCAGCGCAATTTGCAGGCATTAGCAAAGACACATATGAAAATGTCAGGCCGTCAACTAATAACAACGAAAGCAAAGGGAGTGCATCGCTGTGAGTCAATAACGCTGCCTTGCTGGTGACACAAATTTGATGGTAATCTAAGAAAATGAATAAGGAGGAAAAGCTCTGCGCTGTTTGAATGGAAATCTTGTCCTGTGTTGAATCATTTGGCGTTCTTCCACTTGGCCTACATGTTAGCCTTGCAGTCGAAAAAAGGGGGGCATGAAAACAAAGTGCTCTCCCATCACTGCTGTCTGGTGCGCTCAAACAGCACACATTACATGTGCATGATGAATGGCTGCATTATGCACAGCTCAAATGACTGTTCTCTTCATCTGACCAATACTTCCATTTCAACAAATACAACGCTGTGAGTAGATACCGAATATAGATGTTAGAGCCCCAAAAGTACAATAAAGAACCCTCTCTGCGGCTCTCTGTCATGAATATTCTAACTGATGAACTGAAATTCCTCAGTCCCCACAATAAACCAGCTGTTTAAATGTCACGAGGAACAATTTACATATCAAGTACATTAATTGTCCTCCTTTATTAATGACAAACTTCTATACTTACAGGAACACTACTGTAACAGACGTGCAGATAATAATCAATATGCATTGTAATTCATTAAGCTTGTGAAGCAGGGTGAAAAAAGCATGGCGAAAAAAAGTCCAACACGTCTATCACACTATACAGGTCATCCACCCCAAACTAAAGTAAAATGGGTTTGTGCCAAAGGTCTGCGCAATTTCAGCAGCAGTTCATAAAAAATATTGAATACAGTTAAATAAGAAGTGACAAAATTGCTTTAGCAGCACAATAGAGCTTGGCTGCCGCACTACAGAATCACTCAGCCGAGTGAGTTTGTAAACTTTAAGCCAATTGCATTCAAAAGCCACCCTTCAACAAAACGGAAACACAATTAACAAGCTGATAGCAGCGTGTGTCTGGCTGACTTAATGAATATCAAATTATACACAAACACTTATAAATCATCATTATCCCCCAAATCTTAATTGATCCCACAATTAAACATGACAAATGCTACGTATGGCAAGTCTTGACTTTATTCTTTCCCAATAAGGGACTATTTATCTTTCTTTTCCAAGTGCGTCATACCTAATTTCACATTGTGTGTGCCGCTAATTAACAGGGACATACGGACCATTTCTGGTGCAGGGTAATTTCTTTTGTTTACAGCAGGGAGCCCTCTGTTTCCAAAGGCTCTAAGGAACTCTTTTTTGCTCCTAATGGCATCTATTTCATCCTTCCCTAAAATGTTGTTTCCATGTTGTCAATTTATTCTAATAATTATGTACATTCTATTTTGAAAACAAGTTGGTTTTTCAAAGCTGTTGAGGAAAACTGAATACTATTGATATTAAGAGATGTTCTTTTAAAAGTCATGCACTATAGTGAGCATTTCTTTAAAACTGTCAGAAAACAATTAATTACCTGTTTGCAAGAGTGTAGCCATGCGTTTAATTGTGCATACATTTGAATGATTCTCTGTGGAGTTTGTATCTGCGTTGACATGTTTATTTTGGCTGTGTTGTGTGTATACACCTTGAGCTAACGCACTGCAGACACCTGCCACTGTCGGTGGCCCTGACAGCTCTGGTCCCAGCTAAAGGGAAGCAAGGCACCAGCATATGGTTATCAATGATCCAGATGGCTCCTGCTTGTCTCCAGACTGACAACTTTGCTCCTCTATTATCAAACACCAGTAATTAAACATAATCAAGTAGGTGTTAATTAGACATAATGAAACAATTTGGTTGGTCAGAGCCCAGTATTAGCCAATTACTTGTAATTATATGCACTAAGCACTCCACTGTAATCTCTGTCGGCGGTGGAAGAGGCAGCCAGTCAAGCAGCAGGGTTGTGTCTGTTTGTAAGACTGAAGGGCCTTGAGTTTTGTGTAAACATTTGGCAGATTTAAATGTGCAGCTCTCTGGTTGTCCAGCCTGTCACTGCTACCCCTGGGGGGGGGGATGCGTCAAACAAAGGGGCCATTATACTTCCTGTTGACAGTGCCAGGAAAGTTTGTCATTCCTGGGAGAAGATGGGTGTTAATCATAGTGACCCTCGACCCCAACCCATGGGTCCCAGCACTACGGCTGGTCGTTCACACCTGGAAGCCGGAGGAAATTAAAGCTGTACATTTGCTTAGTAGAGATCAGGGAAGAAATATAGCTTTGCAGAGGGACACGCAAAGAAGACAGCATTGGGAAGAAGGGAGGAATAAAAGGCAACATTTCATTACAAGGAGATGGTGTGGCAAAGCGAGGAGTGTGGGAGAAAGCTAAAGTAACTGGAGTTACTCTATGTCTGTGCATGTGGACAATGATAAGGCTGTTCTTAGAAAGTCCAACAAGCACTGAAGACAAGCATGCAGGGACTTCAGGAACACATAATAATATGTGTATATTGTTTTGGTGCAGAGTTGAAACCTCTGTACTGAAGTTTAATACGGATGTATATAATGTGTAGGGCTCTTTCAATGTTAAATATGATGATTATTTTTGTCACATGTCCTGTTAAAAGATAATGATTTTGAATAAAGCATGAATGTGAGGAACATGACGTTCTACCAATCATATCGTTCAATTTTGTTTCACAAGTTAGGACAGAAACTCACAAGTGTACCATTTTTAGACTAATTAATTGAAATAAAGCACCCAACAAGAATCCTTTGCAAGTATAGGTTGATATAAGTTGCATCCACAATAATTAAAGCATAAATAAACAATAACTTAGTTAACAATGCATTTAGTGAAGTGCCTGTTTTCACATGATTATAACAGCAGATTTTGTATCAGACTTTGTTTAGCTAATTATGTCTGGCAGCTTCATCACAACCAATACAATATGAGAGGTTGAACATTGTGGTTGTTATTCACAGTGATGACAGACACAAAGACAAAGCCCGCCATGACACCATTGGACACGGCCATGTAATTCAATATGAAATAAAATCCTTTATGAAGACAGGATATGACAGTTCTGTTATTATTTGCCTGATAGAAGAATGGGTTTTCACCTTTTTTTTCCCTCAGATGGGGTAATAATTGCTTTTCTCCCGAGGCGAATGCTGGATTGATATATGTGCTTTCACAGCATGTCAGGGAGAGTCAAACTGCTGAGAGGGAATTATAGGAAGGCAAATCAGAAAGAATTTGTAATGCAAATACATTAATACTAATGACAATGTGGATATTAGCTTTAGATTCATTGCAGGGTGTAGAGTTTGCTATGGACAGAATGTTGGTTTTAAGAGTTTAAATAAAATGTTTTTTTGAGATGCTATAACAATTAAAATATATAATCAAAGCCAGTTGTGCCAGTTATTTATCTCGGAACAGGGATTTGAATTATGAGCTATCTGAGTAAATGATGTGTAGGCCAATAGGATTGCCCTGTTTAGTTCTGTTTAGGGACACAAGATGTTGACGAGGAACTTTCTACAAAACCAAGATCATGCCTATTGAATCTGTTCAGCCAGCTGCAGAAGACAGATCCTAACTAAAAGAAAGAGCGGTATTTAATCTGACAGTATAACAACCCCCACACTTTACAACCATCCACGTTCAAAGACCACATGATATGTTTTTTAACTAATCTGTCATCTGTGCTGGTTTGGGTGTCTAAATCCACATTCCACTGTACATTTGAGTGTCACCAAAATCGCCTTAATTAAAGAGGACCATAGCTGTAAATACGCCCGTTTGTGTGCGAAGTTAGTCATTTCACTAAAGAGGCATCAACAACACTGTAAATAAGTCATTTACAGTGAAGCGGTAATCACAAGGGCCATGACCAAGGACCAGCCCTCGCCCATAATTACTGCGGTCCAGCGTGATCAACAGCACATCATCTGCTACGAGCTGGAAAACTACTCACACTTACTCCACCCTGCAACACATCACAGTCCCTACGACTAAGGCCACAGCCAGCCAGTGTTAGCGTGTGAGTGAATATATATGAAGGTGATCACTTCAGAGATAGGGGACCAACGTTATCTCACACATTGTTGTCAATTTACTGTACTGACACTGATGATAGAAAGATACATTAGTTTGAACTGGCTTACAGAAACAGAAAACGACTTGCTTGATACAGAGTTATGTTGCACACTTTTAGATATGATCGCTGTGATATGCAGCTTCTAGATTTTAACTTCACTCCATGCATGTTCACTCAAAACTTCTGACACCTTTCTTATGAGTAAAGATAGCTACGTTGTTGCACTTTGACCCACTTTTTTTAAAGCAAATCTATATCTTAAGATAGTGTGTCGTGTGACATCACCATGACAACTAAGCAACACCAGCACCTGTGAAGACAACACCATGTGGTTGAAGTGCGACTTTGTGTTGAGAATTATTTCATCAAGCTGCTGTTTCCAAGGTCAAGGGTCGAGAATGTTTCCTACTTCCAAAAACTCACAAAATAATATCTACAACAAATCAAACTGTCACGGTCAGAAACACAAGATATACAGTACAACAGGTTTCTCTTAACAGTGTCAAAAGCCTATCTTTGTTCAAGTTGCTGTACATTAATTAAGGCATCATACCTCAGGGACATCCAGATAAATAACATGTCTTGCAATGTCTGAGAAATGGAGTCAACCTACATTCGTACTGTGGAACTGAGCCCCTGTCTGCTCCCCCTTTGTAATGACAAACAGTCATGAGGAGGAGTGGATGGTGGGTTTCTGAGGTGCTGAGGCCTGAGCTGCTTGTCAGTGGCATGACTGATCACCAAGGCCAACTCTAAAAGGATTGCTGGTGGAAATAAAGACACCAGCATGTCAGCTGTAAGCTCCTCAGAAGGACCCATCAGACAAGTGGATGTGTATTGACAGGCCGGAGACAGAAAGAGGGAGACGTGGAGAGATGGAGGCTAAGACGGAAAGAGAGGAAGTGTCTTGAAGTCGCTCACCTTGGCACGGGCTGCAATGTCAGCCGACCCGGTGGCCATCACTCTCAGGCCCTGTCCAGGGTATTATTTAAAGCCAAACAAATATCGGGGGCTGAATGTCACCACAAGGACACCACGGCCTCATCTCCACCAATCAGTGTCCGGGGTTTCAAATCACCCTTTCTCCTTCCCTCGCCGACAAATCCATCTTCTTCATTCCTATACCCTGCTTCACACCCCCATTCGACCCCTGACTACCACATTGAGGGGCGGCACCGTGCAACAGATTTACGATCCCCCCATCTCAGGCTGAGCACGATTTATTGACATTAGTTGTCAGCTTTCTTTTTGAGAAATTGCACGTAGAATTAATTTTAACTACGTCTTAATGTTAAATATCCTGGAAACACTAAATTTCATGGTAGGTGATGCTCAGAGCCGCATAAGCATATATCAAGTTCTTGGGCTTCACTGAAAGAGCCTTTTTTTTAGACTTTAATTTAATAAGAAGCAGCTCATAACCGCTTCATCTCAGCTGTTAATTACACATCCTTTATGCTGAGGAATGATCTTGGGACGCTATTTAATGCATCAAAAGTTTAAGTAATTTAATTTAATTGTTTTTATTACTTAATCATGTCCAAGGCCACATAACTTGATGGCGAACAACCTGAACAAGGTATCAAAGAGTGTCATTCTGAAATAAGACCAAATGGACTGCTGTTGAACCATTTTGCCCTACAAACCATATGGAACAAGTAAATACATAAGATATTAAGTCTCAAATATAATGCAAACAACCAAATAAGACTCAATCCATCTGTTGACCATATCACTTAAAGGAATAAATCACAAACATGAATAAAGTCAACCCTCATTGTGTTTTGCTTCATTACGGATAATTATTCAGAATATACAATGTTTAAAGCAGACATAACATAAACAGACATCGTACGGAAACAGACAACGCAACAGACCCAGATTCAGGTCTCTGGTTTACATTCATGGTGAGATGACCATCTTGTTAACATTCACATGTGCATTTCAAACATTCGTTGCACATATACTAGTCAGTTTTTGTACATCATAAATTCTCTTTGTTGCTTACACATTGCATTAATAAATATACATCATGAAAAGACAACCTAATGCAGAGGGTAAAATATAGGAGCTATGAAAGTATGACTGAACTGAGCTCAGCCCAAACAAGAAAACACAGTAAAATAAATCATAATCTGGGTAATAAACATGTAAATCTTGATCGATATGTACTTGCCTTTTTCTCTTTTTCAATAACAGCTGCCGTAAAGGCCTGCTGCGCACAAGCGGCCATAAAAGTATGTAAAATAAATTAGGAGAGCATAATGAGAGGCTCCAGCAATTCCCCCATAAATATAACATAACGACCACAACTAAAATGTCAGGGAATCCAATAAATCAATTTCTCAGGGACAGGCCGGCCTTTATGTGCAGAACACACAGGCATATTTATAATTCCTTTTTTCTCTCGTCAATGGATCCCATTTTTTTTGGAGAGAGGGCAGCCAGGGAGAGTGTGCAGCTCGACACAGGTCTCCCTCACATGAGGAAGGTTTAATATGTGTTCTATGTGATTCATCACCGTGACACGGACACCTGAGGCCGGGGTCCGCTCCATTTCTACTGCCTAAATGGTTTCTTGGGGACTTTCCTACACACGTCGCACACACACACACTGAGGACAAGGTAGAGAGCTAAGGGAGATAGAGAGAGGGGGGGGGGAGGAAACAGAGAGATGGGTAATGGATTGACAGAGAAGGCCACATTTAAAAAGAGAGAGCTATTTTGCCCTAGCCATGTAATAAATTGTCCAGAGTCGTCCAGTGTCACCGGTCCAGGAACTAATTCACTCGTGATGTAAAGAGAGCGGGCCAATCCAGGGGAAAATGAGATGATTGAGATTACAAGCCTATTTCAGATAACCAACAAGCTAAGAGAGGAGTATTCATAGACGCACAAGGGTAATAGACCCATTACACATGGTGAGAGTTACTTCAGACAAAATAACGCTATTATTTACCCTCACGACTCTTCAGTTTCCAAACTTCACTACAAGTCCACAGTGAGCAATAGCACATACAACACTTCAGCCTGGTCACCTCAGAGCAACATCTCCGCAATCGAAGAACACTATACAATCTTGTCCTGTTGTAGCACGGGTCCATTTCATTACTGACATCTCCACACGGACATTTACAGGCCACATCACAAGTTCTTGTTTGACCTCATAAGAGCTCTCTGTGCTGTGAAAACAAATAAATCTAGCGGAACAGCGAACTGCATAGGAATGCAATTATTCTAATAGCATACCCCGCAAAATAGGTCCAGTCAGTTATAGACAACCTAATAAGGAGTGTGTGATTGATGGTGGGATCACAGAACCTTTATAAAGGAGCAGGCAGGCATACAAACACCCTCTGCTTCTATTGGAAAGGAGTTAGTGGTCCACATTTACAACTCAGAGATGTTTTGAAGGCAAAGCAGGATAGCAAAGGCAACACTGGGTAAATATGTCCAAAGCAAAAGTTGGAACCAAAAAACTCATTGGCTTCTTTGTACATAATTTGGAAACATTTGAAAAAATAAATATGTAACATACTGTATCATCATCAGTCATTCGACATCTGGGATGCTTGACTTTCAAATTCTACAAGCACATTCATTGTTTCTGCTCAACAGTACATACTAAAACAACAACATTCATTAAAAAGGACTATAAACTGTGATAAGACTACTAAAAATTGATTCTGGCTTCTGGGACAAATTTGAGCTGTAAAGGACACAGTATGTAATCTTAGCCGAGCAATTGACAACAACTTTATATTAGTTTTTAATAAATTATGAAACAAAGGAGTTATTGCTGTGTACTCATTCTAATATACAGTGCAAATGATATCCAGTGCAACCTTCTTCCACATGTTCTATTCTGTTCTTAAACTCTGTCCATCAGCCTCAGCCTCTAGAGGTGGCTTGTTTAAGAAACAATTAAGGGGGTATACAGAGCCATTTGCAGGCAGCAGGCCTTGCTGGGCAGGCCAGCCGGCTGGAGTACCTTTCACAACTGATTTATAACACTGTCGCCTTGGCAAGGCAACATAATTAATAGGAGCATGGACTTCTAATTCCAATGACTTCCACACCAAGTGGTTTCCATTTGATTTATGATGGCCGGCAACTTTGCATTTTATCAGTTCATTCAGTCATTATTTATGCTGATGATCAATTTCAATGTGTCGCTATCATCTAACTTGCCACTAATCAAAGAGAATTAGGGTTCACTGCATTATTTAGAAGCTGCTAATTTATCTTTGAACCAGGCAAGAGGAATAGTTGTGAGGGCACAGGCTGTAATACACCGCAGTCATTCTAAAGACAAATCTAGTGATCATTGCACTTAGTATTAATGTGTTCATGATGGTCCCTTACCTCTTGGTGAGAGGGTTTCATGATATGATTTGACAGAATTTGGATGTAAAAAATAAGATCGATCCTCATGCAGATGAAAACAAGATGATTGAGACTAAATTAAAAGATAATAAATGTGTGCAGAATCTTGATCTTAAAGTCAACCTTGTTTGAGGCAGTGGGCTATTCGTTAAGTTCATGAAATGACTGTTTTAAAAATGCATTAAGTCAAAACATGTTTAAAAGAGAACCTGGCCTCCAAATATCTGAGCCAACCTTTGCCTTCGTAAAAAAGCAGCTAAATCCGTTCGTTATATATTAAGCTTGACTTGTCTACGTACTCAAAAGTAATTTGGGGTGGAGTAGTGAAATACTGAGTTCACCAAATCCACCTCCTCAACATGCACTGTAATTGCACTTCAAAGGTGACATATTCCCAATGTAATAATGATGAATCTAAAGCAGGCTCGAATTGGGGAATCAGTGGGCATCATGTTGACCGGCCTCAGCCCAAAGGCATACATGGACATATCAAAGCAAGACGTCTCTCAAAGTGTCAATATCTGTGCTCATCATACCAAAACTAAACCAATCTTGGTTAAGATGATGCTCAGCATTCTTGATGACCGTCTGCTGACTGGGAAACTTGATATACATGAGATCAGTTGATTTATAAGTATATTTTCCTTCACTTCAAAGCCAGTTAATGTAATGCAGTAGGCTAGCATGAAAAATGCATCATGTAATTCATATCAGGCCGACTGCTGCAGCTCAAGCTTGAGGGTTCAGCGACGACATAGAGGGAATACTTTAAAAGATATAACTTCTTTATGTTTTTGTTTTTCGACTTTAGAGCGAACATATTAGCACAAATAAGATTTGCTAAGATCATAGCCAAGCTCAAAGCCCATATGTTTGAAGAAATTATAATTACACACATTGTATTGAAAAAAATTATCTTCATAGACTATTGGACAATCTATTGTATGATACGATTTGGGAATTGCAGTGAACACCACACAGGAGTTCTTAAAAGCACACGTTTCCATATTAAATTCAATAAGTAGGGACTTTACTGGTCCCTTTGAAACAAACACATAACCAAGGGCAATTTACTGTACAGAAAATGAAAAATGCACTCCTCAAGTATTTGACAACAGTTCCAACGCCAATGATCAGACTCCATTTGTTAGCCCATTCCCTTCCCGATTCCCTGAATGATAAATTGCATTTAGCAATCCACAGGAGGCTAAGCGTTCTTGACGTTTTTTCATTGATTTGCATGAGCTATATGCATGTAATCCTGTTTGTAGGTAAATCATAGCACAGGCAAATTCAAAGCACTGTGGGTTTACTTCTGGGAGAGAAAATTGGAGACTCGGCATGGGAGGTGGAATAGAGCAGGGCAGGGTGGGAAAGAGATGTGGCCGCCTATTGGAATCTGGGAACCTCTATTAAGATTTATAGGTGTTGGGATTCTACAGACCTGAGGCATTATTCATGGTAAAGCGTCTCTGCCTGGACCTGTTTATAAGATGAGACAAGGCTGACAAAGATGGAGGCCCTCTACAACAGGGCCAAGCTGCTTGAACATGGGGCTTAGTCACCTGACACACCGGTGGCATCAGCAGCAACCATTCAGCGTCTCACAGAAAAACACACAGGCTGGCTAAAGATTGTCACAGTAAATACAACACCAAGCACAATTGTCAGTTTCTATCACAGAGCCAGATCTAGGTTCTCAGAGATGGCTTGAATTAATAATTAGTGCCTTGCATTTAAACTAGATCCACATATTTTCCTTTTTATGTTTGACAGAAAGAGGACCCTCTTCTTTAGAAATGTTGAAATCTACTCCATTAAAAGACTTCATATGCTCGTGCTGACTAGTGTACTTTACGTTCAAGATCTTAACTATAGTGTCATGTAACCAAGACTTACTTCAAACCTAGACAGAGCACCTTGGGTCCTTGCTTAAGAAGCCATGGATATTTTCCGTTTATTCAGCAATTTCCTGAGAGTCCCACCATACTTTATTTGGTCTTATTAGATGAAAACACAAGGATCACCTTCAAGTTTATTAATGATGGTACTCTGGATGAAAGATGCCGGTGAAAATCTGCAACATCTGTTAGCTGCATTCACTTCTCAGCGGGCTCCACCTATTCCTCATGCCTAATGATGCTGATCCACTCGGCAAGTTTTACGGACAAATGTGTATTTGGCTACATTTATCATCCTGAATGAGTGTTCCTGATGAGCCATCCCCTGGCCTGTTTCACTCTTACTACCATACGTTAACAAATGACAACTCCTGCCACATGTTTTCCATTTGGGAGATACAGAGAGAGACAGGAAAAAAGGGGGTCGAGGGATTTTGAGGGCTAAAAGATGGGCGGCTTCAAGGGAAAAGAGTCAGCGATGCCTGCTCTCAACAGAATCACCACCCGTGTGCCATCAACTAGCCGCAGCACCATGAAAATACATCAATTATGTAATGCCTTCAAGGAACAGTTACAGAACTGATCCATGTCACTGCCATGGCCCAAACCCAAATCCTTCATGAGTGACATTAGCAGCCGACATACCTTTACTGTAGGTGGACTACAACCCCAGCAGCCAGTGGATGTATCCCTGCAGAACCACATGAAAGGGCAAACAGAAAATATATGGATGTGGCCAAGAATGTTAACTTGGATAAACAAGTCGATGATCGTTCAAAGTCCTGGAGAGTTGCACCCCTAATAAATCATATTCCTTTTGATGTGCAGCTGGTTACAAGTTTAGAAAGGGGGGGATGGTTAGAACAGACATGAGTCAGGCTCCAGGACACACCGCCTGCCTCTCTCAAAGCATGGGAATCCAAGTTTAGTGATACTCTAGGGACATGTGAGAGTAGTAAATACATTATAAATAAGGTCAGAGGTTTTTGGATCCAGTGGTATTCATTGAGAATTAAAAAATATATATATATGCCTATCTATCATTGACAACATTTAAAGCTTAAATAACAAATTGTGTCTGATACAACATGCATTTGATCTGAAATAATTAACAATTCATTATTGTAAAAAATATTATAAGTATTTTTTTAGGCCGACCCGGAAGTCGATTAGATTTATGATTCGAAAATTATAAAAGTAGGTTAGACATGTGGAAATTATCCGGCTGAACAAAACGTGCATTTATCAAACAGGTTCGTTTTCCACGGATCTTATTTTTTACAATATTCCAAAATGCTATGGAGAAATCCCATTGCTTTTTTGTCGAGGGAACCCATGCGCAGCTTACTTCCGGGTCGGCCTACAAAAATACGTCATCCCTGCACCACTCTATACGATTCCAAGCTTACTTTAAGTTTTGTAAATGCTCTTTGCTTTAAGTATTTGCATCTATGAAGAAGAGCTTGGATGTTCACAGTGTGTACATAAGAATATATATTGTATTATTTCCCTACAGGGGGCAAGGGACTAGTATGCTGGAGGGGACTAGTATGCTGGAGAGGCCTGAGCCTAAAAACACAGACATTTACGCCTGCATGTTCTGGGGATCAGGATAAGCCAGACTCCTGCAGAAGTGGAGATGGATGCTTTGAAGAAGCGAAGCATATTCAGCATGAGCCGATGTTAAAGTATCAGTCACACAAACAGCTGGAGAACCTCAGCTGGACTGATGGGGATAAATCATATCCAGGAAGCAAAAACAGACACAGCGTGATGCTGAGCCGAGGGCTAAAATTCTTGACAAATGTACAGTAAATGCAGACGAGCAAGTAATTGTCAGCTGTTACCACCCGTTACTCCAGGATCATACTGTCTTGGTCCAATTTCAAGACTGGAGCTAGTGAATTGATTTCAAATGAGTTTGCTGCTACATTACGAGTGTAATTAAGCCTTGTTGGAATGCTAGAAATACAATTGATTGGAATGCAATAAAATAACTATACATAATATAAAGATATATGATAAAAGCTAATGGAGATGTTTTTATAATTTTGTACATTTATACTGTTTGTGGGGTCATAGAAAATGATCAGAAATGAAAAACCCCAGGACCATTTCTGTCAGGTTTACATTTTGTGTTTGTTATTCATGTTTTGGTAATCTAAATAATTAAGTCAACCAATTCCACGCATATGTTAAGTTGTTTTTTCAATAACAATGATTTAAAAGCCCAACAATAATTGTGTTTTGGGGCAGGTGGGCCTCAACTAATGGCTTATTTTGGTCATTTCAACACCACTCATCTACTACCACTCAAGCGCTGCATTGTTTTACACTGATTGAAAAAGATATGGCAGGGAGGGGAACACTCAATCCCAAGCTTTTAAGCATACCATCCAAAAACTATGGTTTTAATAATCAATTGTTGTTTATTGTGTCCCTTGTTTGCTTAATATCACTTTTTCATATTTCCTACGCTTACCCCTAAAAATCTTGTACAGCAAGTTTAACATTTGGAAAACTATGAACAGAAGTTCACACTGTATCTCTCTTTCTCTCTTATCTTTCCTTTCCCACACTCTGATAATAAAGATGGCAGGCACTGGTTGGTGCGATTCCCCAAATACATCACAGCCAATTAGAAGTCTTACTCTATTTAAAGTAATAATGCGAAAAAATAACCAGAACATGTGCACTCAGCTGACCTCAAAACCCTTCAGCATCTTGAAGAAAACCCCGGTCTGCCCGTGATGTCTGAAAGACGCATATGTCATCCCTGCTGGGTATCCAACGTGTAGCCCTATTTTGACACAGTCATTCTCATGCATAAATATTAAAACCGACTTTATGACACTATATTCATTAATGGTGCAACAAATACAATCTCAAAGTAATACATGAAGGTGGATATGTTTATTACGGCATGTTCCGCATTATGAGCTGTGAATGATGAATCACAGAGAGAGCATATTACTCCAATTTTCTCTCGCCCTTGTAACAACAAAGTTCATAGACACCAAATCAGTTTCAAGGGAACCCGGGGGCTACAAGTGCAAGACTGCTATATGAGACATTCATAATTTATGTGCATTTGATGTAGTGATATGTAAAAAACTTCAGAGGAATTTTAATGGGCTTGAGGCTGAGAGGGGAGAGAGAAATCTTTAAGATAGTTGTTTGGCCCCTGTTTTCCACTGAATCACTTCTATACCAAAAAATACAAACTTTTTGAAATCTAACAAATTCAGCCATTGAGCGTGTAATCATTGAGAAATGGGGAATTTCATCTTCTTATTTCAATGCCTTATTGATCTGGTGGCTTGGTTCTCATAAGCTCCATTACGTGGCCCGAGCTATGGCCGGCAACACTGTCCAATCCAGTCAACAAAGGAAAGCAATTTCCATTGATCAATGTCCTTCCACACAAAACAGATAGAGATTGATAATACACTTCAACGAAATCCTACAGTCAATTAGGGTTTGATGAAAAAACAGTCCTGTGCAGGGACAAACCAAGGTGTTAATAAGCAAGGGGAAAATAAATCACCAAAACTGGAAAGTCTATGCCTTCGCTTTGAATGAAACCATCATTTATTAATCTCTCAGACAGATGGCTTGAGTTTGTGTAGGCTATTGATCACTAGTAACCTTTTATTATTTGTTTTCCAAATAAGAAGCATAGATTAAAACGGATGAGAGGTGTTTACCTCGCTAACACGGAGTATTGGGTTGCACTCTCTTTACTCTGGAAGACCAAATGTTTTCTACTGATGCTCATGGAGAAGAAATCATTGTAGAGAAGGTTGAGCCTGCACATTAGTTTGTCAGCCCAATAGGAACACTCTCTCCTGATGGTGATCCAATCTAGATGGTGGGAGTGTCAATGCCCACTGAGCAGCCTCATTTGAATCAACTCAATGCCAAGTCTGATCAATACCAGGGACACAGAGGCCAGGTTAAAAGAGAAAGACAGGCAAGAAGATGGAGAAGAAATCAAGTAGACAGAAGCATGTGATGAGACAGCGCTGTGGTACGAACACAACAACAATGGACCTCTTTAAGGCCTGAAACTAAAGCATTATAAAGATTTATATTTATTTTTGCAATTCTTTATTTCTTATTTATGTAGGCAGACAACAAAAAGGGACAACTATAGCCAAGCTCATAACCACACACATACAATTCTGTTTAACCAAACTAAGTTAATTAGATTGCAGGATATAACTGCTAGGCAAATACATTTAGAATGTCCTGAATGTTAAACTATAAAAGTAGTCTTCTTTTTAATTTGCAAGAAAAGCAATACCACTGTATTCTTCAGATAACTGCACCGCCCTTTATACTGTATTGTACAGCAGGGGCTGAAAAATCCCACAGCCAATATCCACTAAAATTGGCCTACAAAGAGACGAGGGATAATACTTCAAAAATAGGCCTTGATTGTGCCATGTGGGACAAAAAACATCACTCAAGCTAACCATTCCTCCATCTTTCACTGATAAAATCCACTTTCCATTCATTACCCTTTATCATAAACACAAGTCTACAGGGAAGCAGGGCTTAGAAGTGGTTAAGCCTGTCCCTGGTTTCCTATTTCTAGGGAGCATTTATCTGATGATATATATTCCTTTTGGTAAGTGAAAGGAGTTATTCTGTTTCCAACAGGAAGGACATTGATAGGGCATTAGGGATTTGTTTATTTCAACTCCAAGCCATAGCATTTATCCAAGTATATATTTCGCTGCGGGCTTAGACCAAATTATGTCTCAAGGCAAGATAAATCATAGGGAACAAGTCAAAATGCCAAGCGTTTTATGATCCTACACAGAGCCCTGGTGGCAGGCTACACTTTACTGAAAGCTACGTTGCATTGTGCATTTCCAGACAGACACAACAGCCTACGTGTTCATGCTTGTTTGTGACTAGACTGATATGAATGTGACAGCTGTCATATGCTCGTCAACTGTCTAGGTTTTAGACACGCAACAGAATGATGGGATTTGAAAAGAAGTTCATCTGTCTCTCTAATAAATCCATTGTCTTGTCTTCCTTGAACAAGGAATGCAGTGATGGACACATCCAACATTGACAAACAGGCTCAGTGAAATATTGTAGATGCAGAAAGCTCATTCAGTTTAAGTGAGAGTGAAAAGTGAGTTGATGTGCTCGAGTAAACAACTCAACATCACTCTAGCAAAAATTGACAGACAGGACAGGGTGTGTAGACAATTTAGAGGATATAAATTACCTACAAACATTTTAAAACAAGTTTGGAAAAAAAGTTTATGACAAGCCGGTGTACAGTTGTGAAAACATCAAGGAAATCTTTTCTCAAATAGGCATTCTTTGTTTGTTCGGAAGATAGGCAAAAATATATTCCTGCATGTTGCCACATTAAGTGTTGTTCTTGTTGGCCTTGTGTCTTTCACATGATCTGTCAAGAGACTGCGCGCCTGAGCCAGTTAGAAAGGCGTCTTACGTAAACTCCTTAACTCAGCATCCCTCCGCTGTGACCCAGGAAACAATGCCTCCTTATATGCCCGAACAGAAGCTGCTGAACGAAACTCAACAGCTTGTGAAGAGAGGAGTTGAAGGGTCATGTAAACTTGCAGCGGACTAGAAGGCTCCAGAGTGAAAAGAAGAAGAATCCTCTTTTCCCTCTCGACATTGTTTGTTGAGAGGGATCCCTGCCATCACAAACATCAACCCCAACTTCTTTACAGACAGGGCAAAGAGGGGGAACAAAAGGGGTCCACAACAACATGATACTGTTCGAACAATGTGTGGTGTGTGTGGGGATGTGTGTATAATGTTAAAGAGATCTTCTTTGCAGACTCAAGCTCACTAACCACCGAGGACCCCCTGGGGTTTCTGGCAGGATTCTCTTTCTGGTTAAGAGCCCGGTCTCTGTAAAGGGAGACGCTGCCGAACACCTTTTAACAACCCGATACACAGAAGGCATTTGACCCGGATTTAATTCATTAAAGTATAAAATATATGTTGCAACATAAATGGGTAATAGATATTTGACACAACTATGTAAATAATAGGGATATACATTATGAGTTGAATTGCTAAAAGGATATTATGGCGCGTTTCCACTACAGCGCGCAGCCCGGTTTAAGAGGGCTGTGACGTCAGCGGCCCGTCTTTGGTTGCGTTTCCACTTGGCCTAGTACCGGCCGGCGGGTCCTAATTCACAGTTTTTCTGGCCTCATAAAATCGTGGGTCCAGGGCCAGAGACAACGAGGCTGAGTCGGGCTGAGTATGCTAAACTAGAGAGAGCGTCGCTGGCAAGGGGGCTACAACTACAACAAGATGGACATATTTGACCGTGATTTAATTGTAATACACGTTTCAAAATGATGCCGAAGTAACAACATACTGATACCGGTTAGTAAAAACCATGAATTAATGCTTTGTCAAGTCTGCAGACAGACGGCAGGGGAAAAACCTTTTAAAATGCTTGTTTTCTAAATGGAGATTGGCTAAGCTAATGCAGTATATGCTCCGACCGTCCACACTCACAACAACGGCCTATACAGACATAAATAAAGCAGCGACTGTATTCACCATGACACAGGCAGTCTGTGGTTTGTACTTGTTTAACTTTTGTCTAGTTTCTGAACATATATGAGGAGCTGTGAGCTCTGAGTGCTAACAGCTAACGGCTGTGTTGTTTTTCTGGGGTCCTCTGAAGATCACGTCACGGCTCCGCCTACACTGCGTTACTATAGATACTGCCCCAGTTCCTAAACTGTAATGGAAATGCGCCATAAAGTGAGCCAGTCCTAACGAGGCCCAGCCATACCGAGCGGGGCCGAGCGAGGCCGTGTAGTGGAAACGCGCCATTATATTGACTCTTTGGACAACAATATAAGCTTTTTCGAATCCGAAAATCTGCCGTGATACGATTCAATTTGTATTCTATTCATGTGCTTTTGATTAATATAAGATAATATAAAATGCTCATGTAACACAATCCGTCACATCTACTCACAATAAGGAACACAAATAGAATGCATCAATCGGTAAATAAACCATTTCCATAATCAATAACTTGGCATGGAAATGTGGCTATATTTAATAGAATGTATATAACCTGGAGGCAAAGACAATGTTAAATAGCCACAACTGTTTTATTTGTATTCCCCTTCAACTAACATGTTTGTGTTTGGTGTAAACTTCAGTACAGTGTATGCATATTTGTAAAAAGCATGGTTGTAAATGAGCAAACTATTATTACAATTGTTTAAAAACTGGATCAGTCTCCACATACATGTACTGTGGCTTATGCATGAAAGTAGGCAGATGAATTGGAAGCTTGGCAATATATGTATACCAGGTTTTAAAGCCACTGACTTTTCAAACAATCCAAACTGTGTTCTTGCAAAACTTTGTGCTTAAAAGGCTGGATAATACCTTCAAGCATTTAATATGTTGTTTGAAGGGATTTCATGTTAAGTTTTTCAGAACTTGAATCGAACAGTTTCGAGTTGGAGGCCTGACACGCGGTGCATGCTTGTGGTCAAATCTATACTTGCATTTTCAATTCTCACAAGTGTTAGAAATACCCATGCCCAACTTAAAATGGTATGACATTACATGGCATTGTAACCCATGGAAGAGGTCATCAAGAAAATGAGGATTAGAGCAACTTAAGAAAAACCTTCCGCCCACTTCTCTTTGCCATATTTTACAGAGTTTCTGGTGTCCACAGAGAGCCATACATCTCGCTGCTCTGATCACTAACTAGCCAGCCAATCAAAGCCTTCTGGCCATGGAGCAATTATCTGCTCTCCATAGCATAGGTGGAGAATGAACCGGCAACCCCTGCAATTCTCTATCTCTCTGTCTCCTGAAATAACTACAAATGCTTTACTTACTGTACGCTTACACTTGTATGTAAAACAGAGGGGAAAAAAGGATTAGATTTCCTCAGATTCATCGGAGATCACATTACATGCCATGCCAAGTACAAAGCCTGAAATTGCAGGGGAGGATGTTCACCTCTCACTGTTGCAAGGCATGAATCCTTGTCATTACATCAATTTATTTCAATGTCTTTTGTGTGGGCTACAGTTTGTCTAATTGAATGAAAGACAACATGACTCACATTGGACGTGACTTTGTTGCCCTTTCTAAGCCACCTACTATACCGATGAAGAATAGCGCAGTTTCAAGCTCAGATAGTTCTCTTCTCATATACTCTGAAGGCTGAAATCATTTGGAAGATTGAAGCAGCAATTGAAGCAGCCTTCAATTTGTCATATACTGTTAAGAGGTGTTAAAATGTGAAGTAGTCAAAGAATAATGCTTCCGTTTTGTTACAGGAGTCTATCAACCTTTATATATCTCACTGGACTGACCTCAGCAGTAAATAAAGACATGGTGGTTTTTATCCATATCTCTGACATTGTAAACAACATACATTGTACACGCTTACAGCCAAGTATTGGTCGGTTTAAAAAAAGTAATACTGTGATTATTTTTTAAAGATTGTGCCTCCTCTGAAAAGCTGAAGGTTAAAAGACACCTAGTGGACATAAACTATATGATATACCATTCACAATATCCAAGTGTGTTAGAATTTAGAAATTGGAGAGAGGAATATGAATCATGCAAACACAATAACAAGAACCAAGGGATAATGATTTTACTTTGCAAAACTTAAAGGATAAGATTTTAAAGAATCTACAAGTTGTAAATATTGATTTAATTGATGTTAAAAGATGCAAATAAATTCATTTAAGATAAAAAGTATTACGTCTACACTTGAACATTGTAAGATAAAGCAATACACGTTGTTTGGTTAGTGAATGTGATTAGTTTTATTATATGATCCCACTGTGAGGAAAAAGGTGTTGCTAAGGAACATGGCGTCCAGGGGCCTTTGGCTGCACTGGGCCTGATCATGGTGCCTGTGTGAAATCTAAACTGACTGATCCAGGACAGAGCCAGGATTACACCACTTCCCCCCTGAATTTTGTCCTTCCCAACAATGGGCTTCCTGTAACCACAGTCAAGTGAGCCGTTAGTTAGCCAGTGGAGCCGCAGAGTGGTGGTTCAGGGCCACTGTGGGAAAAGGCAGGGGACTCCAGCATCATGTTACTATTCCTTCAACATGAAGCCCAAAAAGCCCCCACCATCAGCACCACCACCACCACCCACCACTTTGCTCCCAGTGCCTTCAGGAGGTGTCGGGTTCTGGCACCTGCTGGAGCCCCTGGCAGGTTCAGATGTCCTTCCAGCAAAGAGCCTGTCAATGTCTCACTGGTCAACAGGGGGGACTCACAGTATTCACAATTTATTCTTAAAGGTCACCTATTATGCAACATCCACTTTTTCCTCTCTTTTATACATAAACATGTGTCCCCTCTGTGTAAAGAGATTCTGAAAGTTTCAGGAAAAAATATTCGCTCACTTTTTGTCCTGATCCATTTATATAAAAACCTGTCTGAAAATGAGCTGATCAGATTGTGGCCACTTTATGATGGCATAACGATTTTTTTGGCTTGTGTAACCATTAGCCAATCACCAACCAAGGTAACACCCGCCAAGGGGCATTGGGAGTGGCACCTTATTTTCATTTAAAGTAACAGACAGAGAATCAGCACTTTTGAAACAGGGCTGAAACAGAGGGGATTATGGGATGCTACAATGCATGATCTGTTTGGTATTTCCAGTCAAACACTTTAGAGACATGTTTTGTATATATCTGAGACCTATGATATATTGATGAAAAACAGTATAATAGGGGACCTTTAACTAATATTGTAAACTTCACAGAATGTTGTGTTTAAAGTTTCAATATCATACAGGATCAAAAGATGTTTTAAGTTATAAAAGATACTGAAATTAATATTCTGAAAAAATGACATGCTCCTTAAATAATTAAGCCGGTTCCTGACGGAAAAAGGTTCTGGTGATGATTTATTTCTAATACATTCTTATCCAAAGTCGCTATTAATCGTGGGTCCAGAGATTTATTGATATTATAAATCATTTGAGCAGGGGTCGATACTATGTCACTGAATTATCTCAATTTGCCTTTGATGAAATTGCTTCTGGAGCAAAAACTTGTTTTCACGCATGAGCAAAATGGAGAAAAAAAAGGGAAAGAGAGAGGCAGATGGAAATGGTGAAAGGATAAAAAGAGTGGAAGGCTATTTAGTTGAAAGAGTGAAAATCCCTCTCCACAAAAGCCATCAACATCTCAGATCTTTTCTTTAGTGATGTCTTTAGCAGTCTGGGAGCAGTCCATCCATACCGGGTTTAATTATGCCACACAGAAAAGAATGTTCTCTGTTATGTCCTAAATCACAGTGCAGTGACACCCAGCTCAATAAGTCCTTCTAGAACAATGCTCCCTGCCATCGACATCCTCTCACAGAATACAAAGGTGTATCATTTGGCCAGGAATGATAATTAGATGCGGAATTTACTGAAACTGCCAATAGGAACATCAATAGAGGAGCTCTTAGCATCTGTCATCCAGCAAATCAATGACAATCTTCAGCCATAAATTCAAGAAAATGATAGCTTTCAAATAAACCGCAGGGGAGGAAATCTGAAACACTTGAAAGCATTTTCCTCCTACTATTTTTTATATCTACAATGTCAAAATTGTAATATAAGCTTATTATTTAACATGGTTTTATAGTATTTATTTCAGCTATATTGATTTCATCTGTCCTTGTAGTCCTGAGGAAAGTATCACTGGTGTTACACTTACAGAAAGATTATTCAGTATAGATTATAACAGGTTAAGTAAGGTGAAGAAAAATAAATAACAATCTTTTAGTGTTAAATATAAACTAAATTAAAGGTGGGGTAGGTCATTTTGGAGAAACCAGCTCGAGTGCACTAGAATTTGAAAATACACAGCCGGAAGAAATCTGCCACTTCCTTACAGAGACCCTCCTCCAACACACACGAACGCGCACATGACCAATGAGGGCACGAGATAAGTTTGTGCACAGATGGAAGGCTGACAGGCAGGTAGGCCATCCAGTTATTTTAGCCGGGCCGGCTAAAATGATTGGTCGTACTTTTTACAGTACTACGGCTTCCACAGATGAATTTCTTTTATGGATTTTTTGTCAAAGCACTTAAGATATTCATTGCTATCGGGATGTTAAGAGCATTCCATGGAATATAACAAAAAGTGTATCTCGAGCCGGTTTCTCAAACTTACCTACCCCACCTTTAAAGGAGAGGTGTCATGGCCATTTCCACTGATCATAATTCCATTGTTGAGGTCTACTAAAATAGATTTATACTGTGCATTTTTCCAAACTCACATTGGTTTCTCATACAGCATCTCTGTAAACTACTTGTATTCACTGAATTTCAGTATCTGCCTTTAACGGCTCGTTGTAGCTCCAAAAGCTCCAGCCCCCACCCTCCCTGTGAGCACAGTGTGCTCTGATTGGTCGGGACGTTGTGAATCGCGCTGAGCTCCGTGGAGGTGTTGCTTCCTTGTTTAGGATACATAGCGAAACACAGCCAAACTCATCCTGAGCACACACAAACTCACATCCGAAGTAAAAACAATAAGTGTGGCTTGATATTGAGTAAGAAAAAGGTTGATAAACGCTGTGAGAATGGGTCTGCAGAGAGAATGGGTCTGCAGAGAGAATTTTGCCGCGATCCCAACTGTCTGTTATCAGCCTGCAGCCAGGGAGGAGAAATCAGCTGAGCTGCCTGCTCCCTGCACACAGATGTGTGTGTGAGGAAGTCCGTGGATCGGTCAATTTGGACCAATCAGCGGGGGCTTAACGTAACGGCTCCGCGGACGTAACGTAACGGCTCTTCGGGATTGGTCCATTTCGTTCCGGGTACCGCTTGACATCATGCCGTACCCGGAACGAAATGGAAGACTCAAATGGGCAGTGACGTATCTCCAACGAGGCGTTTTGGGGAGGTATTTTCTGTGTTAGAGATTTACTCGCTACAGGGTGTACTTTGAGGGTTTTGACCTTCATAACACACAAGGGGACGGGTAATAACCGGAAAAGCATGACACCTCTCCTTTAAGGCTGGACTGGTGTAAATATGGCTACAAATACACTATAAAAATGCAAGTAGAGAAAATATTAACAATAAAAAAACCTTGAATGAGTTAACATATACTGTAGGTAATAAAACGCATATTAATTGTTTACAGCCCTTGCATTGATTGATTGATCAGTGTTTTATTATATTATCTCTCCACCTCTATCATTGTTGTAATGCAGCCTTAAAAAAATAAAAGGTTAAGGGATATAACTGGCCAAGTGTATAAAGAAAGATGTTTAACAGCTCTGCACCATGGCCTGTGCAGAGGCAGTTTTAAAGGCTTATATTTATCTGCATCCCGGACACATTTAGGGCTGGGGTCAGTAGGTGTTGGACTCAGCAGGAATTGAAGGTCAATGATACGGATTTGGACACTGAAATTAAACGTATAACTGCTGGTCACATCACAAAGAGCAAATTAACACTGCAGCACTGCAACACTGTAATCTTCAGAGAGGTATACAGACCAGTTAGTCAGGCCTGGAATCTCACAGAGAAAATGAGAGCCACTTATCCAATAACGAGAGCTTAATGAGGGTCCCTTTAACTAGCTACAATGTCTCTCTTTCCCTCGGAGAAACATTTGTCTTACAGTACAAATGTGATTCATGCATCATTTCTATTGTGAGAGAGAGTGCTGTAATAACGGTATAAATCACTAAGGGCCTAGGTCGGGGTAATGAGACTTAAATCTCTTAAAACAACACCATGAACTCAGCCGAATGATAAAATGATGTGGTGGAGGAAAATACTACCTTCTTCAGGGAAAGCTACACCGCACTCCGCATAGGCACGTATGGCTTTTGGCAGTGCAGAAGCCCTACTTCATTTAGCTCTGACAGGCAATTTAATACCACAAAATTACTAACCTTAGCTTTGCAATTACTTTTCCAGCTCTGAACATTTTCAGCCCCTCTGTAGATGTAATCTTAAGGCTAAGGCCCCCGGATAGGGCAAAACCCAAGGTCTTAACTTACACTTTTACTAGGGCTCTGATCAGACGAAACAGGCAGAACGTAGGAAACGTGGAGAGGATAATAGTTCGACCATTTATGGGGCGACTATTTTCAATGATACTCTCGAAACCTACCATGTTCCTCTGCAGACTGCCTGCAAAATGCAAGATGAAAAGATACAGATTGCGCTTGTGCATGACAAACTTATAATTTATGATAAAGAGGTAGCACATGTGACAGTGATGTTAGCTTTTAATATTATAATGATGCAGTTAATGGTGTAATGGTGAGCACAATTTTGAGTCTTTCATTTATTATAGGGGATGGACTTCCTGATCCACAAAGACACACAGAAAAGAGGAATACAAATAATAGACTATAATATAGTGTCATTTATTTATGTATGTGATTTTCTTCAATATTGGCCTCTTACATACAGGCTTTTTTACCTTTGCCTTGCTCAGGATGAGCTGAAGAAAAAGCTTCTTTCAAAAACACCCACACATATCTATTGTAATATTCTCAGACTCGAGTAAACCTCATCACTTTATCATGTTAGTATCCAAAGGATAACCTTAGAAAAGTCATATTTAATTCCCTGATGGCCTTTTCACATTTAGGCCTGTTTTGTCAGCAGGAGGAAAGGAGAAATGATTTGTACTGATCATTCCCTGCTCTCCTTGGCTCCTAACTGCAGCTTTACTGAGCTTCTGACAGATGTGTCCCCTGCTGTCTGATTAAAAATGGTCATTTCTCCGGCACACAATGTGGCACAGTAACCTTTCATTTGAAGGATGATTGCCGCACAGTGACAGACACTCGTCCGTTTGTTCATGTTGTCAGTCCGCGGCGTGGATATTGACATTCAGATTTTGCCTATGCTTTCATCTTAGAACAGATGTCATAGTTGGCAAGTAGTCTAGACAGGAACAGCAGGTAGGACGGAGCTCAAGGGGCAACAGGAGACAAGAGGCGGACGTGACAACTTGCAAAACAAGTGTATGTTTTACATCAGGCTGTCCTCTTCCCCTGGCTGCAACTCACAATGACCCTCATACAACATCTGCCTGCTGTGCTGGGCAAGTATCGTGCCCTCCCTTCTCCTTGGCCTGTTTCTCATGCTCACAAGCTGGTCTGGTGCGAGAGGGAACACTAGCCAAATTATGGAAACCCTCGCTCATCTACGACAGGCAGAAACACAAACCTCAAACCCCTGCGGTGGGCCAAATCCCCTTGCAAGCACCAATGAGGATATTCTAATGTCAGGCCTGTTTGCATGGGTGTAAACTTGTGGAAGTTCTGGTATCAGATAGGATATCAAAGTCAACAAGCATGTTGCTTTAAGCTGATCCTTCTGTCCCCAGGAAAAACTCCTGCTCTGCGAAAGCCCAGAGGAGCGTTCAAATGCTTCCCCAAGTGCAACCTGATCCATAACAGACAGAGTCATGCCGTTCCCTGTGCTATCAACACTCCATGCACAGCAGGGACACTCTAATACCCCATTCCAACATGGCAGCCAGGAAGCACTTGAAAAATCACACAGCCAAGCAGTCAGAGCCTATGCTACACATGTGCTGAATGTAGCAGTCACGATTTATCACCACCTGTTGAACCACGGTTTAAATGCCGCTGAATATTAAACATAAACTCAGTAATACTTTTGATTATGATACATGTATAATAATTGCACAAGCTATAACATAACTACTGTTCAAGCGGTCCTGTGGATAAGCAGCGTTTTGCACATTTTGTGCACAACTTAGTCATAAAATGGGCATCAAAATATAATTCTGACAATGTGAAGTAGTAAGCTAATTATCAAGGTGCTAACTCTTGTCTAACTCCTTTAGATTATGGGACATGGCTAAAGAGACTTTCTAGATTTGTGTACAACCTGCCAACCACTTATTTGTAATGAGATGTGGCATTTTGGAAATGTTCTTACCTTTTCGCCTGTGGAAATGTGTGGAAATGTGTGCCACAGACAGTTCATCTGCAAGTTTCTTATTCCTTTAGATTAGCGAAGGAATTGTCTTTCCTGTACGTTGTTGTGTTTCTAAGTGTTTCAGTTTGCATGAAAGGAATGATCCTGATAGTTTCACTAACAGTGCCGTTTATATTACATATTATAAATAGTTCCTACGTGACAAACACATTCAGCAACTATTACTAAAGTCGGCCCACATTGGGAAGGCCAATCCATAAAATACAATATGACAGAAGAGTCAAACTGTATTTTGTGGTGAGTTTTTTTTAAGGAACAGTTGGAACATCTTGATGCTTTCTGCAAGTGTGAATAACATCACTGACACTGCTAAATACTGCTTTGATTTGTTTGTGTCATGCTGTGTATTACGAGTATGTTTTAACAGTTTTTACATTTTGTATTGAGGATTTTTTTCACGGCTGCTTCTCCTAAATTACAAATCATATGTTTGCATGGTATTAAGCTTACTGGTTTTGACAGGGATATAATGTCATTTCTACCATGCAGATGAAATGATAATTATCAGATGTACTACTAGACCAATGCTGAACCTTTCAATTAGTACCAATTAGCATACTGTGATCTGTTTAAAGATAACAATATTCCTCCCCTGACGGCTTTGCTTATGCCATGCTTAATCTGAGATCGCTTTCTGATTGGACCAAACTGATTTAATTGCCTACTAAAGCAAATTTCTCTAAATCAAACCAAACAAGGAAGTTGTGACACCATATCATCACTGTCCATCAACATACTGACAACTCTGCAGCTCTTTGGATTGTCGGGTCCACCCAAAAGAGGCTCTCAGTTCAAAAACAACGACCAGAGCATAGTGGGCCACATCATGAGGAAACGCTCCTTGGGTGATAAAGGTACTTATAACCCTACATATATTTATGGAAACCATTAAAAACAAAACTGCTATAAAGAAAATAGCTGACTGCAGAGCAAAAAGCCCGAAGGACCCAATTTCCTCCTGAAGCACCTGATGGACACACTGACAAGCAGATTGCTTTCCAGTACCAATTTTTGGAGCATGTGAAAAATGGTCCGCGCAGCCGGTATGTGGTCTGAGATGAGTCATAAATCTTGTTTTATCTCCTCCGTGGTGGTAGCAGAAAAGGATGAGTTGCTTTTTTTTCATCTCATTCACATGTCTATCTGTCTGTTATCGGTGCCCTTGAGCAAAGATTACTGATGCCCTGTCTTTGATATATGACACATCACACAGAGCAGCTTTTCATCCTGTGAATTAACCCAGAGAGGGAGGGAAACAAATGCAAACCTGACTGCCATCAGCCAGGGGGGCTCTCTCACTGTTCCTTTGTGCTCCTCTGCCCTGCCCCCCCCCCCCCCCTTCCTTTCTCACATGAGCCTTCCTTCCCTTAAAACCCTCCTCTTCCCTCCCTTCGGATATTGAGAAAACAGGGAGCAGAGAGCATCATGGGTAGCCAAGTTTGGTGGCAAATTGTTTATCTGACCTCTGCACGTCTCTGCATTTTATAATCTAGTGTGTGTCACCCCTGTCTCATCCCTATAACAAATAGCCCCTGTCAGTTCCTGCTTCCTTTATCAGAAGCAGGAGGTAAGGAGAGGGCCACTGTAAGTAACTGCACAGGAGGAAATCTCCTGCAGAAAAACTAAAATGGGATTTCAAGTGAGTGATGAAAACAGAGATTCCCATAATGATGCCTCAAGAGCAGAAAAAGGGATAAAAGGCGGAGATTAAAGAAACAAATGGTGGCATATTATGTGTTAACAGCTTATGTATGTCATGGAGGAAGAAAAAGAAGATAGGCTTTCAGGAGAATATTACCGCTGTGTTAGTGTCCCTGGCGAGGGATATTTTATTATTCACTAACCAGGAAGGCAAGCAGCATTGAGTGCAGCCTAATGTATCTGAATAATGGTGATTTAACTGAGTAAGACAAATAGCAGTGACCACTTTGTGCAATCTAAAACAAATGTAAAATAACACATTAGACCCGACTGCCACAGTGGAAATTAAAAGACTCTACATTACAGAGTAATAACCATTTATCTTCCGAGTGCAGACTTCATTAACACAAAGCTAATCTCCCACTCAAAGTCCCTGATCTTCACATGCCACGGGGAAAAATGTGATCAGTAAATACTAGTTGTTGTTGTGTTTGTAAAAGGGGCACAGAGCAGAACACTGTCAACATTTCTGTTTTTCTTTTTCATCCAAGTAATCCAAAAAGGTCATAAATAAAATATCACGCCACAAGGAAAGTGCTGTTATCCATTATCATAATGGCAATGTCCGTGATCCATTTTATTAACATGCAGTCTTTAACCCAAACAAATGTGTTCCTCACCCCAGTGTTCGTACCCATTTACTAGATACAAATGTGCTCATGTGTCTTAACCGAGAGAGCTGCAGGTGTGATGCATCACCTGCGAAACACAACAATGGAGCAACATTTGCCGTATTGTGAAATGTCTTGCTGAACATTACATTAGATTAAAGTAATACACTCTATTTCTGGGCAAAATGCTGCCACACAACACGTCTTTAAATAGATAATAAGGTTAAGATCAGGCCGTTTGACAGGTATACCATGGATATATCAGTATAGGTTGTTGCAAGCATTAGGGCCGTGTACTAATATGCTCAGCGCAAAGGAAACTTAAAACAGATTCAACAACAACATCTGAAAAAGGCGTGTCAGTTGAATTTAGGATTCTAACCATGTGCTGACAATATGCCCTATGTCAGAGGCACTGCGAGCAAAACTAACTGTTTATTTCCCACACTGACATTCACAGAGCGCCATTTAAAAGATGATGTGGACAGCGGCGTCCATATGTGTGAATGACTGCAACATAAAGCTGGAGGGCACAGAGGCCCACTTTCTGCTTCCTGTAAGTGTTAATATAACCTTTTCATCTGCTCACCCAATGGCTCTCCTGAATCAATTCCCCCTCAGTGTCCCTCAGCGTCTGTACAACTGGCACCTCCACAACTTGTTCCATTTGTTATATTGAGCTCCATCTGGCCTCGGTCATTTGGCTTTATAATTTAGTTGTCTCCTGCTCTCTAATTTGTCTCACATTTACAAATGGCATTGGCCGCCAGTTCCAAGCTGCCCCTCGTCAGCGGCAGAAATACATTTTCGCCTGCCGTCGGGGCCAGCTGTAAATCTGTAATGCGGGGTTATTAATAGAAAGTAACAGATGTTTACTGATTGTTGATTACCAGTCGTGTTGACCAGTGAAATCTGTTCATAAATGGAAGGACATTTATGGCAGAGCAGAATATGCATCTCTCCTGGGGAAAATGGAGCAATGTTGCCAATCTTTTTAATGAAAGACAATAAACTAAGGTCTCTAAGTGTCTACCTTATTCTTACTCTAAATGTGCTAAAAAGAAACTTAGCTAAGCGACATATGTTAAAATTAAGCCTGAATAAATTCAGATGTTTATCTTAATGAAAATGGGTGGATTTATGGCATTAACAATTTAACTTCTATTCCTTTTTAGGATGCATTACTTTGCAGCTTAAGAGTTACTGTTTGGCCACAATCACCTTCCTGGTAAACACATTGCTGGGAAGGGACATGACACATTTCACTTGTCACTCATCAGCAGTCAGAGCTGGCAGGCTGGTGATCCATCTTTCAGTAAACAGGTGACATGACTGACTTCTAACAGTGTGCACATCACTTTGGTTACATTTAATCACAGTTTGATAGGAAATGTTCTCCAAAGTAAGGTAGCACAAATGAATGGCCAACACTGTTGACCTTGTTTTACAGGATAAATCATTTCTAGATTTGATTTGTTTGCGTTAGTTATATCACATTGTAGCACAACCTTTTTCTTTTTGGTTGGGTTTCAGAGTCAATCAACGAGTGTGTTACTCCTCCAATAAATGTGCTTTCGTGTAACTGGTTCAAGATTGTTCTGCTTTTCCTCTTAAAAGAGTAATCATTCCTGTGTACAATGTCTCTATTTACAGACACGGTGCGGGGAAATTGGGAAGCCACAGACAACAAGTTGCAAACTGTGACAAGTTATAAAACTTTAAAGCAGGCAGTAAATAGCTCTGTCACTCTATCCCCAGTGTTATATTACCTGGACACATTTATCTGACGGGTGGTAAATCTCAATTCCCCTTACCCCCCAAAAAGGCAAGAGGAGACACAAGAAATAAATTGCAGATAGAGGGACGAAAACATATGACTAGTTAATCAAATGAACATGATGTTTCGAAAGGGAACGTCATTAATAACGTCAGCTAGGAGTGACAGCAATTTTTGGGAATAGAAGCACGGGTCTAAAGAAAAATTCAATATAGCTTTCCTCCTGCTGTACAGTTTATTACGGCCCCTGGAAACAGTTTGTATTCCCTAATATTTTTTTACAGTTGCTTCACCTGCCTGATATCCTTCAGCCCTTTCCTTCAGAAGCTGTCAAAGCCGCCAAGTATAATATATGGCCTCTCCAATGAGAACAGCTGTAGCCACTCTCTCTGCTGCTGCTGCTACCCTGCCCTGCATGAAATAATACATCAAGATTAATTGATTTCCCGTCACACTCTTAGAGAAAAGAAAATTAATTTTCATGTATCTGGCACCCCCAACCCACAAACCCCCAGCATATGAATTTTGTACATGGCAAGTAATTTAAGTTTTTAATTATTCATGAGGACTAAAAACATGATAAAGTGTTTTACAGAAGGCCCCAAGGCCGTAGCCAAAAGCTCAATGTGTTCTGAGACAACAATAGCAATCCCTGATGCTGATATAAATAATAAATGTATTTACATATATTTAATGCATCTTAGGTTAACCCCCACCTCGCTCCTTTACTCTCTCAGCTGAAGGAGAGTGAATGCTTTCTTATAGAACAATGAGTGTGATATGAGTCACAAACAGACGTACGTCAATACATCCATCATCATCTTTGTTTACTATATTAATGATGTGATAGGTATAAGCTTTGGAAACACTTTGAGTAAATATTGTATCTAATCGAGTGTACTGTATTAACTGCAAGTAGTCTGTGTACTATTGAGGCACCGCACAGCACCAAGTAAACACTCCGAGTAAACCACGTTAACATTTTGTATCAGCCTCATACCTCATACTTCACAACATTTGAGTGGCAAGTACTGTTCTTTTTGTAAAGAAAGAGAATTAGTTATAGTCATTGTAATCTAATTGTTTTCACAATATGCAGCACTCTAACTTGGAATAGAGTATTGTGTGAAAATATTACTACCCATTTCCTTTATCAATTGTTTGTGGCCATTGGAAATATGGTATTGTTATTTCAGAATTTAAATCAAACTGTAATAAATTCAACCCTGATGTGAGCAGACAGTAATAACCCAATGGAATCTATGTCCTTTGCTATGTCTTTTAACGTAGTCCAACTGTGTGTGAGTGGATGATTGAGAAGTATGTCTAATGTTGGAGGTAAGAATGCTGCCTGCAGACGCTGGCCATGCCATTGATGCCGTGACAACGCGCAGGCCTGACTGGCAGGCGAGGCTGCAGACTTGATGAACATGCACGGCAACAGTTCTGAACATGAGGGAATTACTTTCACCAAAAGTGGTCGGCCTTTCAAAATCGTCAGTGAGCACGTTTGCATACTTGCATACCTTTAAAGTGTAGATGGTCTCAATCAACAGTGATTGCGCACAGTGTTTCATGTCATAGCAACTTCCACCTGTCTTTATCTGTGTCTTTTTTCACCAAGTGTACCTAATAAAATACCTAAGAACACCACGTACACTTTCTAAAAGCTCACAAGAACAAAGGAATGATGAGCGTATTAGGTGCAAAGAGCCTCTGCAACCCCCACATTTGTCTTGTCTGATAGTTAGCAAGAGTGTAATTATAAGGTGAGATGTTTGTGTATGCACGTGTGATGTCACGTGTGTATGCAAGTGTGTGAGGTTGCGTGTGTGTGTGTTAATCTTCTGGATGCTCTTACTGTGGTACTAGTTAAATTGGTCTGTCTAGCGAAATGTTCTAATTATGGTTGTAGAGACTAATTAGCATTTAGTATAACACCACAACAAATGCTGCAAAATCACACTAATTCTGCAGTTAACTGCCTCAATGCTACACCATGGAGCTGCTTCGCTGTACAATAAGAATTAATCGCAGCACACTGCAATTGGCCAATCCTGCGCTCCTGCTGAGCGTGTTAAATCATTTTTCACTCCCTCCATTGGTCCCATCAACAACTATTCCCAGGAACCCTAATAAGCACGTATCCTCATTAATATCATAAAGCCTAAATGATCTGCAATCTCAAAAATATGCTTGAACAAACTATGAGACCTCAGACCCCATGGGTACTGGTGCGGTGATTTCTACAGGGTACAGGGTACTGGTGGGTGCTGTCAGAGGCACATCCCCCTGATGTGCATTTGCACTGACAGCGTATATAGCAAGATATACTTTATTTTGGGAATGAAAGTGGATTCTTGACCTTGGAAAATATTGTTTGACAGATTTTCTTTCTTGATCTAGTAGCTTTCAACTTCTCTAAAATATATAATTGAAGTTTGCACAGGAGGTGAACTTGTACCACTCTTTAATAACAATAAACAAACAATAAACTGTGTCACCTAACAGCAAGGAGGGAAGTCATTCCTCCAACCTGTCATCGCAAAATCATTCAAATACAACGTCCTAACTTGTAACAAATATCCAAAATGGGCTGCTATGAAAGTAGTCCACTTTAATAATTAATACGATTTGTAACCCTTCCTCCCTTTAACATGTGTTAAATATTAACCCGGCCTAATGAAATTGTATGTAGTAAGACAATAAATTCACACTAATAACCGGATGCAGAGGACCATCTGTTGTAAAGTGGTAGGAAACACAGATGTGATCTGAAAACCAAGGGGAATACAAATAATAAATGACATGGATGGTTGGTAACGGAAAATGGAGATATTGATAGATGACAGTTATAAGAAATAAAATTCTCCATTTGGTTCTTCAGCACATGGCATTTATTGCAGCTGGCTGATATATTATTTACTTTCTTTGACATCTGGAGTTAATGTTCCTTATCTTGGTAACACAAACAATTTAGAAAGGCAACTTCCACAAGTCAAACTATGCCATTTCCCAGACTCCTCTCTGCTATCTGTCTCAATTGAAATATCCTCTATTTATTTTTGGAAAACTTAAACAACTGCTGTTATGTCCGCCTAGAGCTGGCATAAGCCAGAGCAGCATATTCGTTATTATAATACTTAGCACTCAGGGAGAAAAAAGCAGAGCTGCATCGCAAGTATGATTTAGGCTCTACATAGGCTACAGGAATTCAGGCTGTCAAGAGTCTGATGTAAATTCAGTTCCTGTAAATAAATCGGGCAGTCCGATGCTTGCACGTGCTATCTTGTTCTATAAATCCTCCTGCAGCTGTGTTCTGGTGTATTAGTACTAGTGAGTGCGTGAGAGGCAGAAAAAAACATAATGAGCAAATACAACCATGTTTTCCCTCCGTACCAAATCACAAGAGAGGCTACAGCAGATTTACAAGCAGGCAAAACAAAACACCTGTCATGCTTTCAAATGTATTCAGTCCTCAAGAAACAAGCGTTCTCATCACCACGATGACATCTAACTTATTTAGATGCATCTTAATGGACACATATTGACAGCTACCTTGTTGATATGCAACAAAGAGAACATGTCAGTTATGGTCTGCGCTACACTGGGTTATTGTTGGCAAGGCAAGGTTTCATCAAAGGCAAGTTTCATCAAATACAATGTTTCCATAACTAAGCTGGCACACTGCCTTACTGCCAACATTGACATTGTGAGGACACGTGTAAGAGGAAGCACTGATGTAGATGGTTTTCCAGTTACTAACATTGCTATAAACGTTTGGTTTATGATTCATCATCTGCAGGAAGTCCAAGGGCTAGAACATTAAACTGTTCAGCTCTGAGAGGCCCGGTGCAGACTTACATAGCGGTTACACTGCAATCTACAAGCATGACTGAATCACTGAGCACAAGGTCACTGATACTTAATAGCAATAATAAAACCAAACTATACTTTTTTTCCAATGTTATACACTTTACGACCTGCAGGGAGACAAAGCTTATATGTTAATGTTTTTGTAATCACGATTGTATGAATTAATGAATTGCCCTATTGGGAAATTGGATCATTTAACTATGCATAGCAAGACTAAAGGTTACCTAGACAAAATTAAAATAAACTACAGTAAAACTAATTAATAATCTACATTAGCTGTTTTGATAAAGCCTGAAGTGACAAGATCTGCAATGAAACAATCCGTACTAAATATTTGATACATGGAGCAAACACTCATTTAACCCACACAAACTTTCCGGGTGTACTATACATAATCCAAGATGTAGCTTTGTCTTTATTAATTAAATATGGTTATACCTCAGAGGTTTGTGGTGTGACAATTTATCCAACACCAATGATTTAGAAATAAAAACTGTTAATGAACCACACTAGCAGGTTCCGTTTTACTGCAACACCCTTTAGTAGCTATTATGCACATAGGCAAGTATAAGAAAAACACCAACTAAACATTGTTTGCATGCTGTTATTATAGGAACAAATGTGAATTGAGCGCTTTACAGGAGAAGATGTATAACAGGCATTGAGCTTACGGTATATGTGGAAGCTGTATTCAATATATTGCAAAAGTATACATTTTCAAGCTAAGGAAATAAAGGAATAATAAAGCTTTTCTTTCCGCCATCTCATCATAATGATTTACAGTGTACTCTATGCAAACATGTTATCTTTTCATTTCTCACGGTGAAACAAATAGCCACTAAACCCCTCCCTTTGCTTTGCACAGGCCTTTTAAAAAAAAAAAGCAGATTTGAAAAATGTTAGGCTGCAAGCTAGCCTTCTTCTCACTACTAGCTGACACGGGCATTTATAACCTTAAAAATGACTTCTGGGTACCAGGTATCCAATTATTCCTTACCCAGGAAGCAGTGCTAAATGGAGCACTGCAATGATTTACTCGCAACCTCTCCTTTTATTAAAACACTTTGTCTTATTGTTTTATTGATTTACAATCCGTCCTACTTTTTTGGCATCTGAAAACAATCAAGGCACAGGGCAGCAGAATGTTTGGACATTAATCGTTAAAAGACAGTGTTTTATTCCTGGCCTGGGGTTTGCTGCACCAGCTGCTGTGCATTCTGGTAAGAAGCAGTGATTTATGACCCGGCTGCAATAACGATGAGGCGTGCTCATTAACATATCGACAGGCTCCAAGATGGATCATCAGCATTGATTATTTCATGGCCTGTTGATGCCATTTGTTAAAAGAGAGAGAGAGAGAAAGAGATGGAGAGAAAGGGGGAGTGGGGAAGTAAGGAAAAGGAGGGAAGTGAGGGGCTGGCTAAAAGGTGTGAGGATTTCCCGATGAATCCTAGCAGCACAGGGGAGAAAGACAAAACCCCGACTCCTTCAATCACCACAGCCATCAGTCTACTGTCAGAGGGAAAAATCAATGATTGACAGCATTTAACCAGTCCTCAGCAGTTGGCAGATCCATACAGAAGAAAGGTGCTTGGTAGGGAGGGCCATACAGATCTGTCTTTACGCATGCTGTAAAACATTACTCCACAGCGAGAATTACAATACCAATCAGTCAATGCCATTTTCTATTCAAACGGGAAGAAAGCATGCAGTGGGTGACATTTGTGTTGAGTATGATAGGTGATGGAAAGGCTCATCCTGATTAATGCGATGACAAGGACAATGGTGACGACTGTGATCATTAACATTGTTAAAACCATTATTTACATGTTTAAAAAATTATAAAACAAACCTCACCACAGCCTTGATTAAATTAAATGATGATATGTATACAAACTCCTCATTATTACATCAAAACATGAACATTTTCAGTTTTTTCTTTCAGGTCACAACACTGAGAGCAAATTGTAGCCTGCCCTAAAAATGCCCGCTGATTTTTGACAGTAGCCATCATCAACTAACTAGTCAGGTAGGTTGGAAATGGGAATACATATCACAACTCTAACACAGCACAGCATGTACTGAGTAAATGCTCCACTTTCATCTGTGTGGGAAAACACTATATAAACACATAATGGCACAAAATGTGGTTTTATGCTTTTATCTCCTCAAAGAATAGTTCCCATTTCTTTCCGAGTTCTCAAATATTCTCACCAGCTTGTTAGCTTATATTAACCTGATCACACCTGAAACAATATTCACCTTAAATCATTATTCCATAAGATGGACTAATTGCACTTAAAGTGGACGATCACTGACATTCTCATGGGACTAAATGGTTTAAATGTATCTTTAATTATCATTCAATCCAAAAGCCACCAGTTAACTTCACTTTGATCTAATGTGTGTCCATTTGTTCTCTTGATAATGCAACCATACAACCAAGAAAGCCAGTAGCCAGTATTTCATTTCTCTCTTCCCTTGCTTGGTGAAGAAAATAGGAGAAAACAGCAATAGCTTCTATGCATTGAGCAAACAGCAGTGCATATGAGTTAGTGTCAAAGTCATCAAAATGCAAAGTCATTTCAATAAAGCTCCACCACACCAAAGGCACAATATGGTCATTCTACTATTCAGAACAAGGGTAAAGCTCTCCCCCTCTCCTCCAGCCTGGACAGTGCTGTCATTACAATGATAGAGTTGCCATAGTGACATGTGCTAATTGATGGGCCTATCAGTCATTATTGACTGACAGCCGCCCTTGTGCTGGCCCTGACTGGCATTCTTCTGGACAACTGTCACAGAGGAACTCAAAGCAGCTGTAACCTTACTGTGGAGGTGAGTCAAAAACACTTACTAGCACATGCACAACACCACGCGCACACACGCAATACACAAAGGGAAAAAGACAAGCATGTACAGACTTGCATAGGCACACCCACACAGCACACACTGAGGTGCACATGTAAAGCCTACAAACACCTTTATAGGAGCAGCTACACACACCAAGGCACAGACGTACACTCACACATGCACTCAATCAGTCTCAATGACATGCGATGGACACATATTGACTGTCTAATCTTTGTCGGGGTCTGTGGTAGTGTGAAAGCACCTCTCACATGCACTTCTACTTACTCAACATTATCAACTCTGTACACAACATCACCGAGACAGACCTCCCAATATCAGGCGTCAGTGTTTTCATGCACACTGAAGCAGTTTGCCCCATCCCCTTTCGTTACAGGTAAAATAAATTAAAAGCCACAAGGAAAGCAAGACAGTCAATTAAGTCACTAAGGGCCTGGCCTTCAGGTGTCCTTGGAGGACAGGGAGAGGGAGCAGTGCAGTTGTATTACTGTGTGCTGATGTGTGCATGTATGTGCAGAGGGTAGTGTCTCCCCTCCTCTGACAGTGGGGGCTTGCCCTGCTTCTTGTACTGTAAAGACGAGGGCTTTAAATTGCTTCCGTCACCGGGCCCTGAGTAATGAGTGTGATTCTAATCGCAGTTCCTGGGGCCATCGGCATTAGTCTTAATCTGAGCAGGGCGCTCCAACACCACTGACAAGTAATGCAGAGCAGGTAGGGGCGTAATGAGAGCACGCACGCACACATGCACGGACGCACATACACAGGTTACCCCACCCAAGATGCAGAGGAAGGCTTTTGTAATAAGAACACAGTTACTTGAACCTCTCTCCCATCTTTCTCCTCCAGGGCTGGTTAGGTATGCAGGGGCTGTGAAAAATGGCTGAAGCCTGCTACACACCAATAGTACACACTACTGCAGGGAGGCTTGGGTCTGTGGGTATACACTGATGAAAAGGCAATTCAAAGCTTGTTGTTATTAAGTTATAAAAAACCGCAGCACAAATATTGAAAAGCTACACTAAAGAACTGTTAAATTATACATGGGGAATGCTTGGAATCGGTCATTTTGGGTGTTTTCAGAAGCAAGTTGTTATCAAGTCTTGACAATAAAATGTGTTTCATGTATACGATTTGCAGTTTATTCCTATGTGTAAATACAAGAGTGTGTTTGTTGTTCTTTGTCGCCGCTAAATTCCTCTCGCCTCTGCATGCTGTCACAGTTGTTCATTATGCACTTTGACCAAACAGGTAGTGAGGCTTAGAGTCCACTGGCACTGGGTTAGTGGAGGACTAAATTGCTGTGGGGCTGTGAGTGGCTGCATAGCCGAGCAGGTCGTTCCTCTCTGTCTCTCTGTGTTTGCCTGTGTTAAACTCCCTCCTCTGCCCTCATCCATCCTCTCATCCAGTCTCCAGCTCTGTCCATCTATCAATCCCAGCACTTTGTCAGAGCCCACTCCATCCTTACTGCTGCAATAACAAAGGGGAGAGAGGATCGGGGCGAGAAGGAGTGTGTGAACGAGAGGTGTGCGCAATAAGGCACGACAGATTCAGAGGGGACAGAGGAGGAAAGGGGGGGGGGACGGGGGGGGTGGGGGGACAGCCTCCACCACCGGCCACAGTCTTTGAGATTTGTGACTGGGGAGCTTTTCACCTCCCATCTCTATCGGTGCTGATCTGCTGACAGAGGCCCTGACGTGTGTCGCCTTCTATTGCACAGGCAAGCAGAAACACTAATGCCGCGCCCCACCCTACCTAGACCACTCACCTCAGCTCAGACAGCCAAGACAAGCAACTGGCAAGGAGTTGGAAGGTGGCAGGAGCTGAATGGGTGACGGAGGTAAGCAGGAGTAGGAAGAAATAGGGACCTAGAGAGGGCTGGTGCAGAGGATAAACAGCAGGGAGAAAATAAAATGCGGAAAAACATGGTAGAAGAAGCTAGGAAATGTGATAAATACACACAAATATGCAATAATAAGAGCAGATTTATAAGTTAATGTATTTGGAGAAACAGCAGGTAGCTTGGAAGAAGCTGTATACATAATTTTCCTGCAGTCCAGGGGGAAAGTGGCTCAGTTTGTTTTTTTCTTCACTGTGCATCGATAGCAATCACAGGGAGAAAATGTCTCCCTAATTAAGCCTTGATCAGCTGCATGTCAGTGGTGGTTTGGAGTCCGAGCAGAGTTGTGGGGCCTCGCTGACCCAACCACTCAGTGTAGCTGAGACGCAAATGAGAAGAGGTTGTTTACACTCCCTCACCAACCGCACAAACAGAAAAGCTAAATACAACAGAACTATTTTGAAATGTATGAAAAATGGACATGCTGTTTATTTTTATTTAGTTTGCCTATAATCAAAGACCTGTAATATTGAAGAAATGTAGGTACCAAAGTTTATATTTTTCCCTCATCTGAACAGTGTTTTTGGCTTTCAGTTAGCCTACATTAAAATGAGGTAAGAAGATGTGATGACGGATGTCTGTAGCGAAATACAACAAACTCTGAACATAGCAAAGCACAATTGGCTGGAAGAAGTGTAAATCATGCTCATGTCCTCCCTTAGAAACTGAGCATGGCAAATCCTCTCACGCACATAGTTTAGGATTCAACTCGTACTGCGAAGTCAGGAAGTGTGGTTATAATTCATAGAAGCATGAAGGCCGTAATTTGAAGAACAGGTTGTTACTGTTAATGAAAACAGCATCACCAGGAACCAGGAGAAAGGATCAACTTTGAGTCAGTGGATCTTCAAAGGCTGAATCTGGCGATGCTGATGACGCCGTAATGGCTGATCAAAGGTGCATTACAACATGTGTATCATAAGATTACTACTACTTAATAATATCAAGGAAACAAAAAGGTCAGATGGTACTACATATCACTGAATATTAGGGGATAAAGCCTTGTGCTTCCATACTTTTAAAAAAGGGTTTAACTGCAGAAAACACTTCTTACCTTCAGAAGCTACCAATGTTTTTGCCTTTGTAAATTCCCCTCCTTACACTGCACCCACTAAAACAAAGCAAGCAAGTCCCTCCCTCACTTCCAATGCAGTTTCCAATCAGCCGACACTAATTAGACAGCAATAAACTGTTATTAATCGGCTGGACAGCATACAACGAGCCGGTATAAATGGTGGCTGTCAAGGCCTTATTCAGGAACCAAATGAGTATTCTCAGTTCACTGCCTGTGTGAGGCATCACCACCTATGTCCTCTAACAAATGTTCACTATTCACCGTACTGTTAATGGTGTTGGCCCAACACTCACACCCACACACAGACACACACTAGGGCTTTAATGTGCTGTCTTTGAATGTAATGTCCTTGTGAATAGTGTATCCTGAGTCTTTCAGGAGACAATGAAAAGAAAATCATCATACTCACAGCTTTACAGGCTCTGAAAACAGGTCCTACGATTAATCAGCACACCGAAATAAATGTCTCATAATTATCCTCCTGCTACCTCTGTCTGTGTGATGTGGGCCAAGCATCTTCTTTGAGACCTCTCCCACTCCCACTTGCAGATAACGGCCCTAATAAATGAGAGTCCTATTTACAAAGTCAGCTCCACTTTAGCCAATCTGCGCCTGGAGAGAGCAGTTAGGGCTGGAGAAATGAAAATGTGTATCGACAGAAAGCAGCGGGAGAAGCTCCTCTAAGGCAGCCAAGACAATCTATTAAGGCCATGTTTTTCAAGGTCTTGATTTCTACCAGTTTATCAGGTCTGTGAATAGCCTCACAAGAGGAGCATTTATGATGGGATGTGATTGGATTACACTGAACACTAACCATGCGTGATTGGTTTAGCTGGAAAATATTAAATTCCTGTCTAAACGGACTGGGGGGTCGATATCATGTATTTTGCTCTGGAAGACAGGGTAAGAGAGGAGGGGTGAAGTTTGATATTGTATCACTTAGTTCATGCTTTAGCGCAGCTTGAATACTGACACTAATGCATTGAAAAGACATAGTGCCGACAGCAAACCAACATATTCCTTTTCCGATCACTCTTGGCTCAAGAATCTCCGGTTCTGAGAATAATCCAATCTGAGAAATTGAAGTGGGTGTGTTCAGCTGTTCTTCTCATAAGCGGTTTGAGAAAAAAACAAGTCATGGTCAAAAGGATCTGAAATGACAATGGAACCGAGAAGAGATGGGTAAAAAACTGCAAAGGCGTGGGATTTCCTTAACTGTTAAAAGACTACACATATGGAAAATCCCTGAGTGTGGAAAACAAAAACAACACTTAATGTGGAAAAGAGGGGGGAAGATAAAACGAGAAAAAGAGAGATATTCATGAATACATTTTAACTTTGTGTCCTGTGAAGAGCAAATATGGAAAAAAAGGCTGAGGAGTAATGAAAGATTGTTTATGTATTCTGGCATGAAATGGGGCGGTGTTGTGAGGGCGGCAGGCGCGAGGAGACGGATGGACGGGAGTGACAGGCCGGTATTCATCCTGCACGCCCCAGCGGCCGGACTGCTACTGGCGCTCGACAGAGCAATAAATCACCAGCTCTCCAGTCTGTACCTACAGCTTATTACATCCAAGATGACAAATAAATAATAATCCCTGTCACGCCAGGCCTTTGCTCAAGGATTGAGCCAGAAACCTTTTGCTCATCACTCCTGATCTTAAGTGAAAACACTAGAACAAGGGAATTGAAGGCCATGCTTTACTGAGCTTATGAAAGTTGGAGTGAAAGAGAGAGAGAGAGAGAGGGGGAAAAGGAAAGGGAGACAAAAATGAAGGGAGAGAGAAAGCGAGGAGAATGATGCTGCCACTACAAAGCCTTTCAGGGTGTGAAGGGAAATGATCCAGTAAAGAGGGAGAGAGGAAGTATAAGAGGGAGGGGGGGAGGGAGAGAAAGAGAATTGCCCCTGTGCTCTGCAGGATGAGTGTCGCTCATTCAGTTGAATAGGGCTCTGGAGGATAAAGTAAATCAAAAGCCTTCATCACTAAACAGGACCGACGAAGTGGCCGCAAACAGCATTTGCCATTTAGGTTGGAACAGCTTACCATACCATTACAATCCCCGCCAGTTGTTAGAATCAAGCCATAAGGTACCTCCTATTTATATTATTGTAGCTCACATTCAGACAATAGTTTAATTAAAAAGTACATGTTGACAATGAAGAAAACAATAGGGGAAATAAACCTCTTTACCGACATCATAGGAATAGTTGAGTGCTAACTTAGCATGGTATAAAACTACGAGTTCACCAAGCAAACATGCAGCAAATGTCGACTATTTTTATCATAAGAACATGTTACCGATATACTGGTTGATTGTACATCTGGCTTGAAAATGGAGGCTCCTGTGTGATATGTTTTATACTAAATCAAACAAAAGTTAGAGTAGAATAGTCAGGTTGTTTAGTACCTATGCTATCCTTTTAAAAAACAAGTCTCCTATCTTAAACAATACACAATCTACTTAGTGCTGTCCCACCATAAAAATTAAAAGCCTTCAACAACAACAAATGAAACAGCAGCAGGGTATTGTAAATCACATGAGTCACTTTCACCAACTCACCCAGCCTGTGCATTTCATGGGCCTCTAAACCTCATTGACGTGTACATGTGTGTAGCAGTGTGTATCAAGGGTGTGTGTGTGTGTGTGTGTGTGTGTGTGTGTGTGGTGTAACTTTACAAAGGAAATAGGGGCCTCTGATTAAAGAGTGCACCGTCATAAAGGTTACTGAATTGCAAATGGTCCTCTCCATCTTCCCCGTAATGGAAACTGGTTAAGAGGGAGAAAAGAGAGCAAGTGTGTGTGGGTGAGAGAGAGAGAGAGAGAGAGAGAGAGACAGAGGTGCAACCATGATAGGAATATAAACAGGGAGTCTCAGCCAGTCCCCGACACAGAGTAAGTCCCAGTCCCTTCACAACCGCCACGAGAGACATTAATCACTGGATCACCAAGCCATGCTTAATTGCGAGTTGTATATCATGGTGCATACAGTGGCTAAAGGGGGAAGGAAACTCATTATTTCGGTTTGCTGGAAGCAGGGCTGGGTGCGCCTCATCTGGACTCCACCACCTCTCCCTCTCTGTCACAGTACACCTGGGACCAAGCTCAATGTGACAAGGAAAAATGGAGTATGCAGTCACCTCCTAATTAATATAGCTCTGCCACTATTGTTGTACCACTAAGGACATTCACGACTGATCATAAACGTACTCAACCGATCAGACACGGGCACATTGGAAGCGGGCGGGGCTGACTGACGTGTGAGGAATCATTATATCAGCCACCTATGTGCAATGCTTTCGCTTATCATATATGGTGACATGACTTCAAAATCTCTGGCTAATAAGGTGTAGCATTTGGGATGTCAATAGGGGAAGGCAGAGGTTGCAAAAGCCTTCCAAGAAAGACTTTTTCATCAAAAATGTAACCAACTTCCAATCAGCCAGTTTTATTAAGATTTCTGCTAGTGCTTCTGTGGGCAGTATGCTAATGAGAGGGACTTGATAAATGACTCGTAATATTTTGCAGACATTTCTGCATTCCCTCAGAAGTTTGCCATTCTGATGTAGCTTGAAGATAATAAGGCATACTCCGTCATTATATCAATTTTTGTTACCCAGATATTTCAGCCCATGTTAGTAATGATGAGCAAAAAGCAAACGAACCAAGGGCAGAGCCTGGCACCATTGATCAAACACTGTCACTTAAGCACTGCTCATCCCACAGACAGAGAGAGGGACACACACACACACACACACACACCACACACACACACACACACACACACACACACACACACCACACACACACACACACACACACACACACACACACACACACACACACACACACACACAGCACACACACACACACACACACACACACACACACACACACCACACACCACACACACACACACACACACACACACACACACACACACACACACACACACACACACACACACACTACCACACACACACCACACACACACACACAATGTATGCGCAAATCTGTGCATGCGTGTACACACATGCCTGAATGCGGCAAAAGGCATGCATAAGTGCACTTATTACACACAGAGAAACACACAGGCAAAGAAACAAATGTAATGGGGTGTGATTATGGGAAATTATATTCACCATGTACACTGGTTTGAATAAAGACGTTTAAATATTTCCCAGAAATACATCACTGGTTTATATGTTTCCTTAGCAAGCAAGATATACAGTATCTCATTTTAATGACTTACACTGACATTAAGTCTGTTCAGATCTAGTTAATAGTCCATAAATAGGCTATTATTCAAGACTGCAAGAGCTTTGGACTCACATATGACATGTTCCTCTTGTTCACTGTATATTATATTCAGGCATCTGGGGATATGCTGTGGAGTTTAATAATGCACGCCCCATTTTAATGAACACGGTATTGTTTTGCTTTTTTGACTACGTAAGTGAATATAGTGAATATATTTCTTATACTTATCCCCTCATGTTCTTTTCATAGGAGCCTCTAGTTAAATGGTACAAAGTACAACAGTAAAATGTACAAAAGCTAATTTTAGAAAGTGGCATGACATTAAAACCGCGGGAAACTAAAGCAGTGCTGTAGTATCTAATTGTTTTCTTCACACACTTTGTTAGCACTCCCTTCAGAGATGGTCAACACATCTTAACCTCAATGCAATTGGCTGTAGTCACATGAGGTCAGGACTTCCTGACACTAGGAACTATGCCTGACGGCTCCCAAAGTTTAGCTCTTTGCTCAGAGTTGTAAAACTCCATGACCTGGGAGGATAAAGGGTCAAACTGCCGCCTCATGGTAGGGCAGGAGGTGAGGGACAGGTTCCATATAGATGTAAAAAAAGAAAATAGCTGAGAAGTAGTCACTGAGGGGTCAAGGTGCACACAGAGTTCACTGGGCCGGCAAAGGGCACAGAGGGGAGGAGTGAAGCAGGCACAAAGGAGACACAACAAAGAATGCAAAAATGACATGGAGGCCTTCCCTTGGTTTTACTCCAATTAGATGCTGGATTGGGAGGAGGTGAGGATAAGATTAAAAAGAATGAGGTAGAAGTGTTTGCCCCCTTGCTACGAATGTGCTTTGATCTACACAGACAGAGATGCTGTTGTTGAGACCATGCTGTCCATTGCTAACTATATGTGGACAAAGCAAACTCCAAGCCTGGGCCGCACTGCTGCAGCTAAAAACAACAGCCGGTTTTCCCTAGAGCTCCATCATAATCATAACAGCCGTTCAACACTTGTCAAACTAAATTGACCAAAGGAAACCTCAAACACAAAGTCAGAAAAGAAACATATTGGATTTTCAGGGAAAAGAGGTTGACAAAAACAAGTTTGTCAAGAATAGGAAGAATGCAACCCAAGGAAGCTGCATTGCAAATTCCCACTGACCGACTGTAATGGTGTTTCAACATTCTGCTGTCTGGGAGAATATGTCCTTTACAACCACAGCTGACGAAGTGGAAACTTGCAGCAGAATAGAGTGACATTTTTTTCAAGGAGTCATGACAGAAAAAGTGACCTTTTGACATTATAGGAAAAAAAAAAAATGTCAATAACAGTTCGGACAAGGTTGGAATTTAAACAGTTACGCGCAGTTAAGGCAACAAATCTGTCTCGGAAAAAGTTGGTCGTTTTGTTCCGAGTCGACTAAAAATTCTTTAATCAATTAGTCCTTTTATATGCTTTTTTTCATGCTGAATCAATTCCAAGAAGCCAAGGAGCCACAAGAACTTAGAATTAGTTGACAAATCGTACGAGTGTTAAGCCGATTCTTTACTTTCTACGTCCACGAATACACAAATGTCCAACAAGGAATGCTTGAAAATATGTTGCTTTAAGGAGGTGTACATGAAGGGTTTGTGCAAACGTATCCATACTGTTCATTTGTTCTGGTCCCACCAAAAGTCTATACAGCAAAACACTGCAGATGCAATCTCTCAGGCCATTTGCAATTCAATTGCTTTAATTGATAGTTCATCATCTCCCTGTTAATTATAGAGGCCACTTAACAAGCTTAGTATGTCTCCTGAAACAGCACAGAGCAAAGGAAATATATTTTCAGCATATTATTCAAAGAAATGCATCAACAGAGCAGGAGGACAATGGGTAATTAACAATGCTCCAAGAAGCCATAAATCCTTCATGAACAAACAATCACTGTCAGGCAGCGCTGTGGTTGCAAGGAAGGCCCAAATTCCTCACCAGTCAGCCAGGCTTATTTTGTTAACATAAGTGTATGTTAGGAACGTAGAAGCTAGAGCAAACACCATTCTATAGGTTGTCACTTACAGAGGAGATTGCCCTTTCTGATTAGAACCAAAGCAATACTGGCTTAGCTGAACTAATATTTGTACGGCCAAGATAAATCACTCGAGCTTTGTTCTACCGCATACTGGACACTCAGATGTAGTAGACAGTTGTTTCTCGGACTGCCGGATCTAATGCCCTATATGTCAAAGAATACTACATGTACAAACTAATGATTAGAGACACAAGAAAATATGTATAAAAAAGTAGTGATGTTATGCTAAGTTTCAGTTTTTAATCAAGCTATTCATTGGGGTGATTCTTCTGCAGCAATATGCAACTTTTAGATTTAAAAACAGCTTCATTTAATGCAACTTCCAGGAAGTAGGCATAGAAAAATAAGATTCAGAGATGAAAGCCCTCTCAACAAGTCTGCTGTGCTTTGTAGAGCTGATGCTGTATAACAATACACTCACAAACTTTGGCAGGTAGTAAATCAGTCAACAGTAAATGCCATTTTTTATCAGATCATAAAATCTGCTTGTAGGCATTTAATTTCCCCCCCTCGTGTTTTAACGGGGAAACAGGCAGCCTCGAGAAATCATGCTTTGTTTTTATAGAGGTTACAGGAAAAGTGGAGTGTGTGTAAACAGGGCTAAGCCGAGCACTTCTTATGGATTTGTTTTTGCCTGCGAGCGACAACAGCGTGGGGAAGTGCCAGTCTTGTGAAAGCAGGTATGAGTGCTCAACAGATTTTACTTGACAGATGAATAAGGGAAGATTACAAATGAATGTTTGTTTTCAGGCAGTTACTATGCTAATGCATCGACGCAATAACTATACTGCCATCACGGAATCTAACGGGAAACCGTCAGACTTAAAAATCGTCTCGATGGATTAACTATCATATTTAAATCCTTATTACGATACTACAACATTCTACCAATCTCTTTTTTAGAGACATCTCTGTTTGATCTGTGTTAATCTGTTAGAGGCATCAGTCAAACTACTTTAGATCGTGCTGTACCACTCCTTAGCCTTCAGGGGCAGTCTTGGCTTACTTCCCTCCAATAAAGGCCTCTATGTCTGGGGTAAATTGGCCGAGGAGTGGGCCTTGCCCCAGCCACTGCATCACCCTTCCTTCACTAAGCTCCTCTGGCCTCTCAGAATGGCAGCCCTTATAAACACTATTCACTTTGCTGCCTTTTACACTAGGTGAGGTCAGGAGTTCAGCCCCCAGGTTTTAACAGTTAAGGCCGAGCTGTGAACTTGTGACCTCCTGTAGTGAGTAGGAAGGGGGAGAGAACAAGAGGGAAGAAAAGACGAGGGAGGGGGGGGTCACCTCTCTTCAATGCAGAATGGCTGGATTTACAGCTGCATGCTGACTGCATTGCAAGCACAGCAGAAAACACCTGATAGCATCTCCTTGGGGGGGGGAACCGCCCGACCCCTTTGTTGTCTCACTAACAGTCATCCCAGCACCATAAATCATGTTAATTACTTGACTGATGGAATAAATCTTTTAAAAAGTCAGTCTGTGGCAGTGAGGCTTGGAACAGGAGGTTCCCGCACCGCAGTTCTGCTTGCTCTGCGTTATCCGTCATCCCATAGTCACTGTGTAATCTGTCCATTTGTTGTTGCGGGGCTTTTGAAGATGTGGACGGGCTGAGGGAGGGCCGGGTGTTTGTGACAGACATCTTCAAGTAATCCATCTTCCTACGGGTGGTCTTAGAGGCTGGATTCCATCAAATTAAGCTAATGGTAAACTAAGGATCGGCAGGTTGATGTTTAATGCAAATCACTACATTCTTTTTATATACGTCAAGGGAAAAAAGTCAGAGGAAGTATCAATGAAATCACTGTGTTCCGTCTACTTCTGAGTGAAGGATTTAAAAGCTAGATACATGTTCAAGCATTGCAACAGCAGTGGGCTATTACGGTAGGGAAAAGGGGACAAAGTTCTTTTTGAAAGCCGACTATTGCAAAAGCATCCATAAATGACATATTTATTTCCTATTGCTACATGCTACCAGATTACATGGGACTGCAACAGTCCGACTGAGAGCCACGGAGCAGCATGCCAAAGACATGAAAGGTCATTCACACACAATAACAATCCCTCTAAGAGTGCACTCACAAGCTTGTGGGTAATTACAGTTCTTTTGCTTGAGTGTTTTGTGTTGCGCTTTGCTTGTTCCGTCTCAAAAGCTAACAACCACTCATTATTCACGGTTTGAGTTGGGCTTTTTTTTTGTTCCTTCAGCAGGGCAAATTACACACAAGAGTGACAGCTCTCAGAGAAAGAGAGGACCAACAGCCTCGCTGGGTTCTGGTAAGTGCAGTCTTAAATCAAGGGGGCAGGGACGCTGACTACAGTCCTGCAGTCTGTTGACTTTGTGGCAAGGGCAGCAAAGGGATTGAGAGCATATACTGTACTCTCACAGAGCCCACTACAATAAACTGCCTTTTAGCCATAAAGTCTCTATGATGTACCTTTCTAAGATACTTGTCCAACACTTCATATCTTTAAAAATGTGCAATATATTATCCACTGATGGCGCTTCTGGTCCAAACATTGAAAGAGCTGTTCAAAATCTAAGATAGAGAGTTTATTATGGGTGTGTATACATCTGTGTGTCTGTGTGTGTGCAAACACTTTGAGCCCCAAGACCTTCACTGGCACCACACAGGGAGGCTTGCAGACAACCAGAACTCAAACATTCTTGTACAAGCACACACAAACACACACAAATCTACCTGCATGGCTAGTGTGGGGAATGCTTCTTCTTTGGAAGGATTTATGGTGGCCAACAGAGGGTAATGAAACCCAGGAAAGATATTTACTGTCAGTGTCAGAGCTTATTATCCCGGGGAGGAAAATGGGGTCAACTAGAAATACTTGCTGAAAACTGGGTGTTGTCTCTTGTCTGAAAGGAAAATAAAAAAAAAACAGCCTTCCCTCTGTGTCACCAGAGTTCTAAGATCTCAAACAGTGAGGTCAGTGTGGAGGCATCAAACATCAATAAGGCAGGAACAAATGAGCAATTCACTGAGAACGCCTAAGGTTCAGATTATTTTTCCACAACATCTTGCCCATGGTGCACTGTTTAATTACTTCTGCTATGGTCCTTAACTTTGACTGTGCAGCTCATGTGGCATCTCCCTCTATTTAAAGTGTACACAAGGCCACCATGTGAACCTCAAGATGATTTATGCTCGCCATACAAAAGTAATTTTTTATTTTATTTAGCCTTTATTTATACAAGTGTAAAATCTCATTGAGACACAAGGTCTCATTTTCAAGAGAGACCTGTTCAGTGGTAACACTACCACACACAGTTACAGACAGACAGGACACTAAACACAGAGGCAACACTAAAATACAACATAGTACAAAAAGTAGTCATTGAAATCCATATACAGTAGTCAGATATAGCAGGTGCAAACACCAACAGATGATTTCTCCAGCTTTTTTTAAATTAGTTTAAAATCCGTGATGGGTATCAAACTGGTCAGCTTAAGTTCCTGCTGAAGTGTGTTCCAGGTCGAGGGGGCAGAGTATGATATGGCTTTTTTCCCAAGCACCGTGCGTACTGAGGGGACGGACAGAGTGATGTCATTTTGAGATCGTAGTCTGTAGCTGTACTGTTTGTGTGATATGTAAGTGGATATGTAGAGGGGCAGCAGTCCAAGCATAGCGGTATAGATGAGTTTGTACCAGTGCAGTGATCTGCGCATTGATAATGATGTCCAGTTGACTAAAGAGTACAGCATGCAATGGTGTGTGAGGGGTTTACAGTTGGTTATGAACCTCAGAGCCCCATGGTAGACAGCGTCCAGCAGATGAAGGGAGTGAGCTGTGGCGTTCATGTACACAACATCCCCGTAGTCCAAGAGCGGCAAAAATGTGGCAGCTACAAGCCGTTTCCTTGCACTTGTGGAGAAGCAGGCCTTATTTCTAAAAAAGAATCCCAGTTTTAATTTCAATTTCCTTAAGAGATTGTCAATATGTGGTTTGAAGCAGAGATTTTCATCTATAGTGATGCCTAAGTATCTGTAGGTGTTAACAGCTGCAATGGGGTTATGCTGTGCAGACATGATGCAGGGAAGAACAGTTGGTAACCTTTTCTTATTGGAAAACAACATGACTTTTGTTAACACCAACCTAAGGTGGAACAGATGTGACTGCAGAAGTTCAAATGCAAGGGCAACAGTGCTAGCACAACAGTACACAACAGTATCATCTGCATATAAATGTACAGAGGCATCAATACTTTGACCCACATCATTTATATAAATAGTAAAAAGGGTCGGTCCCAAGACCGAACCTTGAGGAACACCTCTGGGCACATTAAGAAAGCTTGAGGAGAGACCGCTGAATTTTACACATTGCTTGCGAGTTGAAAAATAGTTTGCAAACCAACCAACTAGTTTGCAAACCAACCAACAGCTTGGTCAGACAGGCCTATATGAGATAACTTCTGGCATAGAAAGCCATGGTCCACAGTATCAAATGCCTTGGATAAGTCAATAAAAAGGGCAGCACAGTAGCTCTTTGCGTCCAAGCCTTCAACAATGTCATTCACTACTTTCAAAGCAGCCGTTACTGTACTGCTTCCTAAAGCCTGACTGGTGAGGAGATACAGTAGAATAGCCTTTGTTTGATGAATATGCCACTGTCTGGTATAACATTCAATATCAGAACACAATACAGTCATTTCATGGCTTAGACATAACACCATTTGCCCGCATAACACAGGATTCCTGCCCCACCGCAGGACAAAACAGAGGGATCACAATCAAAGAACATGGTGGGTTTGCTTGATTTTAGACAGCAATTGATCACCAGTTGTTCAAACCGAAAAACATTGTTAAACTATCAAAATATTTGGAAGAAAATGCACAAGCAGGTTTTACTATACTTTTATTTGTAACTGTTAGACTTTCATATGATGATTTCAAACTGAAAAGTGACTGTGATCCTAGTTATTTTCACATAGAATGATTATCATGGTAATGCAAGCCAATGCTAGAGTATTGATCATAGCATTTACCTTGCCTGCTTGAGAAAGGCTCCTCAATACGATCAAGCAAAAATGAAAGAGCTGTCCAAACAAGCTTTCTCCAGATATAATCCATCCAGAAGATCATAAAAAGCACTGAACTGGATTGGATGTGTTCACGGTGCTACGACAAACACTCCTGTGATGTTCGGTTTGAAGAGGAACACAGTGGTGTTCTATTAAAATCAGACAAGTGTCGATGCATTCCCATTCACGCCTGAATTCACTGAACCAGAGCCCATGGCATGAGCACATTCAATTATTCTCCTCCTAAGCCATTACAGGGGAAATAGCTAATATTATCCCCGCCTAATGGCACATAATACACAATATTCAGGAGTTCAGTGTACTAAGCATTTGCACCAGCCTTAGTAAAGTCCCGTACTTAATCATACATCTGGTACTCTGGAGAGTAGGTTGGAAAAACCGGAGGCAACATTTTTGTTAGCACTAGAGCCAAGCTACGGTAGAACTGCACATGTTTATTGGAGGAGGAAGGGATAGAGCTGCACTTTCTTTTACGGCAGAAAATCTAAGTATATTAGTTGAGCAAATAGTGTTTTGGTCGTGATGGATTGTGAAGATTCTGTATTAGCAACATCCTTTGACTTAGGCTGCTTTTACACGGGAACGTTTGCATTTATGCACAGTATGCGTTTTCAAAAAAGTCTTCCGTTCACATGCATTCGTTTCATTTAACGTGTCTGTTCAAACGCGACCACTGGAAACGCTGTAGTACATATGCCAGGACTGTAAGTGGCGCTGTACTTCCACACGAGACCGCTCGAAAGCGCTGGACACGCTGTAGTACATATGCCGGGACTGTAAGTGGCGCTGTAACTTCCGCCACAAAATACACCAAAAGCAGCGAAGAAGACCCCGGAGCAGCCCGGAGCAATGTTGCCATGGCTACCCTTCTGTTTATTAGGGATGCCAGCGATTATTCGATACAGTCTCCATAATCGAAGATTATTTTAAAAAATCGATTTTATTAATATATTTTTTTATTAATATTTATGTTTTTCTTTTTTCTCCTGGTTTGGTTTCAACCAAAATATAGACTAATGCTAATAATAGTAATAGTATTAATAATTGTAAATGACCATTGATCACACCACCAGTTTGTTTTACTGTAAACTTGGAGGAAGCCAGCAGCGCAGAGTGCAGACTGCTGCTGCAGCCTGCTACACACCGACCCCGCCCCTCCCTCTCCGTCACACGTGTGATTGATTTATTGGCGACAGAACAGTGAGAACACAACGAAAGATGAACAGAGCGGCACGTCCAAAGAAGAGTTCCTCGTGGAACTACTTCGAACTGACATGTGCCAATGAAGTCAGATGCAAGCTCTGCGAAAAGACGTTGGTCTACCACGGCTCAACGTCATCAATGCGTTCGCATTTGAGTGCGAAGCATGCCAAAGAAGTGCCTACAGACACAGACGCAGCACAGCCGGCCATTACCAACTTCATTTCAAGGCCACGTCGTTGTGATGACAGGCGTGCAGGTGACATAACTGCACTTATCACCAATATGATAGTGAAGGACATGCTGCCAATAAGTTTCGTGGAAGGAGGCGGTTTCCTTGAGCTTATGGCAAGCGTGGAACCAGATTACAGGGTCCCGGGCCGTACTACAATGACCAAACGAATTGAAAAGCTGTACAAAGATAAGGCAGAAGATCTGCGCAGAAGCTTATCAACTGTCTCAAAGGTGTCGATAACCACCGACGGGTGGACGGCACTCACAACTGAATCCTATGTTACCATAACCTGCCATTATATCGATAGTGAATGGGAGATGAAGAGTGCGGTTCTACAGACCCGTGCAACGCCCGAACGGCACACGGCAGAGAATTTAGCTGAGGGGCTCCGCAGTGCTACCGAGTCCTGGGGGATACTGGAGAAAGTGACTGCGTGTGTGCATGACAACGCGAGCAATGTTACTCTCGCCAACAATGAGTACTTGGATTGGGATTCAAGTCCATGTTATGCCCATACACTCCAACTTGCAATAAATGATGGATTCAAGCTGAAGCCCATACATCATATTGTCGCCGGTGCCAGTCGACTTGTGTCACATTTCCACCACAGCACAGTAGCAACACAGGCGCTTTGTCAGAAACAGGTTGATCAAACACTGCCAGATCACCGCCTGATACAGTACTGTCGTACGAGGTGGAATTCCATCTACGACATGTTTGATCGCCTGCTGGAGCAGCGCTGGGCTGTTGCTGCGGTTCTTTCGGACCGAAGTGTCACAACTCTGTCAGACGCTAGGACCCTTGACCTGGCCGATGACAGCTGGATCGTGATGGAAGAGATGCTGCCGGTGTTGCGCTCCCTGAAATGCGCTACTACTGCCCTGTGTGGAGAGTCAGGGGTTTCCAGCTCTATGATTTATCCTGTCACAGCAACTTTGCTGACCAAACACCTGCCTGTTGCTCCAGAAGAGTCTAAAAAGGTTGCGGAGTACAAGCAAACCGTGTCTGTGTCACTGAAACGGCGACTGAAACCCGACGAAGTGGAGAGTGCCAAGAAAGTTCCGTTCATCGCATCGTTTCTTGACCCGCGGCATAAACATCTAAAGTTTGCTAACGATGCGCTCAGGGATGCTGTCAAGGCCAGAGTCAAGGAGGACTCCTCTGAGTCTGAATCAGCGGGGGGGTCTGCAGCGGGGGGGTCTGCAGCGGGGGGGTCTGCAGCGGGGGGGTCTGCAGCGGCCAAGAGACCACGATACGACAACAAGTCTGCAATGCTAACATTGTTTGGTGAAGAATACCACGCGGAGACACCTGTAACGCCTGAAATGGAATTAAGCCACTACTGTGATGAAAAGTGCATCGCTCCCCATTTGGATCCCCTCGATTGGTGGAGAGTAAATGAGACGAAGTACGAAAGGTTGGCACAACTTGCGAGGTCATATTTGTGTGTGCCAGCCACGTCTGTGCCCTCGGAAAGGGTTTTTTCGGCGGCAGGACTAATCCTTAACCGGCTGCGCTCTCGCCTACACCCTGACCACGTCGACCAGCTCATCTTTTTGAACAAGAACTAAATAGTAAGACGTTTTGTTGTTGCAAGTGAAGCTGATTTAATTTGTATTTGGAGCCTAATTTTCAATCTATAGCCTAAAAGACTCACTCGCTACTGTTTGTTAGAATGTTCAATACAATAGGCCTACTGTTATTTATAGACTATGATGCAATTTTGATTTATTATTTTGATGCATAAGCAAGTGATGCTATTGTTTTTGTTAACTGATTACTGCAGTATTATTTTTAATCGATTAATATTCGCCAGGGCTGTCCGATCTTCTTTTTTTTTGGTCATGGTCAGTTTCTGGCATCCCTACTGTTTATGCCCCGCGGTGGATTTAGCAACATGTAGTAGTTCATGTAATTCTCCATGTCCACTTGTTGCTGATGGTTGTGGTAGAGGAGCTGTAGATTTTGCACTAACATCTGTAGCATGGTCGAGCTGTATATGTTGTACTAACATCTGTAGCATGGTCAGTAGCAGTAGCACTAGCAGTAGCTACTGACAGTAGCTACTGGCCATGCTACAGCAGTGAGCAGCAGAGGCGGGGAGAGGTGGGGCTATCGTTATTTTTTCAGGAAATATTCGTATAGAGGCGATTACACGGACTCGTTTGACCACCCAAATAGTTTCGTTTGCAAATCTATCCACCTTGGGACCCGTTATCGTTTGTGGGGTCCGTTTGTTACGGCCTCGTGTAAATAATAGGGCTATACGTAAGAGAAACTATGCAGATACAAGCCGTTTCGTTCTCGTGTAAATGTGGCCTTACAGGACTATAAATGCAGAAGAAGGAGGAGTATTAAGAAAGAGAAGGTGAGACAGATATTACACAAAGTTAAGATAAACAACTAAAACTTCAAGTGACCTAAGTTGGGCGAGACGCTTTATGAATGTCAAACAGCTCCTCTAGAACTTCCTCAATTCTGCACCATCATTTCCTCTGGGGAGCAAACTTAAATAGATCACATTGGTTGAGATACATTATCCATCACAGCGTCCCCATTCATCTCAAAAGCCTAATTTCTATGGGTGATGTGTTACAGTTCCCAATGCATCAACATTATTTATGGTTTGACATTATAAAAGTAAGTGCATAATTTATGGGCCTAAATTAATGCACTACCTTCCGTGTGCTGTCTGTTTTTCAGAGATCCAAAGCCAGATTGCTCCATGCCAAAACTATGGAGCAATCCCATTTACAGCAGAGAGCCCACAGCAGCCATGATTTATGATGGTAAATTAAAAAGAATGAAACATTTATGATGGCAATTTGTGGGTAGTCATAAAACTATTATGAAACTTTGAAGTGGTGTTTTGTCCTTTTGCATGTAATTGATGCAAGATGATCCAATGTTACAGAAATATCTTAACTTCTCATTTGGAAAAGATCCCCACTAACTACTGATGATAGTGCGTATCAAAGTTGGGAAGTTAATTGACAGACTCTTTTGATGAATTTGAATGAATAAGAGTGTTTTAGGTATCAACACATCACTACAGCCAGTACATGCCTGCTAAGTGTGACTTCAACTTCTCTTTTGCATGAAATCGAAGCCCCAGCTGGCATTTGAGTGGATGCCAAGCCATGATTGAATGAAAGCCCATCCTTGACTGACAAATGATATATTAAGCTTTCAGTCAGCAAGGGGGAGAAGCCAGGCATGTCAGTTACCTGCTACAGCAGAAACTCCACTTGTCAATCTGCCATTGGCAGGGCTAAACAAGATCTGAAATGTTAAAAGCTCTGCACACCGTAGTTTTTCACTTCCTTTTGCGTCCTAGGCACTTAGACATATCAGCCATGTGACGGCAATGAATCAGTGTCTGCCATGAATGTCAGAGTATCGCATTTATAAGTGAAATACCATTTGTTAGGCCTGTAGGCATGCTCCTCCTGTTTTATGCAGGATATGAGAGAACATCAAAATGACAGACAATTGACTCCTGAATATTAATGGAAAAGTGACCTTCATGAGGAAGAATACATCATCGGACGTATCGTCATGACAAATTTCCGATTGGCAAATTAGACGTAGCCATTTAAATGGCAGTGTTAAAGTTAGTGTTTATGTGTGTAATTATGTTTGTGTCTAGTCCATGTGTGGGCAATTAACAAAGATCTGAGTCTGCATGTGACGGAGGTCTGTGGGCCGTGTTGGGCAGCTCTGAGTGGCCCTCTCCTTGACTCTGAAGGTGTTGATTATGGATGATTAATGGTGCAAAGGAACAGGGAGAGAAAGGTCATCTCCTGGGTTTTAGAGGGAGCAGCTACATTGGGAGTAATTAAGACACTTGGGTAAGCATGATTAATACGCACACACTGACGCTGTGCACGGTAAACAAGGCAACCAGATGGTGAGTATTTGAATTATATTTTTGTGTGTAGCGCAATATATACTACTGACTATATGACATGATTTTGTAATTTTTCTCTAGACTGGATTAAATATAAGTAAATAGCTTACCTATTTTGACGAAATTGACCCAATCAGCATGGATCCAGCAGAACAGGCAGACATGAAAAAGAAAGAAACAAAACGTAACATTTAATATTCATTTCCATTTGATTTAGACAATCTTTAAAAGTAATATCTTGTATAACCAAATACACATTTCAATGTCTAACATGTTCTCACGGCCTTGATTGATGCAGCTGATACATTACATGGCAATAGCACTTCAGAGTTGCATTTGAAAATGAAGACGAGCCAACCTAAGATGACCCATATCCGAAGAAAATCAATCAACATCAATATGTTCCCACCTCAGTCTTCTCCAAGATAGAAGCCCCCAGCACATCCTGTAACCAGCTTATACTCACATTACACCAGCCTTCATGTATCATATAGCATGTACTCATGGGCAACACATCCGAATGCACAGATGCTGCAGCAAAGCAGTCATTAAAGTGCAAATGATGGATGATAAAACTAGATGTAGAGACAGTTCAACCAAAAATGACCAACCTATTTTTATATTTAAATATAGCCTTTCATTTTCCTGACTTGTTAAAATGTTGCATCACACTTATGCAAGTAATAAGAACAAAGTGAACCCCCTTCTCAGGCCTCTCTTAGCCTGTGGTCTTCTGTCATGTGACAGGCTTCTTCTAAGAAGGATTAACTTCACAGTGCAGGAGTTAGGGCAGTCTGGTAGACAGGTGTCACTTCAATCCAGTAAGCAAAGCTAACTTCTGCTCATTCTGATGTCTCATGTCTCCATGTCTCATTTGTTAGTCCTCATTTTGGAGGACACTGACTTACTGCTGGGGTTCAATAAGGGTTTGCCAGACAGACAATGACATGATTGGTAGATCTTAGGTTAAGGTGACTAAAAGAAACATTATGGCATGTGTCAAGATCACAATATCGTTAAAGCAAAAAATGCACTGCACTGGTAATAGTCACACTATATGTATGCACCACACAATTAGGTTTATGATGACTGATGAGCGTGATGGCCACCAAGGACTCATACTAATAGCGCTATTAAAATAATAGCTGACAAAGGTCTTCAGCTGTAGCTCTTGTCTAATAATCACTGACAGTAGAATAGTACAGCTATAATCAGTCTGACTAAACTCATTATGAAGGCACGGGGGCTTGGGGGCTGTAGTTGTTGAGAAGTTGGAGCGTAGCGTGTGGAAGAGGGGGACACCGAGGAGAAGGAAAGCCATGTGGAGGGATGTGTTGAAACGTGTGTGCAGCTGGGGGAGATACTAGCATTGCATCTGTCCTTCACTTCCTGTAACTGATCTGTATTCTGCTACCACATACAAAATAACACATTTTGAAGTTGCATTATTCTAGAGTTAAGTCAACATCCATATAATGTATTCTTAATAATGTACTGTAACAATTGATTTATGCTCTATGGGATAACACGCAGCCGTTTCCTCCTGATACTTGTCGAGACAGAAGGCCCCGTGTCAGCGTCATCTCGAGTTAATTGTAAGTGAGTTCCAACATCAGGCCTACACTATGCTGCCCGGCTTCACATGTCAACAAACAGAAGATTACCGGGGTTGACAGTCACCAAGCAGCCACACACGCTAACCCAGCTCTACTACAGGCCCTGCGATGTGATAGCACCACAGAACACAAAAGGATGGGCTCCATATGGCCAGGAATCACAGCCTTCAAAAAGAAAAAGAATGGAACCGTGAAGATGATCTGCATGACAGCGCCAAGAAGCAAGCAGCATGGAAATGGGATCCCAGCCAATACGACCACAATTTGGTGCAAAAGCTGTTTATAATATAAAGAGTGCAGGCATATGGAACTGCTTGAATAATTGTGTTAAAATCTAAGACAATGAATTGGGTTTTGGGGTGGTATTTCTTATTAATATACTTTCTAGGTCAGAGTTTTGCAGGCTTCCAGTACCATGTGGAGACGTGAATTAGTGTAGGGACTGTTTCAACCACTTGTTCATCAAAAGCAGTCCTGTTTAGTGCATATTTTGACAATCTGGAAAACTCTTATTCCCGAGTAAGATAGAAAGCAGGACTTTCACTTCCTTACACAGAGTGCACAAATGTTGGCAGCACATTTCCTGTTGGAACCCTGTGTCTCCTTTGTCCTATCCAAGTTTGTTAAACCGCTGTCATTTCAATTGTTCTGCTAAAGAAAAATTATAATCCACCTGTCAACGATGACAGGGTGTTGGAAAACTTGGATAATGGATAGTGTAGGGCCTTGAAACCAGGCCACTTACTGCCAACTAAAACCATTACATAAAGACAATTATTTTTCAGTTTATTCGAAAATTGCACTGAATCACCACGACTTCTCGGACCATCTAACCACAATCCATTTCAGCAGACGGACCCAGATATGAATAAGAAGGGGAAAATGAGTTATTGACTTGTTTGGTATAAGGGGGTTTGTCTCCTTCCATTGTTGACAACAGCATAAAAACTCCATCCCGCAACGTAACTATTTCACCATAGAGCAGATAGTAGAGGGTGACTCAGAGATAGCAGCCCTATATTTAGGGTTACGCTGACATTGAATTAATAATTTGATTCATGAGGCCATTCCAAGCTATTTCCATAGATAATCAACCTTAAAGGGAAAGCACTAGTGTCCACAATTAGAGATTAATGCTCTCTTTGGCCAACTGGCTCGCAGGTGTCATCAAGGTAATTAAGGGAAGATTAATTTGCACAGTTTAACATAACAATGAAAGTCAAGTAAAAGATGTACAAAGGAGTTTTACTTGGAAAGGACTACATTTGTCGCACGGAAATATATATATAACTTTAAAAAAATACAGTTGAGATGGAAAAACCCAATATAATGTTGATTCTTCTGGTGACCTCTGTACAGTGAGCATGCTGTTAGTTCACCGGTGTCTTGTAGGATTGGTTTTGTTCACACTCGAGGCCTACACCCACAGCCCACTGACAAACGCCGAGAGGGATCGCTTTGATCTCTGTGCCTCACTAAATCAACACCAGACAAGGTTCATGCAAAGGTCGGCTAAGTCATCTGATCGTCGCATTCCAAAACCGAGCATTTCATGACAGCCATGCACTGGTACAGGTTAAATGTCACCAAGAGTTCAGGCAAGACGACAGAAGATAGACAAATGTAACATTCCCCAGACGCTAAAAAAGCAATAGACAAGACAAATTATAAGAGTCAGAAATACAGTTAGTGGATTTAAAGCTGTAAGACATATTGTATTCATTAATTATTTACACTGACTATCATAGCACATTTTAAGAATTGGATAAATTAAAGATTGAACTCATAGAGTACGGCAGTTATGAATTTAGAAAACATGAAAAAAGGTAGTTTTGTTCTTCTAATATATATAAACAAGTTAGGCTAAAAGGGGTCTGAGTTTACATCACTTCACACCATTTAAACACACTGTATACACATTTTCCAAGCTGTGATACTGAGCAGAGACAAGTATAGCAACAGTAATACAATCCATGTTCAGATCACACAAACACAGCGGTTCCCTGTACCATACAGCCATTTACACAGGGTCACTAGTCTTCACAGGAGACCAAACCTATCATAACACAGCTGTGAGAACAGACCTCCTTTGTATTCTGAGAAAAAGAAAGGGGGGTAAAAAAAGATGAACCAATTAAAGTTGTATATCATTGGGCTCTCCTCTGTCAGTGCATATTCCTCTGGCTCTATTAGAAGCCAGCTCCTCCCAGGCAGGCCGGTGTAGCGCTGTAATTACACCTCTTCCTTTGACAACCTGCATGATTGTTTTCCTAACACTGTATTACTTCGTTAGTACTTTTCTAGTGCACGTTATTTTTAAACTGTCAGTCTGGCCCGACTCATCCCCCCGATCTGCACACGTCTGTTTATCATAACAATCATTAATAACTGTCACTTGCCAACATCCATAGAACAAACTCATTGCCTCATTACCATGTTGCAGCGTTTGTTCCGGCGCAGCGCCTGTGTATCGCTCACAACAGGGCCAAGCCAATTACTTTGCTGAAATGGAATCGCATTAATCAAAACTTAACAAGGTGGCAAATTTAAAGATATCACATTGCAAAAGACAGCATAACTAATATGTCACTGTCATAGTTGCTGCAGCAGGCAGGGACTAAATATATCACCTTCCAGGGTCCATATGAAATTTGACGTTTCGTATGATCTGAGAAGTATTAGAGACAGGACGGAGTATACAAAGTCGAGCCCTGGCTGCTTCTGAGGACTGCCTTGTCTCTCGGCTATGCAAATAGACATATAGAGGGCAGCGAAGGTGGAGGAGTGCAAGAGAGACAAAGAATCATACAGACAGAAGAGTGACACAACAAAAGTGAGTTAAATAAACCTGAATAAAAGAGGGAGGACAGAACAGGAAATCATGGGGGCAGTAGAGGGACATGAAAAGAGTGCAAGAGGAGAAAAGTGGGAGGAACAGAAAAGAAGACAAGACAGCAAGGAAGGCGACCCAGAGAAATGTTAAAGAAGAATAGAGGGTAAAGAAAACAAAGCAAAAAGGGAGATTAGGAGAGAGGGATGAACAGGGGGAGCAGTGGAGTAAAAACAAGGAGGGAAGGGGAAAAGGGAGACGGAGGAGGAAGCGCCGAGCGTGTCTCAGAGAGCGCCAGCAGGCGGCAGTTCATCATGTCTCCCTTCACAGAGACGTTTTCTTTTACACTTTAAATGATGATACTCATCAATCACAGGATGACAGCTGCATCAAGCCAGCTGCAAACATGCAAAGGCCAGCAGTGTGAAACCTGCTGACGCCACCCATCGCTGCATACAGGAGGAATCAGTCAGCCACTCGGCCTCCGCCCAGGATTTATCTGCTCTCACAACACACCAGCTTGCTTTTCTCTCCGGCAAACCTAGAGTAAATACAATCCATTTGAACAAAAGTACCTTGCATGGGTTTGAGGAGTGACATGTAGGCTTACTGGCATTGACCAGGCAATTTGCCAAGGTTTGAGACTGAATACAAATAGAAGTAGTAGTAGACCTAGAAGTATATAGAGGAATACAACAATAGGTAAAGGGGCCAAAAGTTGAAATATAAGCTTTCCATAATTATTCTTATTAATCACAAATGTTAAGGAATATTCTGTAAAGAGGATTTTTTTTTGCAATAAGACTGAAGTCAACATTTGTCCTGTTTTACAATTGATTGACTGGACAAGACATGAATCTGGACAGGACCTCTTTGACTGGGCTTTATCAGAAAACTAGAGTGGCACGCTTTGACCCCAGTGTCACAGCACATGGACACAGTACTTTGGATAATGTATGCTCTGACTCTCAGCAGGACCTTTAACATAAATCCCCATATCGATTATAATACTTTCTGATAGAAGGATAGTGAGACATTGATAAATATGTTCACAATTTACAATGAGAAGTTCGGAAGATCTATTCAAATTATAGATCAATTGAACATTTATCAAAAACGGATTTTCCTATGAATGTGTTTAGGAATAATAGCATGGTAACTCCATCTGCAATTCATCTGCATCATGACCATCACTCATTAAGACAAAAGGCAGTTCTCGGTGCCAGAGGTTATCCATACACAGCTCATGCACACTACTGGTCTTAGATTACTCCCTTTAGCAATCCTTCACTTTCTCCTCCTTCTCCATCCATTTATTGAGCTTTCTTAGTGACTGCTCATTTTGAGCACTCAGACAGAGGGGGGGGGTTGAGCTGTACAGAGCAAAGCAGATGGATGCGAATTCAAAGTTTCCTGATCTTTAGCAGAAGTTATGGAGGGTTATCTTTGGCTGTATATCTGGGCCCTGGCAGCTCTCCCCTGGTGATGAAGGATTAAGCAGCACAGCTGTCTCTTCCCAGAATGATGCAGTGCAGTGCTCCCCGACACGACAGCATCACTTAATCTTAATGTCCGCTCCTCCAGCGCAGACGCACAGGACAAAGCCAATCAGCATCACATGCCACGGGGATGGACCCTACTGCCTGGCCCGGGAGTCTCTCACCCTCACAGGCCGATTAATCAACTTCAGACAGCCCAGTTCAATCCCAACCACAGCTCCCCTGCTCTGATCTGCTCACTCTCCCTCACACACACACACACACACTCTCTCTTACTGTTGTGATGTATAAAGCAGGGGAGGGCTAGCATGCAGGAACACTTATCAGATTGCAGTCCACATTGTGCATGTCTTTTTGTTACAGAGAGAAAAAAGGTAGAGCTAAGAGGGAGTGAGTAGAGAGTAGAGTAGGGGGGGCGGGATATTGAATGTTCACACCTTATTTCTGTCACAGGCCACCTATTTGTTGTCAGATCCATGAGCTCCAATAAGGGCTTAAGGAATAATGACTAATGCTCATTTGAACAAATGACTCTCTGGGAGGTCCTGAGTAAGGATTTAAACCCGATATGATACCAGAGCCTTTAGAAGTGCACAACACACTCCCTTGCAATGCTGTCTTAATTCCTCATTTCATGTGAAGGCTTAACAACCTGGATCCAGATCAGAGGATTGCATTAATGCATGCTGCTCACAGACAAACCGTGGAAAATGGCTTACGCTGCCCCGAAGATAGGAAATCCTCAGAGAATCTGCTCTGACATATCAAATGCAGTTAATCAAGGTGTGCAACAATTACAACACCATCGTGAAGATAGACAGGGAAATAATATGCATGGCAGAATGATGTTTGGAAAACACACCCAAGTGTGTGTTTATGACATCCTGTAGAGCCCTGGTTATGTGCAGATATAGAATATTAGATCCATAAGTTATTCACAATTGCAGTCAGTCTCATTACCCACGGGCATTTCCCTGTTTCGTGGAATGATGAAGAGCATATCTGCTTCAAGTAGAATAGTGGGGTGTATACAACATTAACACATGCGGGACTCTCAGGCGTCCTATCCAAAAGCCTGCTATGATTTAGGAGAGGTAATTTAGAGCAATAAGCATTGAACACCATGAAAGCATCACTGCAATACTGGTATACCGTATGACCTTGAATATGTAGTAAACCAACATAATGGGATTCTTTATCTGAAGACTACTCTAATCTTTCTTTCGCACAGTACCACTGTATTTAATATATGTGTGCCTATATAGTGCCTTAATAAAAGACATAAAAAGGGAGATGTTTACATTATTGTATCCGTTTCACCACTGAACTGCAATTCATAACAGAACACCACTCGTAGGCTTCACAATAAAAACCTGTTTTTATTGCAATACAGTTCATGGGTATAAACAAAAGGAATTCATCTTATTAGTCGAGTGATGTTATGAAACAATTTCTGGCCAGATAAACAGCACATTCTGGGCTTGGATTTATTTATCTGTCATTTCCAATCTCTTCACAGTGAAGGCACTTCATCTAATAAGTTATTCAGTAAATATGATACTCACCAAACAGCAGTGGTCATTTACACATAGTAAAGTTGTTCTACCAGGGTAATTGTTGTTGGCAACAACACAGCGTACAGCTTGGGCAGTTTGTGATGGCGTCTAATAGTCATATTGCAGCGATTTTGGGCAGAGTGTTTGGGCCAAAATGAGCAGAGCCCTTGGCCGATCCCTTTTCCATGAAGACCTTACCATGTGATTCAGAGAAAAAAGTCAAACAAGGCTTGGAAAAATATATCTTTTAACTATCTTCTGCCAATCTGGGAAGCGCCAGTTTCCTGTGTATTATTACAATTTCTTGAGATACTTATTTGTGCATTGGAAGAAAGCGTTGACAGAGCAACCACAGAATTGAGGATGTTGTGGTCTTTTCCACCCCAAGGCTTGTGTGACGATCCAAAGAAAGACATGCAGATGAGAGAAAACAGGAGTATAGGCTGTAGTGGGCGGACCAGTAAAGGTTAGGATACCTGTGTTGGTCATGGATATTTCTAAGAAAGTCAGCCCCGTTAAAACATTGGGATGCCATGTTTGCTCGTTTTTTTTTCTCTCAGCACGTTTTCCAAATGCTGTCGTTTGTGAAGTGGGTTACCAGTTAGCTCCAGCTGAGTCGCCTGAAACACTGAATCCCCAAAAGCCACCTGGTGTTTAGTAAATGGGCTCCATTTCAGATGGCTCCTTTGTGAACTCCATGTCATAACCAGAACAAGATAACTGAAAATTGCTGAATAATTTGGCAGCAAAAAGAGCAAAGAGCAGAGACACATCAAGACGACAAAACCTGCCGAATAGTACATTGCTCTAACACACATTTAGATCTCTCTTAGAGCCGACGACCAGATTAGGTTACCTCCCGGTGTGGGCTGTAGTCAATGTGTAGCAAAGACTGGAGGCAAAGAGAAATCAGCTCAAAGAAGTACGTATAAAACACACATTCAGCGGTCACCTTGCTGTGTTGTTTTGTGCCAGAACTTTACTTTTTATCTTTGAAATAACAAACTGAAACTGAGTTTCCGGGATGGAAAAAAATGGAAAATAGCTAATAGTTTAGCTTGGCCTTCTGCCAACCATAGCCGTCACAGCTGCTAAACTGCAGCTCGTGCAGATATTAAAGAGATGGAGAAAACATTTTGCTAATAGTTTAGCCTTCTGCTAAACGGAGAGATGTGTAAATAATGGGCCATTCTACAGTAGGTTTGCTTTCACAGTAATACTCACAGTCCTTGAGAGTAAGCGACTGAACATATTCAAAGGTTTTTGCCGTTGTTAATAAACATGCCAACACAACTTGCTTGCCAGCGTTAGCTAATATGTTCAGAGAATTATTCTGCCTCTGCCTATGCTCTGCCCACAGACAAACTACATGTTGTGTTTACTTACAAACATAAAAGTCTATAGAGAGTGATACCTAGTCACACGCGAACTAATTATCAATGTTGGAAAATAAAGTCCACATTCTGCAGCCATGTGTGGGCAGGAAAAATGTTGAGACATGTTTCTGCTTAGTCCATGAGTCAAAAAAGATTAGTTCACTTGCACTTGAGTGCTCATGGAAAATATAAACAACACACTGCACCCACGATATAGTGCAGATGATATAAGCTGCTGCCTCAATATTACTGAGCCATTACACTGTTATAGATTTCTACCTGTAGTGTGAAACCATCAATGGTCTTCTAATGATATGATGATTGAGCCAGGACATAGTTCCATTAATTCATCATTCTATATTCCCCTCCACAGCTTCCAGAGACCCTGCTAATACAGACATCATCTCCTGTCCCACGCACATAATAAAGGCCTGTCAGATCCACAGCGTTATTAATTAGCACTTCTCTGAGGTGAAATTCAATCAATTGCAGGCCCACTGATAGCTTTTTAGAAGGTTATGCAAATCGAATGTGACCGAGCCCTGTTGCTGCCACATTGACCGTGGAGGGGAAAACCTAGCTGCACTAGTCAGTCACTGCTCTCCTGGTCCCCCTCTTCTTGCTCCTGTCACGGTGCTAACACACTCATTACCTTAACATTTGAGCTCTCATACCTCTGATAGCATCAGGGAAGGGGAGAAAGAGAAAGGGATAGAAGGAGAAAGGGGGGTCTTAATGTTCATTTAATTAGAATTAGACATATGGCGTACGGAGCAAAAAGGTTGACAGGCCCTGCAATGACTCACCTGAGGGGAATGGAGAGGCTGCACTCAGACACCATGAGATCATAAGAGTGCAATAATGGATGGACAAAGGTATTTGATCTAAGTGGGTTGACTACAGCTACCTGCTTTGAATTAGAACAGATTTGTGTATCAAAGCAGGTTTGCTTAAGTAAATGCAACACTGAAGCGCCGACACAGCCACTAGTGTGGGACACAACTTAGATGTAAAGTAATAATACTTGTGATTCCTAATGAGGCCTGATGTACCATTTGATATTTTAGCGATTTAGTTTACAGTTTCAGATTGCAATTCATTTATACACCACTGTTGTTAATTGATGAGTATTTGCAGGATTACATTACCTATGATCAGATAATAGGACGTTGACACTTTAGTTAACACATATCAAGTTATTGCAACAAGGTTATACATAGAGAGCAGAATTATATTCCTAACCCGGGTTTGGTTTCCCTCACTGCTCTGGTTCTGGCACCACATTGGCGCCGCTAACCATCAGCAACCCCGCCAACCCCACCCACTTGAACCCCGCCCCAGCATGAAAACCGCCTTCTCCCAGAGGACCAAAGCGCCTGAACTAGCAGTGTAAACATTTGCAACAAGTTAAGCTGTTAATGCATCAGGACACTCTGTAAATCAGCAAGAGTCCATCAGGGAAGATGGGGGGACATGGGAGTGAAAACTAGAATACATTTCCTCCAAGAAATGTGATCAAGTTTATCCAAATCTTAATATTGTGAAGCCTTACGCATTTAATGTAGCATCAAAATGATTTAGGGCTCTTATTTTAAGGTACATTTCTTACATATTGTTGTTTTATATTTGTTCAGACCAACACAAATCCAAAAGCACGCTCTCAAAATGCTGCTCAAGACAAAAAGGTAAAAACAAATGTCATGGGATCTACTCTGATCATAAGACAGATTTAAGCTGCTGTACAGTCATATATCACGGCAAATGCACACTTACATGAAAACATGTGAGGATGAGGGCAGCTAATGGCTCCAAAATCTCTCCTAGGAACCCATGCATTTTTCATGTCTCTGTGAAAGGACTGTCTGTGGCAGAGCTAACGGCGTCGGACGCTAATTGATCCTCGCCTTTAATGCGTGTGAAACAAGGGAGTGCCGAGCCGTGCCGCAAAACTGTCATCTCAGCCTTTTCCCTCTAATGCAGCCATAAATCCTGTAGCAGTCGCCCCCTCAGTCAGATGTTTTCATTACTACCATATCAGTTTTATTGAAATTACTGACATCTGCATGTTTCAATAATTGTAGGTCCTGCAAAGCTGTTGTAGCAATTTTAAAGGGGGAGGCCTCGCTCTGTATTCTGGATCAATGTTCTGCTCTCGAGGGACAAGAGAGGGAATGTGGTATTGGAAAAGGCACAGAGGGCCTGATAGATTGTGTGGTTACCCCGTGACGGAGACAAACAGTTTAATCCGGTGTAAATCGGCAGGCGCAGTGTGAGATTGTTTTATACAGAGATGTAAATTGCATTGTCAAAATCAGTCATCTTCCAGGTATGGGGCTTAACTGGAGCCACTTTAGAATGGGAAAGACAAACGCTTATCTCACTCTGCAAACCCTGGGGGGAGGCACCGAGCCACCTGGAGCTGTAGCTCTCTCTTTGTGAGGGCAAAACACTGTCAAATGAGAGGAAGCACAAATACCTGCTGAATAAGGTGTTTGGGATTTATCAAAGCTGAAAACTATGACACAAATGTGTACATGTAGCCGGCTGCAGTGTTCATTCTTATCATTTCACTGTAATGGGATCCCGGTGCAACGCAAAACAAACAACAGCAGAACCTAATATAATAGACAGTATGAGACTGGGAGGTTACAGCGCAGAGGTAATGCATGTGTTCCTCCTGTTTGAATTATCTATGGTCTATCTATGCATAATGCATACTGGGATGGGTCCCATTATTATGGCGTAGCCAGGCAAATGAAATATCCCTGGAGTTTTCTCGGCGACACAGTCCACTAAATCAATGCAGCATTTTGATAAAGCTGTGTGTCTAGATAATAAGTCAGCAATAACTACTTGCAATCATTTCATTAGGTACAGTATGGATGATACAGTTAGGGAAATGAGAAAAAGAGGGTTGAGTGTCTAATGTGGAAAGTGCTGGCTGTGTGCCTGTGCGTATCATGTGTTTGTGTGTGTCTGTGTATATCAGTGTGCGTCGACTGTGACTGCACAGGGTCTGCAATGCTTTACTTGTAAGTTAAGGCCTGTGTGTGTATGTCCTCCTATGACGCACAGGCTTGTGTGTGTGTGGGATCTGTGCGTGTATGGTGTGACTGGGACTAGACTGATGAGGCTTTAGTATTTCTGTCAGGCACAGTTTGGGGATTGGAGGAGTAGGCGTGCAGGAGCCGGTGGCCATACATCTCTATTACACTAGATGGTCACCACAGTGGCCAGCTGTTTATTCTCATTAGCTCACACGTTGGCCGTCCAAACTGACTCTCCACAGCCTTGCACGAAGCCAAGTCCATTGCGGTCCAGTTCAAACCAGTCCAAAACAGATGTATTCACGTTTGAAGTGTGCTGTTTTTTATTGTTTAATCAATGCGTATTTTAACGGTCAGTATATAGGAACAAACTGCACTCCAAAGGCAGAGAAAATATCCACAAAAAAGCATACAGAGCAGAAAGTATATCGGCCAAAATCAATATCGACGATCAATTCTACCTTACAGCCGCTCAATAATTCCTCCCATATGTCCCTGTCCTGCTTGGTGAAGAATCACAGGTTGTGGATATAATGACCATTTTATATATTACAATAGCTGTCTGCCGTGTGTTGAGAATGCAGCAGTGTGACAGTGAGGCAGAAGTATTAGCAGGCTCTCTTGGTGTGGGATATGAGAGAAAAGGCTGCTTTTTCATTGCGGTGCACAGACAAGGCTGCAGTGAGAAAAGCTAATGGCTATGATTAATGACAAAGGGCCAGAGGAGAGCCGGGACACAGACGCTACATATATCATCCTCTCCCATCAGTCAGTGCACCTCCCAGGACCCTCTCGGTAGAGGGGGGAGAGAGGAGAAGGAGGTGGAGGGGTGGTGAGGGAGGAGGGGATGTGGAAAGGGAGAGTGAGAGAGGCAGAAAGCGAGAGAAGGAGAGAGAGAGTTATCTACTCCCGGTGCTTTACACGCAGGAATTGCTTCTCTCTTTCTTCTTGGGGGAAAGTGAAAAAAACAAGTGACAAAAAGGTGATAAGGTGAACAAGAAAATGGCGTGTAAAATAACTGGGAGATATTATGTGAGAGAGGAAGAGAGAGGGGGAAAGGGAGAGAGCAGTCTGTGATCGTTCCTGATTTCAAGCAACTTGACTCTTCGCATGCCGAAGCCACATTTCCAAGGTCTTATCTGCCATATGGTCGGCCCTGTTTAGATGATTTATTAGGTGAGGAAAAGCGCACTGATAAATTTTACTGTGTTTCCCTGCATAGGCAACCCGTGGTGTCAATAACAAAACTCAGGCTTCTTTAATGAAAACTTTTAGTACCGAAAGGCTAACCATCTATTTATGAGTCACTATAATATTACACCGGCAGAAATTATCCGTGCTTCTCACGCACTCTACAAAAAAGGCCTGAATTGGAGCAGGGGGGGAGAGCACAGATCATATCCATATGTCAGCAGCTCCCAAGCACCCTGCATTTAACATGGCCCGGGTATATTTCTGCTTAATTGAAGCATTCAGCTGTTTACAGCTCACACAAAAACAGCAAGGGTTTATTTATGACCAATTATAGAGTAGTGTTTTGAGTGAAGGAGGCCCATTATGGATTCCAGCCCTTTTGATTCTAATTAGTCACTGTGTTCAGCTTTTTGGTTTACATGCCTGATTTACTGGGGAGTTGGCGGTGGGGGTGGGAATTAATTCTCTATTAAACAGCATATGCCCGTTACTAAATCAGACAAAGCTTGTTGAGAAACAAGACAACAAAACAATAATGGGGGGAAAAGGAGATTTAGATCTGCTAGACAGTGTTTACCTGTCTACTCTCTTTTTATGTGCAGAAATTAAAAAATAAAGTGCTGGAAAACAACAAATCTGGCTCTTTTGCTTATTTAACTTAGTTTTATTTTAGTGTATAACTCAACTATCATAATTGTGTTGTGTGCTTTATTATAAACTCATGGAAATGTTTGGATCATAGAATCAAATCATAGGACGTATTATAGATATAATAAACTATAATATAATACTAAGAACTCATTTTAACTTTTAAAATCGTGTTTTGCAAGATGGTACAAAGACAAGGGAATAGACTCCTGTTATATGATTAACTATACCAAAGGGAAGTTTGTGATTGCGAATTGCAAAGACTCGCTGGGTTTCTTTTCACCATCCTGCCTTATAAACTGATGACATGTGTAAGCTATTCATTACGTGAAAACGGTTTCCCAAACATGTGCCAACAGCTTTTTAACAATGAACTGTTAATTTGCAACTAAATGGGAAGTCCAGAGCACTTTCAAAAACTCATTTGCAAACCAAAGCTGGCCCTTTGAAGTACAAATATCCTAGATTTAACAAGTTAAAGTCACAAAGGTCACAGAGGACAAAGGCACTGAATTAGAGAATTGCTGTCAATATGTTACTAACATTCTTAAACTGCCAACCGTTTTTTAACTAATAAAACAATAACCCACGGTGAAGGAAGTAAAAATATAATGGCCCGGCATGAACATAAAATAGTATCTAAAATCAAATTACAAAGAAAAGAACATAATACAAATAATTGATGCATAAGATTTAATGTTGTTCTCTTGTTTTATGATCAATGGATAACCAGCCCTGCTCTACTTTGTTCTTCTCTTAAAGCCATTTGACTTATTTATGGTGACTGTGTAGCAATTAATATTGCACAGTCTGCATTGTCATTTTTCAAGCCATTTCCCAGGAAATGTTCTACACCCCGTAATGGCCCCTGTACCGCTGTAGCTGTCATGTCCTGGACAGCTGCATTTTTACAAGACAAACTCAGACACGTCACACTCATCTCTCTGTGGACTAACTTGCTACTCATTGCCACACAATAAACACACGCACATACACAGGCCCACACAGAGGCCAAGGCCAGCAGCTGTTAATAGCTGCCTGGAAAACTTTGATTAATATTTCACCCCTTGTTGCAGGGCTGCTGAGCGAGTGTCACCTTCCAAACTGTGTCCCGTGAAACCTTTTCTTCCAGGGACTCCGCTCTGGCAGGTGGACATGATAAATCTGTTAGGAGAATCCTCCAAAACCTCATCAGGCTAATTACAGCGTAGCCATGCAGCTCTGATGCATGTCTACGTCTGTGCCTGTGTGCACACATGTTTAGGAGGAGGTTTGGACTGAGGCCAGGTTAGCAGTGCAGGCACAAGCTTTGTAAGTAAATTGAGTCCTCAGCTTTCAAATTAGCGAGCTCTCAAGCGGAATTCGTATTACTTCCCACATGTTTATTCTGAGTCTCATGTGCTTCGAAACCTCAGGTTTTGGGCAGACCTTTGATTTAGATTCAGCAGGCCATAGTTGGTGTATCTCAGGGGAGAGAGTCTGGCTGCGATACATAACAAACACCGGCACGAAGGGTGTGAAAACCAACTTGGCTGACACACCTGGATGTAAATAGTTATGTTCCGATGAGAGCATTTCATCACTGTTGTTGTCATTAAATTGGAGGGGCAAGGTGACAAAACCTTGAATATCAACACCATGTTGTGTTTGACATCTGCAAAATGCTGACAACAAATGGGACAACATCATTAAGTCTTAATGTGTATACAATGTTTTCAGTGTTTAAGTGAGAGGAAAGTATATTTTAACACAAAAAAGGGTTGTCAAACAAATGGGTTATGTTTAACACAGAATGATTCAACCAATTATAAAATAAATGAAAATGATTTTACATTCAGACATAAAACAATGTATCCTTTATATGACAATTTGTAAAGTTAACACTAGAATAAAGGGGTTAAACCTAAAACGAACTACTTTTAAGCATTTCCTCTTTATTCAGCTAATTAAAATATAAGATTATTGTGAACTTCAAATCACAGACCTGAGACAATGTGCTAATAATGTGTTATCAGTCATAACCCGTTTGCCTCCACATACTGAATGTGACAACAGCACCAATGATACCACGAAGACATGCGTATGAGAGAAATATGAGCATATTTGTGTCATCCCACACCTTGGCGTGTATACTGCCTCATGGCACAGCTTCTTTGTCAGCTGTTGTCTTTTGTTTTCACACACCTCACACTGGTTGCAGCACCTGTCTTTCCCATTGCTCTGTGAAGACTGTGTCGAAGCATAGAGGATGTGGAAGGTGTGTGTCACCTGGGGTCCTCTGTCTGAGAGAGGCTGTCATGCCCATCACTGCCCCAGCAGGCCCGCCAATCACACACAGGCAGGCCCACGCCGAGACAAGGCCAGAGAAAACAAGCAAACAAGACAACAATCGACAACAATCTTTAAACACGCTTGTCATTCTCCTCGGAGAGATTTCCATTTCAGCTACTTAAGCGGCACATAAAAACACGACAGCCATCGCCAACGATCTCTAAACACAACTCAGGTGTTCTATCCTCCTCTGAGAGATTACAGATTTCCAGCCATTTAGTAGAGAATGAGAGGCATCTGCAGATTGAGGGGATTGGCGCAGCACGCGTTGGCGTGTCGCAGCCTGACTGGGTTGAGCGCGGTGTGGCGTGTCATTTTTGGGCGCGCTGTTGCTCAACATCAAGAGAAATCGATGGCGTCTCCACAGGGGCAGGGAGGCCTGTGGAATAGAGGAGCTTCTCAGGTCTGTTTGAACTGATTTTCTTTTCTGGGCGGTTGCCCCCTCGCTCAGCCCCCTAAGGCATCTCCCTCACAACAGGCCCTGACAGCTTGACACATTGACAGCTGCCGCTGAATGACAACTGATTTGTACAAATTTCAAGCCTTATAAATCTACCTGTCACAACAAGAGCATAAAAGAGCTCGGACCCAGCAGGTAATTCGGAAGTGGTGGGGGAAAAAGAAAAAAGGCCTGCTTCCTCCTCCTCTTCCTCACACCTGACAGCCCGATCGGAGAGGGAGGAAGAAAAGGTAGGAGGCTTAGAGTAAAAAAAAGACAATTTGGCTCTTTTTATCCTTTCCTTCTAGTATACCATCATCCTCTCCTCAGGTCCACTTTCAATAAGAACTGATGAAACCATTTTCTTACCAACAGGCGATCAATCGTCTCATTTAGAGATAAATAGAAAAGTGCAATTGTGTTTTACACCAGCATTAAAGCAGCACCACCTGCTACTCTCAGGATTATCACATCAGTCTGCTTCTCAAAGCTCTCACTGGGTAAATGAGCAGGCTCTTTTTACGGTATTTAAACAATATCCAATACTGCAGTAGCGCCCCTACCCCCCGCTCCCCCGCCGCCTTTCATCTGTTGGTAATGGCAGACCTGGCGGGCAAGGCCTATAGCTGCAATAAATCCTCCTCAGGAGTATATCTTATAGCTAGATATAAAATATGAGAGACAGGGGCAGAAGAAAATCAATAGAAGTGACAAACAGTGAAAAGGGTTTATAATTCTAAATGAGTTGTCTGCCTCATTTTTACAGGGATGATAGCTTGTCTGTCCTGGCCAGTAACAGCTATTGTGATTACTTCTCTTCAGTAAATGTATGTTTTATTATTAAGCCATCCTTTAAATGTAAAAACATTAATGTGACATGCTGCTGCCCTGTAGCTATAGCCGATAAGAACCCCATGCTTTCTGTAAACAGTCCATTAAGATAAATAGTGGAGATCTAACACTGCAGACAAACACGCTCCTTTCTACCTGTGTTTGGCTTCACTTTGGGGGAACAATGAGAGGCAGATCAGGAGATAACAGCGAAGAGGTCATCCAGCCTCTCTGTTACAACTCATCCATGCTGGGCCTGACAGGCTCTCACTGTTAAACAGGAATCACATAACTGACCAATGACACTTCTTGTGCTTGTTTATCCTGCATGTGATCGATGTTGAATTGCTATAGGCAATGACCGGGAACAGACTGCAGAGCAGGCCGTTTTATGTGAAACTGCACTGTTTGCATGCAATCTGACGGTTGGTAATATGTATTTTTGCGGACGGGCATGAGTCATTAAACTAAGATTGACTGCCACAATTATCAGAATGTCAGCGTACCACAGCACTGAGTAGATGCACATTTTTGTGGGCAGCCTGGATCATGAATCGCTCTTAAAGCGGCTGTAGGAACAACTCCCTGCTTTTCCTAAACTCACCCACTTTCTCTTTCAATGTTGTGGAACTGCCTGCTAAACCTCTCCTATTTGCAAGTAGGCAAAACACTCTAATCCTCCATTTGTGTGTATTCATCCTTGTCCTAAATGTGCCCTTCCGCACTCTAACCCTCAAAGACCCTTCCCTTCATGCAGCCACCGACCCTGCTGTTTGATTAAGACTTAGCCCACTGCTTTATCCCTGGACAGGACCCCGGCTGGGCCAAAAAGCACGAGTTAAGCAAAGGGATTATCAGTGCTACTCCCATCGAGGCAGTCAAACTGTCACACAGATCAAAGCGGTTCCCAGCTGACCCTCAGTCATTTAAGGCAGGTGTCCTCTCATGTTGTAATGCCGCGACAAGTGCACAAAGTCATCTATTGAAACAGGTACGGCGAGATTGTTTGCCTGCCATGACTGGAATCGCTGCCGTACATAATACGAGGATTTGATTCCAATAGGTCAGGTTGAATGAAGTTACATAGGATTGTTATGTATCCCTCATTACACTTTTGCATCAGCAGGAATCCATGTGTCTTTCTTTTTATTATCACACTCACAGAATATAACAATCATTATTTTAAACTTCACATCAAATTGAAATTTCCTGTATTAAAAATGCCTGTATAAGAAATGTCTGTATACTGCTGAATATGTATTTGTAATTCATGATATCATAGTGCTTTAGGAGGGTACCAGTAAATATTGGTCTTTGTGGCATATTTTATTTTACTAATATGTTATTTATTGTAGATTATCCATTGAAAAAAATATCACTGGTAAATGAAAAATATGTATAATTCTCTTTCATTTACAAAGGATTTTTTTCAAACATATTGCTATATGTTTTTGACAGCTGTGAAACAAACCAGCTATAGAGCAACAGTCAGATGGTTTTACTGCGGGTTCACAGTTGATGACAAGGGTCCTGTTATGTCTTGATAATTTGGGAGCATTGGCATGACAAGCATCGGTGCCGTAAATAAGTGAACACAGACTCTGGTGTGACACTGCTCCAAAGGGAAGACAGCCAAAACCCAACATGTCCCTCAAGACCTCCCAAATAAAGCTGGTGAAAATCACTTCTCTCAGCACCCCAAAACAACTGGGTGGGAAAGTAGAGGAGAGCAACAAATAAATGAGAAGCACATGATATAATGAAAGACTGTCAAATGAAATTAAATAAGCCAACCGGAAAGATAAAAAGAAGGGGCGATAGCTTGTCCAATAGTCACACAATCATGAAAGGCTTTGACTGGTTCTTATTATGGCATCTGAAGCCCAGCTGGCCTTGCATCCAGCAGGTCGGCTGCAGTTCAGCTGAGGGTCTTGTGGTCCGGGGTGTGGGGTGGGGGAGGGACTTGGCTTTAGGAGGAGGAGTTGGGTCAAAGGGATGACGGATGGGCCTAGGGTTGAATGCCAAAACCATAAATCCAACCTCAGCCTGACCCCAAGTTCCTATAAAGTTTATTTACATTTTCACATTGCGTACACCTCTAAAACGTCTATGTTTAGACATTTCAAAGCAGCATGACATGCCCATTTATCTTGCTACCAAGCGCTCAGAAGACAGGGAGCTGGGACCAGTTTATCCCACCCTGACCTGACGGACTGTCAGCTCATATCCTCCCCTGTTCAAGGTTCACTCAAAGGATCTTTTATTAATTGCAGGTTTGTGTAGGGAGTTTCTATTTATAATACCTGGCATAGGCCTTAGCAGCTCACCTGCTGGGCTGAGTATGCTTTGAGGTATTGAGGGGCTTTTAACCTTCTTCACATTGTGTTTGAAATCTTTACCACATGTTATTCCCACACTCGTTCACTAATGTGTATTTGCATTGATTTAGGCCTTTATTTAAAGATTGAATACGATTTATGGAAGACATTGGCAGTAAAGCGCTAACCGCAGTTCCAGGTTTCCTACTGTGAGGTGTCAGGTCGTGTCTATTTACACTTCTCATTCCCTTTAATGATTTTCATTCAGAAATCAGTTTAGTGTTTACTCTCATCAGTCCTGCTTACAATGATGTCTGGCAACTTCAACATCAAACTGCTCAACTGTAATTAGCAGTAGCAAGAATTCACTGTTTTACTGCCAAATCGCAAAACATAACAAAACCTCACCACGCCAAAAGGTCTCACACGCTTTTAACTCTTTTCTTCTGTTTGTGAAAAGCGAGATAAATAAATAACTAAAGGCAACATCCTGCCGTTTCACTTTCCTGCAGCCCCCATACATTGCTCTTTTTGATTTGAGCGCCTGTTGAGAAACCTTGTTTGGACAGCCATGGGGTGGAGCTGCCAGGCTTATAAGTCTGCCACAGAACACAGGCGCACACAGGGCAGCCCACAGGGGTCCTCTCATCTTTGGAGGGAGGGGATTCTACCACCTTAGCGGGTGAGAAAGGCACAGTATTATTACACCCCATCAAGGAAACTCCAGCTGACAATAAATCCCCGAGTGCTTTACAGTGCAGACAGTGAGCATGGAAGAGTGCCACTGGGAGCGAGAGGGGAGGAGGGAGAGGAGGGAACGAGATGGGAGGAGGGAGAGGAGGGAAGGAGATGAGGGGAGGGAAGGGGGAAGAGGACTATCCCTCAAAAGGCCATAAAGCCTTCAGGCTGTCATTCAGGGCAAGCACCATGGCAACGGAGGAGTGTTTGGAAATCCTTATTTTAAGTTGAAAGAGATCCGGCGCACACTTGATCGGTCACAATTATTACATTCCTTTTAAGGCTAATAAATGTCGGAATTCACGAGGCAATTATGAACAAAAATACTCTGTTACATGTTTTTATTTGTTTTTCATAAGCTCCACTGGATGCATCCTGTCTTGCAAAGAGTGTGTTAACATGTGCACAGTATTCTATGACCAATAACTTCATTCTACTTTTAAAGAAAGTGACAGTGGAAAACAATGTACGGGCAGTTGGCAGCAGGCAAAACCATTACTCGAAGAGTGTTCTGTCAGAAAAATCTGCCAAGAGCTAAAAGAAAAATACACATATAAAATAATCGCTGATGATTCTGGGCTGGTTCTGCGGTGGAGACAGCGCAGTATGGCCTTGTGTGAGAAAACAGGGAACATGCCTAAGTTATTACTGCAGGAAGGCAATCTGTCAAAGCCAGGCTGTTCTGGCATAGCCAATACCACTGGTGAGATCAGAGAGTCAGATTCTGCTTGCAATTACTGCTAAAGGACCTTGGATGCAGGCAGCCTGCTATCAATTATTTCCCTGGCCCTAGACACTTGGAGCTGTCAAAGCCCTACTGTCTTCTGTTTTGTAACAGAGGGCCCTCTGAGGCTCGGAGGAAGCATAGCCTCTCTTCGACAGCAAGGAAAGATAGTTTGTGTCATTAAGTGGGGCTATTATGGATTCACACATACTTCAGAGTATGTTTTTCTCCTACTTTTTTTGCTCTTTCCAATCTGTTACTGTACCATACCATGGTGTCCCCGCCTGTATCTGTTTCTCTCTCACTCGCCCCATGATGAGTGGATTAAACTAAAAAGAGAAGACAGACTATGAGGAGAAGTGTTCTGGCTGACAGCTCTGACCCGAGTATTTATGGTGAGTCTCTTGGCTCTGATATTCACCCTGGATACTTTATTGCACTGCACACGGCCTCTCACTGGGTACAGATCTCCTGTGTTCAATATGTCCATGTTAATAATGAAACTGGTACTGGGACCAACTGTATCCAAAAATGTATAACTCAAAATGTAAATACTTTTTTAATGTGTTTACTTTACCTTATTTTACACAATTAAAATATATAATATGTTTATTTCCCTTGTCTATATTTCCAATTATCCCTAAATCATAATGATGAGGCAATTTAGGAATTGCCTAATATGATCTAAATGAAATTTACATATGCCCCATTGAGCCACTTATCTGACTACATTTTGTTGTGCATCCTTCCTTCCTTGTGGAATAAAGGATAGACGGGGATAGATTAATCATTCTTCCACAGGATGACATTACTTTGGCCCACTCAGCCCCGAGCCATCCCCCAGGGCAAGCCCCTGGATCATCGGAGACCGGAGCTTTGGCACAAAACGACAGATTCGCCCCCCACAGCCCCTGCCAAGTTTCAGGACCTTATCACCGAAAATTACATTCTTATGGTAAGCAAATGTGCTCAATAGCAATAATGCAGTTGCCAGTTGCATGAAACTGTCAAGGAAAGGAGGAAAGGTCATTTGCTGTGCGAAGTCAGCGAGTGAAATATGGCACGTACAGTGTGTTTATGGGCGAGTGTAAAAGTGTACTCACATGCACCTAGCTAGAATAACTGGGGTTCAAGGGATGATAGCAAGGTTATTGTCATCTAAGCGGCTCAAGGTCAGCTGCCATCATCAGCACAGGTATTATCTCCTCACAGAGACAGCTAATATACTGCAGCTTTGTCCTTGAAATGAAAACGCAGTCAAGAGATGGTCAAGCCGTTATTTCTTTGCTGAGATGAAATTGGACTGATTACTTTTCCATGTGTATCTTCCATAGTGTGAAAGAAATGTGGTTGAATAAATGATATGATCTCCTTAGTGGAAAAAAAGACCTTGATAGCATAAGGTTAAGACTAAGAATGGCATTCTCTTTTTCAAATTCTCCCATCAAAAAAAGATTGTATGCTGCAAGTGGCCGGAAAGGATAGAGAGAGCTCTTACTTTTTTGTGCACCTGTTTCTCAAAAGTGTCCTGCCTGCCGCTGCTTTTTAGGCAAACCTTGGGTTGGTGGTCATGGGACAGAAACAATGTCAAACAAATAGATAGAAGACCAAATACATAATGGAAAGCAAATTCTAGTAAACCATAAAATGGCAGCTACTTTGGTGTTATGGTGTCTAGAATATTGGCGTAAAAGCAACAAAACTCAGACCCAGCAATAACTTTTATAAGAAGCATTTTGATGAAGTGCTTTCCTGCCAGAGAAAATTGCTACATGATCGCACAAATTGTAATGGGTTGGTTAAATGTTAATGTGTTATCAGCCTTTCAGATTAAGACAATACAAGTGGAAAAGCTTAACAAGATGCTTCATGGATTTAATGGCTGATCAGGTCCATTGTTTCTCTCATCTTTGTCAAAGGGTCAATGAAAATGTATAGCATTGCAAACTTCTCTCACTAAAGTCTTCTGCTTCACAACTCTCAAGAAGGAATATATATAAGAAGTCAAATGAGCTGAATCAAGTCTTTCTACAGTATATCCAAACAAATCTTCAGTCAATTTCATTATCCTCTTGGAATAAGATGCCAAAAGACCCTAACAATAGCAACAATTGATGTTGACAAAACTCTGTGAGAGGATTGTCAGTCATTGAACAGGTAAGAAGGATTCATTTCCACCTCCTTGATTGATACCAAATATTTGTTTTCGTAAGGAAATTAAACTGTTGCTTTCAAGCCAGTGAGCTCCCTTATCTCTCTTTTCTTCAGTAGGTTTAGTCATGCATGGAAAAGGTGCTCAGAAGTTTCCGAATACACTCGGGGATTTTAGGAGGAACTCACTCTGTCACAACCTTTTGTGAAGGGTTTACAGCTTAAAACCGTTGCCCTATACACCGGTGACCCCTTTTCCCCTCGACTCAAAAGTTTCTCCAAACATCAAACTTGGGATTATCTTTTGATTTCCTTTTAGGTGAAAAGAGTTCTTAAGTCCACAGCTGTGGGGTCTGACAGACAAAGGGGGGAGGAGGAGTGACTGCTAAGTCACCATATTTATCATGACTGGGTTACCTCTCCTGTCGGAACCTTTTTTCTTCCACATGCTAATTGGCAATATCTTCCAACACTTCTCCAAACCTCCTTTATCAAACCCCTCATCCACCTGGCAACACGCCATTTTTTTAAAACCCGCTTTCCCTTTTCTCTTCCCTCTCCCCCCCTCTTTTGCCCGCTTACCCCCATACAGAACCCCTCTCCCCGGCTCGAGGCTGTTCCTCTCTGGAGGGAAGCAAGGTCTGTCAAATCAAGTCAAAGGCTTATTAGCATGCTAATCCACAATAATAGCACACGATCTTCAGTGCTATATTTGTCACTTCACCTATAGGTCGAATCAGACATATCAGGAGGTGTTAATAACCTATAACCACATTTAACTGCTTTGCTTTAAAGCTACTTTGCATAATAACTAAGACACACACACCAAATCTAATCATGAGGTGAATTATTTAAAAGATAATGCTCCTGAAATGCTCGAAGAAAATGCATGTTCTTTAAGGATCATTTCAGAGGCTGGTATCTGGAAATACAAATGAATCAATGGCAAGCCTACGGAAAGACATAAGGGTCAAATGAAGAGAGGAGAAATAGTGTTTCTCACACCAAAGCCCAGGGAGGCTCTTTAATGAAAGTCTCAGTCTTACGCTTAAGGCCATAACTATATCCACATCTGTAGCACCATAATCCAAAAAAAGGCCATCTTAACTGGCATCAAGATGAGTAAAAAAAATAAAAGTGGTTGCAGACAAAACATTTGATGTATGATGTGCTTGACATGAGTGATTTGGAAGAAACGGCCAAAATCAAATAATTAAACTTACCAACCCTGACTTCAAAATACTTATAAATCATTGTATGCCAATTGAATGTTGTTTTAAAAATGAATTGACTTAAGTAATGAATAGCCAGTACAGTACATTCTCTGTGCCACAGTGACCGAGATTGTGATGATGGCATCAACATTACTCAACCGCCAGCTCATCTCCTCATATGATAAACATTTCATGCATCCCAATTCATCATCTATTTTCTGAAACACTGACACAGATATGATGAGAAATATAGTGCAATGTATCTGGCATCAGCGTTAACTTAAAAAAAAAAAAGACTTCTCCTGTTTCTCAGGGAGCGGCTGGCATGGCTCGCACATAGGGAGATCAGAGAACATGGCCGCTGTGGTTCGCCTGCTACCATCAATCAGACCCCAAATGGCTTCCCTGACATCACCACTACTCATTTTCCAGCCTGCCTTATGTGGCTACCATCTTGAAAGGAAACTTAGAGAACAAAAATTGGTGAAGAGGAAAGGTGATTTTTGATATAAGAGGGAGGGTTGGCTGAAAACTCTGCCAAACATTCTCCTAACAATAGGTTTCCAAACACATCATCTGGAGAGGTGGGCTGTAGATGCAGTCCAGGTGCACGCCAGCAGTGAGTGAGTTCTCTTGTCAATATCTATGTTTGAAATTTCTGACACATGCTCACCCCTACCTTACCCCTCCGCTGCTAATGCCGTCCACCCTCGACACACTCCTCTCCATATCTTTACCCGTCTCTCCTTTCCCTCCCCCTCCACCCCTCCCGTTCCTTGCGTGTGCAGAGGCAAGAGTCAAATTTACAACAACTGTCAAAGTCAGGGATGACAGATAAATTAATCTTCTCTTCATGAGTTTACATCCCCGGCATCTGGGCTGCTGATCTGGCCCCTAACAAGCGCAGGGTCTCAGCGAGCTGTCTTTTAGAGCTGATGTTTTCATGGCCGGAGATGAATTACCCTGTCAAGAGAATCTATTTATACAGCAGTTAGAGGGTGGGGCTCTGGATGCAGGACAGCGTGATTTCATGGGTTAGGGTCCCCTTGAAGCATCTCTTAAATCTGGTTCTGTCAGACACACATCAGCACCAGGTCCATTTTTGGAGAAATGTTTGTTATAGATTTTCTTCACAGACGCAGACTTATTGTTTTCATCAGACTGACTGATTTCCGGCTGTCTCAAACTTTAAGCATTCCTCCCTACACATGCTCTTTAATAGTGGCTCCATTAGGGTAATTGCATTACTGTAGAGTTTAAAAGCATATAGAGCAAATGTAAATTCATATTCATCATCCCAAAGTCAGACAGGAGATGGAGTACAGGGGATGGAGTTGCCCCTGTGGATCACAGACCCATTATCCAACTCAAACAAATCCAGTGGATGTAAATGCACTAAGTCCCACCGGCACTAAATTAGTCTTAACTGACGGACAGTTACATTTTCAAAAGGCATGAGAGCTTTTTCATTTACTGGGTACATTTATGGAATACACTGTTCGGGGGCCTATTTTAGTTATCAATATGAAATCATCTATATCGTGAATACAGGGCATACAATGAAGTGTTAATTATATATATGTATATATTTTTGGTTTTTATTTAACCAAAAGCAGGTTCCAATTCCTTCTGAACATAACATTTAAGGACTTTTCAATGAATACTCAGGCCAAATTCCCTCGAATTCAAGGACCCTTCATGACACAGTTTAAGATACTGATCAAGGTTTATAACTGTTACAATAGTGACAATATTGATAGAACTATAGCAGGCTTTACAGAAGAACTGCAATGTCCAATTTTGCGCAGGTCTTGATTTAAAACATACACTCAAGGATTCAAGGATCTCAAAGACGCTTGTGATAATATAGTCAGTCATGGCATTTGTTTTGGCAAAATTACAACATACACTTCAGAGTAAATACTTAAAGTGAATTCCCTGTATTATTAAGTATAGGGCTTTAAAATTACTTGAATAAACTTTTTCTTTAAAAAAATGCACTAAACATGATTGAAACATATTTTTCTAGGACTTTATATTTTATTCCAGTACCGTGGTTAGCCAGTGAAACAATTTAACTGCAAATGTGCATTTTGTCCTCAATTCCTTCCCTACTTAGTACATCCATTTACTAAACCCTATTGTTTTATCTAATCAGTAACAGGTCAACTTCTCAGACCTTTTCCAGTAGGTGTTACATTCAAAAATCATTGTGTCCTCAGTGGATGACTGAGGGGATGAAGTAGCAGGTAATGAGAATGCCCATTGTGTTATTATGGTCAATAAAAAAAATGGCTAACTACAAGATGAAACCCTCAATGGTTTCCTTTCACTTGCAGCACAATGGTGCTCAGCATCTGTGCTTAAACTGTCACATGGCCTACAATACATAAAAAGGGACAGTGTTTGTCTGCATTTGACTTGAAAACCTGCAATCGTGAAACTGGGGCTACAAATGTGTAACTTGTTCCTGAAAGTGCTGATGACTTTCCTGTTTCTCTCCCTTTGCCTCTCTCGCTCTCTCACTCCCTCTGTCCCTCTTTCTCATTCATCTTAAAATGGATTGCTCTGTCACCTGGACTAACACTTTACTGAGAGCAGCCATCAATACTTTTTGTCAAAAACTGCAGGCTGCGCCAGACATGTCATCAATCACCATTTACATAAAACAAAGAGCTTTCTATGACTGCCAGTCAGAGGCAGGACTGCTCTGACATTGCTGAAGATAAAAGGAGCTGTTTCATAGGTCCATAGAGACACTGACTGCACTGCAGGCCTACATGTGTTGTCAATCTCAAACCAATTGCTATAGGTTTTCAAATAGCAAGCAATAAATCAATGAACCGGAGCTATTTGATCTCATCCAGAAGACTCAAGGTGAACCTACAGCTTTAAAGAAGCTCTAACTGAATAGACGGGTTCATGTTAAAATGGATGAAAAAAATAAATGTAATGTAGTAATGTAAGTTATGACCGAGAGACATAATACAACTGTAAAATGTGATTGCTTCACCAGCATCTGCGCCATGTCAATGTCCACCTGCGTTTGGACAAGTTCAAAAGTCAAGAGATATGAACGGCATAAACCTCCCATCAATCCCCCGCAGACAAAAAGAAGCCAGCACTGATATGAAACACACAGTGGGCTGGCTAATACATTCACAGTTTCTGACACTAGGAGGAAAGCAAGATTTCATATCATTTATTTAACAGAAGAAATATGGTAATCTTACTTATAATTGTTCCCAGTCCAATCCATATTTTCCAGACAAATAAAGTAAGCAGACTAAAGATTTCCAGATAATCTATTCAGCCGATGTGGTTTGTTATTTTGGAAATAATGTATTGCATAAACACTAAGACGAGATTCACTAGAAACTAACAAGATTTCTTCTGTTTTCTTCTCACCTAAGGTTTAGCAAAGACGCACACATGCAAGCCATGTGAGTGTGCATGCATAAATACACGTGCACGCACACAAAGAATTCAATTTGGAAACCATCATTGGAGCGCAGAGGAGAACTGGAAAGTCATATTGCTATAATGCACAGATTATCAATCATTCTGACATTTTATTGGCTTTATCACTGTACATACCATTAAAATGATGTCTGGCCCAGATTGTCAGGGGGCAAACATTAAACAGGCCAGGATTAAAATGCAGATCCAAAACACCTTCCCCTCTGCTGCTGAAATTGCACAGGACTAGGCGGCTGACTTTGGATGTGCTGTCAGCGGAGACATCGCATCAACACGGAGCTCGGCTGACGTGTAGATAGATAGTGTCACACTCAGGAAATGCAGAGGCTTTCCCTCTATTTATCACATGCTGTAGTCAGTCAATGCACTAAAAGAGTGATAACAAATGAGGGGAAGAAACATCTATTAATCTCCCCTTGCACTCCTAATCAGACATCATTGGCAAACTCCTTTGCACTAGAATGACATGCGGCTAGCCTACTGCTCATGAAGGAACATATTAATAACAACACTTGTGCTATTAAAAGTAATTTCGGTGGCTCTGAGAAAGTGGGAAAAGCAAATATCCATATTTCAAAAGGTCTTGACAGTTAAAAGGTTGTTAATGGGCATTTAAATGCTAGTGCTGCTGCCAAGCTGGCAAAGACAGTCATAAAGCAAAAGAACGTCTCCTCTCTTTTAAAAGCTTTATTCAAAGCCATGTAAAGCAAGCACATATACCACTGTATCGCCTGTGTGCAACAAAGGCAACGTTTTCCATATATTCTTCATATACCTTGACTTGAAGTTGTATAGCCATAAAACAGCTCTGTTTTCTGTCTTTCATTAAAAATGTAAGCTTCCTTTTTGGGAGAATGTTGATAACAGATACATTCTGAAAATGAATGGTAGAAATATAATTAGGAGCAAGCCTAGTGCGCAATGACAGTTTGAGGATTAACATGCACTTAAGATACCAGTTTATGTCTCATTTCTACTGTAACATTATTAAATAGTAATGGACTAAAATGTTCCTATTGCAATTCATATGTCTTCATCCAAGTCCAACAATTTTGGAGCAATTCATCCTAGGCTAAATATAGGAAACCATGGCCAGAATGTTGAGTTTTCCTCAAGATTTAAGAAGACAAGTGTTGTGCATGCACAGGGTGACCTTACACTAAAAGAAAATGTCAGGGAACAATCTGTGACAGATATGATGATTGTTTGACTTTGTTAGCTGTCGAAGTCATATGATAAGAAGAAATTGGCACAGTTGTTACTGTCACAAGAGAGTTTTTACTGTAGTAGCAGGGGAGGAATACTGTAGCTGCAGGACTCAGTGCAATTTCAGGATTTTATTTGCAGGTAAATGTATAGTCATGGGGCTTCATGATACATACAGTATATAGAGGTTCTGCTGAGGTTGCATAATTCAGCTCCATTCCCATTTTTTATATATATATTTTTCCCCGAAAACATAGTCTCATTGCTCCTATGTTATGTTAATGCAGGACATTTGAATCTGACTAATAAACTATTGAATCAATATAATATTAAACCAATGTATTCGACAAGTTTGATTGCACTGCTACTTCTTTATGTGAAAATATTTCCGGTCTCTGTGGTAGGATTCGCTGTCGGCATGTGAAATGAAAATAAAATATCTGAAGTGATAAGCACTGTTAAAACTTTTTGAATAGATTGACAGTACATCCAATGTTTTGACGGACAAACAGAAGTCTGACTATGAAATTCTCCTGACTATGAATGCCTCCTTGTGCTCTAGATTAAAAGGGAATATAACGGTCTAAACCAGAGGTCTCATGACTCAACACAAGATTTTTCTATCTACGTCATTTCCTTATTAGTGCTAGCCCCAACTACAGAACACTCAGTCCAGAAAAGGTTTTACTTTATGAGGTCAAATTCATATCAAAGATTTCACTTTATGAAGTCAAACTAATTTCAAACAATATTCGGTGTTATGTGTGGGATTTAACTCAATGCAAGTGATTTATGTCTTTACAACATCCTGAATGAACTATTATCACTTCATCAGTGTTACACAATATGGGAAATAAATGTTGAGATAATTGTAGGATATAGTAATGATCATGTGCTAGCATCCCTAATGAACTTTCACAGCGTATAAGCAAAAGACGGCCTCTCTCTGAGAACTGTATCGAGGAACAGACTACTCTTGTACAGGAACTTTGACGCCTGTCACAAAAGGCTTGAGACAGCACTGTTCCTCTCATTAATCTCCCAACAGAGGAAATGACTAGACTGACTGGGCTCGACATTTTTTTTGTTCCCCCATAAAGAGAAACACAGAAGAGCTTGGAATGAGACTCCACACATTATGAAAGCTATTATCTTCAGCTGCCAGTCTTGGCGAGAGAGAGAGAAAGCTGGTAATCCAAAACTAATAGGCAGAATGAGAGGTGCAAAAAAGTAGGGGACTGGGTCAGATCATCTCTCTCTCTCTCTCTTTCTTTCCAATTACTGACAGACAGTTGAGAATATGAAATGAGACTGTGGAATGAGGAAATATTCATATTTTCTCTGCATGGTATTAAACCCTGACAAAGTAAAAGAAAATTGATGGTGGTTTCAATTTTGACAATTTATCAAATCTGACAAGATATTAAACTGATTTCAAAACACAGACTGTCTGTATCATTGCCAGGACAAAATAGGATGTTCTCATCTTGGGTCATAAAAAAAGATTTATTACTAAAAAGAGACAAATTGACATTTTCAAAATGACTGTTCCAATCCCTTCCTTTCATCAAATTATCAGGCTAACAGCAGAGCCCGATGTTTACAACAAGACTCAACTGGCACCGATCCTCAGACACCAAACCAGTGAAAATAGCAGGCATGACATAACTCAAACAACTTGATCTGCAGTCAATCACTGCATTCAAAATCCTTTCAAATCCTCGATGACTGCAGGACACTCATCTACTGCACACATCCATCATCAGAGAGTTTGCCAGAAGGTCATTGATGGTTCCAATAAAAGACTATCCAACATACAGAAGAAGAATATCAATAGATATGACCACAGCACAATATAGAGGCTGTATTTTGCATTGTTAAAATGCTTTGAGAAATACACTTAGTTATAGGATCTTCTAATTAGGCCATATTACTATCATGATATGAATGACAAATTGTATACGTTTATTTATGCAGTCGTTTAATATAAATGTATACATGTATACTCACATTTGTGACGCTCTCTGAATATATTTTGCACAATTCTGCACAGCCCTCTTTAAAATATAATACACTGTAGTTTGTCATATATTATCATATATTCATTGTCCTCAGTTTGTTTTTTTTGTTGGTTCTTTTGTATATTTAAATCTAAATTTGGTGTAAATACTTAAAACTTATTATTTTGTAATGCTAAATAGTTTCTTTAAAATATGTTTTTTTATTATTATCGTGATTTCTTTACCTACTCTTACAACTTATTTTCTTAGATTGTTTATGTTTGCACCACCATACATCAAAGCAAATTCCTTGTTTGGTTAAATGTACCTGGCAATAAACTTGAATCTGATTCTATGTATGAATTCTTACCCTAGACTGTATGGTTCTTTCCAAGATCTCATCTATTTTCAGCTCAAATAATGGACAAAAACCACACACTTGGTCACACAAACCTTTCTTTTTTGCTTCCGGATATTCTTTTAAATTCTGGGTACCTCGAGCATCCTCCACTGGCTCCACCACTTCAAAAACACACCTCATGAAAAAATCAGGAGGCCTGTCTGACATGTGTCCCCGTGCCCTGATGGCATGCCAACACCAAAGACCAGCATTGATTTTCTGTAACGCGGGGTCGGATTAGCCCTCTACAGGGATTAGCTGCCTGTGCAAGGCCTCGGGGTTCGCTATAAAACTAATAATTAATTTAAACAGCCGGGCCCATGGAAGGATACACTCACTACACGTTCGCAGCATGAGGCGGGGAGTATGACTGACGGACTGTCTGGCACTCTGTGAAAAGAACAGCTGAGCGTATTTATAGGACTACTGTATAATCACCTTGCTTTTGATGATTACCTTCTTAGTTGCACTGTGATAGTTTATGCTACAGATTAATATGTTATAAGAAGTATTTAACCATTAGGCTTAGTTTAATAACTATAGCTGCATGGTCTCATTAGCAGCCGACTAAGACTGGTAGGGAGGTGTTCGGCTGATAAGATCAAGCTGTCATCAACACGCTCACACAGTTATGAAATCATAACACAAGGTCATAAAGATACAGTATGTACTCAAGTATAACCATACATGTCTGAAATAGACAGCAGCCAAGGTGTTATTTGCAGGTTGTGTGGTGACAACAGGCAAACAAAGGCAGAAAGTGTCTCTATGCTAATAAAAGTCTAAGTGACTCTAAGATGATTGTGTATCAACACTGTCACCTACTAATTCATTGATTCTTTCATACAATATACTATCATTTTAAGTCACAATATGAAGAGAAAAAAAGTGGGATTTACATTGGGACTATGATATAAGAGGGGCTATAAGAAATTGTCCAAATTAAAAGGATTTATGAAACAAAATGGTTCATATGAAAACAATTGAAGCAGTTTCCCCTTTGGGCAAATAACATAAAATACTAAATAAAGAAAGAAAAACAGTTGCATTTCCTCCACGACAGGTGTATAGCTATTGGCCCTCAACTTCATAATGAAAACATTGCTACTAAATAAGGCCTTTTATTTATTCAAAACACAAAGAAAATCGACATTATTTTATTGAGTTTCTACTCACACCCCCATATTTTGAGCTGATCTCAGTTTATTGTGAATGGAGGAAAAACAATAATATTTGATATATGTTTATCAGGGTCAAACATGACTGACATTATTTTAAGAACTGACATATCCTCAGATAAACTGGTGTGGCACCTTTTAACCTATATTTATTCAAACAAAAAAGGAATGATTTTTGACATATTAAGAAAATATTCCTTTGAATGCAGCACATGCTCCTTTGCAATGGTGTTCTTTGTTTACAGTTATTTAAACAAATGCATTCAATAGTTGTGTAATAAGAATGGACATTTAAACGCCTCTATACAGTAGGTGTATACTGTATGTTTATATTTAAAACTCCCTCAAAAAACAAGCCTAAAGCTGTATGAATAAACTATCCGAGGACAGATGGGTATTTAACTTGAAGTGAAACCCAAACAATGAAATCCATGGTTATCATTCCCCTTTCTTTTACCTAGCTGGCAATAAGGGTTTCTATAGTAAGAGCAGGTAAAGGGATTTCTCCTTCTCTTCTAAAGACTTTGATCTGACTGACACACAAACGGCCCTCAGATCACAAGTCTGCAGACCCTGTTGGGCCTCTCTGGCTGGTCGGCTTGTACATACACTTCGTCCCTATGAGGATTCCTCACCCTCCTCCCATATCCCTTCGTCTTTCCCTTTATCCCTTCTTCTTCCACCTCCTCTGCCTCCTCCTTCTCCTCCTCTTCCTCTTCTGTTTGGTGTTTTGAAACATCTGAGTACAGACATGTTCTGAGCTTTGGAGGACCCAGGGGCCCGAGATCCAGACAGAGGGAGAAAATAAAGAAACTCTACAGTGCCCAAGGTGCAAAAGCTATCTCACCATTATCACTGGGGAGAAACTCTTAAGCATCACCAAATGTCTGGACAGACAGAAGAGATCAGAAGACTGTTTGGTCGGTTGTTCACATAATCAAACTGTCAGCGAATGGTGCATTCGGCAGCTCACAGTGGAATCACTATGATTTGAGTCAATGCATTTACCCTAATGGAGAGACAGTGTTTTATGATGGAAAACAGAATAAGAATATAGTTCTTCACAGACTGCAGGCTCAAAAATGGAAGGGTTGTTCCTTGTACTTTTCCAGCACAGACGTGTCAGCAGCATGGACATGAAACATGCTGTCACTGTTTCTTATCTCAATATGTCCCTGGGTGGAAAAGTGAGGCAACAGCTTACTGATGTCTTGCAGCCTGCCTGACCATTAAAACATATTTCCATGCTGATGGATGTCAGATGTAGCCTAAAAAATAATTCATAGCTCACCCTTGATTTCTGAGATCATTCCCAACTACAGTTTTCAAAACTTATTTTTCATTCTTCACAAATGGAAAAAGCAAATGTAGACTATAAACAAGTGAAAAATGATTGAGAAAGGGGAGAAGAAGAGGGCAACGGGGTAAGAGCACAGGGGCTGTTATCTCCCACAAATGATCCTGTCTGACCAATATCAAGTTCTTGGAATGGTGGTTTGGAAGGACAGTCAGCGTTTATAAGTGAAAGCTGTGAAAGACGTGAGTAGGTTTATCTGAAATGGAAACAGGAAATGAGTTACAGCTGTGCTGAGAATGTGGCACAGCTGTCCAGGGCCAGAGATGGTTTAAGCATTCTACAGGAGCGCAGAAAAAAAAACATGGACTCATCTACGAAGGCCGTTAGGGGGCTGAATTTGAAGGGCAAGCCAATAAAATGGCCCACATGTACTGTACTTTCAAAAATGGCAAACGATGATTAAACCTGGTTCAAATCATAGAGGTTAGGAAAAAAAAACATATTATTCCCCAAGTCTTCACCAAGATGTAACGGCAAATTCTTTTAATAATCACGAGGCCTTCAAAAACTGTTATCTCTAATAACAGCTTCCAACTGCATTTTATGGTCATAGGATTTATTCATCAACTGACAACATTAATCATGAAGCCCTCTTAAAAAATCATCCCCTAAAATTCAAAACATGGCAAGAACTGCAATCATCCTCTAAAATCTTGGCATGAGTACACCCGTGTATCTGTCTTCACTTTTCACCCCTGGGCTTTCTAGAAAAGGCTGTGAGAGATTGAAAGCCATGAAGCGACCAAAACTGCCTGGACCATACTAAGGAAGCTCCTTTGTTCCTCTTCCAAAACGGGCTCCAAACCTTTTTTTTTTCAAATTGGGTCCCAGCCAAGGGAAGTAGAAGTATGGCTGCCCCTCTCCAAGCTCTGTTCTAATATGTTCCATGCCTTCCAGTTGCTTACATCATCAATCTGGGAGATGGCTAAGTGTGATGGGGTGAACATAAACAGAGCTTGAGCTATGGGCTAAAATAGACACAGGTTTTGTCTCAAAGAAAACTTGGCGCCCCTTTTCCTTTTATTTATTTGGGAAGAAAATGCTCATACGGAGAGGTCCTAATCGCTGGCTGGCATCCTGAATGACATTGCATGTATTACCTACTTAAGAACCAGTGCCGCAGAGAGAGAATTGAAGGAAATGCAACAGTCTACAATATCCAAAATTCACCTACCTAATCAACTTCAAGCAGCAAGCTTGTTATTGACATCCGAGTGCCAGTCCTAATCATCTCCCTTTTAATGCTTTAAAATGCACACCCTCATGTCAAAACCTGAGTACACATTAACTCTCCCCAAATCGTCTACTTACTAAACATGTCACTGATTAATTATACATCTGACATGTTTCCCCCTCTCATATGTACATGTTGCCTCTGCAGAATGTGTGTATAACAGTTGTAACGTATTTAATAAGTGCATGTTTAAATATGTACGAGAGTCAAGATCTTAGCCAGTTCACGCAGTGTACAGTAGATGTTTACGCAATATCAAAAGACTCTGCTGTGCTTATCAAAATGAGTAAGACATATGGATGGTTTGTTTTTCACTTGCCAAAATAGTAAAGGGGAGTTTGTCCACTTGGGCCCCATCAGGTCAAATCATAAAGATCTATCACTGGCTTTGCACTCTGCTAAAACGCTAAGGAAACATATTGTAGATTTTAAGACCCTTTTTATTCAGCCAGACTGTGTACTAAAACTAATTGGATTTCTGTCAATGGAAAAAATATATCCCTGGGACAGCTTTGAACTCAATAGCTCTGCCTATCCAACTGCACATGAGGGAGTGAGACCTTGCCACATGCCAAGCACCAGGGAGGAAAATGAAATTGGTGGTCAACATAAAATATTAAAATAGCATGGTATCGAATTTTTGAAAAATGATGTCAGGGCGGCTCATTATGGCCAGCAAGGCAGTGAATTAAACTATATTTAGTGGGTGATAATTGAAATCATAGCTGTAGTCATTACCACTGACAAGTTTCTAAATAATACCCAATAAATCCCCTCTTTTTAGCAAAGTCCCTGTGACAGCTGGCAGTGCTGAAACATATAAAGTAGAGAAACAGAATCTCTTTCCCTTTCTTTCCTCTCTCCCTTCCTCCCCCCCAAACTCTTCTTTCTTTCTCTCTTAGAGCCAATAAAATGTCAGCTTTTATTCTCCTCCTCCAACGTGTTGGCTAGATGTCAGCAGACCCTTCTAAAGCTCTGCCACTGCAAGCTGAAGGCCTGTAAATCTCTGTGTCAGTGGCACGCCATCCGTCTTGGGATATACAATAAAAAATGTGACGCAGTCATAAAAGGAATGGCATCGCTGCCCAGTATATATAATGTGAACAAAAGGAACATAAAGATGTTCCATTCCATTCAGAATCCGAAACCACAAGATGGCCTTATATTGAAGGAGAGAGGAGGAAGTGGCTTGCCCTGGAAGGCTGATAGCAGCTCCTGACAGTGATTAACAGATGGTTGCCCTGCCATCAGTGGACTTTTGTTGTGTTTTAACAGAGAGATAAAGATTTATACTATATATGTTATACCAAGAGTAATGGAAATGTGGAGTTGATAGACTAGCTGAGCGACTGTTCAGTCAAAGCATGATATAGCTTATTCCTCTGTGCCATAGACCTCCTGTGTGGTCCAAAAAATATTAAAAACACATCTGTGAACCACACTGTTGCTGTGGGTGACATGTTCCTCCATTATGATTAACATAGACACTGTAGTTTATACTGATTTAAACCACTGTCCTTCTTCTAAAGATACTCACTACAATGGGTGTGGCAATGTGTAATCATCTCCCTAACAAATGCATTGTTGACTTGAGTTTTGGTACCATGTGCTTAAAACTACAGTGCCCAGCTGTTTTTGGAATCGACAGAAAGTTTTTATAAGATGATGCTATATATTTATATTCACAGCAGACAGGGTAGGGACGTTGTTGAGTAGAAACAGATTACCACATTGTTTGTTGGTTTTGCCTTTTCACTGAATTTGTTGTGAAGACTAAACATATTTTTGCAAACACAGACAAGAGTCGAAGTTTATCTTTATTCCTGTTTGCTTGGCACGCATCATGTTTTTCTACAGAATTGAAGCAACTCTATTGCAAACATCTTTACTTCTTCAATGTTTTGGGAAACTTTAAGGATATTGCAATGTGTCAACCGGATAGTTTGCTGCCATGGTAATACTTACCACTTCCTCAAATAAACATGGCACAAGTAGTAAGTAAATGAAAAGGGAATAATGCTGGAAATGAGAGTGGAGTTTTCATTTTAAAACCTACATAAATACCTTAATATCTATGGAGAAGAAAGCTTTACTGACAATCTAATACAGACTCTGTAGTTTAGTATACAGTATGTGTTTAAAATGTGTTTTTTATTAATAGTCCCAATGCAGCAAGAGTCAAACACAAGGCCAGATGTACTTGGATAAATCAAACCGTATATCTTAATAAATGGTAGGCCTCAGAGCATATACCACATTAAATGAGATCCATTAGGGAGGATAAAATATGCAGTTCTTCTGCAAACATCTTCTGCCCTTCAGGCACATTTTATCACGGCAAATCGAGAGTAAAAATACATTGCTGGACACAGAAATACAAAAACAAAACAATGGACGTGATGAAGGCCACTTTACTGCGGTATTGTTGCAATTTGGAAAGGGCTTTCAATCATTTACAAGTTGTCCATTTTGCCAAAGAAGGAAGAAAAATGATGGCTTTTAGTTACATTTGAAGATTGTTGTCTTAATTGACTTAATGCAGTGAGAGGATTTGTGTCAGATGTGTATTATGTAACCTTTAACAGATCTATCCAAAGACATTAAAAGTGAGACTGTCCAAACCGTCAGAAATATAATCTCATTTCAAAGTCTTAAGTCATCGCATGTGATTTTGATTAATATAAAAATATATATTCTTTACTTCTTCAGTAAAGGAATCCATGGCTTTCTGTCCTCAACGGGGAGAAAAGTGTTTCCAGCAATCACAAAATATCTGATAAAAGCTTAAATTGGAAAGATGGAGGAACAAGACAAGCTATCCATTAAGCATAACCTCTTTAGCTCTATCCCATCACTTTCCCAGGAGTAGTAGTACGTCGTTTAAAAAAAGCACTCCCAGTGAAAATTAAAAAGGTTGTTTTTTTCCACCAATACATACTGATAACAAAATATAAACGTCCTTGATATGAATAACTTATTTCCTGCCAGACCATATCCGTCCCATCACTTTGGTTTAAATCTCTTACGGCTGGCAGAGCTCGGCATTCTCCTTAATTTATGAGACGCAGATCAGGTTATCCTAGAATATCGGCTTAAACAGGCCTGATAGATCGGATATGGAATATATTTGCTGAGCAGAACAGAGTATGCACCACTATTACCAGACACACACACTCTACGCTCCCAGTTAAGTGATTTGAGGACTTCATACTGCCAATGTTTCATCTCCTCTCTTCCTAACTGACACTTTATCTGCATACCGGCATCTCTGAAGATTGAACACTTAGGCAAGACAATGACAGGCTCTCTTGCCGTTGTCACTTCTCATTCTAGGACTGGTCTAATGCCTCTTACTGGGCTTCTGCCAATAACAGACCCCCCGGCCCCTCCCCTCACCATCAAACAACCAGAGTCTACCTAGCCTGGATTAGAAAAGGAGCACTTGATGTCTGTGACACTCATTTGTCAATTAACAGGCCCCTTCCCGTGTTGACATACAGCGACTTGAAAGACAGAGCGGTGCCTGGGACGAATTAAGAGAGACAGATGAGTGAGGCATGAGCTGCGGAGTAATACTATAATGTTCTTTAGATATGAATATAAAACGACACAGCTGACAGGCCATACAAGGTTTTATTTCATTTCTCAGTGTACCGGGCCTCCCTACTTTGTCTTCTTTGTTCTCTTTTCATCAGACTACTTACATCTCATTTTGACAGCCAGGCGACATTTAGAGCACTTTCGTTTTAAAGCGCGAGTTAGCATACTTGATTTGTCATTAAAATGCAAAACGCCTGCCATCACCAACATAGCCCGGGTGAACACATACCCCCTCAGATACTCACAGACACACACATACTGTACACTACACACACATACACAGGTAGCTGAGGTTAATCTGCAATGCAAAAGTACAATATGGACCCCTCTTTCTTAATGGCAGGCTGAATTTCGACTTAAAAGTCTAGAGCAGGGGTCTCAAACTCAAGGCCCGGGGGCCAAATCCGGCCCGCGACTTCATTTTATGTGGCCCCGCAAGAGCTTGCAAAGAATATAATACGTTTATTATACGGTTACATGCCACTTTACAGAAGCAGGTTGCCCATAAACTACATTTCCCACAATGCATCTCGTTTTGTGACATGCGCACTGAAGAGACTTGCAATTATTTGCCCTGGACTTCTGCTTTCAGACGTAGTTAATTACTAAGTTATTATCCTATCCGATAATAATCCAATTCAGAGGCAATAATGTAATATAATACATTATTTTATATATATATTATATATTTATATAGTTACAACCGGCCCTTTGAGTGCAACCTTTATGCGAATATGGCCCGCGATGAAATTGAGTTTGACACCCCTGGTCTAGAGTCAGGAGTTCATCTGCTACACATTATTCTGGGTATAAATAAATTAAGCTTATTTGTGGTCGGAAAATTAAAGACAGCTGCTTTGCTCCAATTGTATATCTACTTGGCGAACAGATAAAAAGACAACATGGCAAGATCAGGATGGGATGCATGCTAATTGAGGCTTGGCATTAAACGCATTATTTATGTTGCTAACAGGGTGTGTTAAATGTCCTTGTCTAACTGTAGACAGTATACAGGTCAACCTCTTCAATTGATGAAGGAGAGAGTCAAGTACCAGTGCTACAGGTTAACTGGATTCCCTGTAAACAAATGGTAAATTTCCTCCGAATGCATCCGTGGTTGCTTTAAGTGTGTGCATTAAGATTTCAGAGCATATTCATCTACACTTTATTGGAGTCTTAACCTATGGTGAAACTGCAATGCCACTAAGAATTACTCAATCGCATGCAGCCATTGACAAGACAATAATATTGTTGAATAAAACCTCTCTGAAAGGGTCGCAACAAAGTGAATATGCTAAAAGTGGTCATTATGTTAAGGCTTTTATTGTAATAGTTTGTACAGATGTTCCTATTTTGGTGTACATTTCTAAGCACTTGAATGTAATCAAGTCCTGCTGTAGATAGCAATTGTTTGACAGATTAGATCAACTGGAATGATCAACATTATGATCAACTAAAGCAAATATTTGACAGTTGCGAGCAACATTTTACATTCAATTTACAGTAATAGCCATCACATGTGGTGAGAGGACAAGTGATGGGCAGATATAACTGGCGAAAACAAATCTAAGATCACTTTCAGGTTAAGTCTAAGGTTGTGCAAGAGCTGCCATTGCATAAATGTGATTTGTTTATTAGATGCCATGTCAGAACTGTGACGACCTTTATCCTCAGGTCTAATAACATTAGGTTTCATCCTGTGACTCACCGACATGTGTCCTCCTCAAACCTCATGTGTCCAGGGCAGCAGCACTGCAAGTAACAGATGCAGGCACCCAAAGTGCACCCGAGTCACAGCGAGGGATCATGTCAAGACAGCACATGCCCACTCTGCATTGTGTACACACCTGACCTGGAACAAAGTGGACGACACAATACTATCCAAGCCCGTCCCGAGACAGAAATCTCACCGTGAGCCACACTTCTCAACACATTGATGAGACAGGCTGACAGTGCAGCACACAGAGCGAGAGGTGTGGGTGTGACAGCCTGCTACCATAATTTCATCCTGCCATTACCTGCCCAGCCACTCACAGTTATGCTCACAGAGACAGATGCACAAACACTGCATGCAAGCAAACATGGGCAAGCATACACACAAACATAAACATATGTGCAACACGCACACAAACACACAGTAAAGGTGCCAGTACATTTCTTCTCATTGTGGCTCATTGTCAGGTGGCTGGATGAGTGTTGTCAATTGAGCTGACAGAAATAAGCACATTAGCTACAACAAACTCTGGCAATGCCTCGCTCTCAATTTGAGTTGAGCAGCATGAAGAAGTACATGATGCTGAAGGCAGACCACAGAGTCTCAACAACATGTGCATCTGTTTGCATCTGGTTGCTAGAGCTGACACTGAAACAAGGTAATAGTGTCAATACAAACATTTCTCAACTATCTGACATGCATGTCATAGATTCCTGAAAGTTGAAGCTAGGGAAAAAATGGTTACATAATATTGTGTTACAAAATTAAATACAATCTGTAATTATGGACAATGTCATATGGCGATGAGGCTTAGCTTGAATGTTGTCCTTTTTTAAGGAAGCATGATCAGTATGTAGCTATAATGGCTTAAAGATATGTGAGAATCTAATGTACTATACACAAGAACAAAAAAAGAATCACACTTCCTAATATATGGAAGGTTCATTTCTATTCTACAAGGGGGAAGTGTGCCTTTACATTTATTAAAGCCATAAGAAGCTGTGTGTGCTGACATTTATAGTTTAACTATTTATATCAATATAGTTTGCCAAATAATAGTGTAGTTTTTGATTTTGTCCTCACCACAAACTGAAAAGGTTTGCAGGTGCAGAAATGCGTTACATTTTTGTGGAACGTTTTTCACCAATAAGCTGTGAGTCTGGGGCCCCTGTCTATTAGATGCATTCTTATGGGGATCAAACTACTGAGTGGGTGGCTATGCCTTAGTTAGCATACAACTGTATCACATGTTGAGCTGCTTATTAAATTTCACAGCTCGACCCACCCGTGACCTCCCAATGTTGTCATGTGATCACCCACAGACACCAATAGTGACAGAACAAGTTTAAGAAACAATAGTGGATATATATATACATTTGTAATGGGAGTGTGTGTTTGGTGCCAAGGTTTTCATAGCAGGTTAGACATTTATATTTTATAGCTATGGATAGAGATAAAGAGATCATGCTGTGCTTATGATGAGCCATTTAAACCTACTGTATATAGGAGAATAATATGAAGCCCTATGTAAGAGATCATTTTGCCCACAAGCAGCCATCAATCAATATTCCACTGATATGAGCCCCAAAAGGTTTGAGCACCACTTCATTGCTTCTGCACCGCTTCTCTGCCCATACCACCCTTTGAAGTTTAGTAATGATATCTGACATCTGAGATTAGGCAAACTGAAATTATTAATGAATTAATAATATCTGAGTCATAAATATTTGATTATGAACATCACGTCCTTAATGTGACGGTTTCAAAGGCGAGAAACATAATGCCAGCCTTGATCTCACTGAAAGCTACACACAAAAGGGTTGTTTCAGTCGGATTTCATAAAGACATAAGATCGTTTCTTCTGAGGTAACGCCAAGACATCTACTGTTTGTCACAAGGAAGTCACGATCTGATGGCTATCATAATCTTTTAAAGGAAAGGTTATTCAAAAGTCCAGTCACTACAAGTTGACAATGACATATACAACAAGTGTGTCGGAGGGCAGCATGACTAATCAAATATAAAACTCATGATTGAACATCATCTCTCTTACTGATGGTAGTTTGATTATAACACTGTCACTCTACCCAACTTTCATCAGGTATTTGAACAAGCATTACAACAGTTCCTTATACTGTAAATAAATGTAACATTTGCTAATATTGTTGTGGTGCCATACAAATGACAAAGTTCATTTGGACCACAACATTGGTCAATGTTGTAAATATACCTGCAAGAATCTGGACGTATAACAAGTTTAAGAACAAACATACTGTATTATACAAACTGTTATTGGTTTAAGCTATTCCCATCTGTTAGTTATGATGTCATTTAACTTAATAGCCTCATAGCCGATTGTAAACAAGGTAACACTGCTAGAAAGTACAGAAACAAACGCTAACCCAATTTGACCCAGTGTTGTACACTAAAGAGACAGGCGAAGTCAAATATCAAACAATGTTATTCATCAATTCTGTTGAATTCTTCTATCACCTTTTCAACTAATTTCTTACCATATTTAAAACAACACATGCAATTAGATTTTTCTGTATATTGAGGATCCTTTTAACAAGGGCAGCCGCCATACTTAACTATCCTTATAGTAGTCTTCATAGACACTACCTTCTGTAAAGGTGAACCGCATACATGCTAAACTGTGTGAACTCATAAATACAGTACATTTTAGGTCAGTAGGTCTCAGGTTGTATGTGTCAAAATCAAAAGAATATGTTTCAAAGGCTGTCTCTATGTCACACAGCTACTGTATACACATTCAAAGGATCTTGCTCAAAGGCACTTAAAGAGCTGACCCATAACAGATTTTTGCAGCCCGCCAGAACACTGTGTGTAGTGCATCAGTACTGCAATGATTATGCAGTATGATGCAATTTGAATCAGTTATATTGAGGACTACACACGTCAAGCACTGCCTCAAAACAAAAGACTTCAACAAAAAAGTGCCTCTTTTGAGACGGCTTCATGTGCCTGACAGTCATGAAAAGGGTTCAGAGACAAGAGCACCTTATAACCATCATCTCCTTTCTTTTACTTGCCAGATCAACTGTGCTAGTCCTGCTGTTGAAATGGCAGCCCCCTCTGAAGCAGCTGCCATGAGGTGTTCCTTCATGTCCTGACAGAGGAATCTTTTCTTCTATTTGCCCCCGAATTAGCATGTCACATTAATCGATCACGCCTTTTATCCTGCCCCAGCGTGGCACCAGCCCAGCAATAACACTCATTCAGCTCTTTGATGTCATGATGACACTCTGACCACCTATAGACCCACAGCACACATTCAATTTCTCCTGATGTAGAGATGCATGTCTACCAGCTACAAACTGAGAGAGACAGACAGACAGACAGACAGACAGACAGCATGTGCATCCAAGAGTACACCTTAGCATCTGTCATCTACCTGAGCTGGTTGAAGCTTAGATCCAATCTTCTTGCAAACAGGCCATATGTGTCCCCAAGAAAGTCTGGGATGTCCTTGCAGTCATGTCCGATGTAGGAAATCTTTAAAAGTAAAAAAAAGAGAGAGAAGTAGCAATAATACAAACACACCCCTGACATGCTAAATGGTACTGTTCATACAGAACATGTATAACAATATGAATGATATAGAATGATAAAGAATCATCAGTGAACCACACAGTGAGGATGAAGGCTAGGTGCAGAAGTGTGTACTTCAGCCATGCTATTCATGTTGCAAAATAATACTTTTCCAAAACCTTTCAAATGATCATTGTACAGTCTGCAAAACACTTCAATATTTTATTAAGTTGCATGTTATTGCTGCATATTGGAGGCATTATGCTCTCCAGAGAAATTGTAGGAGGATCTGTTAAACTGAAAGTCACTGTAACGTTAGCTACAGTGTGTCGGTGTGTCACATGACACCGGTCATATAGGAAATAAACAAATCCCCGTATACATTCAGCACTGGTAATCTCCACTTTTTAAACGATCACTGATAACGTAAGCCTGAGTAAAGCAATAGGGGCGAAGTCCGACAGAAACATTTCCCAAAACAAACTTACTTGAGTCCCATTCAAAGCGACCAACGACTCGTTATGTGCCATAACTTTCTCCTGAGGATGACAGATCGGTTTCTGTGTTTTCAGGATACGCTATCTGAGTTGATATCCAAAGTTCTGCTCAGAAACCCGCTGCTGTCAACATAAAATAATGCCTATGTGTGGTTTTAGCCCGGCTACTTTGGAGAGCTACTGCCGCTTTCAAAATTGACTTTACAGTTTCCGCGTGCCGTTTGAATCAGCTGACCCACTGTTTTGCGGAAGCACGCGGACACAGTGTTTGTTAGGGGTAGAATATGAGTGCTGCTGAATGCCTCTGGATGAATAGACAGTAGCCTGCAAGCATTAGCTTTACTTGCATTTGAGAAACACGTATGGTTTAAATTAAAATACCTTCACATTTTAAAGAAGACAAATGTGTTTTTTTATAACAAACTCTTAACAGCCAGGTAGACTATAAGCACCTGATAAACTGCAGGAATAGCCTGCATGTTTTCAAGTGACTATACAAAGTAGCCTAGCAAGAGAAGTTGTAAATATCTTCTATATCATGGTTCAAGAATCCATTTAACTGAATGTAATGCCTTAATTTTGGGTCTTTTTTTTCCAGCCCACTATCACAATTTTGCTGAATTTGCCTGGGACTTTACAATCTGTACAGCAACAACACCCTCATTGAGTGTCGCCAAACAGCTAAAGCAGAGGTGTGTTAGGCTAGTACTACTTTCGCACTGTTAGGAGTGGGATTTACAGTAGCCTACCTGAGATGCAATAACAGGGGCGGACTGGCCATCGGGACGAATCCCGATGGGCCGGTGTTGTGTCAAATGATGCACCCCCATCATGAAATGCCCCCCTTGTCACGGGAACGCGCATTTCTAAATGACACGTTTACACCTTAAAATGATGTTTAAAACGAAAAGTAAACGTTCAGGGTTTTTATTAATGGTAATTTTCAGACTGTGAGTTGTTTAGTGGTAGCTCATATAGTCTTGATTCTTGTGGTTAAACTTTTCGCTCCGTATTTGATGGCAGTGGTGTCGAAATTCATTCGTCACTTCCTTTTCAGTTTTTGTTTTTTATTATTGTTACGTCCTGTCTGTATACACGTGCTTTAAAATGTATTGTTTAATTTTACATATTTGTCATATAATAATCAAAATATATGTTTACAAATGTTACATAGTCTTTGTCAGCATTTTTTTGCCACGTTATGCACCCCTTGCTATCTTACATAATAACACTGTCACATTCATGAAACTTGCTCCATTTATTGGTAGGCTACTAGTCCTACAACTATACCCTAAAAAATGCTTGAGGGTGGGATTAATACAAACATATTTTTGGGTGGGGTGCATTTTATGACAGGCCTGGTTATCACAAGATGCCCCCCCTTGCTATCTTACAAAATAAAAGTGTCACATTCATGAAACTTGCTACATGTATTGGTACTAGTCCTACAACTATACCCTGAACAATGCTTGAGGGTGGGATTAATACAAACATCTTTTTGGGTGGGGTGCATTTTATGACAGGCCTGGTTATCACAATATGCCCCCCCTTGTTATCTTACAAAATAAAAGTGTCACATTCATGACACTTGCTCCATTTATTGGTACTAGTCCTACAACTATACCCTGAAAAATGCTTGAGGGTGGGATTAATACAAACATCTTTTTGGGTGGGGTGCATTTTATGACAGGCCTGGTTATCACAATATGCCCCCCCTTAATAGCTTACAAAATAAAAGGGTCACACATGAAACTTGCTCCATTTATTGGTACTAGTCCTACAACTATACCCTGAAAAATGCTTGAGGGTGGGATTAATACAAACATCTTTTTGGGTGGGGTGCATTTTATGACAGGCCTGGTTATCACAATATGCCCCCCCCTTGTTATCTTACAAAATAAAAGTGTCACATTCATGACACTTGCTCCATTTATTGGTACTAGTCCTACAAATATACCCTGAAAAATGCTTGAGGGTGGGATTAATACAAACATCTTTTTGGGTGGGGTGCATTTTATGACTGGCCGGGTTATCACAATTCCCCCCCCCCCCCTTGCTATCTTACAAAATAAAAGTGTCACATTCATGACACTTGCTCCATTTATTGGTACTAGTCCTACAACTATACTCTGATACAATAAACAATAAATGGAGCAAGTTTCATGAATGTGACAGTGTTATTATGTAAGATAGCAAGGGGTGCATAACGTGGCAAAAAAATGCTGACAAAGACTATGTAACATTTGTAAACATATATTTTGATTATTATATGACAAATATGTAAAATTAAACAATACATTTTAAAGCACGTGTATACAGACAGGACGTAACAATAATAAAAATAAAAAGATTAAAAAAAACAAAAACTGAAAAGGAAGGGACGAATGAATTTCGACACCACTACCATCAAATACGGAGCGAAAAGTTTAACCACAAGAATCAAGACTATATGAGCTACCACTAAACAACTCACAGTCTGAAAATTACCATTAATAAAAACCCTGAACGTTTACTTTTCGTTTTAAACATCGTTTTAAGGTGTAAACGTGTCATTTAGAAATGCGCGTTCCCGTGACAAGGGGGGCATTTCATGATGGGGGTGCATAATTTGACACAACAGGTACTGAAGTGGGCCGGTCGGACGATGTGGGCCGGTCGGATAACTCACTATACAATTATTCTAAATGTCCTTTTATTGCCAGATTAAGGCACAGCTCTCACTGCCATATCTCAGAATCTGAGGAAATCATATAAAAGGTATATTATCACTCACCACCAGGGGTAAATAAGAAAACACGTTTGTTTGTTAGTTATAGTGCAAAGGTCAAAGACAAAACAATATGTCTGTTTCAGTGAAGACAGATGTGGAAGCAGGAGTAAAACCCACATTGTATTTGGTGACTGATTTAAAACCTATGCTCCTGTTCACCCGTCCATAGTTTTGGAGTATAATATTTGAGTTTTAATTTTCCCCAAAAGGGCCGTTTAAAATGGAACATAAAATGAAATGGCAGCATGGACAGAAGAACAATAGGGACAAAAACTCCTTCTTTGCTTGGTAGAATAAATCTGAAGGAATGATATGGGCTTCATGCTTGGCATGGCAAAAATAATGATAAGTTTAACAATATGGGCAACAGGTAGGTTTTACTTATGGTTATAGTAGATAGGCCATGGATACTACAGCAGTTAAGCTTTGCATGGTACTAACCTCTTGATTGTATTAATATTGTATAATTGTAAACTCATGTTTTAGACAGACCAACCTTGATCCTAATAACATTTTTGTTTGTGGCTTTGCTGGTTTGCAAAGTAGTGCAACAATGTGTATTAATAATGACTTTTTAAATATTGCAAAGATCTTGTGTATGTGTCTTGGTCTAGTCTAAGATTAGATTTAAAGTCACTCTGTATACATTATCCTTAACTTTTTGCATATGTGGACTATATATATATAAACACTTGTCCTGTATCGGAATCTGATAGGTTAAACATATTATTTTTTGACACACTGATTCACCAAAATATTCGTTATTCATACACTCTCACACATTACATTGTTATTTTATGATCCACTGTGCTCTGAGAGCATGTCAACATGCAAGCAGACTTTGCAACCTAAAGCAGCTAACTCACTGCTATGTTTATTTCTTGAAGCTAATAAGTAAATACTTGCTGTAGTACTCTGATGAAGTATGGGGGCATACCTGCATAATCTGAGGTACATAGTTAGTGGCACTCTGGAGAGAATCATGAAGTTTGAGAACACCATGTTGTTCCTGAGCTTCACTGCATGTTGTGTGACGTCACGTGGGACCTCCCACACGCGGAAAAACTCGCTTTCCCTCTGCAGCCTGCCGGAGAGAGAGCGCGAGGGTCTGCATGGCTCCGGTCTTGCCTTGCGCCTGCGGTGCTTCACATTTTACACCCTGTGAAAGCTGATGTGTTTGTGTAATGCCAAATTGTTTCGTTTAAAAAGAAGGACTGCGTCTTAAGTCGTTACAGTGTTATTTGTTATCCTCTTACCTGTCTACGTTTTACATCGGAGCTTAGTAGGAAATGATTCCAGGTAATGTCGTCACGGACTTTCCTGTAAACCTGTTCTTCCTCCTCGGAGTTTTACTAAAAGATGTAATACTTTATGCATGCATGTGTTTTAAAATGTTTGTATGTACCGCCTGTCTCCTATTTATTCCATGTATATGTTATCTGATATTTTAACATGTTGTGCGTCTATTAAAAAAAGTTGTTTGGTTATTGCTAGTATTTCGCCACACAGTATTTCATAGAGTGAAAACGGACTGAAACCAAAATGATAAAAATAACTTCCTTTAATTTAGAGCTTCAAAATACCCTGAGCCTGTTAAATAAAAGTACTTTGGTAAAAGTATAAATATACGTAGAATTTGAAGGTGCAATTAGGAAAGTTGTTAAATTGTGTAATTTATATTTTAAATAGCTACACAAACACTTTTCAATGTTGATTTATATAAATAAATCATGGAAATTTGCTTTTTTTGCTCCATAGCATGAAGACGGCACAGCATATAGTTAACAGTTAACCTGCAAGTCCAACATATTTCCCCACAAGATGTAAATAGTTGTATTTGCATGCAGAGAGTGATTCATAAACATGTCAGTGTTATGAAATATATAGGGATATTAAAACTTTCTATTTAAATATCATGAATTATGGTCGCAAAAATGTGTTCCCATTTAAGGGGAATGCCGAGTATTTTGGTGTCTGGTGCAGAAGCCCATTCGTCATACGGACAATAAAGAGGGTTTTCGCCTGACAGTGAAAATTTATGGTTGCCCTTCTTTGCCCTAATAACTCACATATTGTGTCACGGACTGACAGCCCTTGCAGAAAACAGCAAGCCTGTTATCAATCACACATCTTTGCATATTGTGAAACGTCCCCCCCTTTTTTTGTCAGACAACATTGAAAACATTTAAAGAAATAGAGATGAGCTCATTTAGACTTTTGCCCCATCTTACAAACTCTCACATTAAAATACATTTGCTTTTGAGCTGCTGTTTATTTATAACACAAAATGATGACCTGTTCATCATAGAACATATACTTAGGACTTGTTTTTTAAATTCATAGTTTGCAAAACTGTAGTCAGCCATGCAGACCAGTGTAGGCCTATAAGTAAAAGTCAATGTTTTTGAACTGTTAACTAAAAACATTTGTCTTATTCTTGTTTAACAGTCCTTTTTATTTCTTTTTTTTGTAGTGTATTTTACTTTTTACAATGTTTGGGAATATTTGTTTAATATTATTTAACTCAGTTGCCTATAAATGTAATCCTAAATTGCGTTTGCGGCAGATTATGAACTCCAATACATTGTGTGTTTTATTTATAGGATGTCGTTTTTTTTTTGTTTTCCACCAAAATCATATATTTGGCCCCTTGACTGTCCACTCCAGGTTTTCTTGCTCTCCAAGTTGACCTGTCAAGCAGATTACCACAGAAAGAGATTAATGGCAGAGGCGGGTTGCAATAATAATCGTTTTGTTTGATGTGACAACTTTGATAGGCGTTGATTTACTTACAAACTGATAGGCTTTTAATTGAGCGCCTCCATCCCGATTGAGATGAAAGGAAAACCGCATTGAAAAGCTGCCCGATTGCCCTGGAGCCTCAATACTGATTAGCCATCTCAGCGGTGAATAGTTCAAGGCATTTTAAACTTCTTTTCTCAACGGCCTGACAGACCATTCCTCTTCTTTTCTTTCTCCCTGTCCGCTTCTCCACCTCTTAAAGAAAATAAATCATTTTCATTGTATGTAAATAAAATCGAGCTGACATCAATATAAAATGTCTGGATTTCTTTTTGTCCCCTGTCTTTGTTATTCTTGTTGCAGATGACAGTGTGCCCGAGGCAGATGACAGGTTTTAACAACACAATAGCAGATGCGTTTAGCCGAAATGGACAGGGTTCTGTTTTGAGAGACCGTGATGTTTCACCGGGTTGTTGCACATTATCATTTCTGAATGAGAGTTTACCCTTCAGGTTGTTTAAACTAACGCATCTCGGAAGGATACGAAACATTAAATAAAGTTGAAAATGTTCATACTAATATTTTTTTATTGTTAACTTTCTATTTTATTAATTATAGATTATTGTTTACATTTTTAATTCAGATTTTGTTTGTTAAGGACACAGTTTTTTCAGGTTTTCTTTCTTCCCAAGGCTTCTTGTTGACACCATAATCGGCCGATTACAGGAAAAGCACTTTAGCACCAAGCCCTAACAGCTACTTCATATGTGAGCAGGACTGTCTGCAAGTTATTATAGTTTCATCATGTGTGTCTCTTCCGAAGGGTTTAATGACTAACTCGGAAAGTTACAGACTTTTTTGAACAGCGTAGCCTACAGAATAAAAAAAGTAGTTTAATAAGATTTTGCTTTTTTCTCTACATAATCAGGGCTGGTGAGGTCGTTTGGCTGATGTCGAATAATCTAACATTTAAATGGAGAATGGATTGATTTCCTCCTAAAACTTTGTGTCTCCTGCAGAACGTCTATCTCCCCATTTGTTCTTCTCCTGCAGTCACACTGGCATGTAATCAGCCACAATAGCTGACATAAATCAAGCGCCGGATTGACAGCGTCTGACAAATAACTGATTGATTGCGGTGGAGCAGAATTGACACTTGACGGAGGGGTGGAGATAGAAATAGAAGGGCGGTGTATATTATACTGAAAACATGTGACATTCACATCCCTCCATCACTACATTGGTCTATTCCTGTCAACGCTTGTCTGTTTAGGGAATTCAAGCTGAAATGGTTGGTTTTATGTTTGCCAGTGCGAGAATAAGTCCCAGTGTTGGCCGTGCAAAAAACACAGTGTGCGTGTCTCGGGCTGGAAACCGTTTGAGAATAACAAATAAAATACTTGTTGAGATAAAGATAGACTTCCAAATAATAAATCTCACCTATAAACTTCGTTAAGTATTATTGTGTTTGCCATTAATGGAAATAAAGAATGAAAATGCTTGATAACACAGTTTCCACAGAAGTCGATAGCTTTATATCGATCCATCACAAATTAGTTCGTTTAATATTAGACTAGGATAAAATAACATATTTATTTTGTTTGTTATAAATGAATGTTTTGTTACTCTCTACCCAGAAAACTAGAGGAAGAAACAAAGCCGTTTGATTTAGTCTATGCTAAAACTCAATGACAACTTCCATATAGGACGAATTTATATTTTAAAAAGTGATTGAATGAGCCTGATTTATAAGTTTAATAGCACATGGATTGTTCATCTATTGTATTATTCACTCTGAAACCTGGTGTAAATGAATCCCGTAGCCCCACATCCAAAAACGTGCAAGCGTTCCCACTAACCAACATATTTAAGCCTATCTCCTCCCCCGAGCTGTCGAAATAGAGGCGCTTACAAAGAGGAGAACGTCACATCCCCTTGACCCTCCAATCACCTCAGGGTCCCATTTGATTGGAAGGCGGCAAAGGCTTTAATCTCGGACTAATTCAGCTGCTTTTGAAGTGAACATTTCTACCAGTTCGTACTTCGGGAGTACAGAGCGAGGACCTGCTACAGACGCACTCAAGGCTCTCATGGTGCAAGACACAGCTTCGGATCTGCGATAACCTGGCACGGTTTCCTTCCAGCTGCCTCACCTCGCTCCTTTACTACCAGGATTACTTATTATTGAACCGTTTTACAATTATTTTTCCCCGAGAGAGAGGCTCGCTGCTTTTTAGATTTTCTTAATGAATCTGACGAAAGCATCGCCGTTTCATTTCCTGACAATTGGGACATGATCACGTCGCCCTCGGCGTCTGTCTTGAAAAATAGTGATATTTGTGTAGTCTGGGAAAGCAGCAGTTCTCGGAATAGCAGCTCATCGAGCATCAACAAGCCTTTTCTCCACTCCGCACCCCCGTCTCATCCACTACGGCAAGCAAACAGACTTCCCATCAAGGTTTTGAAAATGCTTAGCGCACGATCGGGACACATTTTGCACCCGGAGTATCTGCAGCCTTTGCCTTCTACCCCGATCAGTCCTATAGAGGTAAGAGTCGATTGTTATTACTTATTGTATACATACAATGTAAGATAGCCCATTTCAGATTGTACTGCTTTGAGAAACAACGTTTGGGAGCCTATTGTTTTATCCTTTACTCTATCCTGTCCAATTGTGATCCCGGTGTTTCACACAGTTATGAAGCCTAGCCTACTATGTGTAGTATAAAGCCTAGCAGTTTGTTTTGTTTTTGTTCACGGAAGAGCCGTGCGTAATACCCAATATATATTTCCGTTTGTGAGTGCAAATATCCCTAGTAAACGACTTGCGTTCAGACTGTATAGGCTACATGTTGTTATCATTACATTAAGTAATCGTTCTTAATTTAAGTTGCATTTATAAACATATATGTTATCTTTTTTGCAGCTTGATGCCAAGAAAAGTCCCTTGGCTCTGCTGGCGCAGACCTGCTCTCAGATCGGCAAACCGGACCCACCCGCCTCCTCCAAATTATCATCCGTAACAAATGGATCTAGTGAGAAGGAATCTAAATCCGGTCCTTTGAAAATGAGTGACATCGGTGTGGATGACAAATCTAGCTTCAAACCTTATTCTAAGCCTTCAGATAAGAAGGACTCGTCTTCAGGCGTCTCAAGTGGAGAGAAGTCTGGTTTCCGAGTGCCGAGCGCCACCTGTCAGCCGTTCACTCCGCGGACAGGCAGCCCCAACTCCAGCACTTCTGCCTCTCCCATGCCATCGGATGGGAAATGTGGTGACAGGGATGACAAGAAAGAGTCTGATTGTAATAAAAATGGCTCTACGGATGGGTCTGGCACCACTAGCCACAGCAGGATAAGCGTGAGTTGTGGTGGAATTAACGTGGAGGTCAACCAACACCAGGAGACGACGCCTGGCACTAAAAGCTCCTCCTCGGACTCCTCATCTGTAACTTCTGTATCCTCCGCCTCAGTTCTCGGGTCAGGGCTTGTGGCGCCGGTTTCTCCTTACAAACACGGGCAGACAGTTTTCCCTTTGCCTCCTGCTGGTATGGGCTATCCCGGTAGTTTGGCTGGGGCCTACGCTGGTTACCCTCAACATTTCCTGTCCCACGGAGGGAGCTTGGTAAATGCACAGCTAGCCAGTTCACTGGGCTGCAGTAAGGCTGGATCCAGCCCTCACGCTGGGGCTTCTCCCCCGTCCATCATGTCAGCCAGCCTTTGCAGAGACCCTTACTGCCTCAGTTACCATTGTGCCAGTCACTTAGCGGGCGCAGCCAGTGCTTCCTGCACGCACGAGTCTGCAGCAGCAGCCGCGGCTAACGCCATGAAAAACAGCTACCAACTAATGTACCCGACACACCCCATGCATGGCGTTCACACCTCTGCGCCACAATTTAGCGGACACCCCCTGTACCCATATGGGTTCATGCTCCCCAATGACCCTCTCCCCCATATTTGTAACTGGGTGTCGGCAAATGGACCGTGCGACAAGCGTTTCTCCTCCTCAGAAGAGCTCCTGAATCATCTGAGGACTCACACTGCTTTTACTGGAGCAGAGAAGTTGATATCTGGTTATCCCGGTTCTTCTTCACTGGCCAGCGCTGCAGCAGCGGCCATGGCCTGCCATATGCACATGCCACAGTCAGGTCCCCCCGGGAGCCCCGGAACTTTGGCTCTAAGGAGCCCGCATCACGCGCTAGGACTCAGCAGCCGCTACCATCCGTACTCCAAAAGCCCCCTGCCCCACGGTGGCCCTGTTCCCGTCCCTGCTGCCACTGGCCCTTACTACTCCCCTTATGCACTGTACGGCCAGAGACTCACCACAGCATCAGCGCTTGGATACCAGTGAGAGGAAAAAAAGGACTTAAAAAGTTTATAGAACTAAGAATGCAAATATAAAGACTTTTATATTAACAGTGCTAAACTTATGGGCGGGATCCGTGGACTTCACCTGTATTTATTTATATGTCGGCTTGAAAGCAGGCGATAATAGCTGCAAATTTAAAATATTTGAGCAACTCAAAAAGTGCATTATGTTGAAACTGAACTCTATAGGTCAAATGAAAACACACACGTTAGAGTACTAATTAAAGTAGGGGTCTTCATTTCGATGTTAATTTGAAATTGCTATGATTGTATTTGTTCTTATTTAATGTCTCATTGAGAAGAAAATAATTTACATGCATGTTTGTTTCTTAAATTTCAGAAATTGTCCACATTTTAAATTGCCGTTATTTTTCAGGTGTACACCTCGGAAAGAGAATTGGTATTTTTTGTATGTATTCTGGAAAAATAAGAAACAATTCTGTTCCATATCTTCGTGTGCCTCATTTTCTGAAGTATTAACATCATTGTGTACATTTATAGTTGGATTTATATTCCACTGACAATTCTGGCTACTTAATGGGGTTCAGAAAACCTTATTGATCATATCCGCAACATGGCCGATTTCCCTGGTTGTCTTTCAAAAACAAATGAATGTTTATCATAATTTTGGACAATTTGCTGATATAGCCTAATGTGCATCTTTATTCTTTCCATTATATCAGTTTATATGCCAAATAACTACGAAGCTTTAAACAGTTACTTTTACCAGAGCACGTGTTTTAAAGTTTAAATGAAACTTAAAAGAGAGTGTGTGTTTGAGTGTGTGTGTATGTGCGTGTGTGTGTGTGTGTGTGTACACAGAGTTAAACGTGCTTCATAAAGTTAATTTGTATAAGAGAATTTAGTTTTCTGGTGGGTAAATCTCCTTAATTAGTTGTTAAAGATTTTATTTGACAGGTGTCGTAGGTTTATTTGTTAAGTAAAACTTGTGAAGTACGCCAGGAAAAATACAGCAGTTTTTTCTGTGGTCTAAAAATACGAAGCACAGCTAATTGTTTTACATTTGTGAGAAAAATTAAAAAGAAAAGAAGGACGAGGACTTGAGTAATTTGCTGGCTCTCAGGTTTAGTGAACTAGAATTTTAACAAGCGTCTTCAACCAATCTGTCTTTTTATTTAGGATAAAACTGTGGGCTGAGAACAAGCATCTGGTAATCTATCAGGGTGACATTTAACGTGGAGGCCATTCACTGGTTTATATATAATTTGTATTGGATGTTTTTTTTTTCATTACCAGGAACAGGATGATATTTTTTAATTTGCATTTGATAATCTCACCCACCTGTAAATCTAATGTACACAGCACTACATTTGCTATTAAAAAAGGATCTTGTGGAAAGCAATGGGATTTTCATGAAGGTACAAACACCAACAAATCGTGATTTGATTTTGCAAAGACCATGCACATATTAAAGTTATAAATATATATACAGTATAATTAAAAATAACATCCCATATGAACAATTTAAATAAAATATACGTAGCCTATTTTATTTTTAAATTGCACATATAACGTCAATTGCACACAGCACGTTCCGTTTGTGCAGTTTTTTGTGAAGAAAAGCCAGCTCCATAGATGAGCTTATAGTGTTGAATATATACAGTGAATATATCAAAAACTTCTCATTTGAAAATCGGTGCATGGGTAAATAAGTCACACAGCCACATTCAAGCTACCCATAGGCCTAGTGTATGACATTAAATCAACATGGTGACAAAAAGGGCCTGTATATATCATAAGTATATATCTTCGACTCTTTAAAACAATTAACTTTGTGTTTCGGCTCTTTTGAGTATTCTTTTAGACCCAGCTGTGTTATAATTATTTAGAAGAAGAACACCCCTTCAGGAACGCTGTCCCTTGTCTCTCGCACAGCGGTTATTCAGACGAAACAAACTCCTCTCTAGTGTCTGAGGCCCACACGCGTCCTAAACTGATGTAATGACGGTGAAAGGGAGCAATTTCCATTTTTTCCCACATCATGGTGGCTGCATGGGCTCGGAGGGTCCCGGTGGAAGGCAATTTATCATGTGCCCCTCCCCCTGGCCTGTCACCGGAGGAACAGGCAGGCACATGTGTGCATGAATTACCAACCCTCCCACCTACCCAGCCCCCTCCCTCACTGTGAAGATTTGACACAGAGGAGAAAGAGAACATGGGGTTATTAGAGTATGCAGGAGTATTAAAGTGCATTCACTTTGTCCATCAAGACCTGAAGTGCTGAGGTGTGCATTGAGCTCCACAGAACAAAACCACATACCTCCAACCAAAGCATGATGGTACATTTACAGACTTAATAATTAAAAAAACAATTGATGATGATGGTGATTACAAACCTACTTAATTTATATATTTTTCATGAATTTAAGATGGATCTTATTAACACAATTAATAGTCTGGTGAAGGTCTTGAGCGTACAATGAGCTGTTTTAGGGAGATGTAGTAACTAATCTGGCCCAGTAAAAATTAATAGTGTCATGCCTGTAGGGTTTCATATGGCCTCAGAGCCTGCCGAAATAAAAATAAATCAGAATAAAATGCAAAAAGTAAGCAGTAAGGCAGACAACTTTAGGGTAGTTGACACTATAAAGCCTATAATTAACAGAGGTTGTAAGTAAGCAGATATTAAATAACACGTACTGTAATAAAGAGCCTCACATGCTCTTGCCTTCTTTGCCTGATGGATGCTCTTAAAAATGCACATCTACATTGGCCGCAATGAAACAGGACAAAACACAGACACCAAACTCAAAACATTTAAAAGGTATTAAAACCCACAAGTCTTTGACAAAATGCTTTTGCTGTGCTTCTTCAGTTTTCTGGTCCAGACCTAAAGCAGCCATTTTAAATTCTTGGGAGATACTTGGATCCTCACAGAGCGAGAGAGACACTGCAGGAAACCTGGCAGGACATCTGGCGAGGGAGAGGGGGGGGGGGGGGGGGGGGGACCCAGGACGTGACTCACACACACCTAACCCCATATTCAACCCGACTGAATTATTACCACTAAAGCTGTCATTAGCTGGTGTGTGGCACAATATAAAGACATGCCGTTGTCTGCAGTGGCAAGTCTATAGTTTGTGAAACAGCTGTGTCAATAAGGGGAAGCTGCTATAATGTTCAACCCCATGCCAGACATAAGTCACGCAGTGATTATTATCTTTTATGTATGTATGTGTGGTTGTTTTATCAGGCTGCGATTACAACATAAAAGCTCTCAGTGATGGGAAAGAGAGACCTATCAACAGTGGCTTTGTTTGGAATGTTGACTTTATGGGCACTTGATATTTCTGACTTGCAGTAATGTTTTACAAGTATAGATTGGTACTTTTCAAATACATTTTACGCTTACTTACTACTGTACATTAAACAATGCACCTACGTCTCAACTACGTCTTTGATATCCAATTGTAGTTAAAGGTGTCATCTTAGCTGGAACACCTGCCTGTCATTCTCTCAGTGTGTGAATTATGGTGATATGGGCTGCTGAGATGTCCACAGCTTCTGTGATTGTAGTAATGAAGCCATAAAGTGAGCTACATGAAACAAATCTGAAACCCAGTCTGCACAACCAGGTCTACAGCTTTAGGAAAATCTGTACTAAATCAGCCTATTATCCTGGAGATTAAAAAAATCAACATTGTTTTTGGTCACGTCATATCCATCAACGCAAAAGCACCCTTTTTACTGACAGACTGATCCTAGAATGCAGTCGCCAACTGAGAGCAGTAATAGACCTAATTTGGTTTTCAAAATCTGTGCCAAGGCAGACAGGAATCCCTCCCAGGACTTCTACATGTGGTTACCCTCCTCATTGATTTACAAATGCAAAGTGCTCATCCAGGTGATGCGAGAGAAGTGGCAGTGTTGATCTATCTGTGCCACTCAGATGTGGAACCAGTGAGACACTTTCTTGTGCTTAGACAGCCAAATGAGGTAATTTCTGTCTGCTTTGGGATCTACGGTGCACTGGGGTGTTTTAGTGTTCAGATAATTTGCCCATTTTCTGATTCTGACAAAGAATATTTTATGGAAATGCACCCTTACTCCAGGCACCTTAATGGAGTGTGTTGGAGTAGTATGCACACTGATGAGGTTGTTGTCAGTCACTGATACATGTAAAAAGCAGAGAAAATGTCAGGCATGAGCTCAGCTGCAAAAGGCTTTTTGCCTTCATTTGAAATCAGCAATGCCTAAGCACTGTATTGCAGGGGCGTTACGGCACACAATCACAAGATTATTCTAATTGTTTGAAGCTGTGTGGATACAATATAAGACATTGCACAGCATGTATCTTTGTGAGTATCCAGTGGATTATCAAAGACAAAGTCATCAGACCTAATTTGAAATAAACGCATTGGCTTTCCAAGTTTTTGACAGGTTGAGGTTTCAGTCTACCACATAATTGCTGTCTTCTGCTGTTCACTTCCTTCTATGAGTAAATCCTGATGGTGTGTCACCGGCCTTACATGACAGTATGAGTACATGATGTTATTTCCATGGGTGTGGGCCACCAATTACCATGACTCACATGCATAAACCCAGGTCTTCCGTCTTGTTAGATGAAGCTATAATGACTGGTCAATACTTTGTTTCAAGGGTATGTCTAAAACTTACACTGAATAAAAAAAATGTGATTAATGACATTGAAAAACAAAAATATGTGTATATTATTGAATACTTGCCTGCAAGTTAGCTCTACATGAGTTGACTGTATTATGCACACCAGCTTGTACATATTAGCATTATACATATCAACAAATAACTCCTAAATCTGGTTTATTTGTGACTTGTAGATTTAGAACAAAAACAATCACCTCTAAAAAAATGTGTATAGGTTAAAATGTTTACATTTCTTACCGAGTGATTGCAAACTACAATGAAAGATAAAGTTATAGTATAAATCTAATTATTAAATAATTTATAAGAAATAAATGACCGGTAAGATGTCTCTGTGTACCACTCTTTGTGTCAAAGGTTATAGGAAAAAAACATTATAAATATTAAAGTTGACCAGGTACAATCGGGAAGGACCTGTCATTGACAACCTACTGTACGTATAAGCAGAAATTACACTAACAAATGAAAAATACAGACACTTAAACATATTTGCATAGAACACTAGTTAGCTTCAGGACAAAATAGCATCTCATTGACTTTAGCTACATTAACCCAATACAGTTATTCTGTGGATTTTGTATTGTAAACAAATGCATTTTGTAAATGGATTATTGCCTATATTGTATCATACATTCCTGTGCTGTATAACCACAATAGGTGTTGGCTTTGAGGAAGAGTGTGACTATTTGGCTTTGTGACTTTTGCTTAGTTGATAATCTTGCTCCATAAGTGTCGTTGTGGCTTGATCCACCTACGCAGTAAGACCAACGGCTGGATGCAGCAAGTTCAGGCACATTCTCAAAGGACATTTCAAAGAAAATCAAACACTGAAGTGGGCGTACATTGAGTCAAGTTGAAGGAAAGTGTATACCACTAAAAGTTACATTATAAGACTTTATCCCACTTTGGCAGTGTTGACCATGGGGTTTGGCTGAGGGAGTGATTGGTTGTCAGTGGTGTGGGGCGGCTGATTTACCCTGCTCTTTATTTATGTTTTCAAAATGTTCCCTTTATAAATTTCAAAAAAAAAAAAAAGTTTTTTCCTCACACCCTATGAATCTATCATGGCTGTGTACATGGACTAAATAGTACCAACTCAAGCCTAATCAAATGTTTAACTCATTGAAGATGTATTATTGAGTTTTTCCGTGCCCTGCAAGGTCATTAGAAAGTAGAATGTTTTGTGTATGCATTCAAATAAAGCACAACGTGGCCTCAACAACCAATTGTTACACCCAACAATTATGAAGTTTCTGCTGTGATTTGCGTACATTATGTTTCAAATACAACACTTAACAAAGAAACGTGATTTTACCATTAAAAGCTTATCAAATAAGTTTGGTGCTAACACTAAGCTATTTCACTTGAATGGAAAGCTGTGAAAACACACACAGCTGCCTTTGTGTTCTCCTCCATTTCCCAACCCAGCAGCTGTTTTTAGAGAAATAACACCCGTAAAGAACCATATGGGAGCATTAATAGTTCACTGTATAACGGTGGTACTCCATAAGACCATTATCCAATTTAAGGAACCACTGAAGTCCTAGAACTTTCTGTATACTCTCCTCAATGATATTCTCCAGAGTTTCCCGCTCAGAGCCAAGTGTGAAAAACAGCAATATATAACACTTATGTGATTTATGAGAGCTATATTTATCACATTGATATCAACTATACATCTATTACCAGCCTCCACATTACTCCAGCAATTCATTCATGTCAGTGGACCAAACAATTCCCTCCCCAGCAAGCACAAACCAAACTACCGCTCTATGCCTGTGCCCATATGACTTTCAATAGAGACTTCTCCAAGGAAATAAGAGGAGAGGGGGACATTTCTCAACTCATCCACATGCAGTAAGTGATGGTGCTGCGATGTATCACACATTGATCTGAGGCATTTGGGGGAGCCGAGCGTATTAAGAAGGGAGCGCAGTAGACTAATGGGCCTGACTGGGAGACAAATTGGGCGAGACGTACAACAACACAGCCCCAGGAAATATGGGGGCTCGCATCACTTTTATTGCTTTAACGCATTTTAGTGTTAACTGAGAAATTGAACCTCAAATTACCTACCATCCATTTGTTTTTTCCCCTTTGTTGTTGTCGTCTTCAGCCCTGGATAAGGTTTAGGGAGAACATTATAGGTGGCCGTGTGCTGAGCAAACACGTTTCTCCATTTCTCTTTTGAAATAAGTTGCATTTGTTGTAGAGAAATTGCTCTGTTGTATTTTAATCCATGATAAAATGATTATAGGGACATTATGTCATAGGTGAAAAGGAGAACAACATAACCACAGCAAGTTACTTTCACTTTTGTAAATTATGTTTTCAAAGTCTGAGTTCCAGTTAGTGATCTCATGTTTTATTTAGATGTTATGATAGTCATTAAGTGTGCCCCTCTGATTTTACAGATAGTGCTGGACTGTATAAAGTCATACTTGCCCGTCCCAAGGTGGTGATAGGCAGAAAATATCTACTTTATCTGTCCAAATGTCCTGTGACAGATACAGAAGACCTGTGCTGTCCATCTTCATTTCCTGTGGCTAGTCAAACTGAATTTCAGAGCGACAGACAGTCCATCTCATCTGCAGACCACGTGATGCAGAGTCTGCCTGTAAGATATTTCTCCATTGCCTCAAGGAGTGGACATAGCAACACTTTATGCAGTATGATAGGAGCAAATCTGTTGCTGTCACATGTCAAGATTCCTCTTCATTATTTGTAATTATTTACGTTTGATTTAATGTGGTTTCCGTAGAAAAGGCACTCAACATAAGCTAAAAGCTGAAAATCGCACCTATGAAGAAACAGTGTTCAAATAGTCTAGAAATGAATGTGCTATGCTCTACATCAGAGTTTCGATTAGGGATGTCACAATGTTATCAGATTTTCACAACAAAAAATTCACGATTCAGATATTATTGCAATATCTATGGATCTATAGAACATTTAAAAAAATAACCTTCCAAAAATAATTTATAATGCAATAAATCAAATTAATCTTCAATGTATTAATTGTGTTTTTTTTCACTTTTTGAGGGAAATCAATTTAATTTAAAACATAAGTGTAGGGAGTTTGAGAGAGAGTCAGTAGCTGTATAACTGTACAAAACATGTTTTAAAAGGCTTCATTATTTAGATATTATGTGTATAATTAACATGAATATTTGAAATGTTTTAAATATAGCCATTTATACCAATACAGCTAAATCACAACACTTCTAGAATAAGTTCAACAGTTGTATGTGAACATAAACTGGTTTTCTTGCTACATTGTGACATGACCTTACACATCTTTTCGAAAGCCAGAAGTGTTCTTCCTATACACAGGCAGGATATGAGTAAGAGGGAGGTCACACAACACACAGCAGCCCCTAGAGTGTTGCAATCCCTAATAGTTAATTTTCTTAAAGATAAAATCTGGCAAATGCAAGCCATCAACCTTTAAGGCCCTACCTATTATGAGAGAGCACACAAAACTCACACATGCACCCCAACCGCACACCCAAGTAGTCAATCAAGAAATAAACAGATGAAATCTACTGGAAATTTCGAGATAAAAAAACTGTCAGGGTGATTCTCACCACAAAGAAAGTGGGAAAGACAAGTGAAGGGATCTTTTGAAACCTAAGGTAAATAAGAGGAATCAGGCATTGAACATCCAGGTAATAACTGATGTTATGACTTGGCATTTGCTCTGACATGCATTTGAGACAGGAACATTAAAAGATATCCACCATTTGACAGGTATCACAGTTCCCCCAGGCAAGAAGGATTCTCATTTTGATGAGTGTGTCAGTCACAGTGAAGCCTGTCGACAAGCCAGATCTCAAGCACCGACGTTCAGGAATAACTCTACCCTCAAAAATTACAAATGGAATATTTGAATAGCTGTGTGAAGGAAGAATGATTATTGCTAAACAACAAAATGTTCAGTTTGGGGTGTTGAGGCTTTAGCAATTCTGAAAAACACACATTTTAGTTCCTGGCATAACCATTAGTGCCACAAAACATTTCAAGTGAGTATTCTGTTCATCGTTTGTTTAATACTGAACATGGTTTGCCATTTACGATGCACTGGAGAGACTTTCTGATTGCCTCGTTCTTTAAAAAAAACTATTCTAAAAAGAGCATTGATTTGAAACATAACATAAGCCACCGCTTCCAGTGTACACAAGCTCAATACTCAGCAGAGTGCAATTGTACAAATTCCCAAAATGGATCATTCATAATCAACTTCAATGAATCGGTTGTGACTGTAGTTGACAGGGCTGTGGAGAGATGGCGGACGGCACAGGGCTTTAAATGCCATGCTCAGCGCCGAGTGTGAATAGTCGCTCTGTATGCATTTTTCACTCCAGCATGTGCCATGTTCAGTATATGACACTCACGCTGATTTACTACCCTCTCCCAGCTAAATAATTTACAGGGATATGGCTCTCTGTGCTTTTAATGGTTGTTGTATAGACCTGCTTGCCTTTAAAATGTTCCACAGGCAAGCAGCCATATGCCTGGATGGATGAGAGACCTCTCAGCATTGATTAATAAGCTGCTCAGTACTTCACGGCAAACAGGGTGTCATGAAACGCTGCATAACCAGGAGCAGCTACGGCACAGCTCCATGTGTTGTGTGCATTTCTAAATAGGCCTCAGTCCAAGGCTCCACAGGTAATACAAGGGATCTAATAAAAAATAGATCTGCTTTAATTTTTTATGTGTGATCTACCCTCAGTGATCACATGGGAGCCCTATTATGAAATATGAATGGGTTCGTTTTTGGCAAATGTTTGTGTTGTGATCTAAATGCTGGTTCAAAGAAACGCACCGTTGGTTCTTTGTGGAAGGCTAGTGGTTCGCAAACAAGGCCAAACAATATTACTCAATACAATGTGATTCAAACTGTATTTCATGGATGCCGCCAATCAAAAGGCATTGTTCTTTGAAATGTTATTCTATGTTAATGTTGAATGTCTCTGGCAGTTCATTGAATTTCAAGCATAGTCTTTTGAAAAAGGAGACTTATTAACAAACAATTAATCATCCATGTGTTTACTTTAGGGCACCTGTTGATTGTACTCTCCGATAACAAAGGAGCCACCCATTCGTTTGATTTGACACTCACAATAGCTAATGGCTTTCATTTATAGTCTGGATAAAGCAAAAATAAATATCTGATCTGAGTTTGTCACACCACAGAAAAATGTGTTGTGAACTACCTAGCCAAATAAGAATAATAAAAACAATTGGCAAGTATATACATTCTGGTTCAAAATTGTAAAAAAATAAGCAAATGGCTGCTCTGAAATGCTTGGGGCCTTTTGCTAAAGGTGTTGAAACCACTGCAAATAACAGCGGAGCGCTGATTATATACTGTATGTACAGTATGGTCAACACTTGCAGAATGTCAACACGCATGCGCTAACTCCTGGTTAGCCCTCTGCTAACATAAATGTGGTTAAAATAATAAAACCACGCAGCTCTTCTAGACTTTTAAAATGTTATCTGACCCCATTGATCAAATTCTGATCTTGAAATTGATCATTTTGCGGGGATGTGACGATCAACACTATTTGTCCATCGTTTTAAAAACCACAACAGAAGACAGACTAGGCCAAGTTGGAGACTTTGACTAAAGCCCTTGTTATTGAGCCCAGCACACTCATGCACACATACAGTAAAGACACACACAGGGTCAAACGGTAAAAATTGAATTTTGACAGGGGTTTGGTATAGTTTGATTTAACTTTATTTTGAATGATTAGAAATGTTGTCATTTAGAGGGTGTATCGGCATTATGCTTGTAGCACTCTGTCGGTTTTCAATATTCAACAGCAAGGATTTTATAAAAGGGATATAAACTTACCGGCTGCAGAGTCTTTTGCCAAATGTGTGTCTATCTGGGGCTCTGTGACGTGAACATGTTTGAGAACCACTGCTTCAGACAGTCCAAAACTGCAGGGAGGCAGAGAGCATTTTCCAGTTCAGAGCTCAGCACACCCAGCATGGTTTGGACAGGTTGAGTGCCTGCATGCTTTCACTCTGAAACGATAGAACAATATCCCCTTGTTCCTGGCGAAAAAGAAAGAGAATCAATGTGACAGCTGTGAACAAATATGAAGATGATGGGGATGTGAGATTTTTTTTTTCCTTCTTAAATCTCGTGAACTTGGAAAGCTGTAATTGCTAATTTGATTCATGAGCATTGTGATACACTGTCTCATGATAAAGTGCTCTGTTGTCTGTCAGGAGTTCGAAATGATCACAATTGAGGACAAAGACTACTGACTTCAGTGTAGGCATTGTTCAGCTATCAGCAACCAGAAAACTGCTTTAATGTATTACCATTATAATTTAAACACTAAATAATCAATTCCATTAAATACGTTCACTTACGGGAAAACCAAGCTCTTTGTTCCTGTCCATAACATTCAGATATAGTGTATATAAAGTGTATTTTTGGCTGTGAGTTAATTCCCCTTGTGCCTATCTTCCAGGCAAAAGAGATGCAACTTCCTGGTAATTCAAATCACTTTGTTTTGTGTTTATGTACCAGTTATGGATTCTACATGTCCAGACTCCACACTCAGGAACACACACACAAATCTGCATGTCAGGTTTTAAGACGCACTCAGAGGGATATATGTTTCTAGGTCTATTCCTCCTGATTACATTCTACAGGCATCTCTTTGACTATTTGGCTGAAATAAACCAAGTGAAAGCGGCTGCCTTTCTTCACATTACACAACAACACACACACAGTTGTCCTTTCTGTGGGGTATTTAATGGAACATCCATCTCATCTGTTCTGCTAAATGTGCTTGTTGAAAACTATCTGAGCCCGGGGCTCGACCGCAGATTTAATTTCCATACACACTGTATACTGTAAGCTTTTAGCTGTTCTGGTAGCCGAGTCTCTTCGGACTAAAGCCTGGCTCTTGGCCGCAAAAAGTCTATCGTTTGAGTATCACATGGTTAGTGGTGTTTCCTTTGGCTATATTTATGTACTCTAACTGTATCCCCTTTCATTGAAACCCTAACCAGTGTGTGATTTGTCTCCATAAGAGAGTCCCATTTAACAAGCAGCCATGCTGGGGTGGGACCCCAACCAGAGGACTTGTTAATAGCACACATCCACATCTCACCAGATGCTTTCCAGAACTAACCAACATATACTGAGAGAATTGTCTAAACACATATTTTATGAATGCTGGACCACAATGTTAAACTTTAAATTAGTTTTAATGCAACTTGCATGTTTTCTTTTCTGTTTTTCATCTGGCACCATTATATGGCAAAATAAAAAGTAGAGAGCGTGCTATGTACTTTCTCATACATATTTAGTAAGACAAACAAGACAGTTGTATTTGTTATTGCCTTAATGTAAATAAGTTATAGGACTGATAGGATAGATTATTGAAACTGCACATTTGGTAAAGATGAATGATTAGCCAATAAAAATTCCTGTAGATCGAACATTTGTAGATCGAACATTTGATTTCTTATGAAAAATACACAACATGTAATGACCTAAAAGTCTACTTTCCAACCTGACCGGGTTGTCCCTGATTTTTAATTTGTCAGTTATTTGTGTTTTTTTAATTCTAATGTTTTTGTATTTTATTTTGCCAACATAAGATATTTACACAGTGAAGACATATTTAGCATTATGAAAATTAGGTATAGAGCATATGGAAACGTAAGTATGTATGTGAGTATGTCGTAAATATATATTTTAGTGACTACAGTATGTGGGGTAAAACATTGTCACAATCTGCATTCAGCTTCACTTTATAACCATTACAGTGAACTGAGTATTTCGTTTTTATCTAGTACTAAAGTACATTTATGTGATTCTGTTTGAACATGTTTTGTTACTTTCACCCTCAGTAGATGAGTTCCTGACCCATTAAGAGATGATACCGTCAACATGTAGGGCACATACTGTAAATTGGAAGCTTTTTAGATCCTCAGGGGCCACAGAGGGCAAACTTAGATAGACACTATACATGTCACTCCTCTCTCCTTGGATCCATTTTAAAAGTCTCTCTCTCTCTTGATGTAATTGCCCTCCATTTCATAAAATAAGATTTATTGAAAATCAGATCTCAGGTTATGGGCCCTGATGACAGCAAAAGAAAAAATGCAGAATTTACTGTCTGCTTTTACAGCCGGATTTCAGAAGTAATTGTTGCGGGACGTGACGGTGAGTTAGCAGTTATAAACCTGTCCTCCATATAAATTACCTAATCAGGAGATCCCAGTGGTTATATAAATTGAGCCACTCATTCGTCTTCAATGGCCTGTGTGTGCATATAAAACCACAACGACCATCATATACTTCACAGGAAAGGGGTAACCGTTGCTGTTTACAGAGTTAGGGGGAAATGGATGACTTTTTGCATGCTCAATCAACTGTGAAATGTCCATTTAATCATCCCCAGAAACCCCCCTGGTTTATTTGTGCTGCAGCACAGATTTACATTTCCAAACATCCCCCATATTAATCATTACTTCATCACGCCCTCCAACTGACAAGGAGCATAAACCACCTCAGTGTACTGCCCTGTCGACTAATGTGTGTATGTTTCTTCTAGGAGCGTGTGTGTATGCGTATATGAGTGTATGTGAGCACTTTAAATGTATGTGTATGTGGGTGGGTTGGTGTGAGGGAAAAAACTGCCCTTTGATTCACTCAACACTCGCTGTGTCTAGCAGAAATATTGAGTTTTAGTGGCATGATTGCATTCTTTTTGTCCACTGAGATCTTTGAAATACAACTTTTCAGGCCCGGGAAGCCAAATGGGAGTCACTCATGTACTTTTTCTTCTCATGAGGAAATCAGAGTGATTTATGTTATTATTCAGGAAACACTATCAAAGAAAAACACATGAAGTGAAAATGTCACATACTATCATGTTTTTTTAAAGCTTGGGCCGGCTTTACAAATAGCAGACATTCAGATAGACTTATGACTGATACACTGAGAGCTTTGACAAAATGGATACAGAAAATGTTGAGGTTAGGTCTTAGCTTGTTGCATAAAAACCCCTTTCTGCATCCTGGTCCTTCCTGAGCCGACAGCTTGAGTGATTTACACAAACCGTACTGCAGCAGGAGTTGGCAAAGCCCGTCTACCTGCCGCCGTAATGAAATTCAGGACGTTTCACCATCAACAATGAATCCTTCATAAAAGAGTGAAGTATGAGTTTATCACCCAGGATGAGAAGCATGTTACATTTGCCACTTTAAACAAGATGAATGGGTCACTCAGCCATTTACATTCTCATACATTTTTATGACTCTGCCATGAAGTGAATTTGATCTATTGGTAACAAGATAAATGATGGGCATAAAGCTTTGGCAGTTCTGACTTTAAACAATCTTTCATTTGATGCCAGTCTTTTACTTTTACATGACGCACCGTCTGTCTTCACAACCTTGTGCTCAACTAGTTGAAGAGAAAAGAGAAAATGGCGGCCTTCCTTTTTTCCTGACCAAAGTCTACACAACCAACTTAAAGAATTTCACTCAACACCACATATTGTGTGTGACATGTATGTGTTATTCGTGATGGGAAACAGGTAGACCTCCAAGGTGCACAAAGGGATGTTTTGTTTAAACTAGTCGATGGAGACGTTCAGCCAACCATGGTAGTTTGCCATGCAGTAGCGTGAAAAGCAGCTGAAAGCTTCACTTTGCAGTTGCCAGCAGCTTTCAACGTTTTTTTCCCCTATGGAATAATGCTTGTATGTGTAGGCCAGGAATTTCAGTAGCACAGAAACAAAGTTGGGTCACAGGAAATATCCCCTGTCAAAAAGTGATGCCGGATGGTGAATGGAGCTGTCTGAGGGATCAGAGTGATAGAGTAAGACATCCTCTCTGTCTCTCAGACCATGTCCTTCATCTCCTTCTCCTTCTCATTTTTGTTATACTGCTATTTTACACATGGCATCAGCTGTATGGATGGTACCATTGGACATTCCAGCAGAATCATCTGTCTCTGACTGTCAAGTAGATGAACCTTTTCGCTGTATGGACGGCAGATTAAAAATGTTGCCGTCAGATTGCCATGGATGGATCCATGCGGAGACCTCAGCAACTCTGTGTTGTAATTTGAAAATAGCCCAGACCCATTAAGTCACTGGTGAGCGAGGGCGTAGCAGCGCGGACAGAATGATGTATCACCTGATCCGGCTATATGACAATTTTATTTCTCACCTCTACTTTCACTGCGAAATATTACAAGCAAAATATTACAAGCGCACTTTTCTCCATGGCAACTTTAATTGAAACTAACGTCCATCAAGCTAACTAGAAAGTGAGTTTGCCACTAAAACACTGACATCATCCTCTAGCATTGATTTGTAGAAAAAACATGCCAAGAAATACAGACAAACACAGCACATTTTGTTGTGCGCACATGCATTTCACTAGCAGTTTTGTTGTTTAAGTACAGCTGAGGTCATCCTTTGTAAGAGAAGTATGAAGAAGGTTGCTGGGAAGAGAAAAAGGAAGTACAACACACAGCCTTTGTTTGGGGCTACCCCAAAAGGCCTGTAATTTACACCCTAATGGCTGAGGCCATCGCCACTAGAGGCATTGCTGCTCCAAGGGAGATGGGGAGAAAAGGAGAGAGAGGGGGAAAGAGCTCCATCATGGAAAAAGGAGCTCCTGTCGGCTGCAGTGGTCCGGGACAAAGCTGAGAGCTCCCAGACGCCCTGTATGATTAATGACTTATGGCCACGCTGTGTGGAAGCCTGGTAATTAGCTACAGGCTGATTAAAGACAAGTAAACTTCTGCTGATAACCCGATTCTGTTTCTCCCCAGCGCCGACACTGGCATGTGGAAGCTCTTACTGCCAGGGTTGCAAGAAACAGACCAACGTTGAGTATGATGAATGTAGTCTCCAACAGGCGTATACAGGCTGTAATTTAAAACTATTTAGCGTGTGACATATTGGCATTGTGCTCTCTCAGTCTCCCTACGTTCATGTTCGTGGTTTGCAACGGCGTCCAAGTTTCAGGGGGCTGTTGTTTTGAGTCTGCGCCTGGCATATTCATGAATAAAGTTCTGTGCTGGCTCCCTCCCTTTGCTCCCCCCTGGTCTTTTCCCCGTTCATAGATTTTCCTTAAGACATTTGCATTTTCAATAATAGCGAACAAGGAGAGTGGCAGCCTGCCACCAGAGTTCGTCAACTACCAGATTGTTACATTCCTAGCTGTCCAGAAACAGACAGGAGACCTGAAGCTTGGCCAGAAAGTGGACGGCATTACACTGGATTTGCCTTATGAGACAAAATGTAAGCAGAGTTAGCTTAGGCATGAAAAGGAAGAAAAGGCCTCCAAGTGCTCAAACAGCAGCCAAAACGACCCACACAACCGTCCAAAGACTTGTCTCGGTTTGTTCATGAGGTGGGACTATTCCCCTATAAGTAAACAGATGGAGCAAAGAATAATGGATGGCAACATTAAATACAGCTGATGTCAGTTGTTTTACAGAGGAGCTTAGAGAGTTCCACAGACACTGAAATTAGAATCAGTGGTACTTAATAAATACTGTGCACTGTCATCATCCTAATCTGATGGGAATATCATGTCATAACAACATGTTATGCAACAGATGGATACATTTCTCCTCCTAATGTAACATTAGGAGACAAGAGACAGTTTTGCAGTGGATGTTTGCTACAACTAATCGTGCTACCAATTTTGTCTGTGGCAAGTGAAAAATGGGCTCCGCTCTAAATGAAATACAGGACCGTTTGCGTGTGTGTATGTGCACATGTGAGAGTGTGTGTGAGGGTCTCTGGCAGGAAAAGGACAATGCCACAGGGCAACTGCATGTGTGCTGAGATGAAATGCCCGGCCACCCACTCCTCTCCTTTTATCACCCCTCTCATAATTAGGTTGGTTAACATACTGCCGTGTATGCAGTCATATTGACTGGAAGCTTAATCATATTAGTATTGAGTTCCCGTCCCTGCCTGCCCCAGGTGACGCTTGTAAGTCCAGAGTTATAGCCCTAACCTATGGGAGGAAATTAGCTGTGGACACAAGTTTGTTCTTCTTCTCCTCCCTCTGTGTGAAGATATTTAGCAGGCAGGGGGGGCGACAACACTGAGAAATGAAAGGGGAAGCACAATGTTCTGCATAGAACACCAGTCAAAGGCATGACAAATGCAGGAAGAGCAGAAAGAGGTGCAGCGTGTGTTAGTTTGGTTGGCAGTACATTAGGCCTGATAGACATTTCACTTACCAAAGTCAAATATAACAGTCTAGCAGTCATTAATATGAGGAAGGGTCCGGGGAATCAAACCCACCATCTGGTTAAGACGACAGTATAATCTACAACTCATGATTAGGTCTAAGGAGTGGAATTTCACTTTAATCTTTTTCAGGGCTTGAAATTTCCATCTGCACTGTGCAGCACATCATTTTTCTTCAAGACAAATGTGCTGTTTTTCATGTTCCAAAATTAGATCAGAAGAAAACGATTAATCATGTCATGGCCTGGGAAAGGAAACAAAGATCAGATTTTCCTCTCCTCTCTCTCGCTCACTGCACCCATGCCCCTCCCCTTTCCTCACCTCTTCCTTTTCTTCCCCTCTAGCCTCCTCTCATCCGCTCTGTAGGACCTCCTCCTCCCCTCCTCCTTCCTGTATCTCTTATCCTCCGCCTCCCCTTTCGCTCTATTTCCACCCATGTTTCTGGACAGCGTTCCTGAGCCATATCTTCCTCCCTGTCTTCGTGTGAGACAGAAGTATTTTTCTCTTCAACGCTCGGCCCTGACTTCAAAAGGAAAGATACGTAGGCTCGATGATTAATACGAAATGGTGCCGTGACGTGTCTTCAATTAGCTTAGCCTTCTCCTGCCCCTCCGCCCTCCCTTTGGCGGTGAACAACAGATGGCGGCCTGTTTGTATGTGACACCACAACCAAATCTAAACCAAGAAGAGTGCAAGTCAACGGGACTACAAATTAGTGAGGCCACACAACTGTCAGGTGCTGGCCTCCACTGACAGTTGTAGCCCATTACGGGAACATTGATGTTTTCACAGTGTGACAAAAAGGAATCCTTTTCCCCCCCTCCTTACAGAGAACCTGTCTGTCAGCCAGCTCTCAAGTCATAACAAATCACTGGCACTCAGCTGAGGCTGAGCATTGGGAGCGTCAGGGGAAGATAAATGACCTGCAGGCCTTTGAAGTGCTTTGGCAGTTCAGATGGCTCGGCGGCGCTGACAGAGAAATATACACAACAGCGTAACCAATAATGAGAACATTAAACATTCCTGCCTCCTGACAGGCTGACAGGAAAGCCCAGCCTGGCATCAATCATCTTCCGAGGCATAACCTTGACAATTAGTCTCCTCTCTGCCTCCAGCTCACACCCTGCGCTCTCCTGACTCCAATACCCAGACTGCACTAGCTGCCAGGCTCAAGGCGGATAGGATGGCGGGGTGAAGATGACAGCATAAAAGAATGAGGGCCACAATCAGTGAACCAGGACAGATTCCCTATCTGTACATGTAGGTGACAGCAGATATGGGCCAAAACATCCACACATGGCAGGCATCACATTGGATTTATAGTTCCATCTTAACCAGGATGGCAGCGACCTCTCTGCCTTCTGCCCATGTTTCATTCGACTCAAATTCACCATCTGCTGCCATATTCTATCTTTCGTTGAGCTATTATTTTCAAAAATAACATTAAATTGGATATACTTTGTAAATGCAACATTACACGGTATAGAGTAACTTAAGTTTATTGCTGACTACTCATTGTAGTTTTTCAGCCATTTTGGTGCTGATCAGGCAGTAAAGATATTTGCAATACTTTTCAACACAATTGGAGATTAAAAGTAAATAAAATAAACAGAAATGTAGAGCATGTATTTCTCATTTCTTAAAAACTTTACTAAATTGTGTTTTGGATTCAATACATTCGGAAGTATTTCATCTTCATTAGTATCGAAGCAAAACCTGCAATATCTGGTTTGTTATGCAAACAAGTAAATTCAGTGTGACAAGAGGAAACTGCAATGCATTTTAGAGCTCAGCTGCACAATCCAAACATACATGTCTCTCAATAATAGGTACTGAAACAGCAGGAGCAGCCAAAGTCCCCAAGCCATACCGCTACAGAGAACACTATTTCACTTATGTTTCCTCCATTAACCATCCGCATGTAAATCAACACAGACAAGCTGACCCCCAAAATGTTTATGTTCTCCAGTTTCCAGCACTTGCGCACTGCTCTGGCCGAACATTTTGTTGCCGCTCCAGAAGAGATGATTTATGTGGAATGAAGACATTTCCCCTTTGACTAGCACATTTGCGCAAAGGTATGTCAAGGATGTGAGGAGCTTGGTACAGGCAACCTTTCAAGAGAGTATTTTTTTACCCGCTTATTGGAAGAGCAATAAATATCTGGGCGACAGGGCCTTCTCATGGTTACAAAGCCTACCTGCAACTGAGCTGGATAATTAGCAGGCCCTGAAGATGATGTATGACTTTCATTACCCTTTGGGACTGGGCAAACTAAATGAGGACACCGCTAATTGCCGTGCAAAGCAGTCTGGCATGATGGGGGAAATGCAGTCACTGCCTCTCTCTCTCATTCCTTCTCTCTCTCTCTTTGCTCTGTTGAAAAAGAAAGAAGAAGGCCCTGTTGCGGTTGCGGGGCTGTGATCTCCCTCTCCTCCCTACCTCACTGCCCGCAGGAGTTCACTGACTGTCCATAAATCAGGAGCTGCTTACAGCTGAAACTACCCTGAGTCATCAACATGCAATAAGCTGAGTGACAGATTCCACCCCGACTACATTAAACCCCAGTTCAAACAGTCTTGTTCTCTACGTTCTCTTCCCTCTCACCCTCATCTCCCTGTCTGTCTGCCACATCTTGAACTTCTTAGAAAGCCAAACCCATCCAGGCACGGTGAAGATAAAAACAAAAGCTGGTATAATCACAAGCTGCCAAATGTTTGTAGGGCTAGTGAGAGGCTATAAATGAGTGGGTAAGAAAAGTGTTTCCAGAAGTGGTCTTCCAAGGAGCTCCAGTGGTGGAAGCTAATGTCTAAAATGGTGGGGGTTAAGTATGTTAGCATCCATTACAGTGACAAAGCTGGCTCTCCCGCTGACATGCCAATTCAATTCAAGTAAGCCTTTTATTCATTTTGGGATAGTGGGAAGAATTTGTAGTTTTGCATTGAAGGGGGGCCCATTCTGTAACTTATATCAACTTTTCTATTGGAACTTTGAAGTGACTGGATGTTTGGTCACCTCTTACTATCTGCTGTAGCTCAAGTTGCAAGTTTTAAAATGTGAATGACAGGTTTGAGTTACTGTCAAGGGAACAATCTATTTATAGACCAAAGGAAAGACGTAATGTTGAGAAAGTTGCTTGCAGTTAAAATCCATGAACTTGGCAACTTGGTAGAATCACAATAAGCTACACATACAACACTGACATCACCTTGTAAGGTTTTTACTGCAAACATATTAGCAAACATTTGCAGTAGCATTGGCCTTCACTTGAGTCCAATGTACATCCAATGCTACTATTGATAAAATAACATTACTGATGATAATGGAAAGTGTGTTTCAATAATATAGATCCCTGACATCCCTTCAAAATGACACATACATCGACCAATTGAGCCAGTTAACACGCTTTGAGCAGCTGCTCTGACAGACATGCAACAGAAGAAGAGTAACTCCTGTATCTGATTACAGTGCAGCCAAACAAGTTGTGGGCTGAGAGGATTAATCATGTCACGGTGAAAAAAGACTGAAGAAGACTGGCAGCAATCTCCGCAGTAGTGAACTCAATGATTTCAGGTTTTTTGCGTGACATCAAATGTGTGCACGCACCAACTTTTCTCAACCAATTGTAAAGTGAGGCAATGACGGATTACACACAAACACATTGACTGGCTATCGCTGAAAAAATAAATGCATATGGGTTTGAACATAATGAAAGGATTATGTGATTCAATAATATACATTCAGGCTATTTAAAATCAAATCACATATATCCTTGGCATTAGTAAGGGATTATTGTAAATGGGAAATTATTCCGATTGTTCGGGTTAAGCGTTAGTGCAGTAATATTTGGTCTATTTAATTAGATTTATACTCTTTGATTTGACACCTCCCCAGTGCTTTACCCTCAATTAAACTAATTTTCATCATTTTACATTCTAATGGGGGTCAATCCGTACATAACAGTGGCTGCCCTTCTCTTCAGCAATGCCAAAGACCTATAAAATACAGGGAAGACGCTCTATCACCAAATGATTTTGTCAGCCATGAACTTAATTTACTTCTCTTGAAGCAGCAATCTGCAGCCTATTAATTCCCTCTCAGCGCAGTGAACGAGGTCTTTTTGAAACTATTTCACCTCTCACTAATGAAACAATTGTTTGCTCTACCATGTGTCATCCGTGGAGCGTCACTAACCTCAGACACACACAAAAAGGCTTTTGAGCTGTCAGGAGGGGTTTTGTTTGTTTCCGTCAGTAATGCCGATCTGAGACTTGAAAGGTACAGCACGGTTTGGATCCAGATTAAACAAGCACAGTCCAGTGATGCGAGTGTGAGTCTTACTGCTCCAGAGATAATCCCATAAATCAAACTACCAGAATCTAACTGCTCTTATGTTTACGTACATTTGGTTTGAATCTCAAATTAAGTGAGAGACTAATTGTTCCTCAGAGCATAACTATTTTCGGCTGCGTGACATTAAGAGCTTCACCAAACAAAATAATACTTTGTTTTGTTGCAAGAGAACAAAGCCTTTGTTCAAATATGAAAACAAGTTTATGATTTCTTTCTTTCTTTGATTTCTGCTTCAAGTCTCTGTTTTATTTGTTCTATTGATTCCAACTTTGTCTCCTCATCTACGCCCACAGACATCAACTCCCATTACGCACTGCTTTGTCAGAACACATTGGATCTAGTTTTTTATTTATACTGACAGGGTGAACTCCACTGATGGTTGAATTCCTCGTAGTCCTGGATGGAAGTGTTCGCTGAGCACAGCAGGAGGGGAGGAGGCCTCAGAGATGCCTTTTGTTTATCTCAAGGTGAGAATTGTTTTTGTTCTCACAATTCTCACAATTCTCACAACGTATCTCCCTGTTTGGCCTGCAGCTCTGAGGGGCACATATGAAGAGAAGGCGAATGATTCAGACTGAGACATCTCTGTCTATTTCTTTTTCATGCATTTTATCTGTAAATAAATGAAAACCCTTCTAGAGTCTCATACCTCCAATAGTTCATCTGGTCCACCCTAACACAAGTGTATAGTATGTTTTATGCTCAAGACTTGCCTCGAGGTATTATTTCAGGTGTTGACTTCAGAATACAGTTTGCCTTTGTCCTACAACTCTACAGTAAAGAGCAACAACACAAACTCTATCATAACTCGTAACACAATGTGCAATTCAGTGTGTTTACAGTGAGTCTGTGTACTGCTGACGGGGGGAGGAGTACTTTAATTTAAGTAAAAGTACAATTACCACTGTCTGAAAATACTCTATTAAGGTATTGCATTCACTTTGTAACTTAAAGTAAAGAAGCATTAGTAGCTTAATGTCCTTTAAAGGTCAAATAAATCGTTATGCCAAATGCCTTTTAATAATAAACTTACATATTAGTTTAGAACATGTATTATTTAATTACAATTTTTTTTGTATTAAAGCATTTTACTATTGTCATTCATAAATGTGGACACAATTTGAAATATGACTGCAGACGACCATGTTGGGGAAATGAAAGGGTAACTTTTACACAACATATACGACTGCAACAGATTGAGCCGTCCCTTTTATATTGTGAGACTTTTCATCTTGAGACATTTCTTTTAAATTTGAACCATATGCTGGGTTAATAATTTCAGTGCTAGCCTTTATGTTCCCAGACGTCCAGAGCCAGCAGATTTAATGATGCTTTGCTGAAGGAACAAAACAGCTTCCTAACAAATCCTCTGGGGATCGACTTAATACAGAACTGCTGCTCCTGATCAATTGTTAATATTATACCTGACCACACTGAACTTTAAACAGTGTCTGAACTTGGAGGGATTCTGACATTTTCTCATCAACATTTCCATTACAAAGTGTTTCTTGATTGATATTGTACTTTAGAACATTTAATTTTATTGTTTTTGGCAAAGAGGAAATAACAGGAACAAATGACTTACAGCGAAACACTTTTTGAATCCAGCCAAGGCTGTTCTGTAATAAGGAACAAATGAAACTGTATCCGCATTACGCCCAACTTTGTTTATATTTTTCACATACTGCGGGCCTGCTGCTGAAACAAAACTGGTGGAGTTCTGAATGAAACCTGACAGGCCCCAATAAATCACACTAAATCATGAATCGATAACAAATGCACTCTAAATTATGAATAATAGCCAGCCAGTCATAAACTAACACAAGCACAACTCAGCAGGTCATTCATTTCATGGCAGCACAAAATAAACAGACACATTTCTTTCACGACACTAATACATTTCCCTGAAAAACTCAAAGAACAGTCCATCTGCTTCGAATAATTTTTAATTTCCTTTTCTGTCCCGTCCCCATTAGGTATTCCAGAGAGATATTTAGAAAATTCTTTCATTTACCTCCTCCCATATGCATCCAATTACCTTTCTCCCTGCAACGAGCCTATGTCTGGCCTCTCTTGAGTGTGGTGCAACATACCCCCAACTGTACCTTATGCAAACTTTGGGCTTGTTTTATTATCTGTGAGATGCTGCGAGTCATTCAGCCTGTGCTCTGGTGGATTTGGCCTGGGCTTTTGGTTTGATGTCTTCTGGCTCAGACCAGGAACACCTGCACCTCCCCTGCTCGCTCTCTCTCTCTCTCTCTCTTTCTTTCTCTCTTTCTCTCTCTGTTTCTCTCTCTCTCTCTCTCTTTCTGTTTCCAGGCTGATCTATTAGCTGACTAAATGGCCCAGCAGATGTTCACAGGCCGGCGAGGGAATTCGTTCCTGTCCTTGTGACCGCTTCAGTGATGCTGAGAGAATTTACACATTGGGAGGAGAACGACAACACATTTTAGTTCATTTATCACTAAATCATATTTAGGCAAACAATTCCATTGGGTGTCATTAGTGCTAACTGCAGTTAAAACGTCCCCTCATTTTCCCATGAACTGGATCATGCTTAAAGCAGTTGGTGGGAATAGAAACTCCTTAGGGATACAGGTATTTACCTTCTTGGTTTTATTATGGTTGAAAGAGTAGTGATTTGAAGAGTGCATATGACCTGCAAAAAATATTATTTTAAAGGTTACATTTTTTAATGTAACTCAGCTTGAGTTTTAGACAAAGCTGATCATGCAACCTACAGTATGCAGGTTAGTTGATTTGAACTTTTCTGTTTTTCCTTTCTCAATGTGTCCAATTTGATAGTTCCTATTAAACTGTTTTGTTTGCATGGAAATAATTTATGTCACCTTCAAAGCGTATTAAAAATGTGTGCAAATCTAGAATTGCATTACATTTTTGACACTCGATTTTTACAATGGACATTTACATTTACCCAATTTCTAATTCAGAAAATACAGTTAACTATGTCAACAGTATGCTACAGCTAGAGTTAACAGAGAACATTTGTCTTTCTTGTGATTTGGTTAAAAATTGTATTTATCCTAAAATGATTGGAAGAAATGGAAACTTGATCAATTGTATTTATGTGCTGCATCTCATAGTGGCAACAACATTACCCAAATAAGCTAATTCAATTACTAACTTCTATTAACTCTTAACTCTCTCCCATTAAACAAAATATCTTAATAATATGTCCAATCCAAGTTTGTTTTCATAAAAAAACATTCAACAGGCTGATTTAAGTTGAAATAAAACGTTTAACTTTCAGCTTCTGGTCACTGTCATCTCTGAAGCTCTGACTGTGTGAACTTTAGCGGTGCTAGTTGCATGGTGATCTCGTGTTTACACAATGCCAGTCCTTTCCTTCACACTTTGCCCTCATCCTCAACTGACCCCCAGGTCATCCCAGCTCAAAATAGGCCACGGGTCTCTCCTTTTATAACTTGTGTTGTGACAGGTTGGACAACAGGACGCGGCAGCTAATGAATGCCTTCGAGAAACAAAGTGTCTTAATTAAACAGTTGGAATAATGGTTAGAGGACACTGTGGAGGACACAGGCCCCTTTGGAGAACAATGACTCTCCTACTCAAATTGATTGGCATGAGAAGTGATTGATAAGTTGGGATAGCTATTGCTGAGCCTATATAATTGGAATATTTCCTCGGGTAGGACATATGGTTTGATTTAGTGTGCAGTTCAAGAGGACAAGCTTGACAAGTAGAGGTAGGGATTGAATGACATTTTTGGTAAGAGAGTAATAATTTATGTTTTCCCATGCCAACTATTAATACCCAGCTGGCCTCAGCACAGCACCACTTATGTAGGTCTTAAAGGCCAAGTACGACGTGTTGTCACTGGCGTTTTTGTAAATCTTGCCCACAGGAATGCAGCCCTAAACAGGAGACTGGAAACAGAGCTGTGAGTGATGTGAATATGTTTGCAATGTGCATGTGCGTATGCTGTCACTATAATCTACAGCACCTAACTTTATGACTGTGATTTCTTGTGGCACCCTCAACTCTCATTACACAGGATCACAAATTTCACCGTAACTAGGCTCAGGGGATAATATCAAGACAGGGGTTGACTTATCATGGTTGTGAGTTGCAGAGAATTCAAGCCGAAATGAGGGAGAAGGAACAAGCTTTGTGCGGAGGAATATGTACCACTATGAGTCCATTACCTTGATTTTAATTGAGGGCTCTTTTAGAACGTTCTCAACCCAAATTACACTGAAAGTAAGTGTCACATTATCCCTGCCTGTTTAATTAATATGTCTCTAAAAGATTTACAAGAGCAGCTGTTATATGCATGTAAGTTGAGCGAAAGAGGGGGGGCTGTGATAGCTGTCGGTGTAAAGCTAAAAGATTGCAGTAAAGAAGTCTTTGCTCTTTAGAGAATTTACTGGCACAGCAAGGGATGAGGAGACACTAAAGGGTATACGCCTGTTCCTGCACCTGACAGTTTGATAGCCGTGTGAAACTCAAGAAAGGCCAAGCTGGTTTGTTTTCAAGCCGTTTATAAACTGTACCAACATGCTCCCAGCACACCGGAGCTGCTAATTCATTGCCGAGTTTAATCACTCATCATGTGATCCCTCACAACAAAACACAACACACTGAGGGAGTTTCCATGTGCTTTACAAGATAGAGGCCTGCCTGCTGAATGTGTTGGGAATGTTAGCACATGAATGCTAAAAGTGCTCACCTAGTTGGTTTAAAGTAATAGGTGATATTCTGGAAATGAGATAAAATCAATACCACTCTCAAAACATTCTTGTTTATACACTTGAAAAAACTGTGAAAGTGTTAATTAGTGAGGTTCAGTGGTGCAAAGAAACAAAACAGAACTAAATTATCCAAGCAATGATCGTTTGCAAGTATTAGTGACATGTGTGCTATAATTAGCCACAGGTGTGTGCACGAACATGACGCTTATGCCAAGTTCCACAATGATTGAGAACCAGGTGTTTCTTGCAGATTTATAAATCTGACGAAAATCATGCCTATGCAAATCTCTGTTTCTGTGCGTACACAGAGTTTTAGTTGTGAATGTACACAGAATTGTATGTACAATTTTCAAAAACAGCCTATACAGAACATCCTCATCATGGGCCACACTGCTAATCCAGGGTCCCAACATTTGTGTTTGGTTCACAGGAGACTTGTCAGCTCCTGGGGCCACAGATGCTTGCCTGTCAGAGCCACTTCAGGAGGATGGATGGAATAACAGGCTGCTCAGTGCTCTTCCTCTCGTCAGTGTTAACTTACAGTGGAAAATGCTAAACACCGCTGACCCTCTGTCCATCAATGAGCTAGTTAGATGTCAGGGAGGTTTGGGAACAAGACCTTTAGAGAAGGAATCTTGATGGGTAGATGGTTTGAAGTCAGCGTTAAATTGCATAACAGTTGGACAGTAGAGCAACTAGCCACAGCGTTATGTAGCATTCCATGAACACGGCAGTATGATCCTTGTATTTTTGAATTCAATTCAGAAAGCTGCAATCATAAACCATTGTATCGAGTTTACTACAACTTCTTTCCGTCCAAGCAAGTTAAACTAAAAGCAAATCTATAACTCACATGCAGAAAACTCAGTTGGCAAGTTTACAAGGAAGTGGATCTGCTGTTCTTTTCAGATCGCGACAAACAGCTAGGAGTTTAATGTGTTGTGGTTCTGTAAGTCCTCCACACTCAAAGTGTTTGAGATTAATTCTTTAAAATCAAATGTGATGGAAAGCTGTAGGAGGCTCAAGCTCCTGGATCAACATTGCTGTACAAGTCTGCGTTTTCATAATCTCTACGATGCGGATTCAAAGGTTATCATGACAAGTAATAGAAACAAATACGAGTCATAGTTGATAAATACCGGAAATGCACTCTGTCACAGTGTAGGTAAAGTATATAATCATTTCCCTGGGCTAGATAATAAATCTAACTTGTGTTTCTTAGCTACGAAACCAGAGACAAAGTATAAACGTCTCCTTTTTAATGTTACGAGTCTGTTTATTGGGATTTAATTACTGCTCTTGGACAAGTTCAACACACTGGGCTGTAATCTAGAGTATCAGTGAAAATAGCGCTCGGTAAGCACCAGTTGACGTGGGCCTTGAGAGACACCGGGGGCATGGTCGTCCCTGAAGGCTCCGGTTTCAGTGCTGCATGATAGGGGCTGCCAACCTGACAGGCCCACCTGCCCCGTGCCTACAGCCAGCTGGCCCGGACAATGATTAACGGCTAGCGTAAACTTACTCAGCAGGGTCTCAGACACATTTGTGCATTCACTCACACGTAGGAGTGTTACATGACGCTAAGAGCTATTACAGAGCAGGGGCCCAGAGACCAAGGCAGGAATGACATCAATACATGTTTAGTGGGACTGCCTTGCACAGTTATCACTTTTCAAAAAGGAGAGACTCACTCTTGTCAATAAAGCATGATTCCTGAGATCAATGGAGCAGATTTATGCACTGTGGTAAATGGGAGATTACCCCCAAACCTGCATTCCAGATCTGCCTTGAGCTTTCACCCCCTGCTTCCTCCATAAAAAGAAAATGACATCATAAAGAGTAAACTGGGCTTGATATCAGACTCTCTGGCTCTTATCCCTAGGAGCTTTTTGATACCTTTGAATTTCATTTTTCAAGGGCGGCGTACTATTAATCTTTTGGTCGGGTGTAAAATCTAGCTCTGGGAAAGCTATTCAAAAAACCTTCACCTTTTTTTAGATGAGTAAAGTCTTTGACTGGAACATTACAATATGCATACTACTCATCATAACTCAGTCTCAATATAAGAGCTTGTTTTGTGGGAGATAGTCAGCGAGTAACCACTTAATTTCATTGCCACAAGTGTAAAATCAGGTGCAATATAAATATGGACTGGCTGACTTGTTATTATGTATAGCAAAAAGTCAAAATAATAGGAGGATATTCTTCAGTCAAAAAGATTATTCACAACTAAAGAAATAGTGTAGTATTATTTAAAAAATTGCATGTGACATCAAATGTTTTGGGATATTTTGTATCGCATTGTGTAACGACAAAGGAAATGGGTAAATGTCACATTACACATTTCAGTATTAAAAAAAAGCTGGTGGAAATTAGATGTTGACTATGTTGATGCGACCTGATTTGACTATGTTGAGTAATTCTATAGATTAAAATAATTAATATATTGTCAATCAGAAAACAATAAAAGTTAAACCTTTAACATGTTGATTTTAATCACTTCTTAACCTTTTTTAGGCACCTTCATCACAGGAACATTAAATGGTACAATATAATAAATAGATTTGTAGAGCCATCACAGTTCTGCTGATCCATACTGTATGGAGCAGTCTATCTCAGGGTCGGAATATGCAGCAGTGACTGTTTTCGCATTGTTCCCAGACTAACGATGTACCAGAACGTGAGGTGTAGGAAAGAGCCATGCAATCCAAGCAATAAAACGAAACACTTCACAAGAATTCCAAATGCACATTGTCACCGTCTTTTAATCTCATTGCGCAAAACCTGAGAAGGCGCAGGAGCCCATTTTTTAAGCCAGCCATTTGTTAGTTATGTAGATATCGATAAGGAAACTCAGCGTGCGGAGGATAGTTAGTATTCTGGATAGGGCTCTTTGAAAAATAGGCTGTTTTTTATCCCTCCCGTGAAACACCGCAGGCCACACCATTGCTCCAACTCCAATTAATTCTTACACCCCATTCATATTACTCTTCTATGTAAGTGCAACGTTTTCTAATTGCATTCATCACCAAAACCCTCACTTAAGTCCCTCCAGTATATTTATTATCACGCTAACTGGGTCTAAATTATTAAACCTTAATGATGTGGGCTCTGAAAATATGTTGTCCTTTATTTTCCCCACAGAGAATCAATGTTATACATTAGCAGTATAAATTAAGTAATACTTTACCTAGGCATGTTGCCGCCTTCAATAGTCCTTCTCAGTGAAATGTATTCTCACAGTCCGGTGGCTTGCGGGGCCTCTGGGGAGGGGATGATAGTTCATTCTAATGAAAGAGCTAGGTGCTGCTAATGGTTTAAATGATACATTTCTGCAAGAACAGCGGAGAAAATACATATGCGAGATCTGGCGAAAACAAGATAATTCACACTGCCTTGGGGATATGATGTCATCAGACACATAGTGTATGTTGAAGCTCCTGGGAGGCCTCAAAAGCAAGGAACGGTTGCGTTTCTGGTGTGATATATGTGGGTCAGTAATAGAAATGGGCAATATACGGTAAAGTCCATCACACTTAAAGGTTAATTACAATAGCTACAGTAGTCCTACCTCTTTATGACGAAATTGGTTGCTATTAATCAACTTTAGAGTGCCTACAGTAGTAACGCTATAAGATGTGGAAAGGCATAATGGTCTGACACAATGTAATCTCTGTCTTTTTAGGATACTTAAATAAGCCCTTTATTTGAAAGTTATTGCAGAGAAAGTGCCAATTAAAAAAAGAAATCAAAATTCCAACACAGCTGCTATTAAAGACAGTTTTGTCTGCTTTTGAATAAGCAATGTAGTTAGAAGTGGTTATGGATTGTGCCATTAACATGATTTGAAGTAACTGATGTCTTTAATTTAAACCCTTCTTTATTATCTTTTTTTTAAATCAAAATGAATGTTGGCGCCATCCGTCTTTTTCAAGTTGGAAAATAGCCTCTAGATAAACGGAGATTAGGGAGCATTGTCTCATTGCAAGAGCAGCATCCATAACATCTTACCATCAGAGTGACTTCAATTACATTAACTAGCTAAATGCCAGTGTAAAGGGGCATTTAGAGGTAAAAACAGAAGGCTTCTACAAAGGTATAAGCCTGTGACTAATGACACCCAGGTCGAGGAAAATTCCGAAGAAGAAGCACACCCGAGTGAGATAGCCTTGATATTTGCCAGACAGAGAAAAGGACTAAGCTCCTTCTGCCCTCTGTCTCCTGCTACCAGAATAAATCCCCACTGATCACTAATTGTGTGATTCTTCTTTTTTACATCAACTTCAACCCGACAGGTTATTTCAGCTTGTTATCGGGAAAACATTTATCCACTTGGAATTATTACTGTGCTAGGGCCTCTGGTGAAACACAAACAGCAGTGAATCTTGGAGAGTTATGGTAAGGCCTCTCCTCATTAGATGGCCAATCGACTGGCGGAGCGGAGGGCCCAATCCCAGCCCTTTATTGAGTGTTAAGGAGACACGGACTGACATTTACATCTCTTGCTTCTTCATGACTGGCTAGAGAGAAAATGGCTTCCATAGATCCTGGCTCTGAGGAGCGGCAGCTAAGGTCAGACAGTGAGACGCATCTTCGTCTCTGAGCAATGCTTCATGGAGGAGATAGCACATTTGCAACAAAGAAGAAAATAGCATGAAGGCAGAAAATAGAATACAGTAGGTGCAGGGTAAGTAATATGTCATTTTGATGAGTGCGCAACTAGGATAGAACAAACGCTGCTTCTCCCAAGGCAACAGTATTCCTCCCAAAACAAACCTAAAAGATGTAAACAAGACAAGTCACCCAATCTCATCTTGTCTGCATTGACTTATTGTGCTGAAACTGGGGAAAACACCGTTGTGGATAAAGCACCCACATACCCCAAGGAAACCACAACGGCCCCTTACTTCTGAGGTGCTCTTTTCGTTCAGTGGCAATTACAATCCACACCTGGCAACTGAGAAGACTCGATGCCTAACAATGTCGCAGAGAAACTCACTTCCAGACTACCCTCCCAAATTGGCTCTGAAGCGTCGACCCAATTAGGGCTGAAATATGGTAACTGCATCAGCCATTACAGAGCCGTGGAGATTGTGCGGGGAGAACTCTTGAAGGTTAGGAGGGGGTATGCTTCAGGAGTGATATGTTGTGCGGACTTATGCTTACACAGCAGAAAAAAGCACCATGACGAGGACAGCACAAAGAAGCAAAGGAGGGATGATGAATAAACACTCCGGGATAGATATCTCGTGGACATATATTAGAGTAGAGGAACACAAGAAAGGTTAGTGTTTCAGCCAATAACTAGTCTTATTCATATTAACCTTTCTTTTGTATCTTGGGAGCCTATTGTAAATGCTAATAAAGTCTGTTCAGTGCCAATGACATAGCATCAGCATCATCTTGCTTAATTGGCATTTTATTAATTTATTTTTCAATTTGCAAGCCAGTGCTAGCCAAATGTAAAAAATGAAAACCAGATCTTTGCTATTTATTAAATAAAATAACAACCTAATTCCAAAAGCCAATGCATTGAATATGCTTTTATAATGTAAACAAGAGACTGATGTTTTATAGTAGCTCATCAATATCTCAAGACATTTTTAGCAGACCTGAATAAAATAACAAACCGCCTTCCCCTTCTTCCTGGCTGTGGCCTACATGTGCTCCTGACATCAGGGTAACTAATGTTCCCTGTGCCAGCAAAGGATTCTGATTTGATATAAGCATTCAAACCTGTCTGGTTTGAGATATGGCGTCTGTCAGCCTCCGCTACGATTGATTCCCCCCTGCCCTTAAATGCAGTGCTTGCATGCAAGCCAAGGACACTCGCCTGCCTGGTCAAGTAATGACAATCGTCTTTAAGGAATAATGGCCCGAACACGGCTTTTGAAAAGTTACCAGGCCGCATCCAATAATGAATTCCTGGTCGATGACACATTGATAGATTCCTATTCTTCAGATGGGACACTGTAGCTGCAGTTTAATTGACAATAAATGAATTCAGGCGGTTGGAAAGGAGAGGCAGGGATGAGATGGCAGGAGGGAGGAAGCAAGATGGGGACTAAATTCTGTGTGATCAGCAAGGTTTCAAACAATCATTGGCGGAGTGAACTCTCTGCCATATCTATAAGTCATCATGTTTTATAGGCCATTAGGATCTCCAGAGAAGGCCGCGTGGAGACCGTGGCTTTTTGTCGAAATTAAAATGTCAGAGAGGAAGAAATAGAACAAAACAGGGAATCTGCAATTAATTACCTGGCCATAAAAATTCAATAATCGGGAGGCAATGCTGTTTTCAGCACAGCAGTACTCCTGATCACAGCAAACTGGAATAGAATGCATTCATCTCCCCAAATTACATTTATAATCTAAAAGGGGAAATACTAGAGAGGGAAAGAACCTCTAGCAGGAGCAGAGTGCTACACAACACAGCATCTAGCTTACTGTCCTGGGGGTAAGCTTTAGTGCACACAAAGGACCAAATCCAATATCTTGAGAATCCACTATTCTATAAAATCCAAAGGAACAATGAAATGATGGACTTTGTATTATATACATTTGAATACAGGAATCATTCAGAGATTCTTGACACATTTCAAGGGGAATGTACACTGTCCTGATACATTAGGGGTTTTATTTTTTCACTATTAGTGAATAATGAATTAGAGATATTGGCCTGAAGTAATTGCTGCTAATGATTTTCAGAATGATACATGCCATTAGCATCTGCCAATGGACATTCTATAGTTTAAGTGTTGTTAATGTGAGAGAAGATGCAGCGTAATGTGAGTTTCATAGAGTAATTTGTCAACTGCAGTGGAAGAGAAAACTACTGCAATCATGGTTTCACCCACGACAACAAATATATACAGAGAAATTACTAATGGGATAATGAATACATACAGTCGGTCCTAACAGTCTATTCAGTTTAACAAACCTATATTTTCTTTGTTAAATATATTTGTGTACAACTGAGTGTAACACTATAAATGTCTCCCAGAAAATTGTCCCATCATAAGTATTCCAGTAATGTATATTGCATGTTTTTATTTGATTGTATTTACTTGTTTAAAATGAAATGTGTCGACTTACAAAATCTGTCCAGGGTCTACAGATGACAAATAGCCTCTTGGCTAACTCTGGCACATTTACAGAAATGTTGATTAATGTGCACTGTCCCTGTTAAATAAATGAATAAATAAAAATAAATTTAAAAAAAATGAAGCAGAGCCACACATCTGCCATTTGGACTAGTAGCAAAACCCCAGTTCTTCCAATGGCCACTTGAGGCTAACTCCAATAGACAAAGAGTTTAGGAGAGAACTTGATCAATGGAATTATTTCAAGGGTTTTTACTTAAAACATCTACCACGTTGCTAACACAATACTTTTCTAGATTCTGTCTGATTTCGTATCAGCCAGTAAAAGTAGCCTATCATATTCCACAAACGCATAATATGCATATTGTGCCCCCGTGCTGAACCCTACTCTACAATAATTGTTTCTGTGTTCTGATTAAGTATCTCCTCTCAAAGTTACGTATGAGTCAAGGTGACAGAAGGGTAAAGACAGGAGTCCTCAGAGCTACTTGTACACATGAGACTCAGGCTCCCAGCAGAGGGTGGTCTGAAGGGGAGGAGGAGTGGTTTTAATTTAAGGAATGCAGTGCTGCTATATTTCACCCTCTGCTGTTGTCTCACATTATCTTGGTAAACATCCCAGGTACTAATATGATATATTTTCAGGCTGGCGGTGTTTCATCCTGCTCCCTGCGTGATTGATGAATGAAGGAGGAATGAAACGGGGACAGAGATTTATGGTGCTCGGGCGCATAGAATATGTATGATTATCAGCTGTGTGGTGAAAGCAGCTCTGTTTGAGTGATAGGCGCATGGAGAGAAATCTACTAAATGACTCCATTCCCCCTGAGAAGTCACAGGAGGAGGCGTTTTATCTCTGTCTATCTCATTCTGGCCCTCTCTCAGACATTTGTAGGTATATTCTGGAAGATGAGTCAAAATTATCCAACGAAAAATCTACAAAAGCATTGCAGAACAGAAATCAAGGTATATGGAAAATAGACCTATTATATTTGAAATGCATGTTTGATGTTGGCGATATTAACACAAATAGATTTGTTTTGTTCCAAATTAAGATAAAGATTTAAACTAATTTGACTAAAGTAACTATAGGAAAACTAAACATTGTTCTCCGTCAGCAAACAGCTCTGCCTCACACTCACTTTGTCTTTGTCTCCACTTATCAACCTCTAAAAAGCTGCGACAGTAATTGTCAGGGTGAAATGCAGAAGTGTATCTTCTGTTATACCTTCATTCTGTCTAAGCTCTGGTTTAGATGTAATACCCATTGGCACCTCAAACCGTCAGCTCCTAATTGATCAATACGACGTCATCATAAATCCCAAATCCTATGCACTTTATTGATTCTTCCGGAACGCTTTCTGCTTCTCTGCATACGTGATTGCCTCAGCCCACACACATGTCAAGTGTATGGCATATTTCATTCACCGGAAGCATTATCATATGCAGACTGTATTGTTTTCTGCATCCGAGCATTACTGCTTGCCAGCATGACTTGAACGACCCCCTAGAGAGGGCTTCATTTCCTATTCACCTCAATTTATATTTACACTAGGGGCATAAATAACGCTAATGCACCAAGGTGGTTTGGTCAGATTGTTTATTTCTTTCCTAGGGAACTTGCTTGACAATATTGCTGATGAAAGCTTCAATATTTAGCTCAGAATGTTATGAGAGTTACATACAGAGCGTTTGTGAGGAACACTTTCACGTACTTCTTATTCATAATTGTATGCAGTGTTAGACTTGATATTACATTCTGACAAGCTTAAATGCATTTTAAGATAGCCTTTTTGGTGCTAGTTAGCCAACTAGCATATTTAGTCTACAAAATAAAGTTTGTAACAAAAATATTAACACTTCTGCTACACTGCAAGTCATTATGCTACCACTGTTAATTTGAAAACATGGCTTATCTTCCACTTAGTGCTTAACTCGGCCTTGTGTGCTTGAAATTTGATATTAGGTTTTTCCTCTTTGTCCTTTGTTAGTGCGTCTTTGTTAGTGCGTCATGTTTTCCTCATAGGATTGTTGCATCAGTGGCCAATGACGCCCCCTGATTTGAAATGTCAGTGACACACCCATCTTTCCACACACCCAAATCTAACAAAGCAAAAAACAATATCACTACACAACTTTAGCAAATGATGTTTCCAAACATTTGCCGCTATTACACATTTTCTCTTGATTTACAGGAAGCGGTTGTGGTTGCAAATTGAGTTATGAATCATATTTATCTGTACAAATATTTAGGGGACCGAAAGGGAAACTCTTGGTGAGCATATGAAGCCTACAAGACAATGGTGTCACAGAAATATGGTTTTTAACTGTGGAATTTAATTTTCTTCTCCTACAAATCTAATTGTCTTTGACCTAGCAGGTTCTCACTTCATATATCCCTCAGCAGGTTTGTTGCTATGAAGAACACGATGCCAGAAGGGTAAAGACCCGTTCCTGATAAATGACTCACCCTGTGTTCATGTGACAGTGGCACGTGTCCAAGTGCAGTCCATAAGGTGGAACAATGAGAGGATTTGTCGTCTCGTAATTGTAATTTAATAAAGATCTCACATGATATCAGCAGAGCCTGACAGGCAGGGCCTTCCGGCGCTTGTTAATGCAATTGTTCTGGTCAGACGTTGCTGTCACAAATCATGCTGAAAGTTGGGTGACAGCAAAGCTCAGGGATACTTCCTGAGAAGCTCAGACATGTCTTGGATGAAGGCCAGGGCATGGCTGCAAATGCTGTTGTGTTGTCTGGTGAAAAGAAAATCAAGAGCCTTTTGTTTGAGGAAAAGGAAGAGATGTGGAGAGTCTTCTGTTCCGTACATATTTCTTAAGATATTATTTAAAACTGAGAGAAATCCTTGATGAAGTAAGAAGTTAATTATCAAACTTCATCTAGTCCCTAAAAATGATGAGGTGTTGACAGTTTGATGGAAACCTTTTTCAAAATGGAGGCTTTTGAGGATTAAACAATGCCCTCCCTCTCCTGCTCTTGTTTCAGCTCTCTCTTTCACTGCTGATGTATGGGTGATGTGTGACAGAGGCAGCTCCAGTAAAACCTTGCATACATGCCAAAATACATTTTACAAGCACTGCTCTAATCAGCCTGCAGCCAGGGGCCCATAAATTGCCTCAGTGTGTCTGGAGCTGGTGAACAAACGCAGCTTATGGTCACTGCTGACGGTTGGATATATAGCAGGCCATGCTCTCTGGGCCGAACCAACTGTAAGTGCTGCTGCTGATGTTTGTGAGTCACTTCAATAGAAGGAAGAACAACCCAGTGCCTTTACATGTATATCAAAAAAACGACAGGGTATAATAATTTATGCGCCTGTTTAATCAGCTGAGTGCAAGTAGGCAAATGTTTGCATATTGCTGCATGTTTTATGTCAGATGTAAGTGCGTGAGCACATGTCCCCATGCTTGGATGCTCTCACTCATGTGGAAAGTCTCAAATATGTTAAAAGCTGTCATGGCATTAGTATTTAGGCACCACTGGAGGATTCATCAAGGTTTTTTTTGTGCTCGTCTAAATTATCAGAATTATTTGGAGTGCTGCAGCAGGTAGAATGTGTCACCATTCCAGTTGGGAGGTTGTTTTGTTCTTTTTAATCTCAGCTGTAACCTTCAGTGTCCTCCACTGACAGGAAATGCAGTTTATCAACTGGGAATGACACCGGCTAAAGTGATATATGCAGGACTGTACTTCCCCAGCTAACTCTAATAGCATAAAGCTCTGTTCCCGCTCCGTTCTTCATTTTCAACCAACAGGGAAATTCCTGAAGTATGAGAGGATGATCAAATAAAATGATACTTTGAAGTATGCGCTTGAGTCCCGGGATGACTTCGCCGAGTCCTCAAATGACATCTCAGAATTAAATTAAGGCACATTGTCATCTCTGTGAAGAGAGGGGGAAATACATCCTCAATCTTTGTTAGGTCTATTCTTTTGAAGAACAATTTAAATATGTTTTTCCATTCGTAGTTTCATAAATGAAGGTGAACCACGGACACACATATGCTGGGGAAGTGTGGACAGGCATTATCTGAGAGTGTGGCTTAATAAAAGAACAGCCATGGTGTGTGTTATTTTGCCAAGGCCAACATGTGTCTGTTGGCGACAAGTGCTGGTGTAAAAGGCATGAGCACATGGCAGGAGTATGTGCGTGCTAAACTATATAGAGGCAGATCTTACTGTATGTACACTATGTTCTCGCTGGAAATAGCATGTCATTGTTTAACATCACATTTCAGAATCTTCTTAAATCATATTTAAATGACTGTAATTTGAATGCATGTCTGGGTGATTTAAGAGGAAAATCCCCTTAATGCTACATGAATCCAGCTGGGATCCTATGGGTGGCAGCATTGAGCATGACCTACAATTAGATATGTTTGATTTAAAAATGATTAATTAAAAGACTTCTGTTTTCAGATACCTGGTGAAAAGGTATACATTTAGAAAATAAAGATTTAGAAATCTTGGGAAAGACAAAGAAAGAGAAAACATCTTTCAAAAGTTATTTTGTCATTTGGATACAAAATAAAATACCATTCTGTGGATGTATAAGCAAAGGTATATTCTGTGTTAAAAATGTGCAGGACACATATTCATTTTAGTCTTCACCTTCAACATTTCCTCACTCTTACATAGCTGTCGAATAAAAGCCCTGCAGAGGAAGGCTCATAACCGCTCTGAGAGTATAGCCTGGATCTATAAAGTCCAAGATTTGTTGCTTTTTATTCTGAGAGAGGATAAGGTTAGGTTTATATATTTACACACACATACACAAACACACGCATAGAGACCACCTTCTGCTCTGGTAGTCAATAACCAGACTACAGCTTTGGCAGTGCTCTATCTTATTTACAGGACGTTTGTTGCACTTGACATTTATCGTGGCTCCGGGGCCATGAACTTCATGCAAACGCCATCGAAGCATTCAATGCCAAGGGCCCGGGGCCTCCTGCCTCAGCGTCATCACAAGTCTTTTCACGCTAAGATAAATCACTTCCACTGGACCCCAAGCACAGGGAAGGAGAGGGATGGAGATGGAGGTGGGGGATGTGAGGATGGAGAGAGTGAGATGAGGGAGAAGGGAGAAGGGCAGGCAGAGAGAGAGTGGAGGTTCAGGGAGAGGGGTGTTAACATCCAAGGAGCACCCGGAGGTTAACGCCAGCCCTATTCCTACCTCGTCAATTGTTGGGTGCGTTCACACAAATATCACTAACCATTATGAAAGCAGCATATGGTTTAAGTAAAGGCTCTTTAGATCTTAGAGGGATGTAAACATGTCACCACACCACTGTCCCTAGTCTGCTCACAGCCACAGGACATGAAAGCTCTAGTTTTTAACCATCCGATAAATGCAATTTATTGACCCAGAGGCTAGGGTGTAGCTGTGTGTAGTTTTTTTAGAGACACATGCCCTTAGCCATGATGGTTCAACTGTAATCAACCATTGAAAATAAAGCGCGTCAAGTGTTTTTTACTGTCATGCTAGCATGGTAGCATCTCCTGGCATTGTCCCCAGTACTAACTATCCATGTTATTTAAATGTGTCCTTTTACAGTTTATCAGTGGTGGAATTTACCAGTCTATTTACTGGAGTACATTGATTAAGTACAATTCTGAGTAATTATTTATAAGTATGTAACTTAAATATAATGTATATGTTTGTGTAACTTTTACAGCCACTCCTACATTAGAGAGGGAACTATGATACGTTTTGTCACTTCATATATTTAATAGAGAATAGTGCATTTTTTAAAGATTTTATATTAAATGATGATATGCTATGATAAAGTTGTAAGCAGGCATATGACATTTGTTTTACTGTTGAAAACATTTAGTTGTTTCAAACGTGTTTGGTGTGCAACTACAAAATCATAGTTGATCAAGGAGGTTCTAAACAATGTGAAGTTGAAAAAAACTGAGGTTCCCTCTTAGAGGTTCTTTAAAGAACTTTAATAAAATATGGAGCCCGTTTCATTTTGGTTCATATTATAAGAATATTTTTGCTTACAGTTTTCCCTTATTATTATTATTAATTTAGAATTATTTTTATTTTTTTGTGCTTAATTTTGTTTCTTACCTGAGGTCGAGGCGGGGTGGGGATGGGGGGGGTGGGATGTTTAAAATAGAAAACTGAAAGTGAGCATTATGTTTCTGTACCTTTCTTATTCTGTAATTGTATATTTTGTACTTTTAATGCTCAATAAAATATATATATTAAAAAAAAAAAAAAAAAAAAATCATAGTTAATGCCCTTTGTCATGTTCTCAGGCAATCTCAAAACCCATTGGCTACTGATTCCATCACTACTTCCTGTCAGCCAATTTCATTCACTGCTCATTGGGAAAAGTAAGTGAGGGATCTCGATGTTAAAGTGATATAGGCATTAATAAAATACTGCATATCTTTAGTTAATGAGAAACAATGAGAGTGTAGATTTCACCACAGAAAAAGCAGGCACACCATGTATGTGAAAATATAATTCTGCTATAGAAACTAGATGAATGAAGGCTGACAGTCCGGAGGCAGTATACGTTCCTATTATAGGTAGAACAGTACAAGATGTAATAGCGCTGCACATTAAAAATGGCTTCAGTATAGAATGATGAATGCTCCTATGGTGCCAACCAAATCCTCCCAGCAGCTCTCTGGGTAATATATCTTCACGCTGTCAGTCCCAAATTATAAATCAAACTTCTCGTAGATCTGTATGATTCATTACAATTTATCGACAATAATTTACCGAAGTGGTTTTCCGATGCTTTTAACTTTGCAACGGCAGTAATTTACAAACACTTGGGGAAAAAAAGGAAAACAAAACAACACTGCTGTGGCTTTTCTACTTGACTGGCAGTGCAGCAGCTAAGCAATATAGAGGGGTAAAAAATGAGATTGTTGATGAAGGCTCATTGATTTAAACGCTTGATGTTCTTGGTGGAGTAAAAAGATGACACTGAAGAATTAGCTTCAGGCTGCCTTCTGAGCATCTTGCTACAGAGGTACTTCAACTCAGATTCAATGCAACAATTTGATAACGATTTCAACAAAAAAACACACCTAAGGCAAACCACTAACAAAGTATGCTAAATAACAGAATACTACTTCTTACTGTCAAAGCGCCATTTGCATAATCCCTCACTATCAATAGCACACAATGTGTTTCTGTTGTTGAAACAATGTAATGATAGTTTTAATGATAGTCTTACTAAGTGGTACAGTTGACTGATTTCAGTGTCATGCTGAGATATAGTATGTATGTTACCTCAGGCTTGATTTCGGGGAGGATTTGCAACCTCTGACTTTTGATTTTGCAACATAACCTGTATCTGTGTAAGTGTTATTATGGCATGCTCTTCCAAAGGTAGTGCTGATCTACACAGAGGCTATTTCTGGCGCGATGTGACACTGATGATGTTGACAGCAATCGTCTTCCCACATCACAGCCACCGCAAAGGTCAGAACAAATGAGGGGGATGTGTGAGCAAAGCCTGTCCTCCTGCCTCAGCCTGATCTGGCCTCAGGCACTCTGGCTGATGAGGCCTAAACATCATCACATGGTCATTATTTCATCCACAGGAGCACTTAACTTCTTTACTCTTGTCTCTGAGAACACTGCTGCAGCAAGGTGGACGAGGGAGAGGGAGCGGGAAGTCCGAGCGTCAGGTTATGTCCCCATAAGCAAAACAACCTCTTTTTTTTTTTCATCCTCCCTCGTCTCCTGGTGAATATGATTCCTGCACACCCTGTGAGAATTAATTAATTACAAAGCTGGCAGGATATCAAAGCTAACAGTTTTAATTATTTCCCCTGCATCTTTGTTAAGAAGCCAACTGTCAGGCAGTGGCAAGTGGGGCTGTGGCCCTCTGTGGCGCCTGAGGGGGGTGTGCGTGTGCGTTTGCGTGTGCGTGTGTGTTCTATTCTGTGTATGTTTCTGTGTCCTTTCACATATACAATACATAAAGAGAGGGAGAGAGAGTCTATTATGCGTACTTTAGAACGTTTGAGACAGTCCTCACTAGAAAAACGACAGAATTCTTCACTTGTTCAAAAACCTAAAAGCCTGTGTTTATGTTTTCATGACAAGTGACCTCTTGTAGTCCTACAGATTGTTCTCTGTAAGAATGAAAAGGCCCAAGCAGCATGACATTGTTGCAGCACTAAACCTCTTGGGTGTACTAAGGGTCTGACTATGACACCATCTTGTTCTTAACTTCAACTTCACATTTCTAAAGTGCATAAAGAGAGTCTTTGTATACTGAACAAGTCAGAAAAGAAAACACACAGTATTTGATGTAAAAGTATATACTTTTGCATACACACACCCACAAGCAATCATTTTAGTAAGAAAACAAGCTTGAGGTAAGCAATTAAAAACAGAGATAGCACAGTATGATTTGTCAAAGAGGTAACAGTCATTGATTTGGGTACCCAGCTGGTGAAATTAAAAGATTATAGTGAGTCATCAAGTCAGCCTTGATTTTAAAGTTTGCAGTGGGGGATTATTGAAGAGAATTAAAGTGATTAATAAATCAAGTTATGGTTATGGAATTAACATAAACGGAATGTAAATGAATGGCCTAATGAACTTGATGGTTAAATAAGGTCAGAAATAGATTAGGGTGCCTGTCCAGGTAACATTTTATAAAACAATATTTTGAAAAATGATCCAAGCAGAAATCCCAGCTTAATGTCCTTTCCAATAAAAGTGGCTAGCAGCGAGAAAGTTGTTGACATCACTAATAGCCTGACCCTTTCGGCCTTCTCTCCAAAGCCAATACCCCAAAACTATCATTAGGAATGTAAACAACAACCATGGCTATGATTAATATTCCAGTGACATGCAAAAAGTGCAAGGGAAGAGTACGTGCAGGTACAGTTGGTAGACATGACCATTTTTAGAGGCGTTTGCCCACCCTCAGGACACATAACCTTTTATTAACTTTACTAAGTAATTTGTTTTCCTTCAAAGCCATTGTTGACATGACTTTTTAATGGGTACCCTTGATAGTTTATTATCACATCTACAAAATAAAGTAGATGTCAAATGTAAAACATCAGTTTATAGAGGGGAGATATATGGTTCTGAAATGACATAAATGCCATTTAAATGCCACACATGTTCAAATATACATATGCACATACAGTACATGCTCACACTGTGCACAAACATAGACTCACACCTGTTCTAAAATAGAGACATCACATGTACAAGGGTTTTGTCTATTTTTTACTATAGGAGAAATAATTCAGCAGCCGTATTCACCTCCTCTAGATCAATATAGAAGCCTCATATTAACAACCTGCTGGTTCAGAAGCCATGTTCATGGGAAAAAACGAGTTTAGAGGATAACCGACACTGACCTTGAGTCAACACCTTGGCAGGAGAAGGCCATGTTTCTGGTGACAGAGTATCTGAAAAACACACACAGGGAGAAGGATAGGATTATGTTCTGTCTTCAGGGCAACAGCTAATAGAGAGGATACAGCTTTTCGTAATGTGGGGATAAACAGTCACTCAAATCAGTAAATCTAGATTTGTATCTAACAGAGATGCTTTCATGATGGCACAAATCACTGTATTGAGAACATGACAAACAACAGGAGACATGTTCTTAATGAAAAAACGGTGCTACAAAAAAATCTTTCTATTCACACAGCTTAATAATGGTGGAAGAGGCAGGGCCCTGCATTACAAATAAATAGAGCTGTTACTGAGGTTTTGTCACCAAACAAAGAAGCTGTTTATAGCACAGGGGCCTCGGATAAACCATTTTCTGGCCAAACAAGGTAAATGAAGCATAATTGGAAGCCCATTACCAAATTGAAAAACGGGTGCCTTTTGTTTTAACTGTGTTAGAATCGAACTGAGGGCGCCTTCCCCACTCTGTAAACCTACATCAAACTGCAGGGCTCAATAATTATAATGTTCAGGATCCTTCTGAGGGGCGAAGAAAATCAATAGACTAAGGACAAAGAACCTATAGCCATCACTTAATTCTCTTATCACTGTGATTTAGGGGAAGAGGAGGATGTTAAATAACTGTAAATCTTCTGCTATGACTTTGAGGGTGCTTTATGGCAGTTCTTACAGCGTCTCGTAGACAGAATGTCCATACCTTCCGCAGACCACACAATTTATAGCTTTATTACCCTTTGTCTTAAAGAGCAGGGAGACATAGCAGGGAGGAAGGAGATAACAGCCCAGCACAGGGGCGGTTGGAGGGAAAAAAAAAGTCGGATGCCATCATCGACAGAGAAATATCTCTGTGACAGGTTTACGGCTCAGGAGCAAGGCTTCTATTTGGGGGTGGAAGATGGAAAAAGCCTTGGTGTCCCCCCCTCCACCCCTCTCTTAACTCCCCAACCATGGGTCCCATACATAGGCCCAAACACAGCCCTTGTACAGGGAGCAAAATTCAATTTCTGACTTATCCTTCGATCAGATTCACTTTGCTGTTTAGTTGCCTCCACACCAACGCTGCCAACACGCCTTCCTAGAGGTCACAGGGAGGACTGACAAAGGGGGGGGGGGGGGGGGGGGGGGGTGAAGCGAGGGAGGGCTGACAGAAGGAGGGGAGGCAGAGTGCTTTTACACCACAGAGTCATGAGTTCCTCTGGACCGGGCAGATGCTTCCTCATATTTTCTTGCTGCGCTGACAAGTGGCTTATTGTTTCCCTTGATAAGGGTACAGTGTTCCCGGTAATGGGAATTAGAGGGAGACGTAAGTCACCGAGGCACAGGGTGAGACTGAGTCAATAGATAATGGGAGATTCTTTATGGATGCAAAAGACACGGTTATTATCAGTGCGGTTTAAAAAGAGCAAGACCTCTTATTTGGCTTCAAGCTACTCTCATGGGTAGTGTGAAGGCTGAAAATAAAAAGTTACACTTTGCTTGAACCCTGTGAAAGCATTTTCACAGGGTTTTCAGACAAATGCCCCAGACACTCTGTGCTTAACTTTCTCAACTCATGACAACTCACCGTTCAGCGAATTACAAAACCAAACCTTGGTTTTACTGCGTGAGAAACGAGCACTAGGAATATATAGCTCATGATGGATCTTGATTTTCTGTGGTGTCTCAGTGACCCCGTTTGTGTACTAATATTGAAAAGGTTTATTTCAGTTAAAATACATTTTTGTGGAATTTCATGAACATGTTTGGGTAAGACCATGTACAGAGGGATTTATTTTTGCTACAGAAAGATAACATTTAAAATATTATTTGATGTAGTTAAATTGGACCTGTTAAAACGTTTTTTCTTATGCACTGCAGCACTTGTTTGAGATAAAATAATCTGGCATGTGTAACAAAAGAAGATATATTAAGCAATATGTTGTCTCCAAGTGCATTGATTGCTTATTATGGCTGCTTAGAGGTTGCTGTCAACACAACACTGACATACAGTATTATCACCTTTAAATTTGATACAGCATGCAAACAGTTGCCTGATTACAAGGCGATACACAGCAGCATTATGTTTCTGGTTACATGATGAATGTAGCTCAAATAATCACACTCATTTTAGCTCTGCTTTGCTCTCTGATAACTCCTGAGATAAATATCTGGCTCTTAGCATCTAACTGCTAGGAACTAGCTGTGCCTGTCTGCAGTGAGGGTAAACTAAAACTGCAAGCAAACTGAATGTGGATGTGTCTCTATATGCAACATCGTTATATTGATAATAAGAACATTCAACTGGAGAAAATATATGTACAATACTAAAGCATGGATTATAATAAATTAAAGGAGGCCAACCAAATAAACATGGTAAAAAAAACACATTGCTGAAGCTCTTTATTGAGCTCTAAACTGGGTTACAAGAAAGCAGAACTATTTCTAAACAGAGTTTGACCCATGTGTCCCCAAACAGAGCTGACATCAAAGCGGATTTTGTATTCTCCTGCTTCATAAGTTATTGTCAACAACTTCTCAGACAAAAATGACTTTTTGCTAGAACATCACACTGAACAGCAAACAGGAAGTGAACAAAACAATGGTCTTCTCAAGTGATGAGACAAATGTTTGAAGTCTCAGACTTCAAAACCAACAGCAAATCTATAACAGCTTCCCTTCCTGAAAAGAAACTAGCCTGCTGGAACTTATTTACGGCCATTTTGGGGTGTACAATTGGAAATGTTTGTTGATGCCTCTCAAGCAGGATTAGCATGTAAATCTTAACTTTAAACTTAAACAAGTAATCAACCTCCACCTTAGTTGTGATGCATAGCTGGAGAAATGAAAACCAGAAAAGAGGTTTATTACAATTACATACCCTCAGAGAATGATTTGTGGTTTGGAGAAGCTTGAAGCCTGCACTCTCCCACATGGTCAGTGAGCAGAGCTGCAATAAGGGTGTCTTCCTCCTGACAGCTCCCCCTAGGGCCCTGGAATACATTAACCACTGTGGTCCGCAGGGGTGTTGGGAATAATTACTCACTGCTGCCACATGACACCCTCGATAAATTAAACCCCCCCTTTAAGTTTTAAAGGCAAATGCATATTGTGGCCATCACTTAGAGGCTGGCCTGTCCGTGCCTGTGCATAATTTGTTGTAACAATGTGTTACCACAACTTGGTAACTGGAGCCAGCAGCTGACTACAGATGAGTGAGCAATGTGCCAATGAAGTTGGAGGGCAAAGAGGAAGTGTGGAGAAAAATTGCATTAGAGGCTCTGCATATGTCCCCTCATAATTAATAAATTGTAGTCTGTCAAGCTGTAATCTAATCATGAAGTATGTCTTCATCTGCAATGAATCATTTCTGCACTTTGTTAGCTAAATTGGGGGTAAGACTCCAGACACATCATTGAGATTTAAATGATTTTTCTTTGTGAAAAGCACAGAAAAAGTTAGTGGCCTAACACAAAATGATTGTTAAACCCCTTTAGCTAATGGCTTTAAAAAAAATGTAATTGTGATTTAATAATTGACATATTAAGCCCAGGGAGCTTACATTTGTTGGCAATGGCAGTGATCCATAAAATCACATTTTCTAACAGCTGCATGTCTAAAAGAGATAATTACATTCTCTGTAAACACATATAAAACCTGAGCAAATACACCCAGCAGACGGCTGCGGATTAGGGGTGAGATGGAGATGTCACCCTGTCCCCATGATAGCACATCTGGAAGATAACTCTGGAAAAATACAGCCGGTGATAGGTTCTTTCAATAAAAAGTCTCGAAATAAATGTCCACCGTGCAGAAGTTACTACGGCAGTGACAACCCAGAGACAGCCACACAGAGCTGTGGAGGAACGTCAACACCTCTACTGAACAAAAAAACGATGACCTCGAAAACTAATTACGTGTCACACTGAGTTTATATTGAGATTACTTTCCTCTGTATAATATCATTATATTTATGGATAACTCTTGAAACAAATCTCTTTGTCTGTCATTTAGCTAGTGTGGATCATTTTGTTTTTGCAGCACTGACATGTAACAACACAGACACATTTGTGAACATCCATGCCAGGTTTCCAGAGTAGAAAGACATTTACCTCGAGCCCTTCTCCACCTCCTCCTCCTCCTCCTCCTCCTCCTCCTCCTCCTCCTCGGTCCAACAATGAACATGACACTTTTCTGTCTTATTAGACTCCTTGGAGCCAATGTTCTGTCATTACATGAAGAGACCAGCGGCTTCAGTTGAGTGAAACTTTATATTCCCTTCTGTCTGTGCTCTTTTCAACATGGACTAATGATCTCGATGAGCAACACGTACTGTACAGTGAGGGTGAGACAGAGCAGGTGAAAGAAAGGGGGAAACATAGCAGATGTAATGTGTAAGATGTGTAACGTGATTAGTCAAGTCCCCAACATAGGCCTTCAGTCAAAAGGCAGCAAGGGTACAGATCATAGGACACATTAAGAGAAACCCGTCAGGATGTGAAAGAACATCTGAGTTCTCAGCTGCCGCCATTCATTTTCATAATGACAGTGAATGCGGTTGAAAGCAGTGGGATCTCTGAATGGCATTAAGCTTTCAACTTTGATTAGATGACTTGCCGAAGATGAAGAGAAATCATTTAGAGGAGGATAAGTGTGTCAGGAGATAATGGCTCCACAGGTGGAATATGGCGAAGAAACACTGGCTCTGAATGAAGGAGCTGATGAAACACAGCCACAACCTGAGAAATCCAGGTGAGCACATTGTTTATCTCTGTGTTTGCATGAAAGCAGCATGCAAATGTGTGTGAATTTGAATGTGCGCTTTTGTACGCATGCTCGCACGAATGCAGTGCTTGTCGTGAGTGTTGTGCGCACGCACGTGCATATCTGCCTGCCAAGGATCTAACTCTCTTTGTGTTTCATGTCAGGCATCTCAGTCTCCTTGACATTTCCCATTCAGGTGGCATGTCTTGGAAAGCAAAACTAAGAGGGATAAATATCTTCAGTGAATTCTTTGCTGTATCATATTTAGCCAAATGAATGTCAGAAATGAATTAGTTTGATTGCAAGCATGAGAAATGGTCCGCCTTTGAGCTCAGCGAACATACATTTGTGTTTAACCATCACCTTATGCTTAGGCTTATGCCCATAAACCAGTGTGAGGGATTGCCACCAGGAGAATCAAATCGTAGCTGTGAAAGTACAAAATCCTTGAAAGTGTCTTTTAAAAACTTTACGAATGTTCTCTGTGCCCTGACCAAAACAAAACATGATGACAGGTGCCAGTTTACGACATCCCTCTCTTTATCTTTGAGTCTCCTCAATTTCCCCCGACAGAGAGAGAAAAGACAGAGAGAGAGGGGGGAGAGAGAGGGAGCGCAGGGGACCTGAAGTGTGTTTAGGAGGAAGATGGCTGTCAGTAGCTGTCAATCGTTGGCTTTTTGATGCCATCGTCTCGGCACAGGCCTGTCTGTCTCGCAGTGTAACAGCTATCAAAGACTCACTCACAGCAAAGACAGGCGCTAGGGTGGAAACACAAGGAAATCCACACACTCTCTCATTTACACCTGGCATAAACTTTGTGAAATCTGGGTCTGTGAATCACGATGGAGCCGATCGTTCTCACCTGGCCTTGAAGCAATAAACATCTTGAAGTGATGGCATCCCTGTTACTGCAGAGCATATTATTATAAGTGAATGTTTGGGAATAGATTGCAACTCACATTTTAAGTTTTGTTTCATTTTGTTTTGTTGACTTTTTTAGTAACATATGCCACATATTATTTACATTTAAGTTTAATTGTAGTTAATGGCTATATAGAAAAAACATTTTAAGAATGCTTTACAGATAAAATCAGATTTTTTGCATATTTGTGCCTATTCTTTTTTACTTGTTTTTTAGCTTTGGTAAATATATTGATGCCATATGAGTGTGGTTCTTCATAATCATTTGATATAAGTAATCATGTCTGCAGTTATAATTGTAGGTAACTCATTATTATATGATGCTCCCATATTAATTAATATTTCATCCACAAAAGTTTAATCCAAATGTCTAAGAAATATGAACATGTATTTGAACTGTAGCAGTTCAACGTATAGTAACAAAAGGATTTTTCAGTACACATTGCAGGGGAAACATTTCAATAGAAAAGCACCACAGTTGTGCATTTCCAGCAAAGAAAGAAAGAAAGTCGCACACTGGTTGCCTTTGTTTTCTTATTATTGCCTGCAAGAGACTATTTTAAAGCGAGCGTGTGACTGTACGCTTCTTTGCAGATAACATAAATCTATCCTGCTGTTGGTGGACTGTCTGCTTTTCATCTGGTTCGAGACAGATCACTTACAAGGCCTACAGTTCCCACACCACACCTCTTTATGGTCCAAGACAACATCAGGATGACTGTGTCCAGATGACCAGATCCCAGCTGGACAAAGAAAGCAGAGGAGGAGTCGGTGGCCTCTCCTGTGAGCTCCCTCGTGGGTTGCTTCCCTCTGTCTCTTTGGCAGGTACACAGACAGACGGATCAACAAAATATGTCAGGATCCACACTCAAGCACACAGCTCAATCCGTGCTGTGCCTGCAGTGTGTATCTGCCTTTCGGGAAGTCCTGTCAGCGCTTACCATTTGGCCTTGAACCTGTGCTAAACTATTGAGTTCATCATGCATAAAACATTAAGGATGTACATCCGAAAGGCTGTGGCTGCCTGTTTATTGGCACTCACAGCTCCATAAAGCATTTTCATCCCTCGAAGGATGAGACACACATGCTCTGCAGTCCTATTGATGCCGTTTAACACAGAATATAAACCATAAAACACAATAATAAACATAAGCGGAGCAAATAAATCTGATTCATAATAACCCCGAGGTGGGATTTATGTAAGCATAGATAGAGTCTTTGTGCAAATTGATGGTACAAGCTCTATCACAGCACCAGTGAGACACTAATATAGTCTTATAAACACACCAGAAACACTCTAAAGTAGCTTCATCTCTCCTCTTTGGCTGGCTTAAGTGCTTAAGTAATGTATTGCTTTCATAAGTGTGCAACTTTCTTGGGTGGAAATATGTCTCCATCCTCTGGGTAGTGTGATTAAGAATAAAATACAAAAGAGCATTACTGTGGAATAAATTCAAACAGTGACATAAAGTGTTGCGCTGCAGCAGCTCTCTTTCTGACAGCAGGGAGCTCTCGGGGTATCCATCACCTACACACACTGTCCCCCTGGCACCCGGGCTAATGTATCACCTCTGGATTACAGTAATATCTGTCTGATGGATGTTTTCTGAGTGGAGAGGGCCACATGTACCCCAGACAGGAGCCTCAGTCGCTGGGTGTAGCTCTGAGGAGATGGGACCTCTGCTCCTGGAGGTCTAGTATACTTCCATCCCCCTCCTCTCCTGAGCCCACATTTTGAATACCACCTTCCAGTGCATTCATCCTGCTTTCTTTCCAGCTATTTGTGTGTGTATGTACATGCATGCATGTCTGCTCACACGTGTTAGTCACAGGTCTCCACTGAGAGGCCGACTGCCATCCCGGGGCGATGCCTGGGTTCCTGCAGTCAACTTTACTGCCTTCATTTGGCCTGATGAATGGCTAGCTGCCTTATCAGTCCCTCTGCCTGCAATCTCAAGTGCTTCCCTGGAGCCTCGCACTGCCTGAAGCGCTGGTCGCTCTCTCCAGCACACACTCTCTCTGCTTCTTCCTCATACACCCTAACAGTGGCGCACAATTACATACAGATGATCCTATTGTAGATGTACAGTTCAGCAGAAAGCGACATGCACGTGAACAACAACAATGCACCAATTGCAGCAGCCAAAAATCTGCAGAGCCTACACACGCGCACACACAGACACACACACACACACACACACACACACACACACACACACACACACACACACACACACACACACACACACACACACACACACACACATACACAGCCAGCAAATCCATCATATTTATTTCCTCCCCAATGTGCTCATATTTTTATTGTGCCTGCACCATGCACACAAAATATATATCTTTTTTCTCTTTCCTCTTTTCTTGAGGAAACACAAAAGAAATCACACCTCTCTTTCTTCCTCGCTCATGCCAAAATAATCAATGCTTTCCGGAGAGGGACTTGTGGCGCGACATGCGTGGAGGGAAGGCAGAAGGATGCAGACATAGCTCCAGGGCTCTGGTTGTAGATAATAAGTGAGGAGCAGTCCTTGGGTATGTTTTACAGCTATCAAGACTCATCATATTTGACATGCATTCTGGTGTTTACACAGTCTCCTCCGTAAAATCCTCTCCAGCTATAGAAGGGAACAGGGTGCAGGGAGCACACACAACGCAGCACGTACACACACAGAGGTGCTTTTGGTTTGCCGGTTGTTGCCTTTGCTTTAACTCCCTCTTTCCTTTTTTCTCCATGTCCCATCTCTTATCCAAGGCACAATTGGCGGCGTTAGCACCTGTCAGCTGACTGACTTCTTGTTCCCGGTGGCTTATGAAAAAATCATGGCTGCTGGGCTTCAGAGGCTGCTTTCCCATCAATATGAATTCACCATGGTCTTCATGCAACATTAGGCCAGGCCCTGTTTTCATACAGCGAGCCACACGCTCTTTCGTCTGTGATACACAAGAGGAAATGAAAAGAGTAAATAGTCCTTTTAGAATGTTGCATTCGATCATGGGTGGAACCAAGTCGCCTATGAAAGAGACCAGTATACTTGGCTCTCAAAAGCACTTTTGCTTTCCATCCCCAGATATTACGGCCCTGTGCTCTGTTATTAGTGTGTCCTGTTTTACTGTAAATGCAACAGCACAATTCTCAGTAAAATCCGACATGGTTGTCCCCTATTGTTATATTCATTTCCACATTTACCTGGGTAACTGTTTACAGTGTGTGCTTTCAGTTTCAGTGCTAAAGCAATACTTCATGTGGTATGCATGAGGACTATGCAGAACTGAATAAACCAAACACCCACACCAAAAACAACATGATGGATATTTGCAGCTGTTATATAGATGCTGAATTATTATGTAAATGTTTACTCGTATAAAGAAAATACAGTAAGGTAGGTAGTCAAGCATACAAAACTGTTTCCTGTCCCCATATACTACAGTATCTTAATCTAAAGTTCTGATCACAAGCACACACTATAAAAACACACACAAAATAAAAACGAACTCTAAGGATTAGGAAGAAAAAAAGATTCCGTTTCACAAAGAGTTGTATTTTGGTTCTCTTTTCTAATATGTATTTCTATCTTTTGAGATGTTGCATGGTAACCTCTATTTAGTTTACCTCTTTACACCCTAATCACAGATTTAAAAACTCATAAGTAATGCACAATATTGTTAAGGATTCTTTTTAATTAATAGTTTTAATATGTTAGTTTCAGTATGATACCTGAATTTTGGTAGTGAAATCTAAATTATTTAATTCCTTTAAGAATACAAACCTATTTTCATTTAATGAAAAGGAGACAAAATTGTCCAACATCTACACAAAAAAACAGCTTAAAAAAATACTTAATAATGTAAGGATAACCATTTTTGACCAAAGCTTTTGAGATTTAGATGTATTTTTCAACACCCATTGCTAGATACAAAACTGTATCAGATCATTTAGGTTCAATATGCAGCCTTAGTCATAAGTGGTTGAAAGTATACAGTATGGGTTTGTATAAATGAACATACAAGAACAATAATGAACATCTGCTCTCAAATAATTGCCACAGCCAAATGGTGAAATTACTCTGAAATATTAACCATAAAAAAACGGACTCATTTGGCCTTCACTTTACATCTGCTTGGCTCGGACCTGCTGCCTTCCCTCTGCTTTCCTTCATCTCTGTATCTCTCTTAGCCTTTTAAACACGCTGAAAGTCAATTAACCACCCCACTTCTCCCTGACATCATCGCGCTAATACAAGCTGCTCTTGACCTTATGTTTGTGTGTCCTGAGCGGATGGGAGCGCCATGCTTCTCCCTGATTGGATTAACTTCAGATGTGGTCTGTGTCCGGGTCTATTACAGAGGCTGTGTTGTGATTTCGAACCCCAAGCCCAACCTCCCCCGAAGCCCCGAAGCCCCACTGTCCCACCCCTCTCCTCCTTTACACCTCCCTGAAGGCCTGCTCTCCCAACACGCCATCTCCCAACACCCCACACATGAAGAATTGTCACACACACATATGCGTGTGCTCATGTCTCCAAACAGTCATATCCCATGTGTCTCCTGCACAGTGATGGAATGCCTGGAGAAAGCCTCCTCCCCTGCAGCCACATTTCTCTCTCTGCTCCCTATTTCTGAGTCCGGAGGGGTCATCGCAGACAGAGGGCTTATAATCAACTCAATTAAGCGAGTCTCATTGCCATGGCAAATTGGTCTGGGTCATAACATTATCATTAGCGCCTCAAGTGCGGTCACAATGGGACACGGCAGTCAGATGAGAGTGAGACTAATAGGAAGGAAGTATGAAGTGACTCTGGACAGGAACAGAGAGTATGATGAGCAAATACAAATGTGACTTTCTGCGTACAAAACAATGGAGGAAGTTCATTGTTAAAGGGGAATGGGGCAGTTAAAATATAAGTATTCAATAGCTACTGCTACAGAAACAGAGCACATTTCCTCTGAAAGTGACTGACAAGCCCTGTGTTGTGTTGTGGGAGCAGCTCCACTGTGTACACTATGATATAGCTGGGAGACCTGCTGGCTTAAAAAGCAAAGGTTCACCTAGTAATTGTTTCTGAGGATATGACATTTGTCTCTTCTTGTGGCTTGCTCAAGGTGTCAACACCTTTCATATAGCCAAGATTTTTTCACCGAGGCTCACGTGCCCCGGAGCAGCCTGTTTGATCTTTTTGAGGACTGTCAACTTATTGTGTGACTCCATGGAAATTGAATTATGTATTTATTTACACGCCGGGTTAATAGAATAGATGCCTAGGTGATTTGAAAGTCAAACAACCGCACCTGCCATTCATTTTCTGAAGCAGATCCTCTGTTTTGTTCTGTACGGCTTGAATACACAAAGAGAGGATGATAATGAATTGAATGGCTTATCCTCAACATTCACGCTCCAAAATACGCTGTAGTTTAATACAGCAGCGATAAATCCAGATTTCCATGATTTAAAGCAGTTCAGGGGAATATTTTGTTATATCCTTATCTACATTTTGCAACTCTCCAAGTGGCCTACATAAACCAATGCTCTTTGTGTGCTCGTGTGTGTGTCGAGAAACACTCGTTGGGGTCTTGCACAGCATTACAGTGGCCCAGTTTGAGTAAAATCAGTGTCAACGCATCTGTAATGGTGTGTACTGGTGCGTGTGCACGTGAGCGAGCCTCCTCCGGAAGCTTTAAACAGACTTGTCATGGTGGGAGACGCTGCTGTCAGACGGAAGACGAGTCTGAGGATGTCAATTGAATGCCGAGAAAATGTCTGTCAGTCGTTTTGACGTTGGTCTCTCCATTGTGATTAGCATCACTTAATATTCATGCGTTCTTATCTGCCTGCTGAGACGGTGCCAAACTGACTGCTGTTATTAGAGTGCATCACAAGCAGTCTCCCCCTGATAAACACATGGAGGATGTAACAGCCATGTGGCATTACAAGCATGTCAATATGTGTCGCTCTGTGTACTCTGTGATGGTGTCACAGGTCAATTCAACAAGAGGAAAGTGATATTACTTCCCAGACAGGGGAGTGAAGGCCTGGCTCTCTTTGTGCCTCAGCCTGTGTGTGCATGGAGGAGACTGTGGATTAGCTACACAACACTGCCACTTGCTGTTCACATGAAGGTACTAAAATCCAAGGCAATGCAGCTTGGATAACCTCACGAGTGCCGAGAGGCCTAAAGCTTTCATACATGTTGTGAACTTATTTCAGGAGTTTCTCAACAACGCTTTAAAAATCAAAGACAAGGCACATACGCTTTAAAGGGTATCGGTTTTAAATCACTCACATATCTATATTCTTTGCATAATTTAAAAGCCTTTTTTCACATTGTACAATGTCTTCCCTCCCATGCGCTAAATGGATCAAAACAGGAACCTCTTGAATTATTTTGTTTCATATTAGCAGTTGTATGTGTCAGTTATGTTTTCTTGTTCCTCTACCACATCGTTTTTTCTACCTCTGAGAGAGTGTGTGAATGTGTATCGTTGTGGCACTCTGACAGTCACGGCCGGGAGGAGGAACAGTGGTGTGCTCGCTGCAGATGGCAGCACACATTTTTTCATTCCTTAAACAGACACAAAAAGCAGCTGAGGGACCAGGGCCTGTCTGTAGAATGTGCTGGGGAAGAGTAGGTACTTGGCACAAGTAGCAGAAACAATTAGCGTCACATAAGCAGAGGCCTAAAGCAGCTGGAGAGAGAGAGGGATGCTGGAAAAACACGGCATCTCATTTTCGCAAGAGGACCTTATCAGAACTGTGTGCGCACTCTGAGAGATCTCCTTCCTCTTCCTCGTCACATCTAAACAAAAATCTTTAGAGACAGTGTGCATGTCATGGCTCATTTAATTGATGCGTTCATGTCGGCGGCGTGTTATTGTTTGCATCTCAGTTAGGGAATAGACAGAGGAAGCTCTGTGTCCTTGGAGAGACCTCGCATCCCACTCACATCCCCAAAATCCCTTTTTGAACATTCCTGGCTACCGTCTTCCCCGTTTCCGTTTTGATGTTGAAAGACTACGCGATCTGAAGTGTGGCTCATAAAAACACTCTACTAGTGCTCTGCAAAACATTGGGCTCATTACATTTTACAGATGAGAAAGAATATTTCAAATGTTAAATAAATCACGACATACATGTTTTGTAGCAAGTGAAAACATGGTTACAAATCTAAAATAATAGGTATGAATAGGTTTATTTATTTCAATTAAATACCCATATACCCCCATTGACAAGTTGCTAGACTCTGACTTTACAATATTTGTACTTCTTTCAAAGTTAAGGAAATATTTAAGTATAGTGCACATTGACCTCTTTCTCTGTGTGTCCAGATTCTATATCAAACAGAAGCTGTGTCAATGAGAGCACAGCTGTTTCCATAAATGGTCCAATGATTATCTAACAGGAAGCACACACACAGAAAACTAGTCAGCTAACTCACTGATGTCAGTTACACACACTGTAAACCTAAGAGAGTTATCTAAACTCAAAACAATTAAAGCGTTTGATTGCCTTAATTACTTTAAATGTAGTATTTATTTTCCGAACATAAATATGATAAATTAACCATTGAAAAATAAGAGGCAGATCCACCTTATGCAGGCATTTTAGTTGCTTCCCTAAAGCAAATATATCTGCATTTTACTTGTTGTACCGAGTTTGTGTTCTGTATGGCACTTATTGTAAGTCCTTTTGGATAAAAGTGTCAGCTAAATTAAATGTACTGAAACGTTGACTTTTATTAAATGTATTGTGTAAACAGATTTCACATAACTGTATTAGGTTAGGTGAAAGCAATAATATTACGTTTAAAGTAACATATATTATGTTGAACTTAATATTATTGCTTTCAAGAAACGTAATACATTTAATTAAAGTCAACTTTTCAGTCAACGTTTCAGTTTAATATAAAGCTATGTATTGATATAAACCCTTTTACCACAAGGGGGCAGTATTTTACATTAAACCTGCAAACACACATTAGTTCTCTCTTCACCAAATACATCTCATTTGTAAAATAAGTAGTCAGAACTTTGGTCCTCTCATTGAATACTGTATGAAACGTTTATGAACACAGAAAGAAAGAGTCTTTCCAGGGCTTCAAAACTATTTGAAACTAATTTTATTAGAGTGTCTTCCATGTTTTGTGGTCAACTTGCAAAGGACATTTACAAAGTTGGGAAAGTGTTGTCTGGTGAAATACACAAAAGTTCTTATTCAATGAGTTGTGGTGAAATACAGTGTTGAGCAATAGTGGACATTCAGGAAGACTGTGAGCACATCAAACACAGATAAAATAGTCCAAAGTGCGCTTGTTTGAATTGCAAAATAACCACTGCAATATTTTGAGATTCAGCTAATAAAGAATAACAAACTCATTTAAATACAATTTGGTCAGTGTTGGTGCTAGTGTTTCTCATGAGACTTTACTGTGTAAGTTATTTAATCATATCATTTAACCTTTTGATTTAAACAACTGTTGTTTTTCTTCTAAAACATCCCCACTTTTGAAATGTATCCGGAAAATCAATAAATGTAGGCTTCCTCCCAACAGATTAGGTAAAGCAAACACAGGATGTACTGTATAAATAGGACTGACAGAGACTTTCAGTAAAGTAAAGCTGGTCAACATTTCTTCAACAAAGCCAGAGCCGAGAACATAATGGCTATAGATATCAAAACAATGTTCTTCCTTGGACTTGCTGTTGTACTAACAGGTACAGTATGAGATGGTGGTTTTGTTTATAATCTGGCAGAGGAGAGACATTTCTTGCATCGTGGTAACTGTCGCTTCTGTTCTGGTTCTCCTCGGTCAGGTGTGGGAAAGTCTGCCTTCATCGGGAAGAGTCACAGCGGAGGGAAGGATGATCCTGTGCTGCAGTATATTGTCAACAACTCACTGAGAGAGCACCCAGTCCTCACCAAACTCAGACTGGTAAGAGAAACAACAAACCCTCATAATCTGGTGTCACCTGTTGAGATGAAGAAAGCATAGTCATTCACTTATTGTCTAAGCAAGATACCCCTGAATTGTCTAGTGTTTCACTCTGACGCTGCCATGCCCCTGACCGGGTCAACCTAAAGATCTTCGGTCACATCCAAGTTTTTATCTCTACATTTGATTCCCATGAGGTTCAGTTCAGAATTATTTTTATCACTTAGTTTAGCATGAGCAGGAGCCTGCCAACATGTATCAACATGCTGAAGCCATCAGCAGGTTATTTAGGTCAGACGATGGTTGGTTGGTCGTCTAGAAGAGCTCTGGGCTAAAAACTAAAAATGATTTAACTTTGAAGTTTTTACTTGTAAACTTTAATCAAACTTTGAAACTAGATACCTTTAAAAAGAAAATGAAGACACACCTGCTTAGAATGGCATATGTTCAGTGTGCATTAAGTGTCACATTTATTTTCTTTACTTTCTATATAAATACAATACATTTAAAGATAATTACCAGAGTACTGTATATCATTTCTGTCTCCAAGTAATACACTTATAAGATCACCAGAGGGCAGCACAGTGTCATAAAACCCCCAAACAGCAGTAGTACCAGGAGATGTGTATCCATTTAGTCAGATAATATAATGATAAACTGTTTATTACATAGTTTGATATTTTCATTTCAGAGAACCCTTGAGGACCGATGGAGCATCATGATGGTTGCCAGTGAACAAGCTCAGTTTATGGCAAATCTTATAAGACTGATAAATGCAACTAAAGCCATTGAAATTGGTGAGATAATCAAATCTAGACTATGGCAGCAATAAGGGTCATATTTATTGGAACTGAACATCTGATTGTGAAATCAAACTCATCATAAATTCTTACTGTTGAAAAATAAATACTTATGACTCTGTACTATAAAGTCAACAGTATTTATCAGTACATTATTGCTTCAGAGTTTATGGCAAAATATCTTATTCTGAAAGCTATCTTTGTGATTGTATGACAAAACATGAGCTGAAAGCACAGAGATTTGGTCACTTCTATTTTGGCTCAATTGATGATTAAGTAAGTAAGATTTTGCTATTGAAATTAAGATGAAAAACTTTAATTGGATTTACAGGTCCTAAAATGACCAGTTGAATTCAAACAACTTTAATAAGTGTCTAAAAGAAAAAGTGTTGTGAGCACAAAATGTAAATGGCACATCCTGAATTTGCCTACTCTGGATTCTCAAGAGGGGAATTTAAATTGCATCCATTTATATAGATATTGATTTACTGCTGTGAATGTAACTGTATTCAATTTTCGACAGTAAGTTCGGATTGCATGCTTTATATGGGAATGCAGTTGCTTTCATATAAACACGTTTGTATTTGCTTCAATAGAAGCCTCTGATATTTGAATCATTTTTAAGGGATATTATTCAGGAGATAACTTCACATTTCTGTTGCAGGGATGTACACTGGGTACAATGCTCTGAGCATGGCTTTGGCCATGCCACAAAGTGGAAATGTAGTAGCTTGTGAAATACAAGAAACCTATGTGGACATCGCCAAACCGTTTTTTAAAGAGGTGAGAACATTTCTTTGTGAATATCACGTCAAGTCTTCAACACAAGATAAAAAAAGACACAGTACAGCCTGGTGCTTGTGTCTCATTTGAATTTGCAACTTTAGTGAGATTGATTGATGCTTCTGTCAGAGCAAGATTGTGCAGCAGACAGCAGACTGCACATCTACCTTCTGTCAGTGTGTCTTCACAAAATGTTGCCAGCTGGAGAATAAAAAAGGTGTCTGCTCAGGAAACTGTGTCACCCAAACAGGAAAATCAATTCCTGTTTAGCCTTGCCTAACATTCTCTTTCAAAAACAATTAAAGATTCTGCACAACTCTCATATAATGTAACCTTTTCTCTAGGCTGGAGTTGAAAATAAGATAGATGTACGCCATGAAATAGCAATGAAGACACTAGGTATGTTTTTGTATACATCTCAGTTATGTTTTTTTAATCAAAGAAAATTGACTTTGGACATTTTAAATGTATATCTCTGTTTCATCAGATGAACTGATTGCAGCCGGGGAAGCTGGAACATATGACTTTGTGTTCATCGATGCTGATAAATTAAACTATGACATATACTACGAGAAGTCGTTAGAGCTCATACGAACAGGGGGCATCATTGCGATTGACAATGTAAGTACACTTTTCATAAGCAGGATCCAGCTTGCTGTGGGATTTAAAGGTGTGCAGCATGTTAAGACTGGGACCAGAATGAATCAGCAGTGTTGTGTTTGTCTTTGAAGGTGCTGTGGAGCGGAAGGGTTGTGAATCCTGCTCCCAGTGACCTCACCTCCCAGGCTCTGGATGCTCTCAATAAAAAGCTTCACAAGGACGAGAGGATCGATCTGAGCATGCTCCCTGTGGGCGACGGGCTGTCCATTGTCATTAAACGCTAAATTATGAGTTGAAAAGTTCCATGTTTGGCCTGCTTAAGATTTACTAAATAAAAAACATGATAGTACATTGCCTTCTCAATTTTTTTGTCTGCAACAGCAATCATCCAGCAGATTACATATTATACAAGTCCCTCTCTGTGTTCACTGTTTTACAAAGACAGCAATCATGAAAGAGCTATACATACAGTTTCATCAAGTGACAATACAGAGTGCTTCAGCTCAGCATCGTAACAAAAAAACATATACTTAATTTAAATAGAGGATGTCTTTGTTAAGGACATGAAACATTTTGTTTAGTTTTCAGGCTGATGTGATCAACTCTGTCTGTAGCTAGAATACACTGAACACTTAAAAAAATACAGGCTATAGAAGTGGAGTAAAGTAAAATGTTTTATAGAGCTACATTTAAGTACTGTAAAGTGTGATGAACATGTCAGCCTTTATACAGCACAAATGTTAACATCAAAATAGCAATAAGACATACTGAAAATACAAGTTTAGGCTTTTAAAGATTGTGTAATGAGATTACTGTTAAAAAAACAAAAATAACAATCATATTTCATTTTTAACAACTATAGTGGTTTATGTTCAAATGTATATTCATTCATATTTATATACTGTTTAAACAGTGGAAGTATACGGTCTAGCAGTGCTCTTATAGCAAAACGTAGGACTTATTTAAGTATATGTGGTTGAGTTAAATTATATTGATGTAGAATATTTCCCTCCAATATGAAATGCAAACACTGCGTAACAACAATTGTAACAAAGTACCTGACAACATTCAGTAGCCTACTGAAAATAAATAATAATAAAAAGACACACTGAAGAAAAGTTTTGGACGAACGAAAACGTAACCACCAAATGCAACCACATGACTTGATTTCCGGCTTTTCATCAGGATATATGTAAATATTTATTAAACACTTTATTATATTATAAGATGGTGTAAGCCTTGATCTGAAGTCAGTAAGAAGTGAAGGAAAAGTATGTGGTGTTTTAAATGACGTCATCTAAAAGCAGTAAAGCAGGTTGGTCGTGGAATATTGTAGAGTGAAATGAAAGATCTTAACAATGTAAACGCTCTCTAATAATGATAATAAAAATAATAATAATAATAATAATAATAATAATAATAATAACAATACAAATAACAACAGTTATAATAATAATAATGTACAGAAGCTTTATTTTGTTGGGGTTGGTCAGTCCTTTCACGTCACTGCTTTCTGCGACAAATCGCGGTGTAAGCTCTCATTAAACATCAGCTGATGCTTCACCTATTCAGCACTCCGGACAGCTCCGTTCTGCACACCGAGCAGATGGAGTCGGTATAAAAACCCGTCCTCTGCAGCGGAGAAACATCACCACAGCCTGAGTCTCAGCATGGAGAACAGACTCCTCTTTCCGCACAGGAAAGCTCAAGATGAGTATTCACAGTGCAAGCCGACACGTTCGGGGTTAGATAGCAGGGCCGTCTCCACCGGCATGGATTTGACTAACCCTGGGAAGTTTAATGAGAAGGAATTGATGCATGGCTTAAACGATCGTCTCGCAGGATTCATAGAGAAGGTGCACCACCTGCAGTACCAGAATACTCTGCTAGAGAGAGAAATCGGTGAGATAAGAGGGAAAGCGAAACCCGCCTCTTGTCTGGAGGAAGAGTATGGACCAGAGCTCAGGAAACTGAGGCAGCTGCTTCAGGAAATCACTCATCAGAAGCATCAGATTGAAGTCGAGCACGACAATTTTGAGGAAGACCTGTCCAATTTAAGGAGACAACATGACCAGGAAGCGAGGAGCAGATCGGATGCAGAGAGCAATATCGTGGTCCTCAAGAAGGACATTAATGACGCGTATCAGGCTAAACTACAGATGGACAAGAAAGCGCAGTCTCTCGTGGATGAAATCCAGTTCCTGAAGGGAAACCATGAAGCCGAGGTGTCAGAGATAATGGACCAAATCCAGGATGCACAGGTGACTGTCAAGGCGCATGCATTTGGAAACTCCGGAATTACTGCGGCACTCCGGGACATCAGGGCACAACTGGAAGGTCATACCGTGTCTGACGTCCAGCAGCAGGGAGACACTTTCCAATCTCAGTTTGCAAGGCTAACAGAAGCAGCTGAGAGCCAGAGAGAGGCGTTAAAAGCGACCCAGCAAGAGATCCAGGAGTACAGGAAGCGCCTGCAGACCAAGGACATCGAGCTGGACTGCACTTATGGCACCAGGGAGGCGCTGCAGAAGCAACTCCGTGACGTGGAGGATCGCCACCAGGAAGAAATGATTCATTACCAGGTGAGACTCACTTTGTAAAAGCATAGTTTAATAAAGAAAATGCTCTAAATAGGGTCCAGTAACACTCTTTCTTTCTCTCCTGTTTCAGAACACAATCAAAGAACTTGAAAATGAGCTCATAAATTGCAAATTTGACATGTCCGGTTACCTGCGGGAGTACCAGGACCTGTTGAATGTGAAGATGGCTTTGGATGTGGAGATAATGACTTACAGGTAAGGTTTGCTGATTTCTAAATGGCGTTAACTGTTAGAGAGGGACAGCTCTCGTTATTTCAAAGGCTAGCTTCATTAGGGATTAAGAATTACGAGTTTAAGAACAAAGCTATTAAACAAGGTATAGTTCAATGCAAACAATCACAATGTTTTATTATGTGAATATGGTCGATTATAAACTAATGTATAGATGCCTTGTATTGCCTGTTGAAAATATAAAATACATGACAGGCTGCTACAATCTAAACCACTATCTTAAAAGACACAACATTCTGTACATTTATTTGTTATTAACTGTTTTGTGTGTTGGTCTATTAATGAACTAACTCGAGCTCCGAATTGATGTTGCACTATTTGTTTATATTACCTCAAAGAAAGGGGGATGTGTTGATTAGATAGATACACACTCCTACCACAAGGTGTCGCCACATAGTTTTGATCTATGTTTAAATCCACATGTAAGGTAAAAGACCTGAACAATACCTGTTGATGAAAGATGGTTAAGACTTTAGCACGGAGCACGAGTCAGTTCATTTAAGACCAACAAACAAAACATTAACCAATAATGTTTGCAAAATGTAGTCATTTATACTGTCAAGTACTGTAACTCATTAATTGGTTACTAACATGTCTAAAGCTGGTTAATAAAGCTTAAAAAAGTATTTAAACATAAACAGGTTGTGTTAATCTCACAACAGAGCTCAACCCTGAAAACTGTCACGATGCAAAGTTCTTCAATATAACTTAATCATTAAGATCGGAAGAGAACATCAATAATGTTATATTCTATAAAGCTTTTAAACTATATATTCTTATGTAACCCCATAGTTTATCATCAACATTTTGATAAGCAACCAATACATTTTCAGATTGTATTAATTGTTAAAAGTTACTAATTACTCACCTCCTCTAAAGACCATTTAGTAGTATGTTTTTGCAGTTGCTTAAATCTTTAATTTAAATTTTCCTTATAGCTTTAGCCTTTATTTGATCTCATGAAGTCCCTAATTGACACACCCTGAACAGTCTGGTGGGTCATGGTCCAGGTCATTTGATTTTGTGTTCCCATAACAACATGTCCAAGATGTCCATGTGCCAGACTAACACATGTGACACAACTAGCTACATTTCAAAAGCTTTTTTGTTTGTTGCTAAAGGTCAAATTCAAGCCATTTAAGAATTAAATTGCTTAACATGTCCTTTATTGCATTTAACCTGTTGAGGAAACATTTCTTGATCAAATAGATATGAAAGAAATGAGACAAACATTGCTGTGACACTGGTGTCACATCGGGACTATAACCCTAAACGTTCACAGTAAACCCAAAGTGACATATATGCACAATTAGAAATATGATTATGATCTGCTCAGTTAATTTAGCTGATTCAATTATATTTAGTTAATATATTCTTTATTCTTCAATTCAAAGAATGTTCAAACTAATTTAAATCAAAATATCATCCTCATTAATTAAGTTATAAATAAGAGTTATTTTACCATTAAAGCCCATTGTGACATATATGTCACATTTCAGATATTTGACACTAGGGGGGGTTTCTTGTCAGAAATGTGTTCTATGTGGTCTATTTAGTCTAAATTATGTTCCCCTTAATGTCCCCAAAAGTAGAAATGGGTACGAGTTCTTATGGGTTAAAATACATGTTGTATCAGAAGTGTACATTTATCACAGCAGATTTAAATCTGTGTCGTATACCTTGCAGGAAACTTCTCTGCGGTGAGGAGACTCGTCTGACCGCGATGTCCGACACCCACGTCTCCCTGCCCTACATCTACCACCAGTCCCCCGTTTACATGCTGCCCTGTCTGAGACCGGGAGGCCCACACAGACGCGCCGAGCCCCACTACAAGTTCGTGGAGGAGATCATAACGGAGACCACCAGGGAAATAGAGATGTCTGAATATGAGGAGACGGGTTCAGAGGAGACAGATGAGGGTACCAAAAGAGATAGAGGGAGCAGTGAGGAAGAGATGGATAATAAAGACAGTGGAGACGTGGAAAGAAAGCAGATGTCTGACAGTGAGCAGAATCAAGTAGCACCGGCTGGGGATTTAGTGAATGGATGTGATGCTGGCAGTCCTGTGGAAAGTAAAGAAGAGTCAGAAGAGACTGAAGCAGCTGACGATGAAGAGGATATAGATACAATTACTCCTAGCACAGTCGTATTAAGTGAGAGCCTTGATGAGAAAGATAACGAGCAACAGCAAAAAGTAGCTGAAGAGACAAAAGAAGAGAAAGAAGTTGGAGGTACAATGGTTGAGAAAGATATATCTCAAAAGCCAGATGATTTAAAGCCAGAGGTCCCTGCGGAGGATGAACTTATTAAAAAATCTGATAGTAAAAAAGGAGATGCTGAGAAAGATAGTTTTATCCCAGCTCAAGCAGAGAAGCCTGTTGACGAGTCCTCGGCTCAGGTGTCTAAAGAATCAGACAAACCTCAAGAGCTAAGCAGTGTTGAAGCCCAAGTTAAGGTACCTGCTTCAGAAACAGACAAGAAAACTGCAGATTTAACAGAAGACACAAAAATCACTCTTTCAGAGCTTTCAGAAAAGACTCAAGTATCTTTGACTACCCCAAAGATTGAGGCAAAGGAAAGCAAAGTCTTATTAAGTGAGAGCCTTGATGAGAAGGATAACCAGCAACAACAAAAAGTAGCTGAAAAGCCAAAAGAGGAGAAAGAAGCTGCAGGTGCAATGGTTGAGAAAGATATCTCTCAAAAGTCAGATGACTTAAAGCCAAAAGTCCCTGATAGTAAAAAAGAAGATGCTGAGAAAGATAGTTTTATCCCAGCTCAACCAAAGGAGCTTGTTGACGAGACCTCAGCTCAGGTGTCTAAAGAATCAGACAAAACTCAAGAGCTTAGCAGTGTTGAGCAAGTTAAGGTACCTGCTTCAGAAACAGCTGAGAAAACTGCAGATTTGACTGAAGTCACAAAAATCACTCTTTCAGAGCTTTCAGAAAAGGTTACAGTGTCTTTGACTACACCTAAGAGTGAGGCAAAGGAAAGCAAAGTTTCATTAAGTGAGGGCCTTGATGAGAAGCAAAATGAGCAACAACAAAAAGTAGCTGAAAAGACAAAAGAGAAGAAAGAAGCTGCAGGTGCAAAGGTTGAGAAAGATATCTCTCCAAAGTCAGATGATTTAAAGCCAGAGGTCCCTGTGAAGGATGAACTTCTGAAAAAATCTGATAGTAAAAAAGAAGATGCTGAGAAAGATAGTTTTATCCCAGCTCAACCAAAGGAGCCTGTTGACGAGACCTCAGCTCAGGTGTCTAAAGAATCAGACAAAACTCAAGAGCTAAGCAGTGTTGAGCAAGTTAAGGTACCTGCTCTTGAAATGGCAGAGAAAACTGCAGATTTACCAGGAGACACAAAGAGCACTCTGTCTGAAGAGAAACAGATTTCAGAAAAGGCTCAAGTGTCTTTGACTACACCGAAGATTGAGGCAAAGGAAAGCAAAGTCTTATCAAGTGAGAGCCTTGATGAGAAGGATAACCAGCAACAACAAAGAGTAGCTGAAAAGCCAAAAGAGGAGAAAGAAGCTACAGGTACAAAGGTTGAGAAAGATATCTCTCAAAAGTCAGATGATTTAAAGCCAAAAGTCCCTGATAGTAAACAAGGAGATGCTGAGAAAGATAGTTTTATCCCAGCTCAACCAAAGGAGCCTGTTGACAAGACCTCAGCTCAGGTGTCTCAAGAATCAGACAAAACTCAAGAGCTTAGCAGTGTTGAGCAAGTTAAGGTACCTGCTTCAGAAACAGCTGAGAAAACTGCAGATTTACCAGAAGACACAAAGAGCACTGTGTCCGTAGAGAAAGAGCTTTCAGAAAAGGTTACAGTATCTTTGACTACACCTAAGAGTGAGGCAAAGGAAAGCAAAGTCTTATTAAGTGAGAGCCTTGATGAGAAGGATAACCAGCAACAACAAAAAGTAGTTGAAAAGCCAAAAGAGGAGAAAGAAGCTACAGGTACAAAGGTTGAGAAAGATATCTCTCAAAAGTCAGATGACTTAAAGCCAAAAGTCCCTGATAGTAAAAAAGGAGATGCTGAGAAAGATATTTTTATCCCAGCTCAAGCAGAGAAGCCTGTTGACGAGACCTCGGCTCAGGTGTCTCAAGAATCAGACAAAACTCAAGAGCTAAGCAGCGTTGAGCAAGTTAAGGTACCTGCTTCAGAAACAGCTGAGAAAACTGCAGATTTAACACAAGAGACAAAAAGCACTCTGTCCGTAGAGAAACAGATTTCAGAAAAGACTCAAGTATCTTTGACTACACCAAAGATTGAGGCAAAGGAAAGCAAAGTCTTATTAAGTGAGAGCCTTGATGAGAAGGACAACCAGCAACAACAAAAAGTAGCTGAAAAGACAACATCTAAAGAAGCTGCAGGTACAAAGGTTGAGAAAGATATCTCTCCAAAGTCAGATGATTTAAAGCCAGAGGTCCCTGTGGAGGATGAACTTCTTAAAAAATCTGATAGTAAAAAAGGAGATGCTGAGAAAGATAGTTTTATCCCAGCTCAAGCAGAGAAGGCTGCTGACGAGTCCTCAGCTCAGGTGTCTAAAGAATCAGACAAAACTCAAGAGCTAAGCAGTGTTGAAGAGCAAGTTAAGATACCTGCTTCAGAAACAGACAAGAAAACTGCAGATTTAACAGAAGACACAAAGAGCACTGTGTTTGCAGAGAAAGAGCTTTCAGAAAAGGTTCAAGTATCTTTGACTACACCTAAGAGTGAGGCAAAGGAAAGCAAAGTTGTATCAAGTGAGAGCCTTGATGAGAAGCAAAATGAGCAAAGACAAAAAGTAGCTGAAAAGCCACAAGAGGAGAAAGAAGCTGCAGGTACAAAGGTTGAGAAAGATATCTCTCCAAAGTCAGATGACTTAAAGCCAGATGTCACTCATAGTAAAAAAGAAGATGCTGAGAAAGATAGTTTTATCCCAGCTCAAGCAGAGAAGCCTGCTGACGAGTCCTCAGCTCAGGTGTCTCAAGAATCAGACAAAACTCAAGAGCTAAGCAGTGTTGAGCAAGTTAAGATACCTGCTCTAGAAATGGCAGAGAAAACTGCAGATTTAACACAAGAGACAAAGAAAACTTTATCCGTAGAGAAAGAGCTTTCAGAAAAGACTCAAGTGTCTTTGACTACACCTAAGAGTGAGGCAAAGGAAAGCAAAGTCTTATTAAGTGAGAGCCTTGATGAGAAGGATAACCAGCAACAACAAAAAGTAGCTGAAAAGCCAAAAGAGGAGAAAGAAGCTACAGGTACAAAGGTTGAGAAAGATATCTCTCCAAAGTCAGATGATTTAAAGCCAAAAGTCCCTGATAGTAAAAAAGAAGATGCTGAGAAAGATATTATCCCAGCTCAAGCAGAGAAGCCTGTTGACGAGTCCTCAGCTCAGGTGTCTATAGAATCAGACAAAACTCAAGAGCTAAGCAGCGTTGAGCAAGTTAAGGTACCTGCTCTAGAAATGGCAGAGAAAACTGCAGATTTAACACAAGAGACAAAAAGCACTCTGTCCGTAGAGAAACAGATTTCAGAAAAGACTCAAGTATCTTTGACTACACCGAAGATTGAGGCAAAGGAAAGCAAAGTCTTATTAAGTGAGAGCCTTGATGAGAAGGATAACCAGCAACAACAAAAAGTAGCTGAAAAGACAAAAGAGGAGAAAGAAGCTGCAGGTACAAAGGTTGAGAAAGATATCTCTCCAAAGTCAGATGATTTAAAGCCAAAAGTCCCTGCGGAGGATGAACTTCTGAAAAAATCTGATAGTAAAAAAGGAGATGCTGAGAAAGATATTATCCCAGCTCAAGCAGAGAAGCCTGCTGACGAGTCCTCGGCTCAGGTGTCTAAAGAATCAGACAAACCTCAAGAGCTTAACAGCGTTGAAGAGCAAGTTAAGATACCTGCTTCAGAAACAGACAAGAAAACTGCAGATCTAACAGAAGAGACAAAGAGCACTGTGTTTGCAGAGAAAGAGCTTTCAGAAAAGGTTACAGTATCTTTGACTACACCGAAGATTGAGGCAAAGGAAAGCAAAGTCTTATCAAGTGAGAGCCTTGATGAGAAGGATAACCAGCAACAACAAAAAGTAGTTGAAAAGCCAAAAGAGGAGAAAGAAGCTACAGGTGCAAAGGTTGAGAAAGATATCTCTCCAAAGTCAGATGATTTAAAGTCAAAAGTCCCTGATAGTAAAAAAGAAGATGCTGAGAAAGATAGTTTTATCCCAGCTCAAGCAGAGAAGCCTGCTGACGAGTCCTCAGCTCAGGTGTCTCAAGAATCAGACAAAACTCAAGAGCTAAGCAGCGTTGAGCAAGTTAAGGTACCTGCTTCAGAAACAGCTGAGAAAACTGCAGATTTGACAGCAGAGGCAAAGAGCACTCTGTCCGTAGAGAAAGAGCTTTCAGAAAAGGTTACAGTATCTTTGACTACACCGAAGATTGAGGCAAAGGAAAGCAAAGTCTTATTAAGTGAGAGCCTTGATGAGAAGGATAACCAGCAACAACAAAAAGTAGCTGAAAAGCCAAAAGAGGAGAAAGAAGCTACAGGTACAAAGGTTGAGAAAGATATCTCTCCAAAGTCAGATGACTTAAAGTCAAAAGTCCCTGATAGTAAAAAAGGAGATGCTGAGAAAGATAGTTTTATCCCAGCTCAAGCAGAGAAGCCTGCTGACGAGACCTCGGCTCAGGTGTCTCAAGAATCAGACAAAACTCAAGAGCTAAGCAGTGTTGAGCAAGTTAAGGTACCTGCTTCAGAAACAACTGAGAAAACTGCAGATTTGACTGAAGACACAAAAATCACTCTTTCAGAGCTTTCAGAAAAGACTCAAGTATCTTTGACTACACCCAAGATTGAGGCAAAGGAAAGCAAAGTCTTATTAAGTGAGAGCCTTGATGAGAAGGATAACCAGCAACAACAAAAAGTAGCTGAAACGTCAACATCTAAAGAAGCTGCAGGTACAGTGGTTGAGAAAGATATCTCTCCAAAGTCAGATGATTTAAAGCCAGAGGTCCCTGTGGAGGATGAACTTCTTAAAAAATCTGATAGTGAAAAAGAAGATGCTGAGAAAGATAGTTTTATCCCAGCTCAAGCAGAGAAGCCTGTTGACAAGTCCTCGGCTCAGGTCTCTCAAGAATCAGACAAACCTCAAGAGCTAAGCAGCGTTGAGCAAGTTAAGGTACCTACTTCAGAAACAGACAAGAACACTGTAGATTTAACAGAAGACACAAAGAGCACTGTGTCCATTGAGAAAGAGCTTTCAGAAAAGGTTACAGTATCTTTGACTACACCGAAGATTGAGGCAAAGGAAAGCAAAGTCTTATTAAGTGAGAGCCTTGATGAGAAGGATAACCAGCAACAACAAAAAGTAGCTGAAAAGCCAAAAGAGGAGAAAGAAGCTACAGGTACAAAGGTTGAGAAAGATATCTCTCCAAAGTCAGATGATTTAAAGCCAAAAGTCCCTGATAGTAAAAAAGGAGATGCTGAGAAAGATAGTTTTATCCCAGCTCAAGCAGAGAAGCCTGTTGACGAGTCCTTGACTCAGGTGTCTCAAGAATCAGACAAAACTCAAGAGCTAAGCAGCGTTGAGCAAGTTAAGGTACCTGCTCTAGAAACAACCAAGAAAACTGTAGATTTAACACAAGACACAAAAATCACTCTTTCAGAGCTTTCAGAAAAGACTCAAGTGTCTTTGACTACACCCAAGAGTGAGGCAAAGGAAAGCAAAGTCCTATTAAGTGAGAGCCTTGATGAGAAGGACAACCAGCAACAACAAAGAGTAGCTGAAACGTCAACATCTAAAGAAGCTACAGGTACAAAGGTTGAGAAAGATATCTCTCAAAAGTCAGATGACTTAAAGCCAAAAGTCCCTGATAGTAAAAAAGAAGATGCTGAGAAAGATAGTTTTATCCCAGCTCAAGCAGAGAAGCCTGTTGACGAGACCTCAGCTCAGGTGTCTCAAGAATCAGACAAAACTCAAGAGCTAAGCAGCGTTGAAGAGCAAGTTAAGGTACCTGCTCTAGAAACAACCGTGAAACCCATAGATTTAACAGCAGAGACAAAGAGCACTCTGTCTGAAGAGAAACAGATTCCAGAAAAGGCTCAAGTATCTTTGACTACACCCAAGAGTGAGGCAAAGGAAAGCAGTAAATCTGAAGCCTGCAAAGGTGAGGATAAAGTAGCAAAAGCCATTGAAGATGATAAACATGGTAGCATTAAAGATGAAAATAAAGAGTCTTCTCCTGAATCTGATGTGAAAAGTCTTCCTCGAGTGGAGGACCAGCAGCTGAACAGTGGGGGGGGAACCAATGAAGTCCAAACTGTGTTGCCAGGAGAAAAGACAGCCGTCAATACAGAAATCAAAGAGATGCATCAGGGAGCACCGGAAGGAAGCCAGGATCAGACACTGCCTGAAGATTCAGAGAACATAAAGGATCCTCAAGGTACAACTGAGAAGGTGGAGAGTAGTAAGTCACAGAAATAAGAGCTCGATAAAACAGGAAATATCTGCTAAGGCTTTGGAAGTGACGAGATTTCCACCTGAAATTGAATGTGACAGCAGTTGGCAGGCAAATATCAGGGATAGTGAAGCTACAAATAGAGAAAGCTTAACTAATGCAGAAGCACATGAGAAGCATAAGCTGAGCAAAGCACAAGGAAGGAAGCGGCAATTCTCTTCACAATGAAAAGGAGAGCATGATTCTTCTCTACAGCTTTGCCTTTGAACTTGAAATGTGATGCATTCATATTGTTTGACTCACCACTCAATGTTATCATGAATGTAAAATATGCAAAGTTACATTTATACTAGCATCAATCTTTACTTGCTTTGGTATGTGCTGACAAATAAATACAATATCAACAAAAACACTCTGGATACTGTGTTGAATGAACTCACCAAATGTAATGAACTTGTTTCTGCTACGATGTGTTTGCTTTACTGACATGTGGTTTCCATTTGCTCAGCTATATTTTATGCTTTCATTCCCCCTCTTTACAGCAGTTTGCCGTTCAGCACTAACACCTCCATCCATCAGGTCTCAACACCAACTGCTAAAGGTGGTGTAGATCAATATCAGACCATTTCATTAATAGCAACAATCATCATTTTACATGCACTGCCATTCCACAAACATAGTGCTACCAAGTATACAGTGGGCTGCTTAACTACCCCATTTACTGTCACCTTGCATTGCTCCATATTCCATAGACTTGTGTTGGCATACAAGAACATTAGTGCCATTAGAGCAGGGGTGTCCAAACTACGGCCCGCGGGACATTTTTGAATCGGCCCTCAGCAAATTAAAAAAAGTATAATGAAATACGGCCCACAAATGAAACTCGAGCTTTTCTTGTATTGTACTTATTAAATATATCTGTAAACATATATTTCACAGTAGTGATCATGTGTTAATAAGCCCAATTTACAATAAATGTAGTCAATTACATTTGAAAATATGTTCTAACAAATGTTAGTCGATAAGAAAAAATCCCAATAATTTATATACATAACAAACTTGAAATATACCCTTCCTATTTGCTCTTATGATAATCAATCTGGGGCTCCTGTTGTAAGGGATGAGCTGCTAACAAATTAAATGAAACTCTCTGGAGACCTGGGATGTAGGCTGTTTATTTTTCTTAAAGCAGATTGAAGTATCAAGCATAATATATCTACTTTTGATTGATTTTGCTAACTTATAATTTAACTTATGAGGCAGTATACCTCTCCTCTAGTGAGCGGCCCGGCCCTTCGAATATCTTTCTGTATGTGGCCCTCGGTGAAAAAAGTTTGGACACCCCTGCATTAGAGGGCAAGACAAGTTGCTATAGCGATAGATGTGAGGCATATGAAAAATAGTGAGCACATATCAACCATGACTTTGGTCATTAAAGAGGACATTAAGAAAACGGGATTATTTCACTCATCTTCTTACCATGAAGAATAATTTGCTCTGTGACTTCCTTTTAAGAAAATGTCCCAGTTAGACTGCATGTTGCATTATTTTATTGATAGCTTTTCATTTCCTTTTGGTCAATTCCTCAAAAGTTTCAACTCTACACACCTGATATATTCATAAGACTTTTGATTGCAGGCACCCATACCTTGCCCCAAGTGAAATAGAACGTACAAATCTTAGTAATAATTGAAATGATGCATGAAAAATATCACTTTAAAACACATACCTAGGGGTGACACCATCTCATTTGGTGATACTGGCCCCTGAAAGGTCCCCTATTATACTGTTTTTCATTACAGGTCTCAGATATATACAAAACGTGTCTCTGAAGTGTTTGGCTCCAAATACCAAACAGATTGTGCATTGTAACATCCCAAAAACCCGTTTCAAAAGTGCTGATTCTCTGTCTGTTACTTTAGATGAAAAATAAGGAGCCACTCCCCACGCACCTCTGAGAGATATTTGGTTAAAAAGAACACAATGGTGCTCTAGGAGGAGATTCAGGTGATACGGGGGTTACCTTGGTTGGTTATTAGCTAATGGTTACACAAGGCAAAAAATCTGATCAGCTCATTTTCAGACAGGTTTTTAAATAAATGTATCAGGACAAAAAGTGAGCAAAACTTTTTTCCAGAATCTCTTTACACAGAGGGGACACATGTTTATGCATAAAACACATGAAAACGTGAATTTTGCATAATAGGTGACCTTTAAACGTAAATAAGTTATCGTTAGTAGAACTTCAATATCAAGACCAGAAATGCATTTGTAGAGTTCAAAGACTTTATTGAAAATGTTTACATACACACAGAAGGACCTCCAAGACTTCCTGCGGGCTTTGTCACTGCCCAGCACAGGGAAGCACTTTCCAAGAGAGCAACTTGGAGTTACATCTCGAGGACAATGATAGTTTGGCATTACTGTGAACATGAATTATGCAGCCCCCCCCCAGTTGTCTGTTGGTACAGAATGAACATAAACTAATTCTGCCATGTCGGCCACATGTACATGTTTCTCTCAAAATTACAGACCCAACTTTAAGCAACCCAAAAACTGCTCAGTTTAAGGGAAGGTCTAACAGAACATCACAACCATTATGGCCAACACAAAACAATTCATTACAGAGCTTTAGTTTGTCCTTGTGTGCATGAACAGGATGGGTGCAGCAGTATTTTAAATAATATCAGAAAAAAAGACTAGTGTATTTAACAAGGTTTGTCAATTAAAACTGTTGGGATGACAAAGGAATATCAGATGGTCACGATTATAAAATCAGAGAGAAGGTATGACAACGCTCACCACATAAAACCATCAACTGATGTTGACCATCTGGGGATTACCACAATAAAGCCACACAGAGTTGGTGACGGGCGAAAGGATTGTATTTCATTATTATGGCAGTGCTTGACAAACAATGACATGATTTATAAATAATATGCCACCCACTGTCTCCTGAATAGATGCAACTACAAAGTAAAAAGCAACAAAGGTCAAATATACCAATGACAGAAGCACCAACTTGAGGTGATACACAACAAGTTAGAGTTTGTTGTTGTAGCCTTTGAACCAATCTCTCCAAGTGATCCCCTGCTGGTTTGAGTTGGACATACACTGTAAGGCCAGATTCTTCTGATATTCCCTAGTCCCTTGCAGTATGTTGAAAGCTTAGGCTTCCAGTTCCAGGCCCAGACCCACCTTGTGGCCTCCTGCGTTGATGTTCTTGCCATCGACCAGACCAGACAGGGTGAGTTTCACACCTGCACAGGCAAAAGGAACCAACATTAGCCATTTCATGAACAAACTACATTTGTCGAACGTGTGTTGAAAGACTTTGAGCCTGAGGCTGTTGAGTGTTGCTATAATGACTCAATGTCAAGTTATTTAAAGCATGCATTTGCTCATAACTGAAGTGCTGTGTACTATAAACACAGGTATTAAAATGTAGCACTTCAACATTTGTTTAAATCCTCCAGCTATCCATTGACTGGTAGGAAACCTCTTACCTGGTCTAAGAGTCTGGGTGTACCCAACACCAACAAGGCTATTGTTGTTCACTTTAGCCTATGGAGGAAAAAAAAAAAAAAAAAATCAATTGGTAAGAATAAGTCAACATTTTATATTATTTTATCCACACAAAGCCGACGGCCTGTACTGCAATACTTACGCTGATGGATGCATCCTTATCCAGCTGGTATTTGGCAGCGATACCGAAGCGTGTGCTGTTGCTGCCGGCGGTCCAGGCCAGGTTGACCCCCGTCTCCAGCTTGTCGCTCACCTTCTGGTAGATGGAGCCTCCAAACTCAGCACCATCGTTACTGTAAATAAAATCAGGAATTTCTAATTTAAAAAGAGGTTTTGGACGTTTTGCTTTTATCTTTTAGTAAAACATTCATCCACTTTTTGTTGTCTCTATATTTTATGACTACATTACCTGAAAAGGCAGTAGTCCAGCTTTTTGTTTTTTTACAAAAACCCAAACCTAATGTAAAAGTAATCTACTCACACATTGGTGTGCAGCTGGAAGTCACCGGTCTTGTAGCCAATGGCGAAGTTGTTCCGGGTCATCTTGGATTTGGCGGTGTCAAAGCTCATCTGGTAACCAGCGAGCCACCCCTCGTAGCCGACGACAGCAGCTCCGTGGATGGTGGGGCCAGCGAAGTCGAAGTCAACATCGCAGCCCATGTTGACGAACTCACGCTTGTAGGCGGTCTTAACTTTGCCACTCTTCTTGCTGTTGATGAGAAACAAAGCTTTCGTTAATATCAGCTGAAATCAGATTGGGCTTAATTAAAGCATTTGTAAGAAGGTCAGGTTATATTTCCTGTAGTAAGCTTTTTGCACATATAAAAAAGGTAGGAAAAGGAATTTATAAAGAAATATATATATATACACATCTTTTTCTATTATGTTTTATCATTTCACAAAAGAAAGCACTTGCGTTAACCAAACTACGATACAAAGTACAACCCCAGCTTGCCGTCAGTGTGAGACGACATGCATGTTCTGAAGCTAAGCAGAAACTGTCCGCTTTATTTATCTTGCAAATTGGGTTGTATTGTTTTTTTTTCCAGACCGTTTCGAAATGCTAAAACATGCCAAATATATCCAATCGTTCAAGAGCCAACAATTTTGATGTCCTCTTTTTTGATACGTTGAAGAGGTCACATACGTAACTGTTGCCTGTCCTTCAAGCACCGCAGGGTGTTGTGAAACTGACTTTGGAAACCACTGCCATAGATTTATGATCCCAGAGATAATTCTTAACATATGGCCTCTGCCAGCTGTCAGCTCAAGTAGCAAACGGGATAAGGACATTATCAGTAGACTGCCACTTCAACTGTTGCACCAGCTTGGCTTTGAAGTAGAACTTTGGAGTGATTGCTGAGTCAAAAGTCAAAGTTCTGCTGTTTACCTCCCAGTCTGAGCATGACACTGTATCCTCGAACATGCTGTAGCCAAATATCTCCACCCGTCACCTTCCCACCCTCCAGTCTGAAAGACGACACGCTTCCTCTGGACTATGTGCCACTTTCTTCATGTGATTTACACCTCATAGTAAGCAAACCCACAAGGATTGCCAGAGCAGCTGGGCACACTAGTACAACCATTTGTATACCTCCTAGAGAACAGCAGACTGCAAGACATAATCTAAGCAGTTTCGCAAAACCCAACAGCTCATTTTGTGTTGCAATAGAATGTTCCATTATGGGACAGGGGTCACACGGCAGCTTCACTTTTCAGAATTATGTACAGCACTGATCATGTTGCTAAAATGACTCATGTGGAGGGCAGCAGGCTTAATACAAGTAATATTCACATGAAACTCAATTTCCAATGAATCGATCATAACCATAATCTTACCCAGTGTTTGGTGAGAAGGTTGTGTCAAAAGTCAACTTCAGTCCCTTGGCAATCTGTAACAAACCATTTGATGTTAAGATACAATTAATGTTGACTCTTTATGCTCACTGGATAAATATTGATGTTTGCACCTTGTTAAATACAGTGTAAAAATGTTTTGTTTATATTGCTCACCTGGTCTTCAACGGTGATTTCTGTTCCCAAGGTGTTGTCAGTGTTCCACTTCTCGGTGAAGGTCAGGCCATATTCTGCCCTCTTGTATTTAGTTTCCAGACTGCCCGCAACTTTGCTGGTATCAGTGTTGGAGTTACCGGCTGTTTTGAACTCCTACAAGGGACAATTTTAGAGACATGACAATCAGAAGGAATGCTTTAAAGACACTGTATGGAATAACTGGGATTGAACTAAAACTCATTCAGTGCTCTTTCTCATTACATTTGACACTTTTATTCTCGGCTACTTCTCATTTTTTGTTTTTAACCTAACGCCAAATTTGTTAAATATCTTCCATTCTGGGACATTTTGAAAATAATAGTTCCACTACTAGGAAAAATATTGAATGGACTATTTGTGCCATATACAGAGATATGTAACACATGAAGATGGGCAAAAGTACTGAAGTTGGATGTCATTGTTCATTGGGCAGCTTTCATGTTTACGGATCCAGGAAGGTCCAAAAAATGACTGTATTTAACTTTCGTATTGCCTAATCCCATTAGACTTGAATGGACAGTAACATAATTTGAGTTGTTGAAGTAAGTTGTAGTTTACTATTCTCAACCCATAAATAAATGAACTTACCACTCCACTGGCAGATTTTGTCTTGACATCAAGCTTCACCAAGCCAAATCCTGTGGAAAAAAATAAAACATGTTTAAATCATTTCAAAGGTTGTTTGCAATATCAAGTACACTTGGAAGTTCATATTTTCACATCACAGCATAACTTGGTCAAACTGGAGGAAACCATACCATAGCCTTTGTTGAAGATGTCCTTGGCAGACTTGCCCAGGTCACAATAGCAAGGAGGCACAGCCATTGTATCTGTGGAAAAGTGCAAAACACAAATTGTTCAAATTATTTTTGTGATTAGGGAGTGTGACATATGCATAATGCTGATCCAAGAGCAGCAAACACAATAAGTGAAACTTCAGTAGAAAGCCATTAGGCAAACAAACCAATACTTGGACTTAAAAGCATTAATTGCTGACTGTAAAATGTACCACTCATGCGTGTTGTATTGATTAAATGCAGATATGTTCTTTGTTTTTAGGCAATACACCTATAACCCTTAAGATTTAGTCAAAATACCAGCAGGTAACATTAGAGGAGAATTTGTTGGTAATGCAAAAAAAAAAAAAGGTCTCGAGGATTTGAATGCTTCAGTACATGTTCTTGCCGTGGTGCCTTTAACTGCTGAGTTGAGAGCTAGACTTTGCATTAGTGAGCATTTACAACGAGGATATCACCAAAATCCAATTCATGACTAATTGTAGCGGACTGAGCTAAATGTACAGTTCCTGTCGTCACATACTGTACAATACCTTTGATGCCATCTCCCTTTTATCGAACTATTATATAAATATCGGCAATTACACCTTCTACATTGTAGATATGCGGATATTTGCATTTTCAAAAAGTAGCTTTCACTTTTAATTCAACACGTCAGGCAGTGACAGCATTCTGGTCACAGCAGTGCAACAGTCTTGACAGCCGATGGACAAGGTTACCCAGCCAGAGAGGAGCCATTTTGCCGCACTGGAGAGGCTACTTTCAGGCCTGGCTCTTATTAAAACAGCTCCTTCACGTGTAATGGTAAGCACAGCAGGGCGTGGCGAGGCACATGCCCGTGCCAATTACCGGGATGAGTTAATTAACCAGTTTACTTGCATTATCAGCTAGCTACCTCACTACTGCTAACTAGGCCGTATGGAGGCTAACACATTCTTACTGAAGTTAAAGCAGTACGTTGTGAATATTGTCTTGAAATTAGCTTTGCACGGCAGCAGCCTCTTAATCAGTAGCACGAGACGTGTAAAACAAAGCATAACTCTTCTACTTTAAGTAGACATGTGTCAGACGCAGCATGCCGAGCGCTGCTAGCTTAGCTAACTTCGTTAGCCTGCAGAGTACCGCTGTGCGTAAAGTACGCGTAAACAACACTTCTCGCTTGTTAAGGAGTTAAATAACAGTGTGAAACTGAATAAATAGCTGTCTTACCAGGTAAGGATGGGTCTAGTGTTAAACTTAAGTGACTTTTTAGTAGATGTTGCTCACTAGGTACGGCCGAGGCAGGCGTCACCGGTAGAAGGGCGAGCTGAAGGAGACTGACTGGAGTGGATGCAACGAAATCCAGACCTATCACATCCCGGCGCAGGACCCAGGACAACCGCTCAATGTGCCTGAGTAAAAATGATTTCACGTGTTGTTGTTTTTTTTAAATTATTGTTCACTGTCAACATCTGCATATGCATATTTGTGTATGCTATATTTGTTTTCTTCTTCTTTGGGGGGTTTTACATTTGAGTAATGTATTTTGCTAAAAAAACGAAATGCCAATACAAATATTTGTCCAAAGAAATGAAATAATGCTTTCACATCACACAGCATGGTTGCATCACTGTTATCCTGGTACGATAGTTTTACCTGTTTTATTTTCTCTGATTGTTTACCCCTGACTCCTAATGTTGTGTATGTGTACTTTAGCAAATATAGTTGCTTTAAAAAAGGGAAACAAAGTCGTCAGATAAAATGGAAAACGTGACTGTTGTTTAAATAACTATGAAAGCACATTTCCACGACCATGACCCTAAAGATGCAAATATATATATATGTAGGACTACTGCTTTAAAAACACCTTTATGAATTGATTAATTTGTTTTGTTTGGTTTAAACTTTATTACATTAAATAATGAATGCATTTATTTAGCATTGGACTTTAACAGTTCAATCAGGAGAGACGGTTTTGATGTAATAATACATATTTATTGCGCAGATGCACAAATGAATGCAATGTTAATTTTGGCGATTAGGCCCCGTTGTGCAGGAAGTATCATTCGGGAAGGTAGAACCGATCCGATGAAACCCCCCTGGGGTCTAGACACTGGTGGTGGTGAATGGATAGTTGGGTCAGTCTGAAGAGGAGTGGTTTAGCTTGACCCTGGATTCAGAGGGACCGGAGGTGAAAAGGGGTGGAGGAGGGTTGCGTAGAGTCACCTGAAATGACAGCTGTCAGAGGGGGAAGAGCAGACTTAAAAGGTTTGACAGAACGCTATGATAGGCTCTTGGGAATAGAGCGAAGTGATTGGTTAAACTGAAGAGTGACGCCCCCGGTCACTTATTGAGAGGAGAGAGAGTAGTAACATGGGAATAGAGATACGTGAATGAGTAAAGACGGTCTTCCTGGTTGAACTTGCGCTGAGCTTCATTAGATAGCTTCAGTTTCAAAGTAGCTTCCCCAATACTGCCATTAGTATATGCTGTGTAAAGAAGCCTAAGGTGTAAATTCAGTGCACTCACTTTCCAATGAAAAGAGCATTTATCCAAGCACACTGACAAGTGACAGTAGCTACAATTGCGTAAATGACCAACACTTTGTATTTTTTTTACCAATAATTAAGAAAATAAGATTTAACAACATCACCTTCCCTTCCATGACTATACATTTCATGGATAATACCAAGTTACATATTGCTTTCTCAGTTCTGAATGTTTGCAGCTTGCTGGTGAGATAAAATCATGGTTTACTCCTTGATGCAAATATATCTTTATTCAGTTAACAACACAAGTTATTCCCCAAACATGCAATATAAATGTGCATTACTTTAAAAAAATAATTGAAAAGGGTACATATATTAAACAATATAAAATAAGACACAAAGCTAGTTTAAAGGTGGGGTAGGTAAGTTTGAGAAACCGGCTAGAGATACACTTTTTGTTATATTCCATGGAATGCTCTTAACATCCCGATAGCAATGAATATCTTAAGTGCTTTGACAAAAGATCCATAAAAAAATGTCATCTGTGGAAGCCGTAATACTGTAAAAAGTACGACCAATCATCTGAGCCGACCCGGCTAAAATAACTGGATGGCCTACCTGCCTGTCAGCCTTCCATCTGTGTACAAACTTATCTCGTGCCCTCATTGGTCATGTGCGCGTTCGTGTGTGTTGGAGGAGGGGCTCTATAAGGAAGTGGCAGATTTTTTCCGGCTGTGTATTTTCAAATTCTAGCGATCTCGAGCTGGTTTCTCCAAAATTACCTACCCCACCTTTAAATCAATGTTTATAAACATCATGAAAATAGGATCAGGATATATAATAATACACATTGGGAGTTTATCAAAGACAAGTATGAGTAGTAGACCCAACATACATAAGCATAAAGGCATTTGTCAAACACATAAAACAGAATAAAAAGAAACATAAACACAACTTGCAGCTGGGAAAACATATTTTCAACCATTTGAACAACAAGAGCAAAATAAAAATGAGGAACATTTACACTTGTGAGGCACTAACAAAATGGCCTGCAGTAAATACAGATCTAAGTATGTATGAGGTGTCGTACTGGTTTCCGGTGTTTTTGTATTTACCCTTTGGCTGTTGTTTTAACCAGTTAACTTTATAATTCTTCCACATCACTCTCTGCAGGAGATCTCTGGGTCAAAAGTTGGAGAAAGATATGAAAGTTGATTAATTTCAAATTCTTTATTGAATTACTGGTGTATATTGTATAATTAAAATAATATGTCTTTTAGTGCACTTATTTTGTGTAAGATTTTTTGGACATTTTTGAGTTTTACCTCGCCTGAAGTTTCTCTCATGTATCTTGCTTCCCCTTCAGCCTGTGTTGGAGAAAAAAAACGAGATTGTATTAGGTAAAATAACATTGGCACATTTGAAATAGTATATTATTAGTTTGGGAAGAAATACTTGTTTGAGTCCCTTCTTAACAACAATAAATATAAAGTATAAAATAAATCAATTACAATGATGTCGTCTCTTCCTCTAAATGTAATGTCTTCGCTGTGAAAAGTTATATTAGGAAAATAAATCAAATATTTTACCGTTGTCGTGGCTGATGATTCTACTATTGTCTGCTCTAAAAGAGACAATAAAATCACCTGTTAGTTACACACCTGTATTTCAGAAAAGACATAAATGGTTCAAGGAAGAGATCACGATATATTTACCTTGTCGTTTGGACATAAACCAGATGAACAAGTTCACCATCGCAAAGATGATCAGCAAACTCCAACGGATGATGAAGATCTTTAAGTTCCCTGAAACACTGCAGCAGGAATAAATAAATAAAAACACACAATGTAAATGACAGACTTGTTTGAACAGTCCAACAATAACGTTGGATGAAAATGTGAAGCTCTCTCACCTTTGGTGCTCAACCTCAACAGTGGAAAGTGCTTGGTCTGCAGAACTAGTGGTGTGCTTCACAGGCTCAGTGGTGTGCTTCACAGGCTCATGGGTGACAAGACTTTTTGCTGCAAAAGTGAATGTAATGACATGTGGATATAGCTTCTAGAGTAAAAGGACAATACAAAAGTATAATATTTCATTTTTATTAAATAAATAAACAAAACAAATTAACAAATTACCTTACCTAACAAATATTTAGAATAGTATATTTTTTATTTAGAAAGGCTTATAACACTTACTAGTTGTAGGTTTCTCAGTAACAGTTATGTGCACTGGCATCTGTAAGTCTCCTTTAACGCACCAATACCAGCCGCTGCTCTCTGTCCTCAGTCCGCTCATAGTCACAGTGAGAACCTGGGAATCATTCGCATTGATGGTGACTCTTGAGTTATCTAATGATCCATTCGGCCATGTCACACAGGAGCTGCCCAGCCTGCACCACTTCATTTCTCCATAGTTATAATAGTGATAATTGATGGTTATTTCCTCTCCTCTGAATCCTGTCCTCTTCTGTTCATCCACATATAGATATGGATTGCCTTAATCGGAAACATAATTCAATGGAAACTTGTAAGCAGCCTAGTTGGTGCATGCTCCTGATGTTTAAATATATATTTAATAAAATTACATCTCGTAAAAGCATTATTTGAAAAGAAGAACGATGAAGTTATTGTAAAATCGAAGTGTTGAAATGTTACAAAAGATTTGAAAAGTTAATAAATAGACTCTTACCTCCTGTGACTGACAGGTGGAAAAGTGTTCCCCAATCTGAGCCTCCATTAATATCCACAGCACACCAGTAATAACCAGTGTCCTCTTCAGTCAGATCATTTATAGTCACAGTGAAGACTCTTAGTTTTTTGTCATCAGAGATCGAAAACGTTCCTGAACTGCTTGGTTTGTTTGTTTTAACTTCATAAGAACAGAAGGCCCAAGTAGATCCTTTACACAAGTATTTCACATGGTTGCTGTACTTTGACTCATAGAGACATGGGACAGTGATCGAACCTCCAGCTCTCACTGAGACTTTACTGACTGTAGTTATGCTGTGAATTCCTGCAACAAGAGCAAATACAGCATTATAAAAGCCATATTCAATAATAATTATCCATGTTACCTTCTGACATTACCATGTGAAGCATACAATAAAATATTCACAATGATAACATTATTCTGTCACTGACCTGTGAGTCCGATCAAAATGAGAAGGAAGCCGAGATGAACAGCCATGTCAGAGTGTGAGCGGACCAAACAACATGTACGAACTGATGCTCTACTTCCTTTTTTCCTAAATATAAAATGCACCAGATCAAATATGGGTCCCTCCTACAGTAAGGAAGTTGCGTTTCATAGGTTAATTGTGTAATAATATATATAATTATTAGTGCGGTTGGAGAGTACCCTACTCTTACATAATAGCTTCGATGTAGAAAACATGAACACAACAATTCAAAAGAAAAAACCAGCATTTCAGGTTTATGGACTGAATTGTGTTAATTTATTTAAAGCATGACAGTAATAACATGAAATGATTAAAAACATTAAAAACATTTGTTTAACCCAAGTGGGTTGAGTAACGGAAATATCAAGTACCTGTCATTTTAACAATTGAAATCAGACATAGATAATAGGAATTTCCAAAGATACGGAGAGAAACAATAGGTATTATGGGTACTTTTTATGGGCAGTAAGCCTCAAAACAGATAAAGTCCAAGTCCTTTTCAAGTTATATATGTGTGACACCAAGCTAACCAGTTAAACCACTTCACACAATCACCCTGTTTATTCTTTGCATATCTGTGGTTGTATAGCCTTATGGTTTAACAAAGAGGATGTCTGACGGAGTAACACAAACCCTGTTTGAGGAACCACAGATGAGACGATACATTTGGCTGTTTCCAGTTACATTATACAATTTTGTTGCTCGAAAAGCTAAATAAAAGTGATTGTACTGTACAGTAAAGTCAACTGTCATCATTTATAGTCATTCCAGAACATGTCATATATGACATTTTAAAGTATAAAAAGTGTTAGCATATCAAACTAATTAAGGTTAAATATGAGTTTCTAATAATCTTAAAGATGGAAGTAAGAACTAATTAATTAAAGTGAGAATAACATGTAAGCAATACAGTTGAAAAACATAAAAGTGATCAATGTTGTTGTTTTTGTATGCAGGGGAGGGTTCAAAAAAAGGTGAGATGACTACAGATGAAAAAGGAGAAGGAAGAAGTTACAGCACGACCAAACAAAGCTGTCTGCTAACAGAGAGATAACGAGATTAACAGACAGACAAACATTTCAATGTTTTGTCGGTGCTGAGCCACAATATACTTTACTGTAGAATGTAGGGTAAGGTCCGGTGGATACACATGTTTTTAACAGAAGACCACCACTTTAGGATTAAGGACTGAAACATGTTCATTTCTTAAAACAATGCATTAGAAATAAATGCAAACTTTTTTTAAGTGTGTGTAAAGCACGCACCATACAGTATATACAAAAGTGGAGAGATGACACGAGTACTGCAACAATATGATTAGAAAAGTGATGTTTCAGCCAGAAGAGATACGAAGACGATGGGGATGACAACAGAAACAGGCCGATCCATTAGTGAGTTATTGTGTTTGAACAGTTTTTATTATTTCTTTGCCATTTACATATAATGATTAATTTTACATCAAACATCAGACAACAAACATCACGATAAAAGTATATATTTAGATATCAAATGTTTTGGTTCCTCCTGCAGCTTCTGACTTTTGGTCATTTTTAAGAGTTATTTTGTCAATGCCTTTGGGAAACCCCTATTGAGCTTAAGAAGGTTCATAAGATGGGTTTTGTTAGCTTGTTGACTTTAAGATGCTTGTGGGAAACTACGCCCATGTCAGTACTTGTTTGAAATGTTTTGCAGCAGTGTGGAGAAGAATCCTTTCAAAAAGAAAGACAAAACAAATGACAGCAAGTTGCAAATTGTCTAAAAAAAGACTCCAGTGATGGGTATAGATGTAGGGTAGGGGTAACATTCACAGGTTTTTCTGGTGCTAAGCCAACCTGCTGTATGTTACATCATCTTCTTCCGCTTGAATCTGTTGCCCAAGTGAAGAAAAAAATAGCATGAGGGAGGAAACATCGAAGCTACGATCAACTCATACCTTACTAACAGCTCTGTCAGGTTTTACATGGAGCTCTGAGCCAAATGCTAACAATGTGCACAATGAGAAAGCTAAATTACAAATGTTTATCAGGAATGTTTACCTGCTAACATGCTAAAAAGTTGCCAAATAGCACTATCACAGAGACAACTGAGGCTGAGGGAAATTAGCTTTCATGGTGAAATGTGGGGAAAGAATGTTAGAAAAAGTTAAGGTCTGGGTTTGAATCCCTTAAAATGTACCTTTTGTCCAGTTTGATGCTCTATAGTAACCACATCAGAGTACATCACACCAGAGTACATCACATCCACATCTCTATTAGCATCCGACCACTGTGGAAGGAAGAAGAGGCGGCCATGATGAGATCACTTGAAACATTTAACTTTTTATATTTATGATGGAATACAAGTTGGGCCTTTTGGGGTCAAGGGTCACCTTGTCTGTAGGTTGTCTTTGTTTAACATCGCTGTATGTTACTTCCTCTTCAGCACGATGAAGCTGTAAACCATCAACATGAACACTTTTTTTAGAAATCAGGAAACATTTCATAACTATTCTCCTTTTTTAGGGCAAACAGAGGATCAGTGGAATCACCATAAGAGTTTAATAAAACCTAATTGTATAATAAAAACACATATACTGTGTTCATTCTGTGGATGGTCTTGTTTTGAAATAAAAATAAAAATATTTAGCGGCAGTAATTTTCACACAGTGACTCTCTTACCTGGCCTGAAGTCTTTCTCCTTTGCTTAACAGTACTGTATGTTGCTTCCTCTTTACCCTGAAGGAGCAGAGAACAGAACATGAACGATGAATATGAACCAAAAGCTTTAATTGGTTTATTTATTTAACCTATTTCTGTGTTTCTGACCTATTGTCTTGTTAAGAAAAACACTCTTAGTAATTATCAAGATATATGTGATAAGTATCAATGCTTTTTCCCAGAGATATATTGAACTCCTGCAGCTGCAAATTCAAAGTAAAGTAAAGTTTCATATTATTTTGAATTACTGCAGTGTTTATTAGAAAAATGGCTATGATAACATAACAAAATGTATTGGGAAATGAATGATCATATCTCACCATTATTGTGGAAGAATCTCCTTTGGTCTGCTCTAAAAGTGAATCAATTATAAACTATTTTTACTTACAATAACACACAAATAGTCTGCATGATGATCGTTAATATATTGATGTTTTACAAACAATTATAATTTCGGCATAGACTTACTGTGTCTTTTGATCATTAAGCAGATGAACGAGGCAACCGGGTCCGTTACAATGAAGATCAGCGAGCTCAGCGGGATGATAAAGACCATCAAGTTTACTGAAACACTGCAGCAGATATAAATAAATTAAAGAAAAGAACAGTCCAAAAATGTAGTTGCATAAAAATGTATAGGCTTCTCACCTTTGCTGCTCAACCTCAACAGTGGAAAGTCTTTGTTCTGCAGTACTATAGGTGTGATTCACAGGTTTGGAGGTGGGTGCCAAGGTGGTTATTTGGCTTGTGGCTGCAACTGTAAATATACGGTAATTATCTTTTGAAATAAAAAATATATTTAATCTAGATTGAATAGAAAATTCTCAATTTACCTGACAAATATCTATAATTTCAAAATGACTTTTAGTACTTACTAGTTGTAGGTTTCTCAGAAACAGTTATGTGCACTGGCATCTGTAAGTCTCCTTTAACACACCGATACCAGCCGCTGCTCTCTGTCCTCAGTCCGCTCATAGCCACAGTGAGAACACCAGTGCTGCGTGCACTGATGTCGACTCTTGTTCCATCTATTGATCCAGACTTTGTCACACAGGAGCCGCCGGGCCTGCACCACTTCCTTTCTCCAGAGTTTTGATAGTGACACTTGATGTTTATGTTATCTCCTTTAAATCCTGTAATCTCTTGCTGATCCACGTAGAGACTGGATGTACTTTGATGGAGAACATCATTCATTGAAACTATTTAGCAACGTGATTAGTACATGCTGCTGATGTTTCAAATATGTTAGGCATATATTTACATCTGGTGAATACATTATTTGAGAAAATTAGGTAATTGTAATATTAAAGTGTTGATATTTCACAAAAGATTTGAAAAGGCGTAATTGGGCTCTTACCTGCAGTGACTGACAGGTGGAAATACTCTTTGAGATCTGGTCCATCTTTAATCTCCACACCACACCAGTAATACGCAGTGTCCTTATCAGTCAGGTCATTTATAGTCACAGTGAAGACTCTTTGTCTTTTGTCATCAGAGATAAAAAGCTTTCCTGAACTGCTTGGTGTGTTTGTTTTAACCTCATATGAGCAAGAGGACCAAATATATCCTTTACACAAGTATTTCACATGGTTTGTGTACTTTGACTCATACAGACATGGGATAGTGATCGAACCTCCAGCTCTCACTGACACTTTACTGACTGTAGTTATTCTGTGAATTCCTGCAACAAGAGCAAATACAACATTAGTTGAGTAAAAATGTTATAGTGCTTTTTCAGATTGTTCAGATACTCCTTCTGTCATGGTTTTGGATTTATGTTTTCATTTTCCACCTTTTATTTTGAAATGTTTTCCTCCTTGTGTCTTGTCTGGTCCTACTTCCTGTGTTTGCCTTCCTGTCGTTAGTTTCCCTGGTGTCTGATTGTCTGATTGTGTTCACCTGTTGCCCTTGTGTTTCTGCCTCCCCTGCCCAGCTGTGTCTTGTCCTGTGATTACCCTTCTGTGTATATAGGCTGCGTTTCACTTCGGTTAAATGGATTCCTTGCGTCCCTCACTTGCGTCGTTTCCCTGCGACTAGTCCCTCCCACCAGGGAAGCATGGAGAGACGCAAGGAAACCACGAGAAGCAGGGAAATGAGTTTTAAGAGCAATGGGACGTCCTTTCCTCCGGAGCGTCACGTGAAGCGACGTCCGTTTGTGATGACGCCGCACAGCTGATCGTCTGACAGCAGCCAGCTCTGTCCCCGTTATTTTCACAAACACCCCCGCCTCTGTTAGTACACATTTACTGACACAAACATTTGTATCATCTGTTGTAGACCCAAATAAATAAAATCAAATAAGAACTAATTCTCAAAAAAGATAAACGCCATTCTTAAAATGTATAAACGAATATTAGTTTGATTAATATTGATTAGAGTGCACAATAGACATAAAATAATTGAGAGAAGAAAAAGAGATATGTTATCTATCAAAACCCAGTTAGATGAACATTCATTGGATTGCACACTTAGTTTGTTTGTGTGGATATGTAGCAAATTAACATGTTAAATAGCACTTAATGACTGACTGAATGGAAATGACAATAAATGAAAATGTAAAACGAAAAAAGCGATCACGAAAATGTTTCCAATAAATGAATGAAATGATTTTTGTCCACTTTGTTGTTCAGATATATCACATATTTGTAACTGAATGATGCATTAATTGAAACAAAACACGGTATAAACTGAGGAGTGAGTCCCGTGAGTTTCATGTGTTTTCTTCACTCCGCTGGGAAACTGCTCTCATGTCAAGAAGCATCAGATCATTGCATGCGCTGCATCGTCCAATCAGTGAGCGATACACAGTAAGGGGGCGGGGCGAGTGTCTGAGGATTTCATCGAAGGATGGTCTGGTGGTTCCTCGATTATAGCTCCTCCATTATCGCTCCTCGCTCCTCGATCCTCGGTCCTCCGGCAAAAATAAGGCCATTGGGACGCTACTCAAGATGGCGCAGACAAATCAACTTCCGGTGAGACCGAGACCGAGGAGCGAGGAAATGAAAAATAAGAGAAGTGAAACGCAGCCTTAGTCTTGTCTTCCCCTGCTGTGCTCCATGTCTGTTCGTCTTCTCTTAATGTCTATGATACCTGTCTGTCTCTTCATGTCCATGTTCCCTGCCTTGTCTATGCTCGTCTGCTTGTCCATGTCACCTGCCTGTTCCCGTCTGTAAGTTTGTTCTTGTCGTGTTCCCCGGTTTTGTTTTTGATAAGTAGTTTCTTGTTTTTCCCTGTCTTCGGCTTTTTTTAATAAAGGTCGCTTTATGTTACCAAACCTTTTTTGCACTTGGGTCCTATTTTTCCCCAAACCTGACAGTTTCAGATGACCATTGTAAAAGTGAATAATGTTGTTTTCCACATAAGGCCATAGTAGCTTAACTGGAGGGTATAACTTACTTAACTGACATGTTGGATAGAAGAAATACTGTATACAAATTTAAATAAAGTCTTGTGACCAACCTTTTAGTCCAGCGAAGAGGAGAAGAAAGCTCAGTTGAACTGTCATGTTGGCAAATGGGCAGGAAACCACTTGAACCCAAACACTGGCAGACTGATTCTTTAGTTCCTTTTTTTTCTATGTTTTGTTTGTGATATATACTCTATATGCAGTTTGTTTTGCTACCACAGAGCACACATCACTCTGAGGCCTCCTTCACACGGGAACGTTTGCGTTTATGCACAGTATGCATATTCAAAAAAGTCTTCCGTACACATGCATTCGTTTCATTTAACGTGTCTGTTCAAACGAGACCGCTGGAAACGCTGTAGTACATATGCCGGGACTGAAAGTGGCGCTGTAACTTCCGCCAAAATACACCAAAAGCAGCGAAGAAGAGCAGCCTGGAGCAGCCCCGCAGCAATGTTGCCATGGCTACCCTTCTGTTTATGCCCCGCGGTGTATTTAGCAACATGTAGTTCATGTAATTCTCCATGTCCACTTGTTGCTGATGGTGGTGGTAGAGGAGCTGTAGATTTTGCACTAATATCTGTAGCATGGTCAGTAGCAGTAGCACTAGCAGTAGCTACTGACAGGAGGAAGTGTGTGTGGCGATTGCTGGTATTCAGCGGGATATAGTCATTTCCTCAGCATGTAAATATATGGATAAATGCAACGGGGAAGTTAACTGAAAGAAACCGAATCTGTGGATATTGCATCGACCGACGAAGAAGCACGTCTCCGTGGAGAGGACGCGCTCAGAAAGAGAGATATTCTCTACAAACACCGGGTGAGATCGCTCCTCTGGGACACGCCGGTCCTCTGCCTACAAACAGGCGCAGGAGCAATGAACAATAATGGCCTGGATTAGGCAGTAAAGACAAGTTTGGTGTATCGCAGAGCGGACTTTTTAATTTTGTTTGTGTTGTTTGGCTGGAAAATTGTCAATATAATGGATCAATGCATGAAATCTGACTCTGTTTATTTTGTTTAAGGAGTTAACAATTCTGGTTTGCCTTTTATAATATTATTTCATTCAAGAACCCCTTGTGCGTTTAATTAACACAGCTATTTTTGATAGTTGCTACAGCAGTGAGCGGGAGAGGTGGGGAGAGGCGGGGCTATCGTTATTTTTTCAGGAAATATTCGTATCGAGGTGATTACACGGACTCGGTTGACCCCCCAGAGCGTTTCGTTTGCAAATCTATCCACCTTGGGACCCGTTATCGTTTGTGGGGTCAGTTTCTATCGGCCTCGTGTAAATAATAGGGCTATACGCACGCAAAACTATGCAGATACAAGCAGTTTTCTCCTCGTGTAAACGGCGCCTTAGCATCTGACATCCTACACACATCAAACAGATGAATGGAACGGATTTGTTTAATTCAGTTACAAATGTGTACAGTGAAATAATAAAAGCTAGAATACTTATGTGTCTTTTTATATTGTCTATTACATAGTTTGCTATTTGCTTAGTTTTCCCCACATGCCTAACATTGCTGTGTTTGGCGTCCTCTTCAGTCAGAGGAAGATTCAAACCAAAAGTTTTTTTAAATAAAAATGATGTGTAATCGACCAGATCTGATGAGATTTAATGCATGGTCATCTTTATTAGTACAAGCAAAACATTTTATGAATACTTTATCTGTAAGGCCGGATCAGAGGATTTACAATTAGAGTTCACTAGATAACAATGCCTCTCTAGTGCACTTTTACAATATCATTTACTGTAGACTTTGGGACAAGGTCCACATTTCTAAACAAAATAATAGCACTTCAGGCATATGGACTGAAATGTGTTCATTTATTTAAAACTTTAAACCACGACAACCATTTGAAGTATGTGTCAAACACGCACAGTGCATACAAAGTGGAGAGATAATATTAACACTACATGTGCCATCAGAAAGTTGATGTTTCAAACAGTTAAATATAGAAGAAGAAGACAAGGAGGATGGCAGAAACTGAAATATCAACTTGTGATTTATTGCATTTTAATGTTTATTTTAGTTGACTTATTTTTTATTTTAAACATTATAATTCATGTTCCATCAAACATTAAACAACAAAAAAACATAATACAAGACATAAATGAACAAACATAATTAAACAAAACCTGTAAGATTTGTTCGGTTCCTCCTGAATGTTCAGGAGCTTGGTCATTTTGTCAGAGTGTAGAAAGCTTTTGTCAATGCATAAAATCTCTTGAGCTTAAGGATATGAATGAGAAAAAAAGAAAGCGGTTTCTGCAAAGCCAAAGATCAGATGTCGGCACGTTGTATTTGGTGTCTACATACGCCGGGATCCGGAGTCATGGCTAATCCTGTTGCTGTGGTCCTGAGTCCTGGATCGCGAGCCCTGGATCTTGAGTCGTGGCTGTGCCTATTGCTGTGGTCCTGGATCATAAGTCCTGGATGGATATCCTCGTGGATTCATCTTATTATAGACACATGCATTTCCAAACATTTGGACTACCTATGTTGGAAATGTATTATCTTTTCAATTTACACACGGCATCTATTGCACGTCTGTCCGTCCTGGGAGAGGGATCCCTCCTCTGTTGCTCTACCTGAGGTTTCTCCCATTTCTCCCTTTAAACTGTGGGTTTTCTTCGGAAGTTTTTCCTTGTACGATGTGAGGGTCTAAGGACAGAGGGTGTCTTATTGTCATACTGATATTCTGTACAAACTGTGAAGTCCACTGAGACAACTGTAACATTTGTGATATTGGGCTATATAAATAAACATTGATTGATTGATTGATTGCAAGACTGTCATCTAAAAAAAAGCCTCCAACGTTGGGTACAGATGTAGGGTAGGGGTAACATTCACAGGTTTTTCTGGTGCTAAGCCAACCTGCTTTATGTTACATCATCTTCTTCCGCTTGAATCTGTTGCATAAGTGAAGAAAAAATGACATTAGGGAGGAAAGATCAAAGATGAAAATGACTTTTGCCACACTAACAGCTCTAACAGGCTGGACACAATGCTTTGAGCTAAATGCTAACGTTACATTGTCCTGACAATGTCAACAAAGGCTGAAGTATTAATGTTTAGCAGGACTGTTTACCATGTTCATAATCTTAGTTTAGCCAGTATCAATGCCAACATTTGCTAACACAAATCCAAAAGGATAACCGAGGCTGATGGAAATGATCTTTCATAGTATTTGGTCATTATCAACAAACTACATTTCTGACCTGATTATAGCGCTATATGAAAATGTAAGGATACATTATTTGGACACCAGGACCATCTGTACCAAATTGTTTAATGACCCATCCAACAGAACAGACAGAAATCGGCATCAATATATAGACACGCTTCTATTTTGCCTTCAAAATGTGGGGTAAAAGCTTCACTATTAGCATAGAATACAACATTTAAATTAAAATGTACCATTTGTTTAGTTTGACGTTCTACAGCGACCACAGAGGAGTACATCACGTCCACATCTCTATTAGCTTCTGACCACTGTGGAAGAAAGAAGAGACGGACACGATCAGATCGATTTAACAATTTAACTTTTGACATTGCTTCATAAAAACAAATGTTTATGATGAAATAATAAATGCTGCCTGAGAGAACTTATCTTTCTACTTCTGTAATCCTGTTGTGAAATGCAAGTTGTGGTTTTATTGCTTAAGGGTTACCTTTTCTGAAGCTCTTCTCATGTGTTTAACATCGCTGTATGTTACTTCCTCTTCAGCGAGACCAAGCTGCAAACCATCAACTTGAACATGAACAATTCTTCCTTTTTAGGGTAAACAGCTGATCATTTGAATCACCATAAGAGTTTACCCAAAACCTAATTCTAAATAGTTTTTGTATTCAAATTTGTAATGTTCTGTGCCAATCATTTTACACAGTGTCTTACCTGACCTGTCTTTCTCTTTTTCTTGACAGTACTGTATGTTACTTCTGCATTAGACTGTGTTAAAAGAGCAAAGGACAGAATTTGAACGACAAAATATAAACCAAAAGCCTAATGTTCAATTGTTTAATGATCCATCCAACAGAACAGACAACAATGGCCACCCATATATAGACACGCTTCTATTTTGCCTTCAAAATATGGGGTAAAAGCTTCACTATTACCATAGAATACAACATTCAAATTAAAATGTACCCTTTGTTTAGTTTGACGTTCTACAGCGACCACAGAGGAGTACATCACGTCCACATCTCTATTAGCTTCTGACCACTGTGGAAGAAAGAAGAGACAGACTCGATCAGATCAATTTAACAATTTAACTTTAGATTTTGCTTCATATAAACAAATGTTTATGATGAAATAATAAATGCTGCCTGAGAGAACTTATCTTTCTACTTCTGTAATCCTGTTGTGAAATGCAAGTTGTGGTTTTATTGCTTAAGGGTTACCTTTTCTGAAGCTCTTCTCATGTGTTTAACATCGCTGTATGTTACTTCCTCTTCAGCGAGACCAAGCTGCAAACCATCAACTTGAAAATAAACAATTCTTCCTTTTTAGGGCAAACAGATGATCATTTGAATCACCATAAGAGTTTACCCAAAATCTAATTCTAAATAGTTTTTTTATTCAAATTTGTAATGTTCTGTGCCAATCATTTTACACAGTGTCTTACCCGACCTGTCTTTCTCTTTTTCTTGACAGTACTGTATGTTACTTCCGCATTAGACTGTGTTAAAAGAGCAAAGGACAGAATTTGAACGGCAAATATGAACCAAAAGCCTAATGTTCAATTGTCCTTTTACAAAGAAGAAAATAGTATGAATAAGAATAAGAGTAAGGGTATTAGTAATTATGACAATAAACATCATATGTAATAAGTATTAATGTGCTGTCTACAGTGATTCATTGTAGCTTCAAAGGGGCAGTACAGTAAAGTCTTATTTTATCTAGAATTACTGCAGTGTGAAATTATGTTAATACCAATTTCCTTTCTTGTAAGATATTGTATTTGGAAAATAATTATCTATAATATCTTACAATTATTGTGGCTGGGGATTCTTCTTTGGTCTGTCCTAAAAGTGAAGCAATACAAAATATTGTTAGTGACAATAATGCACAGTTACCTGAATTAATAGTAAATATATTTATGATTAACACACAATAATAAAAATGCTATTATTTGGATTGAGCATAATTCGGCATAGACTTACTGTGCTTTTTGAACATAAACCAGATAAACATGGCCACCATAACAATGAAGATCAGCAAACTCAAAGGGATGATGAAGCTCTTTAAGTTCCCTGAAACACTGCGGCAGGAATAAATAAATAAAAAACACAATGTAAATGACACATTTGTATAAACAGTCAACATTTGCATGATTCAAGAAAGTCTCTCACCTTTGCTGTTTTCCCTCGACAGTGGAAAGTGCTTGGTCTGCAGAACTAGAGGTTTGCTTCACAGGCTCAGAGGTGGCAGGACTTGTTGCTGCAAAGGTGAATGTCATGACATGTGGATATAGCTTTTAGAGTAAAATGACATTAATAATTGCTAAGATTTCAATTTTATTAAATAAATAAATTACAAATTACTTTACACAACAAATATTAAAAATGTTATATTTTGAAATTAAGAATGACTTATAACACTTACTAGTTGTAGGTTTCTCAGTAACAGTTATGTGCACTGGCATCTGTAAGTCTCCTTTAATGCACAAATACCAGCCGCTGCTCTCTGTCCTCAGTCCTCTCAGAGTCACAGTGAAAACACCAGGGACATTATTCATGGTGACTCTTGAGTTATCTAATGATCCATTCGGCCATGTCACACAGGAGCTGCCCAGCCTGCACCACTTTATTTCTCCAGGGTTATGATAGTGACAATCGATGGTTATTTCCTCTCCTCTGAATCCTGTCCTCTTCTGTTCATCCACATATAGATATGGATTGCCTTTATCGGAAACATAATTCAATGGGAACTTGTAAGCAGCCTAGTCGGTACGTGCTCCTGATGTTTAAATATATATTTAATAAAATTACATCTCGTAAAATCATTATTTGAAAAGAAGAACGATGAAGTTATTGTAAAATCGAAGTGTTGAAATGTTACAAAAGATTAAAAAAGTTAATAAATAGACTCTTACCTTTGTTGACTGACAGGTGGAAAAACTTTCCCCAATCTGGTCCATCTTTAATCTCCACAGCACACCAGTAATCACCAGTGTCCTCTCCAGTCAGATCATTTATAGTCACAGTGAAGACTCTTTGTTTTTTGTCATCAGAGGTCGAAAACTTTCCTGAACTGCTTGGTTTGTTTGTTTTCACTTTATCAGAACAGAAGGCCCAAGTAGATCCTTTACACAAGTATTTCACATGGTTTGTGTACTCTGACTCATAGAGACACGGGATGGTGATCGAACCTCCAGCTCTCACTGACACTTTACTGACTGTAGTTAAGCTGTGAATTCCTGCAACAAAAGCAAACCCAACATTATAAAAAGATAAATAAAAAATGATCAATACTCTTCCTTTAGATGGCCTAAATAATGTTGATGTTCAAATTAGCTCATGTTTAAAAAATAATTACATCATTAAAGCCTTCAAAATATTAGAAATTCACTCTAGCATACACATAAAAGATGTTTTTAAGTCTTGAGTCTTGTGCCTGACCTGTAAGTCCAGTGAAGATGAGAAGAAAGCTCAGTTGAACCGTCATGTCTGGGAGTGAGTGAGTCAAGCTAAACCACATGAACCCTATCACTGACAGACTGAGTCTTTACTTCCTTTTTTGCAACTCTTAATATATTCCCTCCTCCTCCTCCTCCTCCTCCTGTAAGACTGTCACAATTGTTAAATAATTTATATTCTGTATATAAACAAGAGTTTGCTGTTTTACCACAGCTCAATTTAACAGTTTTGCTTAATTTAATTACAAATGTATATGGTATATAACACTTGCTATTTAAGTGTATGTATTTTGTATGTACAGTACTTGTATATTATAATACAATACATGTTTTTTTATTTAGGGTTACCTCATCTGCAGTTTTCTCACATGCTTAACATTTATATATTTAACTTTCTCTTCAGTCTGATAACGATTCAAGCCAAATGTTTTTAAATTTTTTATAAAATCGATGTATAGTAAACCAGATCTGATTAGATACCATGTGGACATCTTTGGGAATATAGAAAGCATGAAGCACTTCTTATAAGTACTACCTTTGTTAGGCGTACACGATCAGAGGAATTACCATGAAGGTTTACTAATATCTATGCATAGTACTCTTTTAAAGTATAATTTACTGTAGACTTTGGGGGAAGGTCCAGAGGTTACACATGTTTTAAACAAGAGACCATCAGTGACTAAAACATGTTTTTTAATTAAAACATTACACTACAAGTCATTGCAAACTTTAAGCCATTCAATTAAAAATACAAAATAATAAAGCTTCAAATATAAGGTGTTATGTACATGTACATAAAAACACGTTTTCCATTTAAAAACCTGTGTTTCAGTAAACAAAGTGTAGACACATGCAAACTTAAGAATGTCATCTTTCATCGATTAACCTGCTGTCAAGGAGTGAACTCTGAGGCATGAACTCAAATGCACGACTCGAAACCAGACTCAGGAGAGGTTCAAAATAAAGACTTTACTGGATTTTACACAGTAACAAAACAGGGAAAACAATAACTCTCTTTCGAGGAAAAACAATGACAATAACTTTGAAGCTTAGAGATACGTAACACGTCTGTGGAGTACGCTTGCTCAAAGTCCTGAATGAGGAAACGAACCGACAATGGACAGGAGGGAACTAGCAGAATATATACACAGGGTAAATGGGAACAGGTGGAAACAATCAGGGCGGGGAAAACAATCACAGACGCAGGAGACAGAAGGGGGCGGGGAGCGTGGAGGTCTGAAATGAGAGGGAGAATTACTATTCCACATAACATAAAGCACCGGACAGAAAGACCTGACAAAAACTAACATAAAGAATAAACTTTCACAATAAGTTTCTTGGCCATGACAGTACCCCCCTTCTAGGGACGGCTCCTGACGGCCCAGGCTCCTCCGAGTTGAGGCGGTCAAAATCCTCAATGAGGCTCTTATCGATGATGAAACGGGAAGGAATCCATGACCGCTCCTCAAGGCCGTAACCCTTCCAGTCAACAAGGAGCTGTCGCCCTCTACCCCGTTTCCTAGCAGCCAAGAGTGTCTTGACTGTATAGACTGGACCTCCATCGATCATCCTGGGAGGCGGGGGGGGTTTGGCGGTGGGAACCATGGCGCTCTCCTTCAGGGGTTTCAATTTCCCCACATGGAAGGTGGGATGTACCTTCATGGACCTGGGAAGCCGTAGTCTCACTGAAACCGGGTTTATGACCTTGGTGATGGGAAAAGGACCCACAAACCGGGGAGCCAACTTGCGGGAGAGTAAGTGGAGGGGAAGGTCCCGCGTAGAAAGCCAGACTTTTTGGCCTGGCTGGTATACAGGAGCTGGTCGGCGTCTTCGGTCTGCTGCTCGTTTTACCAGCAGAGGATTTTTCTTGCCGCAGCCCACACGCGATGACAACGCCTGACCATAGCGTGGGCAGACGGAACCGTGACCTCTTTCTCCGTGGCTGAGAACAGTGGCGGCTGGTACCCATAAACACAATGAAACGGGGACAATCCCGTGGCAGATGTGGGAAGGATGTTGTGCGCATACTCCACCCAGGTGAGGTGCTCGCTCCAGGAGGATGGATTCTGGGACACCAGGCAGCGCAAGCAAGTCTCCAGTTCCTGATTCAGGCGCTCTGTCTGGCCGTTTGACTCCGGGTGGTATCCAGACGAGAGACTGACCGTGGCACCGATGAGTCTGCAGAACTCCTTCCAGAAACGAGACACAAACTGGGGCCCCCGATCGGAGACAATATCCTTAGGGAAACCATGCAGACGAAAAACATTATGCATCATGACCTCAGCCATCTCCTTAGCTGAGGGCAATTTGGGCAGAGCAATGAAATGTGTCATTTTGGAAAAACGGTCCACTACCGTGAGAACTGTGGTGTTACCTCTAGAGAGGGGCAGGCCTGTGACGAAGTCCATAGAAATCTCTGACCAGGGTCTGTTGGGAATAGGAAGTGGTTGTAACAAACCCATCCGCGCCCTGGAAGAGGTCTTATTGCGAGCGCAGACAGGGCACGCCTCCACATACTCCTTCACCTCCTTCTCCATGGATGTCCACCAGAAACGTTGTTTAATAATGAACATGGTTCTCTTGACTCCGGGGTGACAGGTGAGTAGCGAGGTGAGTAGCGACGTGTGAGTAGCGACGTGTGAGCCCAGTGGATCACCTGTGGTCGCGCGGCTTCTTGAACGAATAGCCGGTTAGGCGGGCAACCCCTGGGTGCAGGAGCTCCCCCGTTGGCTCGTATCACCTCCTTCTCCACTTGCCAAGTCAGTGCTCCTACCACACGGTTTAACGGAATGATGGGTTCCGGCTCCTTGACTGAAGGCACAGGGTCAAACAGACGGGACAGAGCGTCAGGCTTGACATTCTGAGACCCCGGCCTGTAAGAGAGAACAAAGTCAAACCGGTTAAAAAACAAAGTCCACCTGGCCTGGCGGGAGTTCAGTCTTTTGGCCTTCTTTATATATTCCAGATTTTTGTGATCAGTCCAGACCACAAAAGGATGCTCGGCTCCCTCCAACCAATGCCTCCACTCTTCCAACGCTAGCTTCACAGCCAGCAACTCACGGTTTCCCACATCGTAATTCCTCTCTGCCGGGGAGAGCTTCCTGGACAGGAAAGCGCAGGGGTGAAGCTTATTGTCCTTCTGTTGGCGCTGGGAGAGTACCGCTCCCACCCCCTCGTTGGAGGCATCCACTTCCACCACAAACTGGCGAGTGGGATCCGGCAGAGTAAGTATGGGAGCAGAGGTGAACATCTTCTTGAGTCGAGAAAAAGCCTCCTCAGCCTGAGGAGACCACACAAAAAGCACCTGGGGGGACGTGAGGACATGAAGAGGGGCTGCAATAGAACTGAAGCTCCGCACAAAACGCCTGTAAAAATTAGCAAAGCCTAAAAACTGTTGCACTTTCTTACGAGAGTCAGGGGTAGGCCAGCAGGCTACTGCGCTAACCTTCACTGGGTCCATCCTAACCTGACCTGGGGAAATGATAAAGCCCAAAAAAGTGACTGTCTTGACATGAAATTCGCACTTTTCGGCTTTAACAAACAACATATTTAGGAGCAGTTTCTGTAGAACCTGGCGGACATGTTGTTTGTGGGTGTCAAGGTCAGGGGAGTAGATCAGAATGTCATCCAGATAGACAAAAACGAACCGGTTCAGAAACTCCCTCAACACATCGTTGATCATAGCCTGGAAAACTGCAGGAGCGTTTGACAGTCCAAACGGCATGACGAGGTATTCATAGTGGCCTGAAGGAGTGTTAAACCCCGTCTTCCATTCATCGCCCTCCCTGATCCTGACCAAATGGTAGGCGTTACGCAGGTCTAACTTGGTGAAAACCTTGGCATCCTGAAGCTGCTCGAAAGCGGACGAGATGAGAGGAAGGGGGTACCGGTTTTTAACCGTAATGTCATTGAGAGGTGAGTAGTCAATACAAGGCCTAAGAGACCCATCCTTTTTGCCAACAAAAAAAAAAACCTGCACCTGCTGGGGATGAGGAAGGACGAATAAGCCCTGTTTTGAGAGAGGCATCAATGTAATCCTTCATGGCCTCTTTCTCCGGTCCTGAAATTGCATAAAGTCGACCCTTAGGAATGGGAGACCCAGCAATCAAGTCAATAGCACAGTCATAGGGGCGGTGAGGAGGAAGAGCCAGAGCCTTGGACTTACTAAAAACTTCACTCAGATCGTGATAACAGGAAGGGACTGAAAGTACATCAGGAAGATATATTTTAGAGATAGTATCCTGTCTAACACTCCCAGTGTTACATCTCCTGTCAATCTCTGCAACCGGTCTTAAACAGTGATCAACGCAAGTCTGTCCCCACCCCTCCACCCTCCCAGAGTGCCAATCTATGTGAGGGTTATGAAGTTTCAACCAGGGAAACCCCAATATGAGAGGATGTTGGGCTGAGTTGAATAAGTGAAATGACATTGTCTCGTGATGGTTATCATTACATCTTATTTCTAAAGGCTCTGTTTGGTGAGTCACTTTGAACAACAGCCGTCCATCAAGAGCACTTGCTTCAAGAGGCTGGGGTAGAGGTTTAGTTTTTATGTTCATTTTATTTACTAAACCACAATCCATTAGACTTTCGTCTGCCCCTGAGTCAATAAGAGCACCATGAGTAAAAACATTGTCTCTGATTTTTACCTGGATGCGAGTCAGGGTGCGAGGAGGAAAATCAGAGGAAGAGATTCGGCTCCCCAACGTCCTCCTCTTAATTGATGAGCCTTTCTCTTTTACCGGACAAGCAGCTTGTGGATGTCCGCGCTGACCGCAGTAGAAGCACAGACCCTCCTTTAACCGACGCTGACGTTCTGCCATAGACAGCTTAGCACGGCCCAACTGCATTGGCTCCTCCACGGAGCCAGGGGGCGCTGATGTCTGGAACGCAGGTGGTGAGGGGTGACGGGGCCTCCAAGAAGAAGTGGAATCCGGCGGCGAGCGTCTCCTCTGGAGAGACGGACCAACCGCATCCTTGAATTTATTCCTTCTCCTCTCTGCCAAACGATTGTCTATTCTTATTGCCATGGATATGACGGAGTCCAAGTCAGCGGGCAGATCCAGAGGCGCCAGCTGGTCTTGTAGAGGATCCGAGAGACCGCTGACGAATGCGTCAAACAATGCAGCGGAGTTCCAGCCGCTGTCGGCTGCAATAGTCCGGAACTCGATAGCGTAGTCAGCCACACTACGCTGATTTTGCCGCAGTTTGAGACACGATGAGAAAAGTTTTTCTCATCGTGTCTATGAAGTCGTCCAGAGACCCGCAGATGGGAGAGCCTCGGGACCACTCTGCCGTAGCCCACGCTGCTGCTCGACCGGAGAGATGGGAGATCATGAAAGCCACTTTGGAGTCATCCGTGGGAAAAGCAGCCGGTTGGTGTCGATAGTGTAACTCACACTGTACGATGAACGGCCGGCAGCCTTCCGAACTCCCGGAATACCTCTCGGGTGGAGCCAGACGCATGGAAGGAATATGCGACTCCGTAGCCGGGTTGGGGTCGGATCTGGTCGCCGCTGGAACCGGAGGAGAAGCAGCCTGCAGGTGAGTGAGCACACGCTGAACCTCAGCTGCCAGCAGATTCACCTGAGTAGTCACCGATGATTGTAATTCCGCCTGACTGCTGGTTAGGTGCTGCACTCCGTGCTGTATGCCGGCCATCTGGTCCTCTTGTTGCCCAAGACGTTGGCCCTGAGAACGGATGGCGTTCTTGAGTTGGTCTGAGTCGGCTGAGTTCATTTTAATGGTCGGTTCGTACTGTCAAGGAGTGAACTCTGAGGCATGAACTCAAATGCACGACTCGAAACCAGACTCAGGAGAGGTTCAAAATAAAGACTTTACTGGATTTTACACAGTAACAAAACAGGGAAAACAATAACTCTCTTTCGAGGAAAAACAATGACAATAACTTTGAAGCTTAGAGATACGTAACACGTCTGTGGAGTACGCTTGCTCAAAGTCCTGAATGAGGAAACGAACCGACAATGGACAGGAGGGAACTAGCAGAATATATACACAGGGTAAATGGGAACAGGTGGAAACAATCAGGGCGGGGAAAACAATCACAGACGCAGGAGACAGAAGGGGGCGGGGAGCGTGGAGGTCTGAAATGAGAGGGAGAATTACTATTCCACATAACATAAAGCACCGGACAGAAAGACCTGACAAAAACTAACATAAAGAATAAACTTTCACAATAAGTTTCTTGGCCATGACACCTGCTGCTTAAAGCGGACATCAACCTTAAGCATTTTGAACAAGAAACAGAGCAGTTCTTATAATCTTTTGAATGTACAAGTCACCTATTGGTGAATGTCTTTCTTCTATATTGAACCTCAAAGCATGTGTCAAATAAATAAATAAATGAAAAGACAATTTAGAAACAGCAAAACTGACATTATGAAAGTGACATTTCAGTCAGAGCAGATGATTAGACAAGCAGTTGTTGAATTATTCTGGTTGCATGTTTAATTTGTTGTTATTTAATATCATTAATTTTACACCAAACATCACATAACAAACATTATGGTAAAATAAATGTTTTTTGGTTCTGAAACATCATTTGTTGAAGAGTGTAGAAAGCTTTTGTTAATGCATAAGTAAGGTTTGTTGGATGGATTTCATAAAAACAAACCTGACTCTTGAATTGAAGGTGATTGTGGGAAACTAGGCCCAAGTCAGTACTTTTGAAACATATGTTGCAGCTTTGAAGAGGAGATAACTAAAAGCAGAAGGTGCAAACCCTCAAAAAAAGAAGTAAGAGGTTTCTGCCAAACCAAAGAGCAGATGATAACAAGCAGCAACAACGTCATCACAAAACAAAATACAGAACAGAATACAACATTTAATACCTGAAGAAATATCAAACATAAACCTACTTATTCAATACTAGCAGCTGAAAAATTGAAAGTTGATTATATTGAAAGATAATTAATCTCAAATTATTTGTTGAATTACTTGTGTATATTTTATGATTATAATAAATTAACCTATGAGCCTTTTAGTGCGCTCTTTTTGTGCTGTACGAGTTATGGTTTTAATGGTTAAGGGTTACCTCGTCTGAAGATGTTCTCACATATCTTACTTCCCCTTCAGCCTGTGTTGGAGAAAAGAGAACGTCATTTACAGATGAGCTATTAGCTATATAGATTTAATCAACAAAGCAAGTGTTAAAGTACTCTATTATAGGTTTGTGAGGACATACTTATTTGAGTTCAAATTGTTTTTACTGTACCTTCTTAATAACAATAAATATAAAGTATAAAATCAATCGATCACAATGATGTCGTCTCTTCCTCTAAATGTAATGTCTTCGCAGTGAAATGTTATATTAGGAAAATAAATCAAGTCTTTTACCGTTGTTGTGGCTGATGATTCTACTATTGTCTGCTCTAAAAGAGACATAAAAGCACCTGTTAGTTACACACCTGTATTTCAGAAAAATACATACATGGTTCAAGAAAGAGTTCACGATATATTTACCTTGTCGTTTACATAAACCAGATGAACAAGTTCACCATCGCAAAGATGATCAGCAAACTCCAACGGATGATGAAGCTCTTTAAGTTCCCTGAAACACTGCAGCAGGAATAAATAAATAAAAACACATAATGCAAATGACAGATTACGAGAAGGTCTCTCACCTTTGCTGTTTACCCTCGACAGTGGAAAGTGGTTGGTCTGCAGAACTAGGGGTGTGCTTCACAGGCTCAGGGGTGGTATGACTTGTTGCTGCAAAAGTGAATGTAATGACATTTGGATATAGCTATTAGAGTAAAATGACAACAATAATTGTTAAGATTTCAATGTTATTAAATAAATAAATTGAAAATGACTTTACCCAACAAATATTAAAACATGCTATATTTTGAAATTAAGAAACACTTTTAACACTTACTAGTGGGGGGTTTCTCAGTAACAGTTATGTGCACTGGCATCTGTAAGTCTCCTTTAACACACAAATACCAGCCGCTGCTCTCTGTCCTCAGTCCGCTCATAGTCACAGTGAGAACATAGGAATCAATGACTTTGATGGTGACTGTTGAGTTATCTAACGATCCATTCGGCCATGTCACACAGGAGCTGTTCAGCCTGCACCACTTCCATTCTCCAACGTTATGATAGTGATAATTGATGGTTATTTCTTCTCCACTGAATCCTGTCCTCTTCTGTTCATCCACATATATATATGGTTTGCCTTAATCGCAGGGGCGGATCTAGACAAATATTTATGGGGTGGCAAGAGGGTGGCAGGAGATTTTGAGGGGTGGCATCCCCTGGCAGAAGTATATGCTGATTTAATCGCAGTCATATCAATCAATGTTAACTTGGAAAGCCACACTATTAATATTTTAACTCAATAACATAAGTGACATTATTGTGGCACATCAGTAAAGCCTTACATATAAATATATAAAGGTGGCAGACATAATTTAATGAATTTTAACTGAACAATAACTGAATGAGTTTGTTTCACTCTTAGACCAGCAGAGTAACACATCTATGAAGACTGCTGCAATAAGTACATTAATTAACTGTCTCATCAATGTTTGTCTGTATGAATATGATACTATTAACAATCATATTATTCCTATCAGCTGTCAATCACTGTTATGATTCACATATTCATTTATTATTGAATAAACTATATTTTTTGGAGGAGTTAATGATGAATGTTCCTCAAGATGCTTGCTCACCCTCCTTCAAATTTGAAAGACAAGTAATTACTATCATATTGTATCAAAATTCAAAAGATTCAAAGGAACAATTCAGCACCCCACAACTTTACTGCAAACAGTTACAACCTTGACTTTACATCAGAAAGAACAAACATTAAAGAAGTGACTAACTGCATCAGTTAGGGTTAAAAAACATGTATTCAGCTAAAACATATACATCGCTGCAGTTATTATCCAGTGGAAAGTCCTTACCTACTGGCCTAGTTAAATCAAAGTGGTTACTTTTTTTTGGCTGGGCAGTGTAGGTTTACACACCGTCTTATTTGACTTTCTCAGGACTTAAAACAGTTTTTTGGGGGCAGACCCCCACAAAGAAAAAATATATATACACATACAAGGTCATCATCTTAACAGTTTGCGGTGATTACCATGTTGTTCAGCAAAACGCCTCACAAACTTATTAAGATCCAAAGCTTTAGTGCATTTTGATTCAACGCTGAGTACAGCCAAACTTGACAGTCTCTTCTCTGTCATTGTAGACTGCAAATACCTCATTCCTTCCGTCTACTTGGATCCGAATGCTTCTCGTTATGCGCCGTCCCGTTCAAATGAAATCGCCGCCAATCATATTTCCAAGCTCGCGCCAGGGCCGGGGGAGGGGTTATGCTGCGTTCACACCGGACGCGATGCGATGTTTGGGGGTGGCACGATTACATGCAGAGACGCGGACAGACGCAAATTTGCTCCGACGGCGAGCATGAAGTGGTGGGCGCAAATTCCGCGGCGCGATTGAGGCGATTGAAGGGGGCTGCAATAAACGCTCGAGTTCAATTTTTTCAACTCGAGCGTCATATTCGCGTGACGCAATTTTGCGGTAGCCAATCAGCGGTGAGGATCTCAGCCTGCCGTCACTGACGTTCACCCAGAAAACATCAGCCGTTAGTTGTTAGCAGTTAGCACACAGAGCTCACAGCTCCTCATATCTGTTCAGAAACTGGACAAAAGTTAAACAAGTACAAACCACAGACTGTCTGTGTCATGGCGAATACAGTCGCTGGTTTATTTATGTCTGTAGGCCGTTGTTATGAGTGTGGACGGAGCATATACAACGTTAGCTTAGCCTGGTCGATCCGATCTTCATTCAGAAAACAAGCATTTTAAAAGGTTTTTCGCCTGCCGTCTTGTCTGCAGACTTGTCAAGCATTAATTCATGGTTTTTACTAACCGTTATCAGTATGTTGTTACTTCAGCATAATTTAGAAACGTGTATTACAATTGAATCACGGTCAAATATGTTCATTTTGTTGTAGTTGTAGCTCCCGAGCCAGCGCGTCTTGTTTGAATGATGCGAGTAAACACAGCTGACAGCCGCTGTGAAATTCGAGCGTTTAGAGCGATGCGATAGGAGCGATTAGAGCAAAGCGAATATTCGCATGGCGTTCGGTGTGAACGCAGCATTACAAGACTCGCGTCTTGTGCTGCATTCACTTGCACTCGGACATTAGAGATTTTCTCTCACAAATGACCGATGAGCCACAACTTTTCTTTCAAAACAAAGATGCCAACTGGGGTGGCAAAGCTATTTTTTAGGGTGGCAGGTGGCAACTGCCACCCCATGCCACCCCGGTAGATCCGCCCCTGCTTAATTGGAAACATAGTTCAATGGAAACTTGTAAGCAGCCTATTTGGTACATACTCCGGATGTTTAAATGTATCTTTCATATAATCTGGTAAATACAGTACAAGATTTGAAAAAAAGAATGACAAATTACTTTTAACACCCAAGTGTTTGCATTTCACAAAGGATTTGAAATGTGCATAAACAGGCTCTTACTTTTGTTGACTGACAGGTGGAAATACCTTCGCAAATCTGATCTTCCATTATTAATCTCCACAGCACACCAGTAATAACCAGTCTCCTCTTCAGTCAGATCATTTATAGTCACAGTGAAGACTCTTTGTTTTTTGTCATCAGAGATCGAAAACCTTCCTGAACTGCTTGGTTTGTTTGTTTTAATCTCATATGAGCAAGAGGCCCAACTATATCCTTCACACAAGTATTTCACATGGTTTGTGTACTTTGACCAACCCGGTATCACGGCAAGACGTGAACATGTGACGATCTACCATGCTGGGAGACGTGAATATGTCACGGTTTCGTCCCTTCAAACGTGACAGTTACACGGTATTGTTAACATGGCCCAACCAGTGGAGAAATACCCGTAAGTGCCAAGCAAATGGTCTACCGCACCTATTGGTCGGTTTTTATTGTCAAAATGAGATGTTTTTCATTTATTTTTTAATCGTCACACTTGATTTCGCCAATTTTCTTGTTGCCCTAGCTGGTCGACACCTCTTTTAGCAGAAACAAAGGCTACATTAATGTATTAAATCGATGTTAATCCATGTGTGTGGATCATAGACTGGTGTGGATGTGGAATTAACGGACGTGACGTTGTGCGATTGCGTTGCCAACGCAATTTACAAACTCTTCAACTACAACCCTAATTATATTTAAAAACATTTTAGAAGGCCTCACGAAATACTTTAATGTAAATTAAAATGTAAATGTGAAGGGATGTGTGTAATGTGATGATTGACATTATTCACCCACGGATCTATGGGTTGGTGGTATTGTTCCGCACGGACATTTTAGTTAACCGGACTTACTGTTGATGTGAAATCCGAAAAAAAATTAAAAATAAAATAATACTTTATTCCGAGTTTGCTTGCTTTTCTCTTTGGAGGTCATCACATAACGGCATTGTAATACACGGTTCGGCTGCATTAAATATTACATATCTGCCGTAGTTCTGTATTTATAGAGCCCTGATGAGAAGACTTCTGGACAAACAGGAAGCACTGCCGCCAAAACTGAAAACGTGATGTGGATCATAAATATATCAGCAATTAAACAACATCTTACATTTCTTTTCACACAATACGTCTCCTTGCAGTATCAATACTAATTTGGCTGACTTTTATAGTTGATCCAATTGGTAGATAGGCTGTATTTACACCATAACGGTGCACAGCTGATAGAAAGGCACATCTAGTGGTTAAAGCACGTTATTGAATTTGATTATTTGATTATTTTTCACAAAAATGAAACCATCAATAGCAGAAACAGAATTAACTGTCATTAGTAAACCACCCAAAAAAAAGATCATAAGTGGTTTTGTTTTATATATATTTTAAGGATAATAATAGCAATGTAACACTGTCTATGACACTTACTGTATAACACTGATTTGAAAAACATACAGAAAAAACTAATTCACTGCCCTTAATAAAGTATTTAAATATACATTTCAGGTGTGCTGTTTTGTTTAGATCATTGACATCTGGAGCTCTATTAATGTCCTTTTTGATTATTGTTACACCAGGTCTTGTCAAAACCTTTATTCCATATTCAATATCCATTACTAAACAAAACAGCAATTCTACTCCACTACAATTCAGAGGTTAACCTGGTATTTTTACTCCACTAGAGTTATTTTAGTTACTTTGCAGATTCTGATTAATGATGTGAAATATAAACAACCCTTAAATCAGGCTTTAGTTACACGTGAGTAAAATTCAGGGAAAGGTGATTGTCATGTGCCAACAATCAGGAGAGATATTTGATAGTTGCTGCTTGAGAAGACTAAACATTTATCTGCAGATCCCTATAAAGTATATTCATTACTCGTTATTCTCTACTAATAGTTAATTAAAGACTGTATATAATGGCTATTTTGCATATCCCTTTCAAGATTTTCTAAGGTTCATTGACATATCATATACACAACTAATTCAATAACGTGCTTTAACCACTAGGAGGTGCACACAAGGTACACACAGCCAAATAACTGTATTATTAGTGTAGGACACTTGTGTATGTATAACATCTGAAGATGTGTAGTTTTATTCATGTTTTTACATAATTGTACAGGATATTGCTATATTATTTCACATGTTTTACTTATATCTGATTTGTAAAACATCACAGACAGAAAGGTATATCCGTCATTTAACAGTAAGCTATTGCAATTCTGAATCCATTGATGTGTCTCCCATCATTCAAATCCCCTGACTATTCTCTCAACTCAGTATTTACATTCTTATATTCAAAGAAAATCAGTAATATCTTTAAAAACGACAAGTCCTTTTATATCAGCTGTGCACCATTATGGTGTAAATATAACCTATCTACCAATTGGATCAAATATAAAAGTCAGCCGAATTAGTATTGATACTGTATTTTTTTCGGATTTCACATCAACAGTAAGTCCGGTTAACTAAAATATCCGTGCGGAACAATACCCCCAACCCATAGATCCGTGGGTGAATAATGTCAATCACATTACACACATCCCTTCACATTTACATTAAAGTATTTCGTGAGGCCTTCTAAAATGTTTTTAAATATAATTAGGGTTGTAGTTGAAGAGTTTGTAAATTGCGTTGGCAACGCAATCGCACAACGTCACGTCCGTTAATTCCACATCCACACCAGTCTATGATCCACACACATGGATTAACATCGATTTAATACATTAATGTAGCCTTTGTTTCTGCTAAAAGAGGTGTCGACCAGCTGGGGCAACAAGAAAATCGGCGAAATCAAGTGTGACGATTAAAAAAATAAATTAAAAACATCTCATTTTGACAATAAAAACCGACCAATAGGCGCGGTAGACCATTTGCTTGGCACTTCCGGGTATTTCTCCACTGGTTGGGCCATGTTAACAATACCATGTAACTGTCACGTTTGAAGGGACGAAACCGTGACATATTCACGTCTCCCGCATGGTAGATCGTCACATGTTCACATCTTGCCGTGATACCGGGTTGACTTTGTGTCAGGGTTGAGTAGCAGGCAGGACCCAAATGCAGATTTCCAAGAATAATCCTTTATTCCAAGGTACAAAGTAGAAACACAGAACACTACCCTGTGACACACAGTCAACTACAAACAATGAACCAACAATGACAGACAGAAAAACCAGAACTAAAATACACACAAGACCAATCACACAAACAAGACACAGGTGAGGAGGGAGGAGAAAACACAGGGGCACCAGGTGAACACAATCGGGCAATCAGGCAGGACAGGGGTGAACACTTTTCAAAACAAAACAGGAAACCAAAGACAGAAAAAGACAAGACAAAACCCAACACAGACAGATCGTAACAGTACCCCCCCCTCAAGGGACGGATCCCAGACGTCCCAAAAAGTCCCAAAAAGTCCAAAACATTCCAGCAGGGTGGGTGGAGGGGGTCTGGAGGAGGGACGCACAACCAGGACCAACAGGGTGGGTGGAGGGGGTCTGGAGGAGGGACGCACAACCAGGACCAACAGGGTGGGTGGAGGGGGTCCGGAGGACGGGCCCGGAAGGGGTCCCGGGCGGACGGCCCGGGAGCAAGGCAGAGTCCAAAAAGGGGCGAAGGCCACAGCGGGCGAACTCGGGGACCCAGGCATGAGAGCGAAGGCAGTGGTTGGGAGAGTCAGGGGGCCGGGCTCGAGGGCGAAGACCACGGCTGGGGAACTCAAGGGGCCGGGCTCGAGGGCGAAGGCAGCGGCTGGAAGAGTCAGGGGGACGGGCTCGAGGGCGAAGACCACGGCTGGGGAACTCAGGAGGCCGGGCTCGAGGGCGAAGACCGCGGCACTCAGGGGGCCGGGCTCGAGGGCGAACAAGAAGGCGTCTACGGGACAGCTCCGGAGGACGGGCAGGAAGGCGCTGACGGGACAGCTCCGGAGGCCGGGCAGGAAGGCGCCGACGGGACAGCTCCGGAGGCCGGGCAGGAAGGCGCCGACGGGACAGCTCCGGAGGACGAGCAGGAAGGCGCCGACGGGACAGCTCCGGAGGACGAGCAGGAAGGCGCCGACGGGACAGCTCCGGAGGACGGGCAGGAAGGCGCCGACGGGACAGCTCCGGAGGCCGGGCAGGAAGGCGCCGACGGGACAGCTCCGGAGGCCGGGCAAGACCCAGTATCGGCCGGACAGGAACCGGAGCCGACGGGACAGGCGTAGACGGGATCCTGAACATGACAAGGGCTGATGTCAATGGGACCCCGGATGGAGCAAGGGCTGGTGTCGACTGGACCCCCAACGGAACAGGACACAGAGTTGGCAGGACCCCCGGCGGGACAGGTGTCGGCGGGACCCCCAACAGGACAGGATCTGGTGTTGGCAGGAAATCCGGCGGAGCAGGTGTCGGCGGGGCCCCCAACAGGACAGGACATGGGGTTGGCAGGACCCACAGCGGAACAGGTGTCGACAGGAAACCCGGCGGAGCAGCAGTCGGCGGGACCCCCAACAGGACAGAATCTGGGGTTGGCAGGGCCCACAGCGAAACAGGTGTTGGCAGGATCTCCAACGATACTGGACGTGGAGTTGGCAGGACCCTCGGCAGGAGAGTTGTCGGCGGGACCCCCAACGGGACAGGACATGGAGTTGGCAAGACCCCCGGCAGGAGAGTAGTCGGCGGGACCTCCAACAGCACAGGACATAGGGTTGGCAGGACCCCCGGCAGGAGAGTAGTCGGCGGGATCCCCAACGGAACAGGACATGGAGTTGGCAAGACCCCCGGCAGAAGAGTTGTCTGCGGGACCCCCAACGGGACAGGACATAGGATTGGCAAGACCCCCGGCAGAAGAGTAGTCGGCGGGACCCCCAATGGGACAGGACACGGAGTTGGCAAGACCCCCGGCAGGAGAGTAGTCGGCGGGACCTCCAACAGCACTGGACATAGGGTTGGCAAGACCCCCGGCAGAAGAGTAGTCGGCGGGACCTCCAACGGCACCGGACATAGGACCGGCAGGACCCCCGGCAGAAGAGCAGTTGGCGGGACAGGACATGGAGTTGGCAAGACCCCCGGCAGGAGAGTAGTCGGCGGGACCTCCAACAGCACAGGACATAGGGTTGGCAGGACCCCCGGCAGGAGAGTAGTCGGCGGGACAGGACATGGAGTTGGCAAGACCCCCGGCAGGAGAGTAGTCGGCGGGACCTCCCACAGCACAGGACATAGGGTTGGCAGGACCCCCGGCAGGAGAGTAGTCGGCGGGACCTCCAACATCACAGGACATAGGGTTGGCAAGACCCCCGGCAGAAGAGTAGTCGGCGGGACCTCCAACGGTACAGGACATGGGGTAGGCGTCGGCCGTAGAGCCAACAGGACACGGGGGGCTGGCGTCGGCCGGAGAGCCAACAGGAGACGGGGTGCTGGAGTCGGCCGGACCACCGACGGGACACGAGGGGCTGGAGTGGGCCGAACCACTGACAAAACATGGGGTGCGGGAGTCGGCCGGACCACCGACAGGACACGGGGTGCGGGAGTCGGCCGGACCACCGACAGGACACGAGGTGCTGGAGTCGGCCGGACCACCGACAGGAGACGGGGTGCTGGAGTCGGCCGGACCACCGACAGGACACGAGGTGCTGGAGTCGGCCGGACCACCGACAGGAGACGGGGTGCTGGAGTCGGCCGGACCACCGACAGGACACGAGGTGCTGGAGTCGGCCGGACCACCGACAGGAGACGGGGTGCTGGAGTCGGCCGGACCACCGACAGGAGACGGGGTGCTGGAGTCGGCCGGACCACCGACAGGAGACGGGGTGCTGGAGTCGGCCGGACCACCGACAGGACACGAGGTGCTGGAGTCGGCCGGACCACCGACAGGAGACGGGGTGCTGGAGTCGGCCGGACCACCGACAGGACACGAGGTGCTGGAGTCGGCCGGACCACCGACAGGAGACGGGGTGCTGGAGTCGGCCGGACCACCGACAGGAGACGGGGTGCTGGAGTCGGCCGGACCACCGACAGGACACGAGGTGCTGGAGTCGGCCGGACCACCGACAGGACACGAGGGGCTGGAGTGGAATCCACAGGTGGACTGGAGGAGGCAGGAAATGCAGCAGAAGACGTCAAAGTCGAGACCCGAGCAGCGAGGCCCGGGAAGCATAGAGCCAAGGACCGCTGGCTTTCCTCAAAGTCTCGCCACGCCTGCTCATGTTCCTGAGAAATGGCGTGCTGGAACGGAACAGAGGGCGGAACCATGGCTGCCGGGGCCAGAACTGGGGCTGGAACCATGGCTGTTGGGGCCAGAACTGGGGCTGGAACCATGGCTGTGTGGGCCGGTTCTGGAGACGGAACCATGGCTGCTGGGGCCTGTACTGGAGCCCAAAGCATGGCTTCTGGGGGTCGGGCTGCTAGCCTGGACTTGCGACTCCTTCTCCTAGGAGCCTTTTGGAGGCTCCGTGGACCTCCAAAAGCCAGACGAGTGCCCGCGAACGGCTCCTGGACAGGAGCAGGAAATGGGGAAGAAGCAGGGGTTGACTTCAGACGGAACACACCGAGATGTATGGTGTTAGGTTGGGAGTTGGGAGGCAGGGGGCTAGCATGCCTGGGGCTAGCAGGCCGGGAATCACACGTCGAGAGGAAATCCAAAATCCAGTCAGGTAAGAACTTAACTAGAGATGGATCCACTGTTGCCACCTGGTGAGCCTCTGCCAGAGCAGCCTCTCTCTGCTGAACACTGGACGCTCCCCTCCACCTACTATAGCAGCAAGCCAAAGAAAAGGTAAAATGTTGTAATTCCACCTCAAATGGATCTGCTGGGCCCATTTCTGGTTGGTTCATTCTGTCAGGGTTGAGTAGCAGGCAGGACCCAAATGCAGATTTCCAAGAATAATCCTTTATTCCAAGGTACAAAGTAGAAACACAGAACACTACCCTGTGACACACAGTCAACTACAAACAATGAACCAACAATGACAGACAGAAAAACCAGAACTAAAATACACACAAGACCAATCACACAAACAAGACACAGGTGAGGAGGGAGGAGAAAACACAGGGGCACCAGGTGAACACAATCGGGCAATCAGGCAGGACAGGGGTGAACACTTTTCAAAACAAAACAGGAAACCAAAGACAGAAAAAGACAAGACAAAACCCAACACAGACAGATCGTAACACTTTGACTCATATGCGGCTTTCACACCAGCGCTTTTCCCTTTCTAGCTCCTAGCTAGAGCTTTTCTGGTTCAGCTCCGGTTTCCCTTTTCAGCTCCCGCTCTGTTCACACCGCCCAGCTGCCGCTGCTGCGTCATGACGTCACCGTTTACATCGCTGATTTTCTCCCCAACGGAGCTCACAACAACAACAACGGGGGGGGGACTGCGTCGGGTCGATGATCGTGTTGCTTTTAATCATACGAAGCCAGATTAAATTAAATAACGACTTCTCCAACCTTATACTTTTCTCCAGAGTGCCGTGGTTCATTGTTTATTAATGTGTTTCAGCGGCATTTACCGACCGCTGCAGTGCTGGCTGCTCTTCCACGGGAGTTTATTCTCCCGTTAGCTCCGGGTTAGCTCACACGGCTCTAAAGTATTCACTGTCTGACTGTCACACAAGCAGCTGATATATATCCCCAGTTCCCCTTAAGTGAATGTGTGTCAGTCTGAATTGATGCTGTTTGGCATCACAACGCTGTTATGAAAGTTTCTCTGGTATAACATGGGTGATGTTAGCATAGCAACCGAAGCTAACTGACTACTTGCTAAGCCGTTTTCTACAGGCACATTTTACCGGCGTATTTTTCATTATGATTCTACTTGTGATAGTCGGACATGACAACCTGTGCAGCCCATTTATTGATTCCATCCGATAGCTGCTATAATAACAAACAAAACGTCTGCCTGCTCTCCACAATGATCAATAACAGCGAACGGATGGTCAAAGTAAGGTACAAATAAACAGAATCACACGAAGCCTGGTTAGTGTTGCCTGACTTTATAAAGTGTGTTTTTTTTTTATAAGTGTATGGTTGCCTTCTAGTCACTTTGCTCAGCGCTACTGCTTGTAGGCAGGCATGACGAGACTCTTCAGTCGACCCATGTTCAGGGGAGGTGGGTTTAGTTTCCTGCACGCTCCGAAGCTCTTGCCTCTGGACCGACAATTTTTTGGAGCTGGAAGTGAACCGCATTCCGGAGCTATGACGCGGCGCCGCTGCGGTGTGAACAGGAAAAACCGGCGCTTTTCCAGCTCCAGCTCCGAGCCGGAGCTGGAAAAGCGCCGGTGTGAAAGGGGCCATAGAGACATGGGACAGTGATCGAACCTCCAGCTCTCACTGACACTTTACTGACTGTAGTTATGCTGTGAGTTCCTGCAACAAAAGCAAACCCAACATTATAAAAAGATAAATAAAAAATTATCAATACTCTTCCTTTAGATGCAGTGGCGGAGCCAGGACATTTTCAGTGGGGTGGCCAGGATGGAACCAGTGATCATTTTGGGGTGGCATTGAAATCACTATCATATGAACATAAAAATACATCTCACTATAAAATAAGGGGTTATTTAAGGCACCTACAACACACCTCTAAATTATTTGGGATTAAGCTAGTGGTGGAATAGATCAAATAATATTCAGTATATCTAACTATTTTTTTCATATTCCCGCAGGCAAAGTAACAACGAAGCTTACATTATACAGTACAAATGTAGTGCAATATACAGACTGTTTAGCTTATGGTGATCAGCAGCACTATGAGCTCATTCTCTCAGTGTATCATCAGGAATACAGAGACACACACACATCATTTAAATACGAGTTTTTTAATTAAATGATTGGTTAAGAATAAACATCTTAAAGTAAATAACAATAAACAATAGCCCTTAACCCTGTAAGGCCCCCGGTTGTAATTTTACAACATTACTTTAAGCTATCCAAAAAAGTCAGTAAATGTTTTTGTTTTTTTTAAAGACTAAATTTACATAGTCAAAAGGTCCTTTTGTTCAGCCTCACAATGCTATTGGGTAGGAAATGTGTTTATAGGTCCTGCCCTCTGGCCATACACGCCAGCCATTTTGGGCCCCATGAAAAGATATCACATTGGGCCCCACCACCAGGCACAGGCCACGCAAACCAAGTACAATTGCTGTAACCACACCTCCAGAACCCAACCGACTCATTTATGCTTTAAATAACTCTACCTGTACAGGCTTGCATCTATCTTGTAGTCCAATACTAACCGCACAATATTTACTGACACTGAGCTGTGAAAATATAACACTGTGCAGATGTGCAACATTCTGCTGCAGTATAATTCACTATTTGATATAAGACTAACATGCCTGACAATAGATCTCAATAGTCATCTTTTATGGTGTAAATGCCTTTTTAATAATAACATTTTTGAACGGAACATTCTCAACATGAATGCATAAATCCAAATAAATATAACTTAAATATGTGGAAAAATACTGTGTTTGAAATGTATAATTGAAATTAGATGTTAGCTTTTTGTTTTAGATGTTAGCTTCTTATCTTTCTTACAGTGCAGACGCTTTTCTGCTTGCTCTTGCCTCTGCTTACTTTTTATGCTGATTTTCCTATTCTTATTCTCTGAAAACTTCGAGCAGCGGCTCCTGGACATTAACTTATCACTGGGACAGTTATTCATCGTAAATAGACGGAGGGTTTCAGCCATATTTCAACATTTTTACGACGACCTCAGTCTTACAGTAGCGTGGCCTAGCAACAGCTAAAGCCTGGTAGGCTACTGCATGCTATTTAGCTTAAGCTAGTTGGTAGCAAAATGCCTCCGTTCTCTACAGATGACTTCCACAAACTTCAACAGAAGATGGCTGTGTTGGAAATGAAAATGTAACGGTTGGAAGTTAACGTGGAAGTGAATGGACTATGTTGTGGGAATAACACCACTTTACCAGTGTTGCAAGATAATGGAAAAGGGTATGCTAACTCACAGCTAGTTAGCAGCTACAAGGTTTCCAAGGAACAGGAGGGCTGTGTACTGGGTAATAAATCTACAAGTGGTAGTCCTCCCTGGAACTCTCTGGGTGCAAAGCCTAAGAGTAAATCATTTCCATGGGATTTGGGAGGACGAATAACAGGCAGAGCCCAGCGCTCTGAAATCTGTGATGCGACCGGCTGGCCTGCATTGTTATCACCCAGGAAGAGTGCCTCTTCAACCCCTATTCATACTAGGAAACAGCCGTGGACAGCTGCTAATGGGAGAACTACAAACAATCCTCCTAAACCACCAAGTGTGCCAATCCAGAACAGATACGCTCCGCTGACCGAGAACCGGAGATCTCTTTCTGATGACCTGGATAACCTGTCCTCTTCACACAGCAGGGTAAGGACCAATAGCTACTCCAAAAGTAAAAGGCTAGAGGGAAAGCTAACGACTGGGCCTGAAACTCTGATTGTGGGTGACTCTGCTGTAAGAGATGTAAAAGGTCTGTGTAGTAAGAACAACACCAAAGTACTCTGTTTTCCCAAGGATATGGTCTCCGACTTGGCTGAGAAGATCCTGCATATTGGGGCTGAACATCCGACTGTGAAGAATGTGGTACTACATATTGGAACAAATGATGTTGTGAAACAACAGTCAGAAGCGCTGAAAGAAGACTTTACATGTCTGTTGGAAACTGTCAGCTCTCTAAATGCGGAGGTGTTCATCAGTGGCCCTCTACCGCCAGTCAGAAGAGGAGTGGAGAGATTCAGCAGACTGTTTGCATTGAACATGTGGCTTTCAGCTGCCTGCACTGACCATTCTGTCCATTTTATTGACAATTTTAACTTTTTCTGGGATCGCAGACATCTTTTTAAGGCAGATGGAGTTTGCCTGAACAAGTCAGGAGTGAAATTGTTTATCTCTAACATATTCAACTGCCTGCGTCAGCAATCTGTTCCCTCTGCCAAGGACAAGCGGCAAGAGGAATCAAAACAGGAGAAAGACACAACACATTGCGCAGAAAACCCTGAAGAAGTATCACTGCACCCGCCTGAGGAATGTTCTGATTATGGGAGACCTATGACACAAATGGAGGAGTCTCCACTGCCCGTCACCCCCCCTGTCAACGCCTTTGAGGATACTCTTCATTCATCCCCCAGCTCTCTCTACTCTCCGCTCACCCTTTCACCCTCGCCCTCCCCCCTGGAGTTCGATGACCGCATGAAGGCGAGATGCAGGGTTGGCAGCATGTCCTTTACCCCCGCCCCTCAACGACGCCCACCAAAATCACCGAAGACAAGCCTACGTCAACCACCTCCCCCCCCTGGCAGCATCTCCTTTACCCCCGCCCTTCCACAACGCCCACCAAAATCACAGAAGCAGAGACGCGCACCATCTCCCCCGTCTTCATCACCGTGCCTACGTCAACCACCTCCCATCCCTTCAAGAAAGCATCTGCAGTCTCCGAAGCCTGATAAGGATGTGTGTGTACAAAACGCAACAAACCTTTACTGATATGTGCTGGGTCCAGGCTCAAGGGCATATGGCACTCTCAACTTTTTCCAGCACATGCCGGGGCCCTGCCTGCCAGTAGCTTTGCCGATATCTGTGTTGATAGGTAATAGATTAAGAGCGGTAAATCAGCTTAGAAACAGGAAGTGCTCAAACGTTTGTGTGAGGTTATCAAATTTAGCAGTGATTCCATGTCAGCCACAGCTTGTCACAACATTTTTTACTGATAGTGTATTTAACAAACTTAAATTAGCTTTATTAAATGTCAGGTCTTTGGCAGGAAAAACATTTTTAATCAATGATTTTATCACTGAGCACAATCTCGATTTTATGTTTTTAACGGAAACTTGGATTGAACAAAATAACAGTGCAGCTGTTCTTATCGAATCAACCCCTCCCAACTTTAGTTTTATGAGTCAGGAAAGAATGCATAAGAAAGGGGGTGGAGTTGCTATTTTGTTCAATGATTCCATTCAATGCAGGAAGACATCTTATGGGGACTTTGCTTCTTTTGAATATGTGGCCCTTCAGCTGAAATGCTCCTCTCGAGCTCTGTTCCTAAATATCTATAGACCACCCAAATACTGTGCAAGCTTTTTTGATGATTTTACTGAACTGCTGTCTATAGTGTGTATTGACTTTGACCGTTTAGTCATTGTTGGTGATTTTAACATCCATGTTGACAACCCCCAGGACAGAGGGGCTAAAGAACTGTTTTGTGTTCTTGATAACTATGGACTGACTCAGCATGTGTCGGAGCCCACGCACAATAAGGGGCACACTCTGGACTTAATTATCTCAAAGGGTCTGAATATCTCAAAGGTTGTGGTGACTGATGTTGCACTCTCTGATCATTCCTGTGTTTTCTTTGAGAGCTCTATTTCTGTTCACAAAAATGTTCAGAAAGAGGTAACCACAAAGCGATATTTAACAGAAAATACTAGGGAAATGTTTACTCATAATTTTTCATCCACACTTGCCCCTGCTAACATCTCAGTAAATGAGCTAGTAGATCATTTTAATTCAAAAATTAAAAATGTTATAGATACCATTGCTCCAACTAAGGTAAAGGAAGTGATTGGCAAGAAAATATCTCCATGGAGAAAGGCCATGACCGTGAGAACAGAAAAAAGAGAGTGTCGAAAAGCTGAACGTAGGTGGCGAAAAACAAATCTCCAGGTTCACTTTGAAATCTATAAAGAGAGACTTGGCCTTTATAATTTGGAATTGAAAAACGCACGACAGTCTTTCTTCTCTGACATCATTACCAAAAACAAAAACAACGCACGTGCCTTGTTTGCTACCGTCGACAGACTAACTAACCCCCCAGTGTCAGTAGCCTCTGAATTTCTATCCACCAGGGCGTGCAATGATTTTGCCTCCTTCTTCACTGACAAAATTCAGAAAATTAGACAAGCAGTCAGTGCCTCTACATCAGGTACAGCAAATGTTTTGTCCCTATGTCCACCTAATATCAATTCAAACACCATGACACAATTCCATCATATTAATGGTAAAAACTTAGAGGACATTATTCAACTTCTGAAATCCTCCTCCTGCTGCCTTGATATTATTCCAACAGGATTTTTCAAAGATGTTTTTCCTTGCATGGCCTCAGATCTACTTCATATAGTAAACACATCTCTTCACTCAGGTATTTTTCCAGAGGCCCTGAAAACTGCAGTCATTAAACCGCTCTTAAAAAAGAATAATCTAGATGCCTCAGTAATGAACAATTACAGGCCAATATCAAACCTGCCATTTCTAGGTAAAATCATTGAAAAAGTTGTATTTCAACAGTTGAGTAACTTCTTGCATTTAAATAACTGTTTGGATGTGTTCCAGTCAGGATTTCGTCCAAACCACAGCACTGAGACTGCTCTTGTAAAAGTCTTCAATGACATCCACTTAAACACAGACAGTGGCAGAACTTCAGTGTTAGTATTATTAGATCTCAGTGCTGCGTTTGACACTGTTGACCACAACATATTACTAGACCGACTAGAAAACTGGGTGGGACTTTCGGCAACAGTTCTAAATTGGTTTGAGTCCTACTTAAAGGACAGAAAAAACTTTGTTTCTATAGGTAAATACACATCTGAGTTGACAAATATGACATGTGGGGTACCTCAAGGCTCCATCTTGGGGCCTCTTCTCTTTAACATCTACATGCTACCACTGGCTCAGATAATGAAAAACAACAAAATAAGTTACCATAGCTATGTGGATGACACACAAATTTACGTAACAATTTCACCAGGAGATTATGCTCCAATTCAAACACTGAGTAAGTGCATTGAACAAATCAATGACTGGATGTGTCAGAACTTTCTCCAATTAAACAAAGATAAAACTGAGGTAATGGTTTTTGGAGCCAAGGCAGAACGTGTAAAAGTTAGCGCTGAGCTTCAGTCTGCAATGTTCAAAACAACAGATAAAGCCAGAAATCTAGGTGTAGTCATGGACTCTGACCTGAGTTTCAACAGTCACATTAAAACAGTTACTAAATCAGCCTACTATCACCTAAAGAACATATCTAGGATTAAAGGACTAATGTCACAGCAGGATTTGGAAAAACTTGTCCATGCTTTTATCTTCAGTAGACTCGACTACTGCAATGGTGTCTTTACAGGTCTCACTAAAAAATCTATTAGAAAGCTGCAGCTAATTCAGAACGCCGCTGCTCGAGTCCTCACTAACACTAAGAAAGTGGATCACATCACTCCTGTTCTGAAGTCCTTACACTGGCTTCCTGTGTGTCAAAGAATAGATTTCAAAATATTGTTGCTGGTTTATAAAGCTTTGAATGGTTTAGGCCCAAAATACATGTCTGACCTACTGCTAAATTATGAACCATCCAGAACTCTCAGGTCTTCAGGGACTGGTCAGCTTTCTGTCCCCAGAGTCAGAACTAAACATGGTGAAGCAGCATTCAGTTATTATGCTCCAAATATCTGGAACAAACTCCCAGAAACCTGCAGGTCCGCTGCAACTCTTACTACTTTTAAATCCAGGCTGAAGACTTTTCTTTTTGCCGCTGCTTTTAATTGAACTATTCACATCTTAAACTGCACTGTAACTTTTAACTTTTATCCATGTATTTTTTCTTTTAATGTTTATTTTATTATCTTTTCTTTTTAATGACTGATTTTAAATGCCATTTTTAAAATGTCTTCCATTTTTGTAAAGCACTTTGAATTACCTTGTGTTGAAAGGTGCTATATAAATAAACTTGCCTTGCCTTGCCTTGCCTTGATATATATATATATATATATTTTGTATTCCAGTCTCCCTTCAGATATGTTAAGTGGCATGTCATTCAAGACAATGCTGCTCACCTCCTTCAGTTGGGAGAAAAGCTGGTTCAGGTTCAGCGTTATGGGGGGACAGGGCTGCTGAGCCTAGAGATGGATCTGTTGGTCCTGGCACCAGGGGGAGGGACAACTTATTTAGTATGAATAGCAGCTAAAAATGTACCTGCATTTATTAAATGTCAGCTAAAAGAGCAGGGAAATTAAAAACTTGTATAGATATTAACAGTACTTAATGTCAGCTTAGTAAAAAAAAAAAACATAACAATTATTATTTACAATGGACTACGCTTAGCTAACAGACTAATTTCCACCACTCACCTTTTCTTTTGAAAAACTGGGTGACATACTGTCGCCCTTTAGTCCCTCTCTCTTTTCTTTCTCTCTTTTATTTTCTTTTTGAAAGCCTGACTTTGTGAGTCGTTGAGACATCGTACACACGTAAGTAAGTACTAGCATCCTCACATGCTCTCACTCTCTGCTAAGTGCCGTTTGGAGGTGGAGGCGGGACCAAACCATTACATGTAAATAGAAGGGGGTGTACAGATGTTTTGGATAAATAACTTTTGGAAGAAAATAAGTTAAATGAATTGTAAGTTTATTGAGTACATTATCAATATAACGTTATATTAATGTTAATTATTGATGAATGATGAAAGGTTACTTAAACATTTTTTTTTTAATGTTTTAAAATTGTTTGGGCCCCCGTGGTGAGGGTGTTTGGGGTGGCCAATAGGGTGGCCACGGCCACCCCCAGCTGAATCCACCACTGTTTAGATGGCCTGAATAATGTTGATGTTCATATCAACTCATGTTTAAACAATTACGTCATTAAGCCTTCAAAGTATTAGAGATTCACTCTAGCATACACATAAAAGATGTTTGTTGTGAGTCTTGTGCCTGACCTGTAAGTCCAGTGAAGATGAGAAGAAAGCTCAGTTGAACCGTCATGTCGGGGAGTGAGTGAGTCAAGCTAAACCACATGAACCCTATCACTGACAGACTGAGTCTTTATTTCCTTTATTGCAACTCTTAATATCTTCCCTCCTCCTCCTCCTCCTTCTCCTTCTCCTCCTCCCCTCCTCCCCTCCTCCTCCTCCTCCTCCTCCTGTAAGTCCCATGTCCCAATTACTGTATATACCCTAGTTTGTTGTTTTACCACAGCTCAATTTAACAGTTTTGCTTAATTGAATTACAAATGCATATGGTAAATATATGCTCTTGAAGTGTGTGTGTCTTTGTGTACTTTACATAGATTTTTGGTTTAGAGCTACCCCCTCTGTATTTTTCTCACGTGCTTAACATTGCTATATCATTTTATAAAAATAGATGCAGTAAACCAGATCTGATTAGATAACATGGCCATCTTTGCTAATATAGAAAAGCATGAACCACTTCCTAAAAATACTTCCCTTGTAAGGCGTAGACGATCAGAGGAATTACCATGAAGGTTTATTAATATCTATGCAGCTAGTGCGCTTTTACAGTAAAATGTACTGTAGACTTTGGGGGAAGGTCCAGAGGTTAAAAATTGTTTAAACAAGAGACCATCATGGACTAAAACATGTTTATTAATTAAAACATTACAGTACAAGTAATTGCAAACTTTAAGCCATTGTATATTCAATTAAAAATAAAAATAATAAAACTTCAAATATAGGGTGTTACTGTATGTACATGTCTGCATAAAAACACATTATTCTTTAATTTAAAAACCTGTGTTTCAGTAACCAAAGTGTAGATACATGCAAACTTAAGAATGTAAACTTTCCTAGATGTACCTGCTGCTTAAGGCAGGCGTCACCGAGCATGTTCAACACAAAATGGAGCAATGGCCGTTCTTATAATCTTTTGAATGTGCAAGTCACCTATTTCTGAATGTCTTTCTTTCTATATGGAACTTCAGGCTTCTGTCAAACCCGCACAATTAATACAAAATGGAAAGAATTAGAAAACTGCAAAACTACATTATGAAAGTGACATTTCAGTCAGAAGAAATGATTAGACAAGAAGAGGGATAAGAGGAGGAAGACAACTGGCAGGTCAATTGTTTAATTATTGTTGGAGTATGTTTATTTTTGCTATTTAATATCATTCATTTACACCAAACATCACATAAAAAAACATTATGATAAATACAACAATGACAAATTAAATGGTAATATTGTTGGGTTGTGAAACCTCATTTTTTGAAGAGTGTAGAAAGCTTTTGTTAATGCAAAAGAGAGGTTTGTTGGATGGATTTTAGAAAAGAAAACCTGACTCTTGAATTTAAGGTGATCGTGGGAAACAACGCCCAAGTCAGTACTTTTTAAATATATGTTGCAGCTTTGTAGAAGAGGAGATAACTAAAAGCAGAAGGTGCAAACCCTCAAAAAAAGAAGTACGAGGTTTCTGCAAAACCAAAGAGCACATGAAAGCAAGTTGCAACAACATCATTACAAAACAAAACTCCAGTGATACAGATGTAGGGTAGTGGTAACACATTCACAGGTTTCTCTGAAACTAAGGCAAGTTGCTGTATGTTACATCCTCATCTTCTGCTTCAACCTGTTGCAGAACAGAACACAACATGTAATAGCTGAATAAATATCAAACATAAACCTACTTATTCAATACTAGCAGCTGAACATTTAAAAGTTGATTATATTTGTTAAATTCATAATTTCAAATAGTATGTTGAATAATACCATATGTGCCTTTTAGTGCAATTATTTAGTGTTGTACGAGTTATGGTTTTAATGGTTAAGGGTTACCTCGTCTGAAGATGTTCTCACATATCTTACTTCCCCTTCAGCCTGTGTTGGAGAAAAGAGAACGTCATTTACAGATGAGATATTGTTACATTTAATTAACAAGGCAAGTGTTAAAGTACTTTATTATAGGTTTGTGAGGACATGCTTATGTGAGTTCAAATTGTTTTTACTGTATCTTCTTAACAACAATAAATATAAAGTATAAAATAAATCAATTACAATGATGTCGTCTCTTCCTCCAAATGTAATGTCTTCGCTGTGAAAAGTTATATTAGGAAAATAAATCAAAAATGTTACCGTTGTTGTGGCTGATGATTCTACTATTGTCTGCTCTGAAAGAGACATAAAAGCACCTGTTAGTTCAACCCTGTCTCCTAGAAATTACGTTCCCACAAAACTAAACTGCATTCTCAAATACGTTTTGCAAGAAACGTATTTCCTTCCACGTTACGTTTGTTCTGAACATATCTTAAATACGTTTATTTTCTACATATCTTCTAGAAACCTATTTTCTCTCACATGACGTTTGTTATGAACGTATCTTAAATACGTTTGCTTTCTACCTATATTTGCCATTTCTTTTCTAGCTTATAATAATGATAATAGTCATTTATTAATATCATTTTAGAGCAAACTTATTTTCGCGCTGGCTGGCGGCTGACTTTTCAGTTGACCAAATCCGTTATTATGCTGGTTAATGGTTAATAATCACAATATTGTTTGTAGTCGTTTCATACAGCATTCTCAATTACGTTTAATTTTGTCCCACGTTACGTTTGTTCTGAACATATCTTAAATACGTTTGCTTTCTACCTATCTTTGACATTTCTTTTCTAGCTTATAATAATGATAATAGTAATTTATTAATATCATTTTAGAGCACACATTTGAAATCGACGATCGGGCTTGATATCCTATGGTTAAATTAAAATCAGTAGGCGAGGCTGTAATTTCGCCAGCTGCGAGGCAGAGTTTTAACATGCCAAAAAGCTGCTGTGTCGTTTATTGCACCTCAAACACCTCAAACTTCCTCTAAGGACAGCAGAAGAGCTCTGTGGCTTCAGGCTTGATCGCCGTTCAAATGACAGCGTTGGTTTCCCCAAAAGTGGGTGGGGCTGTGACGTAGATTTTACTCTCATCTATTATTCAAAACCATTCTATTTAATCCAAACGTAAATTACATGCCAGTGTTTTATCTTTTTATTAAGCGATTTGTTTATGTTGTTTAACTCATAGATATATATAAACATATGTTTTTATATATATCTATGGTTTAACTGGGAATGTTTTCACATTGAACCGGAAGTACGTCACTTCACTTTGTCTTCTTCGTCCCTTTTACGTTCCAGACAATGCATGGCTCAGCGTAACAGACTGAACAGCGACCCCAGGTGTGTCTACATTGGAATTACATCTTCATTACTGAAGGAAAAATACTTTACCTTGTGTTTGTTAACTGGGTTTTTAATGCAGTTGGCTTTTCTTAATGGTTACAATATTGCTATGAGTTACAGTATATATCTGAAGCAAATTATGTTTCTGAAGATGTGTAGTCAATTCCACCCTTCAATGTAGCATAAATGTGAACTCTCATTACAGGAACAATACCGGAAACAGACGTAGGAAAGATCCTCAGCTCGCTGATTGGATGTTTTAGCCGCAATGCACGTTGGGATATGGTGTTTATGCGATGTGAAATCCGAAAACATTAAAAAAAATAATAATAATACTTTATTCTGAGTGTTCTTGCTTTTCTCTTTGAAAGTCATCACATAACGGCATTGTAATACACGGTTCGGCTACATTAAATATTACACATCTGCCATAGTTCTTTATTTATAGAGCCCTGATGAGAAGACTTCTGGACTGAAGTTCTGGAAGAACTGCCGCCGAAACTGAATACGTGTCGTGGATCATAAATATATCAACAATTAAACAACATCTTACATTTCTTTTCACAAAATACGTCTCCTTGCAGTATCAATACTAATACGGCTGACTTTTATATTTGATCCAATTGGTAGATAGGTTATATTTACACCATAACGGTGCACAGCTGATAGAAAAGGACTTGTAGTTTTTAAAGATATTACTGATTTTCTTTGAATATAAGAATGTAAATACTGAGTTGAGAGAATAGTCAGGGGATTTGGGTGATGGGAGACACATCTATGGAATCACAATTTCAATAGCTTACCATTAAATGACGGATATACCTTTCTGTCTGTGATGTTTTACAAATCAGATATTAATGTGTAGAAGTAAACATGAGAAATAATATAGCAATATCCTGTACAATTATGTAAAAACATGAATAAAACTACACATCTTCAGATGTTATACATACATAAGTGTCCTACACTAATAATACAAAGTTATTATTAGTATACTGTGTGTACCTTGTGTGCACCGCCTAGTGGTTAAAGCACGTTATTTAATCATTTTTGTTGAATAATGTTATTTTTGTTGAATAATGTTATTTGATGAATAAAATATTAAGAGTACATACTTTCATAGGGGGAAAGTAGAAGGTCAATGATAGAAATATAGAATATAAAAAATCAAGAAGATACTGTAAGTGATCTCTACAATAAAACAGTTTAGTGCCTGATGTACAAAGATATTAATATGAGGATGTGCAAAACAGACAAACTAATTAACCTTTATTAACACATTAAACAATACTTTAGGTTTTCTTTCAAATAAGAAAAAAGCTTTGGGGGTATCTATCTACAGATAAATATTAAGCCTGACAAAGTACTTAGCGTCTAATATATTGCTTTCCTGCAATGTTAACTGTGTTGAAGCACTTATTTTAACTGATATTATATATATATTAATTATACTCTTATGTATGTAGATAGTATAAGACATGTGCAGAATTTGAGTTTAATGGTGGAGGAATACACACATATTGATAGACGTCTTGTAATGCACTGTTGAGGAACCTGTGACCCAAGTTTTTCATTAATTGCATAACTTCAACATCGTGGTGTATATGATATGTCAATAAACCTTAGAAAATCTTGAAAGGGATGTGCAAAATAGCTATTATATACAGTTTTTAATTAACTATTAGTAGAGAATAACGAGTAATGAATATACTTTATAGAGATCTGCAGATAAATGTTTAGTCTTCTCAAGCACCAACTAATATCTCTCCTGATTGTTGGCACTTGACAATCACCTTCCCTGAATTTTACTCAGGTGTAACTAAAGTCTGCTTTAAGGGTTGTTTATATTTCACATCATTAATCAGAATCTGCAAAGTAACTAAAATAAATGTAGTGGAGTAAAAATACCAGGTTAACCTCTGAATTGTAGTGGAGTAGAATTCCAAAGTAACAATGAGCTGGCATGTGGGTATATATTAATGCTTCCCATTATGGACACAAGCGATTTTCACCCATTTATTAATTACATGTTTTACATTTGTACACACCAATTTGTTTCCTATCCCCTAAACCTCCAGGGCTGTACACAGTTTAATACTGTCAACTTCTAATTTTGGGAAAAACGAAAACGTCTTTTAAAACTACAATTCCCAGTAGAGACGCTATAGAACATGTTGCGAAACACAATAGCCAGCATTTGTAGTTCTGGGGGGGCGTTCGAGTCCAGTTTTGGAAAGTCTGCCGTGGTTTCGTTACATTTCAAAGAGCTGTTTGGCGCTCGGCGTAACCTTGGCGCACTGCCACTCCAACATCCAATCCCAGAGCTTGAAGATTAATCACGGGGTTTGTCAACAGGACTGTAGTCCCAAACGATAGCTGGGGATTATGGGTAGTGTAGTGTCTTCGGCCATCCTAAACTCTGATTCTTTTTTCGGATTTCATATCGCATTAACACCATATCCCGACGTGCATTGCGGCTAAAACATCCAATCAGCGAGCTGATGATCTTTTCCTACGTCACTTTACAGCCCTGCTCACTTTTGGGGAAACCAGCTGTCATTTGAACGGCGATCAAGCCTGAAGCCACAGAGCTCTTCTGTTGTATACTGTCCTTTCTTCTTAGAGGAAGTACAGAAACACGTAACTCTGGATTTGTTTTAATGTTTGAGGTGCAATAAACGACACAGCAGCTTTTTGGCATGTTAAAACTATTATTTTCTGCCTCGCAGCTGGCGAAATTACAGCCTCGCCTACTGATTTTAATTTAACCATAGGATATCAAGCCCGATCGTCGATTTCAAATGTGTGCTCTAAAATGATATTAATAAATTACTATTATCATTATTATAAGCTAGAAAATAAATGTCAAAGATAGGTAGAAAGCAAACGTATTTAAGATAGAACAAACGTAACGTGGGACAAAATACGTTTCTTGTTAAACGTAATTGAGAATGCTGTATGAAACGACTACAAACAATATTGTGATTATTAACCATTAACCAGCATAATAACGGATTTGGTCAACTGAAAAGTCAGCCGCCAGTCAGCGCGAAAATAAGTTTGCTCTAAAATGATATTAATAAATTACTATTATCATTATTATAAGCTAGAAAATAAATGGCAAATATAGGTAGAAAGCAAACGTATTTGAGATACGTTCATAACAAACGTCATGTGGGAGAAAATAGGTTTCTAGAAGATATGTAGAAAATAAACGTATTTAAGATATGTTCATAACAAACGTAACGTGGAAGGAAATACGTTTCTTGCGAAACGTATTTGAGAATGCAGTTTAGTTTTGTGGGAACGTAATTTCTAGGAGACAGGGTTGGTTAGTTACACACCTGTATTTCAGAAAATACATAAATGGTTCAAGGAAGAGATCACGATATATTTACCTTGTCGTTTGGACATAAACCAGATGACAAGTTCACCATCGCAAATATGATCAGCAAACTCAAACGGATGATGAAGATCTTTAAGTTCCTTGAAACACTGCAGCAGGAATAAATAAATAAAAACACACAATGCAAATGACAGATTTGTATAAACAGTCAAAATGTGCATGATAACGAGAAGGTCTCTCACCTTTGCTGCTGTTTCTCAGTAACAGTTATGTGCACTGGCATCTGTAAGTCTCCTTTAACGCACCAATACCAGCCGCTGCTCTCTGTCCTCAGTCCGCTCATAGTCACAGTGAGAACCTGGGAATCATTCGCATTGATGGTGACTCTTGAGTTATCTAATGATCCATTCGGCCATGTCACACAGGAGCTGCCCAGCCTGCACCACTTCATTTCTCCAACGTTATGATAGTGATAATCGATGGTTATTTCTCCTCCTCTGAATCCTGTCCTCTTCTGTTCATCCACATATAGATATGGTGTGCCTTAGTCGGAAACATAATTCAATGGAAACTTGTAAGCAGCCTAGTTGGTGCATGCTCCTGATGTTTAAATATGTATTTAATAAAATTACATCTCGTAAAAGCATTATTTGAAAAGAAGAACGATGAAGTTATTGTAAAATCGAAGTGTTGAAATGTTACAAAAGATTTGAAAAGTTAATAAATAGACTCTTACCTCCTGTGACTGACAGGTTGAAAGGTGTTCCCAAATCTGATCCTCCATCAATCTCCACAGCACACCAGTAATAATCAGTGTCCGCTTCAGTCAGATCATTTATAGTCACAGTGAAGACTCTTTGTGTTTTGTCATCAGAGATCGAAAACTTTCCTGAACTGCTTGGTTTGTTTGTTTTAACTTTATAAGAACAGAAGTCCCAATAAGATCCTTCACACAAGTATTTCACATTGTTGCTGTACTTTGAGTCATACAGACACGGGATAGTGATCAAACCTCCAGCTCTCACTGACACTTTACTGACTGTAGTTATGCTGTGAATTCCTGCAACAAAAGCAAATACAACATTTTAAAAGCCATATTCAATAATAATTAGTATTACCTTCTGACATTACCATGTGAAGCATTCAATAAATTATTCACAAATATAAAACGTTTTCTGTCATTGACCTGTGAGTCCGATCAAAATGAGAAGGAAGCCGAGATGAACAGCCATGTCAGAGTGTGAGCGGACCAAACAACATGTACGAACTGATGCTCTACTTCCTTTTTTCCTAAATATAAAATGCACAAGTTCAAATATGGGTCCCTCCTACAGTAAGGAAGTTGCGTTTCATCGGTTAATTGTGTAATATATATATATATAATTATTAGTGCAGTTGGGGAGTACCCTACTCTTACATAATAGCTTCGATGTTGAAAACATGAACACAACATTTCAAAAGAAGAAACCAGCACTTCAGGTTTATGGACAGAATTGTGTTAATTTATTTAAAGCATGACAGTAATAACATGAAATGATTAAAAACATTAAAAACATTTGTTTAACCCAAGTGGGTTGAGTAACGGAAATATCAAGTATCTGTCATTTTAACAATTGAAATCAGACATAGATAATAGTAATTTCCAAAGATACGGAGAGAAACACTAGGTATTATGGGTACTTTTTATGGGCAGTAAGCCTCAAAAACAGATAAAGTCCAAGTCTTTTTCAAGTTATATATGTGTGACACCAAGCTAGCCGTGCCCTTAAACAACTTCATACAATCACCCTGTTTATTCTTTGCATATCTGTGGTTGTATAGCCTTATGGTTTAACAAAGAGGATGTCTGACGGAGTAACACAAACCCTGTTTGAGGAACCACAGATGAGACGATACATTTGGCTGTTTCCAGTTACAATATACAATTTTGTTGCTCGAAAAGCTAAATAAAAGTGATTGTACTGTACAGTAAAGTCAATTATAGTCATTCCAGAACATGTCATATATGACATTTTAAAGTATAAAAAGTGTTAGCATATCAAACTAATTAAGGTTAAATATGAGTTTCTAATAATCTTAAAGATGGAAGTAAGCCCCAAAGCCCCCGTCGGCGGGTCTTTTTTTTTTTCACAAATATATAAAACGTTTTTTTTTAAATTTTTTATTAATTTTTTTAATTTAAATTTTTTTTCTTTGAATGGAATGAATACCTATGGTGATAATTAATACATCATTTTTATAGTCTGGTACCTGAAAAAGGTCAAATGGCACTGATGGAACCAGATGTACCCAAATGTGCCGAAAGCCTATTCCGCCTGGAACTTCTTTTTGCTAAATCTCTCTAAAAAGGTAAAATTTAACTTGTTTTGCCTCAATCTTGATACAGGGTACTTATTATATGTTATAGTTTGGATTGCTAAAGCTTTTAGTCTACTAACCCATCATCCAAGGGTGGTTTTCACTATAAGTAATGGGTTTTTTGTAGGCGGAGGTAAGAATTTACCTTTTTTTACTATGTTCCATCTGAATTTACTCTGACTGAGAAAAATCTATATTGATTCTGACACTTCTACACCCAACTCACAGATGTAACCTTGCTTTGATAAAAGAAATTATTCATATAACCCTTTTAGAAGTGAAGTTGTAGTCATTTGTTTTGGGCATGTCATTTTCGAGCCTGAAACCTGAAAAACAGGCTCGGGGCTTAACAGGTAGGGAGAATAACATGTAAGCAATACAGTTGAAAAACATAAAAGTTATCAATGTTGTTGTTTTTGTATGCAGGGGAGGGTTCAAAAAAAGGTGAGATGACTACAGATGAAAAAGGAGAAGAAAGAAGTTACAGCACGACCAAAAAAAGCTGTCTGCTAACAGAGAGATAACGAGATTAACAGACAGACATCATTTCAATGTTTTGTCGGTGCTGAGCCACAATATACTTTACTGTAGAATATAGGGTAAGGTCCGGTGGATACACATGTTTTTAACAGAAGACCAGCACTTCAGAATTAAGGACTGAAACATGTTCATTTCTTAAAACAATGCATTAGAAATTAATGCAAACTTTTTTTAAGTGTGTGTAAAGCACGCACCATGTTTAAAAAAGTGGAGAGATGACACGAGTACTGCAACAATGTGATTAGAAAAGTGATGTTTCATCCAGAAGAGATACGAAGACAATGGGGATGACAACAGAAACAGGCCGATCCATTAGTGATTTATTGTGTTTGAACAGTTTTTATTACTTCTTTGTCATTTACATATAATTATCAATTATACATCAAACATTAGACAACAAACATCACGATAAAAGTATATATTTAGATATAAAATGTTTTGGTTCCTCCTGCAGCTTCTGACTTTTGGTCATTTTTAAGAGTTCTTTTGTCAATGCATTTGGGAAACCCCTATTGAGCTTAAGAAGGTTCATACTGTAAGATGTGTTTTGTTAGCTTGTTGACTTATAGATGCTTGTGGGAAACTACGCCCATGTCAGTACTTGTTTGAAATGAAGAATACCTTCAAAAGGAAAGAAAAAACAAATGACAGCAAGTTGCAAATTGTCTAAAAAAAGACTCCAGTGATGGGTATAGATGGAGGGTAGGGGTTACATTCACAGGTTTTTCTGTCAAGCCAACCTGCTGTATGTTACATCATCTTCTTCCGCTTGAATCTGTTGCACAAGTGAAGAAAAAAATAGCATGAGGGAGGAAACATCAAAGCTACGATCAACTCATACCTTACTAACAGCTCTGTCAGGTTTTACATGGAGCTCTGAGCCAAATGCTAAGAATGTGCACAATGAGAAAGCTAAATTACAAATGTTTATCAGGAATGTTTACCATGTTAATCATTTTAGTTTTGCCTGCTAACATGCTAAAAAGTTGCCAAATAGCACTATCACAGAGACAACTGAGGCTGAGGGCTATTAGCTTTCATGGTGAAATGTAGGGAAAGAATGTTAGAAAACGTTAAGGTCTGGGTTTGAATCCCTTAAAATGTACCTTTTGTCCAGTTTGATGCTCTGTAACCACATCAGAGTACATCACATCAGAGTACATCACATCCACATCTCTATTAGCATCCGACCACTGTGGAAGGAAGAAGAGGCTGCCATGATGAGATCACTTGAAACATTTAACTTTTTATATTTATGATGGAATACAAGTTGGGCCTTTTGGGGTCAAGGGTCACCTTGTCTGTAGGTTGTCTTTGTTTAACATCGCTGTATGTTACTTCCTCTTCAGCGCGATGAAGCTGCAAACCATCAACATGAACACATTTTTTTTAAATCAGGAAACATTTCATAACTATTCTCCCTTTTTAGGGCAAACAGAGGATCAGTGGAATCACCATAAGAGTTTAATAAAACCTAATTGTATAATGAAAACACATATACTGTGTTCATTTTTTGGATGGTCTTGTTTTTAAATAAAAATAAAAATATTTAGCAGCAGTCATTTTCACACAGTGTCTTACCTGGCCTGAAGTCTTTCTCCTTTGCTTAACAATATGTTGCTTCCTCTTTACCCTGAAGGAGCAGAGAACAGAACATGAACGGTGAATATGAACCAAAATCTTTAATTGGTTTATTTATTTAAAGTGGACCTATCATGCTATATTTGAATAATATAGTGTAGGACCATACCTATATAATGCATATTTATACTTTTTTTTTTTCAAAATACCAAACAGATCATGCATTTTAGCCATGCCTCATTTCGCTCAATTTGAAAATGTTTAGCTCTGTTTTTGCAAGGGCTGTTTCTGTGAGAACAGCACCACCTACAGGCCTGTCCCCTTTAACCTATTTCTGTGTTTCTGACCTATTGGCTTGTTAAGAAAATAACTCTTAGTAATTATCAAGATATATGTGATAAGTATTAATGCTTTTTCCCAGAGATATATTGAACTCCTGCAGCTGCAAATTCAAAGTAAAGTAAAGTTTTATATTATTTGGAATTACTGCAGTGTTTATTAGAAAAATGGCTATGATAACATAACAAAATGTATTGGGAAATGAATGATCATATCTCACCATTATTGTGGCTGGTGAATCTCCTGTGGTCTGCTCTAAAAGTGAATCAATTATAGACTATTTTTACTGACAATAACACACAAATAGTCTGCATGATGATCGTTAATATATTGATGTTTTACAAACAATTATAATTTCGGCATAGACTTACTGTGTCTTTTGAACATTAAGCAGATGAACGAGGCAACCGTTACAATGAAGATCAGCGAGCTCAGCGGGATGATAAAGACCATCAAGTTTACGGAAACACTGCAGCAGAAATAATAAAATAAAATAAAACACAATGCAAATGACAGTTTGCTAACAGTCCAAAAATGTAGTTGCATACAAATGTATAGGCTTCTCACCTTTGCTGCTCAACCTCAACAGTGGAAAGTCTTTGTTCTGCAGTACTATAGGTGTGATTCACAGGTTTGGAGGTGGCTATCAAAGTGGTTATTTGGCTTGTGGCTGAAACTGTAAATATACGGTAATTATTTTTTGAAATAAAAAATATATTTAATCTAGATTGAATAGAAAATTCTCAATTTACCTGACAAATTTCTATAATTTCAAAATGACTTATAACACTTACTAGTGGTGGGTTTCTCAGTAGCAGTTATAAGCACCGGCATCTGTACGTTTCCTTTAACGCACCGATACCAGCCGCTGCTCTCTGTCCTCAGTCCGCTCAGAGTCACAGTGAGAACACCAGGGTTGCGTGCACTGATGTCGACTCTTGTTCCATCTATTGATCCAGACCGTGTCACACAGGAGCCACAGAGCCTGCACCACTTCATTTCTCCAGAGTTTCGATAGTGACACTTGATGTTTATGCTATCTCCTTTAAATCCTGTCATCTCTTGCTGATCCACGTAGAGACTGGGTGTACCTTGATGGAGAACATCATTCATTGAAACTCTTAGAAACTCTCTTAGCAGTGTGATTAGTACATGCTGCTGATGTTTGAAATATGTTTGGCATATGTTTACCTCTGGTGAATACATTATTTGAGAAAATGAGGTAATTTTAATATTAAAGTGTTGATATTTCACAAAATATTTGAAAAGGTGTAATTGGGCTCTTACCTCCAGTGACTGACAAGTGGAAATACTCTTTGAGATCTGCTCCATCTTTAATCTCCGCAGCACACCAGTAATAATCAGTGTCCTCTCCAGTCAGATCATTTATAGTCACAGTGAAGACTCTTTGTGTTTTGTCATCAGAGATCGAAAACTTTCCTGAACTGCTTGGTTGGTTTGTTTTAACTTCATAAGAGCAGGAGGCCCAATATCCTTTACACAAGTATTTCAAATGGTTTATGTACTCTGACTCATAGAGACATGGGACAGTGATCGAACCTCCAGCTCTCACTGACACTTCACTGACTGTAGTTATGCTGTGAATTCCTGCAACAAGAGCAAACTCAACATTATAAAAAGATAAATAAAAAAATATCAATACTCTTCCTTTAGATGGCCTACATAATGTTGATGTTCATATTAGCTCACGTTTAAACAAATTACTTAATTAAAGCCTTCAAAATATTAGAGATTCACTCCAGCATACACATAAAAGATGTTTTTAAGTCTTGAGTCTTGTGCCTGCATGACCTGTAAGTCCAGTGAAGATGAGAAGAAAGCTCAGTTGAACCGTCATGTCTGGGAGTGAGTGAGTCAAGCTAAACCCAACCCGGTATCACGGCAAGACGTGAACATGTGACGATCTACCATGCTGGGAGACGTGAATATGTCACGGTTTCGTCCCTTCAAACGTGACAGTTACACGGTATTGTTAACATGGCCCAACCAGTGCCAGCGCCTATTGGTCGGTTTTTATTGTCAAAATGAGATGTTTTTAATTTATTTTTTAATCGTCACACTCGATTTCGCCGATTTTCTTGTTGCCCTAGCTGGTCGACACCTCTTTTAGCAGAAACAAAGGCTACATTAATGTATTAAATCGATGTTAATCCATGTGTGTGGATCATAGACTGGTGTGGATGTGGAATTAACGGACGTGACGTTGTGCGATTGCGTTGCCAGGCAACGCAATTTACAAACTCTTCAACTACAACTAAATACTTTATTAAGGGCAGTGAATTCGTTTTTTCTGTATGTTTTTCAAATCAGAGTTATACAGTAGGCTAAGTGTCATAGACAGTGTTACATTGCTATTATTATCCTTAAAATATATATAAAACAAAACCCCTTATGATCTTTTTTTTGGGTGGTTTACTAATGACAGTTAATTCTGTTTCTGCTATTGATGGTTTCATTTTTGTGAAAAATAATAAAATAATAAAATTCAATAACGTGCTTCAACCACTAGATGTACCTTTCTATCAGCTGTGCACCATTATGGTGTAAATACAGCCTATCTACCAATTGGATCAAATATAAAAGTCAGCCGAATTAGTATTGATACTGCAAGGAGACGTATTGTGTAAAAATAAATGTAAGATGTTGTTTAATTGCTGATATATTTATGATCCACGTCACGTTTTCAGTTTTGGCGGCAGTGCTTCCTGTTTGTCCAGAAGTCTTCTCATCAGGTCTCTATAAATACAGAACTACGGCAGATATGTAATATTTAATGCAGCCGAACCGTGTATTACAATGCCGTTATGTGATGACCTCCAAAGAGAAAAGCAAGCAAACTCGGAATAAAGTATTATTTTATTTTTAAATTTTCTTTCGGATTTCACATCAACAGTAAGTCCGGTTAACTAAAATGTCCATGCGGAACAATACCCCCAACCCATAGATCCGTGGGTGAATAATGTCAATCATCACATTACACACATCCCTTCACATTTACATTTTAATTTACATTAAAGTATTTCGTGAGGCCTTCTAAAAAACTAATTCACTGCCCTTAATAAAGTATTTAGTTGTAGTTGAAGAGTTGCCTGGCAACGCAATCGCACAACGTCACGTCCGTTAATTCCACATCCACACCAGTCTATGATCCACACACATGGATTAACATCGATTTAATACATTAATGTAGCCTTTGTTTCTGCTAAAAGAGGTGTCGACCAGCTAGGGCAACAAGAAAATCGGCGAAATCGAGTGTGACGATTAAAAAATAAATTAAAAACATCTCATTTTGACAATAAAAACCGACCAATAAGCGCGGTAGACCATTTGCTTGGCACTTCCGGGTATTTCTCCACTGGTTGGGCCATGTTAACAATACCGTGTAACTGTCACGTTTGAAGGGACGAAACCGTGACATATTCCCGTCTCCCAGCATGGTAAATCGCAGTGACGTGCGGTGAGGTTCATGGCTGGTGAGGCACTGACTCTTTCAGAGTCAGATTTACAAATATTATATTTTGACCTTAATCGAAATATTCGGTTATTTTCAAAAGCTTTTTTAGTCTGATGCTTCGATTCATTTTAAACAGACCGTTCAACAAAAGGATACCCAAAATCTAAATATTGGATTGTTCTTTCTTAGTAAGATCCCATTTTCATTACAAATGTGGTCTTACCTTGACTTGAAGATGAAGTCCATGCTATCCTTCTGGACAACAATCTCTATTACTTTTTTGTAAAAGTCCTCCTTATCTTCCTGTAGTTTCAAAAGTCTAGTTTGTTGTTTGCGTGTACCGTCTCTGTGTAGAATAACAATAGCAACAAGAACCTGTGGGCTCACGTGCGCCCCCTTCAGTGAGGCAGAGGTTATGGCTGCCTCCCCTGGTGCTTTTTTCAGTGCCGTTGTACGATGAGACCAGCGGGCCTAAATATCATATATACGTGAAATAAGTTATTTAGAGACTATGGATGGCGAGGATAAATGTAATAAAGGGATCTACAAACATTACATTGGTGACATACAGTAAGATGGTAACAGGCATGCGCTTAGGGCCCGCTTTCCAGCCAGTTTCTGTGGGGTGACGCATTCTGAAGTGAGGCAGGGCTCATCTGTGCCTCACCTTACCCCACAGTAACTGGCTTGAGCGCGCTCACAAAATATTTGCCCGCGCTAAATTAGTGCCCGTGCTCCAGCAAGTTACTGTGGGCTTACGAGAGGCAGAGCTCGTCCCTGCCTCACTTCTCATCGCTCCCGTAGCGGAGCTTGGCAAATTTGCTGATTTTGACTATAAAAAGCGATTGAAATCGTACATAAATCACACTTACAACACAGATCAGTGGAGACATTTTATTATTATTACTATTTAGTTTTTCGTTAGTTGTTTTTCCGTTACATTGGAGTATGACAGGTGAGGCTCTGCCTCCCCTGACTGCACGTCGCTGGTAGATCGTCATATGTTGACGTCTTGCCGTGATACCGGGTTGGCTAAACCACATGAACCCTATCACTGACAGACTGATTTTCTCATTTCCTTATTTGCAACTCTTAATATCTTCCCTCCCTCCCTCCCTCCCCCACCTCCTCCTCCTCCTCCTCCTCCTCCTCCTCCTCCTCCTCGTCCCCCTCCCCCACCTCCTCCTCCTCCAAGACCCATGTCCCAATTACTGTATATACCCTATATAGAGTTTGTTGTTTTACCACAGCTCAAATGAACAGTTTTGCTTAATTTAATTACCAATGCATATGGTAAATAAATGCTCTTGAAGTGTATGTGTCTTTTCAACCCAGTCTCACGGCATTTCGTGTTATAGTCACGAAATTAATTTAATCTATTGATTCGTGTTCATTTTTTCGTGTCACACAGAACGATTTTAAAAGCAATGTATTTCTATTGGTAGTATGTTTCGTGCCTGCACCACGTCTTTTTGTCCGGTCGGGTCTTGAAAGACCAGAAGCTGTGTGTTTCATAAAAACATTTTCTTACTCAATATCTCACCCTAAGCCTAACCCTATCCCTTTTTATTTTAAATTGTATAATGTCTGAGTTTTGTTGCCGTCTGAGAGGAAAAGAAATGGGGCAAAGAGCCTCAGAATACTGAAATCTGTATTTTTTGTCATCTTTTTTTTCTTCTAATTTGTTATTATTTGGTGCAGGCACGAAACATACTACCAATAGAAATACATTGCTTCTAAAATCGTTCTGTGTCAGAATACTGAAATCTGTAATTTTTTTTATCTGTTTTTCCTTCTAATTTGTTATTATTTACATTGCTTTTAAAATCGTTCTGTGTGTCACGAAAAAAATTGCGAAATCGTGGTGAACACGAATCAATAGATTCATTTCGTGACTATAACACGAAATGCCGTGAGACTGTTGGTCTTTTGGTGTTCTTTACATAGATTTTTGGTTTAGAGCTCCCTCGTCTGTAGTTTTGTCACATGCTTATCATTGCTATATTTCTTAATAAAATAGATGTAAAGTAAACCAGATCTGATTAGATACCATGTGGCCATCTTTGCTAATATATAAAAGCATGAACCACTTCCTATAAATACTTCCCTTGTAAGGCGTAGACGATCAGAGGAATTACCATGAAGGTTTATTAATATCTATGCAGCTAGTGCGCTTTTACAGTAAATGTACTTTAGACTTTGGGGGAAGCTCCAGTGGCTAAAAATGTTTTAAACAAAAGACCATCGTGGACTGAAACATGTTTATTTATCAAAGCATTACATTAGAAGTAATTGAAAACTTGAATCCATTGTATATTCAATTAAAAATACAAATAATACCACTTCAAATATAGGTTGTTATGTACATGTCTACATAAAAACACAATATTCTTTCATTTAAAAACCTGTATTTCAGTAACCAAAGTGTAGACACATGCCAACTTAAGAATGTAAACTTTCCTAGATGTACCTGCTGCTTAAGGCAGACGTCACCGAGCATGTTCAACACAAAATGGAGCAGTGGCCGTTCTTATAATCTTTTGAATGTGCAAGTCACCTATTCCTGAATGTCTTTCTTTCTATATGGAACTTCAAGCTTCTGTCAAACCCGCACAATTAATACAAAATGGAAAGATTTAGAAAACTGCAAAACTACCATTATGAAAGTGACATTTCAGTCAGAAGAGATGATTAGACAAGAAGAGGGAGAAGAGGAGGAAGACAACTGGGAGGTCAATTGTTTAATTATTGTTGGAGTATGTTTATTTTTGCTATTTAATATAATTAATTTACACCAAACATCACATAAAAAAACATTATGATAAATACAACAATGACAAATTAGATGGTAATATTGTTGGGTTGTGAAACCTCATTTGTTGAAGAGTGTAGAAAGCTTTTGTTAATGCAAAAGAGAGGTTTGTTAGATGGATTTTAGAAAAACAAACCTGACTCTTAAATTGAAGGTGATCGTGGGAAACTAGGCCCAAGTCAGTACTTTTTAAACATATGTTGCAGCTTTGTAGAAGAGGAGATAACTAAAAGCAGAAGGTGCAAACCCTCAAAAAAAGAAGAACGAGGTTTCTGCAAAACCAAAGAGCACATGAAAGCAAGTTGCAACAACATCATTACAAAACAAAACTCCAGTGATACAGATGTAGGGTAGGGGTAACACATTCACAGGTTTCTCTGAAACTAAGGCATGTTGCTGTATGTTACATCCTCATCTTCTGCTTCAACCTGTTGCAGAACAGAATACAACATGTAATAGCTAAATAAATATCAAACATAAACCCTACTTATTCAATACTAGCAGCTGGACATTTAAAAGTTGATTATTTTGAAAGTTAACTTATTTCAAATAGTTTTTTGAATTACTGGTGTATATTGTATAATCTAAATGATAATACATTAACCTATGTGCCTTTTCGTGCAGTTATTTAGTGTTGCACAAGTTATGGTTTTAATAGTTAAGGGTTACCTCGCCTGAAGATGTTCTCACACATCTTACTTCCCCTTCAGCCTATGTTTGAGAAAAAAGAACGTCATTTACAGATGAGATGTTGTTAGATTAAATTAACAAATCGTTTTACTGTATCTTCTTAACAACAGAAATGTACAGTATGAAACCATAGTAAACATAAACAATGTAACATGACCTTCTCTTTACTTCCAAACCAGAAGGCCTATCAGGGAACAGTCACATTGGGAAATGAATCCACATATGTTACCGTTGTGGCTGATGATTCTACTTTTATCTGCTCTAAAAGGGAGAGAATAAAAACAACTGTCACTGACTCCTTATTTTTTTTGACAACAGCAATGTACATTTGTCCTTATTTCAAAATAATTATTGCCCAAAAAACTAAAATTGCTAATACAAACTGTTTAAAAAGAAAATGTTACTGAATACTTATGGTGTCTTTTGTATATAAACCAGATGAACACGGTTACCATAACAACGAAGATTACCACAGCCACGCGGATACGAAAGCTCTTCAAATGTTCATAAGGACTGCAGCAGGAAATTATAAGCACCCAAATTATTGTTAAAGAATTACAGGATTTTTTGAAACAACATAAAATGTACTCATCATCCTGGTCATACTGTGTATTGCACTATACTGTTTTACTAAATCCTATACGGTTTTTCTGAGTCATTGTACAGTACATTGTCTAATGCCAGTAAAACATATATAGAGATTTCCCCACAATTGTTTTTTTTATCACAAAATGGCAACTTTTATCCAATCACGGGGTGTTTCTCAATCGCGAGTAAAGCTGCTTCAGAGCCACTATTTCAAGCATACTACGTAATCGAGTGCCGCCAAAGTACTGTTCCAATCTCCAGCATACTTGGAAATCTACCGAGCCCGGCGTACTCCGTTTGGAGAAATATCGAGGCTGCACATGAGTAGACTCCGCGGCCTTAAAATCCCCACAATGCTTTGCGCACGGACCAATTTCCCCAAATCTGTGGCGGAAGATGTAAGGCGGGGCCTCTCATACGACGCACACCTGCACACTTGCTAGCCTGTTCCACTCTTTGTTTTCCAAATGTCAGGAAGTATTCTTGACTCGCTTCTGAAGCAAGATGCTCGGCAGACATGTGCTACCAAGCAAGCGTACTCGCGATTGAGAAACACCCTCAATGTCGAGGAAGGCTGCTCCAGAGCCACTATTTCAAGCATACTACGTCATCGAGTGCCGCCGAAGGACTGTTCCAATGTCCAGCATACTTGGAATTCTACCGAGGCCGGCGTACTTCGTAGCAAGACATTTCTAGGCTGCACATGTGTAGACTCCGCGGTCTTAAAATCCCCACAATGCTTTGCGCACGGACCAATTTCCAAATCTTTGGCGGAAATCGCGCTCCATTTAAGGCGGGGCCTCGCATATGACGCACACCTGCACACCTGTTAGCCTGTTCCACAATTCTTCGTTTTCCGAGGCTAGGAAGGATTCTTGCCTCGCTTCTGAAGCAAGTGACTCGGAAGACATGTGCTACCAAGCAAGCGTCCTCGACATTGAGAAACACCCACTGTATGTAATGAAAAGGTTACTGACCTTGTGTGCCCACCCTGAGCAATTACCCCTGTAACACGACAACATAGAATGCTAATATTCTCACTCAAATCAACACAAAGATTGATGCATTTGAAAATCCAATGTACTTATAACACTTACTAGTTGTAGGTTTCTCAGTAACAGTTATGTGCACTGGCATCTGTAAGTCTCCTTTAACGCATGCACAAATACCAGCGGCTGCTCTCTGTCCTCAGTCCGCACGGAGCGTCCACACAGCAGCGTTAAAAAAATCTTGGAGGCGGGCGTATCTGACGCTTGGGGATTTTTTGCGAGCAACGCGACCGACAACCAATCACATGAATCTCCCGCCCCCGACATACAAAGCAAAAAAGCCCGAAGTAAACTGGATATAAACTCCCCAAACAGGCGAAAACCTACTACTGTCTCTGCCACCTCCCTCCATGCCTGGCTCCTCCGGTTTGTATCCCGGTAGGTAAATAGGGACTGGTCATAAAGCACCGGGTGATTCCCTACCGCTATAATTAATTTCTCCTCCATTTTTTGGAATATGAGGAAATGACCTGCGGTATGTCTCTCCCAGCATACACGCGGTTTGATTGGCTAGCACTTGAAATGTCAGATTTGCATAAATGGTATTTGATTGGCTGACGCTTCCACCTCAGCTTCAAAAGTTGAACATTGCTCAACTTTTGAATCCTGAGATGCCTGGAAAGCTCCGCTCTGCTTCCCACAATGCAGTTCGGCGAAAAGTGAGGCAAAGTGACGTCACCCCATTCAAAGTGAATGGGCAGAAGCGTTGGAAGATTTTTTTAACGCTGCTGTGTAGACGCTCCGAGAGTCACAGTGAAAACACCAGTGTTGCGTGCACTGATGTCGACTCTTGTTCCATCTATTAATCCAGACTTTGTCACACAGGTGCCGCCAAGCCTGCACCACTTCCTTTCTCCAGAGTTTTGATAGTGTGACGACCCCTGCCTTGTTATCTCTTGTGTGTGTGTGTATGTTCCTTTAAGGTTCTCCCTTTGGTCTATCAGCTGGGATTGAGGACACCTGGTGGCTGGTACCAGAGGGTTAAAGGGCCTGAGTGAGACCCGCAATCTCTCTCCCCGCAGAGGACCGGACCTCGGAGAGCAGCCACGTCGCCTATTCTTTTTTGCCTTGCCTTTTTGTTTTTGTCTTCGGCCACATATTTTGTTAAATAAATACCTTTTTCTACATATTCTTGTCCTTCCCACGCTTTTTGTTATGGCTAAGAGCCAGGCCATGACAATAGTGACACTTGATGTTTATGTTATCTCCTTTCAATCCTGTAATCTCTTGCTGACCCATATAGAGACTAGAGGCAAATGGGCAGTCAAGAAAACCACTTGAACCCAAACACTGGCAGACTGATTCTTTATTTCCTTTTTTTCTACACGTAATAACTCTACTTCTCCTCCTCCATCTGTAAGACAGACCCAATTAGTAAATGATGTATGTTTTGTTTGTGATATATACTCTTTATGCAGTTTGTTTTGCTACCACAGAGCACACATCACTCTTAGCATCTGACATCACACATCAAACAGATGAATTGAACGGATTTGTTACAAATGTGTATGGTGTAATAACAAAAGCTAGAATACTTATGTGTTTTTTTATATGATCTATTACATAGTTTGTTATTTGCTTAGTTTCCCCCACATGCCTAACATTGCTGTGTTTGGCGTCCTCTTCAGTCAGAGGAAGATTCAAACCAAAAGTTTTTTTAAATAAAAACTATGTGTAATCGACCAGATCTGATGAAATTGAATGCATGGTGATCTTTATTATTAATATAGTACAAGGAAAACATTTTATGAATACTTTATTTGTAAGGCCGGATCAGAGGAATTAGAATTAGAGTTCACTAGATAACAATGCCTCTACAGTGCACTTTTACAATATCATTTACTGTAGACTTTGGGACAAGGTCCACATTTCCAAACAAAAGAATAGCACTTCAGGCATATGGACTGAAACGTGTTCATTTATTTAAAACATTAAACCACGACAACCATTTGAAGTATGTGTCAAACACGCACAGTGCATACAAAGTGGAGAGATAATATTAACACGACAAAAATGCCATCAGAAAGTTGATGTTTCAAACAGAAGGGGTAAATATATAAGAAGAAGAAGACCAGGAGGATGGCAGAAACTGAAATATCAACTCGTGATTTATTGCATTATCATGTTTATTTTAGTTGACTTATTTTGTACTTTAAACATTCATGTTCCATCAAACATTAAACAACAAAAAACATAATACAAGGTGTAAATGGACAAACATAATTAAACAAAACCTGTAAGATTTGTTTGGTTCCTCCTGCATGTTCAGGAGCTTGGTCATTTTGTACGAGTGTAGAAAGCTTTTTTCAATGCATAAAATCTCTTGAGCTTAAGGATATGAAGAAAGGGGAAGGGGAGAAAAAAGAGGTTTCTGCAAAACCAAAGATCAGATGCCGGCAAGTTGCAAGACTGTTATCTAAAACAAGCCTCCAGCGATGGGTATAGATGTAGGGTAGGGGGAACATTCACAGGTTTTTCTGGTGCTAAGCCAACCTGCTGTATGTTACATCATCTTCTTCCGCTTGAATCTGTTGCATAAGTGAAGAAAAAATGACATTAGGGAGGAAAGATCAAAGATGAAAATTACTTTTGCCACACTAACAGCTCTAACAGGCTGGACACAATGCTTTGAGCTAAATGCTAACGTTACATTGTCCTAACAATGTCAACGAAGGCTGAAGTACTAAGGTTTAGCAGGACTGCTTGCGAAGTTCATAATCTTAGTTTAGCCAGTATCAATGCCAACATTTGCTAACACAAATCCAAAAGGATAACCGAGGCTGATGGAAATTATCTTTCATAGTATTTCGTCATTATCAACAAATTACATTTCTGACCTGATTATGGCGCTATATGAAAATGCAAGGAATCACCAAATTCGTAAGGATACATTATTTGGACACCAGGACCATCTGTACCAAATTGTTTAATGATCCATCCAACAGAACAAACAACAATGGCCACCCATAGACACGCTTCTATTTTGCCTTCAAAATATGGGGTAAAAGCTTCACTATTACCATAGAATACAACATTTAAATTAAAATGTACCCTTTGTTTAGTTTGACGTTCTGCAGCGACCACAGAGGAGTACATCACGTCCACATCTCTATTAGCTTCTGACCACTGTGGAAGAAAGAAGAGACGGACACGATCAGATCGATTTAACAATTTAACTTTTGACATTGCTTCATAAAAACAAATGTTTATGATGAAATAATAAATGCTGCCTGAGAGAACTTATCTTTCTACTTCTGTAATCCTGTTGTGAAATGCAAGTTGTGTTTTTATTGGTTAAGGGTTACCTTTTCTGAAACTCTTCTCATGTGTTTAACATCGCTGTATGTTACTTCCTCTTCAGCGAGACCAAGCTGCAAACCATCAACATGAACATGAACAATTCTTCCTTTTTAGGGTAAACAGCTGATCATTTGAATCACCATAAGAGTTTACCCAAAACCTAATTCTAAATAGTTTATTTATTCAAATTTGTAATGTTCTGTGCCAATCATTTTTACACAGTGTCTTACCTGACCTGTCTTTCTCTTTTTCTTGACAGTACTGTATGTTACTTCCGCATTAGACTGTGTTAAAAGAGCAAAGGACAGAATTTGAACGACAAATATGAACCAAAAGCCTAATGTTCAATTGTTTAATGATCCATCCAACAGAACAGACAACAATGGCCACCCATATATAGACACGCTTCTATTTTGCCTTCAAAATATGGGGTAAAAGCTTCACTATTACCATAGAATACAACATTTAAATTAAAATGTACCCTTTGTTTAGTTTGACGTTCTGCAGCGACCACAGAGGAGTACATCACGTCCACATCTCTATTAGCTTCTGACCACTGTGGAAGAAAGAAGAGACGGACACGATCAGATCAATTTAACAATTTAACTTTTGATTTTGCTTCATAATGTTTATGATGAAATAATAAATGCTGCCTGAGAGAACTTATCTTTCGACTTCTGTAATCCTGTTGTGAAATGCAAGTAGTGTTTTTATTGCTTAAGGGTTACCTTTTCTGAAGCTCTTCTCATGTGTTTAACATCGCTGTATGTTACTTCCTCTTCAGCGAGACCAAGCTGCAAACCATCAACTTGAACATGAACAATTCTTCCTTTTTAGGGCAAACAGCTGATCATTTGAATCACCATAAGAGTTTACTCAAAACGTAATTCTAAATAGTTTTTTTATTCAAATGTGTAATGTTCTGTGCTTATCATTTTCTTTCTCTTTTTCTTGACAGTACTGTATGTTACTTCCTCATTAGACTGTATTAAAAGAGCAAAGGACAGAATTTGAAAAACAAATATGAACCAAAAGCCTAATGTTCAATTATCCTTTTACAAAGAAGAAAATAGTATGAATAACATTAAGAGTAGGGTAATAGTAATTATGACAATAAACATCATATGTAATAAGTAGTAATGTGCTGTCTACAGTGATTCATTGTAGCTTCAAAGGGACAGTACAGTAAAGTCGTATTATATCTGGAATTACTGCAGTGTGAAATAAATTAATTTCCTTTCTTGTAAATAAATGTATTTGGAAATTAATGATCATGTCTTACAATTATTGTGGCTGGGGATTCTTCCTTGGTCTGTCCTAAAAGTGAAGCAATACAAAAAGTATTGTTAGTGACAATAATGTACAGTTATCTGCATTATTAGTAAATATATTTATGATTAACACACAATAATAAAAATGCTATTATTTGGATTGAGCATAATTCGGCATAGACTTACTGTGCTTTTTTAACATAAACCTAAATAAACATGGCCACCATAACAATGAAGATCAGCAAACTCAAAGGGATGATGAAGCTCTTTAAGTTCCCTGAAACACTGTGGCAGGAATAAATAAATACAAAACAATGTAAATGACACATTTGTATAAACAGTCAACATTTGCATGATTCAAGAAAGTCTCTCACCTTTGCTGTTTACCCTCAACGGTGGAAAGTGGTTGGTCTGCAGAACTAGTGGTGTGCTTCGCAGGCTCAGTGGTGTGCTTCACAGGCTCAGGGGTGCTAAGACTTGTTGCTGCAAAAGTGAATGTAATGACATGTGGATATAGCTATTAGAGTAAAATGACAATAATAATTGCTAAGATTTTTATCTTTTATTTTATTCAATAAATAAATTGCAAATGACTTTACCCAACAAATATTACAAATGTAATATTTTTGAAATTAAGAATGACTTATAACACTTACTAGTTGTAGGTTTCTCAGTAACAGCTATGTGCACTGACATCTGTAAGTCTCCTTTAACACACACATACCAGCCGCTGTCCTCAGTCCACTCATAGTCACAGTGAGAACCTGGGAATCAATGACTTTGATGGTGACTCTTGAGTTTTCTAATGATCCATTCGGCCATGTCACACAGGAGCTGCCCAGCCTGCACCACTTTATTTCTTCAGCGTTATGATAGTGATAATTGATGGTTATTTATTCTCCTCTGATTCCTGTCATCATCTGTTCTTCCACATATAGATATGGTTTGCCTTAATAGAAAACATAATTCAATGGAAACTTGTAAGCAGCCAAGTCGGTACGTGCTCCTGATGTTTAAATAAATGTTTAATAGTTAAATCTGGCAAATACATCATTTGGCTCTTACCTTTGTTGACTGACAGGTGGAAATACTTTCCAAAATCTGATAAACCATTATTCTTCACAGCACACCAGTAATAACCAGTGTCCTCTTCAGTCAGATCATTTATAGTCACAGTGAAGACTCTTTGTTTTTTGTCATCAGAGATCGAAAACTTCCCTGAACTGCTTGGTTTGTTTGTTTTAACTTTATAAGAACAGGAGGCCCACAGATATCCTTTACATAAGTATTTCACATTGTTTTTGTATTGTGGCTCATAGAGACACGGGATGGTGATCGAACCTCCAGCTCTCACTGACACTTTACTGACTGTAGTTACGCTGTGAATTCCTGCAACAAGAGCAAATACACAAATGTTAAAGTAATATTCAATAATAATTATCCATATTACCTTCTTACATTACCATGTGAAGCATACAATAAAATATTCACAAATATTTTCTGTCACTGACCTGTGAGTCCGATCAAAATGAGAAGGATGCCGAGATGAACAGCCATGTCAGAGTGTGAGCGGACCAAACAACATGTACGAACTGATGCTCTACTTCCTTTGTTCCTAAATATAAAATGCACAAGTTCAAATATGGGTCCCTCCTATAAGGAAGTTGCGTTTCATCGGTTAATTGTGTAATATATATATATATAATTATTAGTGCAGTTGGAGAGTACCCTACATCGATTAAAGCTTTGGAGTAGAAACATGCATACAACATTTCAAAAGAAAAAACCAGCACTTCAGGTTTATGGACTGAATTGTGTTGATTTATTTAAAGCATGACATTAATAACATGAAATGATTAAGAAGATTAAAAACATTAGCTTAACACAACTGGGTGAGTAACGGAAATATCATGAACATGTCATGTTTCCTGCTATGGCTTTAGATCACATTTTTAAAATTAAATATCCAAGGATATGGACAGAAACACACATAGAAAAAACTAAGTGTTGTAATCTTTTGACAAAACACAATACATTGTATGTGCATTTGTGCCAACAGGTATTATGGGTACTTTTTATGGGCAGTAAGCCTCAAAAACAGATAAAGTCCAAGTCCTTTTCAAGTTATATATGTGTGACACCAAGCTAACCAGTGCCCTTAAACAACTTCACACAATCGCCCTTTTTATTCTTTACATATCTGTGGTGTTATAGCCTTATGGTTTAACAAAGAGGATGTCTGACGGAGTAACACAAACCCTGTTTGAGGAACCACAGATGAGACGATACATTTGGCTGTTTCCAGTTACATTATACCATTTTGTTGCTCGAAAAGCTAAATAAAAGTGATTGTACTGTACAGTAAAGTAAACTGTCATCATTTATAGTCATTCCAGAACATGTCATATATGACATTTTAAAGTATAAAAAGTGTTAGCATATCAAACTAATTAAGGTTAAATATGAGTTTCTAAACATCTTAAAGATGGAAGTAAGAACTAATAAATTAAAGTGAGAATAACATGTAAGCAATACAGTTGAAAAACATAAAAGTTATCAATGTTGTTGTTTTTGTATGCAGGGGAGGGTTAAAAAAAAGGTGAGATGACTACAGATGAAAAAGGAGAAGAAAGAAGTTACAGCACAACCAAACAAAGCTATCTGCTAACAGAGAGATAACGAGATTAACAGACAGACAATCATTTCAATGTTTTGTCGGTGCTGAGCCACAATATACTTTACTATAGAATTAAGGGTAAGGTCCGGTGGATACACATGTTTTTAACAGAAGACCAGCACTTCAGGATTAAGGACTGAAACATGTTCATTTATTAAAACAATGTATTAGAAATAATGCAAACTTTTTTTAAGTGTGTGTATAGCACGCACCATACAGTATATAAAAAAGTGGAGAGATGACACGAGTACTGCAACAATGTGATTAGAAAAGTGATGTTTCATCCAGAAGAGATACGAAGACAATGGGGATGACAACAGAAACAGGCCGATCCATTAGTGATTTATTGTGTTTGAACAGTTTTTATAACTTCTTTGTCATTTACATATAATGATTAATTTTAAAAATTAATCAAAAATCAGACAACAAACATCATGATAAAAGTATATATTTAGATATAAAATGTTTTGGTTCCTCCTGCAGCTTCTGACTTTTGGTCATTTTTAAGATTTTAAACTTGTGTCAATGCATTTGGGAAACCCCTATTGAGCGTAAGAAGGTTCATAAGATGTGTTTTGTTAGCTTGTTGACTTTAAGATGCTTGTGGGAAACTACACCCATGTCAGTACTTGTTTGAAATGTTTTGCAGCAGTGTGGAGAAGAATACTGTTAGAAATTAAAATCAATGTTAAACAGCATAATTCAGTCTAAAATATATCGTCAGTTTAAAGCTGTTTTATTGTGGAAAAACCCGGAAGTTCTCAGGAAATCAATGCCAAGCTTTTATTCTGAAAATCCTTTATCCGGTTAGCATGTGACTAAATATTACGTTTTCTGAATGTAAAGTGAAAATGACTTGGAGTGTTATACACCAAAAACGAACGGACTTTAACACTACATCGATAGACGTTGGGATATTATTACTGCTGAATATTAAATGAAGGTACAATTGATCATAGAGTGTTTACACATTACGTGAGTAGCTATGACGTCAGAGGGAGTTACCATAAATGAGAACTGTGCCGTAAGTGTTGCTAGAACTTCTAAACTAAGTATTACATCTGTTTATAAGGTATTAAATAGAAAGTCATCACAGAGATAAGGAGGAGAAAAGGTTTAAGGAACTAGGCAGAGAATACCAATGTCGAAATCATCTGTTCTCTCGTGATATCGAACCAAAACAGATGAGAAGGGCGGTCCCACTATCTGCACAGCGTGAGACAACGAGACGAGGATAAAAACAGATGAGAGACGACCACTCGCTCTCTTTTCCTTCGCTGCAGCCCACCCTGAAGACATCACCGGCTTTGTCTCTCCATTACCCATGCTTGTTCTTTAACCACGTTACTTAATTAAACTACCCATTTGAACCTTTTCAGAGACTCCATTAGTCTCTTCATTCTAAGCTCCTCTCCTGGGCGCGAGAACATCGAATACTTCAATAATACCTTCAAAAAGAAAGAAAAAACAAATGACAGCAAGTTGCAAATTGTCTAAAAAAAGACTCCAGTGATGGGTATAGATGTAGGGTAGGGGTAACATTCACAGGTTTTTCTGGTGCTAAGTCAAGTATGTTACATCATCTTCTTCCGCTTGAATCTGATGCATAAGTGAAGAAAAAAATAGCATGAGGGAGGAAATATCAAAGCCACGATCAACTCATACCTTACTAACAGCTCTGTCAGGTTTTACATGGAGCTTTGCGCCAGATGCTAACAATGTGCACAATGAGAAAGCTACATTACAAATGTTTATCAGGAATGTTTACCTGCAAACATGCTAAAAAGTTGCCAAATAGCACTATCACAGAGACAACTGAGGCTGAGGGAAATTAGCTTTCATGGTGAAATGTGGGGAAAGAATGTTAGAAAAAGTTAAGGTCTGGGTTTGAATCCCTTAAAATGTACCTTTTGTCCAGTTTGATGCTCTATAGCAACCACAGATGAGTACATCACATCAGAGTACATCACATCCACATCTCTATTAGCATCCGACCACTGTGGAAGGAAGAAGAGGCTGCCATGATGAGATCACTTGAAACATTTAACTTTTTATATTTATGATGGAATACAAGTTGGGCCTTTTGGGGTCAAGGGTCACCTTGTCTGTAGGTTGTCTTTGTTTAACATCGCTGTATGTTACTTCCTCTTCAGTGCGATGAAGCTGCAAACCATCAACATGAACACTTTTTTTAGAAATCAGGAAACATTTCATAACTATTCTCCCTTTTTAGGGCAAACAGAGGATCAGTGGAATCACCATAAGAGTTTAATAAAACCTAATTGTATAATAAAAACACATATACTGTGTTAATTCTGTGGATGGTCTTGTTTTGAAATAAAAATAATAATATTTAGCGGCAATAACTTTCACACAGTGTCTTACCTGGCCTGAAGTCTTTCTCCTTTGCTTAACAGTACTGTATGTTACTTCCTCTTTACCCTGAAGGAGCAGAGAACAGAACATGAACGGTGAATATGAACCAAAAGCTTTAATTGGTTTATTTATTTAACCTATTTCTGTGTTTCTGACATATTGTCTTGTTCAGAAAAACACTCTTAGTAATTATCAAGATATATGTGATAAGTATCAATGCTTTTTCCCAGAGATATATTGAACTCCTGCAGCTGCAAATTCAAAATAAAGTAAAGTTTCATATTATTTGGAATTACTGCAGTGTTTATTAGAAAAATGGCTATGATAACACATCTCCTTTCTTGTACAACAATGTATTGGGAAATGAATGATCATATCTCACCATTATTGTGGCCGGTGAATCTCCTGTGGTCTGCTCTAAAAGTGAATCAATTATAAACAATTTTTACTGACAATAACACACAAATAGTCTGCATGATCGTTAATATATTGATGTTTTACAAACAATTATAATTTCGGCATATACTTACTGTGTCTTTTGAACATTAAGCAGATGAACGAGGCAACCGTTACAATGAAGATCAGCGAGCTCAGCGGGATGATAAAGACCATCAAGTTTACTGAAACACTGCAGCAGATATAAATAAATCAAAGAAAACACAATGCAAATGACAGTTTGCTAACAGTCCAAAAATGTAGTTTCAATAAAATGTATAGGCTTCTCACCTTTGCTGCTCAACCTCAACAGTGGAAAGTCTTTGTGCTGCAGTACTATAGGTGTGATTCACAGGTTTGGAGGTGGGTGTCAAGGTGGTTATTTGGCTTGTGGCTGAAACTGTAAATATACGGTCATTATTTTTTGAAAATAGAAATAGAAAATTCTCAATTTACCTGACAAATATCTATAATTTCAAAATGACTTTTAGTACTTACTAGTTGTAGGTTTCTCAGTAACAGTTATGTGCACTGGCATCTGTAAGTCTCCTTTAACGCACACATACCAGCCGCTGCTCTCTGTCCTCAGTCCGCTCATAGCCACAGTGAGAACACCAGTGCTGCGTGCACTGATGTCGACTCTTGTTCCATCTATTGATCCAGACTTTGTCACACAGGAGCCGCAGGGCCTGCACCACTTCCTTTCTCCAGAGTTTTGATAGTGACACTTGATGTTTATGTTATCTCCTTTAAATCCTGTAATCTCTTGCTGATCCAAATAGAGACTGGATGTACTTTGATGGAGAACATCATTCATTGAAACTATTTAGCAACGTGATTAGTACATGCTGCTGATGTTTCAAATATGTTAGGCACATCTGGTGAATACATTATTTGAGAAAATTAGGTAATTGTAATATTAAAGTGTTGATATGTCACAAAAGATTTGAAAAGGCGTAATTGGGCTCTTACCTGCAGTGACTGACAGGTGGAAATACTCTTTGAGATCTGGTCCATCTTTAATCTCCACAGCACACCAGTAATATTCAGTGTCCTTATCAGTCAGGTCATTTATAGTCACAGTGAAGACTCTTTGTCTTTTGTCATCAGAGATCAAAAGCTTTCCTGAACTGCTTGGTGTGTTTGTTTTAACCTCATATGAGCAAGAGGACCAAATATATCCTTTACACAAGTATTTCACATGGTTTGTGTACTTTGACTCATACAGACATGGGATAGTGATCGAACCTCCAGCTCTCACTGACACTTTACTGACTGTAGTTATGCTGTGAATTCCTGCAACAAGAGCAAATACAACATTAGTTGAGTAAAAATGTTATAGTCCTTTTTCAGATTGTTCAGATACTCCTTCTGTCATGGTTTTGGATTTATGTTTTCATTTTCCACCTTTTATTTTGAAATGTTTTCCTCCTTGTGTCTTGTCTGGTCCTTCTTCCTGTGTTTGCCTTCCTGTCGTTAGTTTCCCTGGTGTGTCTGATTGTCTGATTGTGTTCACCTGTTGCCCTTGTGTTTCTGCCTCCCCTGCCCAGCTGTGTCTTGTCCTGTGATTACCCTTCTGTGTATTTAGTCTTGTCTTCCCCTGCTGTGCTCCATGTCTGTTTGTCTTCTCTTAATGTCTATGATACCTGTCCGTCTCTTCATGTCCATGTCACCTGCCTGTTCCCGTCTGTAAGTTTGTTCTTGTCGTGTTCCCCGGTTTTGTTTTTGTTAAGTAGTTTCTTGTTTTTCCCTGTCTTCGGCTTTTTTTAATAAAGGTCGCTTTATGTTACCAAACCTTTTTTGCACTTGGATCCTATTTTTCCCCAAACCTGACAGTTTCAGATGACCATTGTAAAAGTGAATAATGTTGTTTTCCACATAAGGCCATAGTAGCTTAACTGGAGGGTATAACTTACTTAACTGACATGTTGGATAGAAGAAATACTGTATACAAATTTAAATAAAGTCTTGTGACCAACCTTTTAGTCCAGCGAAGAGGAGAAGAAAGCTCAGTTGAACAGTCATGTTGGCAAATGGGCAGGAAACCACTTGAACCCAAACACTGGCAGACTGATTCTTTAGTTCCTTTTTTTCCTATGTTTTGTTTGTGATATATGCAGTTTGTTTTGCTACCACAGAGCACACATCACTCTTAGCATCTGACATCCTACAGACATCAAACAGATGAATTGAACAGATTTGTTTGAATTCAGTTACAAATGTGTACGGTGAAATAATACAAGCTAGCATACTTATTTGTCTTTTTATATTGTCTATTACATAGTTTGTTATTTGCTTACTTTTCCCCACATGCCTAATATTGCTGTGTTTGGCGTCCTCTTCAGTCAGAGGAAGATTCAAACCAAACGTTTTTTAAATAAAAATGATTTGTAATCGACCAGGTCTGATGAGATTTAATGCATGGTCATCTTTATTAATAATATAGTACAAGCAAAACATTTTACGATACTTTATTTGTAAGGCCGGATCAGAGGAATTAGAATTAGAGTTCACTAGATAACAATGCCTCTAGTGCACTTTTACAATATCATTTACTGTAGACTTTGGGACAAGGTCCACATTTCTAAACAAAAGAATAGCACTTCAGGCATATGGACTGAACCTTGTTCATTTATTTAAAACATTAAACCACGACAACCATTTGAAGTATGTGTCAAACACGCACAGTGCATACAAAGTGGAGAGATAATAACACTACATGTGCCATCAGAAAGTTGATGTTTCGAACAGTTAAATATAGAAGAAGAAGACAAGGAGGATAGCAGAAACTGAAATATCAACTTGTGATTTATTGCATTTTAATGTTTATTTTAGTTGACTTATTTTTTACTTTAAACATTATAATTCATGTTCCATCAAACATCAAACAACAAAACACATAACACAAGATGTAAATGAACAAACATAATTAAACAAAACCTGTAAGATTTGTTCGGTTCCTCCTGAATGTTCAGGAGCTTGGTCATTTTCTCAGAGTGTAGAAAGCATTTGTCAATGCATAAAATCTCTTGAGCTTAAGGATATGAAGGGGGAGAAAAAAAGAAAGCGGTTTCTGCAAAGCCAAAGATCAGATGTCGGCACGTTGTATTTGGTGTCTACATACGCCGGGATCCGGAGTCATGGCTAAGGTCCTGGATCATAAGTCCTGGATGGATATCCTCGTGGATTCATCTTCTTATTATAGACACATGCATTTCCAAACTTTTGGACTACCTATGTTGGAAATGTATTATCTTTTCAATTTACACACGGCATCTATTGCACGTCTGTCCGTTCTGGGAGAGGGATCCCTCCTCTGTTGCTCTCCCTGAGGTTTCTCCCATTTTTCCCTTTAAACTGTGGGTTTTCTTCGGAAGTTTTTCCTTGTACGATGTGAGGGTCTAAGGACAGAGGGTGTCGTATTGTCATACTGATATTCTGTACAAACTGTGAAGTCCACTGAGACAACTGTAACATTTGTGATATTGGGCTATATAAATAAACATTGATTGATTGATTGATTGCAAGACTGTCATCTAAAAAAAAGCCTCCAGCGTTGGGTACAGATGTAGGGTAGGGGTAACATTCACAGGTTTTTCTGGTGCTAAGCCAACCTGCTTTATGTTACATCATCTTCTTCCGCTTGAATCTGTTGCATAAGTGAAGAAAAAATTACATTAGGGAGGAAAGATCAAAGATGAAAATTACTTTTGCCACACTTACAGCTCTAATAGGCTGGACACAATGCTTTGAGCTAAATGCTAACGTTACATTGTCCTGACAATGTCAACGAAGGCTGAAGTATTAATGTTTAGCAGGACTGTTTACCATGTTCATAATCTTAGTTTAGCCAGTATCAATGCCAACATTTGCTAACACAAATCCAAAAGGATAACCGAGGCTGATGGAAATTAGCTTTCAGAGTATTTGGTCATTATCAACAAATTACATTTCTGACCTGATTATGGCGCTATATGAAAATGCAAGGAATCACCAAATTTGTAAGGATACAGTCTTTTTGACACCAGGACCATCTGTACCAAATTGTTTAATGATCCATCCAACAGAACAGACAGAAATCGGCATCAATATATAGACACACTTCTATTTTGCCTTCAAAATGTGGAGAAAAAGCTTCACTATTACCATAGAATACAACATTTAAATTAAAATGTACCCTTTGTTTAGTTTAACGTTCTTCAGCGACTACAGAGGAGTACATCACGTCCACATCTCTATTAGCTTCTGACCACTGTGGAAGAGATAAGAGACGGACACGATCAGATCAATTAAAAAATGTAACTTGTTTTTGCTTCAAATGTTTATGATGAAATAATAAATGCTGCCTGAGAGAGTTTATCTTTCTACTTCTGTAATCCTGTAATCCCAGTTGTGTTTTTATTGGTTAAGGGTTACCTTTTCTGAAGATCTTCTCATGTGTTTAACATCGCTGTACATTACTTCCTCTTCAGCGAGACCAAGCTGGAGAATAAGAGTTTACCCAAAACCTTACTCGAAATAGTTTTTTATTCAAATTTGTAATGTTTTGTGCCAATCATTTTTACACAGTCAGGTGTCTTACCTGACCTGTCTTTCTCTTTTTCTTGACAGTACTGTATGTTACTTCTACATTAGACTGTGTTAAAAGAGCAAAAGACAGAATTTGAACGACAAATATGAACCAAAAGCCTGATGTTCAATTGTCCTTTTACAAAGAAAAGAATAGTATGAATAAGAATAAGAGTAATAGTAATTTTGACAATAAACATCATATGTAATAAGTAGTAATGTGCTGTCTACAGTGATTCATTGTAGCTTCAAAGGGGCAGTACAGTAAAGTCGTATTTTATCTGGAATTACTGCAGTGTGAAATTAATAAATGTCCTTTCTTGTAAATAAATGTATTTGGAAAATAATTATCATATCTTACAGTTATTATGGCTGGAGATTCTTCTTTGGTCTGTCCTAAAAGTGAAGCAATACAAAGTATTGTTAGTGACAATAATGCACAGTTATCTGCATTAATAGTAAATATTTGTATGATTAATGCACAATAATAAAAATGCTATTATTTGGATTGAGCATAATTCGGCATAGACTTACTGTGCTTTTTGAACATAAACCAAATAAACATGGCCACCATAACAATGACGATCAGCAAACTCAAAGGGATGATGAAGCTCTTTAAGTTCCTTGAAACATTGCGGCAGGAATAAAAAAATACAATGTAAATCAAATCAAATCAAAATCAAATCAAGTTTTATTTATAAAGCACATTTAAAAGCGATTTTTGGTCGAGCCAAAGTGCTGTACATGTAATAAAAACACATTACTACAATCACAATAAAAGACAATAAATTACAACAGATATATAAAAACACAGGGCAAAGTCAGGAGTCGTGCTCCGCTCTAACTAGAAGGCCAGAGAGAAGAAGTGTGTTTTTAGTGTAGATTTAAAAACCCCTAGGGTCTGGGCCGACCTATGGAGGGGCAGAGTGTTCCAGAGCCTAGGGCCAGCTGCTGCGAAGGCTCGGTGCCCTCGGGTTTTAAGCCTGGTCTTGGGCACTACCAGCAGCAGCTGGTCAGCAGACCTTAAAGCTCTGGCTGGGGTGTAGCGCTGGAGGAGTTCAGCTATATAGGCCGGAGCCAGCCCATTTAGTGCTTTAAAAACAAATAAAAGGATTTTAAAATAAATTCTGAACCGAACTGGAAGCCATAATTGGGGTGATGTGGTCACGCTTTTTGTGGCCATTCAGCAAACGTGCAGCTGCGTTTTGGACTAGCTGCAGGCGTTTAATAGAGGCCTGGTCCATACCCACATACAGAGCGTTGCAGTAATCCAGTCTCGAGGTAACAAAGGCGTTAATAACCCTTTCTAAGTCTTTAAAAGATAAATACGACTTGGTTTTGGCCAATAGTCTTATTTAAAAAAAGCAGGATTTGACTACGGTGCTGACCTGCTTGTCGAATTTAAAAGTGCTAGTGAAGGTCACTCCAAGGTTCATGACAGAGGGGAGGATGTTTTTATTGAGAGAGCCCAGAATATCAACCGGAGAGGCTGGAGGTTGGGGTCCAAAAAAGATGACCTCAGTCTTGCTCTCGTTGAGGTTGAGAAAGTTTTTGCTCAGCCAGGATTGTATCTCTGTTAAGCAGTCCATCAACTGCTGTAGTGAGTGTTTGACATTTGCTTTGAGAGGCAGATATATCTGTACATCGTCGGCGTAGCAGTGGAAGGGAATATTGTGTTTTGTGAGAATTTACCCTAGGGGCAGTATGTACAGTAAAAAGAGGATGGGGCCCAGAATAGAGCCTTGGGGAACCCCACAGGTAAGAGGGGCTTTGGCAGAGGAGAAGGCACCTAACTGTACCTTGAAGCTACGGTCTGTCAGGTAGGACCTGAACCATGCAAGGGCAGAGCCTGTGATGCCAGCGGACTGTTCAAGCCGTGACAACAGGATGCTATGGTCCACAGTGTCAAAGGCAGCTGTCAGGTCTAACAGCACCAGGACAGCTGGGCTACCTGAGTCGGCGGCTAGGAGCAGATCATTAAAAACTCTTAAAAGGGCTGTTTCAGTGCTGTGCATGGGTTTGAAGCCAGACTGAAACTTTTCATGGATTCCATGCGTGGTTAAGAAAGACTGCAGCTGGGCGTAGACTACTCGCTCCAGGGCTTTAGATAAAAAAGGTAGCTGGGAGATGGGCCTAACATTTGCGAGAATGGAGGGGTCGAGATTTTTCTTTTTAAGTAGTGGCTTGACCACGGCATGTTTGAAGGCAGCTGGGACACATCCTGAGCTAAGAGAGGTGTTTATAAGTAATACAATACTTGCACCAACTGATTCTAAAACATCTCTGCACTTGTCTGAGGTGCAGTTTGTCGGCCGCAGGTGCTTGACTACATCCGAGAGAGAAGAGAGGGATACAGGCTCAAAGTGGTCGAGGACTGCAGGGCACAGAAAAGGAGCAGGATCTGGGGTAGCACTAGTGTGGGATAGCCTAAGAGCAGATACTTTAGCAGAACTTATCACAGAGAGTAGTCAATGCCATAATAGAAGAAACATCACAGGGATTAATGATAGAGTTGAGGACATTAAAAAGAACCTGAGGTTTATGCAGAGTTCCCGTTAGCCGGTAATTACCGGACTATGACCGGTAAAATATGCTGAAGACCGGCAAATCTAAATCTCTCCGGTAAAAATGTCCGGTCAAAATAATTTCCCTTTAGCGCAATACCGCATCAGTTGCGCCACTTATGTGACAGACAAGAATAGTATGTGACAGACAAGAATAGTCAATTCTAATGTCTAACATTTAATGTGGAGAAAGAGTGTCCTGTATGGGTTGATTGTGCGTTGATCTGTTGGTAATGCCTCGGGGTTCCGGTGGGCATGTAAACAAATGCATAATGCTGCGCTATACTTTGCGGCCTCACCCGGTTGCATAGCGACGCTTATTGTTTAGGTGTCTTTTAATAAGCAGGTAGTCATATCATTAGCTAGATCTGATCGATATGGACATAAACGCGAGTGAAGTCTAATCTGACGGGAGTGTTGATAATTTGTGATCTTCTCGCTCCCAGGAAAGAAACTTAAAATAACGAGACTAATGGAGTCCCTGAAAAGGTTCAAATGGGTAGTTTAATTAAGTAACGTGGTTAAAGAACAAGCATGGTGAATGGAGAGACAAAGCCGGTGTTGTCTTGAGGGAGGCTGCAGCGAAGGGAAGAGACCGCGTTATCTTTCGTCCTGCCTTTTTATCCACGTCTCGTTGTCCCCCGCTGTGCAAATAGTGGGTGGCCCCCTACTCATTTGCCGGTTCAATATCGCGAGAGCACAGATGATTTCGACATTGATATTCTCTGCCTACTTCCTTAAGCATTTTCTCCTCATTATCTCTGTCATGACTTTCTATTTAATACCTTATAAACAGCTGTAATACTTAGTTTAGAAGTCCTAGTGGTTCCGCTCCGGCACAGTTCTTATTTTACGGAAATTCCCTCTGACGTCATAGCTTCTCACGTATCTGTAAACACTACGATCGACTAGACCTTCATTTAATATTCAGCAGTAATAATATCTTAACGTCTATCGATGTAGTGTTAAAGTCCGTACGTTTGTGTGTAACACTCCAAGTCATTTTCACTTTACATTCAGAAAACGCAACATTTAGTCACAAGCTAACCGGATAAAGGATTTTTCAGAATAAAAGCTTGGCATTGATTTCCTGAGAACTTCCGGGCTTTTCCACAATAAAACAGCTTTAAACTGACGATATGTTTTAGACTGAATTATGCTGTTTAACATTGATTTTAATTTCTAACAATCCCTCCTTTCACACCATTTAAGGTGTGAACACAATACTAAAAGTAATAAGTTCTTCATCTGACTGCTTTTAAACTGACGGTATGTTTTAGACTAAATCATGCCATAAAACATTGAATTTTAATTTCTAACAATCCCTCCTTTCACACCTTTTAAGGTGTGAACACAATACTGAAATCAATGAGTTCTTCATCTGAACTTTGCATAGTACATAACTCATATCAAAAACATACTATCAAAATGGAATGGTTCAAATAACCGTCATCAAAAATACAAACAATACATTGGTTGGTCTTCTGGTGTAAAAGTTTTCCCTTGTGCATAACTTTTAGTTTTAACATTCAATATCACTTTTTAAAATAGCAGCAACTTGTGGTATTAGAACATTTCTTACTCCCTCCTTTCACAGAAACCGTTCCCATACCACATTCAGTGTTAAGGCACTTGTTTTACAAAGTATAAAAACATACTATTTAAAAATCACATCACTAATAACAGTATAAAACATAAAAGTTAGAAACCTTTTTTGAATAGTGCAAAGTAATACCACTTTGTAGCTGGTTCTTCATTCTAATGATTTCATCATTTGAAATATATTTCATCATTTGAAATATCACATGATTTGGACATTCTTTGAACAATCTCATCATTTATCATCCATATCATTTAACATAATTTACACACTGTCTTCATTTTCATCAATATCTGTATATGGGTTGAGTCGTCTTGTTCTGCTAGCAATTGAAACTGTTCCCTTATGAGAAATTTACCCTCCCCCCTTTCATACTTTTTAAAGTATGAAAGTAATATGTTCTCTAGAAAAGGCCGTGGTGATCAATCGGTACGTTAGGGTGCGGGTACATGGAATGCAACTCCAACATCTAGCACTCCCCTGGGCACCCCTATGCTATCCTTGTACACTGTCGAGCCTAAACTCCCTCCTTTGACTGGTCTCTTAGCCCTACTGGTTTTGGGGCGTTTCGCCATGTTAATTAACTGCCCCACTGTCATTGGTACTGCATATAAAACATCACTGGCTGTACAAGTGCACAGGTCCCAGTCTAATCCTGTAGCAAGACTGCATACAAGGGTTTAGTTCCATGATACCATCAAACATCTACTCTGGGATACGGCATTTCAGACAGTCATTTCTGGGAGAAGATTTTGGTCAGTTACAACAATTGGAGAATTTCATCACTTATGGTTCCTACTTCAGTACCTTTTGGTGGTCCGTTCTAATGCAGTGATAAAGTTCCTTAAATGGTGTGAAAACCGGTGGAATATCAATAACTCATTTCACTAATTTATCTTCAATTCTAGTCTGTTTAAAGAACTATGCTAACCCCTTTAACAGTGTGTGGAACCTTGGGTGTCCGAGCATGTAACAGTTACTCCCTCCTCTATCAAGGATTTTAAAACAGTAGTTATTTCATCCATGGTTTGTAGTTCAATTTAGGAATTTTCACTTATGGCGGATATGTTTCTACTTTAAATAACATCTCTAAATTTCAGGTCATCCCTGATTAAATGGATGACCATCAGGAGGTGGTGGCGCTTGTCTTTTAAACTCATCATTTGGTGCCGTGCGCTCCCTGTGAAGCTACAAGTAAGATTTAAAACAACTGCTGGGTGGGTTGAGTGACCCCTTCTCTCTAAACGATATGGGTTGTCAAAAATATGCATCATTGCAATGAGTGATCCAAGGCCCCGCATGTATTACTCCCAATTATATTGCTTTTTCCAAAATTAAATTTGCAATCGCTCTTTGCCCAGTGTCCTTTAAAACTCTACATCTTGGACAAACAAATGTTATTTCCACCTTAACAGTTCTCCTATGGTAATAACTATGCTACAATGGCGAAAACAATACTTTAGATTGGGATACTATATTTGGCTTGGTATTAGCTCTCCCTTTAACATTGTCCAACTAACACAGATTTGTCTGTTCTTATAGAGTGGTCACTAAAACTATCCCTTTAGCTGTAGATCAATATTGTAACACATTAGATCTCTACCAAATTCACCCATGAATAAAATCTTTTAGGGAATAATTCGTTTACATGATGGAAAGATTGAAAAATATGTTCTACTCCTAAGTTCCACAACACTCACTGCTTAAAGTGTAAAGTGTGGTGAATATTTCCATCATGTCTACCCCTTTATCTCACAGTACCCTCAGTGTGTTTTAGGATTATTTCCTCATTTTACTTTAACAGTTTCCTCTTTATTACTATTTTAATTTACCAATTTATTAATTCATGGCTAATAAATCTTTTTGTCTTTACGTATTTATCAAGTCAATTCAAGTTTGTTTGTGAATAAGTGTGTTTATGTATAAACTCACTCACTCCCGTTTTCCTTTTCTCCTCCTCTTGTTGTCTCAAGCCACGACCCCCTCACATTCTGTTAGACCATGCCAACTCCTCTGGTTCCGTCTTCTCCTCAGTCCATCAGCTCTTAAATCCTTTCGCTGGTACTCTTTTCAGTGGCCCAACTGCTTTGCATTTCATCTCCTTCTTTACAGTCTCTTCGCTGTTGTATGGAGGGCGTATTCTGCTTTCATGTCCCACACTCTGCTCTTGTGCCAAATCTCGTGGCTCAGCTTGGAACTTCATGTCCTGGGTTAGGGACTGATGAGAGTATGCCTCTTTATGTCAGCATGCTGTTCTGGTTCTGGATGCCGCAGGTGGAGAAGGTTCTGGATGCAGTCTTGTCGTTGTTGGTTCAGCTCTGGTTCTCTGTCTGTTCGATGGAGGAGGAGGAGGAGTCTCCTGTAGTGAGGTCTTTTGTCTGATAGGGGTCGTAGCAGTCTGACAGGCAGAGAGAGAGAGAGAGTCCAGGTCTCGGGACGCATTACCTATAGAAATTCTAACACACTGAGGTAAAGTAAATCTAACCTTCTCCACTCTATCTTCTAATCATACTATCTGTTTTAAATGTTAAATGCCATCTAAACACAATTAATGTCTACTAATAAATGTACTATATCTCTAAACATTGTTTTTTCTCCCACTGTAACACATCTACTCCAAATAACTCTTTCAGGAAACCATTTCTTCTATAAATTGAAATACTTACATGTTTCAAGCACCACATGTTTCACACACTATAAAAGGACGTCTCCATATATTCTCCAATATGTTAAATCTCACTATTACTTAGAACAATAGTAACTTTTGTGACTGGATACATCTGTGCAGTCGCCACAATCTGTTGGGGAATTTTGTTCATAGAGTTTGTACATACAGTTGTCCTCGTGGGTTAGTACCCTGTTTATACTGTAATAACTTTTCAATAATTTTGCTCAGGTCACCAGTCGGTTGTCCATAGTCTTAACGGGGGTGTTTCTGGTACAGACTAAAACATGGATCCAGTGTATTGGAGATTCCCCTAAATTGTAAATTCCCATCACTTAAATATTCCGATCACTTAAACCCATCTCATCATTTGATACAAGAACTGCATATAGGGGGGGTGAATGATCTTGATTGTAACCTCCTCATCTTTGGGAACGAGTATTTCTAACTCCTCCTCTTGTTGCTCAACTGATCTTTTGGCTCTGGGGATAAGTGAAAGTCTCTGAAACACAGCTGGTGTTTTGTTAGTGATGTGGGCATTTTCTACGAGTGAACTAATGGATCCATGTCTTTCATGATATCGTACTCCCCATCCAACCAGAAAGGTGCCAAGTGTAATGAGCACAATCAACAATGCTATTCTGACTCTTATCCCTAGGGGACCCCATAATTGCTTTGGCTTTGTTCTTGACATTTTATCCATGGTTGTGTCAGTTATAAAATGTAAATGAGTACAAAAATAACGTATACGAAAATGGAAACAAAACGTTGGACTCTTTTTCAGGTGAAAAAACAAAATAGGTTTTCACTTTAGTGTACAATCTATAAAAATCTAAAGACAATTCGTCTCTTGAGCTGTTGATCTTAATCGTATTTCTATTTATTGTTTTTGTTCCAGCTCTGCCAAATCAGTCCTAGCTTCCAATAACTTCTCTGGAAGTTGCCAGTGAAGGGTGACAATGTGTGAGGTGGTGTCAATTTGCTCCTTTTTCTTTACCTTTAAACCGGAGCGCGTGGGAAGTTCTTTACAACTTGTCACGGTTCCGACCACCGGGGATCAGCCCACTGTGTTTTGGGAACTTTCACCCTTACCCAATCACCTGGCCGAACAGGAGTCTCTTCTGATGTCTCGTCTGGTATCTGTGCAGTCTTTCCTAGCCTGTGTAGACAAAAACTTGGAAAATATTACTCAAAGCTCTGACATATTCATCCACTTCTATTTGTCTAATATCTAAAACTGGACCACTCCCTCCTTGGAGGAGGCCCAAGCTTTGGTATACCTTTTGTTGTTATGCGACCTATTGTTGACAGCATGTTAGTATTTATCAACTACAACGTTACCGAAATCCATTATCTGACTAATCATGACCTTCCCTCCTTTGAGCATAACATGCTCAATTAATATCGCAATGATTACTCTATTATGAATAGGACATGGAAAACCCATAACGTCGTAGCAAACACATATAAATCCTCTGTGTACCCACAAGGCGTACAAAGATGTTGTGTGATGTATCGTCTTCCAATGGTATAAATGCACCTTGACTAAAAATCTGTCATTAGTACAAAAATGTAGTTTACTTCTTGTTGGTTCAATAATGGCTTTTGTCATGGTACTATGTATCAGTGTTGCTGCGAAAAAACCACACTGGTGTTGCTAATACGTCTTAATAGCTCTAGTATTAGAGATTGGCTGACACTGTTAAACAAACAAATCATGACAGAATAATATGTCTTTAAACTAGTGGGAAATACGAACTACTCTCACAGAGGGTTGCACGCAGAAGAACATGAAGGGCTGATGTCCCTCACTTAAAAATAGATATTGCTTTATGCACTACTTTATAAATCAACAAATTCACTTGAACATAAATAAATGAAGACTGATTCTTGAAACTGTTGTAAAAAAAAAAAAACCCTACAACTTCTTCATCCAAGCTCAGTGTTATGTTATTTAGTTGGCAGCTCATGCCTTAAATCAGAAACTTCAGACCTATTATAAAAATGTGTTTATGAGAGAATGTAATCTGACTCCATATATACCTCAACTTAATAAATGAAGTTCCCCTTTAAACACAGCCCCGGTCTTCTGACGGGGTCTATCTATGGTGGCTGGTAAATGTTGTGCCAGTTTCTGTCACTCTGTCACTGTTCTCCCGCTAACAGTCACTCTCTAGTTCTGCTGGGTTCTTGTTGACTTCTTCACTGGTTTGAGACAAGCGATCTTATTGAAACACCTCCCTTTGTAGCCAGACTTCACCACAGCAGAATCGAGTTTCTGTTTTTTGGTCTTAGCAGCTGCACATCAGGTGTAGCCTGTACTGCCCCTTGAACTGCAGTCAATTTAAACAGGAGGACTTGGTAAGGACCCTCCGTCTTGGGCGAGGACTAGGCTTTCATCTTCTGGGCGTAAACCCATTTTCTTGACCTCACTAGCTGTGTGGGCACAATAGTTTTCTGTGTGGGGGAACAACATCACTCGTAATCTCTTTCCTTCTCATAATTACAAAAATAGTCTGCTAAATTTTCTACTATGTTTTAATCTTCTTATACTAATCTGTGGATGATTTATATTTAAATGCAATATGCTACTCACTATTATTAAATAACATTCAACACATTCATGTTTGGAAATACTATTCCTCTTTGCCATCCCTGAGACCCCCTGCCTCTGTTATAGTCATGGAAACCTCCCCTTGGGTAACTTTGTGGAGGGCCGTTGTTTGGTGCAATGTTCTGCGGACACTCTCTGGACCAATGTGTCAGCTGACCACATTTGAAGCATCCTTCACTTTGGGAACCTCTTGCTGTTGATTGAAAACGTCCTCCTCCTCTGCCCCTTCGTTGTATGGGAGGGTATACCTGTGCTTGCGGCTGTACTTGGGTAGGCAGATATGCAGGTGTTTGCTGTTGAAGATACTGTGGTGCTTGTGGCTGTACTTGGGTAGGAAGATACACAGGTGCTTGCTGTTGCTGGAGTTGTGTGGGACATGCATTGGACCAATGTGACGTCTGACCACATGTGTAGCAGCCACCATTCTGGAAACGTCTTCCTCTGAAACTTCCTCCTCCGCTTTGTTGGTTCTGCATTTGATTCTCTGGTTCTTCCTGAGTTTGAACTGTTAGAGGTGTTCGCCCTGCCTTCTCTGGTTCTATGGCTATCTCTGAAAGCTTCTCCTCCCTTCTCCTCGTCTTCTTCCTACAAGCCTCAATGTCTTTCTCAGCTACTTGCATCTTCAAAAGTCTTATCTGTAGCGCTTCCCGCTCTGTCTTTTGTGTTTGTCTTTCTCGTCGTCTTTCTTCTGTGATTTCTTCTAATCGTATGTTCTCTTCCATCAGCTGTTTGGATTTGCTGGTTAGCACTCTTACTTCATACTCCAATTCTTTGACACTTTTGTCCGTGGAGACTCCATTGAACTGCAATGCTTCTATAAATCCAACATTTGGGGAGGGAGGAGGGACTTCGGCCAGGCTTAGATACAGCTTTGGAGTTTGGATAACTTGAGCGTCTTTAGTTTTTTCTGCTATGTCTTCCCTCACTGGTAGGTCTGCTACTTGGACCACATTTATGCTGTCTGTCAATAGGCTGGCATATTCCAGATGGAGTATTAGACTTGTAACTCTTATAAACCTTTGTTCAGCTTCCCTCCATACATTTAGCTGTTGTAGGCATTGTTCCTGTTCATAGTCGAGTACTGCTCTTCTATGGGCTTTTGTTGGTCCAGGTTGATCATCTGGTGGAATCAACCCTCTTGTTTGCCATTGATCAAACAATTCCTGTATCTGTTTCCAGTTCTTTTGTCTGTCTGATGCATGTGTTGTGGCATCTGATCTGACATGTACCTTTGCCTTGATGTCTGCAGTTGACCCTGGCTCTGCGGGTGCTCCTAACTTAGTGTATTTTGGCGACATATTGCTTAAGTAGTTGGATATAGTTATTAAATGTATCAAAGGTGAATCACTAATCTTCTGAATAGTACCTTCGCTCCTGATAACAAATATCCTATGTCATCCGAACCTAACTTCAATATCTGGGATTTTTTTTTTTTTTTTTTTAAGATTAATAAAGAAATATAAAAATATGCAAAAAAGTGTTTTTTTTTTTTAATAATAATTTTTTTTTTTTTTTTTATTTTTTTTATTTATTTATTTATTTATTTTTTAAACCTTGTACAGTGGCTTGGCTTTGAAATATGCAAATAGAAATCTCGTAAAAATCTGGCTTTACTGTGTATAGTGTATTCCAAAGTGCATGAAATTATGCTAATGTCATAAACTATGTTTTTACTTCAATTGTGTGGTGTTTAGGTATTCTACAGTCTAGGTTGAAAGACTTATGTAAGGTTTCTTATCTTAATATCAGGAACCACCTGTGATTCTATCTATGTGTGATGAAGTACGCGTTCATCTATAATACTTGAAAGTAAACCTTAGCATAATTATAATCAATTGGTGTTGTATTTATACGTTTGTCCTTTTACCCCTATTTCTTGTGCACAATTCTGTACAACCAGCAGAGTGCGCTGTTGTAATTTTTCAGCTTTGTTTCCCCCCCTTTTAAATTTTTCTAGAAACGGACTTCTTTTTAACAAGAAGCTTATTTTCTTAAAAACTACTTTTGATATGGGAAAGAAATTCACTTTATGATTAAACAGTCAAACTTAAACCAGCGAATACACTTGCAATCACAATTTTTAGGATTAATGGACAAAGCATAAAACAGCCATCAGCACACACAATTTGTAGGATTAATCGACAAAGCATAAAACAGCCAAACCACATCGCACAGTATAAGCATAAGCAGGTAAAACTCCTTTGCAAGGACTAATATTTCAAAAATCAGATTTGAGCTTTTTAGAAAATACAATAATCTTTTTCTTCAAAAACCAAACTCCAACGGTATAGATAACCTGATTCAGCAAAATGGAATATCTAATTCCAACTTTGACTCAAGAAGAATGATTTTTTCTACACACTATGGAGGTCATGAATATTGAATTAGCCTCATGTGAGTGAAACTGAATGGATTTCAAAAAGACAACAACTGGTCCTCTGAATTAGCATTTCACAGAATGGCGACTGCCATGTCATTGTTTGTCAACATGAGGTCAAAACAAGATGGCAACTGATTTCAAATGCTGACCTGCAGAACAAAGAGTTTTTTGCAAGAAGAATGGCTGTCTCTGATGCGTTGAAATCCTGGAGGTGTTGATCTCAACAAGGAGACCTCATTCCAGGCTAAACTTCAGAGCAGTATAACAGCACGACACTCTCAATATGCTATACAATTTAAACAAGTTAATACAAAATAGTTAGAGACCATCAAAACTATTTAGCCTATGGTCGTCTGGGCAACTCTCACGCTATTATGCGACCAAATGGGAAGCCAGTCAAACACTATTAAAAGAATATCGTCTATCTAACGCACGAATGCCGCATTTCTTTCCGTAATGCACACGCAATGATTAAAGAGTATACTTCAGACTTCCACAGACTCTTATCACCAATTAAACAAGAGACCATCTCACTTATTTGGGACAATGAAACAAGACGATTCCATCTGATCTTGAGACTAAAAACGAGACGATGCCATCAACTCTCTTTAACAAGAAGATTCCATCTTTAACTTGCTAATAACGAGAAAAGATACCATCTATTTCTCTGTCAAGAAGATACCATCTGTCTTGAGAATATACAAAACGACAAGAGTCCATCTATAAGTCGTCAAACACAATATAATAAGTAGTTGGATATAGTCCTTAAATGTATCAAAGATGAATCACTAATCTACTGAATAGTACCTTCGCTCCTGATAACAAATATCCTATGTCATCCGAACAATATCTGGGATCTATTTATTTATTTTTTATTAATTTTATTTTATTTTTATTTATTTTTTTAATTATTTTTAAAAAAAAAAAGATTATATAAATACCGGCTTAAAAGCACATTAATATATCCGGCTTGGAAAACACACACATTATAATCATGCAGTTGGTTTAAAAAAACATGCAGTTGGTTAATGAATCAAAGAAAGGAAAATAGACTCACCCTGCTTGCTGTAAAACAACGCCACGTGGTTTGGTTTAAATTTATATTTAACATTAAATTAACAGCTGTTCTCAGGATGTCCTGCTCGCCGCAAAACACACAAATCTAAATGGTTCTATATAAGCTATTGAAGAATTTGATATAACTGGCTTCTCCTTACCGTTTGTGTATGGGCCCTTTGTGTGTCTTTTGGTTGGCGGAATCTCCGTCGAAACTAGCGATTTCTCTCCCAGTGTTGATATCACACGTCTGGGTCAGCCAAATGTTGATAATTTGTGATCTTCTCGCTCCCAGGAAAGAAACTTAAAATAACGAGACTAATGGAGTCCCTGAAAAGGTTCAAATGGGTAGTTTAATTAAGTAACGTGGTTAAAGAACAAGCATGGTGAATGGAGAGACAAAGCCGGTGTTGTCTTGAGGGAGGCTGCAGCGAAGGGAAGAGACCGCGTTATCTTTCGTCCTGCCTTTTTATCCACGTCTCGTTGTCCCCCGCTGTGCAAATAGTGGGTGGCCCCCTACTCATTTGCCGGTTCAATATCGCGAGAGCACAGATGATTTCGACATTGATATTCTCTGCCTACTTCCTTAAGCATTTTCTCCTCATTATCTCTGTCATGACTTTCTATTTAATACCTTATAAACAGCTGTAATACTTAGTTTAGAAGTCCTAGTGGTTCCGCTCCGGCACAGTTCTTATTTTACGGAAATTCCCTCTGACGTCATAGCTTCTCACGTATCTGTAAACACTACGATCGACTAGACCTTCATTTAATATTCAGCAGTAATAATATCTTAACGTCTATCGATGTAGTGTTAAAGTCCGTACGTTTGTGTGTAACACTCCAAGTCATTTTCACTTTACATTCAGAAAACGCAACATTTAGTCACAAGCTAACCGGATAAAGGATTTTTCAGAATAAAAGCTTGGCATTGATTTCCTGAGAACTTCCGGGCTTTTCCACAATAAAACAGCTTTAAACTGACGATATGTTTTAGACTGAATTATGCTGTTTAACATTGATTTTAATTTCTAACAGGAGCAAGAGATCAGCTGCTGCTGACGAGTCGACACGCAGCTCTGCATGATCATCTGCAGCGGTGAGCGGAACAAAACACACACTTCAGGTTAGAATATCACGTAGCTATTTTAATTACCTCTCAAACTACCTAAACTAGTTATAGATATGTTTAGTTTTACTGTCGGGTGCAAACTGCATGATACTGACGGGCTGTCAGGAGAGGGAGAGAGAGCGCTCCGTTTATTATTCCCGTGTTATAAATTACTGTACACTTTTGAATAATGTAGTTAATCTACTAGAATTAGTTTGTTTAATATCGAATCATATCAATTTGTTTAAAAGCTCAATAAATAACAAAGAAGACCTTTGACCGGCACTTTTCTCATTTTGTCCGGAAGATTTAAACTTTAACGGACATGTTGACAGGCAAAAAAATATTCTAACGGGAACTCTGGGTTTATGGCTGTTTTTGGAGATTAACAGAGAAATGTGCTCTGTTTTGGCTGCTTTGACTGCCGTCTGGTAGTCGGAAAGGCAAGCACGAAGGATTTCTAGGGAGACATGGAGTTTATCCTTTTTCCATTTTCTCTCTGCACGCCTGCAAGCGCGTCTGAGAGCACGAGTACAGTCATTGAGCCACGGCTCTGAGAGAACTTTGGTGCGTCTAAGCGTAAAAGGAGCAACAGAATCCAGTATTAGGGTACATGTCGAGTCAAACATGGAGATAAGCTCATCAGCATTAAAAGCACAGTTCACATCTAATTTACAGATCGGAGAAGCATTAAAAACATCAGAGAACTGTGAGGCAGTCAAGGGGTTAATCAAACGCAGACGACGCACAGGGGCACGTGATTCGACTCCTGCGGAAGGGATCGAGGTTGTAAACAGAACCGGTAAATGGTCTGAGATACGCGTTGCTGCACATATTTCATCCACACATACAGACAGTCCAAACGATAATACTAAGTCCAAAGTGTGTCCTTTTTCGTGTGTTGGGCCAGCCACGGACTGAACGAGACCAAAAGAATCAAGGAGATTTAAAAAGTCCCTAACCAGAGGTTTGGACTCGCAACACACATGGACATTGAAGTCTCAAACACGATCATATTTCACCATGATCCCGGACAGAAAAGTCATTTATGAAATCCTTATTGCACTTTCAAATCAAATCAAATCAAGTTTTATTTATATAGCACATTTATAAACGATTTTTGGTCGAGCCAAAAAATGCTGTACATATAGTAAAAAAAAAACTACAGTAAAGACATTTTACAGCTAATACAACAGCACAGTTTGTTCAGAATATCAGTATGAGAAAAAACGACATCCTCTGTCCTTAGACCCTCACATCGTACAAGGAAAAACTTCCGGAGAAAAAACCCACAGTTTAAAGGGAAAAAAACTTTGGCGGACGATACACGACTGCGCAGAGTATAGGCGAGGCCGGGTTCAGTTCAAAAAGCTGCAACTCAAGCTAGCATAGCTAGTTACAGGGTGAAGCAATCGGCATTGGAGGCTAGCTCTAAACACTGATGCTATGCCCCCACCATGGCCGGTGGTACGGGGGGAGCTGAAGAATGTACAGTCAGGAGGAAGAAGTTCAGAGAACGGTGTATACTCGCCAGCGTGGACCCAGGTCTCCGTCAGAAACATAAAATCCAGTTCACGAGAGGTGAAGAAGTCATTTAGCAGGAACGTTTTGTTTGCCATCGACCTAGCATTTAGCAAAGCCATGCAAAGTTTTCGCTCCGGGCTTGCCGAAGGTGTAGTGCGTCTCAGCTGACGAAGATGTACGTGTTGAACGCCGCACGGGCCGGGAGCAGTCAGTCGGGCAGGAGGAGCTGCCAGCGGGCCCAGCAGAGGCCGCAGCTCCGGAAAAACAGGGCGAATCCATCGATCCCAGCGTGCAGCGGGAGGGCCATGACATCCAAGGCGTGGATAAGTCCCAGAAGAAGCCGTCAGGTATGCTTTTTGATGGGGTATGCATCCTCACTCCCAGGTCGGCGTATGTTGACGTTATGTCAAGGTCCCCTGTGGTCTTTTTCCAACGCAAGGGGGGCGGCCCTTAGCGTACATTTTCAACTTTCCGGGATGTCCATAGGCTTCTTGAGATCGCGAGCGAATGCTTCCCGCCGCGGGCCATTCTCTGCTGAAGCATACGTTGCTGCATTGCATTAAAAACATTATGCTCTCTATATATTGTCTTTATTATGCTTTAAACAGTGTCTTTGGCTATAGGGCGACTCAAAGTATTTTGTCCGGCCGTTGTGAAGACTGCTTTGTTCATTGTCCTTGTTTTGTTTTAAATAAAGCATTTTCAATCCAGGCACGCCAAACATGTGACGTCATATGACGCGTCGCACAGGGAGCATGGGGAGACCCCGAGATCCGTATTCCCCGTATTTTTTAAATAAAGAGATGTTCAATCACGGGCGCGCATCAAACGCAATGTGGTATTAAAAGAGGTGAAAATCACTACAAGTCTGGGCATGTTGAGAGCTGTACATACACACACATTTCATAGTCTTATATTTCAACAGTTTTACGACAAACTGTGACTTTTTTGACATGGAAATTATTATTTAAGATTGACAAACATCATATGTGTAATTCGTGGCACAATTCAAACGGGATCGAAAGATAATCTTTCTCTCTCCATTGACTTCAATGCATACTTTTTCCGAAATAAGACCCCATGGAGGAACCCGGAAGTTTGACGGATATTACCCACAATCCTCTGTAGCAACCATAGACTGTATAAAACAATTAAATAATACATTATTCCGAGTGTGCTTGCTTTTCTCTTTGAAAGTCATCACATAACGGCATTGTAATACACGTTTCGGCGGCATTAAATATTACATATCTGCCGTAGTTAACTCTATTTAGAGAGCCCTGATGACAAGACTTCTAGACAAACAGGAACTGCCGCCAAAACTGAAAACTTGACGTGGATCTTAAATATATAAGCAATTAAACAACATCTTACATTTATTTTCACACAATACGTCTCCTTGCAGTATCAACACTAATTCGGCTGACTTTTATATTTGATCCAATTGGTAGATAGGCTGTATTTACGCCATAACGGTGCACAGCTGATAGAAAGGGACACCTACTGGTTAAAGCACGTTATTGCATTTTATAATTTTATTATTATATTATAAGCAGAGACATTCTGACAAACATAAAACAAAAACAGGATAGCTAAAGGCAGAGAGCTGAGGGAGCGGCGAGCCGACACAGGCGCCATCTTCCCACACACTGGTCACAGATGTAAATGACAGACTTGTATAAACAGTCAAAATGTGCATGATAACGAGAAAGTCTCTCACCTTTGCTGCTGTTTCTCAGTAACAGTTATGTGCACCGGCATCTGTAAGTCTCCTTTAACGCACCAATACCAGCCGCTGCTCTCTGTCCTCAGTCCGCTCAGAGTCACAGTGAGAACACCAGGGACATTATTCATGGTGACTCTTGAGTTATCTAATGATCCATTCGGCCATGTCACACAGGAGCTGCCCAGCCTGCACCACTTTATTTCTTCAACGTTATGATAGTGATAATCAATGGTTATTTCCTCTTCTCTGAATCTGGTAATTTTCTGTTCATCCACATATAGATATGGTTTGCCTTAATCGGAAACATAATTCAATGGAAACTTGTAAGCAGCCTAGTCGGTATATGCTCCTGGTGTTTAAATAAATGTTTAATATGGTTAAATCTGGCAAATACATCATTTGGAAATGAATCCACATATGTTACCGTTGTGGATGATGATTCTACTTTTATCTCATAGGGAGAGAATAAAAACTATTGTTACTGACTCCTAATTTTTTTGACAACAGCAATGTACATTTGTCCTTATTTCAAAATAATTATTGCCCAAAAAACTGAAATAGCTAATACAAACTGTTTAAAAAGAAAATGTTACTGAATACTTACGGTGTCTTTTGTATATACACCAGATGAACACGGTCACCATAACAACGAAGATTACCACAGCCACGCGGATACCAAAGTTCTTCAAATGTTCATAAGGACTGCAGCAGGAAATTATAAGTACCCAGATTATTGTTAAAGAATGACAGGATTGTTTAAACAACATAGTCTAAAATGTACTCATCATCCTGGTCATACTGTGTATTGCACTATACTGTTTTACTAAATCCTATAAGGTTTTTCTAAGTAATTGTACAGTACATTGTGTAATGCAAGTGAAACATATATAGAGATTTCCCCACAATTGTTTTTTTTATCACAAAATGGCAACTTTTATCCAAACACGGGGTGTTTCTCAATGTCGAGGAAGGCTGCTCCAGAGCCACTATTTCAAGCATACTACGTCATCGAGTGCCGCCGAAGGACTGTTCCAATGTCCAGCATACTTTGAATTCTACCGAGGCCGGCGTACTTCGTAGCGAGACATTTCGAGGCTGCATATGTGTAGACTCCGCGGTCTTAAAATCCCCACAATGCTTTGCGCACGGACCAATTTCCAAATCTTTGGCGGAAATCGCGCTCCATTTAAGGCGGGGCCTCGCATATGACACACACTTGCACACCTGTTAGCCTGTTCCACAATTCTTCGTTTTCCGAGGCTAGGAAGGATTCTTGCCTCGCTTCTGAAGCAAGTGACTCGGAAGACATGTGCTACCAAGCAAGCGTCCTCGACATTGAGAAACACCCACTGTATGTAATGAAAACGTTACTGACCTTGTGTGCCCACCCTGAGCTATTACCCCTGTAACACGACAACATTGAATGCTAATATTCTCACTCAAATCAGCACAAAGATTGATGCATTTGAAAATCCAATGTACTTATAACACTTACTAGTTGTAGGTTTCTCAGTAACAGTTATGTCCACTGGCATCTGTAAGTCTCCTTCAACGCACAAATACCAGCGGCTGCTCTCTGTCCTCAGTCCGCTCAGAGTCACAGTGAAAACACCAGTGTTGTGTGCACTGATGTCGACTCTTGTTCCATCTATTGATCCAGACCGTGTCACACAGGAGCCGCCGAGCCTGCACCACTTCCTTTCTCCAGAGTTTTGATAGTGACACTTGATGTTTATGTTATCTCCTACACTGTAAGAAACGTACCGTGAAATTCACAGTATTTAACTGGCAGCAATTGACAAGTTACTTACTGTAAAATGAATTACAGTAAGTAACTTGTCAATTGTTGCCAGTTAAATACTGTAAAATGAATTACAGTAAGTAACTTGTCAATTGCTGCCAGTTAAATACTGTAAAGGTAATCACAGTATTTACAAGTTTTTATTTACATTAACAGTTTAAAATGAAACACAGTAACTTCCAAGTACTGTATTTGTGTTTATGGTAATAGTGTTTTAACTGTAAAATGAAACACAGTTAATAGCATTTACTTTATTTTGTATTACAGTAGTAGTATTATAGCTAGTGATGTTACGTATTGCGCCGAGGCTTCGGAGCGTGTGTCGAGTAATCCCCGAAGCTTTTTGTGAAGCATGTATCGAGGCTTGTATCGTTTTGGGCCAGTGACGTCATCGATGACAAACGAAGCCTCGCTGCCTGTCGATACCACGTGACTGCTTCAGGAAGCGATTCAGATCGGTTGAACCGTTGAACCACAACGCTCATAATACCCATGGATGTATAATAAGAACCATATTACCCCTCCTGTACCCGGGTCCGCTGGTGACACGATGGAATTAAAAGAGCTCAGACCCTCACTTATATAGAGGTCGGAACATGTCATAAGTATAAATAGATACAAACATAAATAAATGTAGGAATAAAAACATGAATAAATAAATGAATAAATACAGGAATAAATACGATGGAGTGTTTTCAGGGAGATTCAGTGTGCGGGCTGTGGCTCAGCTGGAAAGCAATTGACTCATGACCGCAGGGTCACTGGTTCAACGACTGAACAATACGTATTTTTTGTTGTTTATAAAAGCTACAGCTAAATGAGATAATGTAGTTAATAAATGTATTCTTTGATATGGTTTAGCCTTTCTCAGGCTACAACATGGTTAAGTTTATGAATATTATTAAGGAATACAAATCCCTCTTTGCAATGTTTACCATTCTTTATTTTTGTTTACAGTAATAGAGTTTCAACTGTAAAAAAGAAACTTTAATGCTATCATTTTAAGTTACAGTACACTGAAAAAACTGATTCTGACCCCTTTTAGATGTTACATGTTTTAATCTAGCCTTTTTTAATAGATTTGAATGTGTTATAGCATCCTTCTTATCTTTTTTAATTAATCTTAACATATTTTGTCACTGTTTAAAACAAGTTCATTTCATTCATTTAAAAGTAATTAGAAAAAATGATGTACCATTTAATTACCACATATACTGTCCTGTCTGCACATGTGCATACACAAGCAGACCGCCACTTTTCCCTCCATTTTCCATTCGGAATCGGAAGGACAGGACTGCCTGCTAACGTTCTCCACGGCTCTCCGTTTTAAGTAAGTAGGCTAGCTAATTTATAGCATTGGGTGTATTATATTATACTTAAATAGGTAGCTTAATAGCTAACATTAACGCTATAGACTGTGTGTTTTGATAGATTAACATTAGCAAACGTTAACATAGGCAGCAGCTAGCTAACTGTTAGCCTACTGTTAACCTAGCTTAGTTGTGTAGTAATGTTTAAGTAACCTAAATGAAGTGTAACATGCATCATTAACATTATAAGATAACTTAATACTGCTCTCAAGTTAAATACGTGTTAAATTCAATCTTTGTCTTGTTAGACTTTCTTATTAGTTGTTGGCTAATACAAGTTGAATGTTAACTGCCTGTTCCTATGGCTTTTTTTTTTTGTAGCTTCAACTTCCCCGCTGCCCCGGCTTGTATACTGGCATGCTGTCTTCCTGACCGACTGTAAGTATGTTTTTTTTTTTTATTCTTATCACTGTGGTAATATTAGGACACAACTAAACATATGAAATCACGTTGGTAAGGGTGCTTTTGGTAACGTTACTCTTTGGCGGCAAGGGGTTAATGTTACCGCGGCTAACGTTCATATCTTGGTCTTATATATAGGCGCTTTCACACCGGACCGGAGTACTTTCCCCCCCGAACTAGGAGGGGGGGGGTAGTCTTAGTTTCGCCAACACCGTATATAATATCCTATAAAACGAAATGCGTCTATGATATTTTCGATCTTTCCAATCCAGACGAGAGATCTTTCTCTCCCCCGTGCCCCGTCTGTGTGCGAGGGGGCGGGGCAGTTTACACACAGGCGGCTGCTACATGCATTCAACACACACGGCGGAGAGAGAACTAAGCGCTCCGAGGTGTGTTTAAATGTTACCCGTCTTGAGGTGGACTCTTTGCCAAAAGTGAGAAATAATTGAATATTGTTGCGACCCGGTATAGGGTGCTGTGTGGGTCACTCAAGCATCCCCCGGCTTTCTGCCAATCACAGAGCGGCACAGTAATGCTGGTCGGCGTGCGGGCCTGTGTGTGTGTGTGTGTGTGTGTGTGTGTGTGTGTGTGTGTGTGTGTGTGTGTGTGTGTGTGTGACATCAATTTTAGATAATTATTTGTTACCTTATAAGGAGCATGAAGGTTGAGCATATTTATATGTATGAATGTACTGCTGTGCTGAGGAGGATCTTCACCGGGGACATCGCGGAGAGTCCGGAGCGCCTCTACGCCTCGAGCTGGGCCTGCTTCGCCTATCCTGCTGTGCTGAGGAGGTTTTGCACCGGGGATATCGCGGAGAGACCGGAGCGCCTCCACGTTTCGGGCCTGCTTGCGCGCCTATCCGGATGCTGTGCTGGTCTGGGAAAATGGCCCCTATCGTGATTCTGCTATGCCTGTTAGCTATTTTGGACAATGAGAAGTTCTCTCGTCATCCTGAGAAGTCGACTGGGTTCAGGTCTGTTCTACCGCCCGCAGTGGACATCCCCTGTAAAGGTTTGGATGTCTTACACAAACAATCACTGGTTGCCTTGTCACAGACATTCAGTTCGACAAATGTTTGTCTTTCTCACTTGCCTGCTATGATGGTTCTTCAGGACTGCTTCTTGAGCTCTAATCTCACTTTCGCGGAGTTTGCTGGTGACTTTAAAGCAGATGACAATGTATGTGTGTCGGTTAAGAGGAAAATGTGCTTGTTTTTTTTGCTATTATTACTATCAGGGAATGTACAACTAAACCCTGGACCGCCCAGTAGCAGTAGTAGTCAGATAGCTACTCCTGCTGATTTTATTTCTAGATCTGGGTTGGGATTCATTCACTTAAATGTGCGCAGTCTGTTACCTAAGTTAGATTTTGTCCGCATTTGGGCGAGCTCGACTGATGCTGATATCATTGTCTTATCAGAAACGTGGCTAGATAAATCTATTTTGGCCTCTGACATCTACTTAAATGGTTATAGTGTATATCGTGCCGACCGTCCTAAAAAAGGTGGTGGCGTTGCCATTTATGTGAAAAATAAGTTTTGTGTAACCAAGATGGTTTCCAAATCTATTAGTAAACAACTAGAATTTTTAGCCTTAAATATTGAAGTAGCAAAGGGTCAACAGCTCATGGTGGTGGGCTGCTACAGACCCCCCTCAGCTGTCAAGGACTCTTTATCTTCATTGGCAAAACTTTTATCTCAACTTGACTACAAGGAAATAGTGCTGCTTGGTGATTTTAATTGGGACTGGTTAACTTCTGTGTCAGAGGATTTTAAAAACCTTTGTATCTCTCTGAATGTTACTCAGATTATAGACAGTCCTACTCGCCCTAACATTAAGTCCCCAAATAAATCCTCCTTAATTGATCTCATTTTAACTAATGTTCCCCATAAATACTTATCTGTGGGAGTATTTGCAAATGATCTGAGTGATCACTGTGTTGTAGCCACAATTAGGGACACAAAAGTCCAAAAGGTTAAACCTCGCATTATCATGAAGAGAGACAAAAAACATTTTGTGGAGCAGGGTTTTGTACATGATCTGTTTGATTTTGATTGGGGTAAAATCGATCTGTGTGCTGATGTAGAAACTGCATGGTCTTATTTTTATCTTGGTTTTATGGAAATTATAGATAGACATGCACCCCTGCGTACATTTAGAGTGAAGGGACGAGACAACCCTTGGTTTTCTGCTGACTTATCTAGTCTCCTACATGAGAGAAACAAGGCATGGGCAAAGGCTAGGAAATCAGGCTCAGAGGTAGAATGGCTACGCTTTAGGCAGCTAAGAAATAGCTTCACATCACAAATAAAAAGTGCTAAGTCTAAGTATTATCTGTCAGTTACCACAAAGAACCTGAATAAATCTGGAAAATTTTGGAAAGCCATAAAATCGATATCCACCGGTGATATCCGTAATGAGCGACCTCCGTGCATTACCACAGCATCTGGCACTATATCGGACAGGGCCACTATGTTAAATTGTTTTAATGAGCATTTTGTGTCCTCTGGCTCTCTGTTTGATTCTGTGACTAACTCTGCTTCTGTGAACACCACAGTCTGTGACTCTGAAAAACGTGTTTTGGAAAACCCTTTTAGTTTTACTCCTTTTACTGTTGATGTTGTTCGTGAAGCTTTAACCAAGTTAGATCCTAAGAAACCGGCCGGCCCGGACAACGTAGAACCTTTCTTTTTAAAGATAGCTGCAGATTTTATTGCTCCACCTCTCACTACTCTTTTTAACCTCTCCCTCAGCACAAACACAATTCCAAAATTGTGGAAGTCAGCGTATGTCCTGCCTCTACTAAAAGGTGGGGAGGCCACTTTATTAAATAATTATAGGCCCATCTCTAAATTATCAATTCTGGCTAAGGTTCTTGAACGCCTAGTGAGTGAGCAGGTAAAGGTGTTTTTATGTACAAATGACATCCTGTCTAAACATCAGTCAGGCTTCAGAAAGCAACATAGCACCATCACTGCCACAATGAAAGTGGTGAATGATGTGGCGAGTATTTTAGATAATAAGCAGAGCTGTGCAGCTCTATTTATTGACCTTTCCAAAGCGTTTGATACCGTCGATCATCGCATCTTAAAGCAGAGGCTACTCAGTATTGGCATATCCAGCCATGCAGTGGGGTGGTTTGTAAAGTACCTCTCTGAAAGGTCCCAATGTGTTCATTTTGATGGGCTGTCTTCTGAGTGGTTAAACATTACTAATGGTGTTCCTCAAGGTTCTGTTTTAGGTCCACTTTTATTCTCCATCTACATCAATAGTTTAGGTGAAAATGTCGATGGAGCAACCTTACATTTTTATGCGGACGATACCGTTATGTACTGTGCACGTCCCTCCATTAAGGAGGCTATTGTTGAATTGCAAGCTGCTTTTAACATTATTCAGACTCAGCTCTCTGAACTAAAGCTTCTTTTAAATGTTGATAAAACCAAGGTAATGCTCTTTTCAAAAGCTAAAAAGACACCAGAGCCTGTTTTAGATATTTTAACTATACACAAGGAATAAAACTTGAAGTGGTTGCCTGTTACAAATACCTTGGTATCTGGCTTGATGATTGTCTCACTTTTAAACGTCATGTCAATAACCTGCTTAAAAAACTGAGGGTTAGGCTGGGTTTCTTCTACAGGAACAAGTCCTGTTTCTCGCTCGAGGCCAGAAAAAGGCTAGTCTCTGTGACCTTTTTACCTGTGCTGGACTATGGTGATTTGATTTATATGAATGCACCTGCCAATTGCCTGGTCAAGTTAGATGCTGCGTATCACAGTGCACTGAGATTTGTGACAAACTGTAAAGCATTAACCCATCACTGTACCCTATATGCAAGGGCTGGTCTGCCTTCACTAACTGTACGGAGGCTCAGTCACTGGTACATTTTTATATATAAAGCCATGTTAGGGAAACTTCCATCCTACATCTGCTCCCTGATCTCACGGCGAATTGTAAGTGGCTACTGCCTGAGATCGCATGCTGTGGTTTTATTAAATGTGCCAACTGCTAGGACTGTCTTAGGGAAGATAGCATTTAGATGCGCAGCTCCACTGTCCTGGAATAGTCTGCAATTAAAATGGAAACTGAGCAATCTGGTGCCACTCAATGTTTTTAAAGCTCGGTTGGATGCTACTGAATCGGAAGCTGTTGGTACCTGTGCATGTGGATAGTTATGTAAATTGTAATCCCTGTAATGCTACTGTATGATGTCCTTTTGTTGCTCTGTTTATGTTTTTAATGTTTCATGTGGAACCTACTTGAGCAGGTCTCCCTTGAAAAAGAGATCAATGATCTCAATGGGATACAACCTGGATAAATAAAGGTTTGAAATTAAATGAAATGTTGATATTGATCAACAGACTAAAGCATTTCAAACCATCACCTTGTTTCTTTATACGATGAGGTTGGCTTTATTCATTGTTTTTCTTATTGTCCAATGGAAAGACCATAATCAACAATGTCTTAGTCCACCTGTCAATCCTCTCTGACTTCTGACACTCATCACCAAGCTTATTGGGTCGTACGTAAATCTTTAAAAACACCTCACACATATTTAGTTTGATTCAGAAATATATACAGTATGACCAGCTTTGTTTTAAGGGATTAATAGGTATGTGAGCAATATTACAAAAAATATATAAGATAAAGTATGTCATTAAAATTACATATATTGAATGAATACATGTTTTTTCTTTAAATATACAGGACATCGGAGGAGATGACGTCACCAGAGACCTGCAGAAATCTACCATGGGCGTATACGTCATCAACAAGGATGGTGGAGAACCTGGACATTATGACGACGTTGGGATTTTTGTTGAAGGACTAATCATTCTGGACAACATTGGATCTGTAGCCCGAGCTTGTGCCATCATGCTGGGAGTCATCTATACACTGAACATGGCTTACCCCAAAGAGCTAAGGTACTACTATGAATTCATTCAGAAAGTGCTCTTGCAAATGGATGGTGAAAGGCTTTCCCCCAAAGTCCTTGGACTGAAGAACAAGATACATGCTGGACTGTAGGATTTCTTCAGCCGCTCTTGTGAACCGATGCCACTACAGCATTACAAAAACACCAGTCAAACCTCAAAGGTTGGGAGAAGAATGTGGAAATGTTGATGGACTTAGAAGACATGTATTACATGTATTAATGTGTGGAAGGTTATATTCTCCTCAGCTGTTTAAGTCACATGCTTCATGTTACGTCAGGATTTATTCGCTGTCTGTTTCCACTGCACTTTGTTGCATTTCGTTTTTATCGAAACGGCAACTTTTTCTACCTTAGCCAAGCGTAAAACATTTTATTTTTTTATATTGGCAATTTACATCTAGTTCTGGAGAAGAATGTGAAAATATTACATGTATTAACAGGGTTCCCACGGGGTCTTAAAAAGTCTTAAATTTGATAATCTGAATTTAAGGCCTTAAAAAGGTCTTAAATATGACCAAAAAAATAAGAAAGGTCTTAAATATAATTTAGAAGGTCTTAAAAATGATCGGATTTGAAAGGTACTTCTGTGTTGAGATCGCGTCTAAATGTGTTTTGGGGGAAATGTCCGGGCTGCAAAGTAACCAGTACGGTAAGAGCCTTTCAGTTCCCCCCAACAATTTGTATTGAAATAAATCAACATGGAACCAGTAATCACTAACTTTGTTTCCCCCGGCACCTTATTGGAGAACACACAGCTAGTAACCTAGCAACCAAGCTTCAGCTAGCGGCAGTCCGAAACTCATGTATCTTAGAATCTACTTAAAGATAAATATGGGGAAGTGTAAGTTCAACCGTATTTGGTTGGAAAACATCGAATTTAGTGCTTGGTTGAAACCAGTGGAGGGGAACGTGTTTGAAGCCCGCTGCACCTTTTGCAAAATAAATTAGCGTATGCTAATGTGCGTTAGCTAGTGCAGCAGCTCCCGCAACAACACCGGGGGACCTCTGGGCGACGTGTGGGTGTATGTCAACCCTAAAAGCGGAGGTGCTGTAGACGCTAAATACCATAGCTAAACACCAATCATACAACAGCAACGATGAAAGATTGTA